>NC_079335.1:59031734-60445901 GCF_029582105.1 Oenanthe melanoleuca | reverse complement strand
GCATAACCAGGAGGTTAAATAGTGAATGCATGCGAGTGAGACCTTACAGCATGTCTGATGATGGACAGTGCAATTAGTTTCATATGTGCTGTCTCTTTCTTACAAATTCTTTTTGATCTGAAAACTTCCATGTTCCTTCTCATCCCAAAGCTGACTCTTAATCTTCCTAAAAAAACAAGATGAAGGAAATAGTATTACTTCCCTAAACTAATTTGACACTGGTTTGCTCAAAGATAATTCAATCCCCTGGATGTTGAAAGCCTAAATTTTCCACATGGTCACTTATTGCTAAATAAGCCTGTTCTGCTAAAGTTATTTAGTCTACATTTTTTCCAAGTTCTGTATCTGTGTGTTTACTTTTAGTTTTATTCAGTCATAAATACATGAAATTCTTTTAGTTTTACTTTAATTTAGTTATTAAGACTTTCCTTTCTGTGGTTTTCCATGCCTTTCAAGTCAGGATTTAGCCCCATTTTTATTGTTAATTCTCCCTGAGAAGCATCTAGCTGTGCAGTCCCCAGTAAATATTTGAAAGGACAATCCATAACTTTGTGTTAGTTTGTACACTTCTGTACATCTTTTCTCACTGTTAATAAATGTACATTTTTTACAATTATTTTCATGGTTTTTTTTAAATAATTCAGATGTGTCGCTTATTGAGGCATGTTTCTGGAACTGAGCCTCTTGAGATTACTTGCATACATGCAGAAGATACCTTTCAGGTCACTGGCCCACAGGTATGTTCCAGTTTTAACTGGCTTCTTCTACTACACATAAATCAATAAAAATTACTTGTGTGAATTTTTAGGAGACTTAATGTTTACCTGTTTAAAGCATTCATTTCTAAGAAGGAATTTTGCTCTAATTCTGGGTGGTACATAAAAGAAAGCACAAGAAAGATCATCAAGCCTGCAAATGTCAGATGAATACACTACAAAGATATAATAGTAGCAGTTGAAATTTGTGTTTTGCCTGGGGAGGCATTTGTGAATTCATGTGGAACACTATGTACTAGGATTTGCAGTAGCAAATGCTTTGTTCTTTGTCCAGATAATTTCTGCTGCAGAAACCCTGGCACTGCATCCATCTAGCAAGATTGCAAAAGAAAATCTTGAGGTGTTCTGTGAGGCCTGGGAGTCTCAACTGAGTGACATGTCTTTGTTGTTAAGAGAAATCAACGATGTGTTTGAAGGAAGAAGAGGTAAGAAGGCTGTATAGAAATAGAAAAATATAACTTCAAATCTAAGAATTTTAAGTGTGATTTAAGAAATTCTGGTTTCTTAAGAGTTGAGTGCAGTAAACAGTTCCACATCCTGTGGGATCTAGGTAGTAAGAGAAAATATGTTTAGTTTGTAGAGATGTCAAATCAGGCTGCTCATTGGATTTTTTCAAATAAAAGCAACCCAATATTTAAAGGCCTGATTTATCTAAGATTAGCTGTGTTTAATTTTCTTCACTGGGATTAGTTCTGACAAAATCGAGTGGAGCTGTTCAAAGGTCACAAAAGTGTTCGACACAGCTCTTTGACAGCAGTGTCCAAATACAAGGGGTGTGGGGCTTTCACCCACCCTTTGTTTTATCTAGAACATACCAATTCATAACAGTCAAGATACAGCTTGAATTGTGACGTTGTGGAAAATACATATATACATATATATTCTATACTGTCAGCTTGCCTTGTATTCACTTCATAATGTAGTGAATGTAGTTATTTGATTTTTAAACTGCTGTCCTTTCTCCTGGATGGAATTTCTGACGACTCTGCACAATCTTGGGATATTTTCTCTGGTTGGTAAGTTTATTGGTATTTGTACAACATGTAGAAGAAAACCTTGGAATCTTAATGAAAAAAAATTCTCTGTCTACTTTTAGCATAGGGTAATTTACCTTTAAAAATGGAAGGCATTTTGGTTTTCATTTTTATACCACATAATTTTCCTTCAGATCATGTCTTTAGTGTAGCCTGTCATACTTCTTAGAGCTGTGTGTTTGTTTCAGTCTTTAAGGTATAATTGCATACAGATAGAATGTAATATATAATAATACTGAATGTCTTGTATTTTTAAGAAAATTGCTCAGGTTCAAAAGCTTAGATTTAGCTAAATACAGGCACTTAATTTTTTGTATACAGGATACAGAAAAAGTAAATCAGGTTAGATAACACTTCATCAATGATATAATACTTCATCTTGCTATTGAGATCTCATTCTCAGACTTTATTTTGTAGTTTAACTTTCTCTTCTTGATTTTTTTTTTTTTTTTTTTTTTTTTTTTTTTTTGTGTAAGCAGTTCTTTACTGCCAGCATTTTGAGCACAGTAGCAGCCAGTCATGGAGTGAATATCTGAAATTGTTGCTGCTGGTTGGTAAATGAGTGCATGCCTGAGCTTCAAGGCTTATAAAAAGGAAACATGTTGAAATTCTGAGTGGATTTATAATAATTGTGTGTATTGCAGGTTATTGGCAGTTTGAGACTTTGGAGAAAAACATGATTTTTATTCTAGCTGTTCTTCCACCTTTGTCTGGAATGCCACATAAATATGTGCAGCAATCAGAGAGCCTTCATGGGCCTTTTAACTTTCAGCAGATTTTTCGTTTGTTTTGGGAGCCAGGGTCACACTCACTTTCCTTAAAGGGAATATTTTATAAAATGAAACTTAAATTATGATATTATGCTATTGTTAATGTGTTAAAATAAATTCAGAATCTTTAGGGCTGGTCATGCAGTATCTGATTTTTTTTTTTAATTCGTACAATGGTTTAGCAAGGTTGAATGATAACCTTTTTATATACTTATATCTGTGCATGTGTGAATACATATATATGTATAGATATTACAGTATTTAAAAATAATAGGATGAGAATCACGCAACCACAGCAAAGCATATCCTTGGCTCTCCAAACAAATTGTTCTTGATATCAGATGCCCAGCTTCCTCTGTAGTTAATAACTTTCTCTTGGGGCTGCTGATGGAAGATGACACATTTTCCATAAGTGGTATTTTCCACTTTCTTTAAAGCATTTCACAAGGGCAACCCAATGTCCTTGCTTGGAGGGAAAGGAGGATGGGTAGGTGTTTCTGTGCAGGTTGGAGGCCATCATGAGTGATGCAGTGAAGACTTCTGTTGTTTGGCATAACCACACAAGTGTGTTCTTGTTAGTGTCGCTCATTTCCTCAGTCTTCCTTTCAGCATAAAGCGTTCTGATACCACCACCACTGGTAAGACACTAAGCATAGCTTGTGTTCTCTCTGTGGCCTTGGGTGCATTAGATCTTGTAGTGCCAAAACACTGTTAAGAAATCTCCATTTTCCTTGTCACATGGCCCAGTCTAGTAAGAGACTTTCCTTTGAATCTGGATTGTTTCACAGTAGCCACCAATTATGTCCTTAGAAGTAGTTTGGTCTCTTATATTCACCTGTCTTCTACAAAGTTTTCCTCTGTATTGTGGGCTTATCTGGTTTTGTTTGTTTGTTTTCTCTTGTTGGACTTCAGAGGGACTCTTGTCACTAAAAAAAAAAGGGAGTGGAAAAATCTCACAAATACCACTACCTTTTTTCTACCAGAAAATACCTTGAAGTTACTTTGCCACTTCCAACATTTTTCTTTGAGAAAACCCAACTGGTGATCCAGTAAATAAATGAAGCTAACATATTTACTTGCTAAGAGATTATAGGAGTGGCATTCACAAAACTTTTGCCTCCAAACACAATGGAGTTTCACAATATTTGATAAGACTTTATTCTTCTCATAATTCATGATACTTGTCTTAATACTGAGGTTGGTAAAAGTGTCTTTATTTTACAGACTAAAATGTATCAAGTGCTTTATTCATAGTAAAATTGTGACTATATGTAACAAGAGATAGAATTACAGTAAGAAGTATATTTTTTTTTTTCTTCTCAGTTTAAAATCTTGTATTTTTGTACTACCAATTTAAATGTTTAGCTTTGTTAGTGGTCAGAATACAGCTTAAGATGCAAAAATTGAATGGTGACTAAATGTGCTGGACACATCAAATAAAAGAAGCATTTTTCTGATTACACTAGATTCACATTGTTTATGCTCATTTCTTTATTTTTACAAGCAGTGGCATCGCTCCTTATCCAGTGTACTTTTAATAACATAAAATGAGGTATTTCTCATGCTGAGGTTCCAAATGCACATGGGAGGAGCTGGATTTAGCTTGAAAGTGAAGCAATATTTTACTCAGTTTTAATGAAATGGTATACCAGAACATGCCCAAATTGAAAAGGTTTCTCTAGGGGAGCAGGATTCACAGGCACAGCGGGCTGGGGGAGGTTGGTGAGCACACTGCGGCCCAGTAACCCTCATTTGTATTTTGGAAATATTCCTGTGCTGTGCAGAACTGTACAACAAGGTAGAATTGTCCTTTTCCTCAGTGCTAAGCCACTATTTAATCCAGTGGTGAGGAGGTCCGTTCTCTACAATGTTGGTGTGTCCAGGCTGGGATGAGGAGGGTGACAGGCTCCTCAAGAGAGTGGCTCCTGCCAGGCATGGGAAGTTTGATTCTGCCCATAGTGGGATTGTTTGGTTCATTTCCATTTGGTGCTTAACTCTGAGGCTCTTGCACTTTGAGATTAACCACCTGACATAAGTACCTTTCATCAATCCAAGCTGCTGGATGTCAGCCAGTCTCTTTTCTAATGCTTTAGTTTGAACATGGTGGAGAAGAATATAAATAAATAATCCTCTGATTTGCTCCCTTGTAACTTGGGTCAGAAATGAGAGAATGTTTTCTGAGGATTACATACTTTTCTGCCCTCCTCTCTTGTTTTGCCCACCTGATTTGAGGGGAGTTGAATGACCATAAGGTTTTTGAAGGGCTGTAGGTGATGAATGGGTGATACAGATCAGAATTTCAGAATTAGGAAGCTCAGATTTTAGAAAGAAGAGTGAAGCAGGCATGCTGCTATACTCTCAGAGAAGAAGTAACATCAAAAGTGGGAATTAAAAGTTTAAATAGGGGTATTGTGGAAGGAAAAACAGGATTTGAACTAATAGAAAGCAGAAATCTGGAAGACAAAAGAGAATTAAATAATTAAAATTAATTTTAAGTGAAAAAAAGAAAAAAACATGTTTAAGAAAACACATTAGGAAAAACGAAGGCAGGGTTAAAAAAAAAAAAGACCATCATGAAGTGAAAAAAGTCTCTTGATATAATAGCAAAAGTCTGACACACAAACTTAGGAAATTAAATACCTAAAAAAATGTATATTCTGTTAATGTAATAAAATAAAAGTTTTGTAATTACACTGACAGAATTAAGTATTTTCTGATTAAGCAGGATTATCTCCAATCTGAGTTGACCTTCTCTTTTGAAAAGTCTGGTATCTATGGGTCTGGTGAAGTGTGGTTTTTGTGTGTGTATTTTGTGGTCTTCAGGGTTTTTTAAAATGTTCCAAGAAATAAATAGTTTTTAATAAATAGATCTTTCATCTTTTTGAATATGGTGAACAACTAAACCTTGCTAAGCCAAATAATGGGAATTACTAGAAAAGCAAAGGCAATTTTTATTTTCTTATTTCTGTTTGCCACCACTTTCTGTTTGGTTTCCATAATTCTGAATGCCTGCCTTGTGTGTACAAGTACTGTGTCACTGCAATGAGCATTTTTATTCCATTTTTTTTGTCAAAGCTTTTTTTGTTTGAACTTTTTAACAAGGCACAACAAGTTTTTTATGTAGCTCCAAGGAGATCTTTTATGCTGCAGCATTTAAAATTGCAGATTCACTTTTGTTCTTGGTATGTCTTACATGCATTCTTACATGCCCTTTAGCTGATGCTTTGATGTATAGGATATTGTAAATGACTTCCCATAATTTGTATTGGTCTTTAGGGAGAAATCTTGCTTGGATACATGTTTGGGCAATTAATATCTGAATAACTGCATTCTGAAAAAACAGGTTATGCAGCTGTTAGCTCGTTCATCTTTTGCAAAACTGCATAGGGAAGGAAAAGGTGATCTTAGAAAGGAAGGTTTTTTGATTTTTCAGGAGGATTGAGGGACACTTGTTGACATCCTAAAATTTTAGGAGTCATTTGCTCAGACCTGGAGATTATGATCTTCCTGTTGTGTCAGGAGATAAAGGGCATACTTTCAAAAAATCCTGAATGCACAAAAGAACTGTCTTCTGAGGACTCAGAATGGAATTTCTCTAGCAGCTGATACAGGAGGAGGAATTAGCAATTGCAGAGGGGTTTGTTGCTTGTCCTTTGCTGTGATGCATCCTCTCTGTAAACCTGTACTGACATCCATTGCAGTAGCTCTTAGGTTTTAATTGCTGGGGTGGGGTTTTTAAAATTTTTTTCTTGTTTTTTTGGTAATACCAGTTTTTTAATAGCTCTTAAGGTTTTTACTCATTTTAATTTGGTTTAGCAGACTTTCTTCTCCTGAGTCTGTTGTAATAAATGCAAGACCTTATTGACTATTATGTCTTTTGGTAATTGAAACTCTAATCTTAGGCTGTTAGCCCAGGCACTGTTTCTTACTGAAAATAAAGTCTTCTTACCAACTTTTAGGTAACGCCCAAAAAGGATTTTTTCTTTCTTAATTTGTTTTGCTCAGACTTGGAATGTTGTAGGCCTCTGGCAAAACAAGAAACAATTCAATAAGTGTGTGAAATGCTGTAGAACTTCCTTCTTTATAAAATACAGCACACCCGGGATACATATAGTACAGTACAACATGAGAGTTTTATTTGCATTACTTAGGAAAACCTGCCTAGCTGTTTCTCACTAGTGGCACTGTCTAGTCCAAATTTCAGTCTGTTCAACCCATGTTAAGAAAAGCCACACATGGAGCTACAATTTTATGTTCTGTATTTTGCGACAACTACGAGTGCATGTAGCTAGACATTAGAGAGAGCTGCTTTATTTCCTTGTGAAATACATGCAGGGGACTAGAAATATTGCTGAGGGAAATGTTCAGAGAAGCTTTCTTAATTGCCTGTTGCTAAAATCTGAGCAGTACAGAGCTCTTGGCCTGTCTCTGAAAGCATGAGACAGAGGATCTGCAGTATTCAGAGAGGAGGAATTACAGGTAAGTAATTTACTTTTATAAGTACTGCAATTTAAGGAAGGATAAAGTAAGGCATTTGATCCCACTGATTAAAATCTGCATACAAATTTTGGTATAAACCTGTGTGTTCTTCATAGGAGAGAAGCGTGTCTACCTATCACTGCCCAGACCAGGGGTAAGTTGCTTTTGGGTTTGTTGTGTTTACTTGACATCTGCTGTTCTCTGTTTGACTTCTTTCCCTGTCACAACTAGGTGGGGACATAACAATATCTTGGCAATATGCATCCTGACTGCATGGTTGACAGTAAAATATCAAAGTTTGTCAGTTTATTAAATGAATCATAAACTGAAGACGAATGTAACTAGTTATGTAACGTGCTTTAAACACTTTGATTGTAAATAAACTTTAATTCCTGTTCATTAATTTTTACCACATACTCTACTGTCATGCAATATAATAAAAAAGTGCATTGTTGCTATTGAAACAGTAGGAATATGCTGCAATATACTGAAAGCTAAAATAAAAAATAAATCATACTACCAAGACTTAATACTGTAGCTAGCCTGAGTTAACCTGTTTGGAACAAGGGGGCATGTTTAAGCCTGTTGTAGCCTCTTTAAAGAATGGGTTCTTGTTTCCTTCTTTGATCTTAAGTGTGTTCAATGTAGAGAAAAATGTTACACCAAATACCCATTTTTCAGGCGTGAGGTATTTAATGTCCTTAGCTGATTATAACTGATATTACACTGTTTCTGACAGTGTCTTTATGTTAGGTTTAGGAAACCTCCTAAACCTAGTGTCATGTAATCAGTCATTTGATTCACTTGCTATGAACTGAATCTTTCCATGGGCAGGAAAAAAGGAAAAATGGTCTCAGAAGGTACAGTAAGCTCTACCTTGTTTCTTTCTCTCCTTGCTTGCTTTCCTTAAACTGTACTGTTGAGGAATATGAGTTTGAAATGGTCTTCTGTCTCCATGTCTTCTGTTGTGCAATTCTACAGCTTCAAACACAACTTCTGAACCCTTAATGAAAAGAAAAAAGCTTTATAAATAAAATCTTCATTAAAAAAGTTTTATAAATCAAATCTGCAGGATTAAATAGATTATGTTAGGCTGCATGAGCATGTGTGAATTTCACAGTTATGAAACTAAATATTGAAACTTTGGATAGGGTTTCTGTCCCTGACCAGTTTGACTAAGACACATAGCTTGTGGACTTCATAATTTAGAGATTAAATGTTTGAAGTCGGAGTCCCACTTATGGATTCATATCTTGTTGAAAGTACTTCAATAAAAAATTTGTGGTCAGCATTTAAACAGTTCTGCTGTGTTACTGTTTGAAAGGTTGCTGCCTTCTTTTTTAAATTTTGCATTGTGAGAGTTATAAATGCACAGTTTGAAAGTAGATAGGAAGTGTGGATTGCACACACAGGACACCAGAGTTTCTTCACAGAGTAATTTATTTGCCCAGCTGATGCTCTGAGCTTTGGAACTGCCTCTCTTCCTGGCGCTGTTCCTCTCAGCAGAGCCTCTCCTCCTGCCCCACCACCACAGATCTGCTGTGCCTGGCTGACGCCCACGCTGTCCCTGCACAGAGGCCACTCTGTTCCTGCCAATCTAATTAGATCACATATTTTGTTACATCTGTTTAATTGCCACTGGGCTGTTTGCTGGTAATGAGTGGCACCCTAGACCATGCTGTGGATGAGGACCAGAGTAACAATGATTCATATGTGTACTTTAATGTGTATTTTTCCTCTATAGTTTAAAGTATTGAATCATGTTTTATAGGCATAATAATGTATCTGCTGATCTGACTTTTAACAATAGTTCTATTCAGATAATGCAAGTGAACACTAGAGTGGAGAAAACTGCAAAAACATTCTGAGCTTTCTTAAGTTATTTGTAAATGGAAAAACTTCTTTATTGTAACCAGCTCTGGTTTTCTTGAATACCCTTAACTGTGCAGCTTAAATATTTGCCATACCTTCTAGACCAATGTTTGTGTTTACAAACAAATCTAGTTTGGTTTGTCTTCCTTTCTTCTTTTAAGACACTGCCTTAAAAATAGCATTCCTGAAATTGCATTTCTAATATGCAGTATAGTCAAATCACAATTAGGAGTATCAGTCCTTTGTGCTAAATGTTTTGATATGAGATCAGCATTTCTAATATGTAGGCAGAATTGCAGTGTCTAATCCGGGTAGACATTAATAAGATTCAGAATATTTAAACATTTTTGGATAGGAAAAGAGATATGGCAGAAAGTTAAACTGAGCACCAAATTGCACTAGGAGCTAGGAAAAGTATGAGTACTTTTGCTCAGATTCTTGAAGTGAGAAATGGAGGTGGCACCTGAATCTCATTTCTGATGCTGTTCACAATGAACAGTGTTGTTTCTTGTTTATTTTTTACCCTCAGGCATTCCTGTGCCTAATTTGCCCAAGTGCTCGCACTAATGAATAGTAGCAGGTTTTTTCAGTTTGTCAGAATCTCAGACAAGGCTCTCAGTTGGGCACTGAGATTATCCACCTTCCTCCTGTGCCTCACACCTCTCCAAATTATGACACCAACTTTGTACTATCCCTCTGCAGTCCAGTGATTTCTAGATGTGGACTGTGCCTCCCACGTCTGGTGGTTTTGCTGTCTTTGCACAGTGACAGCACCCACACACTAGATTAAAGCTAAGAACAAATAATTGTGAAATAAATAATGAATTACTGCCTAAGTGTGCCATGCAGTTGTCAAGCACAGTCTTAGCAGGTCGTCCACTCACATCAGTATCGCTAATTATTGTTTAATATGCACTAATATTTGGCTTGCAGCCAGACTAATACTTTGGATAGCTCATGACTTAAATGAAAGAAGGAAACCCATTAAAAGATCAGTGTTTGTTTACAGTTGCTTCTCCAGAGTGACACAGAATTATGGGCTGCCTCCTGACACCAGCATTTGTATGGGTGTAGCCTACATCAGCTTGTTATATCCTTGTTATATCAGTACCATCAGTGATAGAAAAATCAGTGCAGGAGTACTTGCTTAAGACTGTTTAGTCCTGAGTATTATTGAGGATTTACAGGGTAAAGGGAAGAGATGTACTGCATTAGGAAGTGGAGCCTGAGAACTGTGGAAGAGGTATTTTCCTTGCAATTTCAGGGCATGTGCATCTGCCATTTCAGGACAGACATATCAGAACAGATTCTCAGTTTCTGCTGAGAAGTTTGTTTGAACCTCTGGAACTCTCCTGCAAAGTCTTTCTCTGAATATAGAGCTACCTCTTTAAGATTTTCTAGTAAAATTATTACCAATTCCTTTTATTTAAAAATACTGTTTTTTGTTTGAAACAGAAGCATAATGCAAATCTGAAAGCATTAAAGCCAGTCAAACTAGATACTGAGGTAAGATGCCATCATTTTAGTAAAAAAACTCCATTCATATTTTTATCTTCTCTGAAGAATGTGGTTTTAAGTGCTATAAATATGGTTACCATTTACAGGAACAGGCAAAAATTGCAAAACTTGGATTAGAATTGCATCTGCTAACATCTGATGTGGATTCTGAGACAGAGAAATGGGAGGATCAGGAGAATGAGATTGTGCAACATGGCCAAGGCATGTCAAGTATGGCCTACTCCATGTATCTGTTTACCAGGTAAATACCCTGCACATGGCAAATTTTGGATGGAAAAAGAGCATTAACAGTGTTTATAAGAAAGAACAAATTTTCATTTTCAGAGCATAATAATTTGGACCCATTTAGAAAGTAACTTGATTCTGTCCCTAGGCTTTATAAATTTTTGTAAATTTCTAGGCTGTTTCAAAACCCCCTAAATTCCCCTTTATTTTTAAAGGGCTAAACACCTGTTTTGTTGGAGGGCATCTATTTAAATGTCTCTTGGGTACAGAAAACATTTTAAGAAGTATGTTAATAAATACTTTGAAAAATTAAGGAATTAAAGCACAAGTATATACCTGTAGATGAGATATAACTGTAGATAAGAATTACTGATCCTTGCTGTACTGAAAAGTGTTTCTCTGAAACTTGCCTGTGCAATGTCAGCTTTCTTACTTGAAGGATTTAGGTTTGCTTGGGGTTTTTTAACCAGAGCTGAGATTTTTTTTGTTACCTACTAGTCCAGTAATACTTAGTATGCCAGATGTGGATTGTTTAGCTTATGAGCCATTGTTAGTTCCCCAACAGGGCTGTAGCTACTGAGGTGTTGGTGTAATATTTTTTAATGCAGTTCCTGTAGGTAGTTATTGTTGTGTCTAGTATCTTCTAAAAGACTGATATTTACAGTTCACTGGTGTGAACTGTAAAATGTTCAATGGTGAGACTATAATTTTTTTGTAAGTAGCAAGCAAAATAATCTGCAGTCGATGAGTGGCACATCTTCTGCTTTTGTTATTTCCCACAGAGGAGAAGGACTTCTGAAAACTACTCAAGATTTATTTCATCAGGCAGAGGTAATGTATTTTTAACAAAATAGAGCGCAGATACTGAGTGCAGCCAAACAGGAACTTCAGTGTCTGATTCCTTACACATAAGTACAATGTACCATGAAATGACTGGCTCTGTAGATTTTGAGCACCCTACCTCTGATACATATTCTGAAAGTGAACTTCCCAGTGTTCCAGTAGGTGCTTCAGACAGGATCATTACACTGACAGATTCCAGCTAGGAGGAGGGATTGCAAACTGGCATTATGGTAAATTCAGTGGACTTAAACGCATTTATAGTATTTGTTGTGTCATTCAGCTCAGTCTGTGGTAGTGTTCACAGATAGTGAATCCTAGTCTGAGCAGCAGGATTTTCATGGGAAAGAAAAAAGATGTAACAATTTGCACAATGCAAACAGAAGACACAGGACCAAATGAAGGGATGTGGGATGTGATTTCCAGGATGCATGCCTGTGTGTAACAGGAGACTGGTTACCTTTGAAAGGACAATAAACAAACAGGGCAGGTGTTACCACAAAACATTTGTGAGCTGCCACAGTGCAAAAAATAATTGGAAGTTGGGGGATTTATTACATGTAAAGGAAAAGCCTTTAAACTCTGTGAGGATGGCAGTTTGTAGTGTAGCTTATTATTTCAGAAGTCACTGCAAGCTGCTGACTTTGAATTATATACTTACGCAATTATTACAACTGTTTCCTGCTACCTTTTTACTTAAAAGCATGCTATTAAAAGAGGAGGGAAAAAGCCTTACCTTCTGTTGTAGTTCCATTTTGTTAATTGCTTTCTCCTCCTTTCAGATTTTTGCCACAGAGGGCACAAAGCTTGCTTCAGCTCTTCATGCTCTTTCTGATCAGGTGATGTATCTTATGGCATCAGTGATACTGCTTAGAAGTTGCTTATGCTGTCTTCTCCCTTAACTTAATGTTGGAGTCTTCAACACAGTTATTTTGTCTTCCTGGACCGTGTACCAGGTACATGATGATGACAAGCCTTTGCTTCTGTTGGAGGCTGAAAAACTCATCTCTATGTGCAAGCAGCTCCAGATAACAGCTAAAGCTCCTGCTCAGGGTAAAAGTGCTACATTTACAAAGGTAAGGTAAAATTATATATATATTTCTCAAAGTAGCACCTAACTTGTTTAGAAATAAAGTAATTTAGTGATTTATGCGCCAGTTAAAATATGGAACTAGGTTGCAGCAGTACTGTAATCCACTAGAACTCTATTCAGATAAATGGAACTGTAATTCAGTGAACCTCAGTATAGACTTCAGGGATCAAAGTTTTAAGGAAGGTAATATGTATTTCCACCACTGTAATAATTACTGTTGTTATTGTTAGTGATGCTTTACACACATGTAACAAATTCCAAACCCCCAACTCCACTACTGAAACACATTTACTTCTCAGTAGGTAGCCTCTACCCTGGAGTGTGCAGATTTTTTTCCAATATTCGTATTTGCTATAAATAACTACATAGACAGCTGCCATGAAAGTTTCATCACTGTTAACACAAGTAGATCTTCAAAGATCAGAGGGGATCAGTATCCCTGAGCCAGCAGTGATCAATGTGAGCAAGACCATTTCCATGCACGTGGATGTTTGTTTCCAGTTGGCTGAGGGAAATGTGTTTTGAGTTTTACAGCAGGTGTGAAACTGGCTAAAGCATGCAAGCTACTCTGAACCAAACTGAGCACCTTGGGGCTGCTTTGTGGTTTGTTTTACACTCTGTAAATTAAACAGGAACTCCAGTCTGTTTCTGCAGTGATGTATCAGTACATAGCAATTACATATTCTCAAATTAATGTTCAAGGGCTCAGACTTGAGATCAGTGCTGAGTGTTAAGATTAAAGATAAGTTTTAGTGCAACATCAGACTAAGGCTTAGATGATGCATGGCTTTCTAAATCATGCTGGCTGGACATAAAACAAAAGGAAAACCATGAAGAATTGTGATTATTCATACTTAGGTCGTAAGAACTCCTTTCCAGGAGACTTCTGTTACTGTTTAATGTATTATTGGTAGTTTGTTTCCTTGGGATGTTTCTGCCTCATAGCTCAAGTTGTGCTTAACAGAAAAGATGCTCTTGTACTACAAAGAGAAATTTTAAAAAATGTAGGCAAACCCATTTGATTAGAAGATATTTCGAAAGGACAAGTATTACTTAACCCAGCTCAAAGCAGATCACCATCTCATGCCAAAAAAAAAACTGCCTAACACAAGTATTGAGTGGTATTACTCTGCTATTAACTGTCTTGTTTAGGTTGATGCATGCATTCTGAAAACAAGGAATGTGATGACTCTGTTATGTCAGCTTCTTCCACTTTGCTGCAAATTACTGAGGAAGGTAAGTATTTGCTTAATCTGCACTATTAGAAGTTTTGGGGTTTGTTTGGTTGGGTTGTTTCTTTGTTTTTAAGAATTATTTTTTATATACATACACAGAATAAAATGGGAAATGGTTGTCTTAAGCCTGCTCCACCATGGAAAGAAGACAGAATACGAACTGGTACAAATGCACGTACTCCAGAAAGAAGAGTGGACACATTTGGCATCAAGTCTTTAGAAAATCATGTAACAAACATGACATTTTTAGAGAGCAAGTAATCATAGCACTGAGAAATGCAGCAATTCCTATTTGAAAATAACACTTGCTGAAGTTTCAATACTGCTTTCATTTGTGGAAAGTCAAGCCAGGTTAATTTGATATAAAACTCTTGACCTTTGTCACATCTAATAGATGTCCTGTTCCTTAGCCATTAAAAGACCAGCTAGTCTAAATGTTCTGTATTTTTATAATGTGAATGCTTTTCCTATGCTCACTATTGATACAATTTTGTAATTAATGCTTATGAATGTCTTAATGGATGTGTCAACCCAAAGATGCTGCTAACAGACATTTTATGTAAATCCTCTGTGCTGTATATGCTATATGTAACACTACTGTTGAAGTTTGTAAACTCATCTCTGGCCTGTTTCAGTCTATGTATTTGATAAAGCAGAATCAGGAATATGGTCTGAAAGGCTGCAGCCTGAGGCACTGAAATGTTACCTTAGTTACAACTTATACCTGCAATGAAGTAGTCCTAGGGAAAAAAAAAAACCTCTTTCAATAGCTGCACCCCTGAATTTTAATCTTGACATGATTCATCTCTACAAAAAGTGTAATTGTAAGTGATTAATAGTCTTGACTCAAAGCCTTTTTCTTTTACCCTATTTGCAGATGGCAGTTGTTACTTTCTTTTTTACTAAAACTTACTGAGCAGAAATTGAGTTGCCTGTAGAACCACTGAAGTATTATGCAGACTTGGCATTATGCCATCTAAAATTTAAGAAAATAGATACTGATTATTACAAAATTCTGTACAAAGGGCATTATTTGACTTCAGGATACCACGAAAATACAACTTGGTGTGAAATATGTATTTTCAAGTTTATCTGCTCTTTGTACATAGGCTTTTGTTGCATTTTTATTTTCCATTCACCTGTGTCAAACTCCATACTATATTAGTTTAGCTAAATTACATGATAGCTAAATGCTATGATTTTTCTATATGTACTATGCTTGTATTAAGCAGAAGCAAAGCTGATTGTGGAGCATAAATAATCTCCAACATGTCATTCTGAGCTTATTTAAAATACTGTAGTGCTAGAATTCAGAGAAAAATAAAAATTTTACGTCAAGTTTTTACAGAAATTTTAATATACAAACTATTGGAACTGTTTTATTCTTTTTTGAATCAAGGAGTTTAGTTCCACTTTTAAAAACTGGCACTGGGCCTTTTCAATACTATAAAACTCAGAGTGTACATAAAAGTCACTCATTTAGTATCAAACACAGACAGGAAGAGCAGAGTTGATTTCATGAAGCAGAACTGCGGCGTTTCAACAAAACTTCCTCGTACTCCTTCTGCGTCAGAAGTCCCTGAGTTATACTCTTGCTTTCTTCAAATTTGGGTAGAACCACTGCAATGTACCCCTCAGTTGATGGCTAAAAAGTGAGACTGAAGTTAGCAGTGAAATAAAAGCTGAAAAATAAAGAACAAGAAAGTGTCTTACCTTTTCTTGCAGAAGAGCTGGATTACTAAGGATGTTTTCATTCACTTCAATCAGCCGCCCCCGTATGCAGCTGCAAAAGTGATCACATTTTGTAGGTGTGTGTGGCATGTCAGGGTGAGAAAAAAAATGGGAAAAGCCTTACCTGTAAATGGTGTATTCCTCTCCATCTGATGAAGATATCCTGCACAGAGGGGCAAGTTCTGTTAAAAACTGAGCTCCCTGCATTAGGAAAACAAACAAACATGTCTGTATTTTTAGTTACACAGGGCTTGTAAAAGTGTTGCCATCAGCAATGTCTAAAAGGAAGGATGTGTGATAGTTATGGGTCATTCCAAGTTCCAGAGCTGTGCTTCCCTACAGAAGGGAAGATGCCAACTTACTTATATGCACAAATCAAGTAGAAGTTTGTTACAAGCTGACAGATTTAGTCATAATTAAGTTTATTGCAGACTAGCAAACTTCTATTTTGATGAGACTAAAGTCAGGGGAGAGAGGAGAGGAACGGCACTATAAGCAAGTTAAACTGCACCTTCAAAAACCACACTGAACTGGTCCACCTACTATTTAGATCTACTTGAAAAGAACAATAGTCCCCAAAACCTTTACATCTTCTTGGAAATAATCTTTTATTGTTTCAGGGAGATTTATGTCCCTTTGTACACTACCAAAAATATTACTAGAAGCGAGTGGCTTTGAGCAATGCTGTAAACTACCAGTGCTGTAGGAGCACTGCAAGACCCTGGCTGGGACAGGCAGACAGGCACCTCTTGACAAGTCTAAATTCTTCAAGTGTAGAGGGGCTGGTCTTAAATGAAATACAAAAGTAAGCTGCTGGCTTTCTATCCAAAAAATGACAGATCTCAGACAGTGAGATTATTAAAATGAAAACTAAAGAAATAAAAAAGCCATACCCTTTTTGACTTCCCAGAGACCTTATTCTGAAGTCTGCTACAGTTTGCACTGATTTGGTAATTAATGTTTTTAATTGTTTTCCCACTTTGAAGAAGAGGGTGGGCTTCTGCCAAGGTGATGACGCAGATTCTGCAAAAAAACAAAAGCAGTTATTCCACTGTAGTTGTAAGAAGCCATGCCCTTGTGCTTTAAGCAAGTCCCACAACCTTCTCTGCCTATCTTATTTGACACCTGTTGTACCAAACTGAATGAAAATGGCATCCAGACCTAAAGCCACTCCCATAGAAAATGCTTCATTCTGTCAAAAGCCCTACACTTCTTACTGAAACAGAACCACTGCTTTTAAATAAGCCAGTGCTGTTCTATCAGTGCTCTACCCCATGAAAGCATGGTTGGTTCATTTCAGCCAGTAGCTGAAGTAGGTACTCAGGTTAAGACAAATAAAGCACTGTGTACTTTTGTCACAAAATGTAACACAAAGCAGTGTTTCTCAACAGCTAAAGGCCCTTTGTCGTGAACAATTACAGCTGATGAATCCTTCTGTGAACTGGGCCTTAGTTAACTTGCTGCTTGCATTTCATTTTTTTCTAAAGGAGCGTTACTTCTTACCATGACACCAGACAGTTTGAGACAAGCCCAGCTGAAGAGACTAGTCTAGCCTAGAACCATGCCTGATGCACAAGCATGACCTTTCCAGTAGATGAAGAGAGTGGAAGCTATTCTGTTTGAGAGTATAAAACCTAGAGCAAACACCAGAACTAACAGAAGGGTGACTGCAGAGAAAACCAGGGCACAGAACCAGATCTCCCTGTGGATGCTGTATCTGTTTCCCCACACTCCTCCTGGGGAGTTCTGGCTGTGCAGCTCCCACAAGAGGGAGCTGGATCCTGGTGAATGCATCCAGCGTGTCCTAGTAGCAAAGCTACCTCCCTTCACCCCAGCCTCCTTCTACGGGGAAGATGACAAATTATCTTTGAGCTGTCACCTGATGGAGCTGAGACCTCGCAAAGAAAAAAAAAAAAATCAAGAGACAACTCTACACTGCCTAGAAGCAGCAAACTGTGCCACAGCCCCATAATAATAATAATGGTAAAATACTTTACAGAACATCTGGCTAAGCTGCTGTGGAATCCAAGGGTCTGATATTTCAGAAGTCAAAGCAGCAGATTAGTCTTCATAGACAATTGAACAAATCAATAGGATTTAAACTATTGTTTATATCAGACACCTGAGATTAGTAACCTTATATTCAATATTTAGTACAAATGGAAGGGTGTCCTTCCTTGCTGTTACTGTCATGCCTGTTATTTGAAGGTACTCTGGTTTCCCTTTTGAAAGAATTGAGGAAGAACTGCAGGAAACAGAGAAGCTCCAAGTCCAAAGGCTGCAGCGAGGTGATAGTTCTGCCCTGTGCCAAGCATGCCCTTCCTTTTACTCTGAATTCCTAGAGCAGGCAGCTCACCGGGAACACAAGCGCTGCCTCACCTTCCCTCAAGCCATGAGCCAGTTTTTCTGTGGACAGTAGTTAGCCTCGGTTCTTCTCTCTGGGACTAAGCACCCCAGAAATGCTCCCGCTGCCCTAACAGGCAGCAGGGGGAGGTAAGGTATGGAAGGAGACTCCACATCACTGGATATCCAGCTACATCCAAGCAGAAACAAGACACTTTCCATTCCTGCCTTCACCATCATTAGTGCACAAATGTACAAGGAAAAGCAATTAAGTTTTATCTAAAAGAGCGGGATGTTTGTTCAAACTGAAGGAGTTCTAAATCAAGTTAAACAGACTCCTTCAAAATGTCATTATGGAAAGGCCTTTTGGAACGTTGCTCTTCCACTACTGGTGATCACAGAATGAATTAGGTCAGGAAAGACCTGTGAGATCGAGTCCACCGTGACCGCCCGTGTGAACCGGAGCATGGCGCTGGGCGCCATCCAGTGTTTCCATAAACACCCCTAGGACGGTGAATGGGCCCCTTCAGCAGGAGAGGGAGCGAGGGCAGCACCACGGCCGCTGCTGAGCTGTACCAGGGGGTGTGGGGGGGACGAGGCCAAGCCTGTTTCTCATTGGAGCAGTAATTAAAGGATGGGGAGGCCGGTTTGTCATTCTCGCAACCTCCCACCTTCCCGGACAGCGCGGGCTCGCCCGGTGCAGTGTCCCAGGGCACCCCGTCCGTGTCCCGTCCGACCCCGCCGGCCACTCGCCTGTTGGAGTGCTGCAGCACGCAGAAGTCCTCGCACGGCCGCCCCTTCACGTCTGCAAGAAGGGCACAAAGAGGAGTCAGGGCCCGCCCCAGCCCCAGCCCCAGCCCCAGCCCGGCCGGCCCGGCGGTACCTGGCTTGTACCAGCGGGTGAAGTAGCGCTCGGCGCCGCCCGGGCCCGCCGCCCCCTCAGCCATGCCCGGCCGGCAGCGGCGCGCCGCGATGACGGCGGAGGGCGGCTCCGGCAGGCCCGGCCCTCGGCCCGCCCGGGCCGAAACCCTGCGGAAACACGGAGGGCCTCTGTTCCTTCTCTCCGCTAGAACATCCTTCACCGTGTCTGCATCACTGAGAAAAACGCTCCGACGCCTGCGGTCTGGTTCTGTCGTTTATTTTCTCTCGCATACAGCTATACAGCAACAGCTACAGTGACCATATATAAACGTGCTTTAAATTAAAAAACAACAAAAAACAAACAATCCATTAAAACATCTTTTTCTTCCTGCTCGTGGAAAACAGAACGACCCAGTTTTTCCACAGAGATGTTAACTGCACTGGCGTCTCAGATCAGGCAGCAGGAGAGCCTCTGAATTCCATTTCAGCCTCTGAATTCCGTTTCAGCCTTTGAATTCCCCTTCCGCCCGGGCTGTGTTTTCTATCAGGATAAAACAGTTGCATTCTCACAACACACGTGGCATCACAATTAGGCACAAAGGATGCAGAGAAACCGCACCAGCACCTGATCCCCACAGGGCAGGCAGCGGAGAGCTTGAGAACCTCCACACCTCTGCTCTGACTCTTGCTGCCCAAAGTAACACACACCTCTTCTGTGCAAATACAGGCAAAAACCATTAGAATATGTTACAGAAAAAAACTCAAAACATAATTGATTCCAGCACCGTTTCCCTAAGCTGTTTACCTGCATCTAGCACAGGCACTAAAGGCAGCTGTAACATCAAAACAATTAAGGTATGTACCATTATTAAGCTACAGATGGATACACAAAGCAGACACTTGCATTTATTTTCAAGAGTAGCCAGGCACATTAATAACTGCTGCAGAAAAAAACAAAAAACAAAAAAACCAACCAAACAAAAAAACAACAAAAAAAAAAAGGGGCTGCTTAGAGCCTCTGTCCCACCAGTTTGCCAAACCATAAGTATTTCCAACAGGAGTACATTGCAACAGATGCAGGTTCTACTTCATAAGGCTGACAAAGAGAAAATAAAACAAAACAAACCAGCCCAAAACAAACAAAACAACCAACCTTTTGTCATCCTGCTGATACAAATCTACAGCAAGTTTTAGTCTGTAGCCTTGTCAGTTATCAGTTTTGACAGTTACCTGTCATGGACATTTCTTCATCAATGACTGAAGAGCACTGAATGGGTGGAATATGCTTGTGTACAGGACAGAACCATTTCTGCCCACCTGCCCACTGCATGAAAGGCAGTTCAATCCCTTATTCTTAAATTGGCAATGTTTTTTGATATGTGGATATTTTAATGTCAGTTGAGTACACTGAAAGCCAGCCAAGAACCCACTGGAAACACTGAAATTTGTAGATTTATCTCCATCATTTAGTCATTGATCTTAAAACCTTTCGAGCAACAGTAGGCTACCTGCCCACTTCCTGTGTCATATCCAGACAAGAGAAGTCCACCTGAACTGGCAGCTATTATGGCTGTAGGCTAACAGAAACCATCAGTGAAAAATTAAAGGCAAACTGAGCTCATCCAAGTCTGAAATCCCCCAGGACTACAGAGATGACGGATTTCTGTAGCAGACAGGATTGCAGTGCAGAAGGTGGAAGCCCCATGGGCTGAAGTGCACTGCATTTATGGAACTTTCCCACATCATGGGTAAAACACTGTGCCCAAGCCCTAAAAAGCCTGCTAGGACACAGGGATGCATTAGGAGAGCTGAAGGAAGTACACCTTTGTAACCCCTGGCTTCAAAGGAGGCGCAGAACAGGATTTCATCAGTGTGAGCAGAAAAGTAAATATCAATCTTGCTAACCTGAGGAAAGGCTGAAGGAGAAGAAGCTAATAGTCCAGTGATTGCAAAAACTCCTGTGGTACCCATTTCTCAACTCCTAAAACCCTCAAACCTCTCAATTGAAAACATCTATTTTCTGAGGTGATAGAATGGTTCCCGGCTTCCATTGTATGACAAGCCAACAAACTGTTTTAACCTGTCATACACAATATTATCAAACATTTCTCTTGTTGTTCAAGCTTTTTATTCAGCTGATGATTTGAAGCAGTGGATGAGAAATAGGTTCTAATTATTTTATTTCTGGGACTTTTAAAGCTAGCTAGTAAGACAGCATAATTCTGTTATTTATTCATAATTAAACAACTTTGACATGTTCACCTTCCCTGCAAATGCAGAATTCATTTTGCTATTGTTTTTTTCAACCTTATTCCTTCAGTGACATTCAGGGTGGTTAAACATATTAAGACTGTAGGCTTAAATGACATATTTCAGTATACACTTTTTATCCTTAACACACTGCTAGATATGCTACCAAGGATTTTTTTTTATTATTATTTCTTGCAAAAAAATATAGCACAGGTTGTGTGCACTGAACTAGAAGTAGGCAGCTCTCCCACACAGCTCATTTTCCTAAAGTAAATCAAGACTTAACTTCAGGAAGCTGTTGTAGGAAATGACTGTTTATCTAAGCCTGTAGCACTCCTCCCTCCTGATATCAAACAGGCTTTGTCACTTCAGGCAGTGTAAATGCTGAACAGTAAGTACAGCACTGCTTTTAAAGTCTTTTTGATGGAATTCACATATCTTAAAGCTTTGGCAGTTTAAGAGCTGGGCTTTAATTGCTGATTTGAGAAATCAGTGAAGAGCTCATATCAGAAGGGATGAAACAAGTTAAACATTTGATGTAAACACTTAGAACGTGGTTTTACATTGATTTGTTTGGAGTAGAAACCAACTGGAATAAGACACAGGAATCCACAAGCTACTGAGAGAACCAGCACCACAAGGACGGAATGGACTTCTCTGCCTTTCCATATAAACCAGGTGGATGCAGAAGAGATGAGTTTTTACCAATAAACACATGCTAACAAGACACATTACAAGACATGTAATGGTTGTCTTACTTTGCTCACTGTGCTTTGTATCCACTGATTTTAATTATGCTAAAATAAAAACCACTTTTATTTTACCTCTTTAAACCAAAAAAAAAAACACTGAAGTAAAAAACATTACATATAATTACATACAGTAAATAAATTCAGTAAAAAAAAACCAAACTAACCCCCCCCCCCCAGACATTACAAATAATATAGATTTGGCCATGTTTTACTAAGTACCACTTTCCACAGTACCACAAGCAATGCTAAATCCCAAGTAAAAAACCACAATTAAAAACAAACAAACAAACAAATAAACCCCCAAAAACCCCCAAACTTTACAGTGTTTCTTTCTATCAGGCAAGGAGGGAGGGAAGTACAGGAAGTCAAAGCACACCAATAAAAAAATCTAGTCTATATTAAACGTACCTTTCCAATAAGGAAATTTGTAGAAAAAAACCCACCCCTACCACTTATAATTTAACACCAAGGTGTCCTCCTGGCAACCAGGATTACAAGTTTATGCTGAATACAATCTTGTGTTCAAATACTGATATAAGCAGCATTATCCCAAAACCCAGAAGAATCCCAGCATTCTGTAACAGGAAGTATCCCCACCGGCTGCATCCATGGTCACTGGCATCATTGTGGAGCATTTCAGGTACCTAAGTAAACAAGAAAGTGTTAAATGCCTTCAAAACAAACAGCTGCTTCAAATCACTAATTCTTAAGCCATGTTATACAAAATTCAAATAGGTTTAGGCACTTACCATATCCACAAGAGCCACATACATGAACAAGCCAGCAGTAAGTGCAAATATCCACATTGAAACATTGTCTGCATAATGACCAATAAGGATCCCAGTTGCCATACCAAGATAAGCCAGCATTGCTGACAGAGCGTTATAAAGCACAGCTTGCTTGACAGTCATGCCAGCTTTTAGCAGGACAGCAAAATCTCCTGTAACAGGAAAAAAAAAAACAAGTTTTCATCCTCGGGTAAGCACTGCAGTGTTGCCTTATTTACAGTTCTCTTACTTAAAGGATTACTAATCTACTTTTATGCTGTTGTTTGCCTTACTTTTTCCTTCATATGAGGGATAGAAACTCAGACGGTGCACATGAACAACACAGCAGCAAATACTCTAAGTTTATAATTTTTAAGTCTACGAATTTTTGAAAGAAGCAGCTTTTTGCTGAATCACAGAACATCCTGACTTGCAAAGGACCCACAAGGATCATCAAGTCTAACTCTGGCCCTGCACAGGACTGCCCCAATATCACACCATGTGCCTGAGAGTGTCATCTCCTTGAACGCTCAGCCTTGGTGCTGTGACCACTCCCCTGGGAGCTGTTCCAGTGCCCAGACACCCTCTGAGTGAAGAACCTTTTCCCAATATCCAACCTATACCTCCCTGACACAACTTCAGGCCATTCCCCTGGGTCCTGTCATAGGACAGAAGTGGTCAGTGCCTGCCCTTTGTCTTCCCCTCATGAGAAAGCTGTAGAGTGCAGTGAGGTCTCCCCTCAGTCTCCTCCAGGCAGAACAGACCAAGTGAGCTTGTTCACCCCTCAAAAGGCTTCCCCTCAAGGCCCTCCACCATCTTTGTACCCCTCCTTTGGATAGTCTCTAATAGCTTCATATCCTCAAGCAGTTTGAATTTAAACCACCACTGTAAAATGCTGCAGTACCTGATATGCCCGAGTGTTCCTAAAATAAAATATTCCCACTCAATTACATATTCAATTTATTATCCTGTAATCATTCTTTGTACTTTTAATCTGTGTTATAAATTTAAAATAATTTCTTTATTAATTTCTGTAAATGATCCTTAACATCTTATTTTTACTTGAAGGAATGATAGACCACCAGCCAGAAACAGATTTTCTGCAATTCAGAACATATTTTTTCTAAACCAGAGTAATATAAGCTTGTTATTTGAAAATAAAATGGATTCTTTGTAAGCTATCTCCAGTTAAAGTAAACAAAAGTGATTTTCAAAGCTGATTTGAGTAATTTGCTACAACAGCTTTTCCTACAAGCTACTGCAATTAAGATGAACTGGCATAATAAAAACATTGCTTAGCATTAACAACAATACAATTTTATTCCAGGCTAACCTCAACTAGTCCCCTTTGTTTCAATTTTCCTATGTCACTTCATGTCCTCTGGTAAAGAAGGTATCTCCTATCAAGTTTTCTGTTCTGATTAAAAAAGTATGATTTAAATGTTAAAAGATTTTTCTTATTTCTAAAACCAACAGAACAGCTGAATTTAAAATTATCCAGTTCATAAGATGAATTCACTTCTTATATCTGAATTAACAACATTCAGTACATGTAATTAATACAAGTTCCACGATTAGTATGAACAAGAGTCAATTCCTCCCAGCCCATAAAATCAGGTATGTTTTCTCCACAATAATGTATTTCTGTATAAAATTACTGTACAAATATATCAAACTGTTTATATAGAGAGAGTTTAATATTTACACATACTGGTTTGTAAGCTCCATTAAATGAAGCTGAATGTTCTCCCCTCTGGGGAATGAAACCTTAAAAAAAGGGAAAGCAAATTCTTTCTTCATTCTATACCCCAAGTATGACTGTGGCCATGACAGCTAAGAAATAAACACCAATTGCATATCCAAAATGACTTGACAACTGGAAAGACCAGCTTCATCTTGAGTTCAACTAAGCACATCCACCCTGTTCTCACCAGCTGCCCTTCAAAAGGGCCAAATACTGAACTCATATTGTAAGACACGACAATAATCTCTCACGGGAGTGCACACGAATTTAAATCGCTTGGGCTTGAAAGACAAACTGTTTCCAGAAAGATTTCTAAGTCATTTCAAGTTTAATTTAGAGCTACAGCAGTTCTTTGCGAGACTTAATGAAAAAGCAGCAAATGTTATGCAGAAAGTACTTTGACTAAAGTACTTTGACTAATCGTGACCTTCTTTTTAGCAGCACAAGCACAAGAATAAAATTAAGGAGAGATGTGAGAAAAGCAAATTCTGTCACGCATTCTCCTGCAATTCACAACTTATGTTACATACAAGGAGAATAAAAACTACAACTAGACAGAAAAACTGTAACTGCAAGAGACAGTTTTAAGCAAAGTAGCTGAAATATTTAGATTTTTAAACTGTTAATTCAATTAAGAAATGGTTAAACAGTCTAAATAAATCAGAAGCATCCTTGAATAGACAATGTGACACAGATGAAATTTTCTGATCAAATTTTATTCCCCCACATGCACCTCTAAGTATATACACATGCAGCATATGGAAATGCTGGGGTCTTACCTAGCTCATGAGGTAATTCATGGCAAAATACAGCCACAGAAGTGCTTAAACCACTAGAAAACCCTTCAGTAAAGGCTGCTCCTATGAAAAGACAGGGAAAAAAAGCAAACAAAACATTACTACATATTCAGACGTCAAGTGCAGAAGCATTAATGAACATGCTTGTTTCATATCAGGACATATATTTCACTCAAATTTTTCTTTGTGCAAGCATTTAAACTTTAACTGAACAGTTGTTTATGATTCTTAAGTTGCAAAATTCTTCAGAATCTTGCTATTAAAATAAACCACACTTCACTATCTTATTTCTGAACTAAGCCAAACACATTCCAACAACACAACCCTTCCCAAAAAATGCAAAAAATGGAAATACCATCCAAAAATACGTGGGGTTTTTTTTTAAGATACAAAGAGAACAAAGCAGCTCAACTGCAACTGAGAGTCAGATACTTTAAGAAAGGTAAGACAACAATAATAGAAGCTGTGAAATCAACAGTGAGAGATAACTTCTAAGCAGCTTACTTTTAAATAAATACCACAGCAGCTTGCTTTCAAGTGGAGAAAAAAAGCCCCAAAACCACAGAAACCCCTTAAACTAGTTCAACAGTCCTCATTTTTCCCATCTTCTCTGCTCCTCCCATTCTTTGCCATTTTTCTTGCTTGGCAGGAGCTCAGGAGGACGCAGTACACTGCAGGGCTGCAGAGCTGCACCACAGCTCACACATGGCATGTCAGGTCCCCAGCTGCATGGAGAGCCTCTCTCCAAGGATGTAGAGCCACATCCAGCTTCCTCTTCAGCTGCTACCAGGAGCCTGCCAGCAAACAAGATGCTGCCAACAAGCAGTGAAGGAGGCACTAAGCCACGTCACAGTGGCTGGCACACAAGGGACCCAGGAGTACTGTTCCCATAGGAAGCATTACAATGGCAATGACTCCACTGGAGACAATCCCTTCTTTTCACTGGGGAAACTACATGCTGACCTAACTCTTGAGGGGGACAAGGCTATCCAGGTCTTCAAGTGCAAGAAATGACGGATGCTCCTCCCTGAAGTGATGACAGCAGCAGGAACATTATGTCTGGGATGTGTGCTGTGGCATCCAGGCAAGAGGATGCAGGACGTGGTGAGCAGGCACCTTTGGATGAGTGGTAAGAAACAGGATCAAGAGGGTCTTCAGAAGAGGTTCTACAGAGGCAAAAGCCCAAGCCCATCAGACTAAAGAGGAAGGCAAGACCAAAGTAGCACTGGAACAGGAAACAAACTCTGAGATGAGTAACATTTGAAAATAGTGAAGTCTGGCAACAGGAAGAACCTTCTGTTCCCACTGCAGCTACTGATCTGAAGAACATGGTCATGACCTTGGCAGCAGTGAGAGGATAAATGAGTCCTGCCTTGCCCAGCAGTTCAGTACATCAGATAAGAAGTACAAAAAGAAAAGAAAGATTATTTTTTTTTAGTGATAGGAGATTCCCTCCCATGCAGGGCAAAGACAGACCTGCTGACCTGTTGCCCAGGAAAGTCCATGGGTTGCCCAGAGCCTGCTTGAATGATGCTGTGGAGACACCACCAAAGTTTGTCTGGCCTGTCATGGATAGATACAAACTGCCTACAGGGACAGAATACAATTCACTATGGGGGTTTTTTTGCAACCTCCATAAAGGGATCCCTTGACCACAGAGAGCTCCAGTATAAAAGTACGTGTGAACTGTGGTTCTATGTGTCTACTCAGCCCTTGGTCAATCAGAACAACACTAAGGAATAAGATTACCAATCATCTAACCAAGGAAAGGTGGTGGATAAGCCCACAGGACATCACCATTCACACACAGTCTTCAGCTGTGGAGGTAACAGTACTGGGCACACAAACCAGGATGTTCCTTAATTGTATTGGTAATTGTTTCCTACTACAGATGACACAAAAGTGAGCCAGAATTAGCATTGTCAATTGACCTGCTGCTCAAAAACAAGGAAACACCGACGACAAATACAAAAAAAAATTACTTCTTTGTGAGCATGAGGTAACTGAGTTCAGGACACAGGAGGATGCTGGAAGAGGAAGAAACAAAATTAGGACTCTAGGATTTTACGAAGCAGACTTTGATTTATTTAAGGAACTGCAGTGTAGAATACCCTGGGAGTCAGTCAAAAGGGATGTGCCCAAAAGGGGTGAGCAGTTTGTAAAGCACAGAGATGCACAAACAAACAAGCCTGTTTGTGCAGGAGCACTTGTAGAAGATGTGCCCAGATAAGCAGTGTGTCCTAATAATTTAAGATTCAAAAAAGAAGCACACAAGAAATAGGAACAAAGACTGGCAACAAGGAAGCTAAAAGCAGTGGAACAAAAGGGAGGAAGAGCAAAGCCCAGCTTGATCTAAAACTAACAAGACTCCAAGGATAATAAGAAACAGTTCCATAAGAATGTTAGCTGAGAAACAGAGTTCATTAAAAATGTGGGTCTGTTGATAGATGAGGAAGTGAAATAAGCAGTATACATAACAAGAAGCAAAGCACCAGCACAGCCTTCATCTCAATCTTTGTCAACAAAGCTAGATTCCAGCTCCTTACCACAAAGAAAGAGACATCAAAACCACAGAAGCAGCAGTTCAGAAAAATGCAGAAAAAACGAAATGCTCAGGTGCATCCCAGGATGGAGCTCACCTGAGGATACTGACAGAGTTACCAGTGTGACTAAAAAGCTGCTGTCAATCGTGTGGAAAACCACGGCTATAGAAAGCCCCATTGGAACTCTGGGGAAAGCATAACATTATTCCCATCTTTAAGAAAGGCAAAGAACAGGACTCAGGAGTGTTTAGTGTCATTCAGTTCCTGAAAAGATCATATGGAATATCCTCTTAAAATCCCTTTCCAAAAGCTGCATCAAGCTTGAGGAGATAATTGACCACACAGATGGTGAATATAACAGAACTTTAGTAGGATTTCTGACTCCTATAGCAGTCTTATCTGGGATAATAGGGCTGATGGCTGGTAAGAAGTAGAGCTCACCAGGACAAAAACTGCAACCCATTTTCTTCAGTATCTTCACTAATGATCTGGATAAAATAGATTGCACCAACAGCGAATTTAGGGGAAAGCAAGAGAAAGTAAGGGCTGAGGTGACAGACCAAGCACTAGAGCTTTAGACAAGATCATGGCAAACTTAATTCTTATGAAGTTCAGAGGACAAGTAAGAAGTAATCAAAGTACAAGCTTAAATATCAAGAATATCGCTTTTTATTTTTTCATTGCTAAAAAGAAGTCCTGAAATGTTAACAAACTAAAGATGAAATTAATATATCTGGCATTATCCCCTCTCAAGATGCTGATTTATCTTAAAATATACTTTTAAGACACGACTTTTCTCAAAAGCTAAAGAAAAAAATATGTATATGCAAGACTAGTGTAAAAATAGTGTTCTGCATTTTACTTATTTAATTGTAATTACACATAGAAGTTCAAATCACAGATGATCCTTTTGCACAAATGAGTCAGATGCAACAGCCTTAATAAAAAAATAATCACTTTCAAATCTTGCTCCTACATAATTAGCACAACAGATTTGAGGAGAAAAGTAACCGACAGAACTTATGAATAACAAATCACATGAAGTAAATGAACTTAAATGAAGGGTTATGCTGGCTAAAGCTATCTTTACAGAAGCGTTCACATCTTCTTTAAAATATAGATGAACTACTACACAAGTAGTATTGGCATTTTTACAACACCATCAAATTGATGTTTTCCCATAATACTTTTAAGCACATAGAGAACTGAAAAGAAACCCATATTTCCATTAGCCTGAACAAGCTACACAGCAGGACTTCTGAAAGCTATTGCTCTCACTTGTTCAATAAGCCTTTATTAACCTCTCATACTTTTCCCTTCATAACTATAAAGTCATAGCTCCTTCCCAAATCTCCCTAATGCCAAGAGGTAATTGATTCTGTGTCATTTGTATGCAAATCTTCCTTCTACCACATTTTTCACTACTGATCTGCTCAAAAATTTACATTTCATGCTTCAACTTCCATCAAAAACGAGATTAAATCAGAAAGTCTCTTTTCACATACAGTCTGAATTGACTGAATCTGAACAACTGCAAATATTGCTGTGCGAAAATAGTTATTATTTGGTTTCCTCTTCAAACAAGAATGAATTTTTTCCTACAATAAAATTTACAGAAAGACTGACACTGCTGAACTGCCTCCAGTATGGTAAACAGCCTTGAAATGAATCCAATACCTGTAAAGATTAGTCTTAAATACAATAGTCAAGATCAGGAAAGATTAGCTTAAGTACTGAAGATTATTGATTAGACTTCACTTTCTGTAACTTACGTTAACCTTTTAAATTCAATATACCTGTCGTCTAGTTCTCCTTCCAGGAAAAACATGAGAGAGTTCCCAAATCTGACCTCCCAGACAGAAGTCCAAAACAAAATATTCAATCTACTATATTTGGGATGAAGAAATATTTTCACTGAAACATTATCAAAAAAAGACTGAGCAACTACAAGCATTAAGGGAAAAATCGGCGAAGGAACTAAACAGGAACAAAAAGATAAATGCTTTGTTTACAAGTAAAATAACTGTTTATACCTGTTCAAATTTTTTTTAAGTGGACTACTATGCTCAGCTCTAGGTTTTGAGGTTTTGAGTATATTAGGACCACAGTTTCAGAAAACAAATTCAGGCTAAAACAGATTGAAACTAGGGCCTCATCTCCCTACCCATCAGTGCTCTGGAGGAACACTGATGTGTAACCAGTACAGGCAGGCAGGCAGATAGGCCAAGTACAGCAGCTGACCTTGCTGCATCACAAAAGAAGATGAAAGAGAAAAAGAAGTAAAAAAGCCAATGATACCAGTGGCCTGACTGAATTGAAAAAACCACAATTACTTTGTATGTGACGAAAAAGACAAGCTTGTCCTAAAAACAATTAAAATTTTAAAAACTGCTGAGTACCTGCAGGCACTGAAATAGAAATTCAATCTTAAATATTTTTTATAAGCCTAGGTACAGTTTTGGAAAATGTTAGCTTTAACTCTTCAAAAGCAGGAAATGAAGCCCAGTTCATATATTTTCTAAAGAAACACAGCTGCAAACATATAATTTCTCTTTCATACATCACTTACCTCCAGGCTGTTAAGCTGGAAATTTTTCTTACTCATTAAGATGATGCTCTCAGAAAAAAGTTTAAGCTTCAAAGACCCTCTGCTAATTAGCTAAACCCTTACAGAAGTAAGAGACAGCTAGAAGACTTCACTGCCCTCACATCCAAGAAAGCTGCAGCTCTGAAGTTAGCACTTACCAATCGCCAGTCCATCACTAAAATTGTGTAGTCCATCTCCCATGATCACCATCCACGCCAGAGTTGCTATCCCCGCGTCCTTCAGCTCTTCGCGCGAGTAGCGCTGACTGTGGCTGTGGGGATGATGGTTCTGATGGTGATGGTGGTGCAGGATGTGATGGTAGTCATGGTGGTGGTGACTTAGATGATCTGTCTGTCCTAGAGTATCGTGCAAGTGAGAGTGGCATTTGTTTCTACAGCCCCTGGACACATATTCATTGTCAACCTCCTCTTGATGAGAATGAGCTATCATCACTTCTTCTTCCTCTTGTACAGTTGGCTGCTGAGAAATGAAGGTTGATGGATCTTGAGAATCCACTCCTAGATAGCCTTCGGGCCCTGTTACAAAAAGCCAGAGTACAATGTCACACATTTTCAAAATAACCTAAGAAGCAAAGACACAATAAACAGTTTGACTGTGGGAAGTGTAAAGAAGTTTAGAGACTGATAATCCTATGTCTTGAATGAGAAGATTTTCTTGAAACGTTTCCACAACTTATTTAGGTTTCAGAGATAATTCCCAATAGCTCAAAATAAGGAAAACTTTTAGTTTCTGCTCCTACTGCTGAAGCAGCCCTTACATTATGGCAACAAATGCTTCCCAAAAGGCAAAAAACCTTTTCATCTAAGACTCACTGCAATTTAAACACAAGAGCAAAAGGCTCCAAGTCCCAGTTTCACAGCATGAAAACTGTTAGTTCAATTGCTTCAGAAAAAAACAAGTATCTGAAAAGCATGTGCCATTTAGTTATCTCAGCTGAAGAAAAAGGATACAGAAAAAGATCATGTTATAAATAATTTTGGAAACTCCTATATTTCAAAACAAATACAGGCACTTGAGTTTAACACCTGAAAAATAAACACTAAAAAACTAAGTCATCAATACAGATCAAGAAATATCCTCATATAAACATTACTGACATACCACAGTTGGTTCAGCAGTCCAAAGAGAAGTGCAGAAGTCAGTAGGTTCAGCTGTACTGCAACTTTCACAGAATTTCAACTTCTGCTGCTAAATCCAGAATTAAAAGGCTTAAAGTTCCAAAACTGTGAAATCACTACTTCTAACCCACTGATCCTTTCCAAATGAAAGCAGCAAATAGACCTAGTGCTCTACATACCAGCAGACAGGTTTTGTTTTGAAAATAATACAAATATGAGTGATCCAACCAACAGAAAGGAGCAGATCTAAGAGCTGCCATCAATCAGGTGTTTTTTAAACAGTGCTGCCTAAAAGTAAAAACTGTGTGACATTAATGAGACTTACGATCATCCGTATCCAACTTTTCTTCATTTGCCGAAAACTTCTTACTTTCTCCATCATCTTCGTTTTTTTTCTTATTCCAAAAGAAAATACTGCAGTTATGAATATTTTACTTGTTTTTCAGGTTATACATGAACAACATTATATTCATAACATTTATGCAGCCTGCACAGAAAGAGGACAATATGGAAGCCATATATAGAGTGCAGAAGAGGAATATTAGAAAAGTACAGAAGTAAAATTACAAAGGTTCTTCAGACTCCGTAGGAGGGGAGAAAAAATAAAATTAAACAAAAAAAGACCACAAGCAAACCAACCTACACATATAAATGCCCTACATTTTTCACAAGAAATAAGCAGAAGGTTTTCATCTGAGAAACAAAACACATCAAATGGTGAGTAATTTATTCCACTAGTTCTTTTCTATCATAATGTCAATGTGTTTTTTAATAATGTACAGAAGGAAAACCAAGTAAAATCTCTCCTCCTTGCTCACTAAAGTCAGTATCACAACAATTTATAATCAGTGACTCAGTATCTAGGAGGGCATAATTAGTCTAACAGGAAATCCATTCCTTGTGGCTGGGAGGAGACAAAATTCTTGCTTTGCTTCAAACTGTTCATGTTCTTTCCTGTCAAACAAATTTAACTAGAGATAGGGAAATCTCACAGTTAGTTCAGCTTCAGTACAAACCACACCAACACAACCTCCCATGATCAAAGAGCATACATGGCATCTGCCGTGCAACTGCTGCCTTAATGACCAATTTAACATGAAAACTAAACAGAGATTATTAGTCTTTGAGGTAGCCTAGCAATTAGCTGTTTTTAAAGCAAGTAATTAGTATTTACTAGCTTTCTTTAAGCAAGGCTTAGGATTGGCTGGAACCAGATGACCTTTAAGACACCTTCCAACTCAAACCACTCTATAATTCTATTGTATCACCAACTTCTGCGTAATCTTACTGAGTCAAGTTTGATATCATTCTTTATTTCTGGCTACACTAGTTACACTGTTACCAGTACTGGCAAATTACCAACAATAATGACCTGCCAAAATTCAGTTATTTACCTTACACATAAAAACCAGCATAACAATCTGAGAGCTGCATATTTTGGGGGAGAGACAGGAAAGCTCCAAGAGGCTTGATGGACTGTGTTTCCTCATGGAATGCTATTCCATAATGTCACTTTCTACAACATACTTGGATGCTTATTTATGTAAGCACTTACTGCCAACCCTTACCTGTCTGTGCAAGTGCCCTCCTCAACAGCAGTGCAATAGCTGCACAATGCAAACTTATTGCATCCAGGATTGGAATTAAAATAGTAATAAAACCAGTTCAGATAGCTATAAATGTCTCAAGATGTCAGAAGGAAGTCAGTAATGAAGTGAGTTCTTAAATCACTCTGTTAAAACTAAAGATGCAACTGGACATTTGCTTATTAAACAATTCACTGCACTGTCAAAGCCTGTACTATATTATCTGGTTGTGGAAATAACAAAGAGTCCTTAATAAAAGGATCACACAAGAAGGTTATCACATACTTTAGAAGCGTGTATCCCTAATAAAAATGAAATTCTATCATTAATCCAGTCAGTCATTGCTATTAAATTGAAAGATATATGATATTCATGGAAGATTTTTTAATAAGTGTTTCCAGAAATGGGTATGTAATACAACAGAGCTTCAAAGTAATAGTCTCCCTACCTTTTTCTTCTTGTCTTTAAACTGCTTTATTAAAGTGATCAAATGCTCCACTAGAAACATGAAGTACAAGCCTCCAAGTGCTGTAAGTCCTTTCCATGTAGAATCCAGGTAAGCACTCTCCTCTGTACTTTGAAAAACAAGATGCTTGTACATAGAGCCTTTTTGATCAAGCACAGGCTTTTCGTGGTGATGATGATGGTTTCCATGAGACTAAGGGGGGAACAAAAAAGGGGAAAGTCATTATATTCAGAAGAACTGTAATGTAAGAAACAAAGGAAGTACTTTTCCCATCTTTTTCCTCATGTCTGGACTCCAGAGTTGACAATTTTCACAGGGCAGATGCTCTGCTTAGAGACTCCAACAATTACAAAGGAATCTGTTGATTGCAAATTTATTGATAAGAAGAAACATTGCAAGGACTGAGAACAGGCCTGGCACTGGCCCACACACTGAAGCTGCACAGACACAGCTTAATCCAAGGTGTACAGCTGCCCCCACACAAACTCCTGACACTACCAAATAAACCACATTTTAAGCAGTGGTCACAGCCAGCACATCAGTTAGCTTCCCATCTAAGACAATTCATAGATGCCAAAAAACTTTTGCTACAAGAAAGTTGGCTGTAATTTCTTTCTTTAAAGAAAGTCTGACATTTTTTCTCTCCTTACTGGATACTGGTGTGTTCAGAAATAAAAATCCTTTTTGCACACCTCATTCACATGTGTTTTGATTTACATAACCTCCACAAAAAAATGCAAAATTAACTGAAAGGGAAAAGAACCATCTGGTGGATTACAGGCAGGACTGGGAAACCACAGAATCTGAAGTCACTTTTATCAGTTTTATTTGAAAGCTGGAACAAGTTACTTTTGAGAGGGGAGGAGGGGGAGAATATCTGTTTAAGCCTTCAAGAAAGGCAGAAATTTAGCAATCATATTTCCTTTTCATTGTCCCTATTACATAACAGCAATTTCAAAATCTATCAAGTAGTATTTTCCCCAGGACTTCAGAAATGATAGATTCTGGTAAAAAAAAAAAAAGAAAATCATAATAGGTAAGCCATCAACATAAGTGGCTTGTGACAAAAAATAGTTGACTATTCATTTCACATTTAAAGTGTTCAGTGAGCAATTTCCACTATCTCTAAAGTCCATTAAACTAGGGAAACAAAAAATGGGGGGCAGCACTGCAATAAACCACAAAGAAAATTTATGCAAAATTCTTGTATTCAAGGAACAATAAAGGGACGTGGCAGCACATATGACTAAGAACAGGAAATAGAGTGGGATAATGCTATGAAGCTCTTGAACTTTTAAAGACTGTGAAATGAATAACACAGATATTCCAAAAGGAAAGCCTTTCCACCAAACAACCTGCATAACAGGGTTGAGAAATGACTCATCAAATGGGTATGAACTAATAGGGCACTAATACATACAGCTGTCAAGTTCTCTGCTTTGAGATAATGAATGAAACAGTAATTAATACTCACGTGTGGAAGGAGGTGTAAGAAGGCATCTCCACTCAAGGTCCCCACAGCCAATGCCACAAGAAAACTCAGAAGAAATTTGAAAAATACTCGATTCATCAGTGGTACCAAAATAACACCCAGCAAGGAAAGAAAGCTGATGACAGAGATGGATATAAAGCCACCAATCCAAGCTGGCAAAACAAAAAAGGAACAATAAGTAACGGCTGTACATGATTTTGCTTGCTTAACATTTCTGTTATCAAACACACCTGATCATTCAATTAATCAAATGCTAACAAAAGGTATGCCACAAACAGATCTCTCTAATCTTGGTGAAGTGTCAAAAGAAAACAACACTTCTTACAACTATGAAATGGGTTCCTTGCATTCATAACTAACATAAACATTTTTCCATTAAGCTTCGATGTCACAGAGAAAACACAGCCTACCTATTTGCAGGGAGTAACTTTTTGGAGGAGTTTCAGCTTTTTCACTGGTAGCATGGACTATGCAGTATTTGCCATCGATCTGATTAATAAGAGCTGGACAGAGATAACTAAATTCTGTAGCAGTCAACAATACTTGAGTGCCTATTCCATGCGTCTGCATCAGTCTGGATGCATTGGAGCACTGTGGAAAGAGACATGTTGAGGATTAACCAGAACCAAAATACCACAATATATCTTAAAAGAACTGCACATCCCATCTCAGTTGAAATGCAGCAGCACCGCATGAAGGTGGCTACATCAGCACAACTCAAAAACTGATAACAAACCCTTTTAATAAAAAAATGTACTTCCACCCCAATCCTGCCCCAGCAGGCTGGTTTGGGAGTCTGGGTAGATGATGTGTGATTATTACTCATTCTCAGCACAAATGGGTCAGATGCTTGGATGTACAAACAGAAAAAGCTTAACACTTTTCAGTGAGTTTTAAAGGTCACCTAAAGAAACATTAACAAGGTCTAATATCTTCTTGTAGCAGTGACTGCTGTGGAACATCTTGTACTGAGCATGTTGTACATACACTCTCTTGAGTAAATAGCTCCCCACTGTACAACCTACACACAGTCTCAGTGGGTTTAAAGAACAGCAGTACTTCTGCTTCAGCAGGGCAGAACACAGCAACAACTTGTGAATTCAGCACCCATCACATGCCACACAACACCCACTCGGAATTACCTGGTATGGCCACAAACATTAAGATCCTGCTTGCTTTTTAAAGCCTTTAATAGAAAAGGATCTGACTGTTTAAGAAAAATGTCTACAACACAACTATTCTTTATCAGTGCTAATTTTATACTGTTTTAAAGTAACGCGTGACATTTTGCCACAATCTTTTTTAGAGTTGTTTTTTACATATAGTTGTCAGATGGGGAGGGGAAGGTGTTAGAGAAAGACAGTTCTACACTATCACAATGTGAGACAGCTTTGATAAGAATCACAGTACCTTAACTGAATTTTTTTACTTTCACTCCATTAATAGGAAAACAAGACAGACTCCTGATTTAAGGCAGAACTGCAAGTTTTAAACTGTACATATTTCTCAGGTTTAGTAAGAGTTTAATATTTAGTAACAGTTAAATATATAAATAATAAATGCATTAAAGCAAGTGTACATTTATTCTTAATTTTCCTTTAAGCTTGTGAACATAATACCATATTCCCTCAAAATGTTGAGCTCCAAGGAAAGTTGTTTTCATGTATTTGGCTATGAGTATTGTTGAACCTCAAAACTTGCAGATGGGTAAACAATAAGCACCTGAAAAGTAAGCCTGGTGGATCTGGATTCCTAAGAATACAACAGAACCGGCCTCACCTCCTGAGTGCTTTGTCTCTTCAGTTTAGAATAGAGGTTGCTCCCTCTCTCCAGTTCCTTCGGAGAAGCGTGCGATTCGTTGGCCTTGGTGGCACTGCGGCCGGCGGTGGCATTGGGTGCCCCAGGGCCAGCGGGCACGCCGAGAAGCGTCCTGCCGTCCCCGGGCTGCGCGCTCTGGGGCTCGGCGACGGCGGGCGCCGTGAGCTCGAGAGCCGCGCTCTTGCTGCGCACGAGGTTCTGCTGCCGCTCCACGCTCTCGGCCTTGTGGGGCTCCTTCCCGTGGCCGCTCCTGTGGGCTTTGCCAGCATCAGAGTCGTGGTTCGGACACGCAGCCTTCTCAGAGCTTTTACTCAATGAAACGTGATTATGATGAGAGTGATGATCATGGTCATGGTCGTGATGGTCGTGACTGTGGTCATGATGGTCGTGATTGTGGTCATGATCATGATCGTGATCATGATCGTGGCTCATTTTAATCCTTTTCATTTTATCTATACCTATGTTCTGTAGCAGCTTTCTAAACCCATCAATTGACAGAGAGTTGTTTTCTCCGTAACGATTAAAGAGTTCTTGAAGGTGCAACTTCTGTATTAGTCCTGCCAAGTCAGTATTAACACCCACTGTCTTTTCTGGAAAAGCTCTCTCTGATGTATGCACAACAGTAGCTGTCTCCACTCCATGATGGTAACTTTCACACAGCAGTATGGAAAACGATACAAGGAAAATAACTGATACCGTACTCTCCATTGCAGTTCCTTTTCAGTAGTAAAAATAATCTGGAAAAAGAGGAAAATTTAAATAGTTTGCATGAAACTGATCACGTTGTACTCTGTAACAAGCCATCATCATCTGCTTAAACAAAAAAAAACCACAACAAACAAAACCAAACACTGCTCGAAGTATTAATGCATCGAGAGATATTTAAATTTCTTACACATTCAGCACTTCTCCCAGATGCGCTGCCTCGGGCAAAAGAAGAAGCTGAATACCACAGTGAGGTCACTGGCCACAACACCTCCCCAGGTGCCAGCCTGCCTTTGTTCAGCTCTGCCCGAGTCACTGCTAACAGGGCAGAGAGCCCTCAAGGCTGCACCAACTAAGTTCTAGGTTCGAGTTTTCTTGCGCTTCAAAGAAGCCCTGTAATTTCTCCTTTAGCAATGAATAAGTCGTATAAATTACATGTTCCCGCTTAAAAACTGAAACTCCCAACCCTTCATCACTGGATTTCCCGCAGGTTTTGGCAAACCAGCTGGGCAAGTGTTTCCAGCGCTCCACAAAAATTTGGTTTTTATGTTGTCATTCTGTCTTTGTTTTAATATCAGTGTCGCACGGCTCCTTTCACTAGGCAGGCAGACTATTGCTGCGGACCAGATGCTCCCAAGTGTGAGCGTTTGTGTGCTTTATCCCATAAATACTCCAGCAGGACTGCGAATTAACTCCTATGGAGATTGCGCGCAGAGCTATGCTGCCTCAGCCCTTTTCCAGGGAGATACGGAGAACCTCCGTGTCCAAAAATATTAATTAGTCAGCCTGAAAAACCCCACACGCGGCTGGAAAGAGACGGCTGCGAGGGGACCTCGTTATTGTCCATAAGGATTGGAAGGAGGAGTGCCAAGAGGATCGATGCAAGTGGCGCAGAGAAATGGCACAGGAGGCAAAGAGCAGAAACTGATGCAGAGGGAGTAGCGCCGGAATGTGAGACAGAACATTTCTGTGCGGGTGACCGAGCACTGGAACAGGCTGTCCAGAGGGTGCGGAGCGTCCCTCGCTGCAGATAGCCAACACCGCCTGGCCGCAATCCCGTGCCACGTGCTCCGGGATGACCCTGCTGGAGCAGGGCGGCAGGACCAGACCCCCACCCTGCTCCCTCCCAGCCTGTCCCGCTCGGTGACTGCGACCCGCAGGAGCCGCCAGCGCCCACGGCCCCCGCCGCGACCCCGCACGGGCGGAGGGACCCCGGCGGCGGCGGGGCCCGGGCACGGCACACGGGAGGCCGCCGCGGGGAGAGGGGTGAGGAGGGGGAGGAAATAAGGCCGAGGTTACCTCTCCCGCCGCCGCCGGGCCGGGCAGAGCCGCACCGCCGCCGCTGCCCGCCCGCGCCGGCCGCGCCGCGCCCCTCGGCTTCCTTCCCTTCCCTTTCCTTTCCTGTTCCGGGTGCGGCGGCGGCGCGGCCGCTCCGCCCGCTCCCAGGGAGGCGGGGCCGCCTCACGTGCGGCCCGAGCGGCCTCGACGGCACCCGGAGCCACCACAGAGCCGCCCCGGAGCCACCCCCAGAGCCACCCCAGAGCCACCCCCAGAGCCACCCCCATAGCCGCCCCCAGAGCCGTCACCCCAGAGCCACCCCCGGAGCCGCCCTCAGAGCCACCCCCAGAGTCACCCCCGAGCCACCCCAGAGTCACCCACATAGCCGCCCCCAAAGCCGCCCCCAGAGCCACCCTAGAGCCACCCCCACAGCCGCTCCCACAGCCACCCCCGAGCCACCCCCAGAGCCACCTCCGAGCCACTCCCGGAGCCACCTCCGAGCCACTCCCGGAGCCACCCCCGGAGCCACCCCAGAGTCACCCCAGAGTGACCCCCAGAGCCACCCCCAGAGCCACCCCCAGAGTCACCCCAGAGTCACCCCAGAGCCACCCCCAGACCCATCCCCGGAGCCACCCCCAGAGTCACCCCCAGAGCCACCCCAGAGCCGCCGCCAGAGCCACCCCCGAGCCACCCCTGAGCCACCCCAGAGCCGCTCCGGAGCCGGCCAGGGTGTCCCGCCGCTCCTGTCCACGGCCAGGCTGCATCCCCAGGGCCTCCCTGCTTCAGAAAACACTGAAGTCTGGGTTTAGTGTTCCGTGGGAGGCGTGAATAACCCCAAAGAGTTAAAAGGATGAGAGTCAGAGGGGACTTGTCCTCCCAGAAAACACGAGTCATTCCGGGCTGGCAGCGGTGGTTTGGTGATGGCGCTGGGTGTGGCAGCATTCCTTGAAGCTTTGGAAAGGGTTTTGTACAAGGATTCCCAGTGTTAAAATGAGTACGTGTGAGGGCAAGCAAGGGCCGGAATCGGGCTTGTGAGCAAAGGGTAAATGGCCGGGGATTTGGGTTTCCACGGCATCCACGAGCCTTTGCAGTGAGCTCTGCTTGGTTAAACCTGTCATAATTAATGAAATGGCAGAAGAATCACTCTGTGCACGAGTGGGCAAAGAGACAGTAAGAAAGGACTGAGATCACCATGGAGAAAGGCTTGAAACTTGCTAAAACCACGTTGCTTTCTCCTGAAAAAAACTTACTGTATTTTTCAAATGTTGCTTTGCTGTGCCACTTAACTGGTCATGAGCCCTTCACCACTCTGAGTCCCAGGCACAGGCTCTCTTACACTTGCTGTTTCTTTCTCTGGCATTTCCAGAGCTTTTCTCTCTATCACCACATGATTAATATTGCTGGTGAAGTGAGTGCAGTTGTGTACCCGTGTACCAAATGCCTCTGGAATTTGGCCTCTCCCTGATCAGTTGCCAAGGTTTTTCAGCTTGCTGGAGTGTGAAAGCAGCACTGAATCCTGCCCTAGTATCTGACTTTACTGATGACTTCTGAATGTTATGACAGTGACTCAAACTTAACATCCAAGCCATTCTCAGCCATCTTTCTCCTGCTGCCTGCACTCCTGACAGTGCCACCTTGCTCACCAGTCAGGAGGTGACAGATGTCTCTTCTTTATGTCTAATACCTCCCACTCACTGACTGAATTAAACCTCTTTGTTCATGAGTTCAGCTGCCTGAAGGACAGAAGGGAAATATGTGTTGTGAACAACTCCAGAAAGAGAGAGCAACACATCAGAAGGTTATGGATTTGTTCCATGCACCTGCTTTTGAAGTATTGAAAAAAATTCTGAGTCATTCAACCCTATTCTTTTTCTTTTTTTTTTTCCCCCGAAGGAAGAGAGAGAGGCTATAAATGCAGGAGTGGGTGGGGTTGTTTATTTTTTTTTTTTGTTTAATGCTAATTCATTTTGTATGAACACCATTTACCATATGCCTTTGTATTATTTCAGTAACACTACATTTGTGCCTAAGATGCTAATGTTTCACATTTGTTTGTGGATTGTTTATTTTTTTTAATCTTTTGAAATTACAGCTGCTACATGATGCAGCCCTTTTTTCTAGCCTCATGAATGCGTGGACTGTCTTTCTTTCATTGTATCAAATCTGGAGTTTCCCCTCACATCTTGTCAAGGTCACCTAAGTATCAGAGCTTAGGTCGCACAGAACTGGTCTTCAGCACTCTCTATCTCTTTTATTTTATTTGAGTAGTTAACATGAATCAGCTGGGAAAAAAAAAAAAAAAAAATCCATTGCAGTAAAAACAATTCACCTAAACTGCTAATTTGCAGTAAAACTTGAGGTCACGTTTATTTTACCTGAACTGATCTCAGTATGCTTATGATATGGTAAAATTAAAGTACTTTAATAGTTTTTCCCCCATTCTGTTATTTAATGTTTTAGTCTGAATACATATCCAGCTGTGGGCTCTGGAGTTGTTGTGATTACATAAAACAAAGGTCTTGGTGACCCTTGTGGATGGCTTAATGAATGTATAAAAATCTCTCAGCCCGTGGACAAATGGGAAGCATTAATTGTAGAGTTGGTGGAGAGCAAACCAGGAAGCAGCTTGATTGCTGTCTTAGTCCATCATGGAACTGCATAACTATAGCCTGTAGCTCCAGCCCCCTGTTACAAAAAGGGTATGTTTGAAGTTGAAAAGATCATCTTTGCTGGGATTTTTTGTTTATTTGTTGTTTGTTTTCAGGAGGTGACAGCCTTTTCAGCATGGAAAATGGATGAGGAAGAAGGTGATGGAAGTAGAAAAGCTTGTAAAATAATACACGTTTAACTGGTGTGATTGGTGTTGCCCAAAAATTTCTTGATTGCTGTGCTGAGTGTGTGCCAGTGCAAATGCCTTAAGACTTACCACTTGAGAACCAGTAAGGAACTGCTGTTGGTGCAGTTCCAGTCTCTTAGGAAGGCTTTATCACAGCTGTGTTGTGTGAGCTCAACATTATGCACTTAATGAGGTGATGATAGGGTAGTGGGCCTGAGCATGATGCTGAGAACCACATTTCTGTGGTCCTTCTACCCCTAAAAGTTTCTTGAGATTTGGAAAGTTTTTAATTTCCTTGCCTTTTAACTTTTTATTGAGAACAGCTATGTGATTAGATGTATTAAATGCTTTATAAAATAAATGAAAACTCTGAAAGTTAAAAACTTTGGTGTTAAACGGCTAAGTTGTTACCGTACGAGTTCTGGACACTGAAACCTCACACAAAAGTCCCATATCTTTCTTTATCTTCAGTAATCCTTTAATTCTATTAACAACACTTCACAATTGTAAAGAAATCCCTGAATCAGGAATTCCTTGTTATTGTTCCAATAGGTTCCTCTTTTCAGTACTATGCTGAACGACAAGTTGGCAATTGCATATTTGATGTTATTGCATTCTTACTCCTAAAGATACATTTTAATGTAGCAATGCCCTTTGTTTGCATGTGCATTCTATGGTGGTTTTCAAAATCCTTAGAATTCTGTCTAGAAAAAAAAAATTGGTATTACTGGTTATGTCTCCCAAATGGCTACAGATATTCCTCAACCTACAAGCTGAGCTTTGGACGGGAGTGTTGGTTTGTTTTTTCGAGTGTTTTTTTAATTAGCATAAATACATAACAGAATTTCTTAAGTAAAGAAACATATATGAATATACAGCAGTACAGAATTCCTTATGTAAGAATCTCCACTACCTTCTCCTGTGCTCCTTGTCTTTCTTTAGTGGCTACTTCTCATGTCAACAAATTCTTTTCTGAAGACCTCTCTGAAACAGAGAGGTTTTAGCTGAAGAAATAATTATCTGGAAGCTTCACAGCAAGAGCACTGGATCCTTTTGTGTGCTGTGCTTAGCTGCACAGATGTCTGGGGAAGCACTAACTGGCAGGGTGGTGCTTTGACTTGTATCATGCATTTTCTTACAAATTGTGACTGTAGACATGACCTGTTTGCAAATAATTTCTGAAGAATAAGCCCTGAAATTATTGAAATAGGAAAGAATAGAAATAAAATATTGAAGTTATTCTATTTCCCTCTGCAGAGCGCCTTTTAGAGCGCCTTTAGCCTGATCTGTCAGTTATTGAAGTCTGTGGAAAAACTCCCTAAGGATTTGAGCATATGTCACAGACACTTATAAACGAAAAACTTTGCAGTTTGGGTCTGCTGTAATTTTTGTGTTCAGTAATTTTGATTATATTTTGTGTGTTTCAATGCTTACGATAAGTGTAGAATATCAGTATTGAAAATAATTCGTAAAGTGTTAAGCTGTGCCTGATAATGTGACAGTATAACACAGAAAAGTGTCTTGGCATAAGCTGTATGTGGGGTTATCAGAGGCTCATTGCCATGAGCACAGGGGAGCAATGACTTGAGGGGAAACTCCAGTCACTGGGTAAGCATGAGGGAAAAGCCCTGATCTGCATCTAGGACTGTCAAAGGAATAGGATTAGCCTTGGGACAAGTGTGAAATTTCCCAAACAAGTTTATGGAAGAAGCTGGCTGGATCACTACAGACATCACCCTGAAAGGGACATTGAAGTCATTATGGGCAGCAGGGAAAGAGATTCTTAGGATTGTGCAAGGTTTATTATAAAATGTTTAGGGGATGGACCAAGGTGGGTAAAAGGAGGATCAAGGCAATTTGAGAAGGGACAAAGATGAGAAGAAAGGGAAGAGGTGACAATAAGGGCCAATTGCAAGGCTGCTGATAAATAGTTGAATTTGCATGCTCTGCTGCTTTTCCAGCCTTGTTACTGAATTCCATTGGTAGCTTTGTGGATGAGGGTCTGTCTGTTCAGTGTGGATGGATAAGTGCATGCCAGTGGCTGGAGAGGACACCAGGAGTAACAGGGGTCCTTACTTGTGATACCAGCAGCTGGGAAGACAAATGTGTGCAGATGTGAGTGCCAGCAACTGCACAGGTGGGCATAAGTATGTCATAGGTGTCTATGTGTCTGAAGTGACAGCAACTGGAAAGACTGGAGTGTGTGCACATTGTGTGGGTGTGTACATTGGTGTGTGTAATTAATTACTAATGAACAGTAAGGTGGAGGTCCAAGCCAGCTGTTGGAAGGACCAATGGAATTAGGGGATGAGGCTGTGAGAGAGCCTGTGTGTACATGAGGCAAGTGTCAGGTTAGGGATTCAGAGCTGGGTATAGATTGACTAAGACCAGACAGAGCCACAGGGTGTGTGTCAGTGTGTGCATGTGTGCACATGCTCCAGTGGCTCTGGGAGCAGCACCCTCTGGGGCTACGGGCCTCAGGGGCTTTTATGTCCAGGTGCCAGCAACTGGAGACAGCAGAAGATCCTGCAGCCACTAACTAGACAGATGGAGTGTCTAAGAGCAGCTGCTGGAGGGATCTGTATTATATCCATGTATGCATTCCTTGCTCACAGCCTTTCATCCTAATCAGCCAGATGGGAGAACAGGATGTGGGTGCTGGTGCTGTTGGTGATTACGAGGGCTGTGTTTTGGTCTGTGTGTCTGTGTGACTGGCTCTCTGTGGGAGCTGTGTACCTCCACCTTTTCTTGAGAAAACCTGCTCAACCTCACTGCTGCAGGATCCAGGGCAGCAGCAGCCTGGCCTCTACTGGGTAGTGAGATTTGACAAACTCTAGGAATTATTGTTGTTTGGGTATTGTGGTGGCATTAGATCTCAGACTCAGAAAAGGCTGAGTTTTCAGGAAAAGAGTGTAAACAGCAGCAAAGTATACTAGAAAAGAATATGGAGAAAATGAGTAAGAAAAATATAAAAACACTCCAGATAAACCTATTCAAAATTGCAGAAAAATGCAATTTGTTATATAGCAAGGAACACAGTACACAGTACAATAATATGCAATGATTTTATACATTCTTGTAGGTGCTATTGACTGAAAGATGCTGAAAGAAGAGAGTAACAGCATTTATTCATGCATGGCATGCTTTTCAGTAGCATAACTGAAATACATACCTTCACAGGAGACTTTACTACATAATTAAAAGGTATCCCAGGATGGAGATTCTCTTCCTTCATGTCATAGAAATATAATAGTTACAGTGTCTGATAAAATCTGATGCTTAGAGTTTTTATTTACTTCTAAAAATTGCCAAAGGGATTCTGCATCATAGAATGAGCACATTTCATGTGGGTCTAAAATACAGGAGTAGCAATTATTTAATCAGCAACTTTCTGCTTAGTTAGAAAAAGTTATATTTAAAAAACACAGAAGCAATAGCTTCCTCATTTGTTTGTTCCTTTTTATTTTGCCCATCTGATTGTGTAAAAAGAAGCTTGAATCTCAAATGCCCTGGCTCAGTCAGCAAAGTTGGGCTGCCAACTTCTCTGGGTTAGCACTGGGCTTTTCAATATCTGTTGCCTTCACTTTTTTGTCTGAGCCAACCATGCAAAACTCACTTGAAATGAGAAAATTCATGGTGAAGAATGATGTTTCTGGTGGCAGCATATTCTCCCCAGTTTTGGGTGCAGTGTCCTGTAAAAGGGATGTTGCACTAGGATGACCTCTGTTGTGGCTCTTTTATTTGGGCTGAACACAGGACTGGATTTATGGCTGGCCACCCTTCCCTTTTACTTCTTTTGCTTTGCTTTGTCCTAGCAGAAAAATGATGCCACTTTAGTTTGTGTCTTTTGAAAATGGATTGTAATAATGGAAGTCATAGCTGCTTAATGCACTGTTGGAATAAATTTTTTGAGTTCATGTTACATTGCAAAGCTAAGGCAGTTAAAAGATTTAAAAAGCACGTATGAGCTCTGCAATTTTTGCTGTATTTCAGGTTCTCTGCTGAATACAGAAAATAATTGGAAGGCATTTGGGAAGTTGTCTTCCTAATCCTAAATTTAAAATCAAAGTTTTCAAGCCCGAATGCCTTTGAAATCACTGAAGCTAATGAGTACTCAGCATCTCAGATCTAAGCCTGCTTATTTATATTCTTCAGTCCAGATCCAGTGTTCCCATGCCATTTTAAAAGCCTGTCTTTAATGTGAGCTTGATTTCTGACCAGTAAAGCTTTGATGAATGCCATTAAGGCAATGTAAGAAGTAAACTTGTTCTGACACAAAGGCTGGCTCACAGATAGAGTTGTTTACTGCATAATCTATGCATTAAAAGTATTGCCATATTTCTCTCTGGCACTTTCTGGAAAGAAATAGCAACGTGTGTGTTGGGTAGCTCTTGGGACACACCACAGCTGCTTGTTTATGTTCTGCAGAATAGATTGTGTCCAAAGTGTGTTGTACTAATTGTACCTTACCAGATAAACTCTAAAACTGTATGTAGCACTTGAAACACTTTAGATAAGGTACTCCTTTGCAGCTACTTGGCATGTGTAGGACTTCTAAATATCCAGCAGCCCAGCTCTACTCTTCAGTACTTCATGCAACATTTCCGGTAGTAAGAGACCTGTTGTTGGTCTCAAGATTTACCTGTTTTGATAAAGTGTTACACTGATGTCCTCAACTCTTATTAAATTGTCTGCCTCATGGTGGGCTTGTTTCAAAACCGTGATACAAAAGTAACCTCATATAGAGGACAGATGCCACAATAATATTTAGCATTATTGTCATTGTGTTTTCTTCTAGCTGCTATGTATTGAATTTGGATGGTATAATATCTCATGTGAAATAGAACACTAGTAGATAACTTGAAAACCTGGCACAGCCAGGTTTTTTTCCTATCAAACTAATTTCCTTTGAACCTGAAGCAGCATCCATCAGATCTTGTCAGCAGCACAATGAGGCACCTACTGTATATTGTCAGTGGAATACCAATTACCCTTTAATTTTACCACATGCCCAATCAAAAGAGCTATTGCTTTCACATGATGGCAGAAGGTCATTAAAACAAATGATCTTGCTGCCAGACAATGACAACAAAACCACAGCTCGGTAAGTAGTGTATCTGTTACTGGGCACTGACAGTGCACTAAATGCTGTGCTGTTCTCACTTTTTCATTCTGCCTTGTTTCAGGTGATCCAATGGCCTGAGAGCTGTTGCTGAAACTCTGTCTCCTAACTTAAACTTTTCAGGTACAACTCTATTTGCCTCAAATCTTCAAGCACACAAGTACTTTTGATGTCACAGCTGTCAAATTCTGTACCTTTTCCTTTGCTTTCAGCTGTGCTTGCTGGTTTAGTTCTTAACAATCTTTTCCAGGAAAAACAGCAGCCTTTCCTTTAATGCTCTGAATGTTTTTTCTTCAGCCCTGCAAAGTGAGTGCTGGTGCATTACTTAAGATGTTACAGTTTGTCAGGGTTCAGTCATTAGAATTCTCTGAGGTGTTACACTTCATATTCTGCTGTGAGGTGTGGGCAGCTCTGTGCTCTCTTCTGTTTGGGACATAAGAGGATTTCTAGGTTTTAGCTTTCTCATGTTTCTCATCCTACTCACTTTTGAACTTTCCTCTTGTAAGGCAGTTGCCTGTTTTTCTTCCTTCAGCTTGAGAGCGAGCTTCTTCACAAAATTCCATAGTAATTCAGCTGCAACTGTATAACTGGATGGTGCTATTCACAGATCTGAGTCAATCACACGAAGCTACTAAAATGTATTAATGTTTTTTTATTGAAAAAGGAGCAAAACTCTATGTACTAATAATAGATACTACTTCTCCTATCATTTCTGCTTTTAAGATGTCTGTGCAAAAGTAAAACAGAGGAACATAATTGTGCGTAGAGCATGAGTGACAGCAAAAAAAAAAATCCTCCTCTGTATGTAAGAATTCCAGTTCAAGTCTTTGCAATTTTTTCTGTGCTGAGTTTTTCCACTGTTTTTGCTCAACAATATTACCAACACTGAGAACTCCTGCAGAGCTGCTGCATTAGTAACAATCAGGAGAAAAAGGATTTTTACCCTTACTGCAAAATAGTCTAGGCACCAAGTTTGTAATCTTTTTTTTTGACTGACTTCTTAAAAGGAAAAATTTGCACTGATGGTAAATGGTTCTGTGTGAGGTTTTTGGCCTGTCTGTAAATCAGGTAGTAAGTAAGCATCCAGAAAATGAGTATTGTGTAATCATTGACCCAATGACAACGTCTCTTCACCCTCCTCCACAGCTGAGAAAAGAAAAAAATTATTTTCTACAGAGTGTCACTGGAAAGTTTTTACCAGGCAAGAAAAAAGAAAATGGTGTAGGAGTTTCACAATTCAGTTGTAGTCCCTGAGGCTTTTGGAAATAATACCCTTCTAAGTGATGTCCCAAGAAAGGATGATGTGTTCAGCCTGCTTCATTCACTAAATGCAGAGATGTTTGGGTTGGACACCACAGATACATGACAAACATTGCCTCTACCATCTGCTGAAGCCAGTCCTGAGTGAGTGTCCCTAATGGAATGGGAATGTGTGCTAATTTAGTGCAGCAGTATTGAGTCTGATTTTTCACTGAGGAGTGTTTTAGATGAAGCCATTGACCCAATGCCCAAGAATTAACTTGTACTAACTTTTACAAGTTGGTGAAGGGATGGAGCAAAAGTGAGACTTGAAGTGAGAGAACCTGAGTTCTGTTCTCCAGGGAGAATGTTTTAACTAACAGTGTAATTTGTGGGAAAAGAAGAATGATGTTATTTCATTATCTCACTTCTCACACTGCTGACTCAAATTTGGTGGATCAGAAAAGCTTTCAGGTATTGTGTGTGCTCTGTCTCCTAATAGTTAGAGCTTAAATCATAGAGAGGAATGGAGACATGTAAGAATTTGCATTTAATGTGTGTGTTTGGTATAAAAACCTTAATATTTACTTGTTGTGAATTCAGGACTCCATATGGAACTTTGTTTTCTGGTGTTTATTTTAAAACCCTAAGGTACTGCTTATTTAATGTCTTTAGAAATTAATATCAGTGTTAGTGTCTTTAAAATACATTTTTAGTGCTTGTAGTTCCAGGGGAGAGAAAGAAAACTTAATTCATATGCACTTTAGTATTTCAGAAATGAGTGTGGAAAAGAGAAGGACAAATATGACCAATCATAATTGTTAAAAACCAGTGAGCCTAATGCTGAAAACAGGCCTGAGTGACTAAAAGTCTCCACTCTTTTAAGATTAAAATAATAATAAAATTTGGCTTCTGATATTAGATGATTCAGCAATCTCTGCTTTCAGTTTTTTTGCAACACGAACCTGGAAAATCAAAATAGTCTCTTTCAAATAACTAGAAGCTGAACACCAGATATTTCTGGACCATATTTCACACTTTATCATGTATTTCTGGACTCATGATAAAATCTCCGCAAGCTCTGCAGTTAGAAGCCAGAGAAGGCTCCTGTAGAAAGATAGAAAGATGCAAAATGCAGAAAGATCTAATACTTCATTTAGAGCAATGCTTGCTGTATTATTTTCTGCAGAGATTTTTTTCATCACTTTGTCTTGTGACCTACATATTCCAGTCTTTTATTATACCTACTTTATACTCCTTATATAAATATGGTGTGATTCTTTCAGGGGCAGACTTTGGTGATCCTTGTGGGTCCCTTCCAACTCAGGATATTCTGTGATTCTGTGTTTCTTTATCTGAGTTGTTTTGATGTATGGATGGCAGGCACGAACAAGGTCTCTGCTTTCTGAGAGCACACAACCCACTCTAGTCAAAAAGCCAGGGATCACATTAGCAATCCACTAAGTCAGAACTTGTCTCTCCAGACTTCTTGAAGAGCTTATTAGTTCAGGGTTGGTGCCAGATAGTAATGCAGTCACATCTATGTCATTAAAGCAAGCTTGCATCTGCCCACAAGGTCACACAACGTTTAAAACTAAGCTCTACTTTTTGGACAGCCCATTTCAGGCACTACAAACTGTGCTCAATAGGTTTGGGAGCTGAAGCAATTTGAGCAGTCAAATATGTGAGTAAGCAGTCATACATACATAAATGCATATGTATAAATATTGCTTGGGATGATTTGGCCGAAGATGTAAAGGTATGAGATAATTTGTTGGTATCCTCTTGTCTCTGGGTACGATCTTCCTGTCAACTGTGTGAGCTGCAAGGGGTTAAACCACTGAGTCATTGTTACTGGAATTTGTTCAAGCACCAAAATAATGGAAGCCCAAGTGTTTGACTTTGTGCCTTTTGGCAGCAGAAATTTATCTTGTGCTTTAGTCAGCAATCAAACTGAGGATAGGCAAGGATAATGATAGTAGTCCCAGAACTTGACAAGAACTTGTAGCTTGCTGAGTAGTTGAAGAAATGGATCAGACAATTTACTTAAGACTAAACTAAACTTCTGAAGTCTGCCTCCTTCTGAAGTCTTCCTGGGCCCTACAAGCCCTACACAATTTTGTTCCACAGCCTTTTGAACAAGTCTTTTGTAAGCAGGTAAATGTGTCCTTAACTTTCATTCCATGGTAACCACTCAGTTACCTGATGTGTTTGGTCTCCTAACTCACATAACAGCAGATTCTGGACATAGTAGTTCTCATTCTTACTGAAATAAAGTTATATACAGCATTGTTACCAAGTGGAGAAAATTCTGTTGCTAATAGAATAATGGCAACCAAATGACATTTTTGAATAGAACATTATTTATGAAATACCCAAGCTTTCCAAATTCTACTGTAAATAACACTGTTAATCACGAAGCAAATCTTAGTTTAGGATGTTAATTTTCACTTTTCTATGGTGATAATTTTTATGCCTGAATGCAGATCCTGCAAGTCCATGAAGGATAGGTATTGTTCATTTGAAGCTGAGGCACAATGTTGGGACAGATTCTCAATAATTATTGTTCTATATATGTGTGGTATTTATTCTAATTATGGACAGCTGAGAATGCAGCTGCAAAATCATCATTCAGTTTACTGTCAGTGTTCATTACAGGCAAGGTCTTTTAATTTTTAGAATACTGTATTTTAAGCTCTCTCTCTTCCTTGTATCTCTTTGCAGATGTTTTGAACATTATTTTCAAAAACTAAATTTTACAGCCTCTGGACACAATATTTTTATATTTAGCGTCCTTTCTGTGGAAAAATAATAATTTTTGAGGAATATGTATGCAAACATTTTAACTAGGCAAAAGCTTATAATTAGGAACTGACAAGCAGAGAGTTTAAACAACTCCACCATCTTCCTTGAAAATAGATAAGAAGCAAGCAAAACCAGAAAAGCAGCTTTAAAAGTTCCTGGGTTTGAAAGTTTTAAAAATGGTAAGATGGTAATGAATTCTTTAGACTGGAAGGTTTGTTTCTGAACAGTGGGAAAAAAGAAACATATTGTGCATAAATAAAAAAGAAAAAAGTGCTACTGGCAATCTTTAATATTTTGGATACTGTAATCTTGTGGAAGCTTTAGTAGGTCTCCATTGTTAATATCTAAAACTCTGTTTTCTTTTTCTTGCAAATAAATCTTCTAAAAGCAGTTTATCTGTGGTGTCCTTAACCACATTTGCAATAGCTGTTTTGACTGAAAGCTTCTTCTCTACAGTTACAGGAAAAACATGACTAATAACTATTTCTCCTAAAAACATCAGTCCCTTTGCTGCTGTTATAACTGTGTAATTTGTGACCTCTCTATGTAGAAAGTCTAATGGTTTTAACACTTCATACTCTGAAAGAGAAAAAGCAGCATTCTCTTCCTTTCTATCTTTTCTGCTCCCAAGGTAATTTTGCTTATGGTGTTCATTGATCCAAATCTGCAACTCTCAATTCTGTGGACATTTTCTCTCGGTAATTTTTTATATACACTGTAGGATTTGTGTCTTACAAATGGCATGGTTTACTGTTTCCTTTGAAGCATTGCCTGTCTTCCCAAAGCTCTTTACTTGAGCCTAAAACCCACTGATTCAAATGAGCTATTGTCTGCATTGTCACAACAATAAAGGTTTTCATTTATAAGGGTCATTCCGACCTGTAAAATTCACACAATCTGTTATGCAGCACATATCAGGCTATGCCTGGAATATTGTGTTCAGTTCTGGTCCCCACAGTTCAAGACACACATGGACTGACAGGAGAGGGTCTGAAGGAGGGGTGGGAATATGACCAAAGTATTGGAAAACCTGACCTCTCGGGAAACACTGGAGTTAGTCACTCCCTGGAGACAAGAGGGCTTGGAGGGATCTCATCACAGCGTTCCAGTACTTAAATGGGGCTAAAAAAGAGGATGCCCTTTTTTTTTTTACCAGAAAAAGAAGAATTCCAGCCTGTCAGAAGCTTGTAAGTCTTTGTTAACTTATCAAACTAACTGTAAGCTATGCATTTTCAGTCTTTAATATAGATAGCTTTTTAGAACCATATAGTCAAAATTTGCAAGAATATTTTTAAAGTAATTGCTTGACATAATTATTTCATGACCATATATATGGGCATTATGATAGGAGTAGCAGCCTCTAACATAGTTTGTCTAGTGCTTTATGTAATAAAATAAAATGGTTATAACTTTTAACAGCTCCACTTCCATCATGATTAGCAGCATATTTTGGGAGCTTGGCAGGAAAGAGTCTTTGAGTTAGAAAGGTGTCTTTTAGTGCCATTATAAAAATTTCTATAGCATTGGCAGAATTTCAAATTGTCAGGAGTCATCATTTTCCCCACGTACTGTATACTGTACAGATTAGGGTTTTGCACTTCCTGCCAAAACCCTTGACATCTGAGAGTGCTGTGTGCACACCAGGAAGCCATCCTAAATCTGTGCAGAATTCAAAGTCTGAATGGTTCATGAATCAAAGGAATCTTTTCCTGTTTAGAAAGCCTGTGGGGAATAGGAACTGATCAAGCAATAAATTCATTCTGTACCTTGACTTTTTGTCTTCAGTATGATCTGTACCTTCGACTCTGCCTATTAATAAAAATATCTCTTGGTTCACAAAGAATATACATAAGCTTGAGCAAGAAAACATCTAGGACAGATACATGATCTACATGTGAAGTTGCAGAAGGAAAGCATTACTTAGAAATCTTTGGCTGTTTAGCTAACTAAAACAAGACTGGTCAGATATAAATGACCTTTTAAAAAGGAAAAAACCCAAAGTCAATCTGGCATGGCTTGGAAACCTTTTTGTGGATGAAATAATTAGTCATTGTAGGACTCCAGAACATCTAGTAATTTAATCTTCCATCTTAAACTAATGAAATCATAAACCTCTGCAGATCTCCAAGTTTATATTCCCCTAATATTTATTCGTGTAATACCAAGAGGCTAAGTCTGCTGATGGACAAAAAAATCATAAAAAAATGTTAAGGGAGGTAGCAGGCTATTATAAATCAATCTGGCATTTAGAGAAATCTGAGTTACACCAGCATGCACCACAGCCAAAAATTTCTATCTGATAGTGTTACACAATTTTGGTCAATAAACTTGCAGTAACTTGAATATGGTGTGGATTTTCTGAATTGTAGGATTTGATTTTTCATAATCATTGTAAAGATGTCAGAAAACCGTGGAGCTGTCATAGCAGTAGAGGCTCATTTCTCGTGCTGAATGTATTTAGCACGCAGGAGCACTGTAGAGCAGCTGGAGCTGGCTGGCAGGGGAGCTCTGCAGATTAACTCATGGGAGTGCAGCAGTCAGGCTTGAAACTGGGTATAGAACCATTCCAGGTGCTGTGAAGTAACAGAGTAAGGAAATAAACGCTGTGAGTGTAGTAAGAATAGTTCTGGGAGACAGGACTGCTAAAACAAGGGCTGAGATAATGTAAAATATAAGATTAATTTGTAGCATTTTATGTCCCAGAAGCAGCAAGTACATTACAGAACAGCAAAAGATCACAAAAATGTTACATGAAATACAAACTGATAAAAAACCCCTTTTGTCACAGATTATATTGGTAATGATATGTATCAAATGTTTGAATATTTTTCATACCTAAATTAACAATTTTCAAACCAAAGCAATTTGAAGCTAGTCTAAACCCTTAAGCAGATTCAATGTGTCACAAAAGCTGCAAAATTTTTTAGAAGTTAATGAATGAGCTAAACCCAGTTTCCTGTAATAAAAATTCTTAACTCTTGGCCAAAACTTCACCATTTGAGAAATCCGTTCTCACTCCTACCAATTAAGTTTATTATTTATAGAAACACTTGCAAAAAGATATAGCTTATCTTCCACACTGGTGCTTTATTGTCTGATATGTTTTTGTTCTCTGAAATGTCACATTTGAGGTCACCAAATAATTTTCAGTTTTATTCAATTAAAGTTTGTAATTCTCATTTAGAAGCATGTGCTCTGGCCTACAGAGTTGATTATGGATAAATTGCCAATTACTTTTGGACACAGGGAGATTGAAAGCGGTGCAGTGAGTTATTTTTTGAAAGTCCATACAGCAAGGACTCTTAATTGATAGAGTTTGATGGGAATGACACACATTACACAGCAAAGTGCATTTGGACATCCAGATATGTCCTTCCCTACTTCTTTGGGCTGAGAGTTTAAATAACATTGATGTGCTGAAGTGAAATGTGTACTGCTGCACACGTGTGGCCATAACTTTGCAGGAGAGAGCATTGGTCTCCAGACAGCTTGTGATGAGTTCACGCTTCTCCAGAAACTCAGTGCCAAGTACTGTTTCTCATAGAAGAGCTACTTGTACTCTTGTCCAGTCTTAATTTCTATGATCTCTCCTGTACTTAACAGATGCTTGTTACAACTATATAAAAAAAAAGAAAAAAAAAGAAAAAAAAAATCATAATTTTTATTGAACATTTTTAGATATTTGTTCTTCACCCATTTCATCTTCTCAAAGATCCAAGAAATATATTGCAATAATTAAGTTTATTTTTCAGAAATTTCATTTAAATAACCATCAATTTCTCTTTGCCAGAAAATCTGATCTGTTTATCAGAACAGATTTTGTACCAGTTTTGATAACTAAGACAAATACAAACCTCAGCCAGATTAAAGTAAACTTCTAATTGAATTCATGTCATTTGTCCTTTGATTTATGGGGTTTGCAGGTTATATATTTGGATTTTTAAACATTCTTGAAATACATAAATTTAATTTGTGTAGGGATATGAGAAAGTGATATTATCCTTCTGGATCTACAGACATAATTTTCTCCTCATTAGTCAAGGTTTAATTACAGTGGTGAAGATTTTTCTTCCTACACGTAAGATATTGCACATTTTAATAGATCTTATTATTTGAAAATGTCTCTTGAAATTCAGCATTTATCACAATTTGACTGACTTTATCATTCACTAAATTAAAAACCCAGTTGACTTTTTCCTAGATTTTTTGTTGGTTCAGTTTCTAGAGCTTGAAGTACTAAAGATCCTTCATCTTTTATTTTTATCTTTAATGTAAAAGTTAAGCAGGCATTTGATTGACCATCTCTGTTTAGCTTTGACTGAGACTAAGAAAAAAACAGGAGACCAAGGGAGCCTTTAGAACACTGATGTTTGAACTTCCAAGGATTAGTTGCTTCAGTGAACTGTTTTCAAAAGCTAATTTCTGAAATGTAACTCAAGGAGAAGCATAACTTACTCTCTGACATTCTCAAAAGGTTAAATTGGAAAGGAAACTGTGCCTCTGCCTGATGTTCTGGTAAATAAATGGTGAGGGATGACACTGGCTGAAGTAGGAATGTTCCTTTTAGTCAATGCAAGTTTTAAGTTTTGTAGTGTTTTCAGTAAAAAAACAGTAAGTATTCAGAAACATGTTGCTTTGACTAAATCTGGATTGTGAAGGAGGAAATGCTAAGTAATCATTAGGTGTTTGTAAAGTGACAGTGGAGGCAGGACAGAATCATAAGGCAATTGTACATGAAGAATTAAAATAATTAGAATAATTAATTCCACTGTTACATGGGCAAAATCAGTACAAGCAGAATAAAGTTTGAGGAGGTGACTCAGATCTTACAGCCCACATCCTTTGTAGTTCTCAATGCTTATGAATATGTTTACATGTAATCTGACTCCAGTTTAACACCAGCCACTTCCTGCCTCCACAGAATATAAGGCTTCTAAATACAAATACAAAGTGTTAGTACTCTCGTGAATTTGATTCTGTTCTTCCCTCTGTATTCAAATATCTGTAAAATCAATATTGTCTGCCTTGGCTTTCTCCCATTTCAATAAGGTTCAATGATTATGAGTCCCTGTTGTGGAAGGGTGACAGTTTGTTGAAGGGGTTTCACAAAGATTTAAGACAAGTAGGGCTATCTTCAAGTAACATTACTTGATATTTAGTAAATTAGAAGTAAGAGTTTTTAAGCAGTGCAGGGAAAGCCAGTGATAAATGGTCCATTGCAATAAAAATACCAAGAAATTGTAATCATAAAAGTCAAATAAGAACTGGTATAAATTCAGTAATTATTTCTTGCAGCTCAATAGTGCATATGAATAATTCTCTATATCTTTTGCTCGAATTCAGCATTTCCAGATGGTTTGTCCAGGCACCTTTTTTGGCTGAATTTTGTTCAACAATGTTGTTCATAGAAGCCAGAAAATTACCAGAGAGTGTGAACTGTTCACAAATGAATAGCAAACTGATTAATTTTTCTGTAGATGTTAAAAATAAAATCCTCTTGATTGTTTTCAGTGATGTATCTGCTTTTGTTTTTAAGTATGTCATAGGGATTTATATGCCTTATGCTTTGAATCTCAGGTAATTATATATCTGATACTTAAAACAAGGAAAATAATCTTATATTGCATTTATTATCCTAGGATGTTTTTTTTATTCTTTGCCACCACCAAAAAAAAACTATTCCTCATTTATGATTGCAGTATTAACTATACTCGGCTTTAGTTGGCTTATTCTGTCTTTTCATCACATCTGTGTATAAATCAGCAGTGTTAGGTTTACAGTCAAGTTTTTAGTGCTCCCATGACTTATAAGAGGGTAAGGTATCTTATTTGTATACATTCTGTATAGTTTTTCTGCAATCAAATTGCAGATCAGTTGCTCTAGGCTTTGGTTGCATTGGATTCACTGAAGCTTCAACTATCCACCCTAATTATTTAGAGACCCTAATGTATAGTTACAGCCTTGATTAGTGTAGGCACAGGCAGAATGATCAGTACAGAAAAATAATGTAGAATATATAAGGTAATAGCAGGGAATGAATGCTAATCAAATTACAGAAAAATTGAAAATGGAAAAGATCAACTCTGTATGTAATGAAATTTAATCCTTAGATTTTTTTTTCCTTCAGTACAGTTTTGAATCCATCCAGTAAAGGTTTTTTCACTCTTTATTGATGAAAACTATTGTGCTACCTGAGAGTTCATAAATCCCACCTACATTTCATTTTTCATCTTATTACTCATAGGATAGTGATGTAGGTTGTAAATTAGAAACTTTCAAAGCTGACAAAGAATTGGCTTAAGAAATTTTAAACAAAAATGCATCACAAACCTTGAGTTACTCTAAATCATTATAGCCTTGAGGCTCCCTGGATGTGTACTGCAGCATTTACTGCAGCATTTCTAAAGACATTCTTGGCAGCAGAAAAATAGCAAATTACCTTCAGGGCTCTCCCCTGAGGTCTCAAAGAAATTATAGGGAAAAAGTTCAGTTCTTCTGAGGCCCTCTGCTAGGCATCCATAAACTGGCTTTATTCAGAAGTACTCACAGAAAGCAGGAATAAACTGATTATTCCACAAGAGCTGCTTGTCCAACGGTGCTTTAAACCTCCCTGTTAGCCCAGTCTGTCTGAGTGTCCCAGTTACATATTCACCAGGGGCAGCAAGTTAAAGTATTCTGCTCAAAAATAACAAAGATGATTTCTGCATCCAGAAATGTGGGGAAAGTGGGTGCCACTATTTTAGGTAGGGTTTGCAAGAACTTCCTGCCTTACAAATTGAGGCACCACCAGGACATAGAAAGTCACAGCTCACTACATGCATATTTTGGAGAGCTCTCCTCTCTTCTGTAGAGGCTATTTCCCACCTAATTCAAAGTCAGTCAGTTTTACTGAGGTTTTCAATAGGAAAGGTCTTACCAGAGTTTGCTCAGATTTTTTGCTGCAGCTTCCAGCATTGCTTATGACACAAACTCCTGTGAAGTGTAATCATAAATTTGAAGGGAATCTTGCCTGCATGAAAAAAAGAGGTGTCCCCTTTTCTGAACTTCTGCCAAAGTCTACCATTCCTCTGAATACAAATTCATATTTGTTGCAATTATTCTTCAAGTGCATCTAGAGAAACTGGGGGAAAGTTTGTTTTGGATTAATGTCTCTAGTAGTACTTCTCCCTTTGCATGCACAGAGAAAGAATGGAGCTCTTTCAGCTTCCTATGTAGGACTTGCTTTTGAGAAGTAAAAAGGTTTCTGATTAATTTGAATTAATCTCCTCAAAAAAAATATAAGTATCAGGAGCTTCTCATTCTCATTAAACCCAGAGTGTCTTCCACCAGTTAGCCTGTGTCATCTTAACATTAACTGATCCCAGCTAAGGAATCCAAGGTGAGCCAACTCCACAGTTTTTGCCTGAGAAAGTTGCAATATTTGTTTCTTTACTGCTCTGCTTCTACAACCCAGTGTTTGTGCCTAAACTTTGGACTCAGAATGCAAATATACTCACGCTCAAAACATCCAGTTGCGTATTGTACATTTAAAGGAAACTGAAATTTTCACTCGTTCCATTTCCCACTTTTTGTAATGTTCTGCTGATCTTTTGCCTCTGGTGTTTATTCTAAAATTTCTCCTCTGAGGGGATGTAACAGGTTTGCTACTGGCCTGGTTATAGCCTGCTGCTCGTTAGCTCAGACTGAATTTTAGAATCCTGTTTCTTACCTTTTGTGCTGTTTTTGAAAGTGAGATAGTTGCATCAGAAATTAATGATTTTTTGTTGAAATTTTAATTTTGTTTTTCAGTACATGTGGATCTCTAGCCCACAGATTAGTTGGAACCATGGCCTATGTATAACCAAATAAATGTATCTGCCTAAGATGACAGATAGTCTGAAACAGCTGTTTTGAGAGGTGAATTGCATCATTCATGACAAGGATCAAAAGCCACTTCTTTGACACCTGCCTACAAGAAAATGCTGTACATGTGACAAACTAAACACCAAGGAGCTAAGGTGAAGAAACTTTCCTGTTGCAGGCGAGGGGAGAAGAAACAGCTCATTTTCTTGAGAAGTGTAAATAAGAATGCTTTCACACCTTCTTTTTTGAGCAGGAAAGAGGTGTTCTCTGTCAATGTCAAAATCTTCCCTGAGACTGGTACACTAGCTATTTTCAGATTGATAAAATTGATTATCTACATTTCTGCAATGTTTCTTAAGATAAATAAAAGTCCAGTTTCTCTCACACAGCCAAAACCACATTGAAATTCCATACATCTTTTTCCACTTTAATGTCTCTAAGATTTAGTAGAACATGTCTAATTTACAAGCGTTACAATTTTTAAGAATAGTTAAAGTTTCAGCTCAGTCCTCATAATATATGAGGATTTTAAGCAGAAAAACCATTAAGACTAATGGGATTAATTCCCTAGGAGCAAGAAAAAAAAACCTTCAAGACCTTTCAGAAAATACCTTCTCCTTTCATAATGTAATTAAATTGTCATTAAAGTTGCATTATACATTGCTAATTAAAGGGGAATCACTAACATTACCATCACTAACATTACCAATTACTCTTTTAAATAATATTAATATGAAGAAAATACTTGCACTTCAATTTCCTCATACTAAGCATTTCAAATATGATTGTTTCAGGACAGAGAGGAGGGCTGTAGGCACAATCCACTTCTCATGCTGTGATCAGGGTAAGAACTGCTGAGACAAAATCATGGAAACCACTTTAAGAGCAAGTATGGGATATGTTTCTGTCTCTGTTATTAAAAAGGAGTGATGTCCTACATTTTTTCACAGCAGCCTAACTTACTCAAAATTTGTTTAAATTTTTGGGGGGCTATTTCAATTTTGAAGGCTAGAGTGTGAACTCTTCCAGGCAGGTGTTGCATGCTGCTTGCTGTTTACACCACAGCTACTGTACTGTGATTTCAGGCAGAATACAAACAGCCCTTGAAACTTGCCCCAGACAAGTAGGCTCAGGTTGAGAGAGACACATCATCTCTTACAGGACACCCTAAAAAAGCTCCTTTGGGAAGTTCCTCTTTGTTCTGTATACACTTACAGGGCAATACACTTAACTCAGTGGCAATATCTGCAACAGTCTGTACGGGAATACAAGCCAGAGGTAGGGATGGTTTTGTCACTTGGGGTTCTGTACTGCCACTGACTGTGGGAGCCATCTTCATGGTAAATGGTATTATGCCTTTAGTGGATTTATGGAACAGTTATTCCTTCTTTTCTGGATCTCATACAACTTTGTTTTTGGCTTTGTGACCTGCTTAGTGCCATAGGAGTGTAGCTATTTGCTGACTGCACTTTACTCTGTAACAGAGCTGGGGTGGGGACTAACCCATTAATTTAATGGAACATTAAGATGAAATTGTGAGCCATGGAATCTCATCAGGAATCAGTGAAGAAAGGCTGGGTTGTATCTACAATCATAAGCTATTTTCATTAGAAACTTCTGTTTATCAAAGCCAAATATTTAATGTAAATGTATAAGATTTGGAGACATTTCAGTAAGGCAGATTATATAGGTTTTTCTGACCTGATGGGTAAAAGTTCAAGTCCTTCTCTCTTCTGAGTCAGCTTGGTTGTTTTTGTTTGTTCAATTTTTTGCCCATATCTGAGTTCAGACTCTGAATTTGTAAACTCCACCAGTACCAGGGAGGAAGAGGAAACAACAGCTAGGACTAATGTGCTTGCATGGAAAAGAGGAGTGAAATTTCCCAGGCAACCAGACATGAATTAGCACCTCTGTAGATGCAGTCTGGTGTGTTGGATTTCTTACTCAGGCTAATGGGGTATAGGTGCACCCTCAGGCTAGTGTGGGATGTGTGCTCTTCTAAAGCCTCATAGCTGAAATAATTGATGGCTGTCTTATTTATCTCATGTGGGTTTCACCCTACATTTTGCATTACTAATGTTTACCAGGATTTTTTCAGTTTTCAGAGGCTCTAGCACTTCTATCTAGCTGTAACACAAGTTGTGTCACACAGAAGGGGAGGCTGGTGCCCACAGTGCAGGACCAGACATACACCTGAGCTCTCCCAGGCTCAGCCAGTGGATCCAGGTGCCTTTGGCAAAGGCAGCAGCCAGCTGTGAAGAAGGTGGGACCAGCAGGGCAGGGAAAATTGCTTCTTCCCTCTCCTCAGCCATTTGTGACACCTCAGCTGAGGGGCTGGCTCCACCCTTGGGGATCCCTGCTGCAAGACACTGGTGGGGCCAGCTGAGGGCTCTCCAAAGAGTGGAGAAGGGATTGGAGTGCCCTTGGAAAGGCAGTACCCCAGGAAATGGTCATGGGGGCTGTGCCACTGAACATCTGGAGGAGGCAATGGAGTGCTTGATCCTCCAGTTTGCTGGTGACACAACCAGGGGGGACTGAAGCTGACATTCAGATTTCCTTTAGGAACTCTGGCAGGGCAGGGAGGACTCCCAGGCAGCTCCTGGGGCTGGTCCCCAGCACTGCAGGGACACACCCAGGATTGTGTGGCCAGAGGAGAAGATTGGTGGTGCAGAGTGAGTTTCTGATGCCTGGAAAATGATCAGTGTCATTCCAGATGGGGAAAGGGGAGGGATGCAAAGTGCATCTCTACCAGCCATACTTCATAGCTGACTCAGCTCAGGAGGTTGGATTAAATGACCAGAAGGGGGACAGCAGGCATCATGAGGTCACCTCTCACCTTCCAGAGGCCAGGAGTTTGTAAACTAGCCCTGATGTCTTGGAGGCAGCCCAGGAGAGCTGGGCTCTTCCTTCTCAGCTCTCCCTGGGCTCTGTGATTTAGTGAAATGGGCAGAAAAGTTTAACTCTTAACTCTTTGCCCTCAACCCATCTCTACTATTTTTCATAGTATGTGTCTTTGGTAGTATGTTTTATTTGGATCTGATAATTCCTATGCAACTCAGTATCATCTCTGTTTGCTGGTTTTGACCCCAACTGAGTTTCACCCGTATGATTGCTAAAGCAAAAATGTGACCCTGTCATTACATACAGAGAACAGGAAGTGGGAAAAAAAGTTTTGAGGTTAAGATGCTGAGTTCAGCTTTTGTTTGCGTTGAATTTAAGGGTTTTTCGGATAAAGATGTGCAACTTGGGAGAAGACAGAGCTATTGTTGGAGAAGAAAAATTGTGAGAAAGTAATTGAATGGGGGCCAGGAGAGGAAACCTGTGGATGAGGATGGAATATCACAAACCAGAGAATAAGATGTTGAAAACAGTCATCATTGAAACTGCACAAATGAAAGAGTGCCCTAGAGAAGACTGTGCATGACAGAGGAACTTGAATGTCTCTGACACTGAACTTCTATTCCCTTGGGAAAAATGCAGCAGTGGGACCTCTGCTCTTAATGTTTAGTCTCTGTTGGCTTAAGTGAAAGTTAGTCCAGGTTGAAGACAGGCTGAGGAACATAGGCTGCCTTGCAGATCACAGGCAGAGGCATCACTTGGCTTAACTGGCTGTTGGGTGACGCTGAAGCAGACTTACCACTAGTTAGTCACTGGGCTTTTATTTACAAATTTGTTCTTGATGTTTTAGAGTACTGACCAACCATTAGAATATGAGGAGAATTGACCCAGATCTAGAAGTTTATTGAGGAATGTATCTTTCTGGAAAATACAAATTGCACTGTAAATTGCTTTAAAATGCCAGGTCCTTAAAAAAAAAACAACAAAAGACTCCTAGTTTTTAACTTCTCCTTTGAAAAACATGGGTAATTTTCCAGAAATAATGTATCTTGATAGCCCATGAAACTAAAAAAACGGAACTTATGCACATATACCGGATTGAAATTCAGTGCTGAGGAATAATGTTCTGCAAAAAGGAAAATAAGAAAGAGCCTCGGAAGCAAATGCATACATTTAGCATAATATGGTCTACATGTAATCTATATCCCAGTCACTTCTTCCCTAAGATTACAGACCTGAAATGTATATTCATAAACTTTCAGACAGTGCCTGATACAGTGAGGTTACAAAGGTACTTGGTTCCTCTGAGTATTACTGCAAATTGTTTTTTTTAAATTGTACTGAGATAATGGTGTGAGAGGACAATTGGACTGAAAAGTCAAATATAAAAAAATCAGAAAAGTACCAAACTCATGCCTTTAAGCCTCCATGTACCTGTTTGGCTTGGCAGAGCAGGAACAGTCTGCAGCTTCCTGAGTCCTGGTTTGCCATGACACAGAAGGGAAAGTCAGGAGGTCTCATGCCAAAGGCCACTGAACACTTCAAAGGAGTAGCTCTGCTTCGTGACAGTGAGCTCACAGAGACCAGCAATGGGTGTGCTCTTTGTCTGGGGTTTTAACCACGTGTTGCAAATCCTGTAGGATGCTAGATTTGGGTATTCAGCATGCTGCTGCATCATGCTTCTAAACCCAAGTGGCTTTTAATGGCAAATACATCAAATAAGCAAAGTCTATGTTCAGGCATTAAACCTTCCTTGTGTGAAATATCCAAAAGAACTTAGTGAGAGACTGTTGGACTCTGACAGCATGAGAGGTCTGGAAGTAGTTCAAATGAGGCAATTTCATGCATTATTTATAAATGCATTGTAGCATCCTGGTAGCAGGTTCTGCCCAGTAACAATGAAGTTCAGAGGTATGCTTGTTTGTATGTTTTTTTAAATTGTAATGTAGAATGCTGTTCTAGAGCACTTCATTTTTCAAGACTTGAATAAGTAGTAATGAATCATATAAACTCATCAAGTAGACTGGATTCAGCCATAAACTCAGGATTTGTAAATCTACACCAAGGAAAGTAAGGTCTTTTGTGAAATACTTGGGAATGAATCACAGTATTTTTAAACTGTTCCTGTTTAACAACAGTCAGAGTGGTTATTCTTTCACATATGAAGTGTGTGACCAAATGAAATGGAAACCAAATTATGGCTTTCAGGTTGTTGTCCAGATACAATCTAAAATGTTATATTTGAGAGGTTCAAATACTTACCTGGGCTAAGAAAGTTATCAAATAAAAATAAAGACTGGATTTCCAAATGGTTATTCCTTTGTACTTTGTTTTGTTTTGTTTTGTTTTGTTTTTTAAATTTTGCATTTCATTACAGCAGAAATTGAATAATCTCAAGTTTTGTAGCACACCAGAAGAAATGTATTTATCTAATTGTGTCTTTTGAACACAGCTCTAAAAGAACTCTGTGAACCGAAAAAAATCTGAAAAATAACTTGTATTACATCATTTGACAGAGATAAATCTACTAACACTTTCTGCAATATTATAATTCTAATGAAATTTGAGGAGTATAATTTTTACCCCCAAACATATTAAAATTACAGAAGACCCAAAAGGAAAATACATCCAGTGTAGAATGAAATATCTGAATTATATACCTGTTACGTCTTATCTTTAAAAATATACATAAAAAATTAAGTCAGCATATATGATAATAAAGATAATAAGAAAACTAAAGAGAAGCATAACACTTTAAAGCAAAAGAAAACCAAATTATACAATTGACCCTGACCATGTACTAGAGATAAATTCCTGCAGAAGATACATGTTCTATTTGAAAAATTCTAAAGGAGTTCATTAAAAGATTAATGAGGGTTACTTTAATGAACTTTTCTAAGAAGAGATTAACAGTGGTAGCTTTTAGAAATACAATTTTCTTTGCCTGCAGCAGATTCAGTTCCTGAGTATCATCAAGGAGCACTGAGCATAAGCCTGTGACTTGTGACCAGTCCCTGAACTGTGCCTTCACTGACTGAGAGCCTAGATTTAAATCTTCCTTTTCCTGTGCACTGCTGAAAAGGTGAGCAAAATGAACAGTTTCTAATTTTAATTTGTTCTAGCATCCCCCACGGTTGAGAGATGATTGTTTTTCATCAGCAGTGATTCCTTATATTACCCTTTACCAGAAGCTGGAGCACAGATGCATTGGAGATGCAGGAAGGATTGTCTTCTACATCTGCCAGTTCTAGTCCTCTTTTCCTTCAAGTATGCCACACACTACTGGGCTGAGCAGTGAGTTGTGGAGAAGTTCAGTGCAGTAGGGAACTCCCTGTGGAGTCAACTGCACTGTTTTCTAAGAAGATAAGCTGATGTTAAAGGCTTAAGCCAAAGATTAAGTTCATCCTACATCTTTCACAGTACAGCATTCTCTGTCTTCTTTCCTACCCACTTTTTCCTGCCCTGCTTTATTCAGCCTTCTCCCTCTGAAAGCAGCTGCAGTGGCAACAGGAAGGGGCAATCTACTCTTTTTTTCTGTTCTGCTGAGAGCAGAGCATAGGAAAGAGAATCTTAGGACTTTGTAGTTGAGGTAGTGGAAGAAAAACATCTCCTGCACATTCTTCAGTGGGGCTGGTGAGTCTGACTAAGTATGAAGATTTTAGGGCACATGACATAGCATACCTACCTTTTCAACAGTAATGTGTGATCTGCCTTACTGTATGAGAGGCAGAAAGCAGTCCTGGGCCATAACCATGAGCTACAATACGTATTGTCATGCCTCACAGTGGTTGAACAGATCAAAATCCCTTTAGCATTACAGGATAAGCAGAAGGGTTGAATCTACCTGAGAAAATATATGCAAAGTGTGACTTGCTATATTGCTACACCATATCTGCAGTCTCAATCCTTGGTTCATATTAGATTTTTTTTTACAAGTTTGACAGCAGTGATGAAAATTAAGATTGAATGTGGGAGAGGAGAGAAACCTGTATATAATAAGAATTTTAGAAGAGGAATATTGAACAAGTTCTATATATCAAATACTGTAAAGTAAGACTTAGTGAAGGTGGAGAAAGTAACAAAGCAGAACACAAAATGTGAAACCACAATATTTAAAATTGTCAAAGGCTATACTGCAGACAACATGAGCACTTTGTTACTGATAAATGGAATGGGTTCAAAAAGTCCAGCAGGCCTTTAAATGGAATTGCAAAGTTTTACTGTTATGGCATGGGAATATTATGGATATAAGAGAAAGCAGGGTGGACCAGATGCAGTGTTTATTATATATATGCATAGGTTGAAAGTTCAAACAGCATTCACTGCTATCACATTATGTTTACAATATTGCATAATAATATGACATCATCACAAAAACATAATGTCATTACTGTCTGCCATAACTGAACTATAGCCAGGATCTAATCAAAAGTTCACTGAATATCAATAAAAAGGCCTTCAATGACATCAGTATGCTCAGGCTCAGTTAGGGCAGAAATGAGTGGGCTGGCTTATGCCCCTCCAGCCTCTATTGGCTTATCTAATTAAAGCTTGTTCTGCTTGTTTGAAAAGACCTCTTAGAGGTGGTTGCAGCAGCTCAATGACAACCGATATATTCTGTGCTGTGGAAATGTATCTGGGTACACCCAGCCCCTGCCACAATCCTGTGTTACTACTAAAAGAGTAAAAAAGCAACTAGATCTTGTGGTAGCACTGAAGCACCACTAAACCAACTCTCACAATCCCTGAAGACATTTGAGTGTTTCCACATGTTTCTTTGAGAGGACATACATAAACCTAAGGGGAAGCCAGCATTTGAGCCCCTACTTGACTAATACCCAACTCCTGAAAAACACAGTGGAGCCCAGGCTAAGGCACTGGATGATAGGCAGAGTGTGATAGCTAAATTCCAGCTTGAATTATTGTTACTGGCCTTTTTGGAGAGTGAATGACTACAGATGAAGTGAGGATTGTTCAACCCTAAACCACAACACCTTGCAGCACCATCATGAGATCAGTGCTAGAAAGACAACTCTGTTTTGGGATGAAACAAACACTGAAATACAAAATTTCATCCTAACCTGATTCAAGTTCTTTCTTTCAAAGCAACAGAAATTCAAGCAAAATTAGAGGAAATAGCATTGCATAAATAAATGCTAAGTATTCAACATGAAGCATTGGAAGTAACCATAGAATAACAAAATCATTTAGGTTGAAAAGGACCTGTAAGATCAAATCCCACTGTTAACCTAGCACTGCCAAGTCCACCACTAAGCCCCTAAGTGCCACATCCTCATGTCTTTAGAACACTTCTAGGGATGGTGACTTCCCTGGGCAGCCTGTTCCAGTGCTTGACCACCCTTTTGGTGAAGGAATTTTTTCTAGTATCCAGTCTAAACCTTCTCTGGTACAGCTTGAGGCTATTTCTTCTTGTCCTATTGCAGTTTCTTTGGAGAAGAGGCTGATCCCCACCTGGCTACAGCCTCCTTTCAGGTGGTTGTAGAGAGTGATAAGGTCCTCCTTGAGCCTCCTCTTCTCCAAGCTAAACACCCCCAGCTCCCTCAGCCACTGCTCACCAGACTTGTGCTCCAGACTCTTCCCCAGCTCCACTGCCCTTCTCTGGACATTCCACAGCACCTCAGTGTTCTTGCTGTTGGGAGGGGCCCAAAATGGAACACGGGATTCCAGTTGTGCCAAATCCTTCAATGGCTGTTCAGACAAAGCCACTCTGTTTAGGGGAAGAAGAGAAAGTCGTCTGGAGAGGAAACATCTTGTGACATCTGTCCTCATGCATGCAAAGAGTGGTCCTTGGCCCTGTTTTAAAACATATATCCCCTAAGAATACCAGATTTATCAAAGAAAAATCTGTATGAATAGGTCAGCTGTTCATAACCTTCAAGAAATGAACTTTATGCTGCAGTTGTCAATGTAGCAGAGACTGCATAAAGATTAAGAGCATGGAGAAAGCTTTCTTGCTTGCCTACATTAGATTTATTCTGCTGCTATGTCATTATGCACATAAGTCTTAGAAATGAGAATTGGGTAAAACTAGTTGAAAATGAGAGCTCAGCAACGCTGTCAGAAAGTTCTCACCACTGCACAGACATGCACCTTCCCATTGCCTCCAGAAAAGGTTATTACATTTACTGTCATAAGGAATGAAAAGCAAGCAGCAGCACTTTAAAATGTTCATATAGGATATTCTTGGGCAGGAAATGCATGAAGTCTGGCTGCACTTTTAAAGACTAAAGCATGCTCACAAAGGGCTGTGAGTAAGAAAGCCTTGAAAGCATGTGCCTATATGTGTGACATTTAACTGGCACCTTCTGAGAGACTAGATTCCATATTGTCTAAAATGAGATGCTTGGTGTTTGACCGCAGACTGAAATCTACACTGCTACACCAAGCAGTGGATTTGTATATACATTAAGGTTTAAAAAAAAATAATATTCTGTTTCTATAAGGAGCTTTGGGATTTCCCATTTGCCATCCCCAAAAGAAGGAGTTGAAAGCATGGCTGCATCTGACCCTTGAAGTGTTGTAACAATTGTTTCATCAGTTTCATCACGCTATCTGTCCTGTTTTCTCTCTAATCATGCAGAAACAAAATATTCTTTATATTCATTAAAAATATTCTAATGTGTGTAAACACTAGCAGGGATCTAATTACCTAAGCTGGGAGTTCAGCATGCTGTGAGTTTTAATAAAGCTTGTATAACTGGCGACTTAGTTCTCTCAAGTGTATAATCTTTTTCTTTTAAAATGTTAATAATGACATCTTTATTGTGAAGGTTCCCCTTCTTCAAAGTCCTACGGTTGTTCTCTACAGATCTGAAATATCTGGTGCTACTTTTCCTACAGCAGCACTTATGGAGGTAGAAAGGGATGTGGCCTGTGAAAGAGCCAGTCCTATCTGGGAGACTCAGGATTTTCTGCCCAACATAATAATGGCTGGGCATTGCTTGCTAACTTACCTAATTTGCAGCTAGAATAACGGGTAAGGTCCTCACTTCCACTTGCTGTATTTTCTCCCCTTGTACTGATAAGGGTGTCTAAGAGCAGGGCCAGGAATCACTTCTAGCTGGAAGTCTCTCAAGCTGCACCAGCCTTGGCTTTTAGCTACCCTGTGCTGGACTGCAGGGATTTCAGGTTTCATTATGTTAAAATGAAATATTAACAAATATGTTAAGCCTAATGTGAAGAGTGTAAGCTCTTTCTACAACAGAAGAGGCAGAACAGCTTTTACTTCAGAGGGTGTTGTCCATTCCCTTTTATTCAAAACCTGGAGGGACACCAAAAATGTAATGGTCCACAGAAGAGAGATGGAGGACCAGAATCCAGACTCCTGCTCTGGCTGGCAGTGGGTAGCTTGTCTTTTCTATAGCCAGAATTTTCTTCTTGGCCAGGATATGTGCAATTGTTCAGTGCAAATTTAAACAGAGAGAAACTAAAGGGAGCAAGAAGGGCCCATCCTAGAGTAGTTTGTAGCAAGGTTGTGCAGTGACTGACTCCCCGAGCAGTGTTCTAGAGACCAGGCTGGGTCTGCAGTGCTTCAGTTTTGTCCACAGATGTAAGGTCTGTTTTCTAAAATGTATGTGGAGAATGTGTGGGAATCTGAATGACTTTTCTGGTCCCAGTTCTAAAGCTATTGTATCCCTTTCCAACCCCACTGGCTATCAGAAGCCATATCAGTCCATACCACTCTGCAGTGCATCCACCAAACCCTGTTTTCCAAATGCATACTACCACTTCACCATTTCCAAGCTCCAAGGGTCCTTTATTATTCTTTACCCATATTCCTACCTTCACAGCCTCCTCTTCCATTTTACACATCCCAAACCCTACTTTCTTTGCCCTCCCCACCGTCCCCCCAGGTGCCAGGAAGCTTCCTGCCCCATTACTCCACGCAGAAGTGCAGGTATCACTATAGAGACAGTTGCTGCAGGGAGTTTTGCTGATGTTTGTGGGAACTGGCAGCTGCTGTACTTGAGAGGGAAGATTACAGATTCAGGAATACCTTGCTGAAAGATAAGAAATTATTATACATCAACTACCCCACAGCAATGACCCTGGTCCACATTATTTCCTCATGGCAAATCAGAGATGGTTTTTCTCTTTGTAAAAGCATATCACATCTACTCTAGGGTAGGAATGTGCCCCAGGGCAGTTACCAGGATAAATTTTCTTCATATGTCCACACAGCTTTCTTTATTGTCAAGCCAAATTACCATGCACCACGTGACTGACAAACTGGTAATATCAGGCACCACTTGATCTTGGCACTCCGCTTCTTCTCCTCCCCTGCCCATTACCAGGACTGGGGTCAAGAGGAGAAACTACAACAATTTGCAGAGAATAAAACAATTCCAACAATCAGAAGAATGAGATGGATTGTGACTAAGGAGCAACATGGAAAAGAAATGTCTTGGCAGCATGTGAAATGGTTTGCAGAGTGGATGTAAATAGCCAGAGTAGCTGTACACTTAAGTGGAATTCTAGTGCTAATTGCCAGCTGAGCCCTGAGAAGCTACAGTCTTTACTTAGGCAGCTGAAATGGCAGTCAGTAGCAACTTGTGCATCTATGCAATAAAATTTCCTGTATTTAAATTCTGAATGTCGTGACAATTAGAAAGAAAAACACCCCAAACCTGGAAATGTGTATAAAATTTCTCTCTGCAATGAAATCCGCTAGAGAAAAAATAATTGAAATGTGATTTTCTGGCACCAGCTATTGATACTGATCCAGAATAGAAATACGAGCTTTTTTTATTTTTTTATTTGCTAGTTCTAGCCTGCTTTTTGCCCTGCTCTCTTTAAGAAGTATGTGAAAGTGCCACTGTTATTATGAAGTAATTGGTTGCAGTTAAAATTTAACCTCAGATATCAATAATCTTTACATTCTACTTTTTATTGATTTTGTATTACATTTCTTAAAATGAATACTGCCTTAGTCTGTAAGCAAAATATGTACAACTTGCATGTGGTTAGGAGAATATAATTATCGCCCTGAATATAAGGTATGTTTGTATTGTCGTGTGTCAGTTCACAAAAACTATGATACCCATATACATTTTCAGAATAAATTACTTTCTTTCAGATATGACAAGGAGCAGATTCCTCATAATCTTACAAAGTTGTGTCAGTCCACAGAAGGTTTTATAACAGTTTCTTCCATTGAAAGCAGAGGTGATTGACATTTCATATAAAAGTGGATAAAAGGCTGGGCTGGTTTTGGCTGGGGTAGAGTTAATTTAAGTAGAATTATTCACAAATACAAGTTGAAGATGGAAACAGCTAAAGAAAGTTCCATCTCATACGACCTAGAACCTTCAGAAACCTCCACAACTTCCTTGAAGTATGTGCATAAACAGACTCCAGGTTTATTATAATTCTGTACATCACAGAAGCCACAAAATCCAGATGGGTTTGCTTTCTTTTGATCTAAATTATAAAATTGATGATGACTCACATATAAGAAATGCAGTATTTCTGACTCAGCATTGAGGATTAGAACTATCCTACTGATAGAAAAGTTAGGTTTCCAGCACAGATGAAACACTGTCAAGTATAAAATAAGCAAACAAATGCAAACACATTTTCTGTGTGTGGTAATTAAAATCTGAGTCTGAACCTTATGAGAGCTTGGAATAAAGGCAGCAATTACAGGATATACACTGCTTACTTGAGGATTGTGAGATGCAAGAATTACAGGAGAAGTCATAAATGGAAGGCAACCAGAGGATTTGCTGAGGAATTGTGGTGGTCTTGCTGTACAGCTGGGTCGTCGAGGGTCTGATGCTGGCTCCCTTCCCCATGCTGCTGAGGATTTGCTGAGCAGCCTCTGCTCCAGCTCTGTCCATCTGCCATTGTGTCCGCAGAGTCCTGGCAGAGGGATTGCTCCTGAATTTTTCACAAAGTTGCAAAGCTTGTCAGCCACCCCTGAGCTTTTCTGTCAGAGAAGAATGGAAATAGCCTACCTAAAGTTCAGTTCAGCTGGAAACTGACTGATCCTACCAAAGGCTTTTGCAAGCTTTTCCCCTTTGGTTTCTTAAGACTTTCCACTGTGTATATTATAAGAAGCACTAAATCTTTCAACTGAGCTTCTGTTGGTAAACTTAAAGTATTCTTTATTTCACCTTAAAATACAGAACATGCTCTGCAGATAGCAGAGGTTGGATTATAGAGCATGCCTGTATTTCCAGTCATAGTCTCAAGGAAACATCCAACTCCCATGAACTCAGAAGGCATTATATTTCATGACAGCACATGATTTAGGTCTCAGCTCCCTAAAATTTTCTGATTGCTCCCTTCCAGTCAGACAGGGATGCTTTCTGCTTGTGGTGAGTTGACCTTGGAGGGCTGTCAGTCACACAGTCAGCAGATTTTTCACTTCTACTCAACAGGATGGGGAAAAAATTAGATTGAAATAACTCATGTGTCAAGACAAGGACAGGGAGATCACTTACCAGTTATCACAAGCAAACCAGGCAACTCGGGAGAGATTAATTTAATTTATCACCAAATAAAATAGATTTTGATGTTGAGAAACAAAGACAAAAGCCACAATTCTGCCCCACTTCTTTCCAGGGTCAGCTTTGCTCCTTCATCTCTGAATTCCCTTCCTTCCCCTCAACTCCAAGTAGCACAGGAGGATGAGGAATGAGGGCTGCAGCCAGCCCATAAGTCTTTCTTTCTGCCACTCCTTCCTCCTCACACTGACTGTGTGACTGACAGCCCTCCAGGGTCAACTCACCACAAGCAGAAAGCATCCCTGTCTGACTGGAAGGGAAAAATTTAGGGAGCTGAGACCTACATCATGTGCTGAAGTTGATAAATTGAAGATAAGTAAGTTACCTTAATATAGGTATTAACTAACTTCTGCAGCCCCTATGTAAGAACCAAGTAAAGTTCAAATATGATCTGAAAAGTCAAATTCAAAAACTTATTTAGAATCTGGGACCAGAGAAATGTTGATGTTTGTGTCATGGCCTGGCACACAACTGAACAAAGGAGTTAACATGGGGAGAGCTGGATCATCCTGCACATCTACAGGATTTTGTAATAATCCCATCATAGATATATTGTCAAAACCAAGGTCTGATTTTTGCCTATGTGGTAAAGTACTACCTGAAAAATTAAGCAAAGCTTAAAACTGGCTTAGATAAGATAGTGCCAGCATGAAGGGGGAGTTGCTAAACTACATTGACAGTTGCTATGCTAAAACCCTGAAAGGGCAAAACACCCCAAAAGCGATGAAAACAAGTGATTGATTTCTGCTTGAACTGTTTTTGTGCTGTTTTTCAAGGGCTTGAAAACCTGTGCTTCTCTCCCAAAGTGCCATGGTAAGATAAATAATAAATAGACTGCAGTGTTTGAGCCCTACAACTGAAAAAGTTCAAGGGCAGAGAAAGAAAGAAAAGGAAAGGAACTGGTGATCTGAGATTACACTCTACAGACAAATGGAAAAATTAAAGTATATATAGGGGGTGTGTGGCTGTAAGCAGATCTTTCAAGAATATATCTGCTTATTTTTTGCAATCAGACTTGGTATAAGTACATCACATAAGCATTTTCATAATTAGCATCTCACAATATCAGCCAGAGGCGTTAGTGAGGTATTGCACTAGGCGGGGAAAACTTTTGCTGCAAGTAAAAGGGAACTGCCCTTCACAGATACACTTTTTATGGTGACTGATAACTGCTGGTTCTCTAGAGAGTGCTCATTTTTGCCAGGGTCAGGCATGTGTCATCTTGGAAACACAGCTTGGGGTGAGGGGTATTGGAATAGTTAGTTCAAAATCAAAGGAGGGTTTAGCCCCAGCTGCAGCTGCTGCCTGTTTGTGCTGCCTGTCAGCTGGGCTTTGGCTCCAGTGGAAATATGATGATCAGGCATTGCAGAACAACTCTTCAAAGACGAATTGATGCAACTCTGCTGTGCAATTCTGCATGGTAAGGTGATCAATAACAGTGTTCTGTAAATGCATAGCCATACACTGGGCCTTTTATACCATTGCCTTTCGAAACAGAGCACAGCTCACAAGTTGTGCCATTTGCTTTCACGGGTTCACACATTGTGTTGTTAATCAATATTAAATGAGTAAAGCAAAAGTTCATACTGGTATAATTGAAGCTATTGTGTTTGTTAGTAAACATCAGTAGGTTGGCCTTCTCCCCTCCCTTTTCACATCTGCCCAGCACTTCAATGCAGTGTGGGAACCACAGGTGAACTCTTCACTCAGCATTGTATTTCCACCATCCTCCTCCTGGAAGTACAGCTCTCTATGGAGCAGAAGGCAGCAAAGCTCCCTGCAGAGAAATGACACCTCCCAGACACAGAAAACACAGACATGTATTCTGTTTTGAATGTAGCTACCTTGTTGAGTTTGGATCAGTAGCACAGTCCCAGAGTGCATCTCCCAGCCCACCTTAATTGTCCTGCTTTGATTCCATTATGGAGGGGTCCCTGAACACATGAATTGATTCTTTCTGCATCACACTAAACTGGAAGGTGCAGTCCAGATGCCAATAGGTGTGCTGCTCTTGGGACCAGTTTTAACCTGGCTGAAGGAAGATGTCCTAAAATGGATATTACAAGCAGAAAAATCCTCAAAACCAGCTGCTTTACAGATCTTCTCTTGCTGGCTGCAATGCCTGCTAATGTGAACACAGGCTTTGTGGTGACCTTGCTTGACCTTGGCAATTTATTGCCAAATTTTTATCTCTGCATCTTCAGGTGTGACTTTGAAGTGAGCAGGTACACTGTGCACAGTCAAATTGGGGCACACATCCTACCAACCAATGAACATTTGGGTGATTTGAAATGGCAAAAGAGTGCTGGTTTTTCAGCATCTCTCCCTTTTCTATGCACAATGATGCTTTGAAGTGCTAGAAAAACATAAAAGTGTTTTTCTAGCATTTTAAGAGACTCTGTCTGTTTTTCAGGTTGGACAAAACAAATTATATGTGGAAGGAGCAAAGGCCTGAAAATTGATAACTTTCCCATTACTGGTTTTTATAAAGCCAAAAAAAGGGATCCTGTTTTTTTCACTCAAGGCCAACCCTGGCACCAAGCAATAAATCATGGAGAAAGCACAGTTCCTTAAATACTGCTACAAGCCATTTTATAATAAAAAATGCTGGTTGTTTTAAATAAAGGGCTCACTACTTCGTGCCTTACCATGCAGAGTTTAAAATAACACAACAGAGCTTGGCTCTTCACTTCAAAAGAAAATGTTGCTGTGCTGAAAACATAATTGGAACATTACTTCCCAGAATAAATTACCAAAGTTAGGAGCAATTGAGGGGTGGTGGAAAGATGCTGCAACAGAAGTTGCATGTCTCTATGAATTAGAATGGCTGTTGTCACAGCTTTTATTTTAAGTGAAGCAGACTCTAAGCACTGGATTTTTAAGAAGAGTTTGGCAAGCTGTCGACATTTAGACCTCAAAACAGGCAGACAGGCTTTCCAGAGAGCCCAGAAGTGGAAACTGCTGGATGCTGGGCTCCCTCAAGCATGAGGTTCCTCTAGACTTCAGGGCATTTGGAGGCATTAGTGAAAAATTACCAGACATACCCCAGTCTGAGGACTTACCTAAACTTCCAGATGTCATTCCTCAGTTTCCTTTTTCCTACTCTTCAAAGTTCAGCTTTTCCAAAGTATTCTGTACATCAATACACAAAACCCATTCAGTAGCTGGATGAACAAACAGTAGTTAGTAGATCCCATTGATCTAGCCATTGGTAAAGGCAGCACCGTATCTCCAAATGCAGCATTTCTTTTCCTAGATGAGACTGGCCTTTTGTACCTTATGAGTCAACAAATTTATAAAAAAGTCTTTGAGCCTACATATGAGAAGAATCTATTTTTATATCTTCATATTAAATTCCTCCTAATTGCACATTTTATTTCCCTTTCCAATTGCATTTTTATAATATTGAAAAGATTACCTATTTTTTAACATAGCTCTTGATGTATCTCATTAGTCAGATAGCTCAAATTGGTAATAAGACATTTGAAATAGCAACATCATACTGTTGTAGAGCTGGATTACTTTACTTCTCTCTCCTAGTGGAAAAATGCATTTTTAATATCAGAAATGTATGTTCATTTGTCTAGCCATAAAAATAACTTTTTGAACCAAAAATAAAAATTAGTTTATTAATAACTTATCTCACTTCTAATCCTTTCTTGGGAAGGCATGTCACACATCATTCTTCCCAGATAGCATACATTAACAGGAGCCTTTTTTCTCTTTCTCTCACAATAGTCTATAGAAAATTGAAGCAAATCAGCTGTATTGTTTTCTTCTTAGATGTCTAAGAGCATATGATAGAATTATATTGGATTATTAGTTATGTATCATAGATTTTAGTAAGCTGCTTTCAAACTCTGCATCTAAATGCTTAAGGGAAACAGATATTTTTTTCAAAGGGATAGTTGTATCATCTTTTTAAAAAACACAAAGCCAAGTCCACATAAGTGTTGGTTGGGGGAAGATTTTTCAAACTGAAACCTTTTAATCTTACAATAATGTAGGAAAAAAAACCACCACCAGGACAGTGGTATTTTAAAAGTTTATAGCCCTGAGGAGTCAGTCTGCAAATAACAAGCATGTACAGCAATAGTTCTCTGATAAAATATATGCTCAAATGCACTTGTGCTGTTCATCATCAGTATGACTACAATGTTCCTCACAGTTCAGCATCTTTTGTTCCAGTTGTACACTAAAATAAATCAGAGGTGGGACAAATTGGGTTTTCTGAACCTGTGGCTCTGGTAAACTTCAGCTCTGGTGCTTCTTGCCGTGCCAGCTGTGCCACTGCCAGTGTCTCAGATAAGTGGGGATGTCTGCTAAGCTCCCTGTTGAGGAGCTTCCAGACTCTTCCCAACTCCAAAAATGAAGTCCTGCATGACAGATGAGGTTTTCTTTTTCTTCCTGGCCCACTGTCTGCCTTGCAGACAGGGTTTTCAGGAAGGCAATAAAGGATGTGGCTTTGACAGCTTCCCAGAAGGCAAACAGAAGTTGAATTTTGATTCTGCCTAGAAGGGAGAAGGACACTAAATCCACCTCCTAGACATGCACATTGATTTGTCCCCTTTGGTTTTCTTGCTGGCAAGCCTGTCCTTCCACAATCGTGACTGAGTGAGCAGCATGACCTCAAATTATGGACCTTGCCCTGGAAGAGGAAGTGAAGACCTGGATTAAAAAAACCCCATCCTGTTGGTGTGGGAGACTCCTGTATGTTGAGGCTGTGAAAAGTGCATGTGCAGTCTGGAGGGCAAACTCGAAGTGCCTTGTTTCTTAATGTGAGAAGAGTTTAACATTTTATCCTCAGTTGCACTGACCGCATTTGGCTCATCCAGCAGCAGCCATGCCAGAGAAACTGTGATATTGTACAGCATAAGGAGACTTTAACAGCTCTTCCACCATTTGTTCCAAGGGATAGACTCCTGCTAGAAGTGGGTATAATGTGAAAAGATGGTGTGCATGGGAAGCTATTTCAAGCAAGAACCCTTATGCCCAGCAGTGCCTGCCAGGTGCATCTCTGGGGGCCCTGGCACCAAAACACCTGATACATCCATCTGGAAAACACACTTTCCTGCATGCTAAAATGTATTTCAAAATAATGTACATAAGTAATATAGATGTTGCACATTTTGAACACCTCAAATGACAGAGAGAAAAATGGAACCGAGAAACTGTGATATAAGTCCTCTTGCTCAATTTAAAACATTATGCTGAATAAACAGAGACATTTCTTATTCCAAGAATGGAGTCTTAAAAGCAGATTAGATGCTACATCATAACTACAAATTCACTTAAACATTCTTTTAGAAATGAGTTATCTCAGTGATACTGGTTACTAATCAATACACGATTTGAAAAATGCTCCATAAAATTCAACTCAACTATCAAAAGCATCTTATTTCTCACTTCCCATCAGCCTTCATGTGAAAGTTCATTGTGTGCAGATTGAAATTCAGAACACGGCTCAGAATGAATTCTCTTTCCTTTGGTAGCAATCCTATTGTCAAGCTCCACACGACATTCAGAATCATGTTGTGCTATTCCTGAAGGAATATAAATATCCAGAGCTGTGTCAACAATAAGTCCACTACAGACCACGGTAGCACGCATAGAAAGTGCTTTGGTAAAATACGACTTTTTAGAGCAATCTGTACTTTTTGTGGCTCTGATGCAATTCCATTTCTCTCTTTGTAAAAGGGAGAAGTGCAGCAAGTTCAGGGTCTTGTGAACTAAAACTGCTTTCATCATCTCAAGCATCAGCAAAGCATGTGTGACTTGATGAAGAACAAAGGGATTAATGGTATTCTGGAAGTTAACTATGACTCACATCAGTATCCACAACATCATGTCTTTTGGAGGAAATAATCAAATATAAATAACATCTCATGGCATCTCTTGGGGTTGCATGATAGTCCTATAATTTCTCTCTATGTAAGATGTAGTGCATCTCTCTTAATAGTTTTAGCTGGTGCTTTCATATTGATTGATGTATTTCAGACAATTTGGCTTGCTCCCTACTTACAAGCAATTAGTGCCACTTCCCGACACAAAACACACATCCTTGGGCAGGGAGAAGGACTGCTCTGGACCTTTCAGTCGTAGAAGCATCCTGTGATACAGACAAAATTCCACATTTAAAAACTGTCTGTAATTGAGACTGTACTGCAATACCTACTGAATCTGTGCCCTAATGCTGTCCATACTTTCTACAAAACAGCCCCAACCTTTCAACACAGAGCATATGCATATGTATGTTGGACGTGTTTTCACCAGCCATGTGCCTCTGAAAAGGAAAAAGCAGCTGTCCTCCCCACTCTGGTTGAGAAACTGGGATGTGTTAGGAGACAACTGGCACTCCAGGTACTTAGGTAACTTGGCAGTGAGGTTTTATCCCTACAGCAGAGTCATCTGTGCCCATGCCAGGAGGCAGAGCAGCCCAAAGACAGAAAGCCCTGCAGCCTGCTGGTGGCCTGGAGTCTGGAGAACAGTTCCTGGCCACTGCAACCCAGCAAAGCTGTGGTGAGAGTATCCCACAGAAGCAGCTCAGTCTTTAAACAAGTGCTTTTAATCTGTCAGAAGCAGGTGGTCTTCAAACAAATAAATGTTTATTGCAATATATCCATGTAGGGAAAGAGACACAACATTTCTTGAGTGGAAGCTGGGACAGGAGACATTGATGTCTACAAAAAAATCATGTAATTACAGTGAGTCAAGAGATCTGCTCTATCTGCAAGCATTTCTATTAATCTCCTATATTTCCAATTAGAAATTTCACCATTCATATGAAGAGATTACTCATTAGATCACTCTGTCAAAAAGATTGAAGCTGGATTCAGACCTTATTGCAATTGTATAAGTGATGGAAATGCTTTGCACAGTTACCTTTAAAAAAAAAGAAGGCAAGCCATTGTGAAATCATCCTAATTCATTACAAAAACATTATTATGCAGAAACCAAAAATACCATATTTCCAGGTACACCTTATTCAAGGTGCATCAGCTGTCACTTGTCACATAGAGTGACAGCTCACCCAATAGGTCTTGTTCTTACCTTGAAAACTTCCATCAGAAACACATGGAACAAGATAGCTGATGCTCTGGACAATCTAAATCCCTAATAGTCTCATTTTTCTGGGCACAAATGTAATCATATTAGACAAGTTCCTCTGGAAATGTATTCATTTGGCTTTATTATCCACCAAAGGGGATTTCACAAGGTTCTGGAAATTCAATAAACCTCCCATTTAAAAGTCAAGGCTTGCAAATACTTAGAAATGTGCTCCATTGGAAAAAGCATATTACTATGTTAATGGACACATACTGAGCTCATGAGTTTCAGAAGTTCTTTCTGAATTTTTATGGAGAAACAAGAGAAGCATATATCATAATTTAAGCATGTCATTATTCTAGACCATATTATCTCACTAACCTTAATGTGCATTAGGTTAGAGTTGGCACCTTGTCTAATTCTTCTTTTATATGCTACAATCACTGTTTATGTTAAAAAATTATACAGCTCCTCTTTCTCCTTCTTGACAGTTCTGCTTTTCTAAGTATATTGTTACATACTAGCATAATGATAATGTAATTGCTTTTGTGCTTGTAAGCATTATATATAATGTGGATCAAGAACAATGCAATCTGTCTGTGTTGTGTAAACATTAAAATAACTAAGAAAATTAAGTTTGGACTCTTTGGTAATGATACAAGGGTGAGAAATATAGCTGTTCATAACAATGCATATGGCTATGCTTGAGAAGGCTAACTGTATAATGATAGAAATCAATGTACAGCATGATGAAAATGGTTAATAAACTTTGAAAAGTTATGCAAAATCAGAGTATGAGAACAGCAGAAGGCTGGAGAAAATTAGACTGAGAAATGCAATGAAATATAACAATAAAGACAAGCTTATGTAATTCTGAATTACACACTGTCACAAGCACAGGGAAGTAATAGTCCCTTTCTATATGACTTCAGAGCGCTGACAAACTGTATTCTGCATCCAATTGTGTATTTCTGCAGCAAAAATTAAAACAAAATAAAAGTGACAATACAGAGGCCCTTGACAAAAATGTTTGAGAATATTTTACCATATAATGTACTACTAAAACCAGTCATTGGGGACAATTAAACACAGCATAAAACATGTCATTCTTTAATCAGCTTTTGCATTTTGATTAAGGATTGCATATAACAATGTGAAGGGTATTCTCAAAGCAAGGGGTATAATTGGCAAGAGCCCTAGTACTCATTAGCTGAAGATTAAACTTAAAGCAAACTGAAAACCCATCTGATGCAGAATACAGAGTGCTGTTGGGGCAATGGAGATCAAGTTCAATGAAATATTTTATATTTTTGCCTTTGAGGATGCCAAAAGTTAAAAGGAGGATTGAAAAATGGTCATGATTTTATGAACACAGTGGAAAACCTGCAGAACTGAGTCAGGCGTGACCTTCCTGATACCCCCAGGCACACACAATTTTACTGTGCTGGGAATTAGCTGCTGTTTAAATACAGTTCACTAACAAAGAACCAAAACAATAAATGATCAATAAGTGACAAAAGCATTTATCAGCATCTGGAAATCACTTTTACTGATCAGCAGTTGTCTGGAAGTATTTGAAGAAGAGAGATGTCAACAGATTAGAAGAAACTGAGAAAAGGGTGACAAACTGATTAATGTACTAAAGAATTGATTCATTAGGAAAGATTAAAAGATGTGAAGGTGTTAAGTGACAGCTCATATTTTATTATATAACCCAAACAAGAAGAAAAATTGTTTGGAATAGATGACTGAGAACAAGTGATATGGGCAAACAAATTTGTGCCAATCCTGAGAATGGTTTGAAGCTTCCCCTACTGTTCCTGCCACCACTCTGAATAAGTGTCAGCAGAAGGTGTTAGGGTTGGGAGGAACTCAAGTGTGCTGGAGAAGCATGTGTTTGAAACTGGGTTTTGAAAAGTAAGGATTTTGTTTTGCAAGGGCTACAGAATCCTTTGTGTCCCATGGCTGCTGCTAGAAAAGAAATCTCTTGGTGCCCTGGTTTTCCCAGCAACAAAGTGGGCTCAGTAATATTTCTTGACTCATGGGGACATAGTGGCAAGATATTCAATGAGAAGAAATATGTATTCAGCTTGGTTCTTAAAAATCATCTTATTGACCCAAATGGGCTTTTAGTCATGCCTTTTGACTGAATAAAGATATTCTGGGAAAGAAGAGGCAAAACAACTGCAAGAAGAGAAACAGATCTGGCACCGTGGTGATTGGAAAAGGGAAAAGCATAAAATCTAAGGAAACACCTGAAAAATTAAAGATTAAAAGAAAAAGAGGGGAATAGAGAAGAAATATAGGAGCAGGGTAGAAAATGCAAAACAGAGTGGCATAGTACAAGGCAAAGAGTTCTCAGGTTCCCAAAAATAACCAGCCTGAGCATGTTGCTGCCTCAAGAATTGGTGAGACATTGAGGCAGCTTCATGCACTGGAAAAGGACATACCTGAACAGGTCAGCAGGGTGCCTGGGGGGCAGTAAAATGGCCAATGCACCACTGCCTGTCTTGCCCCAGAGCCTTGATGAAGTTACACAGGCAGGGAAAGGGCAGAAATAATAATCAACCTTCTCTTTTCCAGCTCTTAGGAGCAGCGGCATTAAGCCCAGCTTTACTGCACCCTTGCCCTCCCCTCACTCTGCCCTCATTACTGTGACAGCAAATTCAGTTTGGCCTAAACTGGCTTTTTTCCCCCAAGCTTTGAGTGGGGTTAGATACTTGAATCACTTGATCAAGCTCCTGGACCAAAATTTAGACATGTGCAACTTTGACAGAGGGCAAGTATTGATCTGGGACTGGTGCCATATATTTAGTCCTGGATAGAAAGGAGCAAGAGAGTACTATGCTAAACACTCCTGTTCAGCTGAGAGCCTTCCAGGCAAGAAAACCTCTCCACAGTTACGTTTGTGTGGTAAGAACAACCTGTGCAGGGTCTGCTGGACAGACTCCCAAATCTGACATCATTGTAAATCCCAGGCCATGCATCTCATTGCTGAAGAACTCAGGAGTAACAGAAGAAATTCTGTGGTACTGAAAAAAAAATTTAATTAAATACAAAGTTTAATACTTTATGAGCTATGTGTGAAACTAAATGACATAGCCCGTGCCACCTGGTTCTTTCCTGGTTTTGCACTCATTTTATTTTCTCAGAATTCTGTGGGATTATGTACTGAAGATACTTATTTGTGTTATCCAGCTTGCAAATACTGAAGGTGACAGATTTAGGTAGGAGTCATTTCAGATTTTGGGCACAACCTCCCTAACAGAGACAGATTAATAAGTTCAACTATTGGATAAACTTGAGTACTTTTGATCAAGCAACAAAAGTGAAATAGTTTGTATGAGAGAACTGAGTCGTTTATTGCGGTTGATTCTAGATTTCATTAGACAACATCTTTGATGTAGAACCAGAGGCAATGAGCACAAAGTGAAACACAGAAGGTTCTGTCTGAATATCAGGAAACACATTTTCACTGTGAGGGTGACCAAGCAGTGGCACAGGCTGCCTAGGGAGATTTTGGAGTGTCCATCCTTGGAAATATTAAAAAGCCATTTGGACACCGTTCTGAGCAATCAGCTCAGGGTGGCCCTGCTTGAACATGACGAGCTGGACAAGATGACCTTTAGAAGTCCCTTCCAGCCTCAACATTCTTGTGTTTCTTTGATTCTGTGAACACTGTTCCAGTTTATACTCTTAATATTTTTTATGTTTTCTTTACAAGTACAGGAGTTGGGAAGGTTTTTTGATTTTTTTTTTGGGTAAGAGGGAAAGTTGAGACTAATAAGCACAGTTCTCTGGCAAAATACCTGGCAAGAGCAGGATTCTACTGCCTGATGCACAAGGCCACAGGGGGCTCAAACAATGCTTTGATGGTTTCGCTAAATTATAGATCTCTGTTCTCCAAGACAAAATAAAACAGTGCCTTCACAATTAAGTGTATCTGTATTGTATCCAGATCTCTGGCAAATGAAATCACTCTCGCTGCTCTGGCAGCTTCTCTCTGCTCGTTCACATTCCCTGTTTCCCTTTGGTTGTACATCTTCATTTCTACAACTACTGGAGAGAAATCAGGGGAGAGGAGGGCAGAAATTGTGTGTGTGCATCAGCAGGGGACTTAAAAACTGCTGGTGGTATTCAAGAGTTCACTAAAGATGACAATTTTCAACAATCTGTATAGCTTCCTACTTTCACAGAAGAGCAGTTGGAGGTGAGCAAAAGTGAATTTTTTGGATAATTGCAATAAAGTTACATTTACTTGCCAAAGATGGAAGTTACCAAATGTGGCAGAGTTTAGTGTGATCCCAAAGACACACAAGATCTGTCATTTTGTTGGTGTGGCATTCCCTCCATCTGCAACAATTTGCACTGCAGAAGCAGCTTGCTCAAATTCTTTCTGAATTCTTTTGCTTTTAAAGCTGGCAGGAAAGTGTTTAGGGTTCTTTTTTAATACATATATCAGAGAACAGAATAGAAATGAATACCCAGCTGGCATAGTGTGAATTTGCCAATCAAGCATGACTGTATCACTCACTTTAAACTAGCTAGAGATGCTTCCAGACAGATAGCACTGCTCAGATGTGGCTTTTCTAGATAAAAAATGGCATGTCATTCATCCCAAGAGTCAAAAAATAACAACAACAACAAAAAAATGCCGAAACCAAATCCCATAAGGTTTACTTACAATCTATCTGGACTTGTTAAAAGCTTTCACACTAAGGGCAAACCATACCTGACAAACTTGGTGTCCTTCCACAATGGAGTTACAGGAGTGGTGGATAAGGGAATAGCAACTGACATCATCTATCTGGACTCGTGCAAAACATTTGACACTGTCCTGCACAACAGGAGAGGCTCATTTTGATGGATGGACCACTCAGGGGATAAGAAATTGGCTGGGTTGTCACATTCAAAGGGTTGCAGGCAATGGCTCAATGTCCAAGTGGAGTCTGTTGATGAGTGATATTTTCAGGTGTTGGTATTGCAAGCCCTGGTGCTATTTCACATTTGTTGGAGACAAGGACAGTGGGATTGAGGGCACCCTCAGCAAGTGTGCTGATGTCACCAAGCTGTGTGGTGGGATTGACACACTGGGGGAAAGAGATGCCACCCAGAGGGACCTGGACACCCTTGAGAGGTGGGTCTGGTGAACCTCATGAAGCTCAATGAGGTAAAGCACCCGGATCAGGGCAACCCCAAGCAAAAATTCAGGCAGAGAATGGATTGAGAATAGCCCTGGGGAGAAGGATTTGGGGGTGTTGGTTGTTAAGAAGATCAACCTGAGCCAGCAATGTGCACTTGCAACCCAGAAAGCCAAACATGTCCTGGGCTGTATCAAAACCAGCATGGCCAGCAGATCAAGGGAGATGATGCTCCCTCTCTACTCTACTCCTGTGAGATCCCACCTGGAATACTGTGGCCAGCTCTGGAGCCTCCAAGATAAGAAGGACATGTACAGAAAAGAGACACAGAGATGATCAGAGGGTTGCAGCACCTTTTCTATGATGACAGGATGAGAAAATTAGAGTTGCTTAGCCTGAAGAAGAGAAGGTTCCAGGAAGACCTTATAGCAGCCTTTCAGCATCTGAAGGGGACCTGCAAGAAAGCTGGAGAGGTCTTGTTACAAGGGTTTACATGAATAGGACAAGGGGCAGAAACTTTAAACTGCAAGAGCATGTGGGTGTCCCATCCCTGGAAGTGTTCAAGGTCAAACTGGATGGGGCTTCGAGCCACCAGGTGTAGTGGAAGGTGTCCCTGCCCATGGCAGGAGGGTTGGAACATCCCAAACCATTCTACTAGCCCAGCACATAGCTTGCCTGTCTAAGCTGAATGACATGGGAACTGAAACAGAGTTGTAAATTCAGTTGGGAACTCCCTACAGCGGATAACCCACTGCCCTGGAAGAGGGATGTTTGATCTGGGAGAAGTACTGTTACTGTTAAAATTTGCTCTATAGTTTGTATTTGCATATCTTTTCATTGTTGTGGGTGTGGAAGTGGACTCAAAGAACTGTGCAAGACTATTAATAGAGAGGAGGTTCAGAATATACTGAAGAGATGGCTACATAATCTTGAGGACTGGAATAAAAGAAATGGGATGGAATAAAAAAAATGGAATGGAATGCAACAATGGAAAAGATGTGGTAATGCACTCAGATATTTATAAAAAGCATTTTTATTAATATGGACTGTAAATGACAAATACAAAGAGTAGCCTGTATTTGTCACTCACGCCACGACTTGAACCATCAGTGAGATTTGGTCATATAAAAAGCAGACTGGCTGTATTAAAAAAGGTAATTTTGGAAGAAATCAGGAGAGACTACCTCCATTGCAGAGACTGGAAATGGTTTGTGAAAAGCTGTTACAAACTGAAAGCTGAATCCAAACTTTATCTAGTGCAGTAAAATCTGAGTTACAGAGGCTCTGTCTTACAGGAGGAGACTAATAAAATGTACTGATAGGTTAGACCAGCAAAGAGTGGCTATGACTACTTCCTATAAATATATTACAGATTTAGATGCAAGGGAAAGAGAAATGACTAACTGGAACACTGGATGGCATAAGGACAAATGGATATGAACTGGTCTGGAATGGATTCAAGATGAGGGCTGTTCTGGTCCAGCTCTTCAGCATATTTAGTAGATGTGTTTATGGAAGGAGTATACAGAGCATTTGCTCCTACAACAGCAAAATGCTGCCTTCAAAACATCTGTGCCAGTCCCATGACCCAAAGATCCGAAAGGTTTATCTGCTTAGCAAACCAGACAGCAGCTTGCAAACCTAGAGAGATTTGAACATCTTGTCCAGTGTACCTCAGTAGCCCAGCTTCATCAGAGTCAGTTCCATTCGAGTTAATGTGCCCCACCTTACTGAGGAGCAGAGCTCTTCTCACATCTAGCATCACCAAGTAATTACAGAAGAACATTGACTTGGCAGAGGCAGCCAGTGCTGAACCCCCTATGCCAAAAGGAAATTGCTCTCTTAGTAATACAGGACTTAGTCTTCAATGCTGTATTTAAACAGACAACAATCTGTGTTGATATGTGTGACCACTGTGCCTCCCCAAGATTACTCCTGGATTTATGGCCTTGCTCTTGACTGCTCTGGTTAACAAACTGCTCAAAGGTCTCCTCACACAAGAGCTATACCTTAGTGCAAGCCAGATCTCCTCGCACAAGCTCTACACTTTACAGCCCATCAGCGGTGTAGCAGCAGAGAGATCAAGGAAAAAAGGCAGTTTTTATGCCTGAAAAACAAATGGCTTGCACAGTGGATTAAAAAATTCACATGAAACGTGACAACTGAGACAGGAAAAAAATCTCGTTGAATGTAAAGCATTGTCTTGTGTTTCCACTATATGAAAACAGTCACTGTGCTGTCAATTTACACAAAGCTTTCAGCCACACAGATACATGCTGAGCATCTGCACTCAAGATACATGCCTGGTACCTTCTATCTGTGCAGTGCTTCTGACCTCTGAAGTGTCTCCGTGTAAAGGAAGGGAAAACCCGAAGATAGTAAAAACACTCTGTCACAGAACTCACTGCCTCCACCGTAAACATACTAATTGGCTTGGACTGGCGCAAATGCTCCCGCTATCCGTGCTGGGTTTCCGTTCAGTGAAAATTAAGCACAACCCTTACAATTATAGAAGAGATGGTCTTTTTGCTTTCTTTCCCAACCCCACCGACGCTGGCTAATTAGTGAAAAATAAAAACCACCCCGGACAGTGACAAACGCTGTGCCAGCAGTCCTCCCTCCCGGACGCCCCTGGGGACCCTGTCTGCTCCGCTCCCCATCGGTGCTGTCCCCGCACGGGTGTCTCCGTGCCCGCTGCCGGCCCGGGACCCCGCGCCGCTCCCGCCGTGGGGGCGGGCGCTGCCGCCGCCGCTCGCCCTGCCCGCCGAGCGAGGCGAAGCCCCTCGCCTCCCCTCCGGTCCCGGGGGAGGGGGCTGCCATCACGTGTGCTTCCTCCCCCCTCTCTCTCTCGCTCTCTCTCCCTCCTCCTCCTCCCCCTCCGCGGCGGCGGCGGCGGCAGCAGCAGCGTCTCGGCTCCGCTCCCTTTGTTGCAGGCGGAGCGGCGGCGCTGCCGGGCGCCGCGCACAAAGGAGCGCGGCCGGGGCGAGGCGGCCCCGCGGGCGGACGGGCTCGCAGCGAGCGCGGCCGGCGGGGACAGCGCTGCCCGCGCCCGGGCGGCGGCGGCGGCGGCGGGTCCGTGCGGCCGCTGCGGGGGGATGCTGAAGGTGCGCTCCGGCGCGGCGGAGAAAGGAGGGTCCCGCCCGGGCGGCGCCGCGGGCTCCGGTTGATGCTGCGGGCCTGCCGCCGCCATCCCGCTGCCGCCGGCGCTGCTCCTCGGCCGCCCCTCGCCATGCTGGGAGAGAGCCCCGCCGCCGCCCGGCCGCTGCTGCGGGCGGGACCCCCGCTGGCGCTCTGCTACACCTCGGCCCTCCTGGTGCTCGCCCTCTCCGCGCTGCCCGCCGCCCGCGCCTCCCATCCCCTGCCCGGCTCCGAGTGCCAGGGCGGCGGCAAGGGGAAAGGCATCAACTGCTCAGGTAATGCCCCGCCGGCTGCCAGCCCTGCGGGCACCCACGCGTGCACGTGGAGGGAAGGAGGGAGGGCTGAGCGCGGCCCCTGCTCCGCCCGGCCCGGCGCGGCGCGGCGCTGCGGGCGGCGGAAAACAAAGGAGCGGCGCCCGCCCGGCCCCGGGTGCGGCGGGGAGATGTCCCTCTCCGGGGCGCGGGGAGCCCCCTCTGCGGGGTGTCCCCGGTGAAGGGAAGGGCTTTGCCGCCGCCTCCGGGCTGTGGTGGCTCCCCGCCGCCCCGCCGCGGTGCCGGCAGGTGCCCGCATCCCGCCCCTGCTCCGCGTCCTCCCTCCCGTCCTGCCGCTGGCACGGGCTGCGAGCCGGGAGCGCAGCCCCCGGCGGTCACAGGGGCTGCTTCTTGGGTCTCGCTCTTGCTGTGAACAGCCCAGACACGGGGCAGCCTCTCCGCCCGTCCGTCTGCCGGCTCTTGAGTGGATTCACTCTGGATGAAGTGCAGGCAGCAAAATACCGTGATGTGCTCAGAATAAGCTTTTTGTTGGGTTTCCCCTGCTTTGGTTGCATGACTTATGCATAATATACATAATTATATGCTAGTGTTGTAAGGTTGCGATGTGGTTTGTCATGACAGCAGCGCGTTTTCTTAGATCTTAAGGGATATGATGGTTTTGAAGTAGAACAAAGTAAATACATACAATGTAAAGTTTGCAGCTTTTTAGAAAGATTTCCTTGTCTTCTAAAACTACTGTTTGGAAAAGGGAATCTATATTTTTTTTCTCTGAAAAATGGCTGTGCATGCCTCCTCCTGCCTTTTAAAATGATAGGTTTGCTCCGCTGCACGAATCGCCAGCGAGAGCTGTGCAAAGTGCCTTCTCCAAGGTGATGAAGGTTTCTCGCCCTGTGCGCAGAGCCCCCGCTCCCATTGTCTTCAGCGCGATTGGAAGGCAATTTACGCGTTGGAAGGAACTCTCGGTACCTTCCAGGGTAAGGTGCCCAAACTGCACCAGAGATTCCAAGAAATGAGTGAACGGAAGAGTGATCTTCCTCCCAATTACATTTTACAATACGGATAATGCTGCTAAAGCAGGCTATCAAATTCGCAGACCAGCAAACTGTGGCAAATCGGTCTTGCAATATAATAAATCTGCTACACGTTCCTGAAATGCTCCTCTTCGTTTTACCCGGTTTAGACATACACTGTGTTACTGTGTGATACACAACGCTACTGTTTTGCTGCTGCTGCCTGACTTTTCCTTCTATTTGTATGAATATGATGGTTATTTTTAAAGAGAGGTTAATAGGTTAATGTGTCACTGGCGTTAGCGGCTTACCCATCAGAGACATGTGGGTCATTAGACCATGGCACGAGCATTAATCAGTGAGATTAAATATGGAAGGCTGCTGAAATGTATGGGGAAGTTTCTAAGATGATGTGGAACACAGGGACATCATTATTTGGAAACTGTCACAGAAAGAGGGCTTTCCAGCCTGGAATTAGAAAACTGTATGCTATATTGAAGGCATTCAGCAAGATTTGGTTCTACTAAAAATAGACACAAGCAAATGTATGTGCTATATACATACTTGTGGCAGGCACTATTTTCAGGGTAACTCCAAAAATATGGAAGGAAAAATTTGTTTTAAATGCAGTAGTCAGATTCTGCTGTGTGTTAACTGTTTCATGCAAAATGGCAGGGTTTCAGTACTCAACTTTATTTTGAAAGAACTAACATCAACACACAGTATCTGGGTCAGATTTTCCTCTCACTTACCTCTGCACAGCCTCATTAACTTTTACTGAAGGAGCTACTCCCTGAAAAAGATGAGTTTCCTGTATTTACACATGGGGCCAGATGTTGGCATTAGCACCCTTCTCAGTGGACTGCCACCACGTACATTGCTGTTTATACTGAAAGATAAACTTGAGAACACTACTACTACTTCTTCAAATGGCTGGACTCTCTAAATTGCTTTCCATATTCAAAGAAGCAAAATGCTTCTCCTTTTTCTACTGTTTTGCAACTTTGTTATGTGCATCAGTCTGACCTGCTGCCTTAGCAGGTTCTTTTGCACTTCTTGACGGTTCCTGGGCTGGTAACATTTTATTATTGTTAGATTATATAGATACCTTTATTTATTTGTTATTTCTTTTCAGAAATGCTGAAGTCCTCTCCTTTATTGCTACAGAATATGCTGCTTAAGAAAGAGTTTGATGTAACAAAAGAACATTTCAAGTGGAGGACACAGGCAGACAACACGAACGTAAAGATGGCTTTTTTCAGCTTTGATTCTGCTCCTTTGGCACATGCATTTCAGCTTGGCCTTTTGTTAAATTATAATTGCATCATCCCTGGCCAAGGGAAGAACATTTGATAAAGTGATTAGAGCAGGAAACAGAGAATTAAGATGTATCTGGAGTTAATTGACAATATGGACTTGTGTGTGTTTGTTCATCTGCCAGTCCATACTTAGCTAAGATAATGAAATAAAATATCCCTGTTTTACCCAGAATGGGGTAAAAACAAAATAGGTATTTCTTTCTGGAGAAGAGAGTCCCAGGCTGGTGTTTTGGAGATATTGTATTGTTCCCAGCGCTGCCTGTAGCCTTTTTCTGTAACATTTCTGATACTCCCTGACTGTGATGTGCCCATCACACTGGTGGTGTGATGCTGTGGCTCTGGGGTGTGCTCAGGCTCTGGGGTAGTTGTGTGAGGGGGCTGGGAGCTACAGGGGGTTGTTATTGGGCATCCCTGTGTGAAGGTAAGTACAACATGCTATTCCTTCCTGAGCTCCTAATCTGATGCTGCTCTCCAGAGACACAAGCTGCTCCTGGGCATCATCAGATTCAGTTTTAGTCCGGTTGAATCTCTGATGTGGGATATGCTCTGGTCACCTGTGGAGCCACAGGGGTTGCAGCTGGATCATAACTGACTGAACATTGCAGATTTAGGTGGAAGGTACACAGACTCACTGAGAGGTATTGCTCAGTGCACTGGTATGGATGTGTACACCTGGAATTTTAATTAACAGGGATATACTTGTGCTGTAAGCCTTTCAGTGTGCTGTTCCTTCATGTGATAAAATAGACTTACTAGGGACCATTCTGTGCACCACCTATGAGTCTCACAGACTGTGTGCTGGCCCTGCTTTTCTTAAGATCTCTCTGAGTCAAGTGAGTAAAGATAAAGTTGTTTCAAGATAGATTACTGAGGATTGAATGGGCAAGATGAGATCCTGTTTAAATGCAAATGTGGTGCATTTGTTTCCATTACTTTCTTAGATGCCTTCATGTCTGTCCTCCAGATCCTGTAGCAGGAATCCCCCAGGCTTACTGTTGCTGGACACCTGTTATAGTGCTGTTGTAGCTGTTTTACCTTAGGATAAGATGGGGTCTAAAGCTACTCATATCTGGTATGTCTACACTTGAGGTGAAGCCTTAAGATAATTAGTGAGTTGGCCAAAATGAGTTTTATGTGCCCATTTCTCACTCTGTTGTGTTGCCTGAAGCTTGGATCCAGGCTGTCCCTGCTGTACAGGGCAGAGTGAGCATTCCCTTGGCCCAGCCCACGTGGCAGATGTGACCGTGGATTTTGGAGGATACAAACCCCAGGCACTGCTGGTCTCTGGAGCTCAGCCGTGGTTTCTGCCTGGGCTCAGTGGGGGCTCTGTGAACCAGAATGAGATGTGGCCTCAAGACTGGCTTTCATCTGTGCTTATCAGCTAGAACAGACATACCCTTTGTGCTTTTTGCTCAAATTAAGTGGATGAGAGGTTTTGTTTGGTGTATCATTTTAAGTTCCACAGAGCAAAACCAATTTGTGCTAAAGATATGCAGTCATGTTGGTGAGAACATTAGGAGCAAGGGATGTAAGAGAGATACAGGTTCAGGTAAATTATCCTATTTTAAGATTACATGTTGTTTTGTGTTTGTGTAGTTACACTTGATCTGAAATGGTAGGTGGGACTAGAGTAATTGGTTATTTTATCTAAGATACTATGAGTTATGTTCCTGTAAATGAATTATAGCAGTCAAGCCAAATAAAATGTGTTATGTGTTTGTGGCAATCGAACTTCTGAAGTAAATGATCTAAATTCAGTCAGGTTACATGTCACTCTGAGAAACTATCAAAGGGCATGAATATAAATCACCTGTAAATAAAAAGTAAAAACAATTATTAAAAAGAGAAATTAAAACTCGGACAGTGGGCATGCATATATTTGTTTCCCTTTAGTGTAATTGCCTAGACTTGTAATGTCCTTGCAGTACAGATTCTTATACTGATTAAAGAGCCAAAAGGTAATTAAAGTAGAATTGAAAGTGTCAGAATAGCAGAAAATCATCTTGTAACAGGTGTCACTCCATCATTGTCACTAGTGGGAACTGGTAGTGTGATGGAGCAATTGAGGCTTGACTGAGGGGATTGGACTGAATCCAATTTCTTTATTGGTTTTTTGAAAAGAGGAAAAAAGAAGCTGTGTTTGTTGTGGAAAATACTGCTGAGGAAACATTCTTTCTGTACCAAGATTTCTCAGATAATTCCTATTAAGGGGAAAATAAGAAGTCTGGTCCTTTTCTTCCTGTTGATGTAAGGATAAATATTTTATATCTTGTCGGTTTGACAGTAGACTGGATAAAGGGGAGTGTTAATATTTACTTGTACTTGAAAAAAAAAAAAAGAAGCTGTGCCCAAGAACTTTGGGTAGAGAGGGACAAATGCAGAGATATTGACAGGAGTCTCTAAAGAGATCATTACATTCCACCATTGATCCATCAGCTGAAAGCCCTTGTGACTTTTCCAGCCTGTGGTCAGACTTTGGAGAGAGTCCACCAAGCAGGCAGTGGCAATAGCTCCTAGGATAACAGGAGCTGTAACATTTGTGGAAGGAAGAATGCTGAGCATCAGGGATGTTGGAAAAGAATCTATTCTTGTGACTCAGGACTCCTGCATATTCTCCTCACTTAGTCCTTGCAAGTGCTGTGAACAAGAGTGGAGATGGGGGCATGTTGGTATTATTGAGGTGGAAGCCCCTGTCTTTTTCTAAACTGACTGTAATGGCAGTAGAACCAAAGACCAAGGATATTCTATGTAGAAGTACTCTTTTTAAAAAATGTCTGTCCCAAAAATAGCTTTAGATTATAAGAAAATGACAATTAAATACTATGCTGTAAACTAAATAATCTCTTCTAATTGCTGTAGTTTATTCCTAGATCATCCTAAAATTCTAACAATTTAGAAATACGGAGAAATAGAGGAAGAAAAAGAGAGAATGTGGGAGAGTGGAACTGTATTTTGTGGAATTCCTAAGTGTATAAGAAAGAGCTTTTTTCACTACATCAGTTGAAAATAAATTTTATTTTATGAAATCATTTCTTAGTCTTCTTTGTATGATATTTTTCTTCCACAGAAGGATAAGAAGTTACAGACAAAATCTGATTAGGAGTAAGTTCAGCAGTCAAAACTGTGATCTGATGAAATTAAAGTTTCCTGGAGAACCTGAAATCTGTTTATTTGTCTTGATAAACAGCTACAATGTATCTTTGGTTCTAATTCAGTTCACAGATGGCTGCAGGGGGATGTGAAAGCAGAATTGTTTAATCTTGTATTATTAGGACAGTATCTAGTGGTGCCATTAGTTGAGCAGTTAGGTATCTGGGATTTATGGGTCGTATCTTTTACTATTTGTTTGTTTATTTTAAAGAGGGAAAATTTCCAGGTCTTTTTTCTCTCTCAAGATTCTTTTCAGGGAACTTCTGTGGAGCAAGATGCCAGTGAAAGTCTTTGCTACAGGAGTACCTGAAAGGCTTCAGCTCTCCCTGACCCGACTGCATCCCCAGACCTGGCTGGCTGGGAGCTGGAGACAGATCAGGCTCTGCATGCATTTGCATATCTATTGATGTGAATTTCTCCATTTAAGAGAGCAATTTAATGTTACACTGATATCAGTGTTCAAGTTCTTTTAAGTTGCTCTAAAACTGCCTCACTGGTCACAATGTGCTTTGTGAGGAGGCAGTGTTTGACTAGCAAATCGGGATTTATTTTAGGATAATTTAAATTCTCATTACAGTAGATAATTTCGAAGGACTGAAAAGGCAGGACTTTTCTGATAGTAGAGTATGTGTTACAGGAACAGTGTTTAAAGGATCTGGTTTAGAATAAAACTAACCCCTTGTAATACCTCTCTTTTGGTTTCGTATTATAAAAATAAATTTAGTTGCAGTTACAGTCTTGAAACACCCACATTATATAACTGTGTTCAAGCTGGCAAGATCCTCATCCATGGTTCAAAAAGAGTGTTAATTAAGACCAGCAGGAAAACATGTAAAAATTAAAGGAAAGAAAATCTCGAATGAGACAAAACTATCAGTAATTTTTCTGAAATGATCTGACTTTTCTTGGTAGATTTTCTCCACCTTTTCCTACCAGGCTGAGACCTTGGCATGCTCCTGTGTATCTTAAATAGGTGCAAAGCTCTGTCCTTCTGTAAGATGCACAGACCATCCCCTGGAGAGCAGCCAAAGAGAACAGGTACAATGTAGACAGACAGACAAAAGGGTGTTCAGGACATGAAATGTCTCAGGTCTTGTCTGGAGGCCAAAACCTGCTGAAATCTGGCTGCCAAGCTGTAGGCAGCCTCATTCCAGTTGCCTGGCTTGCTGGCAGGCAGCAGCCGTGCTCCTCTAGGAAAGCCCTGGGGCATCTCCTGTGCCTCACCAGTCCCATGGGATCCGTGTGGAAGCAGATGGGGTGAATGGGGGCAGTCAGGCAAGCCAGAGACTTGGATCTGTGCAAGCTCTGGTTAATCTACCCTTCATCACCATAGCCTGTTGGAGGGGAGCACAAAATGCACCTCTTTAGGGGCTCTGATTGCTTTATCCCAGCTTCAGCCCTGGCTGTTTCCAGACTGACACTTTTCTACCCAGCTTCAGGAGTCTGACACATGTCAGTGTTCACCTGTGGCTGTCAAAAAAATGCTGCTTTAGGAAGGGTTTTAACCAGTCTCAGTTTGGTGAGACTGATGAGAACTCTGCAGGTGGTGAGGGAAGAAGGGACACAGTCCCCCATGAAAACCTGCTGTCACATCTGCTTGTTTTTGGCTATAGAAAATCTCCTGTAAACACACATATTTCAGCAGTGGGTGACAAAGTGTCCTGTTGCTTAAGCCTGAAGTGTATGGAGGAGTTTGTTGTACCTCACAAGAGATTTACTTGCTTTCTTTCCTATTCAGAGACACTTCACATATAACTACAAAGAATGAGTGTTTGGCTAAACATAATTTGCAGAAGTGGATCTATTTCCTCTAAATTTTTGAACTGAAAAAGATTCTTAGCCAGAGCAACATGAAATCTTGAGAGACAAGATAGTTAAAGGTGTTTATGCATGTTCAGAAAGTGTCCAGCCTAGGCATTCAAAATGAATGAGTGCTTTTGAAAACACAAGTTTTAATCCTTAAGTGTGTCCATAAAACACATGAATGAGTTATAAACTCTTTAGCTGGTTGATGGAGACAGCTAAAACAGTGCTTTCAACAGGCATTTCCATAGAAAGTTTGATAAAAAATTGAGGCTGGATAGCATTTTGTTGCTTTAAAAATTCAGGGAAGCATTGATCTAATGAAATGTTTACATTTTGCTAATTAGTATTGACTCTGATTGTGTGCTGCCTCTGCCTGATCCCTCTGGGAGAGACAGAGGTCGGTGTGTTGTGCCAAATGGGCTCTTCAGAAAAGCAAAGAGCAGCAAAAAATCCTTAGACTAAAGAAAGGGATGCCCTGTCCCCTCCCTGAGCGATATCACCACGTGCAGTGGGCAGGTGAATGGTTCTTTTCCTGAAGCACCATCTCTTTCCCTCAGCTTTTTCTTCATCCTTCACCTCTCCCAGAATTTTGCCAAGACAATTCTGTGAGGCAGAGTTCTTTTTCGCTGTCTTGATTGGAAGTATAATTTTATGGAAGTATCATTTCAGGGTTATAAAAGTGAAAATAAAACTGGCAGGCTCCTGTTGAGGTTATAGAATTGTTTTCTCATATAAAACATGGGTTGGGAAGGCAATTTATTTCATTGTATCTCTCTGTTTTAACTGCAAAGGATGTCCTTTTCTCCACTTGTGCAGGTGTTTACATCTACAAAGGATGTCTTTGTGAAAATAGTTAAATGTGTTTGGAATGTGCAAAATTGGTTCTGTGCAGTAAGAAATACTCTTTTCCATGTGAGAAGGAAGTAACTATGGTAGGGATGAAACAAAAATTTTGTCTAGAAAACACAAGGAACAGATACCTCTTTTTTGTTGTTTTGGGGGGCTTTTTGGTTTATTGCTGTTAATGAGAAGAGGTTTATTTTTGTCTCAGTGCTCTTTGTTGAAACCTGTGTCTGCAATATGGAGCAGTTATCCAGGTGAGAGAACACAACCTCCACATTTGCAAGTGATGTTCATGCTGCTGACTGAACAAACAAAGAGGATCACTGGAACCAGGCTCCGAATTTGAGTGTTTTGGATGATTTATCTACCAGATGGTAAATGCAGTCCAATGTAAAAAATTAGTCTGGGAGCAGGGAATCAATCATTCAGCACACTGATCAGCAAAGGGATTTGGGTGTTATAGCAGAAAAATTAATGAGCTGGCAATCCACTGCAGAGCAGCATTAAAACAAAAGATACTACACTATAATAAAAGAGTCCTCACCCAGAAGACAAAAGAGATGAACATCCTGCTTTATTAGACACTTGATAAACCTAATCTAAAGTGGTGTATTATATACCAAGTCCTTTATATTATTCAAACATAATGACTCAAAAATTCAGTATCAAAATCTGAAGATCAGAGTTAATTTGGAAAAGTGAAGCTTTTCATTGCTTTCACAGTTCTTTCCCAATACATAGGCTTTTCTGTCACAGGAGTTACTTACTAGTATTCTGTATTATGGTAATAGATATTTCTGTTCTATTAAAGTCACCCTACAGTGCATTCAGAATTACTTAATGAAAGATTATAAGATAACCAATACTAGCTTAATGCCATAATTACATCTTTCTTTAAAATACTTGAAAATGTGTCCCTAGCCTCTTTCAGTTACTCAGGCTACAATATCAGAATAGTTTTACCACCAAAAGCTCTTCATGACTTTTCTACGATTTTCCTTGTGAAGCATTGAGTCTGTCTAGAAAAGACTGAGAAAAGGTGGCTTCTATGCTCATTTTCCACTATTAAGGTGTTTCTGTTGTTTTTTTGTTTTTGTTTTTGTTTTAATTGTAAATGTTAGGTGCAGGATAGGCTGTTTGGGAAAGGCCATGATGTACAGGCTGCTCCTGTAGGGAGGAAGGGCAGCAGCAAGGTCTGGCCATGCTGGTGTGGGGCCACTGGACACAGGTGGAAAATCTCTCTGTTGTTCCCCTCTCCACCCTAAGGGATCAATGCATTTCTGGGACTGCAGGTAACTGAAGGAAATAGGTTGCAACATGTCTCTTTTCTACTGTAGAAAGCAACGAGAATCTGCTGTTACATGAGTAAATACTTTTATTTCTGAAAAGAGTCAAGGAGATCAGAGACCTTTTTGTCATATTGTCCTACAATTTTGGCCTTTTCTTATTTGGTTTGGGTTTCTTTTTTCTCTTGGGGGTGAGGATTGCTAGATTGACAAACAGCTAACAAAGCACACAACAAAAATCTCATGCATATCTCGCAATTCTAATACCCACATTGTCTTTAATTTTCTTAGTATTTCTTAGTATTTCTCAATGAATAACCTATTAAAAAAAATTCTACAAACAGGGGAATGGGGCTGATGGTCTGATTGCCTAAACAGTAGAGCAAAGCCCACTACCTATGGATTTTTTTTCAGAATTGGTAACCACTGATTGAAATCAATGGGAGCTCCCAGATTACGATCCTTGTGAAATCCAGCTTTCTCTTTGGTCAGAGTAAGGAGTAAGAACCTGTAAATGTTACTCTCATACAGCTCTACAGAAACAATGGTACAGCCAGAGCTGTACCAAAGTCATGAGCTCAATTGCCTTAATTTCTCCAAGCCACACAGATATGTTTATATCCAGTTCAGTCTGGCTTTGCTCATGAACTCAGCCAGTGTTTGTGTACCCCAGGATTGAATTGCCCTTTTATTCCATTTCAGAGATGTGGGTGTGAGACAAAAGGCAGAATTCATTAATGTGCATATTTACCTGTAAGTTATGGTTTTTTCCCCCACTTGCTGTATTTATATAAAGATTTGTGGTGGCTGAATTTTTTCCTGCCATTTTGGGTGTGCACAGCAGTGTTAGAGCTGGCTGAGGCAGTGAACTGAGTGTGGCTGTGACCCTGCATTCAAACAAAAATGGCAGATTAAATTCAGATTAGCAGCAGCACAAGGTCTTCTAGTGCCCCAGCAGTGAGATGCTGCAGAGCAGGGATGAACACTCCTGGTGCCTCTCCAGTGCCCCAGCAGTGAGATGCTGCAGAGCAGGGATGATAACACTCCTGGTGCCTCTCCTCACCCCATCCCCCCAGCCTGACTGACCTTGCCTGGCAGGAGGATGAGGTTCTGCCCCTGGTTCTCTTGGCCAGCTGTCCCAACACCTGGCAGAGTCAAGATGTCCTTTGCAGCATCTGGGCGAGGGCAGAATGACAGCAACAAGTCAAAGTTCTTGGATCCTCTGCTGTCCACCAGATAGTGGCAGCTAATTTACAGCAATTAGGAACTCTCCCCAGAGCTGTAAGCTGGCACCAGGTGTGTTTCAGCAGTGTCCACTAGCTCTGCTCCCTGGCCTGGAGCTGCTGGGAGGGAACTCGTGAACCAGTGTTCCATTTGCCCAGGGAATCCCCAGCTGGTAACTGTGAATAATTTCCACCTGCTCCAAACTGTAAGTGGCATGATGGCAACAGGGAGAGATGGATGAATATGTTGAAAAAGAGGAGACCTTCTGTCTGTCCCTTAAAAAAGGCTTGTTTCTGACTCTGAAATGCTGGGCATCACAGGTCCAGCCAGTCCAGCTGGTCCATCCACAGGTCCAGTGTCTTTGCTCAGTTTGCTGGTGCAGTGGGCTGGACTTCCCCCAGTTCTCCACAAACCTGGTGGCTCTTCCAGCCCTGTGCCATCGTTGCCAGAGTTGATGAAACAGGACAGCATTCCTTGCTCTGTGGATGCCATGCTGTAGCCTGACCATAAACTCCCAGCCCCTGAAAATTCTTTCCAGGCTGGCAAAGGGGCTTAGCAGGAGCTCTGGGAATTGCATTTCTCCTGGTGTTTCAGTATGGATAAACGAGCAGGCAGAGAGGAATTATTAGCTATAGATTTATCTGACAAGAATGCATACAGGAGAAAAATGTTATTTCAGTAAGCTGAGCAGTGATTTGGTTTTTTGAAGCGTAATAGAGCTGTTTGAAAGAAGGGAGCTGGCTGCTCAGGTTCTTCCTGGCTTCTGTAACTTACTGGAATTACCAGAACTCATTAAGAAACCTAAATGATCAACCAGGGGCTTGTTTGTTTGTTTTCTCCCTGTGACTTTTATGTGGCTGGTTATTTTGTTTCTTTTCCAGTGGTTTTCTGACTGTTTAATTACAGTTTTCAAAACTAGACTTAAATAGCATAGTGTATGGGTGTACAGAGGAGAGAATTTCTGCAAACCTAATTATGCTCCAGCACCATTCATACTGCTAATGTTTCAGGGATATTACCCAGGAGTTAATTTATTTCCTTTTTCCGTATACAAAATAGGAATCTAATATTATTTTACAAAAGCCTGTGTATCGTAAGAATGCACCACAATGATTTTCAAATTTATAGATCTGCTAAAGGATTTTTAATGAGAGTGAAGTGCAAGAGGTAACTGAGGTTTTCAAATTAATTTGGAAACTATGAGATCTAACTGTTAAAATTTAATCTCTTACATGAAGAATACCCTCTAGTTGGAATTAACTCCTATTTAGTATTCTAGAAGTGAAAAGGTACTTAGTTCTTTGAAATCAGTAACCATTTAAGATATTTTTATAAATTCTTGATTTTCATAGAGACTGGCAGGATCTGTGGTACATTTCCCTCTAATTAAGTTTTGAAGTGTATCCCTGTTGTTTTCTTTTTGAAAGTCTCTGTAGCTTTAGAACATGCAGTGTTGGCACTAAATTCCTTCAGACCACAAATAACTGCAACAGCCTTTAATTTTTTTTGTTGGATAACATGTTTAGGTAAGCCAATGTTTCATTCCCTATATCTAGTAAAGTTCTGCAACTTGCAAATAGCAATTTCTTTCTGTTCCTGTAAATAGAACATTCCCACCAAAGAGCTGTCATGTATGCTATTTGTCATGCTGACAGTGTGTCTGTCATCCCCATGGCTGGGGGAGATCTGCCATGGCATCGAGCATCCTTGCTCACTGTTTCTTCACTCAGGTCCATGTCCCATTCCTTTCTGATTGATCCCACCATATAATATTTTCTTAACTCTGTCTTACCAATGGATTTAAAAACTTAGTTTAGAAATATATTGAAGAGAACAGATAATAGGGATGTTATTGTAAACATTCCTACAGTAATTTTGCTCTTGAAATTTCTATATTTGGAAAGTTCCCACCTCAGCAACATAATCAGTAACTTTTTTGAATATGTTTTCAAACTTCTCTAAAACTTACATATTGGCCAGATTGGTCTGAAATCTGCTTTACACCTTTTTTGGGGGGGGTTAGTTAGACTTTAAGTCTGGGCAAAAACTTGGATTTTAGGGGAACAGTGGATATGGCTACTTAGATTTTTTAAATAGAACTTGATATATTCAGTGAACAGCTCCCACTTCTGTGAATTACTGCATCCCTGCTTGAATGGCTTTGAAGAAAAAAAGCACCCAGACGATGAGAAATGCCAATTAGTGAACATGTCTGGAAAATCTGAGTTTAGAAACTTGTCTAGCATTGCACAAGAACATAAAAATTACATTTTCTCAAATAACATTAATTCAGGAATCTTCTTGTTTCTGAGTACTTGATTTGCGCTTTTAATATGGCTTTGCTTAACACAAATTTCTTCAGGGTAAAAAAGAAAAGAGAACAAACCTCTCCACTAATAACTAAGGAAAATACAGACATTTCAAAGGATGGACTGATTTTTAAGTGGCTGAGAGGAAAGCTAAGACCATTATATCCTGGCAGAGACCTCTCACTTGAATTAATGGCATAATGGGTACCACTGAAAGTAGTTCTCTATCAACCAGCCACCTGATAAACAGACATGGAATTTCCCCACATATTTACTGGAAAGCAAAGACAGCAACCCTGGGCTGTCTCTCCAGGCCTGGGATGCCAAGTTTTCAGTGGCTTTTATCCACCCTTGCCTCTTCCACTCTGTGATCCCTCTCCTCTGGCTTTCCTGTGGTTTTCTTTCCACCAGTGCTGTACCTGCCAGGTCTCTTTCCTTCACATCCAGGTTTGTACTCGGACTGTTTTCTGCTCTCAGGCAGGGAGACCACTCAGACCATATGAATGTAGCAGGTAGGACAGATACACAAGTCTGCCAGCACTGATTTTTGGTGCTGGAGGCAGAGCTCACCAGGGACATCATTAAAAAAGAGTGCATGGAAGGTGGAGCCTGTGACCAGTTTTGCTGGTGGTGCATAGCAGATAAACCTCTTTTAGCAGCCTAAAACTTCAGGTGGGTTGGATGTATTTTCACATAGCAGAATAAAATGGTCTGAGCCTGGGAAATCATACCTCCTTCACTGCAGCTTATATCTCAGCTCCTGAATGCACACATGCTCAAACAGGGTAAGGCAATGGCTACAATTTAGTTGCTTAAAGAAAACCCAAACAACCCAACAAAGCACTGTGAGTGCCCCAGCTTCATTCTTAAAAACTACACAGCTGGAAGTTTTCTGAGAACAATGAGCCTGCATGCTATGAGCAACTTAATACTTGATCTTATGATGGAAAATGTTATACACCATTAACTAAAAATACAGTTCCCAGCTCTGTTTATTATTGTAGCTTTAGAGTTAGAAAGTTGTATTAAAATCAAAGAACCATTTGAGAAGCTGTTCAGAAGTTAGAAAATGCAAACATTTTGGACTGTCAAACTCATTTTCTCCAGTAAGTCAAATAGCCTAATTTTCATGGACATGCTTCTGAGATTCTTTCACAACTTATCCTATAGATGGATAAGTTATAGGATAACTTATAGGATAACTTATCCTACAACTTTTTTTTTTTTCCCAGGATCAGTAAGACTGTCTTATTTCTCGCTATGAAAAGGAAAATAATAGAAGTGAAACAAATATTTATTCTGTGTATCTTAGAAGCATCACCTGAATAATATAATTAGATGACACTGTAAAAACTTTTGCAGAGCAGGAAGGGAAAGTTGTGGTTTAGTTTTGGGGAGCGAGTTCATCTCGGTTTTTAAATGTGACAGAAATCCCACTTCAAAGAATGCTTTTATGAGAGGGTATTGAAGATTGACCTTGCCAAGGGTTTCACCTACTTCAGCCTTCAATGCACCTTGCTCTCAACTGGCTTTTTAGAGCCAGCTAAAAAGTGGACAACCCTAGGGCAGCAAAAAGTGGATATTTTCTTTTCTTAGTGCTATTTCCTGGTTTTTAGTGTCACCATCCAGGGAGGTGCTCAAGAAATGACTGGACATGGCACTCAGTACTGAGCTGTAGGTGACAAGCTGGAGATTGGACAAAGATTGGACTTGATCTTGGAGCAGGAATGCCAATGCTTCACTATGCAGCTGGTGGGGCAGCATGAGCTCCAGAGGTCAACCAAATAGGAAGATAAAACCTTTAGGAAAAATTTTTTACCTGTTTGTTTCACTAGAGGTGCATACACTCATTTTACATATAGGGTGGGTTCTTGGTGTTCCTCCATGAATTCACACCCCTCAGTGAAATTTTAATGTCTCCCTATCTTGGACAGACCTCACTACAGCCATAAGTGTATCTTATGCCACAGATTTTCATCACTACATTGAAATAATGGATTTCAATATTTCTCTTTCTGCAAAATGGGCAGAAATCTCATGGAATAAAGAAGTCTGTCAGAAAGGAAGAGTTTGTTCGTTTTTTTGGAGCCTTACGTAGCCAGCATAGAAACACTGCTTATGATTCATTTTCTTGTTTAATTTGACTTGTTCTTCATGTTACACTTCACTAAATATATTTACTTTTATTCCTGCCATTACACATGACAGAGTCTATCTGCACGAAAGGAATTTTAACTGCAAGAAAGGTTTTATAGACACAGAGTGAAACTGCAAAAGATGAGGCAGGAATGCAAGATGTTAAGCACTGATGTTCCCAAAATTGAGGAGCAATTAAACTTCTTATTCCACTAAAAATCTGAAATCTGAAAAGTAATATGGTAGCATAATGGGAAGCATCTCTTGGTGGGCTTATGCAGTTATTGCAAGTTAAAAGCACAGTTGCATGTTTAGCTAACAAAATGCAGGGAATACATTTTCATTAAATGTCAATGATAATGCAGTCACAAGAACAACAGTATACATAAGCCTCACAGAGCTATTAAATTTGCTGTATTTTCTAGAAGGAGCAAGACAACAAGCTATAGGGAAAAAACCCCCACAGGGTTAAACCAAGAAAGCATGGTAGCTAAAAAAGAAGAGCAACTGAGTTCACTTTGATTGGCAAAAACAAATCAACCCCAAAAAAATCCAAAATATAAACCTTTTATCTCAGAGGAATCCTCCTTTTCTGAGTTCACATCTCTGGAAACACACTTGGTGGGAAATTTTCATCATCTAATCAAACAAGTAATAGAAACATTAATGATTTTTAACCTGCTGAATCTCATTGTCTCTTGGGGTCTGCTTCATCACCTGAGCTTACAAGAACTGCATCTGCCAACTTGGCTCATGAGCACAATCCCCAAGGAAAAAAAGAGCTGTGTTTTGAAAAGAGCTGCTTTAGCAAGACAGTTGATTTGAAACACTGCATAAAATATACAGAGGTTTGTTTTTTTATTGCCCTTTGGAAAAGGGGAAAAGCAGGCCTTCCAGGCACTGGACAGTAGGGAAACTGAGGACACAGGACCATCCATCTGCTCCTGCCCTTCCTTGCAACCTGATGTGTCTTGTGCTTTTGCCCATGGTACCTTCTGTCTCAGCACAGGCTGTGGATGAAGGTATCCAGGAGTGTGTGTCCCTGCTGTTCCTGGCCACCTATGGCATGCCAAGCCATGGAGTCTGGCAGTCCAGTCAGTCTGCAGCCAGTGGGTCCATGCCACCTGTATTTTCTTAGCTTAAAAGGGGAGATGGTATCACCAGTCTAATTGCAGTCTAATTGCACCTCTACTGCTCTCTCCCTTCAGACTCTTCCTTCATGGAAAAGAGTGAGGAAGTAAAACATGATTTTCACTTGAAAAATCCATGCTGGCTGTTCTTGCTGCTCTTCTTCTGTCTTCAGCAATGGGTTAGAAAGGATGTTCACCTGGGGCTGAGGTGATGCTGACCCACTAATTATTGCCTGGATGCCCTTCATTGCATTGCTTGTCCTTCCATAAAGATGGGAATAATGTTATCTTTTTCCTTGTCATCAGGGAGCTTGCCCTCTGACCTTCATTTCTCACAGTTGATTGACAACAGCTTCAGGGTCACATCAGTCAGTTCTGTCAGACCCTTGGTGAAACCCAGCCTGGTGGGTCTGAACATACCTGGTTTCCTCTAAGTAGTCTCTAACTTATCTCTGCTTTGCTGTTGATTGGCCCTGTGTGTTCTGAATGGGGTTGATATTTGCTGGGACTTGGGAGTGGGCTTTGTCTATGAAGACTTGTAAGAAAGGACACTGAGTGGTTCAGCCTCTTCTTTGATGCCTGTTACTTGTCTCTTCCCCATTCATCAGCAGACTCACATCTTTCCTGACCTTCCTCTTGCAAATAGCATTCTGGTAGAATAGTTTCTTTTTAACCTTAATGTCCTTTGCTGGCTCCAGCTGGGCTTTTGCCTTCCAGTTTTTGTGCCAGAGTGCCCAGGCAATGCTTTTGTTCTCCTCCTGTCTTGCCTATCTTTATTTACACTTGTGTGCTCCCTTTTTGTACTTTCAATTCATTAAGACTCTTTTCAGCCAAGCAGGCACGCTGCCAGAAAGGTGAAGTCAAGACAGGGAACAGTCAGAGCCACATAAAGGTGCACTTGTGAGAAATGCAGCGGGTGAACAACTTCTCTAAAGGCAATAGATTTAGGCTGATGAGGGCAAGGACTTCAAAATAAGACATAGTGTTGCCTGTCTTTGTCCAAGAAGAGGGCATTGATTGAAAGGAGATGAGGCTGGGTGAAATGCCAGACTGTTTGTCCTGCTTTTCAGTAAATTTTTCATTTCACGCTAAACTTCATATTACTGCAGCCACATTGCTACCAAGCCAGCTGTGCACAATTCACTGTCTGGAGTCAAAAGTGGACAGGGCAGCAGGAAAGTAATGAAAGCAGAGAGCTTTCCCAGGAAATGGAATAGCTGTGTGTGTTGATGTAGGAAGAGTCTGCTGAAGGTCACTGTGTAAGGCGAGATGGAGAGGGCAATTGGCTGGGTATCAGAAAAGGTGTGGCAGAATGGCAGGTGAGAAAAGCTGCTCCTCAGAGAAAAGGAATTTGAAGATTAAAAGATCAGAAGGAAGAGTTCATTATTAAGTCTGGATCAAGGGACTGAGACAGAATAAAAAAAGTGAAAACGGAACAGTCTTCAGTCAGAGGTGAACAAAGACTGAAATTACTTTTTCAAGGTAAATGCTGAAGAAAGAGGAAGAGGCAAATGTAAAGAAAGGAATAACAGAATTTGAAGACATCAGCCTGGGAAGAGTGTAAAAATCTTGCTGCCTCAAACAAAGAAGAAAACCTGGGGTGAAAGCAGGACTCTTCCTGTCCATTAGGGAGCAAATCTGGATCTCTGGGAGACAAGAGGCAGTGGGTGGCTGTGAGGAAGGAGGCAGTGAGGAGGGCACAGCCCAGGGACCTGGCCAGGAGAGGTCATGGGCAGCACCCAGGCTGTTGGACAAGGAGCTGGGAAAAGGGTGTTGTGACACAAAGAAGAGAGGAAGGGATGGCACTGCATCTAGCTGAGTTGTTGGCTAAGTGAGAGACAAAGTAAATAATTAGGAAAGAGAAATATGTTGAAGATTCCTGAAAAAAGCATCCTATGTCAGGAAGCAGGAAAGGAGAAGTCTGTTTATCAAAAATATAATTTTTCTTCTTTTTTCCTTCCTTAAAAACCCAGAGAACCAAATGTTCTCCCTGGTAGTGGATATTTACCCAAATTGTTTTATCAGTTGCTGTGGTTTCCCTTTAGAAATAGATTTTTATTCTCTGTTTAACAGACCATGAGGAAAAATGACAGATTAAGCCTCTAATACTGAAAATATTCACGTGCTTAATTCTACAGTTATATGCTTATGTTCTTAACTGTTTTGTTAGATCAGAGCTGAAGTGCTCAGCTGCTTTAAATATTGAGAATGAAGATGCTTTCAAAAGGATTTAGTACTGTTTCAGACTTAACAGATATGGATATTAGATCAAGAATACTTAAAAAACCTCACCCTGAAAGACTCACATAATTTTTAATTTGCTGTGATATCTTCATTCCATATATTTATCATTAATGGGATTTTTCAAAGCTGAAATTACTTATCTAATGGTTATTGGTACCTTTAAAAATCTCCTAATTAATTTCAGAAAAATTAAATTAAATCACAGATGATAGTGGACTTAACATACAGTGACTGATCAAGTCTTTAAGTTTAAATTGGCCAGGTATTTTCTGGTTTGGAATTAGAAATAGGGAACACCCACAAGCTTCTTTTTTTTGTCTTTATCATTCATATTGAATTCATTCAAAACATCTAATTAATGATTTTCGATTAAGATTTTTTGTTGGAACATTTAGTTATGCTTTCTAGTTAAAAATAAATTATATTGTCTGGATTTTCTGAGCATACTCTTATTCCTAGAATACTATATTAAAATTAATGAGATTGATATGACAGAAGTTTCTAAACTCATTTGGAGGCCATTCTACTCCAAAAAGTACAATTGATTTTTGGCCTTATTTTCTTAGGTATTGCAAACTTTTGATGAAGAAAGTTAGACAGGTGACAAAGAAACTGTGCCCTTTTTTCCTTGGACACATGATCTTTATAAATATGGAATCACCCAATGCTATATTTTTGTCCCCTAGTCTTTATGGAGAAACAATGGCATAATTTTATACCTGTGGCTTAGAAAAGTAAGTCTTATTCCTCCTTTCTTTTAGTTATTTCCAACATAGCAGATGTTATGTTATTACACTGTCAGAGCTTAATGTAGACATCCTGATCTTCATTGCCTTTTATCTTGGCAGCAGCAAGATGTTCTGTGATGAAATTTGGAATCCAGATTTGAGAATCTCAGATCATTATATTTACCTATATATGGACTTTTTTTTAAATATTAAAATTATTTGGTAAAGTTTAAATTTACAAGTTGTTTTTCGAACAAGTCAGAAATTACTATATTGTTTTATGTGTTACAATATTTTTCAGAAAAATTGATGTTGCTTTCTCTACAGTTTTTAAAAAGTAATGTCCCCTTGCTGTTGTTCTGTGTTTTGACTTGGTCTCTTGGTGGAAGGGAGATGGCTTGGTGCATGGTAGAAGTGTAATAGAATGCTTGTTTTGGAGAAAAAACTGGTAGGGTAAGAAATGATGAAAAAAATGTTTCTGTTGTTACCAAGGCCCTTTTGTGAAAGCTAATTTTTACAGCTGTATTTGAAAAACATATGCTAAATACAGGAGGCACAGTTGTGAGTTCTTCAGCTCCCGGGGAAACACCATGTCCTGGTGTGCTATCCCAAAAGCAAGACCACTGACAGATCAATCAGAAAGTCTTCTAACTGAGTATTTCTCCCTTCAATGCTTCTGCCAGACTGAAAAAGGATCTCCATCTCCTAGTTCTGGAGAAGTTTTGCTGAGCCATCCTGGAAGCAGAGGGGAAGATGACGTTTTAATGAGTGTCTGTTTTCCTTTCCATTGCACGAGGCCATCTGGGTCTGACTCTGCACCTGTTATTCACGCCCCACACTCTGAGGAAGACAAAGCCAATGCTCTGTTGGTGTACTCATGGTGTACATACAGGGATTTTTATGTTAAGGTTGTCCCTGGGACAACACAATTTAAGTTGTCTGCCATTCAGGCAGTGTTTGGGTATGACTGAGCTGTCTGATGGATAAATAACAGTGGATTAGTGCTGGACAGAGGGCATGTGCATTCTCTTGCATATAATTTTTGTAGGATTGGCTGAAACATGTGACCTTGTGCCCATTAAGCCATATTGTCCATGTAATGTGCTCCAGTAGCAGAATACTAGAGTAGCAATAGTCCTACCAATGTACTACTGCCATCAGTATCCTGCAACTATGTTGGCAGAATTGTGGCGGAAACAGGATACATCCTTGAGGAAGAATACTTCTGGCAGTATCTCTCTTTGTGAGAAATGGTTTGCAGCCCTTGGCAAACAGCTCATTGCTGATTTCAGCCACTGTCCCATCCTGGCAACAGCCCTGTGCTTGAGAAACGTGCCAGCATCTCCAGCTTTTCCCAGTGGACACGAGTTCAGAAACTTCCCTTGCAGTCCATTGCTTACTTGATCTTTGCAGATCTTGTAGCTCTTCATGGGGTTTTTTATGTCTGTCTTGCCACCCATTTTTGACACCCTTTTCCTCTCTGAGGAAAGCCTTTTCCTTGTCTTTTCCTCCTTAGGTTTGTGATATTTCAGGCTTATGGACAGAGAAGATAAGGGCAGCCCTTCCACTTCATTTTGTTCTGCTAATATGTTGCTGTGACAAGCCCACAGACTGGTATTTGGGTACCTGCCTGCTGTACATTAAATGAAATGATAGCATTTGTCATGTAGGGTCCTTCCCTCTTCTCTCTCCATCCCCTGGGGAAAATTGGATGCTGATTATATTGCCATACTTAATGAGCTTATTAGTGAAGCAAAAGTGGAGGAGAAGAAAAACACAGAGAGAGGAAAAATTGGAGGAGCAGATATGTCAAGATGGTAAAACTGTGTGAGGCAGAGGACAAATCCTGTCAGCAGGAGATGTAGCACCTTGGCAGCAGCTGGGATATGCTGCCTCTGGGTCTAAGGGCTGTCACAAGCACCATCACTGGGTATGCAAGGGACAATGCATTTCCTAGTATTTGAGTGTTCAGGCATATTCTGTGTTTGGCCATCATCTTCCTTCACCAAAACTCACTTCCAAGATCTCCTTGTGCTTTATAATCACTCCTGTTATTCTACATATTTTTGCCTTTCTCATCTTGCAGAGAAGTTGACTTTCATGTGGCAGGGCAAAGACCTTTTGCTGTTCATGAATTACATCAGAAAAATGTTTTCCTCTCTGTTTAATTGAAAGTGATCCAACAATCAGGGGACTTTGAGAATTTCAAGCAAGATTTTATTTCCCAGTGCTAGGAGCCACAAGGGGAAGGCACAGTCATTGTGTCCTTGTCTGAGAAGCATGCTTAGACCAGAATGAGTGAAAAAATGGAGTTCTGATTTCATCATCAATCACTTGCACCAGTGCTGCCTTCAGCTGTACAGCATGCCCCTGTTGGTCCTACTGCTAAAGCTGCAGTGTAAAGTTACTTGAGTCAATTTTAGTGACATCCCTTTATCCCCTCTCTGAAGTGTGTGAGGTACTCAGAGCAGTCAGCAGATATTGATTGTGGGATGGGGAGGGTGTTTGGGCAGATTCTTGTACAACTGGTCCATATCTAGCCTCCTTGGGCAGGTTGGATGTGTGAACAAATAAACACAATGTCTCTCCCTCTTTTTTGCTCCAGGCCTCATAGAGCTCCAGACAAATTTGCCTTATTGTTTGGATCTGCTCTGGAGAGCATCATTAGAGCAGCCACATCCTGGAGACAGAGACTCCTGATTATGGAGGTGGTGTGGTTCCCTGCCTGCCCTGCACTGTCACAAGTGCCAGTAGCAGGCTCTGTCTCTGTGCAGCAGTAGGACAGAAAATTCCTCAGCATCTTAGGACCAGTTTCATGAGGACTTTAAACAATGAGTTTGACAGGTTTTCCTACTATTTCTAAACAAAGCAAAGGAAGTGCCTATTCCTATACTTAAATTTCATCCCTACATTTTAGTATTTCGTGTTTATGATGGGAGATTTAGATGTTATTGTCTACACTTTTTACAAAGTACTAAACTTGCTCTCCTCAGTCATACATATTTTTTTAGAATGGAGGAAAAAAAAAGACACTGCAATTTGTGAATTTAATTGTGTTGTGCCAAATATCCACAGAGGACTTGTGTAAAAAATGTTATTTGCTTAGCAAGAAATGCAAATACATTATTTGGAAAAAAAAAAAGGTAATTAAAAAATAAACAAACACTAGATCAAAATACTTACCAGATCAATTTATTAACATGTAATAAAGTATACCTTTTTATCCTAACTCTTCCTTGTAAAGTTGCTATTAATTTATAAGGTAACAAATGGCTAGTCTACTAACTACTTTAGGGGAAAATGTATTTTTGCAGAATTTACATGGCAGAGCATCCTGTGAACTTATGTTTATACAATAATTAATGTATAGTTCCAGTTGATACAAATAATTGTGTCTGATATGTAAGTAATAAATTCATTTACTTGTCAACAGAATATGTGGAAGGATACTCAATGAACAGTACACTGCAAGTTGTGTTAAATGTGTGATTACACCCATTTTTGCATTGTGAAAAGCATACACAGCATTTTTATAGGGCATTTGGATTGCAAATGACTTTGTAAAACTAACTATTTGTGAGAAAAGAGTGCTTTTCTGTCTCTGAAGGTCTGTTTAATATTATTTTGTTATTTTATCTCTTTAAAGACAAATTCAAAGAGAATTTGAAAGATTTTGAGTATTTCTTCTCCCTTAGTGTCTCACTGAAGATAATATTTTAAAGCTGGATTTTTGCAGGTAGTCTTTTGAATACAGTCATTGAAAATATTCAGAGAAATGGAAACAGCATTATTGCAGAGTTGCAAAATTCTCCTGCAAATAATAGCATTTGAATATTTGAATATTGAACAGCTTTAATGTAATGTAATTCAGATTATGGCTGGTTTACAAACACAAGCCTTAGTTAAACTCTTCCAAAGCACATGGGTGTGTCTATATTACCTTTTTTAAGCCAGGAGAAATTGCAATTTTAAATAGTCACAAAACATGAAATGGGAGGGAAAACAATCTGAAATATAATTTTAAAGCCAAAAGGGACTGCTATGGGTTTGTAGCCTGACCTCCACACGTGCATGGTTTAGCTTTTATCCAGTAATTCCCTTATAAAAGTCTATCATTTCTGTCTGAGCTAAAATGTGGCTTTTGGGAAAGCATTCCAAACTTGATTTTTAAAGACCTGAACAGGCAAAGTGTCTGCCAATCCCCAGGTACATTGTCTCAGTGTTTAGACCTCCTCAGTGTGAAATCTACTCCACATTGTGGCTTTGAATTAGTTGGAGCTTCTGCTTCCAGCAGCCAAAGCTTGTTGTTCTTTTGTTTCCTAAGTTAAGTGCTCTCTACTGTCAGGGGCATTTTTTGTGCTGAGGCATTTGTGTACAGCATCACCAGCTGCTGAGCTTCAAGCTGGGACAGAGATTGCTAGAGCTCAATGCCAGGATAGCAGAGCCTGTTTCCAGCTCACTGTGGATGTGCTGGATGGATGTCCCAGGTCCTGCTGCCACCATGGGGCTCTGGGGGTGATGGCACATGATGGCACATGATGGCACATGATGGCACATGATGGCACATGGTGGCACGCCTGACTCTGCATGCCCAGATAAATGAGCACTGGTGCTTGGTGCACACGTGAAGCTCTGTTTTAACACAAGCAGCCAAGGTTCAAGAGCTTTGTCCCTGAAATTCCTGAATCTACAGAGAGCAGGGTTCCTCCTCTACTAGTCCTGGATAGGTGTGGGGCTTGAGAGCATTTAATTACCTGTATAGGAAAGCCTTTGCAAATCTCTACATCCTGCTTCATTGCTCAGGTTTGGGGGCCCCAGCAGCACGGGCTTGGGAGCAGACCCAGAGCAGGTGGGAGGGCTGAGGGGACAAAGGTGGGTGCCAGGGGCTGGGCTGGAGCTGCCAGAGAGGCACCACAGCATGACCAGGGCCATGGGGAGAGGCTGGCAGCAGGGTGCTCTTGCTCTTTGCTTTGGCAAATCCCAGCAATGATGGAAAGAAGATGCTCGTGATTCAGGGAAGGGCATGTGCTTGCAAAATGTCATGGACACAGCTGAAGGGTCCATGTTAAGCCCTGCTTTGATGTCTCTTCTTTTAAAAAACCAGGGGCAGTTTCCCTGCCTTGAGGGAGCTGTGGCAGAGGAATGCTGCCCTGCACAGAAAAAAAGGGAACTCCACACAAAAGGAGTTGTTGCTGAGGTATGAATAATAATTTTTGTTTGTACATGACTGATATGATGAAAGCATAAACCTCAGACAAATATGTCTCAGGACAGTGTATCTATATGTGTTTGAGCTTTTAAAAGTGCCAGTGTCACAAAGCTGGTAATACTAATTATGCTCTGAGGAAAAACTACTTTCATTGAGCATGCATATTCCCTTTAAGATTAAATGCCAGGTATGCTTTACCAAATGCTGGAATATATTTATCCTTCCACAGTTTGGTGCAGAGGAGAAGGAAGCAAAGTTAAGAGGTGAACTAAAGTTTCCACATGCACATCAACAGGTCCATTTGTACTATTTTGTTTAATTGTATGCATATGTGTAGAATCATGGAATATTTATGTTGCAAACTACCTCCGGAGGTTGTCTAATCCATTGGAGTGTGTGTCTATACATGTGCATGTATCTGTATATTTACACACATATGTGTTTATGAAATGAAAAATGAGGATGTTGATACAGGCTCATGTTAAGAAGAGTTGTGGTTGGAAAAAAGGAAGCAAGAAGACACAAATGGGAAGAAATCAATGCCCAGCAGAGGTAAGAACACTGCAGAATGTTTTCAAAGCACAAGAGGATGAAAAACACTCTAACCTGACAAAGATATTTTTTTCATTACTGTGTGGACAGAGCAGAAAATCTCCAATAGTCATACAGAAAAGTGCTCAGCTTAGGGAAACATTCAATAAACATTTTCTTTTAAAGTGAAAAAAAAAAAAGGCAAATGATACATGTATACAAAGTGAGAAGAAGGAAGTACATTCTTTTCAACAGTGACTAGGGATAATTTTAAACAGTACCTGATAATAATTTTCAGGCTGTTTCTAAGTTTGAGTAAGGCTGAAAATGGAGATGTTTCCAGGATTCTTTCACCAGTATTTCAAAATGTAAGATGGGATTCTCCTCTGGGAAATGCTTGTTATCCACAGCAGGACAGTTTTCCAAGAATGAGCAGGCTGGGGAAAAGTCCTTCCAGTGCAGCCAGGAGGGCAGCCCAACAGGTCACATGCCTCCAAGATCTTCATGCCTTTTGATCTAGGAGACAATGAATAAGCTAAACAACTCAGCAATCACTTTTTACTTTGGACATTCTTGTTTTTTTCACTCATCCTCAATCTCTTAGTAAACTTCTATCAAGGTTTCCCTTTTGAGGGTGGAAGTGGGAACAGGAATGTCAGTTCCTGTTAGCTACAGGTTTCAAACTTATTTTTGTGACCTCTAAATCCTCTTCTGAGACATTTTTACCATGACAAAGCTCCTTTTTCTGTGGACATGAGCAACATAATTTTCTTTTTTCTACCACTGCCCATGACTTGGTATTGTGGTGTTAAAAGCCCTTTGGGAGTTCAAGGAAACTTAAGCTACCAGGCAACACTGATCACTCTGCAGTTAAACCTCTCTCTGTCATCATTCACTCTTTTATCTGTTGTATGACCTGTGAACTTTATTTGGGTAAAGACTATATTTTCCCTGTTTTTTCTCAGACCATCAATAAAAGAGTAAATGGTATCAGGCTGAGAATAGGTATATCTGAGCATGTCATTGAAAATCCCCCACAGAAATCACAATCCCTGATTTGCAATTACTGCCAATCTATAAGACAGTAAGTGTCACAGATACATGTATATGATTTTTTAAAAGTAAGTTCTAAATTAATTGCTTTGCAAAAGTCGACTTGCCAACAGTTGTCCTTCACAAAGGAGAGGTAATCTCACCAGAGACAGTATCAAGTTTGCTGTGAGTCATTAAACTGTTAATTCACAATAATAAAAATAAATTAAGGAATTAGGATCTCAGCATACACATTTCATTGCCCATTTGTGGTTTTGTGATGTTACCCAGGAAAACATCAGCCTAACATGAATTGTTAGGAGTGTATGAAGCAGGATTATTTGTATAAGGAGCTGCCTCTATTATCCAATCTCTCCTGATTAGCTTGTCCTGTCCTTAATTTTCATTCTATCAGAGAGAAACACAATTCCCCTCAGGAGTTTTCTTGTCCTTAGCAAACTGAAATAATTTCCCATGCCAAGGGAGGACCTGATCTGAGGCTGATGTGAATTTTCCCAGAATTAGAATAGATTTTGTGAAACAACAGCAAAATTTGCTCAACTGGCTGGAAAGCAAATGTGTCCAGCTTTGCATGTCACTCACATGCCAGTCAGCATCTCAGCTGAAGGAAGTGGCACATGATGCACAATATTCAATTAAGGGGGGGAAAGGAGGAACCAAAGCCTGGCCATCACGCTGGTTCCAGCAGACAAAAATCAATATTTCCTGCAGAATTCCTCTAGTATCATCATGAAAGTGACAATGCAGATATTGTCACTTTAAATAAGAAGAAAAGGGTGATAGCAGATTGCTAAAGAGACAGCATGGCATAAGAACCAGACACATCTAGAAAATATGGTGCTGAATGGACACCTCTCCAGGCAGAAGGAGAGTCACAAAAACCATCCAGCCTTACCCTGCAACTGAAGTGAGCAAATCTCCCAGCAATCTCATTTATGCCCTAAATTTTATGAGGAATTTGTTTCAGCTACTTCCAACAAACTTCAACAACCTATCTGAATTTCTTCATGGCCTGCAGACTCTCTATGGACCTCACATCCTAATTTCCACAGCTGTGCTTGGATAAGCTTGCTAGTCAGCTACCAGCACCTTGTCAAGTCTTCCAAACACCAGCCCTCAGCAAAGGCTGGAAAATCAAATACATGGTCCAGACAAAACCACCCTAAACCAGACAGGGACAGCCTCACCAAGTCCCTTTGCTATAAGCACAACACAGGCATTTTCTCCTTGGATGCCAGACCCACCTCAGCTGCTTCTGTTGCTTAAAGTGGAAACTAAGCTGTACTTTAATATATAGTTCAGAGTGCTGACATAGCTTGCAGAGAGCTGGAAAGTCTCAAGTCTTAGACAAGATGATGTGTAATGGCCAAGAGAAATTCTGGGAGCAGAGAAATCCAAGACGAATGCAAGAAATTTTAATTTTTACTTCCAAACATTTCATTAATTTCATAGTAATATGGGGAGGTTTTATAAGCTTAAGCCAGGATATATAACAGATCTTGCTGCTATTTTTCTTTGCCGTCATCCCTCTTGATGAAACCTACTTTCCTCACTGTCTTCATAGTAGCAGAAAACATGTACTTCTACTTTGAGAAATGGGAGGATATTGGAATTTGGGTATTGGTTAAATGGATTTCCCAGTCAGCTTTTGTCCTGGTAGATATCAGTGGTATTAAGCATCTCCAGGGCTGGACTGTTACATAAACTGTTCCACTTGAGAGGGGGTGGGAGAAAGGTTGCTTAAACCCAGTAGTAGAGGACATTTTTACTGCAAATAACTGCAGAGACAAGTTAGCCTAATTAGAATTTTTTCTTTTTTGAATACCTTCTTACCTTCATAAATCCTTTATTCCCAGTTTTTCTTTTCTAGGCCACATCTGAGTTAAGCATTAGTCAGATGAGGGTTTTTATGCTCCTGTCTTGAAAAGCTAAAGAATGAGCATGTTGTATTTTGAAGCAGAGGCTGGCTTCTGCAACTTTCTTCCTTTAGATTTGAGGGTAAAGAAATTAATTCCTGGAGGTCTTTTTAGAGCATTTTGATGCTTCAGAGAGCCTGAAAAGACTGTGACTGTGGAATGAGTGTTCCAAGTTACACAACTGTCTTCCCCTAAGTGGTAATTATGATTCTTTTACAACACAAAGGCAGCTGAAAAGATGAACCAGATCTGCTTTTCTCTCTTGTTCACATAACAAAAATGTGTCTATTAGCCTTGTCCATTAGCCTTGTCCAAGTTCAACCTTCCTAGCCTCCTGTTTACTTTAGGATACCATACAGCTGAGAACTTAAGTGAATATTTAGATACTACACAAGAATAAACCTGTCAGAAAAATGAGTTAATTATAAATGCCTCCCCTGCAAGCCAGTTATAATTTAGGGAGTCTGTGTATAAGGGGAATAAGAATAGGAAGGCACCATGCTCAAATTAGCATTTTAATTTTTACTTTAAAAATTGAACACTGTTGTTCCAAAAGCTTTGTTCTCACCTTCATCATAACCATTCACCTCAGCTTTTAAAAAGAATTTAGTTGTGTGAGACACAAAGTTCTTTTCTTTAAAGCTAACAGCTACTTTTAGGGGACTGCTTGTAAAGAGGCTTGAAGCTATCTGTTCAATAAAAAGACTATTCTGGTGAATTATTATGGCAAGAAAAACTATGTGAGAGCTGCCCAGGCACTTGGGAAGATGAGAAGAGTCATCAGTGAATCAGTGGAGGGGAGAACCTGCCAGAATCTGTTCAGTTCCCAGCAGCGTTGCTCCCTTGCCGTGTGCCTCCCTCTGTCTTGATCAAAACTAGAATAATCCATCAAGATTTCTGATCAATACTTCTTAGCCAGTGCTGCTGCTGCATTTGCTAATGGAGGAAATTCAAAGAGGGGCACTCCAGGTTGCAAATGGCTGTGCCTGGTCCACGTTAGCCACGTCAAAGACAAGATGTTATGGGATGCAGTGTGCCTCAAAATCCTAATCTGCACAGGCCATCTGCTGTTCATTATACTTATCTATAAATAGGCTTAATAAAGCAGCTGACATCTTGAGAGGGAAACGTGAACTTTTAAGGGAGCTGAGTTTTTGAGTAGGAGGCACAGCTCTCTGTGTGTGGGTTTGATAAGGAACCGTGAGTGCTTGCACTGGTGGGTGTCTGTAGATGCTGTTGGTCTCTCAGCACAGGCAAGCCAATGGCCACACTGTTGGGGAATGTTACTCCAGCTCATGGAAATGCATGAGAGGGCAAAATACAGCCATGAAGCCTCTGATCAACATCTGCTTTGTTCAGAGCAGTGTGTGTCAGGGAGGCTCAGGGTGCTAACGTGGCGTTTTATTCTCACTTAGTCATTACTTGCACAATTAAGTGTCTGCCTGCTGGTTCCTGAGAAGGGATGGCTGGAGCTCAAAAAATGAGGAACTCTGAGAGAAAGGCCACAGAGAATGGCCAGAGAAATTTGGGGTTCAGTTAAGCACTAACTTTCACTAAATAAGAAAATAGCATTTATAAAAGCACGGTGTGAATTTTGTCATCTAAACTTATTGATTATTACCAGCTGGCATTCCAAGACAAGGCTTTGAAGGTTAAACTGCAACCTCAAAACAACACTAGAATTCAAAAACACTGTGAAGAAAAAGGAAGATTTTTATGTGTTTTCTGTAATTTCCTGAAACTTCTTCTAACAGGTTTCTCTCTATCCCCAGAGTTAGTTTGACCACAGCTTAACCAATTTACAAGTGTTTGTAAGCTCTTCTGTGTGCCAGCTGGGCTTCATAATGTCCTCCTGGTCACTGCTGTGCACCCATCTACACTGACCCTCAGGCAGAGGACCACCTCACATCCATGTCACCCACTCTCTTCATAATTAAAGTATGTAGGAGGTTGTGTGCAGAATACACATCTTAGTAGTAGGAAGTTTTATCAATCCATCTGCTTTGCAGGGAAAAGGTGCTAGGTATGTTGGTACTAAATTTCCAGACAAGTGATGTGTTTTTTTATTGAATACAACAGAAATGCAGTAAAACAAGAAAGGACTACAATAAATGCTGAAAATAATGATAGTTTAAAATCAAGTTGCTCTTGTTCATGCCAACATTTAAAGGCATTTGAAGTGCTGTGGTGCTTTTATCTATTTACGTAGCTGTAAACTTTCTTAAATGCTTGGTGGTGTTTTGTTTTTTTTAAAGCAGCTTTGTACTAAATCATTGAAAAAATAAGGATGCAAAATGAAGGCATTTATTTTGTCCTGTGAGAGTGAAAACACCCCAGAAACACCCCTCCAACCTGCCACGCTTTCTAACACTTGTGCTATTAAGGATCCTGCCCTTTGACACAGAGGCATGAAGTACTGAGCAAATGACACATTTATATGCACCCTTTCCACCTCAGGAAGGGGGAGGCAGTCACTCTGACCTCCCACTAACCCAGTTCCTTCATCTGACCACCACCACCATCACTTCTCTTGCAAAGCCCCCTACCCCCATCCCACCTGCCCATCCTCACCTGTCCTTTCTGTGACCTTCCCTCTGTCAAAATCCCTGACATCTAATTCCCAATCTCATCCTTCCCCTCACTGCTCTTGCTGATTTGTTTCCCCTCTCATTTCTGCCCCGTTTATCTTCAACCCTTGGCTACCATTTTCCTCTCTCACCACTGTGTGTTAAATCATCCAGCTCTGCCTTATTCCTGGCATATATGTCAGCCATGTGCCTCCACAGAAGAAATCTCAGGACCAACCAGGAACCCATTTCTGGGAATATTTTCTTGTTTTTCCTGCTTTCCTCTGTCACAGTTTGTCACTGGCACACTCAGGTAATATGCCTGAATGTCTTTCTTCAGAGCAGGCACCATCAATTCCTCCTGTCCTCAAAAAACCTTTTTCCCTCCTCACAAAAAGTCATGTTCTGAACCTTAAGGCTGCCTGACCTTTCCCCTCTTTCTTTGTTCAAACACATAACTTTCCTGAATTCTTCTCTGTGAATTTCTCTCACTGAGGTTTCTAATGATCTGGACAAGTAACCTGAACTGAGCTTTGTACCTTCCATCAGTCACTTCACTGTGGTACCTTAGAGTCATTGTAACACTTAGCTTAAAAAAATATATATTTCCAACAAATGGCATTGTTTTTTTTATTTTCCCCATGCCTTCAGTAATTTCCCCTTCTGCTGGTTGTCTTCCTGCAGTATCTTCATGCATAGCTTTTGGTCAATTGTCCATCTATACCTCCAGCCAGCTTATTGTGAGCATTACATTTTTATGGACTCAGGACCAGTTGCACAGTATGCTTCCTTTCCTCTTGATTTGCTTTTTTTTTTTTCACCACAGATTTTTCCTCTTACCTGAATTTTATTTCTCCTAGAGTTTCTTTCCTTTGCTACTCTCCATCACTTTCTGCTGATGCTGTTTCCTGAAATAACAGCAGCAGACAGCTCGTGTGTATGGGGAACAGCAAAGAACTGTAGCATTCCCTGGAAACCTTTGTGGGAAACTCCACAACCAGATAGCAAGGTCCATCCAGGCTTGGAGTGGGCTTCTCTTTGTTATTTCTATTTCTTAAGACCACCCTCCTCCCCAAACCTAATCCCAGGAAATGCAGTGAACTCCCTTTCTCTGCTCTGCTGGTGTTACATCTGCAGCTCAGCACCATTGCCACCACCTCTGTGACCTGCACGTTTAGGGGCTGTTTAAATCCTGATAATTACTCCCAAAAAACATTTACCCTGGCTGGCCTTTTGTCCCTACTCCAACAGAAAAACCAAGATCTATGTGCTGCCTTCCATTTCACTTATTGTAATCTCTGCTGACACCTCCACCTCCTGCTTCAAAGCCCCATGAAAGGCAGCAGTCAATATCCCCTTTCTTGCCTGTCATGGTGACCTTATTACCTCCCTCTCTGAATCCTTGTGCTGACACCTTTGACTGCCTCTAGCTTAAATTTCTTGCTCCTTTGTCTTCAGGCCTCCCATAACTCTTTTCCCAGCCAAGCAGATCCCTGTTCTTTTTATCCTGCTCCCATCTCTTTCTGCTCAGATGCCTCTGCTGTTCTCACTCTCTCCTTCTCACCCAGCCCTCTCCCCATGACCTGGTGGTATTGTTGACTACATCCATTCATAAGCAGTTTCAATGCTTTTATTCCCCAGACAATGAAAGACTTGGTGTTTTTCTGCACTTCCTCCTGTGCCCTGACTAGAGGGACCTCCTGGCTTGGCTCTGGTCACCTTGCCCATCACTAATATGCCCCTGCTTGGCACCAACTCCTGGCCAAGGTACATGGGCAGCCTTGGGGAGGGGAGTCTCTTCCTCTGCACTCTGAGGTCTCTAAGAAGCACTCAGACAATGCCAAAGGAGTTTTACTAATTAATCATGGCAATTCAGGCACACAGATGCCAGGGGTGATTTTGACTTTGAAGTATTTGGTTGTCCCTATGGCAAAGCTGATTTCCTGATTTCCCCACTGTCTGCACCGAGTTCTAGCTCAGGACAGCACTGCCAAATCTGAGTGGTGTTTCCTGAGTTGGAGCCCTTTGTCTCAGTGATGAATGGCTTTCCACAGCTTTGAAGCATGCTAATCGTGTTGTATATTTTATAGTTTGCTCTATTTGCATTTACAAATCAGGGTTCGGTTACGGGTGCTCATTCCATTGAGCTAAAACAAATGTATGTTTTTATAGTCTTCTATTTTATTCTGTCTTTTGGTCACATTTTTTTCCTCTTGTACAGAATTGAGCGCCTTAAAACCTTCAAGTAATTTCTAATATATTTGGTCTCCTTTTTATCTCTATATGCATACATGAAAATCAGAGGGAAAGGTCATAATTTTTCTGAAACATCCCTTTCATCCCTCTTCTGCAATAAGGCCTGCAAAAGCCACCTGCAACTTTAATATTTTACTGGTAACTACTTATATCCTTTTGCTACCTGAGAGATGTCATGTAAGGATATATTGAGCTGCATTTTCTGCCTTGTATCTACAAATCCCTCAGTGTGTGACTTGCAGAGGAGAGTCTTGGCAGAGCTGCTGCAGGGTGAGCAGGGGGTGCCTGTGCCTGGGCATCATGCTTGCAGTCCACACACATTGTCTGTGCTCACCAGGGCTGTGGGATCTTTGAATCTGACAAAGTTTTAAGTTTCTAATACTACATTATGATGGCCATGCTTTATCAAATTCAAATTTACTAACTTGCTTTAGTTTTTATCTGGGTTGAAAAATGTGATTTAAAGGGCTTCAGTGATAGGTTTCACAGGACTATGTTGAAAACTGATTGTATTTTACAGTGATAATGTTTTTAATAGGGTTTGTCTGAGACAAAATAACATTTGGTAGTACCTACTGACAAACTACTGTCTCTTTCTTTCTTTCTTTCTTTCTTTCTTTCTTTCTTTCTTTCTTTCTTTCTTTTCTTTCTTTCTTTCTTTCTTTCTTTCTTTCTTTCTTTCTTTCTTTCTTTCTTTCTTTCTTTCTTTCTTTCTTTCTTTTCTTTCTTTCTTTTTTCTTTCTTCCTTCCTTCCTTCCTTCCTTCCTTCCTTCCTTCCTTCCTTCCTTCCTTCCTTCCTTCCTTCCTTCCTTCCTTCCTTCCTTCCTTCCTTCCTTCCTTCCTTCCTTCCTTCCTTCCTTCCTTCCTTCCTTTCTTTCTTTCTTCCTTTCTTCCTTTCTTTCCTTTCTTTCTCTCCTTCTCTCTTTCTCTCTTTCTCTCTCTCTTTCTTTCTCTCTCTCTCTCTCTTTCTCTCCTTCTCTCTTTCTCTCTTTCTCTCTCTCTCTCTTCCTACAATATTGGTTATTTTATGCTTTGCTAAAGGATATAAACAAAACCAGTATTATCCCTTCATGGATGCTGTCCAGTTTTGTAGAGCTAAAAAACTCCACTAATTCAAAAAGATTTCCTTGATGAAATTAAGTCAGTGGAATAAGTGACATTTTCTATGCATTTCTTTTTAATGTATTGAAAATTATGTGTGCAAAAATCTACTAATTTCAGAATTGCCTGCACCTCTTTGAAAAATATTCTTCTACCAAAGACTCGGGATTTTTAAGATATCAGTCATGTGCTCAGCCACTTTACAGTATTATTTTGTATTGTTTCCCTCCTTATTTATTAACAGGCATAATTTCTCACTTGTATTTCTTCCCCCTTCACAGCCACAGTGAATTTATAAGAGCCCTTTTGTTCTCTGTAATCACTTTAGCTAGCATTAAATCATTCTTCTTTTCTGCTGCCCTTATCTTTTCTCTGCAAGGCTTAACCGATTGTAGCTTTCTTTTATTTTTCCCTCTTTCTCTGCCTCCTTTTTCACTTTCATCTGTGAGCAGCTCCTATGGATACAGTTACCTTCAATCCTGCTTTTTGGAAACTGTTGTTTTCTGCTCCTCAGCTCAGGTTTGCATGCAGAATTTTCGAGCTTTCTTCCGTGCTCCTGAGTTTGAGTGCTCCTCACCTCATAGTCACTTACAATAGCACACATTCAAGAATTGATTTCATCTGCCAAGTCCTTTGTAAAAATTAATTGGTGAATAGTAAAACATTCTCTGACCGTGTTCTCTTACCGAATTCTGAGCACTCTGTAGATCTGCTCTGTGCATGGAAGAGGTGAAGTAACTCATGAATATTGCCCTCAGTTCTTCCTTTTATCAGGCAGGTGTGTCCTTAATCCTCAGGGAAGAGCTCAGTCTGACCTGAGTTCAGGTGAACTGTTGAACAAAATGTTAAGAGAAACTCCATTCCTTTCAGGAAAGGGTGTCCTTTAAAAGCTCAGTTTCAAAGTTGCTTCTGGAGCCAGAAATAAAAAAAAGAAGATGGAGAGGAATATTCAAATAATGTACCTGGTTCAATAATTTATCTCCTCCTGTAGTTTTTGGTTTAGTTTTGAAGTAAGCATCGATTATTTGCTTTTTAATGATCTTATCAAGAATGTCTTTTGGAGATAAATGCTTCTGAGTGAGGATCTGAATGGGCACAGGCAGATCCTCTCCAGTATGAATACCTGGCATTCAGACAGGATGAATTGGTTTTCAGAAATGTGCAGTTCTCTGAACTGTTGCTACAGTGGGGAGCAGCCAAGAATACAATAAAAAGGCAGAATTTCGGGGAGCATGTCAGAGCTACTCTGCCTGTAGCTAACTGGGAAGTCAACACTTCTAACCTGCAGAGGCACTGACCAGTAAAAGAGTCCTCTCCTGTACTTCCAGCTGTGCTGGTTTTATTTTGGGCATTCTGAAGAAAAAGTCTTAAAATACAACAAAAAATTGCCGACAGCTTTGGAGAAGCAAAGGTAATTTCACTTGTTCTTGGCAGAGCCTGCAGAGATTTAGGTTTTTTCTTTTTCTTCTGTACTGTAGTTTTGGTATTTCTCAACAGTGTATGTTTTACCCAGAGAATTTTTGTTAACTGAATAAAAAAACTTCCCACCAAGAGGCCATAATTCTAAAGAAATCTTCCATTTCCTGACTGAGACAAGCAGCTGAAGCAGCAGAGAGATTTCATCTAACCCTTGGAAAGAGAAACTCTCAGCCAAGGATATCTCTCTGAAAGTTGGCATCTAGCTCAGAAAATTCCAAACCAAACCCCCTAGTTGTCCTCACTTGCTTTGATTTACATCAAGGTGTGGTTGTGCTGAACATGCACTGGGTTCATTTCAGATAAAACTGAACTGAAATGTGCAGTTAAGGGTTGCCCCAACAATGCTCCAGGTGCTAATGGTCATTCTGTACCTGGGGCCATCCCTGAGCTCATCTGAAATGTCAACTCCAGGGAACACAGGGCATCGAGTTCTGAAGATCAAATAGGAGTTTTTTTGCAGATCCTCCTGTTACCTCCACTCTGGAAGACTGAAATTTAGGACAGTCTTATCTAATAAAAATGAACTAGCTTCTAGCCATGTTTTCTAGAGTTCTGAACTTGTAGAAGTGTTTTGCTTCCAGTGTGCTTTGGGTTTTTCAAACAGCAGGTTTAACATGAGGGAAGTTGCAGAAAGGTTCCACAGCCCAGAAATAGTGCCATACATAGCTCTGACAATATTAGTGGTGTTGGGCCAATCTCTAGGTTTCAGGTTTGTAATATTGTCACACTTTTGTTTGAGGCAGCAAGTAGTTTCTTTGCAATTTCTGGCCTGAAATGGATGGTTGGGCTTCAGTCAGGAGAGACTGGACATTTTGTGCAGCAAGTGTACTTTGAGACATGGGATGACTATCACATCTTCTGTGTGAGATGATAACAAGTTCATTTTTCAGCATGAAGTATTTCCACTGTTACTGGAAGCAATTGTTTTTCACTGCTTTCCGTTGTCAGTGAGTTTTTCAGTGGCTCTAACATATTTCAGGATCTCATGAGTGGTTTTTCCATCACTGAAGATGTCTGCCTACTGTTAGAAAATAATGACAAATACCTCACACACAGGATGCCGGTTTTGGTACCAGTTGTAACAACATTCCTGCTTGCTACTTAGCAGCAAATTTAGGGATCTTAGTATTACAGTGGGTGTCTGCTATTTTAACAACTGTGCTGCCATCTCTGGAGGTCTACCTGCATCCTTTTGGAACTCCTGGGAACACCATGCCTTGTCTTTCATCCACATGCAGACCCCTTATAACACCTAGAAGCCAGTGGCTAGGTAGCTAAAATTCTACTCCAGCATGCTGTTATAGGAGCTGGTTCTGGAAAAACATCTCCAGAATCTCTCAAACATGCTGGGGAAAAGAGGGTTTTGCAGGGTAACACATGGATTCAAGATGTAAGCATGAGTGTGACTCTGTTACAGGAGGAATGGAGTGATTTTTTTTTCCCCCTAAGATTCTGTTCCATATTAGATGAAACATTTGGCAAAAGGTGTTGCACGAATCCCCAGGGTGGGAGTGTTTATCCCTGAATTACCCTGGCTTTACACACTTGGTGTCTCTCTAGCTCTGCCTATTCATTACCAGCAGTTCATGCTCAGCTTGGCAGCAGTGTGGAATCCCCTGTTTGTCCTGTTGGTCTGTACAGCACACTGAGACTTTAGGTGAAATTAGGTTTATGGCATCATCACAAGCACAGTGCTTCTTTGCTGAAAGAGCAGATGGGGCTTTCTGGAAGGAAAGAGAGCAGTGACTTTACCTGCTAGAGGAGACTTTGCTGCCTTTGCCTCTCTGTCTTGTGGCTCTGTTCAGACTAACAGGGAGGTCAGAGCTTTAACTCCAGGGTCTGGGAGTTACCAAGTGTTCTCAGTGGGACTGTGGGACAGGGAAGCAATGTTCAAGACAGCAGATGGAGCAGGTGTGTGAGAAAGCTCTTGGCACACCCAGTTTAGCTATTTCACATCAGCATCCTTGTATGCTTTGGGGGGGTCATAGGTAGGAGCTGGGTTGGTGACTGCAGAATGCACCTGAGCCAAAGTACCTCAGTATGACTCCACTGGTTCAAGCAGGTCTAGTGAAGATTTTAGAATCGTGTGCTTTCCTGTAGGTGTGAATCAAAATCCTTCTGTTTCAATCACAATGCATGCTTTGAAAAACAATATTTTTCAAAAACTGCTGATTTTTATCATCTCTGTTGCTCTGTGTGTCTTTTACAGTTTGACTTTGAAAGAAAACTAGCTTGATTTTAGTGGAATACCACTGAGGTTTGATTATGTTTGCTAGAAATGAGGTGGGAGTCTAGATGAGCACTGGAAAGTTCTATAGGTTTTGCTTGCAATTAAATGCACATATAAACTCATTTAAATATTTGCAAAGCAAGTGCCCAGATACCCTGTAAAGAGAGAGAGAGAGAGAGAGAATAAAAACTTCTCTAATAAAGACTTTTCTATGTCAATTATTTTGATGATGTATTCTCAAACTTATCTATCTTTCTCAGACCATAAGAATACATTATCAAGATTAATGTGTTTCTGCACAGCCAAAAAATTAGTCATATTTCAGGGAACAGAATTTCTTAATATATGGAATTCACATTCAGCATCAAAAGTAACATTTTATGTATCAGCTTTCTGCCTCAGGGCTCTGTCTTGCTTGCTTGCTTTCTCTCTTGCTTTCTCTCTCTTTCTCTCTCACCAATTTCTCTCTCTCATTTCTTTCTTTTCTTTTTCTCTTTCCTCTCTGCACTTCTGTCCATGTGTATCTATGGAAGCCAGCTCTGCCCTTTACAAAGCCATTTTATTGTGACAGCTCTTCTTCACCTAATGGGAATATGCAAGCTAGCTAATATTCCTTTTGTTTTACAAGTGGGAGACAGAACATACCTATTAATATGGGCACACTATCAGAGAACAAGAAGATAAATGGAAAAGTAATAAAAGAAAATATATTTCTAGCCCTCATAGTAAATGCTCATGCAAATATGATAGAGAAAGAAAGGGAAAGAAGAGAAAATAAACCAAAATGGATCTTTAAAGAAAGAAATTGTGCAGATACATATCATTATTTTCAGAAGTGTTATTAATTTTTTAATTAAATTTGATCTTTTAAAACAAGCAAGATTTACAGTTCTCTCATGAACAGCATGATCAAAATATGACAATTCTTTCCCCACTTTATATTCTCAATAGAGCTCAGCAATAACATATTGTCTCCATTTGAAATCTTTCTTATTCTTATCCTAAAGATCAACTGTGCTTAAATGAAAAAATGTCAAAGCTTAAAATAAGGATAAAGTGGCATGCCTTTCCTTAAATTTTCTTGAAAGTGCTGCTGGTAAATACTATTTCTCATGGTAATGATAATATATTCCTGAAGGAAAACATTTTACTGCTACAGTGATATTAGTAATATCATTTGACACCTTATCAAGATAGCTATAGACCATTAGTAATTTCTCCAGAATTATAAAGTATGCTATTGTACTGTGAAAAGGAAGAAGATAAATTCAAATCAATTGAGATACCTCAAAGTTAAAAGCAGCTTCTCACAAAGTTGTTTGAACAGAAAGGAAGGAAAATTGTGTATATAATATAAATATATATTTAAATCATGACGTGTACCCTTACTAACTAACATAAAGGGTGAAGACTTATTTAATTCAACAGCCTTACCCCAGTTAGAAAATCACCAGAGATGGAGTTTAACTTTTAACCACAGTATTTTGCACTAAGGCACATAAACTCATTTATCTGTATGTGCTGAGCTTGGAAGAGCCTGAGGACTGAATCTTAAGTTTTAGTGGTGAGTGATGGAACTCCTGAGTTACCAGAAGCAGAAACTGCCCTTAATCCAAACAAAAGAAACTTGAAAACCCTTAAAAAAATACTAAAAAAAAAGAGAAAAGGGAAAAATAAAGAATTGTCCATGCCTCCCAGAAAAGTAATTCTCTGACTTCTACTGTTATTCTCAGCTGGAAGCAGGTTTCTTTCAAAGTGACCCAAGCAGAGTGCAGCGTGTGAACCGCTGTTCCCAGCTTTGAGCAGCAGCTGGACCAGACCCTAGTGTCCCAGGTTTGGGGTCTGTCACTGCTTGTCACCTGTGGCTTCCTCTGAGCTGTGGAGGAGGTGGTGCAGGATGAAGGAGAGCCATGCTGCAGCTCCCCCTGTTCCATGGAGCTCAGGAGCCTGGCATAGGCAGCCAGGCAGGGAGGGTGCCTGGTCTCTCTCCCATCCCTGTGGCTGGGGTGGGACTACAGAGCCTGCTCAGCCTGGCTCTGGCTGTGCCTGGGAAAACCAGGGAGAGCAGGGCACGTCTGGGACACACTGCTGGCCACAATCACTGTGCAGCAGAACCAGGGAAGTGCTTCCACAGATGTAAAAATGACCAGCAAACGTGACTTTTTACTGGTTTTTGGGTTTTCTGGGTATGAATTGACCGAAGTAGTGCCAAATGCATCACAAAATACCAGACCTTAAAGCAGTGGCACTGCACTATTCCCTGTTTGATACCATGAAGCACTGTCTGTGTTTTGCTTCACTCCCCACACTGCATCCCAGAGCCTCCTGGATCCCTTGGAGCAGGGTGGTCTGTGTGGCTGTTCCAGCATCTGGTACACGGTCACAATGCAAATGGGCACTGCTGGCAGAAATGGCCAGCTGGCAGAGTGTGTGCCTCTGGTATTTTGAATTTAGGATGTCTGCTGCTCCATCTTTATTCAGGGACGAGTTTTTCAGAGTCCCTGATTGTTTAATATAATATGTTTACTGTGAAACATCTGATGGCTATTATAGAAAATGTCAGATAATTTATTTTCCTTTTATCCATCCAAAAAAACCCCAACACCAACAGCAACAAAAACCCAAAAAAAAAGCCATTTTGTACCAAGAAACATTTCAATAGCTTACAGACAAATGGACAAAATGCACAAATGTCAGATGCACAGCCCTGAGCAGTGGGAACATGAGCTGAATAAAACTCTAGTTGCATTTACTAATGCCAGATAATTGACATGATAATAGAAGATTACAGATATGGGTATTGTTTGTATTCTATCCTATTTTCTGTGATTTTTCAGGCTGCAAAGACTATTCCAAAACTTATATCCTTTTGGTATTGAGACTAGTTTTACAAATAAATTGAGATTTGGGAATGAAAATTCAAATTATCGCTAAGGTAATGTTCTGGGGGAGGCTGATAAAGCAGGTACTGGAAAACTTATTGCATTTCCAATATGATTATAGCAATTTACCCGAGATAACAAAGAAACATCTCTTTCACTTTTCTGTAATTATTGTAGGGTAAATTTTGTATTGTAAAATGCAAAGATTTGTTTTCCAGTCTTGTGATTATGGTAAAAAATGCTTACTTGCCTTTAAAATGAACTAGTAAGCTCTAAGTATGCTTTTCTAATTAAGAGATACAATATATAATGGCATAATACTTGAATGATGGGAGCTTATACAAAAAGACTGTTTTCTCTGAATTTCACTGAGATTTTATAGACAAGCAGTTGTTTCAATTTTATAATTCAATTTTTATTTTCAGAGGAACAGAATAAACATGGCTAAAATAAGCCAAAATAATAATGATCGTATATATGTGAAAGAAAACAAATTGTTATTTGAAGGTATTTCTTTTGGATCAGTCAGTTAAATGTGAATAGAAATGAAAATCTGCAATTCAAAAGCATTTTGTGAATTATATTTTTTTGAAAAGGAAGTCTCTACCTTTGACAAGACAATTTGTAGAAGACAGATTTTTCATGGCTTTGTGATTGCACTCTAGGAGCAATAAAGAGGCAGCCAGTGTCCTCTCTGTCAGTTCAGGGGTTTCCAGTCTCTGTGTGTGTGGCAAAACACTATCAGCAGCACTCACAAATACTCCATAAGCTCAGAAAGATCAGCTGAGGTTCAAGTGAAAGGAATTTCTTGTTTTCAAAACCACTGATATTGTGCTTTATTAATAATAGTGTTTTATTATTAGCAAAACCAATGCTATTTTAAATGTCTTTATTTGGGAGTCTGGCTGCTTTACACAGACCTGTATGTTTCTGAGAAAATGTTAAAATTACTATAAGCTTCTTACCTTATAAACAATGAGAATTCTGCCCTCTTTCCACCATTTATCTTTGTCTTGAAGTCAAGAGAGGAGTGAATTTCCCCTCAGTCTGGATTCCCTTTGATGTTTCTGGAGCCTTACTGAGGTTGCCCAGTCTTGTTCTACTTTTTCCACTAAAATATTATACTTAGAAAATTGCTCTATTTCTTAATGGTAAACACAAATAATCCCCTGATTTCTCTCCCCACACTCAACCCAAGACATTTTGCATAATTAAGCAAAGGAAAAATGCTGGTTTAGAAGATTCTTGGTATCACGGTTGCAGTGAAAGCAGCTTAAGTCGTGTCCTTCAAGTGATGAGATTTTTGTCTTCCTTCTTATTTTATTTATGGTGTTTTGGCTGGCCTACTTCTACTCCCATTGGAAATTCCCCAGAACATGCCTTGTAAGATGCTGCTGATGGAAGAGCTGGCAAGCTCTCTCTCCATTAAATGTTGCCAACAGTATCATCTCGATCAGAATTTAAGGTTTTTTTGTAAAAAGAGACTGGAAGAACATTTTGAAAAAGTTTTTGTCACAACTCTATATGTACAGGGTTAGGTAGTATTGAGGCTGCCTGTGCTCTTCTGTGTAATTTTAGGGGAAGCAGGACAGTGGACTGAGGTGCAACAACTTGTTTAATCCTCATTATTTTCTGCACTGCAATTTCCTTCATGCAAATGGCAATTCATGCCTTTTACCTGGCTTTCACATTTCAGCTCACTGTCCCCCCATCAGCACTTTCTTCTGTGGGTCCCCTTCAGCTCCTCTCTTTTACCATGCTCTGATAAAACCCAGGTCTCCTTGCCCTCATTCCTCATGGGAAACACTGGGTACCTTCATCACCTCAATTTCTTTCTCTCACCCTCCTAAAAGCTTTGTTTTTCAGCCTGTACCTTGTATTTGGGTTTGAAAAGCAACTTACTGTGTGCCTTAGGGTGGAGCATTCCTGAGTGACCTGCAGTCCTGTGCACACCTCTGAAAGCAGAGTTGAATAATTATTGTTGATGGTGGCAGCAATGCCTGGCTACTTTGCTTGCATTTAGGGTATAGGAATGGCTGATGGCTCCCTATCTTTAAAGCTGGAAGAGATCTGAATTAATTCAAAAGGGCCAGGGTGTCTCATGGCTTTATTCCTTTTCATGGTGGTCGAGCAGAGCTAAATAGATAATGCCACAGTAACTTAGAGTTATCTAGAATAACTGCTTTGCTGAGATTGAACAATAATTATTGTTCAAAAACACAATAACTAGAACCTGATGTCTTTGGAAAAAGGTATGGGAATTGCAAAATCCATTTTTAACATCTGGACACCTCCAAGTTAGCTAGAAGCTATCATTTTTGAACATCCACTTGGCAATTACTCTGACAAAGCACTCTATTAGCACAGGGGCTGTGTCCAAGACTAGTATTGGGTTTCAATTCTGATCCAGGAACTTCTGAAGAACATCATCTTTTCCTCTGAAGAATATCATAATTTCCTTTTAAATCTTTAGGGCTTTAGAGAAGCATCTCATTCTTCAGCTACATATCTTTGTTATTACTAGTCCTGAGCAAAGGCTGACATTTACACTGAGTTTCATGTGAGCTCTCCCATCTCAGGAGAATACACTGCAGATGCAACACTGTGTAACACAGCATGAGAATTCACTGAAGACTGTAGCTGCCTATAACCAGAATATAACCATATATTCAGGGGGAAGAAAATATTAAATGACACTGCATTATTTTGCTGGAGAACAGGTTTCAGCATTAATAACGTTGGATTTAATACATTTACAATGGAACTCTGCTTTATACCAGACACAATGAATATTGAATTATTTAGGTGAGGTCAAATTATAAAGCACTGTGATCATTTTCAGCTCTTACTTGTAAATGAGAAGAATTCTTAAGCTTTTCAAGCAATGTGCAACCCACTTCAGCCTTTCAATAATGATGACCTGTGCTTCTTTACATTCCTGGGCTTTTGAAAAGGACACAGTTATTCCCCCACCCTTGAATGTTACCTGTGTTGTATGAGATATCAATGAAACATGTTCTTTTTCTGTTTCACATTTGCCTTAGTCCCTGCCTTGCTGCCTTTTCTCAGCTGTACTCTGGCAGGCATGGAAATGAGTGCATCCTTAGAGCTGGGATACTGTTTTTTCTGCTTCAGAGAATTAAGTAGAGGGAAGGGGAAAGGAAAGACATGCATTTTTCCACCTCTGCCTGTGAAGGCTTGCTTTTGTTTCCACACTTGACCAGGTGAAAGAAAAAAACAGAGTTCAAGGCAAAACATCTTAGAGCTTTTAAAAGGGTGCTATTGATTTGTACTTTACTTGACTTACAGGTAACAATACATGCAGAGCAGACAGGGCACACCCTGCCTGGAACTTACCAGAGCACTTCCAGGCTCTTTTTTTCAGACTTGAGATTCCAAGATACTCTTGGTGGTATCCAGCATAAAGAAAACTCAGTTGAGCACCCATCCCAAACCGTTAAATATGGAAATAATTGCTACCAGGAAGGATGTCAAATGTATTCCTAATGCAAGTGGATACAGCTTCCAAATTTGTCTCAAGAACTTTCTTTTTTAGTCAAGTTTACCTCTACTACAGGTTCTTCAAATATGCTTATCATCCTGTTTTTGTTTGAAGTCCACGGGAGTAAATTGGCCAAGGAGAGCTCTTGAAAATCCCACTGGAACCTAAAAAGGATTAATATTGAAGTTCTGCCACAACAGGAAAAATGAAAACAAAGGAATATATTGTTGGATACTCCCCAGCACTTTCTAAAAGAAAGTGTGATAAATGATGTACTCTTCAAGGAGTATATCTACTGAGGGATGTTTTTTTAACACCAGGAATAGAGAATGTTAGACATGCAGCTTTGAGCATTGCCATTCAGGAGGGCAGCGTGTTTGGTTTGTTTTTATTTTTTTTCACTTTTTTCTCCTACCTGGGAAATTCCTAACACCACAGGACAATAACTTCTCAAGAAATATGATTAATATAAAGAAAGCAAGCCTGGAAAATTCTTCAACTGAAAGGAAAAAAAAAAAAAGGAAGCAAAGAAAGTAAACTTAAGGATGAAAGAAAGCTCTAAGAAAGCACTGCAAGAAGTTATGCCTAATGGAGCATATGTCTGAAATAGGGACCCATGTCTGAGGCTTTCCTGGACATCCCTTTTGGTTTTCCTGACCTGGTCCCTTCTGCTTCAGCCTTAATGAGTTGTGCTTCCTCTTTCCCTCTCCCTCATCTCAGATTGCTTTAAAAAGCCTAAATATTTGCTTCTGAGGGGCCAGTGAATTACCAGCCTCTTGCTCTCTTTGCTCTCTCTGTGTGCTGTGGCATAGGGTGCTCAGTGAGTAGCAGCACATCTTCTAGGTGTAGCAAGTTAATCACTGACACACTCACAGATGGAAGACCCTGACTGAAAAAGGAGGTGAAAACATAAAGGATGCAATTTTTTTCACCTGATAAACTGTCATGGCATTTTATTTTAATATCTATTCCAGTATTCAGCAGCTATGGTTGAGGAGACATTATTTATTTTATTCCCTTTGTATTCAAGTGCTTGTGACTCTTCAGAGAATTCACCCCTGGACTAAAATGTGTTTATAGCAAGGCTCTCAAGCATCTTCACTTAGGGTACCTCTTTATACCATGAAAATCTCATTGAACCACCAGCCCTACTCTATAATATACTTTGACTCTACAATTTTAAGTCATGCTGTAGCTGCATTTAGTAACTTAAATTGAGAAATGGTGCTGGGAAGTGTCTTCATGGCTTACGTGAAGTGGTTTCATTTCAATCATTTGTCACACAATATTGATGACATATTGGATGGATCTTCATATATGAAAGCCTTTCTGTGTGGTGCCTCAAATACTGAAATTCAATACAAGCATTTGTAGTCCTAAGGACTCTAAACCTTTTGTCTGAGCTTCAGGAGAACATATTTACCACTAACTTACCTTTCAGCTTTATGTGCAATAGCTGCCTGCTTCTCCTTCAGTCCTTCCCACCAGTTTTATTCCATATAAAACCCCTAGATAGTGTATTTGGCTTAGGATGTAATGTGTCACAGGTATGGAGATGTGTCTGTGACACTGCAAGTGGTGAATTCTGAGGGAACTCAGAAAGCTGGAGAAAAGTCCAGCTGAATTCCATTTTCCCCACACTGGAAAGAGACACTGCCCTTTTCTATTATTGCCTGAGTCATTATGATGCTGGAAGAATGCTTTAATCATACTGTGTTTATCTGTGGGTAAAGGGAAGGCTTCACCTTATCTTTCTTACCATTTGGACCCAATTTTAGAGAGGTCAAACACAGAGAAAACTTGCACATATAAATGCACAGATGCTTCCTCAAATGCACCATCACCTGCTTATAGAGAGTGCCCCATAAATAAAACTTACAAATATTATTCTAAACCTATAGCATGTAGTGAGGATCTCAGCCTGAGCTGGGGAAACCAGAGGAGGTGGAAAACCAGGGAGAGTTGTGTCAGGGCTGCTAGTGGGGGAGGTAGAGGAAGATGAGGGAATGTGATGCCTGCCTAGATTGAGTGTTGATCAGATGTATTTGGCCAAAATGGTCAATCACTTCAGCAAAATGCTGGTAGATCCAGGCTGATGGACTGGAGACTGACACAGTAAAAGAAGCAGTGTGGTCTAGCTTGAATGTTGTGCTCCTGCAGCAGAGAATTAACTACCCAAGTGCCTCTTGGGAGGCATCCAAAATGCTGCCAAAATTATGCCAGATTGAGATCACAAACTACAGATTATATCCCTAAATTTTTTCTTTTCCTCTCTAACATCCATGCTGAGAAAACGCTTTTTTCTGAGTTGCACTGAGAGGTGGGAGTGGGAATGGACATGGCTAGGAGTGCATATAGTTAAAAAAAAAAAAAAGAAAAAGCAGTTTGAGGTTTTTATCTCAGGAGGAAGCTAAACAGCCTTTTTTAGAGACTGTAAGACTCTAAATGAGAAGAAGGACAAATTGTGTAAAATAATGTAGAAGATTGAGCCTTAAATTTAGTTTGTGACACACCACTAAGACTTCATTGTAGTTTCCAAAAAGTTTTTCCTCTTTCTCCTTTAAGGACACTGGATGATAATGTTATTATCTACATGGTGATTTTCAGCCAAATGTTTCTAATTGCTTTACAGCTGTAAACATCAGGAGTCTCATTTTACAGCAGCTGCAGAAAAACATGCTGAGTTCTGGTACATATTTAGGATTATCTTTGAAAAGGAAAACAACTGTGTTTGGATTCCATTTTTTGCTACAGAAGAGCTAGGTTTGATGTTTTTCATCTTCTTTTGTTGTCTCTGAACTTCCATTCTATGTTCTTTTTGCAATAATGGACCAGACAGCACACATTATTAAAAAGGCACTCTAGATTATATGGTGGCATAATAGTGTACTCTTCTTTATGCTTTGTTCTCTTCCTAATAATTCATAACATTCAGTCTAGGGGGTTTCACCACTGTTAAGTACAGACTTGACATTTTTGTAAAACTGTCTATTATAACACCAGCATTTTGTTCTTAAATGGTAATAACAGTCTCAGGATGTATCTCTAATATGTATGTGTAAAGAAAGTTGGATTTTTCTCCATATGGTTTCTTTTTCATTTGTCTGCATTGAATTATATCAGGCATTTTATAACCCAGTCATTCAATCTTGTAAGGTTTCTTCAACTTTTCCATTCACCATCTGTTTTAGCACCCTGACACAACCACAAACCTCTTGACCTCCACTGGGTGCATGCTGCTGATGAGAGAGTGACTGTCCATGGCCTAATGTTTTTTGGGGGTTAGCCAACCCTTTCTCCTTGTGACCAGCACTTTGGTGCATTAGCTCATTTAAAGTTTTTGAGGAAGGCTTTTACCAAGTGCACATTTAGGCATGTGGGGATCTCCCTTGTCCACTTGCTCCTTTCCTCTTTCAAAGGAGTCCAGCAGTTTTCTCTGGTACAGATCCCTTTTGCAAAGTCATGCTGGCTCTTCCATATTTGTTTTGTGATTTTATTTTCTGCTACAGTTTTGCTCTTCTGACTGCTTTTCTGCTAATTTGCCTGGGAACACTCTACAGGGACCCTACACAAATTGGGACACTGTAAGTTGACCAGTCATCTGGTGCCAAGCTTTTGTGTATAAGGAAGGAACCTCTCCCCAGTGTTCTCAGTAAACACTCAGGCAAAGAAGCTGTTTCCTTTCTGTGGCATTTTTGTCTTGTCTGAAGGCTCTTTCTTGTGTTTGGTCATGGACTATCAGCCATTGTATTTGTGGACAGTGCCTTCCACATGACCAACTGTGGTCCTGTACATTAAATAAGGATTAAAGTATTCTTAATGCTATAGTTTGTGGTTGCCCCTTTGCTTCTGTCAGTCTTCTCTGTTCTCAGTCATGTGGAACCTACAGGAGGGATCCTTGCCCAAAGGATTTTGGATCTAAAATAATCTGAACTATAGCAACCAGGTATAAAACCAGTATGCATTTCCATTTTCTCTTTCCCTGACTTGTTTAATTCTGTGGGAATTTTTTGAGGGTTAAATCATCTGAATTTTCACTGATGACAATGAAAATGACAGGCAGAGCTGCTACAGCCATGAACCCCTAGTTATCTATACTGGGGGGCTGGTTAGAGAATGCTGGGAGATTCTCTGTGTTCACATTTCATTCTAAAGCAGCTGAAAATGTTTAAGGCATGTCCTAACTGCTCAGTTGCAGAAGCTGAGAGAGCTTATATTAAGTGCAAATCCCACTCACATTAAAAATGCATTGTTTAATTTTTATCATACAAAATTCATAGTAAAAAGCTATTGCAAAAAGATGCTAACAATATATTACTAAAATAGTTAAAATATAAATGATACAATTAAAAAGTTGTAAAACAGAGTGAGCATTATTCAAAGAATCCCCTTCAAATGTCATTAGAAAAGCTAAGGCTCAAGATCTTTAAGATTCTTTAAGAGATATTTGAAATGTCAGATACAGGAAGCATAAATGCCATAGTGGTGAGAAAAGTCTGCAAGAAGTACAACATTCAGGTACTCCGAAAGAGAAAAAATTCTCCCATTTGAGTGCAGCTGTATTTTTCTATCTGTAGTTTGTAATATATTGTACGGTTCTTTGCTTTCAGACACCACTGAAGAGTTAGATCTCAAATGAAGATACTGGGAAGAGGAAGGGAAATGTTGCATTTATTTTTAATAACCTATCTAAAGAATTGTTTGAACCATATATAATAGGTTAGAAAAAGGGCTCAAGAGACAGATTCAGAGAATGTCACCATCTTGCTACTCAGATAAAGTAATTTGTGCTCGACTTGGGCAAGAAAATTTGTTTCAGTTCTATGGGACATAAAATACAAGCATAAATTTTACCATGCATATAGAAAATATGCTCTATTTGCAGTCAGTGCTTCCAAAGACAGATCTACTGACCCACCATTGCCTATAAGTGTAAGGACATATGAAGTAGACTCTTGTTGCATAATTGCATTTTTATATAATTGCTTTCTTGCTTCAGGTTTGCTACTGTATTTATTGTCTACATTTGTTTATAATGAGAACTGCTCCCCTAGTTGGGTTAAAACTGTAAGGTACTTACTATAAGTATAGCCTACAACCACTACAATCCATTTTGTACTATTTCTGACTTATTTTCTTTAAAATTGTTATAATTACTTTTTACACATTCTAAATTGCTTTTTGCAATGCCTACCCCAGTTTTTTCTCCAAAGTGTTGGCTGCCAATGTGTTCCAGCCTAAGTTCCAAGATGGAAGCTGATCCTAAGTTACTACAAAAATTAGGATGAGTTGAAAAATCTAAGAAAAGAAAGATAAGAGGTGGACAAAGAAAGATTGAAATTGGGATCTTCCACAGAAAAAATAGAATAAAATTTCCCTACCCACCATAGTAGGTTTTAAATAGCTGGTGGTTTCTACACAATGCTTCTCAAAGATGAACTTTTCATCTCATTCTGTTTTTATTTTGTATTTTAATACTATCATTGAATTATGGATCCTTTCAACCATTTAATTATGCCAGTTCATGGTTACCAGTGAAAATGGGACTTTGTCCAATGTGGGTTTTTCCTTTGTATCCAAAAATGGGGAAGATGCACAGAACCTTACAGTATGAAACACAGAGGATGAGTGAACTCAGCTGGTCACTAAATCTTACAGTCTTGCCTAATTTTAAAGGTCCTTGTCATTTGCTGAAGGATGCTGTCCAGCTGAGCACTGCAACATGGCTGAGGTTAATAGGAGAAGAAGAAGTGAATAGGATAAGGAGAGGCAGTGCATTTCATTGGACCCCTCTGTGGTTTCACAGTTCCTGAGCTATTTAGAAGTGTAGAGCTCTGTCCCATGCTCCCTCTCTCCTGTTGCTGAAGGAGTGGTCCTAGGGCAGCTTTGGTTCATATGCTCAGCACAGGAGCCACCTTTTCCCATCCCTACAAAGCCGTGGCTCAGGCATCTACAGTGCAGCAGCCCTGGAAGCCAGCAGAGGGCTTTGCACAAGGGTATCAGTAAGTGTCATGCCATGGCATAAGACACAAAGCCTTTGGCTTTCCTATTAATGTGTTGGGTAATGGCTCTTCCCAAAAGCTGCATGAGCTGTGAGGAAAGGCATGAGGTTCTAAATGCACGAAAAAGTGTAAAATTGCATGGCACCAGCAAAAAAACTCATAAAAGACTCATGCTGTTCTGAACAGTGAGTGCTTCTAGCCCACTCTTTCCTCTAAACCTTCTAAAAGTACCCAGCTGTGAGAGCTTTTAATGAGAGTCTAAAGCCTAAATTTAGAATAAAGATATTAATTGTATGATTTGAAATCAATTTTAAGAAGATAACATGTCCAGTAAAAAATGCTGAAATCTCATATTATGAGGGGCAGCTAAGAGGAACTACTGAACCCCTCAACCCCTCCTAAGAATTTTTCTTCTTGTTTATTGTTAATGCCTGGCATCTTTTATCTGACTCTTGGCACTGCTCTTCATTATCTATTCTTTCTGTATTTTGATCTAACTGAATTAATATTTACCTTGCCTTTGAAATTTGTGTTCATCTGTTTTAAAGTCCCATGGACATTTTAGGTATTACAGAATACATATTAATAATATTTTTGAAGTCCTGCAGTGGCACAATAGCAGATTTATGTGTTTGATATCTTAATGTTTCGGACAGCTTTGTGTAGACAGAATGTTTTTCCACAGCCACCAAATCATCAAGAGATTAGCCCCAAACCAGTTTTTGTGGGAAACCTGTGCACTGTGATATAACTATAACAGGAATAGAAAGTTGACTAAGGGACCACATAATTCCCCATCAGTATCCAATGTGATCTCTTTATAAAAGCTACTAAAATGTACTTAGGAAGTACTAAAAATTGGCTAAATTTCCATGGCACTTCTCTGTAGTAACCCTAAAAGGCCATGGCAGTGTGACTTCTCTAATAATAGCTTTTGTGATTGTTTTTAGTATTCCAAAGGTATGCCAGCTACTACTTCAGATTTCAAAGAGCATTCTGGAAAAAACACTGCTCTGCACAGTGGATGTTACAAACATCTGTGCTGTGTGCACAGGGGCTGAGCTGGGTGCAGACATGGTGTTTGGGATTTAAACACTTTTAGAGTGTCCCTGGTGCCATTTCACACTGCAGGAGGGAGCTCTTTCAGCCTAATCATGGGGCCAGGCTGCTTTAAAGATGTGCATTTAATGGACCCAGAGGCCCCAGACATATTTTATAGAGCACTGTGCAGAATGAAGAAGAAAGAAAGAGGTGGCCCATGGGCTGTGCAAATATCCCCTAGAAAGCCTGAGTCTTTTATGTGTCGGGAGAAACAGTGAATTCTAATTTTTTTAAAAAAAGTTTAATATTGATAAGTGTAACTGGCCTTTGAAGTAGCTATTGAGTCAATACCTGGCTCTAGATATAATTCAGGGGCTTTGTTCTTCTCCTCACTTTGTATAGCAAAAATAGGAGCAGTAGTGATCATTTGAATAATGCATGGGGTATTATAATGATATATACAATTGAAATTCAGTATTAGAATATACACTTAAACAGAATCCTTCTTTTAGTGTTCATCTTCACTATTGATTAAACGAGCTGCTGATGTGCACATTTTAGTGTCAGGACCTGCCTTACTTCAATGCATTGTGTTTCTCATCCATGAATGTACAGTATGATACCTCAGGTCCATTTCTATACTTTTCTACCATTCTTTTAGGCTGTGATTTAGAATTATATAATTATATATTAGAATTATATAAAAGCAGTACAGCCAATGGTCATATAAACATTAATAAAATGTTTCCAGTTCTGTATGTATTTAGAATTTGATAACATTTTTATATGAAGGTCAGACCTCAAAAACATGATTTCCTGTCTGAAGCCACTCCCATTTTTTATGCATTTCAAAGAAGCTGTTACACAGCTTACTATAATATTTGAAGATACACCAGCTCTAACAATTGATTGAAGAGCAAGTTAGGATGCAGGTGGCAAAAAACATTGTGTTCTCCTTGTTGATCTTGTTTCAAGTAGCAAGTAAACCTCAGCAAATTTTATTATTTGGGTTATCCCAAAGAAACTGAAGGTTTTTGCAAAACTACCCTGCTTTGTCACAGGCTGAGTAACAGCACATCATAAAGCCATTTAAGAAGTAATTCCTGATTCTCCTCAATATTTAAGACATTCCAGTGCTCATCAGCTGCAAATAAGAAGTCATTGGGAAGCATATGTCATCTGTTGCACACCAGACCCTGCATTTCAGTACCAGGGAAATTACAAAACTAAGGGAGGGGCCTGGACATAACAGCCCCTTTTCCCCACCTATAGCAGATGGTCAGATTTCTAATTTAAAATTTTGCTGGAGTTCTGGCATACTGCCATCTGACTCCACAGCTGCAACAGTGCAATAACTCTGTCACCTCTCTTAGAAAATGTTTCTTGAGAGTAAATTTAATGCCTAGTGAAGTGTTGAATTTACAGCTGCTGGGAGCAGAATATAATATGTAAGAGAAGGCCATGAGGTCCTGCTGATTTCCCTCACCTGGTTACAAGTAAGGTTGTGTTTATATGAAGCTGTTGTGAGCAGCATTAGGGAATTGGAGGGAAGATGTTTCCAGTTATTTGTTTTCACAGGCCTTTCAGTAATCCTGTGTACAAGGAATCGATCAGCAGGGTCAGTGGAGATCTTGCCCAAAGAGCTAGACTGAGGTTATGGAAAACATTCATAATCATTATCATTGCAAGAAGGTAATGCATTGCAGTATCATTGCATTGTTTGCTGAAAGTTTTCCTTTTGCCTCAGCTCTCTCAGTCTCTATTAACATTGAAAATGCTGGTGCAGATGAGAGGGGTAATGCTGAGTCCCTCACCAAGTGTTCAACCCTTTTGTCCCCTTGTTTGCTCAGCTGAAGAAGGTGGCCCACCCCTGCAGAACTGCCAGGACAACTTCCAGGAGTAGCACTGAATTTGTGACATGGGAAATGCTTTACTGATTAGTTCTGGGGAAGGCAAGGCAGAGTCTTTCAGATAGAAAATGGGTGTCAGGCACTACTAACTTGAATTGAATTTGAAATTTGGTCCTGGAATTAAGAACTTCCTTTCCTGTGACCATAACCTGTCAAGTTTGATCTGCAGTCTCTCTAGTGTGGAGGCTATGCAGACATGAAATTTACTTTTTTCTTCAGAATTTTGTGTGTAAGTTTGGCAGACTCTTCCTCTTTTGCAAAGGTAGAAATAAGTATGACAGGTTTGCAGTTTTCAGATCTTGCTGGAAGATCACTGTTGCCCCCATCATCTCATGACAGGTGATGTGCTGACGTTTTTGGAAAATGTCAGTTGGATATTCTAGATACAGCAGGTTTCCCCTGTGTTCAGTCAGCCTTGAGCTGCACTCATAGCTGAGCCTTGCAGGAATGGTTTCTCTTACAATTCATGCAAGGAATGCATCAGCTCCTGCAAATCTTGGTTGATTGGAAAGAGAGAGGGTGTGCAAAGGGGTGTCTGCAGTAGAAAACTGGTCCTGGGTGTGCAGGGACACCACCTGCTCTGTTAGAGGAGACTGTGTAGGGTGGAGCTGTGAGCACAGGTCCTTTTCCTCACACCCTTGCCAAGACAGTGTCTTTCCTGAAAAAGAGTATCTGTATTAGATTTAAGCCAAACTTAGCCTCTGCCTTGCCCCTTTCCCAGCCTCCCTAGGGCAAAGCACATCCCAAAAGCTTGTTCAGGCTCCTCCATGTTTTTGTGTGTTGCTGCACAAGAGCCAACCCCCTACAGTGCTGTGTTCCTGAACAAAGAAGAGTTTTTCCCAGTGGGACTGTGAGACACATTTCTGGGTTTGCATGGCACTGTCTGCATTAGGCTCTATCACAGCAGCACAGTTTGAATTCTGAGCAGTGATTATCAGCTATTTGAATACAGCAAATGAGTCCTGCAAGCTGTATTAATACATCAACATAAGTCTTTAGTTACCATCAGTAGCCTTAGTGAGTTAGTATTTATTTTTTTCTCTCATTTTTTAAAATTAATCAACATGTACTGTCTACATTGTTTTGTGTCTGCTCCATTTTTGGTGATCACAATAATTTTCTGGCTGTGGTGATGAAAATATTTCTATTAAAGGAAAGGTGATGAGAGCGAGAAAAGATAACCTTGTAGCAAAACAATTGGACAGGGACAAGTTCTACTGTGGCATCCTGCCTTGGCCTTGGATAAATCCTTCCCTCTATATGTACTTTTCTTCCTTATTCACATTCACTGAAAGGAAAATGATATTATCTAATTTTTATCACAATTTTTATGGCTTCTGTGCTTATGCTGTAAGTAATGGGCTGGTTCTCACCCATGCCTTTCAGAAGGGAGATCTGATCTTCACTGCAGCCTCTAGGTATTTCACATAGCTGCTAATGATAGTAACTGGAAGCAATGAGTAATATCTAAAATTTAAGCTATTTGAAGTCGCATTATAGATTTCTGCTATCAAATGGTCTTGCAGACAGCAGCATTTTCCCTGTAGAGAGTGAATAATTAAGATTAATACACTATCTGACAACTTTTTGTCAGATATTTTCTGCTGCTTTTAACGGAAAGTTTCAAGTCTGGGAAATAAGCAGTGCTTTAAAACATTTCTCCTCTCTATAATTCTACATATTTTTAACCAATAGACAGAAACCTAAGTCAAGTTAATTGCTTTCTGCATAAAAATCAGATCCTCAAAAAATTGCTTGTGTCCTTGATCCTACAAGCACTTAAGGACATTCTTTGTCTTGCACATAATCAGTTCCATTTAGCTTATTTAGATACCACAAATGCTCAAGGTTAAGTCACTGTGCAGGCATTTATAGGATTGGAGCCTCAAATTATGTACACCAAATGGCAAAATACCTTTTCAAATGGACTTGTTCCTCATTGAACACCATTTTGTAGAAAATAGTATTTTTCTAGAAAATTCACTAAAAGACACCTGTTTTTCTTGGATTTGTAGCTGAGAAATGCAAGGACTTTTCATTCCAGAGAGTTTTCTTCTTCTGTTTTTTTAACTCTAAGGGAAAAATGTTGTGATAAACGGAAAAGTAGAAGAGAAGGAGTAGCAGCATAGGAGCCTACAGTGAACACTGAAAATATTTTTTACTGAAAATATGGGGTTTGAATGCATACATATATGTATTTATTTCTCATCTTTAAAATATGTCTGTTTCCTCCCCAAGAAACATACAGTTTTTGGCAATCATATGTAATGCGTGCAATATGCACAGCATGTGTAATAACCTGAGTTTTGCTGTATAATCTGTGTCAGCATTGTGTTGGCTCATCCATGAAACCCTAGCAGCACCTTCTAAGTGCTTTCCATTATACTTGGGAGATATTTTATTTTTAAAAAATCGTTATTGAATTTATTTTAGTTTTTGAAATAATGGCTCCCAGGAGGCCAACTCATCCCTACATGACAACCTGGGAGGTTGTTCCACAGCTGTGAATACAGGTTCTGTGGAGCTTTCAAGGACCAAGTCTCAGCTCCTCTTTAAACATCTCTCTGACACTGGAAACACAAGAAGAATAAGGGGGAAAGTGGGGAGGTTAATGAGTAACTATAGCTGGCTTTGATTTCCCCCCAAATGTCTTTAAAATGAAGTAAAACAAACAAGAAGCCAAGTCACTTCCGTGGCTTTGCTTAGAGGAAAGTGTAAATCCACACACAGGGCTCAGTTCTTTTCATGCTAGGACTTGAAGACAAACATAGACTGACATGACCCTTAGAGTGAGGAAAATATATGGGCTTTGTGGCAAATGGACATACTTCTGATGTGATCAGGTTTCTGCTGACTTCAGCTCGTTTCAACAATGACAAAAACCCTCGTGATCAGGCCCTTTAAATGCTTCTCTTGGTATTGCTCACAGAGACCAAGGCTCCTTTCTCTGACTGCATCCCAGAGCTCTGCAGGCTGTGATCAGATGTCTGACATCTGCTTCTTCTTGGATCACAGCACTGCTCACACCAGGGCTTGCTCCTCTTCTGCTGTAGGAAAAACGAAAGTGAGGAGCAGAAAACAGAAGGAGCTCAGGAATTAGCACCAGGGCAAGGCAGAGCCATCAGCCATCCATCCCTCACCTGTATGCAAATATTGTAATTCTGGAGACCTGATAGAACGTGTCACCTCTAGACTGGCTCTTAATCTGGCAAGCTGGTCCCTGGACTCTATGCCTCTGGGTTTAGTGCAAGGAATGGGATCAGAACTTGACCAACATTGTTTTCCAATTTAGAAATCAACTTGAGTTACATGTCACCTGCAAATCAAAGAAGAAATTCCCTGCAATGTTTATGGAAGATTATTAGTTTTTTTACTGTTCATTTTTACCATTATTTTACTTGGCTGCAAGTTCTTTGGGAGTACAAATGAGGGCTCTGTTGTCTCAGTGTCTGAGCAGCTTGCCACTCCTCTGCAGGCTTAGGGAAGTAACAGATTTACTTCATGAACAGGACTGAAGAGTTCACCTTGGTTTGTAACTGGCACAGAAAGATTTCTTCAGGACAAGGATTCATTAGCCAGAGCTACAGCTTCCATGGGAGCACTGTGCTGGCTGGATGTGCTCTTATATAGGCAATGGTGCTGGAAAGCCAGAGAAGCTCCCCAACTTAAGGGCAGGGGAGAGGAGAGACAGAAGACCCTTAGCAAATTGCTTGCAAAATGTTTTGGGTCTTTGACCATCTGCAAACTGAGAGACAGAGCAAGAAAGCAAGGGAACATTAAGGGAACAAGGACAAATAACATTTCCCCACTGACTGCAATTGCACATGCTGCACAACTGTCAAGACTTAACAGTATAATTTGCCCAAATGAGAAATTTCCTAGGAGCCCCATTAGTTGTCAAAGGTTGGTGAAGTGTAAGAGCACTATTTTTAAAGTTAACCTACCAGAATAAATCCATTTGTGTAGGCATTAGCGTTCAGCAGCATGAGTTTTCCAGTATCCTGAAAGTCCATGTGTTTACAAGATCCAAGCCTAAATTTCTGAGACTCAGTATGGCAAGGACCATGACAGTGCCATGAGTGGAAAAGAGTCAATAAGAGCCACTTAGTTGCATGTGTTTGTGAAAAGAAACACATCACATGTGTTTGTGTTCTTGTTCATGAGCATTGTCCCAGTGTCATGGTTTTAATCCATCTGGAGATTAAATACAGCCACTCCTTAATCCCCTCTCAATTTCCTCCCAAGCCCTGGTGGAGTGTGGAGGAGAATCCAAGTAAAACTTGTATGTTGAGATAAGAACAGTTTAATTATGGAAATTAACAAAAAATTAAGTAAAAATGGTAAATAATAATGATAATAAAAAGGGACAAAAACAAGTGATGCACAATGCAATTGCTCACTACCCACTGCCTGATGCCAGACCTCCCTTCCTGAACCCAGATCAGCTCCCTTCCAGGTAACTCCCCCATGTTACATACTGGCATGGTGTTCTGTGGTGTGGAATATCCCTTTGGTCAGTTTGGGTCATCTGTCCCAGCTGTGCTCCCTCACAGTTTCTTTTGTGCACCTCCTCACTGGCAGGGCATCAGACAAGGAAAAAAATGTCCTCAACTTGGGATAAACATGACAAAACCCCCAACATCAGTGTATTATCAACACCATTCTCATTCTGAATCCAAAGCAGCTCTGTAACAGCTACTGAGAAGAAATTTAACTCTACTCTAGCTGAAACCAGGACATACCCTGAATTCCTCCAACTGGCAATGGAGACATGAGACATTAGACCCCCTTTCTCCATGCAGACACTAATTTGCCATTAGTATATAGGAAGATCAGTGTCCCAGGCCTCTCCTGCTGTCAGATTTGGCTGAAATTGCCCAGTGAGTGCAAAAGTTAAAGGAACAAATCAACCTGTCTGGAAAGTTGCAGCTCCTGCACAGCCTTTGTTTCCTTAGAGACTGATAATATATGTTTTAATCAATCTTGCTGTAAATATGTTATATGAGCGTGTTCCTTTTCAAATACTTTACTGTAATTTTATGTAAAAATATGCAATGACATGCTTATTTTTATAATGGCCTTGCATAATCATGGTCAATAATTTTTTGTAGCAAGACATATTCTGCTTTGTAAGCAAGTTTTGGAGTCAGTGTCCTGGATAGCTGCTGACAGAGAAGCGCACCAGACCTGGTCCTGAAGGCCAGATTGCTACACTGCCTGACCTTGATACAAAAGTGTTTATGAGAGAGGAAATAATTCCAGGTGCCCACATCTATCCCAGTCTCCAATAAACTGCACAGCTTCTTGAGTTGTACCATTTGATTGCATATTCACCTACAGCTTATATAGAATTTCTGAAATACTGTCAAAGCTTTTAATATAAGAAAGAAGTGCCTTAACTTTCTCTACAAGTGCTTTTTTTTTTCCTTGATGGAAACAGAAATGTACCACTGGCTGCACCCAATATTTTGATGGAGCTGTCACACAAACATTCGTCGCTATGGCACTTTTCCTCACTTTTTTCACACTGAATAGAGTTAGTCTCAGGCACATTAGCAATGTGAATATTGCAGTGTGGGAGACTCTCAGGTTCAAAGGCAGGCTTGTTACCTTGCTGTGTGAGTGCTAGTTGTTAAAAATTGCTCTGGTTTCCTATTGTGTATAAGAATACTAATTGCTTCAGCAGCAAGTATGCATTTAGTTTTTCTCTGTTCAAAAAGGAGACTATGGTGATTTGAAATGTAAAAGTATAATCATCCTAGATAAATTGGACAGCACTTAAGCAATCAAAAGCTAATGCAGTCTTGTAAAAGTAGTTTTAGTGAAATATTTCAAGCTTTATTCACTCAGATAGCATTTTCAAGAGCCAAAGCATGGCTTTATTTTTTCTTTCTGCACAATTGAGCATTAAATATTGCACTGAGACACAGCAAAACAGGTCTTGCTATCCTCTAATACTGCCTAAGATTGTTTTCAAAACAGCAGATTTGCCATCAGCCAGACAAGGCATCCATCAATTGACCAATTAAAAAAATGTGGGAGCATGTGCATACTGTTAAATTACAGTTGTCTATGTTTTTTAGGGTAAATTAATTTTAATAATTTTGTTTCCTGTTTGTTTTTTTTTTTTTTCATATAACCTCTTGGCTGTCCCAATGAATTGGTTTCTTTTAATTTAAGTCTGAAAGAAAATTATACCATATCATGTCATGAAAAGAAAATTCAAATGACTTTAAACTGATTTAATTATTTAAAGCTTACATTTGTTTTATATTTTCTTGTGTTACATTTTCATTTTTCTCTTTTTCTTCTTCTGATTGCCTTTATTTAAAAATTCTTTTTGTTGTTCTTCTCTTTCCACTCTCCACAGTCTTAATTTCTTTTAATTTTTTTTGTAAAAACTGTCACCTCAGATCAGTGGCAATAGCCATCTTCAAAGGGGATATGAATGTCTGAAGGGCATCCTTCTTCTTCCTGAATTATTTCCCAGTAGTTTGTCCTATTGCCTGTTTTCTTTTTCAAAAAAACATAATTTTTCATTTGAACAAGATAGTGTGACCTATTCTGTCTTGCTTTGCCTTGTTTGACACAAGCAAGTATTATTTATTTGGACAACTAATTGCTAATTTTGTCTGAGGGGCTTGTCTGCTCTCTTTTTCTTCACCCATAACCTATAACAATTTCTGAGAAGAAAATCAGCAAACACAAACTCTACAATGCAAATTATTGTGATTTACATAATTCACAAGTTCTGAAACAGGAGGATAATAAAATGCTCTGGAAAACATAATGCAGAGGTTTTTTTAATAGTTACCAAACAAATGGTAGTCTCAGGTTTTGTCAACACTTGCTTGGGAAGCTCATGGTTCCAGTGCTTTAGTAATATTTTGTTCTCTAACAAATGAAGGAGGAAAAGTCACTTTCTGCTTTGGTTGCAGTGCTAAAGCCAGCAATGTCCCAAGGAGGCAACAAGGATGGGAAAGGTCAGGTAGATGGAAAGTCACACAAGGAGTGGCTGAGGTCACTTGGTCTGTTCAGCCTGGGGAAGAGGAGACTGAGAGGAGACCTCCTCGTGGTCTGCAGCTTCCTCACAGGGGGAAGCACAGGGGCAGGCACTCATCTCTCCTCTCTGGTGAACAGGAGCTGATGGAAAGGCAAGAAGCTGTGTCAGGGGAGACTTGGGTATTTTTAAGGTATTTTTCCTAATAGATACCTTTTCCAGATACTAGGAAGTTCCCACAATTACACTTTCTGTGTCGAGCCTGGGTGAAACAGCTCTGTAAGGATTTGCATGACTTCCTGCAGGAATGGCTGCTCTGGATGTACTTTGAAAAGCTGTGGGATGGAGCTGAGCTTGTAGATTAAGGCATCTAAATGTAAATGTTTATGTATAGATGTGTGCATGTGAGCCAAGTGTCTGAACCAATGTCAGAGTCACTGCAGGTGATGGAAATCTGAAGCGACTGAAGCCACTAGCGGATGGGATGCTCGTATGTCCCAAAGGGATCAGGAGGATTTACAGAACTGTGCAGTTTTGTTCTGAGCTGGCAGCAGGAGGTGAGCAGAGGTATTCCAGGGACATCCAAAATTCTTCCCTGGATAATCTTTTCTGTGGTGCCACTCAAACTCACCTGGTGGAAGTGGGCAGGCTGTCCTTGGGAAGCTTGGGATCAGAGGCCTGGCTCTGGGTATCATCTTTGTTGTGTGGCAAAGGTTGTGACTGGCAGGTAAAGGTTTATTCAGGGGTTTGATTTAAGACTCATTTAAGACTTATTACTGTACTTGTCATGTGAGCACCTCAGCTCCATAATTCTCTTTAAAAGCGAAAGATTTTGTTGGGTGTTCTTTCCCCCCATTAAATTCTCCATTCATTTATAAACAATTTGACAAAACCAAAAAGAAAGCCAGTGGTTCACCCAAGCCAATCCAGAGTCATAAGATTGTCTCCCAAAACTGAGCAGGTTATGGTTTTCTGTTCATTAGATTTTGCCTTCTTTGACTCTGTTTTGTGGTCCTGAGAGCTCATCCAGCCATAACATCACTATCTCCAGTAGACCTTGTGTGCTGCAACGTATCCTTACACAACATAATTTTCCTGAGTCCTTTTCCAAGACAGTGTTGACTCAACTCAGCTGTTCTTACAACTCTGGGGGTTGTATTAAGCTGTACAGACTTCTTATCAACTCTCCCAGGTCTGTCTGTGTGTGTATGTGTCTATATATGACCTCCATGAGAGGTTATACATCCTAAATTAAAGCTTGGCTTCACACAGAACAAGCTGTGTGGAGGACAGAAAAGCCTTGCCTTTTCCCTCAAATGCAAAGGGTGGAAATTGCTTCTCCTTTTTTACCAAACCCATAGGTCAAGAGGAAAAGGCAACAAGGGGTCCTAACACCTCTACTGTTTGGAATCTTACCCATAGAAAGAGAAAACAGATAGACAGGCATGCAGAGAGCTTTTTCCCAGGCACAGCTGCAATATTCACATGCTCACTTTCATGTGGGAAAGGTATTTTTTGGTTCTTTATATCCATTCATCGTTACTATGCACTATTGCCAACCCCAGGAGAAACATGAGTTATGAAAAAGCAAAGCAAACAGATTTGCCCATCTTAGATTTTACTTTATTCTTGAGCTATCCAGATGGAAACAACATATTTGATGTACTTAAAGCTACAAATTTGATTTCATCTTCAGGTTCAGCATTTTGACACATGTAATTTACCTTATAACAAGAGCCTCAGAGCAATACATTTTGAGGTCACAGGCAAAAAGCCAATCTACAGCTACTTGTATTAAGTTGTACTTCACATTCTCTGAAAGGAGTCAAAATGGAAAAGGCTTTCCTCATTTTTAGTGATGTAACAAATTTTCTTAAAGTGAATTCTTTTCAACAAGAAAAAAAACATACCCAGAAGACCTTGTGTGGGTCTTTGCAAGCTGCTCTGTACCAGTCAGGCCTGACACAACCAGGAAGTGTATTGGCTGAACAGATACTAGCAAATCATTTTTAATGCCTCATTTCAGGTCTTTGGAGATTAATTTTATCATAAATTTGGAAGCCTGATTTAATTGCACTAATTATATTTTCTCTTGGGAATTGATGGATTGCTACCTAGCATATTCTCACTGTGCGTAATGAATCGCACTGAGGCTGTCTCTTATTTATACCTGCTGAAAGTCAAGGAAATAAGTTACAATAGGCATTAAAGAAACATGCAAGAAATTACCCTAAACCATTTGCTACATATTCTTGCTCCTGTCGTAGATCTGTAGATGATGATTCCGTTCTTCTGGAAATAATTGCAGAAACTCCGAGTTAATTCTCTGTCTGTGGGGAATTCACTGAAAAGAGAGAACGTTTCAAACATGCAAGACATCTACAGTTCCTCCTCACATCACTCTATTAACAGCCATCCACCCATCCACATGTATTCATTTTTGAATGGAATGCTGTGGGTGCAGAAGTAATTATAGCCACCACACTTCCCAGTACTTGTGATTCCATCAGATGTAATCATGCACATGTTGGAGGCCTGATTTTGCTGCTGCTGAAATTTGCCACTGAATGGAATAAAGGATTAGGTGACATCCTGTCACAGAATAAAGTTCATCTGTCATGTTGAAGTGCCAATCACCAGGATATCTTGTCTTTTGTACAACTTTGGAAAATCATGTTGTCTCCTGGTCTCTGCATGACCTTTCCTGCTCAGCATTCATTTAATGCCATGAAGCTTATAATCACTATTTATCATTTATGTGGAAAGAAAATCAGTCCATGCCTAAAATGAAGTAACTATTAAAAGCACAGTGTGCTTTCTGCCCTCTTAATTCCTCCTGTGGAATTAAAAAAAAAAGTATTTTTTTCTTGTGGTGAGGGAAGTTCACAAGGGCTAATTCCTCACCCCCATCTTCTTGTAGTTTTGTACTGAAATCTTTCCCTGTCTCCCTGGCTTTTGCAGGCAGAGCAGTAGCTAAGCTACAAACAAGTACATCATGAGTTCAGCCTTGATGCTGAACTGCTGTCTGGCCTCTCTTTCTGAGCCCATCACGTCCTTCCTCTCTGCAAAAAAGTGAGGCCCCTTGCCCACCACTGTGGTGAAGGGGCTCCTTTCTGGATATTTGTGTGCCCTTTCCACCCTGGGGGAACACCAATATTGAGCAAAAGTCTGCACTACACTGCTTAGGCAGTTGGACATTGTGTAGACTCCCAGAAATTCTAGCAGGAGTTGCAGCTGCCGAGGGGTTTCTTCTGCTGGTCAGGGGAGGATGTTGCTCAGCTGAGAGCTGAGCAGGAGGGACCAACATCTCACCATTTTCCTGACCTGATGAACACAGTATTTTGAAAGCAGTGCATGCTCTAATATGACTGTATGGTTATTCCTTTTTTGAATTGCATTCTCTCAAATGTGTCTTTTAGAATTGCATATTCTCAAGACATCACCTAAAGGTGGACCCTTCTTTCAGATATGACAATCATTTCCCCTTAATTAATTTTGATAGTTTGTTCACCTTTGTGGAACAGCTCTTCATGAAGAGAAAGAAAGGCACATTTGCTTCAGGAGGGAGCTGTGAACACATTAAATTGAAAAGCTGTGATGTTCTGTGTCACATTAGCTTGGTCCCTACAATGCAGCAGTCACGCTTGATAAACGGCGACATTAAGAATAACATTAGAGAACACAGGCACGGGGTTGTGATGGCAACCAGGATACCTATCTGCCCATTGTTACAGACACTGCCCTCCTCATTTATGCCTTTGGGAGTGATGGACATATAGAGGGAAAAGAATCAATATGTTTCTCCATTTTTTCTCGTGGTTGACAAAAGAATATGTGGTTTGTAACTGGACTTTCCATTGCGCTGTAATCCTGTAACTTCAGTGCCATGAAAAAATACATAATTATGCTGTGTTAAATATAGAAGCATGTGGCAAAAGTTATAAAATTTATTACAGTAATTATAGTTTATTTATTTATATATTTATATGAACTCTCTGTGTGGGTGTATAACGTTACATAAACACATAGGAGCAGTTTTCCAGGGTGTCTATCACTGTCATACCAAAGTGCTGATACTGCTGTGAGGAGGAGGCTGATTGCCTATTTAAGACTCTAAGTGGCAGTGAGGATTATTTTCTTCTGCTTTTGACCTACCTTTCCCCATTTCTGAATGGCTGGTGTTCAGTTCTTTCTTTAAGCCAGTTTTCTGGATAGGGCTTGCTTATTAAAAGTCACAGACATTATTTTAAATCACACTGCTGTCAGTGAATCTCTTTAGTGGATCATACTTCCTAAAGATTCCTGAAGGTTTCAGCTTGAACTGCAGCACAGACATCTTGGAATGATATCCTCTGATTTCACTTCACACTGAACAGTGTCAGGGGATTTTTCCAGAGCCCTTGGTGTTATTTTCACCTTTTCATTGGAATCAATAGTACCACCACTGTTCCCACACAGTCTGATGAGGTCATATTTAGGTGGACACTGACCACTTCCATTATCCCACTTGTGCTTTCTTTTGCTCTCTTTTCTAGATATAATTCAAATCAAATACTTATTTCAAAAGAATATATTTATTCTCTTTTAAAACTAGCCTTGGATTGTGATATCCAAAAAGAGCTTGAAGCTGGGTGTGACCTTTGTGCTGGGGTTGGTGTGTAAAGCTCCTTGGTTTCCCTCTTGCTGGTTGTGCCTTGCTGCAAGCTTACAGTGACAGGAGCTGCCACTTGTGCTCCATATTTTTATGTAGGAGCAAAGACACAGATCTCTGGTTCATTACTCTGGCTCCTACAGTGCAAGCAAATTACAACAGTTTAAACACAGTTGGGTTTATTTTTAGTCTGAAGGATAACAATCTGGCCATGGCAGAGACTAGAAAACCAGGCAAATAAATTCTGATGGTTCAGCTTTTCTACTTCCTCGGGACTTTGTGGAGAGTAAAGCAAAAAGAGGTAGCAGGTGAGAAACACGAGCTATAACCTGTGCAAAGCTCCTGACTCCTACTAGAAACAATTTCTGTGGAGAAGGGTTTGTACTGTGGCATCCCCATCAGGGGAAACGTGGAAGAGAATTTGGATACTATAAATACCTGCTTTCTCTGTATCTGTGAATCAGCATGTGGTGAATCAGCATTTAGCCACAACCTCTCCCAGTCAGGCAAAGTTGACCCTGGGGAGCAGGACCTGCCTCTGGAAAGGAGCCCAGGGCTGAGCCCATGCAGGGCAGCCCTGGGGAGCAGCTCTGGCATTCTTCCATTAATTTCTATATGGGAGTAAAGCAGCAGGGGTGCTCAGAGGGTTAAGGACAAGGCAAACAACTCATCTTACAATTTCTTTTCTGTCTCCTTTTTCTGTGTTTCTGCAGAGTTAAATGTCAGGGAGTCTGATGTAAGAGTGTGTGATGAATCGTCGTGTAAATACGGAGGAGTGTGCAAGGAGGAGGGAGATGGCTTGAAATGTGCGTGTCAGTTCCAGGTAAGGGCTGCTCACCTTTCTGTTTGCCATTTCTAACAAATCTTTCAGGTGTGTTGAAGTATTTATAGAGTCACTGCTTCAAAAATTCCACTCAGCAACAGGCGTGTGGACTCCAACCATGAGCTTCCTTTTCAATGGCACTGATTGGAAAATAGTAGGGTCACCAGTGATCACAAAGGTTATGAATTAGAACAATGAATTAGTCCTGCTCAGGAGAGAAAAAATAAAAAAGATAAAAATGTCTTCTGAAGTTTTAAAAATAAGTAAATTGCAGGTTGAAATTTTTGTTGGTTTTTGAGCCTTTAGTTAACACTTTTTATAACTATCATGGCAATTCTTCACCCTTCCTGCCACCAACTTTTTTAGAGAAAAAGCAATAAAGCAGTTCTTTTGTTTCACAGATTATAACCAGGACAAATGTATCAAATATTATGTACAAGACTCATGGCAAAACTGGAAGAGCTGGCAGTGTTATCAGCAAACCCTGAAATGGGCTGTCTTTCAGTGTTTTAAAAATAATTGTGTGTTCTTTTTCCAATAAATAATAAATCAAGGGGAACCAGAATAGCAATGGTGTGTATATGATCATACACTGGTTTAGGATTCCAGTGTTTCAGAGCTGGCTTTTGATCGAGTTCTGTTCACCTGTGCTGGGGGCATTGTTCTAACTGCCTTTTAAAGGGAGAAAAATTTCTTATGAGAAGTGGCTTTTTCATCTCTCTCAGTCTGTCTGTAACATTCATTTATGCAAAATAGGAAAATCAAAGCTCAGTAATGATTGAAACGAAAAAGGAAAGCAAATAACTAAAGGTTCCATTTATTTTCTGCAGGTGGCAAATTTTGTGACTTCCTAATAAACAGGTCTTGAAGACATAAAAAAAGGAACTAGTCCATGTGACAAACTGTTACTTTGCTTTGAAGAGCTTTATTTTTTTTTTAAGCATTGTTTTTAAACTACTTGCGTGTTTACTTGTACTTCTTGAAAAATTTATTCGTTATTCTTAGGAAAGAAGTCTGTGGGTGAGGAGAAGATACTGTGTTTTTCAGACACAGCAGGTTGAAAGTCTTCCTGTAACTCTCAAGCTTAATTGAGCTGCAGCTAGCTCTCTAACTCAATTTGCTGCAACTAGCAGCACCAAAATTTCCAGGCAGCAAACACCCAGCCCAAACTTAGGTTCTTCACTTGCAAGACTATCTGAGACCTAGCTAATTTTTTTCCTGATATTGCAAGGTTTTGAAGGGAAAATAGACACATTGGTGTATAGTGGTTCAGCTGAAGAGGCGCTGAAAGGAAGATGTGGGAATATCAGGAAGAGGAACATCTTTTTAATACCCAACTTAAAGGTCCCCAAATTCCCTTCTTCAGCCCTTTCCCTCAGGTCCTGTCACTGGTGAGTATAGACAAAAGATCAGTGCCTGCCCCTCCTCTTCCCCTCACAAGGAAGTTGTGACTGCAACGAGGTCTGCATGACAAAGGGCTGTTTTGGGGAGGAGAGGGGCACAATTAATCACAGCCACCCCTAAACTAAGGCTGAGACTGGCACAAACTTTCTTCAGATTAGGGAAAATGAAAATTTCAGTGTTGTTCGAAACAGCTATAATGTCACAGCAGCAAGAGCTCTGCAGGCTCAAAGATCTTCTGCTGTATTTTGGATGAGTTTTACAAAACCTGAATGGAAAAACTGGTCAACAACTAGCAAGCGTGAACCAGTGGAGGATGTGAGATGGGGTGAGGAGAGAGAAACATCATGGAGCTCTTTTCCAATCTCAGTAAGAAAGTCTTGCCAACCATGAGTTTAATAAGATAACTGCTTTAATAGGAGACAATAGGAAAAGGAGCAAAGTGACAGTGGGCAAATGTTACAACCCATTCAGATGCTGGAAACTCTGAAATCACACAGCACTGGATGGAACTCAGATGGATTTTCCCATGGCACACTGTGCCAAGCAGATCCTGTGCACAAAGAGATGCTCTCCTTTTTGGCTATTTGAGGTATTAGAGGACTTCCTCATAAGAAAACAATTTTACTCATAAAGGGTGCTCACAGGAGAACTTTAGACTGTACTGTCCCTAATCACTAAAGGCTTACCAAACTGTAAAAAAGGAATCTCTTTACTTTTCATTTTCTATCCTCAGCACAGAACTTACAAATTTAAAACATCACACAGAGACTTAAGGAGAATTGAGAATTATCTATTGAACAGATAATTATCTATTGGAAAGTATTGTCCCCCTCAGGAGTTGTCTGTTAATTACTCTCTAGAAATGACTGTTCAGTATGGCATGTGTCAGGACTAATGACTGTGGTTGAGTGTTTGAGAGCTACTCACTATAAGAAAGTATTACAAAACTGGTAGAAAAAATGTTCAGAGCTGGCAGAATTATTTATTTCTGTCTGTACCTGCTCAGTTCATTCTCAGTTGGTCATCTATGGCAGGATGACAAGGGATTGGAGGGTAATAACCTTCAAAATTATATTTTAAGATTTCAGTATTTTGACCTTTATGTATATCAAAGCATGAAGAAACTGTTGTGGGAGAGACTCATTTCATCATTATTTCTTAGTTTTTGGTTTTTGGTTGGGTTCTTTTTACATTGGGGTGTTGAAGATGCAAAAGGTGTCTGACACTACAGTTACCAATGCAACCCCAAGCAGGGCAATATCTCTTTTTCCATGCTGTGAAGAGGGTTTGGATCTCCTGTTCAGCAGGAAATTGTGCAGCACTCTTGGATGTCAGGCACATTGGTGATCCCAGCATCTTAATGCATATCATGTGTACAAGGGGTTTAAAATCCATTTCTGTTAGAATATAAGGAAACAGCAAAATGCAGGTAGCTTCTGCAAAAGCTATTCTGAATGATAAGTTTTCCTTCCTTTCTTTGCTTTTATTTGTATCAAATTCTACTAAATTTAAGATTAAAATTTTACAGTGTAGTAATAAAGCATTATTACACTTGTTGACCAAGTAAAAGACTCATGATTCTCTTGAATTTAATGAGAATGGTGATTGTTTTCCACCTCTTTTGTAAGACTGCTCTGACCAAAAAGGTTGTCAAATCTCCCCTTAAGCACTGTTCTCCTTAAATTCTCCTTTGCTCAGTTTCATCCCCCTGTGCCTAGTCACATTTTCTCGCATTATCTTGAAAAAGTTTTCTCCTTCCTCAGTGTTTATCCTTCAAATACTTCTAGATGCCTGACATATTCCCTCTAGCCAGTACCAAGTCCCACCATAGTTATTTTCTGCTTTTAATCTTTCCTACTGAATTTCTATGTTCAGTCCATGTGGAGTTAGACTATTATTTCAGTGATCCAAGAGGAATACATATAGTGATACTGAAAAACTAATGTTTCAAATTGTTCTTTAGCAAAAAGGGTTATAAGATGCTGTAAGTAACACAGCTATCTTCCTGGATATTAGTATGCAGTTAAGATTAATCACTTGATTTCTGTATGACTGGGTTATTTTATAATTTCTTTTCCAGTGTCACACAAACTATATTCCAGTTTGTGGATCAAATGGAGACACTTACCAAAATGAATGCTTCCTCAGGAGAGCTGCTTGCAAGCACCAGAAAGAGATAACAATGGTATCAAGAGGACCTTGTTATTCTGGTATGTAAAACATCACTTTGTGTCACTAATGAATGATGTTTTATGGTTAGCTCTTTAGTTTTGCCCTTAATTCCAACAATTAAAATTTTCGTGCTTTTAATAGAATGAAATAATGTGGAAAGCCCAAGTCCTCTTTAGGAATGGAACCTTTTGCTAGACAAGAAATCTGATCTATCTTCTGATATGCTAGCAGATAAATAAATAAACATTACAAGTTGACATATTTTATCTGAGAAAATAGATTATGAATGCTTCTGTGGTGCTCATAGAGGAGCTTTGATATCCATCAAAAGGCTTTCAATAAATTTGGAGCAGCATCCAAATTAGCCATTTCTTTAGAACTTTTATTTTTTGGACATGCAGAATTAGTGTGGCATCCAACAAGTGACACTAAAATTATCCTGACTGCCACTCTGCCTATATCCAAGGCATCATCTTTGACTTTGAGTCATTATATTGACAAAATCATTCCACGTCACATTTCTAATGAACTTGCCTTTTTTGTCTTTCCACACACTTAAAGCATAGATTTTCCACATTTCAAATACATGGGACAGGTTTTCACTGTCCTGAATATTACAACATGCTCTTAGACATAGAAACTTTAACCACCAGATGTGTTCTGAACTTCTGGGTAGATTCAAAGCTGGTGAGACCAGACACATGGCTGGCTTTCTCAGAATGAAATTAAATGACTCAGTAGTGTCAAAATCTGCAATGTCTGGGTCATAAACAATACACATAAAATATTAAGCTGTGGGACAGCCCTCAGCTTTGGATAGAGAATGGTTGCTCAGATTAATCTAAATAAGGTTACATCTGCATGGCATCCAAAAGCATGACTGTGGGCTGGATGCACACTCCCTTCTGACTTTATGTTGGTTAATTGCAATGACAATTTAGAGTTATCAGGCCTGGAGCTCACTGGTAGCTGCAGAATCTTATCTGGAAATTAGGGTAAATGCATGTGCAGGGTACCTAGTCCAAGTCCTCACTGCTGCCAGTCCCAGGTACCTCATTTAAATGCAGAATGTTTCACACCAGCTGCTTTAAGGCCTTTGACTGCAGCACAGACTTATCCTGAGCTCATGTTTACTAAGGTCCAAAACAATCTGTGTTGTTGGTCCTAATACTGAAGGAAGCCTGTGTTTTGTGTCCAGCTCAGAAGCATAATTCCAGCATCCCTCAGGCAGATGACTAAATCTACTGTCTTTCCCAATCTCCCACCTGTAAATTATCTCCAGATGCTGCAGAAATAGGAAAAAACTACAGCCTAGTTTTGGAGAACTCACATATTACTATAACACACCCCAAGAAATATGAAGGTTTGAACTGAGGATGTATAAGTAAATAATATTTTTTTAATTTCATGCCCAAATTGTTTTAAGAAATGAAAGTTTCTTTCTATCACTAAAAAAAAATTATATGATAATGTTTTAGGAACAACAAAAAGAGCTTGTTTATATATGCTACTCTTCTAAGAAAAAGAAATTTCAAAATTAAAACTTGATGACTACATTATTCAGCTACTACAGGAATTTTTTTCAATCTTCCTCTCCTTTTCTTTAAGTCCTACATAAAACCCAGGAAACACAGCATAATTTTTAGCTCTTTGTGTAACAGATCAAGAAATGTGCTGAAACACACCACTCCAGAAAGCACTGAAAACACATTTGTGGAACAGAGCTTCTCATTCAGGCTGCATGCTGCACTTATGCTGTTGCAACTTTAAGTGCCTCTGCAGAGCTCCACTGGAATGGTACCTGCTGCTCCCTGAGTGTCTGATGTGCTTTGGGTGGTGTGAAAATATTGGATGATAAAAGCCATTATCCAGAACCCCTCCATGCCCTGCCAAGACGGTGACACATCTGTGCTCTTGATCTGTTACATGTGTAATGGAGAATCAGATGCTCAAATTAAAAGATGTTTTGCAGACCCCCTTTAATTTTCACTGGTTGCCTTTGAATTTGCTATTAAAATGCTTTGTTCTAGGGCATCATTGGGAGACAAGTACAGATTCACTGGTTACCTATCAGAGTTTTGTTTTTTCAAAGCAAAGCTTCATCCTGGTGGGGTGAACCCAAGATAATAGGATGAAATTCCTCCTTAGTGTTGGAACAACTGTTTCATATTTAAAGTATATCAGACTTCTGGATCTCACACAGGAATAAAATACCTCCCATTTGCTAAGGATTAATACCTTCTGTACCCACAACACTAGAACAGGCTACACTGAGTGATTTAGTCACTAAATCATTATTCTGTTTCTTGGCAGGTAATATTTTGATTAAAATTTTACAGGCATAGGTGATTTGCAGCATATTTATTTATTTCCTTTGTCAGAAAGCTGTCAGATTTTCAAGATTCTAAAATAAGCAATGTTTAAAAAAAGTCAATTATAGGTGCTTTAGAAATAAACAAAATGCAAATGTTGACGTTAAAAATGGTTGTTTAGAGAAATGAAAGAGAATGTATGGCTGAAATTTTAGGTCTGCATATCCAGTTTTTAATATTGATTTTGACTGCTGCAAGATTTATATTATATGCACGTGAAAATGTAACAACACAGTGATGTAGTACTTGATTATACTTGCAGTTTCTCAATGTTTCTTATTCATTTGGATATACATTATATGTTTATTTCATATACATTTCACAGTTTATACATTTGGAAGCCACAGTCCATTGCTTACTGTTGGGACTTCTAAGTAAAAAAAAAAAAAAAAAAAAAAAAAGGGAAAGAGATGGGTTCTATTTTCATGCTGCTTTGACTTAAAAGCCATCTCTCCTGAATGAGAGGGGCTGCAAGCACTTTTGGTTTTGGGGAGTATTTTTCTGCCTCTGCACCAAAGCAGACCCAGAGTACAGAAATGGCTCCTGTTCAGAAAGAACAAAAAAGGAGATTCTGACTGTAGCTGAGTGCTTACAGTAGTCACATGCTGTGTCTGATCCAAGTCCTTCTTTGTGTATTTTATCCAGGAACTCCTTATGGATAAAAGCAGCTCACAGCAGAAGCTTGTATATTTGTGTATTAGCATATTTTTATAGAATCATGGAATGGTTTCACTTGGAAGGGACTTTAAAGATAATCCAGCTCCCATCTCACAGCCCTGGGCAGAGATATCTCCCACAGGTTGCTCAGAGCTCCATCCAGCCTGGCCTTGAACAGCTTGAAGGAAAAGACACATATTTGGAAAAGGTTGGCTAAAGTAAAGACAGAGGTCATTCACTCCTGCTCTAATTACTGACCAGTGGCTGGGGGAATGCTGTTTGTGCCCAGCATCTTCACTTCTTTGAGCATCTTTCTTGACAGGTCTTGGTGCATGGAGGCAACTTTTGAAAACTCTGAATTCATTAAGGGTCTGAAAAGAGCAGGGCTGTTTGTCCAAGTAAGCTGGAAAAAAATGCTACTCTTTTAACCAGCAGCTGCCTAGGAAAATCTAGCCAAGGCTCAGGAAAAGGAAAAAAAAAAAAAAAAAAAAAAAAAAAAAAAAAAAAAAAAAAAAGAAAAGCAGGAACACCAGCTTAGTTTAGCCTGGTTACCCTGGAGACAAGAGTCCTCACATAGCTCCCAGGGAAAAGTTAAAAATGGTACAGTGTTATAGAAGATGACACTTTTTAATTTTTTTTTAATCCTTTTTGAGAACTGGAAGTCCAGAGAAGCAGGAAGCAATCTATCCTGCTGCTGTGATGTCCTGCCAAGTGCACTTCATGTATATCAAGCCAATGATCTGCAGGGAAGGGTGGTCCAAGCACCAGCTCCATGATTTCCAAGATGCTTTCCATGTGTGTTACCAGCCCTGCCCCAGGCACACAGGATTTAGCCAGAGCCCCTCTCTGGGGCTGAGTAGCATTTCTCACCTCAGGGGAAAGCACTCAGAGAGTGAGAGCTGGAAATAAAAACATGGAGCAAGTCAAGCTTCTTTGAGACATTTTGCCCTTTGTCTTTCCTATGCATGGTGAACTCACTCATTTGTGTGCCAGCTTCCTCTCCCCCAAAACAGCTTATAACACAATTTCACCACCACAAATAATCCTATATATTAATTCATATAAGTACATTATGCTCCTTCAAATTTCTTAATGAAGCAATACTACATCATAAGGAATGTTTCTCAGTGACTCAACAATGACATTTTATATGGGATTGTCTGCTTTGTCAGTAAAATCAATGGAAAAGGAACCTTCTGGTTTTTGCATTAATTTCTGTCAGGTTATAAGCTGAGGGTGTTGGACACCAAATAGTGGTATAGGAGGAAAGAAAGGAAAATTAAGGTGAAAGATAAACAAATCTCTATTCCTGATACTCCATGTGACAGGAGATTATTTTGATGTGTGAAGTGACCCGGTAACGTGGAATTTCACACTTTCATCCACGCACTGGAGGGAATTATTCTTAGAGATTCCTTAAAGAAAAGCAGGGGAGGGAACTGAGCAAACAGAGGGTTTGGTTTTTCCTCCAATATGAACAACGACCTCATGTGTGGAAGTAAGATTCCTACTCCTCTCTCTGTCTGGCCTCCTTCTTCTTTCAGTTTTTAACAAATAAATTCAGCTGCCTTCTCCATCACCAAAGCAGGCATGAAAGGAGAGGTGTGGGATGAGCAGAATGCATGCTCTGCTCTGCTCCACTCCTCTCCTCAGCTTCCAGAGAAGCTAATCTAATGGGAATGGGTAACAATTCCCTGCCAGTTGTTGCCATTCCATTCTCCCCTCTCCTCCTCCTTTGAGCAAGAAAGACAGGAAGTTTTGTGGCTCAGTTCATGTTTAAGGGTTTGTTTTCACTGCTGTGCTGGCTGAAGCCTGTGCAGAGCACTGCCCAGCAGGATGCACATGCAAAATCCCTAAACAGATCCATAGGGCTCTGAATAGAGTCAGTTGCCCGGGGGTGGTGAAGAAGCTCAAGTCCTGCTGACACTTGAACTGCCAATGCAAATGGATCCATTTGAAAGCTGTCACTCATCAGATGCTAATCCAGTCAGTCAAATGTCAATGAAATAACATGCCATTAGAACATCTTTATACAAAGAGATTGACTCAACTGAGAGGAGCTATTTTGTCATTAGATGACTTAAATCAACTTTACTTGGAGGATTAGTTGTCTTCTGGAGGTAATCCTGCAGTCAGGTTATTTATATGTTGAAATACTCCTTGAAGTACCACTCCCAGGGCCAGAGGGTAAGGAAAAATAAACATTCCAAAAATCAGAATTTGTACTCTTCATCTCTTTTGGGTTTAACAAATTTTAATCTCTAGCAGTTGAAAAGAAGCTGAGAAAGATATTTGGTTTCAGTATTGAATAATGCTGTTCCTTGAGTAACATCTTGACAGGGAAGAGAGAGACTAGGGCACAGTGAGTATGGACAAACCACATTAAAGGATGCCAGACCTTATGTGGGATGTTTGTTTTTACAGCTGGCTCATGAAATGTAACATCTGTGTAATGTTTTACAGTGACAAGTTCCTGATCTAACAGCTGCTCCTGGAGCAATATTTTCATTTGCTTTCTTTTTTTTTTTTCTCTCTCCCTCTGTTTCTTTTTCAGATAATGGCTCTGGGTCAGGAGAAGGAGGTGAGTAACAAACTCCACTTATCTTTGGTTTTGGTCTTTCTTTTAAACTAACATGTATCAGTTTTATACACGTATATATAAACACACATGGCTACTGTAGACCACATGAATTGAGGGAAAATTATGGCACTTAAAATAAGCTTTGAGGTTGCAGTGTTATTGGACCATTTCAGAACAGTACTGGTAGAGAAGTAAATTGTAGTGTGCATTTCACCAATACTGCTTTTTCAGATTTGACCTATATAATTTTTTATTTGTTACCAGCAATGTAGCTCAATATTTAGATCCCTGTATTTCTGTATTTTTAGATCTGTATTTCTCTCCAGAAAATGGCCATTCACAATAAATTTCTTACCATTTATTCCCTTGCATTTATTTCCTTAGTGTCTAAAACATCTAGTTGTTACCTTATGCTTGGTCAAGATTTTTGCTTAAAATATAAAACAGTTGCATAATGATATCTACTTATATAAAGTATTTTCCTAAAGTAATTTTTTTGTTCAAAGCTGTATATTCAAAGAGGGGATGTAGCATAGTTGGTGGTAGTAGAAGTCTTCCCATCTTTCAACATATCTTAATCTTCCTCCAAGGACTGAAAAAAAAAAAATCTTAATTTTATCTTTGATACTACTAACAAGAATACATATAGAATGAAAAATATGAGACACAGATGTGTACAAACACAGAAAACCTGTTTTGCTTCTAGACTTTGGTAGTATTAGGAAGGTGTTGCATTTCATACTGATGGGATTGAATTTTGAAGTACTGTAAATCTATAGCTACACGAAAATGTGTTTTTGTGGAAAACCATCTATGGCATCACTGTGTAGCTAAATGTACCAGTTAACTTTTCAAAAACAGGAGCTAGCTCACTCTTTTTTTCCTGTATGGGGGTGAAGAGGGGAATCTCCCTCCCCTTTAATAAGCTGCTGTCAGTAAATTCCTGGGCTGCTGCTAGCACAGGGCCATTCTCACCTCTGTCTCCTTTTGGGACAGTGTCTGAAGGAGCAATTTTCTGCTCAAACACTTCCTCTTCCTACTTCCACAGGTGACTTTTCTGATGCTTCACACTCTTTCCCCAGCTCTGTTTGCTTCTCCTTCCCCTTTGTTAGCCAGCCTGTTATTCCACTGTGACTGTCCCTGCAAGCCAACCTGTCTGCCCTTGGCACTGCTGTGCAGTTCTTGTAGGAGACAGATGACAGGAATTTAGTCCATGTTTCACTTTTATTTCTATAACAATTTTAGAGAAGTTTGAATGCCGTTGAGATTAGTTAGGTTTGGGTTTTTTCCAGCATTTTCTAACTGCATATAAAAATCCTGGTTGAAGTCTCTAGTAAATGTTATTATGCTTATCTGGAAGAGATTGGCAGCCAGCTGATAGATGTCAGGATTCTTTGGGTAACTTTATGAGCAGTTTGGGAAAGCATAGGCTAGAACATGCTATGTTTTGTTGGCTGCTCACTGAAGAGGTGAAAGGTTCATGTTCAAATATTGTCAGTGCTTGATTTGGGGCAGGAGGCTGAACCCAAATCCACCTGTGGGGGCAAGAGAGACACACGTGGGTTTCCCTTTGTTGTTGCTGTTCTCTTTGTTCTCACTTGAAATGCTCCCTGAGCCTGGGACAAAGAGTTGGGGAGGCAGGATTTGTGCTGTGGAAAGTCTTTGTCAGCTGGGGCTCAGCATGCCAGTGCATTTGAATTATTTATGCAAAATAGAATGCCACTGGCTTAGGAGGTTTGGTGGTCCCTCAATACCTTGCAGAAGTAGCTGGTGCATTGTCTTGGGAGGTGGAATATGGAGGTTGAGTTCAGGCAGAAAGAATTGAATCTGGTTCTTTTGGCCCCAGGTGAGTTTCTGCATTGCCTGGGTATTGAGTGAAGAAGGAACAATGTGCCCTCTCTGTCTTCCAGCAGTTTTGTGATATTAGGCCTTCATTTATTGGGGTTTCTTCTGTGCCTTTGGGGCTACTGAAATGTTCCTTCTGTTCAGTATGAAAACAGTTCTTAATTTTAGGTTAAGAAAAAGGAAATTTATACAATGAGACATTGAAAATCCTGCTTGGCTCCTCTTTCTTTTTTTTTTAATACATCTAGGCTGTTTATGAAACATTGAATTCTTCCTGTCCCTGTGCACCTTCCTCACTAAACTGGGTGTTGAGTAATACTTCTGGGGGACAGCTGGTTAGTCTTCAGCATGTTGAGTCATTTTCTGTGTCTGAAAGCAATCCTTCAAAGAATGGAATCCACTGCTGCTTTGGTTATTGAACTCTGCTCTTTCTGAAAATTCAAGGATATTTTTGAAACTGGAATTTGGTTTTTTTTTCATTATTCAAGTAGCTGTAAAAGTGCTACATGAAAACATTAAAACCTGAAAAGTCTTACTAGAAGTTAAGGGAATTTAGAAGCAAAACCAGACTTCTAGAAGAGTATTGGACCTATTGAGGATGGAGGTGCATTGTTTGGAATCCAGACAAGAAGGAAGGATAGGAACCCAGGCAGAGGGTGAGCTGCAGGGCAGAGGTGCTCCTTGGTGCCCTCCACAGTTCTGCCTCTGGTTATTTCAGCTATGGGACTGTCTGCTGCAGAACTGCATCCTGGCCCAGCCTGCCCCATTTTCTTTTGGAGGAAGTCAGGATATACTGAGATAAAATTATCACTCATGCTGGAATGCTTAATCTCACACTCTTGGATAAGTGTGCTCAAATGGGAACCTAATTCCCTGGGAAGCCTCTGTGCCCAATGGATTAGGTACAGTGGCTGCTCAGAAGCATGAGGGAGCTTCAGTGGAAGTCAAAAAATGCAAGGATGAGTGAGAGGGAACCAGCAAGCAAGCAAACATACTGGCTTAGAGACTTGTGTTTTCTTCCTGGGGTCTGCATTTCCAGATGATAATCACAGAATCAGTGTTTGCTGTGTTTCTCAAACATGCAATTAGTGTGATTGTGTATGCACCAGTGATGCTTGCACACATGGAATGGATGGGCACAGCTGCACTGTTTGCTGGTGGATTTTTAACTTTGGAAGAAAGTACTGGGAAAGCATCTGAGTTGTGCTCTTCAGTTGCTGTAGCTCTTCCTGAGACAGTCTCCACTGCTGAAATTAGCTGTTGGCCTCATGTTTAGCTAAGATTTGTGCTACTGATTCACACTGTTCTTTTTCAATTTTCTGCATTTCATTGCAGAACAATCTTATTAATGATTCTGAAATTGACTTCATGCAGATTCTTCCTCCTACTCCCAAACTGTGTGAAGTTAATGCATTCATTTCTATGTTAAAAAAAGAAAAATAGATTTAGAAAAAAGAGAAAAATTCACAAAAGTCCTCTCCCTCAAAGATTGTTTCAGACAATATCTTGCCTTAGTAGTTATTAAATGCTACAAGAAAAAACACCTAGAGACCATGGAGCTGCTGGTTGAAGTTCTCCACAAATCATCTTTATTGTTACAAAGATATACTGGATTTTTGGAAAAGAATGAAGGGTGGGAGAATTTTTTCAGTATGCCTGAATGAGATGAAGTAATAAAATTTTTAAGGATGACACAATTGTCTAGTTGCCCTCTGACATTCTGAATGAGCTATTTCCATTTTCTATGCTCTGTTAGCATTGAGTTGTAATAAAATGACCCATTTTTCTAATTTCAGAAGTCTGAAACTTCAATTAGTGTGATAAAAATTGTAGTTATGAAATCAAGCAGTTGGTCACTTGTGGCAATGGGTATCCTGTGCCACTTCTAAGAAGGGTCTATGATTGTCAATTCAGAAATGAGAGAAATTTCAAATATCTCCAAGTTTCACCCCTACAGAAGGCAATGTCAGAGGGCAGAGACTCAGACTTTTTTGAGTTGCCCAGCTGGGGTCATGGCTGAAGGTGGTGGGATCCTTCAAATTTGCATGTAAGACATGGGTTTCTCTCTGTATTCTTAAATGAATCATTCTGAAATTTCCCTGTTCTGAAGAATACAGTCATAAAATTAGGCCCTTTGTATAATCAATATTTTGTTAGACTTTGAGGCAGGACTGGAGAAGGAGAAGGTACAGGCTCAGATTTGTGCTCATCTCTGTCAGCTGTAAATTGCAACACTACCTGACCTGCTGGATGTACTTCCACAACTTGTAGATGGGGGCAAGAAAAGTTATTCTGAGGCCATCATGTGCACATAAAAAAGTAGATTGCCAGCTCACAGCTGTGGTGTTGACTTTGTGATATGGCAAGGCCTTTGCAAGAATGTGTTGAAAACCATCAGCATTTATTACATAAAGCATGAAAGAGCTAACAAATGGTAAAGGCCTTTCAAGACAACCTCTCGGAAACAAATCACTGTCCTAAAAGAGGCAGCTTCTCTGCTCTGGTAATCAACCAACAAGGGTGAGATTTCTAAGTGTCCTGCTATGCTCATAACATTAATTTTTAATTCATTTTGTTCAGTGTTTGTCTGTGTACCTGAGCAAAATGCCCTTTTGATATTAAAGAAGTTGTAATGGTAGTTAGACAGATGGCACCCAATCATTTCAGGCTTTTAAGCTAAGGAAATAACATGCTTGCAATACATATAGCTAAGTTAATTATTATTAAAATAATTTGTTTTGAATTTCTAATCCCTCTGAAATTTAATAGCTGAAGTATCCTGTGATGAACGTCTAGCAGATTGCATTTAGTAATTAATAAATTGATATACAGTATGTGCTTTTTAGCAGGCTGCCATCTGTTCCTTCCCCTCACTGGGGACAACACTTATCCAGTAATTGTCACACAGTCAGGGTGGAATAAACACACACAATTTAGAGCCTCGAATATTTTCTGTTTTAATTTGTAATAGTGCCACTGGTTTGTTTCAATGTATTTTAATATGACTTGCAGAAACTTGATGGTGATTAGCACCCTGGATAGGAGGTAGCATCATGTCTTTTAGCTATTCTTATAATGGTGTGTGACTTAGAAAGATTTAAGTGCAGATTCCATCACATGGCTTGTCACTGAGTATCACTTTAGCTCCAAATAGCCCTATTTATTGCTGTCAAGATCCTACTCCATGCAGATAAAATTAACATTGAAATAAAACAAGCAAGAATTGCTATTTTTGCAGCAAAGGTTCATAAAGGCAGAGGCAAATGTCCTAAATGTTCAGGCACTCTGTTGATGGAGACTTATTCTAAGCAAGTTTTTCAGGGATGCTGGAGCATGCTTGGAAGGATGCTGGAGCCAGAGGCACACAAAGACAGACTGCTTTTCCTTCTTGCACAGGATATGCAGCAAACAAGGACAGATTTATCTCATGTACCCAGTGCAGGGAGACATCCAGTGTGTTCATGAAATTGTGGGACACCTCCATTGGCATCTGGTGACTTTCATGTCCTTTGTTTTCTACCACCACCTAGTCATGCTTATTTTTCCTGGTGCTCACTCTGAAGCTGTTGCATCTTCCTGTGGAGAAAAGGGAGTTAGCTGCATTTGAAGCAGGGCACTGGAGTGAATGGGTACTCGAGTTCTCTGACTGGAGGTTTCTGCAGTGTGAAAGCTGATCCAGCCTTGCAATATGCCAGTTTTTCCTACCATTATCCACAGTGTCATATGCACAGAAGCCAGTCAGAAGTTCCAGTTCTCAGGGGTGTGAAATCCCTGACACCTCACAAGGGTAGTGGTGGTAGGGAGTCTTACAGTCCTCATGTCCTTTGCTTGTAAGTGTGCTAATTGTCATTGTCATTAGCAATGGGCAAGCCAATCACCTTGGCTAGGTTGTGATTAGGGAACCAATTTTCAAACTCCCCTCCTGCAGGCACCTCAGTCATAAGCAGACCCAGCATCCTCTGGCTAAGCCTGGAATGCCTGTTCTTGCAAAATCCAATTCCAAGGGCTGGTGCCTTTACTGAAGTGTGCTTGAGCAGCAGTGTGTGGTCCACATGGCACATGGAAAGGATCTTTCAGTCAGTAGAGATCTGTACTGTACCAAGCCAGGCTTTGCTTCTAAGCCAGCTGGGTGGTTGCATAAGAGAGCAGGACCTTCCACACTGCCAAATATTCCTTTTGCATATGATCCAGCAGCATGGTCTAGAGAATTCAAGACATCACTTGCCAAAATTTTGGAGAACTAAGGCTAGTGTTGCACTTGCTTTAAATATATACTTACAGACACAAAGAGCAGGTTTGCAGCTTTGTTTTGAATTATGTGAACAGCCACCTTTTTAACAAAGTGCGTCATTAAAGTTGCCCTAAAAGTTAATGGAATGTAGGATAAGTCACTAAGCTCTGAAGTGAATTACAGTCCTTAATGTGCAGTTCTGTGGACTCTGGTATTTTGAGAAGGATTTCCAGTGCTTGCTGTACTGAGGGAATCACAGTCAGAAATTTTTTTGAGATTAGTCAATCCCTTACAATACAGTAAAAATCATTATAATCCCAAACCAGTTAGGAATTGGTTTCCAGAGGGGCTTTCCTGGACATTCTACCAAGGAATTCTTTCTATACGTGGCTACTGAGGAGTTGCAGCTCCCCCCTCTCCACTGGGAGATGGATGCAAATATACAGCACAGCTCCCTTTCCAAGCTGTGCCTTAGGGCAGACCAAACCTCACCTTGACACAGATGGATGCTCTTGCTTTGAGCCTGATTGAAAGCCCTCAGCAGAATCCCAGCCACATTACCATTGCAGGAACACACGAATGAGTTGCTGAGGGAAGCAATTTGCTGCTGCCCAATTCCTCTAGATCTGCTGTCCATTGGCAGGCTCCTACCCTGCAGCTCCTAAGATACAACTTCTGCAGAGGAATAATGACTCAAGGAGAAGTGTCAGGGAGCACAGCTCAGAGAGACAACTGGGAGTCACTGATCCTGTCTTTTTGCCTTGTTTCTTCTGAAGGACAGAGCATTAATAAGGTGCTGCCCTGAAACATGTAAAGAAGCAGAAAAGAGAGGGAAAATGAGCAACTCAACATCAAATTAATATGTCAAGAACAGAATTAATCAAGATACCAACAAAACCAAGAAGAAATTCTATACATCAATATAAAAAGCTTGAATAATAAACAAGAGGAGCCTGAATTGCCCATTTGGGAGCATATTTTGACCTAATTGTTATTACTGAAACCTACAGGGAAGATCCAATTGATTGGAATATTAAAATTAATGCCTACAGCCTATGTAAGAACAGTCAAATATGGGGGAGAAATGGAGAAGGGAGAGACAGTATGTCAATGGATATATTGCCTATTTGAACATGTTGAGAGAAACATGCTCTCAAAAATTAATGGGTTAACATATTTTAACAGGATACAGGTGAACAGGTCTGCTACCAATTCAGGTTGAAAAACAATATTCATCTATTCTGTATTGGTGGGAAATTGTATTGTGGAATATTGTATTGTCTTTTCTTGAAGGACTTCTCTTGGTTCCAGCCAGGACAAGGTTCATTTTTGCAGTAGCCAGGAGGGGGCATGGCCAGGACACAGAAGTTATTCTGTACCACCTCACACCATTGCTGGGGGCAGGGGAAGGGGAGTTTTCCTGGAATGAATGTCTCTTTCCTGCATGGCTGCAGTCAGGTTGGGTGCAGTGTGCATCTTAGTATATGAATCTCTCTCTCTTCTGTGCACTTTTATTAATGTTGTTGCTATTACTATTTGTTTTTTTATCTTATTGTTGCCTTCAGTAAATCTTTCTTTCCTCAATCCATGAGTTTTATTTTTGTGCCACCAATTTGCCACTCCCTCCCACCACAGGGGCAAAGGAGAGGGGAGAGCAGAGCCAGAGAGCAGCACATGATTTGGAGATTCTTGCTGGGGACACTGAATGGGGAGTACCATTCCTAAACCACAACAGGACATCAGTCTATATTATATGCTGTATCTAATTCTGTTACTTCTAAAACAATACTGCTAGTAGTGAAAGGTGACTCTGAATATTGTAGGTGACCAATAGATGCAGTCCAGCAAGTTCCGACCAAAAAAAAACAAAGTCACACTTTTTGAAAAATAAACCTAATTTTAAAAGGTAGAAAAAGCAATTTTAGGAAGCAGGGAGGAAAAGGAAAGGAATGAGAAAGAATTTTACATCAAATAGTATATAGAAATAATGAACAGGGAGTTGTGGACTGTGCATGATTGTGAAAATAAAAAGATTTTGGGACATTCACAGGGAGCAGAACTAGAGCTCAAGAGGAAGTGTGTGCATGTTGCATGTGCTTGTGTGTGTGCTACTTCTTTTGCTCTGTTGCAAAATTGAAATGCTAATAGTGCAGTAAAAGTGCTCAGTAAAGCATTCTGGTTGCATTTGTAGTCAAGTCAGATAGTATAAATGGGGTATGATGAAATATTTTCCATGCTAGTGGTACCATAGAAGGATATTAAGCACCAAATGTTGAAGAAGTATTTTGTATCCAGCAGGTTTGCCAGGTTTGCATCTTAAAGCTTTAAAATGGGTGGTAAAGAATTCTCTAGGCTGTTGATAACTTTTTGTCTCTTTTTCTTCAGTAGAATAATGATAAATAATATACAAATATTTTTAGAAAAGATAAATATGATTGGGGGGAAACAGCCTCTCATTCTGGCACCTATGAGAAGCACAGCAGTGAAATAGAAGTGGAAGAAACAAGAATTAAGTGAGGGAAAAAATATTAATGTCAGTCACTATGAGTTCATGGAAAACCTTTATTGAGAAAATTATAATTTTTAAACTGATTTTTTCCAAGAAAGGCATTTTTACAACAGAACATTTTGTTTAAGCGTGCCACCACAGAACCATAACCTCAGTGAAATGCAATCTTTAATCTTGTACAAGCCTAAGTAACTGGAGAGCACAGCATCCACACATTGCACATCTAATGTGAAAAAATGCTGCAAATCAATAGGTCATGAAATGTTAAGGAGCTGGTGGAAAATGAGTGTTTCTAGAGACTCTTCTTGGCCTCATGACCCTTCCACTGGTGACCTGGGAGCAAGTCAGTCAGGTGTGGGTGACAGAGAACAGGTCACTAACAGGATGCATAAGCAGGCAGGATTTCAATGCCTGAGCACAGTTATCTGCAGCAAGTCCAAGACCCAGGTAATTTTTCCTTGATATCAGGAAAACATCTCTCCTACAGACTGTTGACCCTGAAAAGTATTCATTGGGGAATGACGTTGATAATAAATTTGATTTTCAGTGCAGAAAAATGTCCAAAAAATAGTATGATTGTTGGATATTTAAAATGAAGAATGTCATCAATGGTATTTGGATTGATAACTTTTCTGTAACAATAAGTCCAGCTCTTATACCTGTGACTCCAGAAAGTGTCAACTTGCTAGCAAAGGGCATCAAGGGCCATAAGAACAGAAAAAAGAAGTGGAAATACCATAAATGAAAGCAGTGCCATTTGTGTTTAACTTATTGAGGTATCATTTATTACCATGAAAAAATGAAATCTGACACTAAAGGGCACTTTAAAATGGCAAATGTAGGCATAGGAATGTGGCACCTGGAAAGGAGAAGAAATCAAATAAGATGTGCATTTGTAAAGATAAAAGCAGATGACCTCTGCTGAAACTTGGTAAGAGTGGTGATAGAATTTCTGTAGCAGGAATTTTGTTTGATAGGTATTAATCTCTAGAAAATACACAGCATTAGACAGAAGGCAGTTAGCTTGCAGGTCTCACCTGCACTATTCTTCATGGAAACCCAGCCCACAGGTCAGAGGGAGAGATTCCCTGCAGCCACGATCCAGGAAATTAGGAAGAGCTGTTGTGGATTCCTTTTTCCTGCTCGTATTTAAAGAATGTAAATCCAGCTGTTTCACTGGTGCTGTTTGATTTACTGTTGCTGCAGCACACAGAGCTGCAGTGAGGAAAGGAATGGAATCACTTTGATCTCTGTCCATCTGGCAGCCCTGTGCAGCCAGCTGGGCACCACCACAGCACTGTGATACTTTCAGTGCATCTCCACTCCCTCTGCAGATTTCTGTGGTTCTCTTCCCTCCTTTCAAATACCCAGCTGTGTCTTCATCACATTGTTAAAAATCAAAAATAGGAGTGGCTAGTGGTAGTGAAACAATAAGAGTGCCATTTATTTCTCTTTTATTTGGTGAAGGCTTTTCATGTCCATGTCAACAGTAAAATTGTTGTAGGTGTTTTTAGGATCAGAATATTTGAGACATTGAGTTTGCTTTTTAGGATATATAGCACTTCTACCATATTCTTATTAGGATTTTTTTCTTTTTTTCTTTTATTCCTACAGAACTCAACAAAGTAATCTGGAAAATACACCACAGCATATGTGACATATGAGCACAGTCTAAGCTCATAGTCAGGAATCAAAAAGGGGAAAAAATGCAAGCAGTAACCTTGCATAAGGACATCTGTAACTAAAGACTGTCACAGAAAATAGTATTTAAATCCCCAGTACCTTATATTCAAGGACATCTAAAGGGACAGGGCTTATACATTATCAGTGGCAATTAAGAGCAAATGTGACTGGGATACATGTCAATGCTAGTTATGTGCCTGGTGAAGCAGGAATAAATAAAAATGACTGAAATAAGTTTAAAGGAAGAGCCAATCAATGAAGCATTAGTGTTTTCAGGGATGTTTTCCTATCACTGGTACAGTTCTACCAACCTCCAATTGACTGACTTTCAAAAAGGGAGCACTATTAAGGCTAATAGCTTCAGTATATGATAGCTTTATGTTGACAGTGTTCCTGAAGGCAAATGGATTTAGGTAAGCAAAAACAGAGCTTAATTTGAAAGTCATGCTTTCTGTTTTAATTTTTTTTTTTTTCAGAGTATGAAGGATCTGGGACAGAAGTTCAGAGAAAACACTCAAAATGTGGAGTTTGCAAATACAGGGCTGAGTGTGATGAAGATGCAGAGAATGTTGGGTATGTAATGTTTTCCCTAACAATATCACTGAACAAAAGGGAAAAAATGTTAAGAGTACATGATTATCTGCTTGACTATATTTATTCTCACTAACTGAAGCTTTAGTGCCATCCAGTAATAATGTGTTTGATATGTGTCTGTAAAGAACAAACCATCTGCAGTTGTAAAGTAGTGGCAGAAAACACCAGAGAGTTGTACTGGAAAATCTTTAGCTAATATTTTTCAAACAAAGAGCCTTGATTTGTTTTATCTGCCAACAAAACAACTCAAAAACCAATCAGGAATGCAAAATAAATACTGATTATTCAACCCTGAGATTTTTTTCTCCATGTTCTCCTTGTTCATAAAGTGTTACATGTTACAGGTATTTCCATCAGGGCTAACCTTGGGCCTAAGCGTGGAGTTGAACTGGGGGCTTGAGCCAGTCAGATCTTCCATACCCACTGTAACATTTGATCTCTAAGATGCACCCAGGGGAGAAATGAATGGAAAATATTAATTATTGTCAAAGTTCAAAACAAAGTATCAAGAAACAAGAAGCTTTTTAAGATCCATAATGCAGAAGCAGATGCACCACATTTCCCCACTCAAGGACACTTGGTTATATTGCACCCCAGCTGTCCTGGCTCTGTGTGGCTCTCAGAAAAGGCAGAGATATCATGAAGGAAAGGGCTTCTTCAGACAGCCACATGAGGCTTTAAGGGTTTTTTAGGGAATTAAAAGAAGGTGGAATTTTGTTTCCAACAGCTTTTGTCCTGGCAGTGGCCACCAGTATGGAAAAAGGTTTACTGGGATCTGGGCTGGTGGCAGTACTGGGGTTGCAGCTGCAGATGCAGTGCAGGAAGGTGTTTGAGAGACTTGCAAATGGTACATTTTTGTATCCACAGGGGGAACAGCATCTCAGAATAACAGTGGCTGAACATCACTAATCGGAGAAAACATCGCTCTCCCTTTCCTTGTCTTCCAGCTGGAATCCATTTAATGCTGAAATATGTCTTAATGGCACCAGGTTTTATTACAGGATACCAGCATGAAGACATCTCAGGCAGTAAAGCAGCTTAGCACTAATATTCAAGATGTGCATTCAGGATTAAATTGTAGAATACAAGGGAAAGCAAAATGTGTTCATGAACACTAGCATGATACTTCACATTTCATAAAATGCCATAGGACTGAAGCTGGCTTGCTCTTTCCAGGATAGAGACAAATGAACTAGAGCTGTTTTCTGCAATACTAATAATCTTTTGGAATATTGCCTTGGTCTGCTTCATTTATTGCTGGAAAGATGGTCTAGATTTTACATATATATACAAATATATATATGTATATATATTTACAAATATATATATATATATATTTACTATATTCACTGAGATGTGCTTTTGGCTTTGGAAAATAAATCCTGAAGCATTAAACTTCAGTAAAAGCTTGCCTAGTTCTTCTCCAATTGTTGAGCTGGCATTCCTGCAGATAAGAAAATGAGAATGAAGCTGAGGAAAGCTTCAGAAGATTTCTCTACATCCTGCTCATACAAAATGAAACCAGTTCCCACTTTGTGACAACAGGCAGAGAATGCTCTTTTGCCTCTAAGATTTCTTTAACTAGTCCTCATTAAAAAATTAGTGGAAACAAAAACTTTTATGTAGAAAGTGCTCAAAAGTTAGAAAGTATTCCCATGTAGGTTATTTGCAATTTATTGGATAATATTTTTCACTTCTATACAGGAATTTAATATATATTTTTTCCCAGTGCCTTTAAAACAGGCTTCAGTGATATTCACTGTTTAACCATAGATAAATCAGGATCTGTTAACACAGATTGCACAGATTCACAAGGTTGATTTTGACAAGTCACATAGCAAGTCACAAACTTGCTGAAGTAGAATATTGGAGTTGGCATATTTTTTTCCATAAAATCAAAAGGGTTATTTACCTGGCAGAAGTGAGATGGGATTGAAATCTTCTGTTTGGGAAACTTTAGTAGAGCACCCCTTATAACTGCTTTTAACGTCTAATTTTTATTCTATTTTATATTTTTATTATATTTGACATCATAAATTTGTATAATGACATATAAAGTTACTGGCAACAGAAATATCTTTGATTATGTATAAAGCACTGCTAGTCTGAATTATCATTTAATTCAAATTTGCAATAGATTACAAACACTATCATCCCTAATTCTAGAAAATCACAAAACAGCTAAATTTCATAAAAATATTCTGCTTTGATTTTTCTTTTTAAGGCATAAGAATGGCCACTAGAACTGTTTTGGATAGTCTGGTAATGTCTACAGAACCACAAAGAAAAAGTACATTTAGTTCCATTCCTGTAGGTTTATTAGGGCTGGACAGTTCTTGCTTCTACCTTAAGATATTAAAACACTTTATACAGTGATCCACGTGATAACAGAAGACATTTAAAGAAAATTTTGCTCCATTATAGTAACTGGATGAGTAACTGTCTTCTAATGTTAAGTAGATAAGCCATATTTATGATACAAACAGTAAGCACACAGTTATGAATTTTTTCAGTCTCTTTTCCAAAGATTTTGCAAACGTCAGCTCCTTTTTCTCCAACTGCTCTTGAGAAGCAGTTGTTGAAGTTGTTGAGAAGTTTCTGTACTCCTCATTTATCAACAAGAAAATTAATTTAGGGGTAACATGTTTAGTTAATTGGTGGGAAGGGTGCCACACATGCCACTGCAAATTGAGTGGTTTGAGGTAATTGATCTGGAATTAAGGAGGAATCCCAGGATCCAACAGGAGGCCAGCCACAATAGCCCAGGGAATAGAATAGGCTAATATTCTCCCAATAATAGAAAAATCCTGCTAAAAACAATTTTATTCCCTACAGAATGTGGTTTGTCTTTTAGGTCTGGAAAGCTGTTGGATCTTATACAAAAAGTGGTGGCACCTGATGCTTTCAGTGAAAGCTGTAGGGTGACCCCTACAACAGAGAAGCAGAAGCAAGAACATTCGTCACTTCCTGATTTTTTACAGTTGAACTTGCAGGTCCTTAGAGTTGTCTAAGCAGGTCCTTTCTTCTCAGAGGTTCACAGTGATATTGTGAGAGGCAATAGACACGTTAAAGTATGGTGAATTTTGGGCTGACAAAACGGAAAATGTTTCTCCCGCGAGGGTGGTTGGACACTCCAACACCGTGTCTGGCATTTCCGTCCATGGAGATGGTCTGAACTTGATCAGACACAGCCTTGGGACCAACTTCAAGCAGGGGCTGGGACTAGATGATCTCTACACCTCTCTAAAGCCTAAATTAAGCTGTGAATCTGTGCAATTACCGAGTTTTGGTGCATTTTAATAGCGAATGTAAATATTGGTTTTACAGAGCTGAGATACACACCATATTACAAATTAGTGATGTTGGTTTTTTGTTGCTCTTAAACTGTGTTTTCCCCTTTGAAAAAGTTACAGATTCTTAGTTGTCATGCTTGGTGTTAAAGCATTATGGCTATCTCTTGATCAAAAATTGTATATATGCTTTTATTGCATTGGATCACATGTAGTTTGAAGAAATCAGGTTTTGTACAGGGTTTTAGATTTGTATATTAATTTTGTTTGATTCCACAGAAACATTATCTGTCTAAACCAGAAGTGGTAACAATGCATAGTAAACTGAATGCCAAAGTACAAACATTTCCACTGCCTCTGTGAAAAATTTCAGCATTGATTCTAGGTGGAGTGGTTGAGACACAGAAGTAAAGTCTGAGGAGAGGGTTGTCATAAACAGCACACTTGGAAAATTTGCATTCAGCTATATGCAAATCAATACATTATTTCTTCATCTAAACTCAGAAAGGAATCAGGTTGAGGAAGCATCACAGAAATATATTTCTCCATATTTTTCTTCCTTTTTCATACAGATTGCAAGTATTTTAAAGACTTGTTAGTTTATGGTCAATCTTATCAAGGCCATAGAGAATCACTTGTGGACACAATAGTCTAAAATTGCATAAACACATAACATGTCATTTACCTGAACAGTGATTTTCTGTAGGTCTGAGGATGCAAATAACAGGACTGAGATGGATTGAGTGGGACTTTCTTCCCATTTAGTGACAAAACTGAAATAGGCTGTATGTATCATGGGAAAAGCTGCTGCCTGTCGGTGTCTGCCTTTCTCCTCTGACCATCAAATGCTTCTTTGCCAGAAGCTTCCTCCTCTTTGTTGAAAAGACACATGTTATGCATAGTGGTGGAAAATGTGCACACAAAATGTTGGTAGGCTTCAACCTTTGTGAGAATGTGGCCAGAAGCCCAAAACCATGGGTAGTATGAATGTGGTTGTGTGCTTTCTGCTGGAATTTTGAATTAGAAATGCAGTTGTGTTGAGAAGTGGACACAGAGGTGGCAGCATCTAGACCTGGTGGGGTAAATTCTGTAGGTCACCATCAGTAATATATATGATTTGCTCTTGATATACCCTGGGGTATCCAGACTTTTTCTCAGCACACACTGGGCTTTTCAGTTCTGCTGGCAGTTCATGAGATAAACAGATCATCCTATCAGTACCCAGCCAAAGGATAGGATTCTAGAGGGTCTGGGCTCCTGACCTGCACTGCAATCAGGGATAATTCATTCATGTGAGCTCAAGGACTTCTCCAGGAGAGCTCTGACCATCTTCATGAAGAAAGATTTCATGGCTGTGCATAGCTGTTCAATTCCTCTCACTTGAGAAGAATTTCTTCATGTTCAATGAGAATTTCTTTCCTCGCAACTTGCAACTGTTGTCATCCACTCCTCTTTGTGTACCTCTGAGACCCTCACTCTCCTCTTCTCAAACCCCTCTGTGGTTGTTGGTGGCAGCAGTCACACCCTTAGCCTTCTCTTTTCCAGGCTGAAGAGGTGCAGTGCCCCCATCCATTGCCCACAACATCCCACTCCCCATCCCTCTACCCATGGCAGCATCTCTCCACTGCAGCCTCTCTGGTTTCTCTGAGTATTTGCTGCTGCTGGGGGTCCCAAAACAGGACAGAGTACTTCACATGGGACCTCAAGAGTGCTGACTGGAGGGCAAGGGTCACTTCCCTTGCTCTGCTGGTGGCCACCCTGTGGTGCAGCCCCCAGCCTGCTGCTCCCCTGGACCCTCAGGTCCTTTTCTGAAGAGCTGCTTCCCTGCTGGTCCACCCACAGTCTGTCCTGTGGCTGTGTGACAGATGTCCTGTCATCTTCAGACCTCTGGAGGTTCCTCCAGCTTGCAAAGGCCCCACTTGAGTTGTTATCTTTTTTTTTTCTTTGATAAGGAAATCATTACTTTAAAATAGGCTCACTGTAAAAATTCAAATTTATCATGTTCTGAGTTTTACCTATTTTTTTTAACAGATGAAATATGGAAATGAGATTCTGAGCACATTCAGTCTTTTTTTTTTAATAAGTGTACTATGCTGTCAAAGATATGTTTTGACTTATAATGTAGATTTTCAAGAAAGATTGACAGCTGATCCCCAAGTAGACCTTCTGAGATTAACATTTTATGAGATTTACTTTGGAAAGCAAAGGTGCCTCAGCAATATATAGATTCAAATGGCCTATAATTTACATAGTGTCTATTTTCACAAAGGCCAAACCAGAATTTCAGAAGTCTCAGTATTAACAGTTAGAAATGCCAGTGTGGACATTTCAAAGTCCTAGTCTCTGTCTTGTCTATATAATTTGTCCTCCAGGGAAAGATATGGGCTGTTTGAAGTCTGGCATGCAAGTTTATACTTACCTCTTTTGACCATTTTTTCACTCATTTACCAAATTTTTTTTTTTATTAACTTTTTAGGGTATGGTATTGTATGTAGATATTCACAAGGAAGGGTATCTAAATCCTGTGTAAATGCAAGTCACAGCTTTCTGATCCAACAGAAAAAAAAAAAAATCCTAAGTATTTGTGTGCAAAAAACCCCATTCAGACAATAGAGAAAATCAACTTAAACAAGGGATTTAATATTGTGTTGTGAGATTATGAATTATGAAAATCTGGGTGTAGGATATTCTGATATGAGAGGAATAGCATAATAGTCTTTTCACTATATTGGCTATTAAGAAATTGAATAGATCCTAGATGGGCAATAATCCAGGTCTGTTTTTTTAATGTATATTTTTAGTGATCTTTGCAGCACTGTGTGCCAAGTCTTTGGAAGTTCCTATTATTTGAAGGAGGAGGGAGGGCTGGGCTGCTTTTGAGAGAGCAAACATCATCTCACCATGTATGCTGGAAGATGCTCACTGCAGTAAAGACTAAATTTCTTCAGTGGTCAGAGAGACCCACGCCATGAAAAAGGGAATTTAGGAAAAGAAAAGTCTGGAAAATAGCTGAGGTTTATGGTATTCAAAGGGTGTTCTGGATTGCTGGTCAGTAGTAAAGACAGTGTTGAAGCCAGGCACAAAGAAGTTTTGTAGAACTGAATTCTGCTTCTCTTGTGCTATAAAGGGATTTTAAAAAACACACCAAAAACCTGATGAAGATTCAACTCTAGTCAAATAGGTAGAAAAATCACTTTGAAATACAGATTTTCTTAGTTTGGGTTTCATCTGGGAAGAACTGCACACAAGGGAGGAAGCATCAAATGAAAAGTAATCCTTCATTTGGCATGGTTATATTCTTAACTGCAATTGCAACACCCCTGCTATTTCAATTCACCTAAATTTATTCCATCAAGCATACCCTTATCCATCTGTGTGCATTTCACACACTTTGTTTTACTCTAGTGTTTCCATTTTACATTTGGAAGCAGATGTGCCAATGAATTGGTGAGTACCTGAGGATGCTCATTGTTGTCAGCTGCTGGGAAGGGATAGCAAGCAGCATTCCCTGTGAGGCCAGGCCAGAAAAATATAGTCCTGGGTGGGTATAAATGCAGCAGCCTGCTCTGCTCTTTGGAAATGCCAGTCCCTCCCAGTAGCCTAGCCTGCTGCACAAGTCAGTCATGCTTTTCCTTTCCTTTTTTCCCCTCTCTTCTCTTTGAACCTTCCAGGGTTTTTAAGCACACAGAACTTCCAACAGACCACGTACACCTTGAAGGCTGAAAACAAAGGGGAGCCTTGAAATGTGTTCTGATCTCTGGGGATCTAATTAATTTACTAATAGCAGCAAGTGCTCTTGCAGCCTGAGCTTGTCACTTCATTTTACTAAGCACGTTTGCTTTGTTACACCTAGTAACCCCTAAAAAATGAGTTGTGCATCCTCATTTCTTGCTTATTAAAACCACCCAAAAAATCTGTTTGGTTTAATTATATCACTTTGTACTTCTTGAAATTCAAATGCTTTTCTGTTTAACTAATGGTGTTAATGAATGACATGCATGCAACTTCTAAAAGTACATTTTCACAGCAAGCTGGTGCCTTTTTTCTTAAGGTGTCAGCTCTCTGATGACAGGTGACAAAATTCAGGGACTTTTTCTGTATACCCTACTATATCAAGAAGGCATCTGAATATGTCCTTTTGACTTTCCTGGGCTAAGTGAGAGAAATGATCTGTTGAGGACATTAAGCAGGAACCTCCTCCAGCAAGACATCAATTTGGAGCATTAACTACCTGTTTTAATCCTTTTGGTTAAAACCAATAGGAAGGTTATAGTGAAGAAAATGTTTGTAGAGCTCTCACTCTTTTTATTTCAGTGTGGCTTTCACAAGAGGCTTTTCTAGCAAAACTTTGAAGCACTCATTCACTTCTTTCTCTTATGAAGCATCAAGTACATTCAAGATGCCCTTAATACACAATTCTGTTAAGTGGCTTTACCTTAGTGAATAACTCTGATAAGATTTTTGCCCTTTAAGATACCACTTTTAGCTCACTCTCACAGTCTGCTGTGTCTTCTCACATACTTTATATGCTTCTTGTATGGTCTGTGGTATGGTTCAGACCCATGGGCTCTGCTTGGTAGCCTTGAGCTTTGAGTTCTGCTTGGCTTTGGCTCCCACACTGCCTGGTGGGGGAAGCGAGCAGTTGGATTTCCTGTCATCTCAGTACCAAGCTATTATCTGCCCTCTGGAGCTCTCTGACATCAGGACATAACATATTTTCAGTATTTCCTAGTGGGTTTGTTGGCACATCTTCCAATACTTTCCCGAGCTGCTCATCTGTTTCAGTCTGTGGGGTCCTGTCCCCGCACAGGGACTCAGCTCCAGGTTCAAAGTGTTTGATGAGCAACATCAGAGCAGCAACTTGCTCTCCCACGGTTTTACCTTCCCTTACAAACACCAAGCAGTTAAAAACAACATTCTTTTCATGTTTTCTCTCAAGAGCAGCATTCCCCACATGTCACTGCTCTCATCTCACGATTTGGCACTTCCTGCAGTCCTGACTGTATTTTTGGTCATAGACACTGTCTATGAGCAAGGACAAATTCACTGCACCCTTTGCAGACCCTCTGACGAGTGCAGGTTTCTAACATGTGCTCTGACTCCCTCTCTGCCACCCTACTGCATCTGTGGAGGCTCTTTTCCCTTCAGAGCACTGCACTCAAGCCATGTCCTCTCCTTACCTCCTTCTCTTCCAGCCCTCTGAAAGGCTTCAGAGGTTTATGTTGGAATAAGAGTTTCAATTTTTTTTAAAGTACATCAGTCCAGTTCTACTGCTCATTAACCCACAGTGTACTTAAACCACTTTTTTGCATGTCAGGCACCTCTGCCAAGTGACCAGTGACTAACTGGCCAGGGGAAGGCTGGAAGCACCACTTGGCATCATGGTCACAGCAAAGAAGTAGGAATGGCACCAGGCAGATAACCAGATACATGTGAACGGGGGTCAAGGTGAAATTTCTGTACATTGAAGAGGTGGTTAGAGATAAGACTGAGACTTCTGATCAGAAAACCAGGGTCAGGAATTCCTAGGCACCCCTAAAGCAAGTGTCTGACAATCCTGAGAAAGTAAGCATTTAATATTACATGTAAAATCTAAACACAGCAAAGCATGGAAACATAAGCAGTTTCCAAGTGGTTTCAACTCTAGCCTGTAATGTCACCATGAAGAAGAAGAAGATATTTTCAAAACTCACCTTATTTGTCACCAGGAATGACAAAACCCAGCCATAATCATGGTGCTATAGACTGGTAGCATCAGATGGTGACTACAGGCAGATTTAAGGGAGAGCAAAGGTACCTGTCTGCACACAGCCAGTGTGCTCATACAAATGAGGACCAGCTCTCTGCTAGTTTGTGTCAATAAATATGCATGACTGCTGAGCCATGAGCCTTTTATTTGTATGTAGTAAACCCTAATAAACCCCTGATTACTCTTAACATCATGTGGGAGCAAGTAAACAAAATAGTATTTCCATCCTGGTTCTTTCTAAGGTTTACAACCATTACCATTTCTAGTAAGAAAGATTATCATATGTTCATCATATTGATATTTAGAGGCTTCATTAGTACTTGGAAGTAGGTCCCTAAGATGTGTAGAGACTCATTACTGGTGCAGTTTTTCACTGTCAGTAGGTGCACTTAAAACCCTGTTTGCACTAGAGATGTTCTTCTGTCTAGCAGCAATCTGAAGTTCACAGGCATTGAAAATTACCTGCAAAATTAGCATATTTAAATTAAGCAACAAAAGTTCTCATGGAAGAAGAGGAAGAGAGAAAAGTATGCTGGCCATCTTCAGTGTTTCTGTAGCATGGAATTTGGTTCTGCTGCAGATTTGTTACAAGCTTGAAGCACACATTCATCTGTTCAACAGTTTGATTTTACCTGCAATTGTGGGAAAGAACATAAAAAATGTGGTAAATTGGTAGCTTGGATGTTTTTCCCCATCCTGTGACTTACAAGAATGGAGAAAGATGAAGCTGGTGGTTACTCCTGGCAGTCAGATTGTGTGCCCTTGGTACAGCTTTCTGCCAGGGGAGGATCTTGTGCCCACTGTCACCTTCTCAGAAGCTGCAGAGTTGCTTTCTCACACTCATGACATCAGGAGGAGCTTGACTGAGAGCTGGACATGGTGCCCACCTTGTTCTCCCCCTCATTCTGCAGCCACAATCCTTACTTTCCCCATCCCAAAGGTGGAGATGAACTTGCAGAGCAATGTGAAGCATGCACAGAAACTTTAATTCAAAAATAGAAGCTCAATTAGAAAGCAGGATATTGATTAACATAACCAGGGGGTGTGAGGCATGGAAAGTTGCAATGTTTTCCTGTCATTCACATATGTAAAATTTCTGGACTTTTTGCTGGGCCTATAAAGAGTCCAAGCATGAGCAGGTCATAGCCCTGCCTGTGTCTTTGGCTATCCTACCTCTGTGTAGTAGGAACCACCACCACACTAGGTCTTCATTTTTCCCACTTTCATTTTGCAATTCCTAGTTGCAAATTGTGTGGAAAATGATTCATCCTAAACAACCAAAACGTTAATGGGATGCAATATGAAATAATTTAGATTGCATAATCCTGTTTTAAATGCAACATAAAAGACTTGTTAACTTTCAAAGGTATGAATGAAAGACTTGCTGAAATGACAAAGCAAGATATTAACCAATATTAACCAAGCATATTGAGTTTATATAGCCTTTGAGCAAGAGCTATTTCTATTGCCTAACAGAAGAGAGAGTCCTTTTTGTTTTCCCCCTCAAGGATCATGCTGCTGAAAAAATTAGAATATTCTTCTGGCTTTGTTCACACTAGAGAATAAACACTACAAACTCCTATATTAATGTAGTAAATCTTCCTAGTAATGTGTTATCACTTTTCAGGTGTATTCTATGAGATTGATACCAGAGTAAAGCTACAAGAAACATTAATACATTATTGAAAAGCACACTGAAGAATGTGTTCACAATTTTGCATATTCTGCCAGAAGCCTGAGATGCCAAGGACTTCTTCAGCATCCTCTTGCAGCAAGCTCTCCCCTCCTGGCACCCTCCTTGTGCATGAGCTAGTGTTTACTTAGGACTTAACATGACTTAATTCTTGTTTGCTGGATGTCAATTTTGTTTTGCTGTGTGCTTCAATTGACAGGTGTGTATGTAACATAGACTGCAGTGGATACAGTTTTAATCCTGTATGTGCTTCTGATGGAAGTTCCTATAACAATCCCTGCTTTGTCAGAGAGGCATCATGTCTGAGGCAAGAGCAGATTGACATCAGGCACCTCGGGCACTGCTCAGGTAGGATTAATTTTGGTTTTCTGATAAATGAAAATTCTGACATAACAGGGTTTGGTAGACTTTCCCTTTTCTATTTTTGGTGCAGTTATCAGTGAACTCATCACCTATAATTTCGAGTTCCTCACTACACACACAGTGCTGTGTTTACCTTGCCTTGCTTTGGCTGCAGTTACCTGGGATGACAGGAAAAGCTCTTAGGAAAATCTAGGCAGTAATCCAACAGTTCTTACATGAGGGGGTGGTAGGAGAACAGAAGGAATATCAGTGTGTGGGAAATCTTCCCTCTTGCTGCTGTGGGCTGTAAAATGTGCTTCCAGTGTGAGTTGGGTTGGTCCCTTACAAACATTGATCCATTATTCTTAAGGGTTTTTTCCAACAAAAGTGATTCTATAATTTGCTTTTCCAGTGTTGGAATGGTCCACTGAATCCCTCTGTCTACTGCCTTGTAGCTAATCCTATCCATAATCCTTCAGTTTTGGGGGCTTGCATTTAGGACTTTCTCATGGGATTAACAGCTTTCTACCACCTTGTGCAGTTCCAACACCAAAACAGGCTGTCATCAAAATAACTTACGTCTGTACCACAGAAAAGTTTTTAGTTCAAAACCTAAAAATTGGGGTGTACCATGTGTTTGTCTGGACACCAGGGTTACTGGTGATTGGGTGTGATACCAACCAGGTTGTGGGAAGAACAATGTGGGACTATGTCCAGCTTTACTGCCATTTAAAATAGTTCTTTGAATATTATTCTGGCTTATCAGTGATGCACATGTAGTGGTCTGGAAAATATCCTTTCCTAATAAGTAACCATGCATGTATTTATCACCCCAGAAACAGATGACACAAATGCAGTTGGAAAGAAAGATGATGGCATGCAGTATCGACCAGAAGTGAAAGGTACAGTGCAGATTTTGTGCTTTTTGGTCACAGTTTCACAAGATGAGAAAATAGAGCATGCAAGTCTCTTCTAGTCTGCCTTACAGCTCTGATTCCTGTAACTGAGACAGACCTGGGAACAGATTCTTTCTCACAGTGTATTGCAAGGCTAGCAGGAAGATGTGCATGATTTGTAAGTTTTGCCTGCTCTATTCCTCAAAGATGCCCAGCTGTACCCTGTGCAGTGGCCACAGGATTGAAGTCCCTCCAAGTGCTGTGAAAATTACTTTACTGGAAGACACCAAGCTGTGACATTCCTGATGAAATTACATAGCACAAGCCTCCCTGCCATGATTCCATCTTTTCTGTTAACTTTTGGGGAAAATTGATTATTCTGTATTTGTTAGGTTGTTTCAAAATATTCTCAGTAAACTAATATACTGAATCACATTGGTTGAAAATGTTTCACCTACATGAACCCTACCATACCTTTTAATAACCATTAATGCCTCAACTTTTTCTTCATCCCTGCTTGTCAGATGATGATACACATCAAATATCACTCCAGTGCTTTCTTTAGACCTCCTGTTGCTGGTAACACATTGAAAAAGCCCTTCCTGTTGTCTTACACAGCACTGGCCACACTCAGCTCTAAATGAGCTTTGGCCTTTTGTGTCTTCTCCCTGCACATACAAACCACAGCTCTGTACTCTTCCTGGGAAGCCTGACCTGGCTTCCAGTGGCCATACAAATTATCTTCCTCTTGAGCTCCACAAAGAGTTCCCTGTTCAGTCAAGCTGAGTTTCCACCCCACTTCCCTGACTTACAGTGCAGCAAATTGTCTGCTCCTGTGCTTCTAAGGGCACCTCTTAAAACTTGACCAGCATTCATGGAACCCCTCCAAAGCAGATTGCCTGGGTACTCTGCTAAAGAGCTCCATGAATAGCTTAAAGGTTTTTTCTGCTGAAATCCAGGCTAGCAATGCCCTTTTTTCTTATTGCACTGAAAGCTGAACCATTAAACCCAACCATTTCATGATCACTGTAGCCAAGACAGAACTAAAATTACACCCCTCATGAGCCCTGTATTCACAAATAGCAAGCCTAGGAGGGCTTGGCTCACTGAGTAGCTCTGACAAGAAGTTATTATCTCCTGCAAATGTCAAGAACGTCCTGTTCATCACAGCAGTATCATATTCCCAGGTGATGTGTGGGAAGTTAAAAATCTCCCATAAGGACAAAGGCTAGCAATCCAGAAATTTCTCATAATTGCTTATAGAGTAAGTCATCAGCTGGGCACTCAGTAGTAGACATCCACTACCACATTTCCTTGTTTTCCACCCCTCTAGCCCTCACCCAGAGGCTCTCAACCGCATCAGCACTAACTGTAAGTGCTGTAAAATCACCCCTGAATGAATCCTCCAACTTGTCTGCCCTGCCTGTCACTCCTGAACACCCTGTAGCCCTCCATCTCAAAACTCCACTTGTGGGACTCATTTTACAAATTCATGCAAATACCAGTGATATTGTAGCTCTGGGTGCTGACCAGAGCTTCTAGTTCATCCTGTTTGTTTCTCATACTGTGTGTGTTGGTGTTCAAGCATTTCAAATGAGTTCCTGAACTCTCCATGGTCCCAGGAGCAGTGCAAGTGTTCCCACTAGCTCAGGTGATGCCATGTGACTTACCACCACAATGGTGTTGGAATCCCTTTCCCCAGTCAGTTCTAGTTTAAAGCCCCCTCCATCCTGCCAGCTTATGCCCAAAAAGTCATTTTACCCTTCAGAATAGATTGGTTCCATCAGGACCCAGCATACCTTGTCTCTTCCATGATTTAAAACCCCAAAGTTTTGGTGGAAACACCAATCCCAGAACAAGGTATTGACATCCTGGGCTCACCTGTTTGCTTCCAGTTTCCTCTTATTATTGGGAGGATTTAAGGGAAACACTATCTGTGCTCCCAAATTTTTTTAGCATTGTCCCCTGGGCTTCTGAAATCTCGTTTGATTGACCTCAGACTTTTTTGTTGCTCCATCATCATTAGTAGCCACGGGAAAGAGCAGGAGTGAGTAGTAGTCTGAAGGTTGCAATAACCTCTTCAGTCTTGTGGTGATATCTCTAATTTGGGTCCCAGGAAGGAAGAGATCTTCCCCAAAAAGAGAATCCAGTCTGAAAATGTGTGCTTATATTTTGAACAGGAAGGAATCACAAATGAACATAATTTGCTGTTCTTTCTCCTCAGGGCTGCTCTTAATGTGGGTTTTGTTGCAAGGGGTTGGTACCTTCTCTGTTAGCTCTGGTCTTCAGTTTTTTCTGTCATTATATTTGTTTTGCACTCCCATGGCTTCCCTGAGTAAAGCCATCTCACCATGGCTTTCAACATTCTTTGTGTTCTTAGTGAAAAGTCATTCAGTGCCAAAAAGCTTCATATTTTTTTCTCTTTTCACAAATTCTCTTATTTTCACTGCATATGATGTACCAGTTGGAGTGATTTAATGTCAATTTTCACTTACATTATGATGGTATAAAAGGCACCAAATGCAATATACATCTTATTATGTAATGTAATGAAACACCACTTTCAGTTCCTATTCCAAAGAGGTAACAGCCTTTTATTCATTGCATGTAAATTGTCCTTGAAATCTAGTTAGTGGAAAAACCATTGTATATAATTATTATTATTAACGTGTATAGCTTGTGCAGTCTCACATTCAGCAAATGATGTGCATGAAGAGAGTATGCCTCATGAAAAAGGTTGTTTTGAAATTTTTTAATACAGTACTCAGGTCTCTTTAGATAGTGAGAGCCTGAAGTGTTTAAATTGATTTTTTTTCAGCCAGGATAAGAGAACAGTCCACACTCCTACCTGTTTGCTTTTGCTTTCAGTTCCTGTGAGTTACACTTGTTAAACCCTGTTCTCTGAATGGATAATATCTTTTAGTCTCTAGAACTGTGACAGTCTCCTCCTGCAGTGTAAGTGGTTACCTTAAGTTCCATCAGAAAGGTCTCTCTTCTCAGACTCAGCTGGCTTGGTGGTTTTGTTGTACCAAGATGAGCATCAGGGTTTGGTTTCAGATTTTATGCATGACTCTTCCTTCTGGTGAAGTATTTGAACTCCTACACCCAGTCACTCTTTCAAGGCTCCTACACCAGTTACATCTTTCACTTTGAAGCTCTGGAGCAGTCTAGCAGATCTCTCCAACTAAAAATTGATTCATGTCAAATGGGGGGTAAATGTCTATTTTACACTAGGAATCACCTCCTGCATTTAACATCTCCTTGCTTAATATAAGTTTTACCTCTGACCTGTGTGTGTCTGGCCACTTTTCAGGGAATGCACCCTTCAGTTTTCCACTGGGCCTCACATTCTGTATCAGTATATGTACTAAAACCAGATATGGTACGGCTCTCTTTGCATATTGATACTGATGACTGTAGCTCATTACAAGTTTTGATTGGGACCAATATGACAGTAATTAAATTCTTGGAAAAGGAGGGAGATGATAGTTTTGGGATGAGACATCCCCACTTTTCTCTTCTTAGGAGTGTCACAACAATGTATTCCATCAGTGCAGTGGTGGACACATTGTCAGTATTATTCAACATTCTTCCCTTGTATCAAGTCATCTCTATCTTCAAAACAGCCTGAATTATAAAGCTTCCTTGTATCTAAAGCCTCTAATACAGGGTAGAGTTTTTTCTCTAGAACCACAACACTGGCCATATTCAGCTCTAAATGAGCTTTGGCCTTTTGTATCTTCTCCCTGCACAGAAACAAAAAATAAAACAGCAGTATTTCTCTTTTTGTCTTGTAAAAATGCATTCTCTTTCTTGCTGGTGTCATTTCAAATATATGCAGTTGTATAAGAGATTTCTTCCTTACACTCCTTTTTGCTTTATAGTTTCTTATTTGTGAAGCTATAGTCCATTGCCATGAAAATGAGCAAAATTCCATAATTACACTCTCATCTTAAGATCCCTGTTCTTCAGAGAAGTTCATTATGAAATGCCAACTTCTGCTGATATATTAAAAAAAAAAAAAAAAAAAAAAAAAAAAAAAGTTGGGGGAAAAATGGATGAAAGTTAACACAGCTTTTGGTAACATGACAGAAGCATGAAAGATGTTGGGGCAGAAGGGATTGCCTTCCTGGCAATCTGGGCTGAGCTGGACAGCAACTAAGTGCCCACCAGTTGCTTGCTCTATCCCAGCTTCCCTCAGATTGACAGAAGAGAGAATCAGGAAGCCACACATGAGAAAAACTCATTGGTGAAGCTAAAGGCAGTTGAAGAAGCAAAGCAGGGGGGGAAAGAAAAGAAGAAAAAAAACCAAGTGATGCAAAAGCTGTCACTCACAAAATCCCATCAGCAGGCTGATGACCAGCCAGCCTCTGAGCAGGTGCCACCTTGGAAATACCAAAACCATAGTTTTTATTGCTGAGCACGATGCCATATGGTGTGGGATAGTCCTCTGGCCAGTTTGGGTCAGCTGTCCTGGCTGTGTCCCCTCCCAGGCTCTTGCCCACTCCCAGTCTTCTTGCTGAGGGAAGAAGCAGAGTGAAAAGCTGAGGAAGTCTTGGTGCTGTGTAAGCTCCTTACAGCAGCAGGCAGAACAGTGTTGTGTTACCACTATTATTTCAGAAATCTAAACCACAGCACCCCATCAGCTGCTGTGAAGGAGGTTAACTCCATCCCAGCCAAAACCAGCACACCTCCCAAAGGAATGGATAATTTAAACACATTTCAACATTTTTAAGTTCCCTCTCCATAAAAATGTTTCTCTGAGGAAGACTGCTATTGAAGTGCTTGATTTCAACTTTAACCCCCAGTGGTACCAATCAGATCTGGGCTGTATCAAGTGGTTTTCTACCCAGTAATCATAAAATGTGGTTCAGCATCTTTCTAACCCTTTTTAGAGGTTCTTTTTCATCTGTTTACACATGGGAGAGAGCTCTCTGTATCTGTGTATTAGCTCTTTGCCCCAGTGTCACTGACAAAGCTTCTGCTGATCTTCCTGCTTTGGTTTGTTTCTGTCACAAACTTTTCTCCTTTTTGAGAAACCTGATATAAAAAACACATTTAGATGTCTCTGAGGATCATTTTCCAGTGCAGTATATTCTAGAAAATCTCTGTAGGTGCCTCTGAAACTTCCCCCTTAAGCCTCTGCTTTATTATTCTCTATTTCTTTATTCACTGTAAGTTTTAAGGATATGCTGTTCTTGGATGAGAGTTTTAAATTAGCATCATAGACCCATGTATAATTGTTTATGTATATTTCTTTTCAAGATGCCAGTGATCAAAGAGAAGACATTTACATTGGAAACCACATACCTTGTTCAGAAAGCTTCAATGGTTACTGCATACATGGAAAATGTGAATTCATTTATTCCACTCAGAAGGCTTCCTGCCGGTAAGTCCTTCCTGTCTCCAAAATGGGATTGAAATCACTGTGAAGCCTTATCAAAATGCTCTCTAGACACAATGACAGGATGTGTCACTTTGTGGTATCTAACAGTGGCACAGGAGTTGTATCCCTGTGCCATGGGCAGCACCCAGGTGATCCAGTCAGGAGGGAGACTGTGCTCAGGGAGAGGCTCAGTCTATTGGGTACATCAGAACCTGAATCCCTCTGAGGAGTGGAGCCTCAGTGTTGTAGTCAGCTGCTAAATCATATCCAGACCTAAAAAAAACCAAACAAAACAGACACATTAAAAAGGCCTTTGCCTTGCATGGCTTGTCTCTGTGACTGTTCTTTCCCCACTGACCTCTCAACCTGTTCTTACACCATCTGTACATTTTATTGCTCCTGTTGTAAACTCTCTCTAGAGAATCAATACCTTATTTTTAACATTTATTACCCTTTTTCACTATAATAGGTTTCATCTAGAGAATAAAAAATTGTGAAATATTCTTTAGCCCGCACCTTTTGTCTGCTGTGTAAATGAGCAACTCAGAACACACATTAAGCCACTCACTCTTACCCAGAGTATGTTCCTTAGCTCCCAGATAACTTTTTTCCTTTACATTTCACCAATCAAATTCTGTATCTTTTTTTTCCTCCAAATTGTTATTATTATCATCATTATTATTATTATTATTATTACTAAGTTGTTTATAGCAAAAGGCCACTTGGCAATAAGATGCAGTGCCCTACTTATTAGGAGGTTTCACTCCTGAGCTTTTATTTTGCAAGCTTGTACTTTCAGATTAATGTGGCTGAAACTGCTATAACTCTTCACTTTCTTTTGCTTTTGAAAATTCAGCTGTAAATCCATTGGATACTTTCATATTTTCTTCCTTGATCCTTATTGATTGATGATATTTAGGTGTTTTTCACACTGCCAAGATTTAAGGGTTTCCAGACAGATCAGAGAGCAGGAAGCCAGAACAGTAGAACCAGTATGGTTGTCAACTTCAGCACTTGAAAGTTTTAATTATTTCTTTTACCATGCAAGACCCTTTCTTGTTTATTTTCACCTTTCCAATAGGACTGTTTTGGTTTTCTTTTCATCTGGAACCAAGAGAACTCAACGTGGTTTTGCTTCTTTTGGGAAACTGGGTGCATCCTCAACATCATCTTGATGGGCATTAGGAAACACTATCTAATTACAGTAATCTTTTGATCTAGAACTGTATGTAAGACAGTTTCTAATGTATTTGTCCTCAAAATGCTTAAAGCAGCAGTAATTCAAGGAAAAAAAATCCTGTCTGAATTAACTAATTTTTATTTTCTCAGAATATTTTTCTGGAAGGTGATAATCTTATAGTAATTTATCAATTTATGATTCAGTGTAAATTATTTTTTTAAAATATTAATTATTACTTTAGCAACTATTGATAGGCAATGTTTTGATCAATTTAATTAATGTACCATTCTTTAAAATTCTATTTTATAGTTACATTTACTGTTACTACCTTCAGCTATGTATTTAAATAGTCTGAATAGTATCTCAGCACTGAGCCTAGCACAGTGAATCTCATGTGGCTCCAGTCAAGAATTTGTGACTATCAATTCTTGACCCTGAGTATCAGATCTCCCTTTGATTTTTCTTGGCAATTAAAATACTGATGGTCTCATGCTTTATGCATGTTTCTTACTGGAGCAGAGTTATTAAGGAAACAAATAGTTTATAACAGACATCAATCTGCAGTAGTAATCATGCACCTCTGTCAGAGAAAAAAATTCTCTTTCTCCAGCAAGGAAAGCATAATGATGAATGTTAAAGGCAAATTGTTATTTTCAAATGCTTTCAGTTCTCATACACATCTAGCATACACACTGTTTAATTTGGTCCTCATTTCCTGAGAGCCATCCAGTGAGGTATCAGATGACCTATAAAACTGCAGAAAATACTTGCACAGGGCAAATTCTGAGTTCTGCTTTCACTGAGGGCAATGAATCTCCTTGCTTATTGTACAGCAGCCCTCCAGGACTGCCAGCAGGCAGGGAGGGAGGTTTTGTAGCAGTCAGCTGCACAGAGTTGGGTTCAGCAGCCTTTGCACAGATGGGATCGGGTCTGTCTCCTGCTGCCCCCCTCGTGCAGTGCAGCTCTGCCCTGTCCTTATGGCAGGCTGCATCAAGGACACACAGCACAGCCCTTTAGAAAGAAATCCAAACTTTGTGCTAAATCAATTAATTGACTGATCAGCTTATTTTGATAAATACTTGCTGACCTCTATTGATCTTGGTATGATATTAATGCCGTATTATCTTGTTATACTTTTATGCAGCAGAATGCTTTAAAATCTGTTCTGCTAGTTTAAGGTAGAAAACTAGTGCCTACTACTTCATCCTGCCATAATGTAATTGTTAATAGAAGCACTTCTTCCTGAATCTGCATTTAGTATTTCTCAGAAATAATTTCTTGTCATTTCAATGTTTCTGAGGAAACGTCTTTGAATTCCTTGAGCCTCCTCTGCATTAAAGCAGCTATCACATTGATAATACATCATCTGCTACTTTCTTTAAGGAAAACAAAAGCAAAGTAACAATAAGATTTAAGTCTTCTTGACTAACAAGGAGACCTCTTCCTTTTTGTGTCTTCTTGCATGATTGCCAGTGCGTTCATGGTCCTCATTCTTTTTGCATGCTTATACAGAGTTCTCTTTATTCACTTCCTGGCTACCACTGGGCACAATTACAGTACTTGAGTGTTCTCTTTAACAAGTCTTACCAGAATTTGATTCATGCCTGAACCAAAACTCCTCACAGAGCAGCTCATGGCTGGAGAAAGTAGAGTCACAAGATTATGAACATGTAAACCCCAACTATTATCCCTGCATGCAGAGGGGGATTAGGAGTTGCATTAGCAGTTGTAGAAAGTTCTTTGGTGTTATTATTTTGTTGCTCCAAACAGAATTAATTCCTACCCTAGAACAAAGCTTTTGAATGAGTGAATCTGATTTTGTGTTGCACTCAAGCTTGTCAGATCCAGTTTACAAAAGGATTGTTGCTTTGCCTGCATGAGAGTATTTCTTCTCCAGCTGTAGAGCTGGAGGCCAATTGTATGGTTCAGTTGTCCATAGTGATGCATTTGTGTCAGTAGATTCTAAAGGACAGCTGTACAAGGAACTTGCTCAGGGTTCCAAGTGGTGGCCTTTGACTGCAGACTTCATCTCAGTGCTATGGTTGGCTCCTGTGTTTTCTTGTGTCTCAGCCTCTTTTGCCTTGAGACATGAATTTTTTAGAGTGTGTTTGCACTGGCACATCTTGCATTGCTGGAACATGTCACTGCTCAGAAACAGCCTCTGCTGAGTTTCTCATTGAGCTATCTGCTGCTTTGCTCAAGCAAGTTACTATTTAGAGAGCTGCTTCTCTTCTGCTTTCAGCTATTTCTCCCCCACCCCATGCAAATTATCTTTGATTCTTCCTTGAACTCTCACTTGAACAGTTGTGAGCCATTGGGTTTTCTAAGCCAACCTCCATCACATTCTGGCTCAGCCACAAGGCAGGAGGGGGTTTGGTGCTGGTCTCATCCAGTAGATTTCACAAGATTACACTTCTCTAGGTAGCAGCTTGAAAAGAGGTCTTCTTTTTCCAGGTGATTTTCAACCCATATTTCAAGGTTCCCCTCCCTCTTTGTCACTTCTGCCCCATATTGACAATGGAGCTGAATGAACTGTGCTTTCTCTGTGTTTCATGAGTGTGGTTCTTGCATTTCATTTAGCCTTGTCTACTCGTCTTCCAAGTGTCTGCTTGTTCCATTCAGTTGCTTCACTATTCCCAGATATTGTACCAATATAATAATGACCCACATATTTATTTTGACAAATCAGAGCCTTCCCCACATTGATGTGTTTTCAGAGAGCTACTAGTAACCTTATCCAGAAAAAGCAGAGTGTATCTATTTGCTCTGTTTCTTCTCTTGCCACACAGATCCAAACCACTCCCTAACCCAAGCATTATCACACATGCTCCTTCTCACCAGCTCTTTCTCAGCTGGAGTCACCTTGGATTTCTCATTTCATCTGCAAAAGGACCGGGGTGCTGTCAAATTACAGATTCCATGAAATATTCCTTTTCTTTTTCAGGTGTGAATCAGGATATACTGGGCAGCACTGTGAAAAGACAGACTTTAGTATTCTTTATGTTGTCCCAAGTAGACAAAAGCTTACTCATGTCCTCATTGCAGCAATAATTGGAGCTGTACAGATTGCCATTATAGTTGCAATTGTCATGTGCATAACCAGGTAGGTAAAGACAAAAACAGTGGAAAATTAGACATTGTATGGATATAATTTTTCTGTATTCAATTATAAGATGCCCAATATTTTATTTGCTTAATACCCACTTAAAAGCTACCTAATGACTGAAGCAGGATGATTTATGCAACCTCCTATCTGCCCCTTTGTTCCTTTGGTGACAAAAGACAGATTTGAATCTGTCAGATTTGATTTTGTTTGAATTCAGAAACCATCAGTAACCACTCTGAATTTCCAGACTAAATACACAGCAGTCTTGAGGCAAATCCAAGAGTTAAGCTACTGTGCTAGAACTTCACTGGACTTATTGAAGCATTGCTGAAATTTTGTGGAAGCTATGATCCCCAGCTACCACCCAGAGAGGCTGACAAGATGCTGTTCCCTGTGGTACCACTGTAAATGGTGTTACACACAGAAAGAAATATCCCTTACACCATATACATTTTCTGAAAATCAATGTGCAACTTACTCCCATTATTAGACACTCACCATAAGAACCAGTTTTGTGGAACCTAAAGACACACAGAGGTCAGAATTCTGGGGTGTCTCAAATTCTCACCCTGTGTAAAAACTGGGATGAGAGCCATGGGTTCTTTTTGATGACAATGCATTCAGTTCTAGGACTTGAAGCAAACAGCACTGAGGTCTCTGAGATAGATTAAGGATGACTTAGTTACCTTATAGGTGGATGAAGTGTTTAAGTCTTACACTTAGGCAACCGTGCCACAGTTTGACTTTTCCTCCTCGAGCTGTCCTTCACTTTTTCAGCTCCACTTACATTGGGCCATAAAACTTTCTGCTACTGCATTTGTTCATGGCTTCCAAAACTCAGTGATGTAGAGGGACACCCTGTGAATGAACAGTACAGGCCTTTTTCCCTGTATCCCTTGTAAAGTTCAACCTAACAGACACTAGCACATGTATAAAACACCACCTGCACCTGTAAAAGAGTTACTTGGCTCCTGCAATTGATGTCATTCCCCTGTTCACTCAACATCCTGCTGGCCAAAGCAGTGGTGTGGAAGGCTATGGTTCAGCTCCTCTCTCAGCCTCTGTGTGACCATGCCCCAGCTCTCAGTCTCTCTTGCTGCATCCCAGCAGGACTGCTCCATCATTCATTGCCTGGCTGAGTAAGTGCCATTCCATTCAGGATTGCTGGCTCTTGTGAACCCTTTTAGTTGTGTGTCTGGCCCCAAGAAAAGGATCCCCAGAGTCACCCCACAGAGAGACCTGGGTGGGCTCTGTCTCATGGGCTGCTGTGAGCAGCAAGGCACCTGGAGGTCCAGCACTTCAAAAGGCTGATTGATCCAGCCTCACCATCCACTGGGTTTTAAATATGAAATATGTATACAGTAAAGCTAAGGCAACCATTCCCCATGGAATGTGTTTGCTGGATCAAGGCTGAAGGGTGTAGCACTGCTGGTTGCAGTCTCAAGGTCAAGCAGGGCTCCCTTCTGAACAATCTGGGGTCCTACAGACATTCCCAGCTCACAGTCCAGTACTGAACAGCAGGAACATCCCACTTGTCAGCACAGATCATAGACTCCTTGCTATTGTTACTCACAGAAAATTAAGTCAATGCATGATTGCTAGGCTCAATTATATGTGGCATATATAAAATCAGCCCTCCTTTCCTATTTCTCTCTTTTGTTTAACAGAAAATGCCCCAAAAACAATAGAGGACGTCGGCAGAAGCAAAACCTAGGCCATTTTACTTCAGATACATCATCCAGAATGGTTTAACTTAGTGCTTTTTATACCTACATTGACCATGTGATGTACATTTTTATTATATCTTTTTTTAAAGAATGGAAATATTTATTTCAGAGGCCTTATTTTTGAACATTTTTAGTGTAACAATGTTGGTCTGTATTCTGAAAGCATCAGCTCTAACAGCTATGGACTGTTTTAGTATCTTTACTTTTATGTTTTTGAATACAGTAGTTCATTTTCTGTATCTGTATCACATGGTTATATAATAGACTTGTGCTTTATCCATGGAATGTAATATTTTTGGGAACACAGATTTATTCCAATAATGGTTGTAGACTTAAAAAAACCCCAACAAACCAACAAAATAAGTCCACATTAACTAACAAACAAGGCATGAACTAAAGGTAAAAATGTTTACAGCTTACTTTTCTTATGAGGAACTAGAAAACACTGTGTTTAAATACCGTAGATATTTAAATGTTTTTGGAAGTTAGTAACTGATTTTTTAGACACTGCCTATCGCATGAACTGTGAAGCTGTGTGCTGTGTGTAGTTGTAACATATTTATAAAATGTGTGGGCTGGGTCTAAGCACTGCCATCTTCATAAATAATTCCAACAATTTATTTTTAAAGACGAAAATTATAAATTTCATAATTTGGGAAGTTACCTGGTAGAACAGATGGCACAGGTCCAAAAGAAGTAGGTCTTAGTAGATTTAGGTATTGTAAAAATTGGTGTTGAATAATTGAACACAAATAATTGGAATAAAGCCTACTTGATCACTGTTAAAACTGTTTTAATACTTCTTAAACTTTTTTAAAGAAAATACATGTTTTAACACCTACAATACAGATTGTATAGTGTTTGTGACTAAAATAAAAAAAAATAAAAGTGAATGAATTACTAGTGCTCTTGTATAGAGTATTTTCAAGAGCTAAAGAAGTCCATCCAAATTAGTCTGCTGGTCATAGTTATATTAATAGACTGTTAGTTGTCGTTTGAAAGATCCCAAGATAAAGTGTGAATAGGATGTGGTCAGCTGTTTTAACATGTAGTGTAGGCTTTCAGAATTTTGCATGTAGGATTTAATAATTTGTTCAATAAAAAAAAAATGCTTTCAACATTTTGAACTGGAAAAGCATGTCACAATACAGCGTTTTCACTATATTGCCTCTGGTTTAGTGTGTTTATTTGTTACCCCACGGGGCAATTGCAGCAAGTTGAAGATCTGAAGTTGTTTTGCTGGAAAAGAAACAACCGTGCTAATTTTCCTGACCGCTATTTGAATTCCCTCAGAGGAAAGCACTCCAGTAACATGAAAACAAAAGTAGATCTTTAAAAATATGCAAGTTTGCTTTCCTGCTTAATTAGCAAGTTACTTAACTTTCCTGGATTAACACTAATAACTTCATCGGTACAGAAGCGTGACCCTTTAAACGTATGTTCCTTTCCAGATATTGCTTCCTAATTTTAGGGGTTTCATGTTGCTGAAGGTATCTGAGCAATCATGTGTGGATATTTTGTAGTCAGAAGTATTTGACCAAGCTCCAGGAGCAGCGTTTCACGCCCTACTTTGAGCATCGCCGGAGCCAGCTGTCGCCCTGGCTCCCTGCAGCAGCGCCAGAATCGTTCTGGCAGGATCGCCGAACCTTCGCCTCCCTCCAACCTGGCTGAAGGCTGGCAACATGGATCGCCGCGAAACCCCCTCGGAGGCCGACAAAACGCACCAAAACCGCCTCTCCAGCGTCATCGAGGAGGAAGAGGAGCAAGATGCAGCTTACACCATTGTGACGGTCCTGGACAAAGTGGCCAACATTGTTGACAGCGTGCAGGCGAGCCAGAAGAGGATAGAGGAGAAGCATAGGGAGATGGAAAATGCCATCAAGACCATACAGATTGACATTTTAAAGCTTGCCCAGGCTCACGGCAACACAGGCTTCACGGTGAACAAGTTACTGCAGAAAACCCGCAAAGTCAGCTCCACCATGAAGGAGGTGCGGGCGCGCGTGGAGAGGCAGAGCACCAGCGTGAGGAAGGTGGAGGCAAAACAACAAGAGATGCTGAGAAAAAACAAGTTCCGGGTGGTGATCTATCAGGTAACCCTGAACCTAATTCCTTGTGGTACTGTCACTTTGCCACCCCTTTGGTGATGTCTGGTAGGTGCTGGTTAACGAAGCAAAAGGCGCGGGAGTTATTTTATGCTTTCTTTAACACTGGTCTGTGCTCCCCAATGCCTTTCAGCATGAACCCACTGGCAGCAGCACACAGGGTCTATTATTAGTGTGGGTAGTTTCTGAGCCAGTCGTCTAAGATTAACTGCAGATCAGCAAGGACTATTTGCTGCCTGTCTGAAAGGTAATATGAGGCAGCCCCTGTAAATCTTGTCATACAAACCATGCCTGACATTCATCTCTGTTATTTTTTTTCACCGTATTAGGTAGAAATGCAAATAGCAGAAGTGTTTTCAGGCTCCCTGAAATGCAGAATTTCTTCTAATGCTAATTTCAAAACACGGCTTATTTAACTTGCAGCATTGCCCAGGCTTTCATACTGCTAGCAAATTGGGACTTTATTCATTGTCTCAGTGGATAGCAGTATATGTACAAACTAAAGCTTAGACCCACAAATCCTTCATAACAACAAATACTCCCTTGCATGCTTTACCTTGGAAATGGTTTAAAATAGCACTGTTCTTTCAAACACAGTTGGCAAGGGAATCATACAGTTTCTTTCACTGACCTTATTCTACGATGTTCATTGTAGATTAAAATAATTGCATTTGAAGAGAAGTTTCATGAAACAGCATGGTCTCACTTGCATCCATACAAACAGTGCAGGCAGTTCTGGGGTGTTGTCAATGAGTGCTATGAAACACATTTGCCTAATGGTCTGATCCTGCCTTTGCTGGTGCTTCCCAGCTTCCCAGGTCAGTAGAAAGTAAGTGTTTGATCTTTTGCCAGAAGTATAGTTGCTCCTTTTTTAGCAGCAAGACACCAAAGCTTCTTTCAAATGAGTTGCATTCTTCATTGGGCGTTCTTGAAAATACCACCCCTCTTGAGTAACACAATGCACCCCATCACTCAGCTTTACAGCCTGGTCTTGCATCTGTTTGTACATAAATAACTTCATTTGCAATGAATGGAGCTGTGTGTTTCAATGAGTTTATTCACCACCAGGTACAGCTGACAAATTCTTCATAACCTAGCTTTCTTAAATAGTTCATTTTCCACTACTGGGGAAAAGTAGCTGAAAAAAAAGAGAAAAGGCTGGAGGTAGGGAATATTACCTCTTTAATGTTATGTTAGTACCATATACAGTCAAATTGTGCCTCCCAGATTTTTTGACTGAATGACTTACTACAATTGTTCAGTAGAGAGTATAGGCCAAATCTGTTCTATTATTACCATTATTGCAAGCTGCATCATCATCATGGAATAGAAAACAGGCACTTTCACTCTTTGCTTGCAAATAATTTCCCAGCTAAAGGTAATAAATCTCTGTGACTCCCCTGGTTAATGGCATAATGCCATTTCATTGATGGGCCTTTACCATAATGACTGCAGCAGAATCAATGCTTTGAAAATATTTTTTCTTAAAACAGTATCCATTACATGATGTAAATTTTTCTGCTAGCAAGATATGAGCTGTGGTTTATTTAAAAATATAGTAAAATACGGTCAAAATGGATTTACACACAGGTGTAAAGAACAGCTATTTTTATTTTCAGTTATTTCACACAAAAGGTGGCTCTCCCAATGTGTGCTTTCTCTAAGAACCACCTTCAGTAGGAGTTTATGATCTCTCTGCTGGTTTTGCTGGACAAGAATGACCTGCACCCTGCTCTGTATGTTTAATTCTTAGGTGGTACTTTCCAGGAAGGGAAACAGCATTTTTTGTTGTCTTTCTGAATCCCTACAGTGGTTTAGAAGTGGCAATGAGAATATGAATGATGCCATTCTTAACTTCTATTCCTTCTGTAAGGTAGATTGAATAACTTTTTCCCACTTTCACAGAGGAGAGGCAGACACATGGATCCCTCTAAGATCCACCATTTAACACTATTCTGGAGAGGGATAACTGCAGCACTGCATGAAACCTGGAACAGCCTAGGTAGGCAAGAGTGCACTGAAACTTCAAGGCACAGCTATACTCACAAAGGTCTCTTTCACACCAGTGCAGTGATTTTCACACTGCTGGTTTACACCAGGGCAGGCACACTGCTGCAGTGCCAAGACCTGAATGACTGGAGCTTGGCTGGGATGAGTGGGAGGCTGTTAATAGCTACAGAACCAGCGTACTCCCTGTGCTATACGTTACAAATGGATATAACCAAGTTGTTTACTCTGTGGCTGTGACTGACAGCTCTTCTGTAGTGAGGCTTTTTCTGATGAACTATTTGGGGCATTGTGATGGGGCCAATGACCCATGTGTTGCTGGCATGGAATCTTTGCACGGGTGAGCACATGTGGGTTTTAGGTTTAACTTTTGCAAGAACATCAGGGTATGAAGAAAAAGGAAACACCAATTAAATACTAAAGATTTTCTTTCAAGTGGATAGCTTTGATCTTATCACTGATGGAGGGAGTAGGCAGGTTGAAAAGGATCATTGGCTGAAGGAGATTGTCCCAAGAGATCTCAGCAATGATGAAAAGAGTTGGCGATATCCTCACATTAAAAAAAGACAAAGTGATCATCCTTTAGCAGAACGATTAGGGAATTGAGAGAATTCATTTTTAGAAGGCCTTGTGGTTGAGGAAAAGATTTGGTAGCAGGCAGCTCTCCTCCCTAGGCTGACTTCATGATTAAAAATGCCAGGTTACTTCAGACTTTCTAGTGGAGTCTTTGACCCTGGAGTGCTATGTGCCCTGAGACTATGGTAGGGAATAAAAAGGATGATGTAGGTTGTACAGGTCACTGCTCACTTCTGTTCAGGTTAGTCTGAATAACCAGCTGTAAGAGCTATCATTTCTCTGAAGTCAAAGAGCATTTAACAGTTTAAATCATTCTCACTAAATTATTCAGAAATTAAAGGAGATATATTTTTTACCCTGGATGAACTTGTTTCATTTGCTTTTCTGCATGTTCTGCAAGTCCCTGTTTAAATGGAACTGTACAGGCACCAGAAAGTCCATGTTACTGTTACTGGGCTTTTGTCTATTATTATTTCACATAAGCACCATAAATGAGTAACTACTTCCTATGAAGGGACAAGTGCATTTGTTTCACTCACTGCTGTCTGACATTTAAAATTAGTGGATGTGTCAAATACCAAGTAAGATTATGGCTTGACTGACCTACACAGTAGGGTTACAATGGATTTGTTTGCCCTGAGGTTCTCTACTACACACACAGGGAGAGGCTCAGAGGAGCAGCCTTGTGTATGCTGCTGGTATTATGCATAAATAAGTTAAAATGTGTCTTCCCTTGCCCATTGACATTCTGTGGTTATTATGACTAGGACAGTCAGAATGGTGAGATCATGATGGGGATAATAATCTGGAAACCTGAGGTGGAAGCACCTTCATCTGAAGTGGAGTAGAAATTAGGGTGTCAGGAGCTCAGGAGGTTGCCATTAATTTGGTACCATTTGGGCATAAGAATGGCAGGCTCAAAAATGGCCCTGAGGAACAAAATCCTTAGTAGAGTGGAGTTAAAGAGCTCACCCAGAGCAGACTGTGCTAGGTGGCTCGTATTTCATAATTTTTCTGTTTTGCAGAAACATAGGAGGTCTTATCCTTCCTCATATGTATGTACCTGGTATCTTACCTCATAACAGATAATCTGGAAAAACAACAGGTGGCAGTGCATTGTGTTGAAATGTGAAGTGAAGCTTGCAATGGGCTTCTGATAGTGTGTTTCTAAGGCTGCCTTTGTCAGCTGTGGAATATCTTCCTTGAAAATCCTGGTACAGAAAAGGTGTGAAACATGCTCAAAATTAGAAGCTGTCAGTTCATAGAAAGAAATATAGACAAGAAACCAAATTACTTTTACATTTGAAATAATGATAATTTTAGTGTACATGGTGCTAATTCCTGTACTTTTAGCTCTGATCTGAAATCATAAATGGATCAAAAATGTCCATAAATGGACATCTCCAGTTCTGGAGACAACAGGGTCTGGACAAAACTGCCTTTGAGAACTCATGGGAAGAGAAGAAACCTAAATTGTTATTAAAGTGTAGCTTGAAAACTTAATGGGAAAAAAACTGGTGTGAATTGACTGACTACCTCTGACAGCAGAACACTGGCCTCAGCAGTCCAGCGACACAGGGCCTTTGTTGGAGTCTTGTGGCAGAAACCTTATAAATATTTTTACAGCTGGGATAGGTAATTGCCTTGCTGAGAAAACAGAGAATAAAATAAAGCTAATGATTGTGTCAGAGTGTCACGAGAGCCCTTTGTTTGCATTGTTGAGCCCAGTGCTCCTGTTCAAAGTGCAGAGCTGGCCCCGTGCTGTGCAGCAGCCACTCAGGGAGAAGCTATCAACAGCTAAAGAAAAACTGTTTCTAGTGACATGTTTGCAAGGAATGAGGAGAAAGAAAAAGCTAAAGAAAATATTTTAAAAACCCAGATATTGGGCTGCTTCTGTGTTCTTAAAATGAAATAGTTTGCATATTTCACAGGACTTTGCTCATACCAGAGTCCAAACTGGACTCAACACCATTGGATCTGGTGCCCCCGGACCCATTCCTTTGGGATGATCCTCACAAGGGGACAGGCTGTCCTCAGAGCTGCCATTGATTTTTCTCCCCCTGTTAGCAGTGAGTGGTGGAAACAGCTGATCTTAGTTTACATTTGCACTGGATGCAGCTGTTCAGGGCATCCCTTGGGGCTGCCCTGCAGGTCAGCACAGGAGCACAGTTACAACATGAGTCTCCTGTGTTGTGCCTCTTCTCCATGGTCCAAGGGGCTGCTCCAGGAATTGTCACCAGGAACTGTGGCTGGCTGCTGTGGATGCATAGAATCACTTAGATTGGAAAATTCCTCTTGAGATCATCAAATGCAGCTGTTCAGCAAAACCCTTCATTCAGGAACAGGCTTGACTGGGACATGCAGTTGGGATTCATATTCTGAACACTACTGAATCTTGCAATTATTCACTTAGTACAGAAAAAAAGTTAATCAAAACACCACAGGAATGGAGATGAGGAATATGTGAAGTCACAAACAGGAGGTTTAGGATTTGGACAGGACTCATCTTGCCAGGCAAAAATTAGACATCAATAACACAGATGTTTGTGTATTTGGTCTGTATATTCCTTTCAAGTAAGTGGGGAGAAGTGTGTGGAACCTGATTCTCCCAACCTGTTGTAGATGCCTACTTCTGTCTGTTGTAGACACCTACTTAAGTTCCTACTTAATAAGTATCTGCACTCCCCATGTAGTTAAAACATTGTCCACGAATGAGTTCATATGGAGATACATTTGCTTGGGCAGACAAGTTCAGCAGCTCCTGAAAACTGGCTTTCACTTGTCCTTGAGAACTCTTCCCTGATCTAGCTGACTTGTAGGAGCAGTCACCAAGTGATGAATGAATGAATTAAAACATTATTAAGTATTTTTTTTTTTGTCTTATCACCTCTTGTGACCCTTCACTTACAAGGGGCTTCCAGAAAACTTGGAAATGAGGAATTTCACCAGTTTGATTCAAGCCTGGAAACTGACCTGCAGAGCTATTCCCTGGTCTAGTTCCATAAAGCAATAGCAGAGCAGAGAAAGTGAGAAGCTTTTGTTTTCCCCTGAAGCTGCAGTCGTCCTTTTTATGCAGCATGTGGTAGCCTGGAGCCAAGGTTTCTCCACTGATGTGGTGTAACTGGGAACTGGCTGCTCATTGCACTGCTGCAAGCCACAGACAATGATAATGGCAGAACGAGATGAGTTCCTTTGTAGTCACTGGATGCTGGTGGCTGAATTAATGAATTCTGTCAGAATTTAAATAAAAGGGATGTGTATTAGGCTTCACAAAAGAGAAATGCGGGGACTTGACTCTTCTGACCAGGCTGGTTTTCCATTGTGTAAAAATAATTCTAAATGCAGCAACCACACTTAGCCATAGTCTTATGTGCTGAAGTGTTTACCTGATAAAATTTCTTAGGTGGCTTTTTAAAATAATCCTGCTTCTCTCTCACCTGAGAAGTTTTTTGGCCTGCTGTCAGAGATTCTGAAATGACATATTTGCAGAAGAAATGAGGGGATCACTTGAGATTTATAAAGCTTCACTCTTAACTGTTAGAATATCAGCAAAAATACTGAATGATTTGTAATTGGTTATTCATCAGTGGTTTCATGTTGATTTAGAGCACAGTTTCAAGGAGGTGTTTTATTGATTTACCTCGGTTACCAGTCTGAATAACAAATCGTTCGTCCAACATGAAATTTCTAAGATTTGTTTAGAACATTGTGGCAATGCAGTTTCCTGCCCATAAGCTGCCCATCGCCAGTTGTCATAGACACAGCAGCAGTGCCAGAGCCAGCACTGGGTAGCTTTTGACCATTTTGCTGCTTCGTGCTCTGCTTCAAAATTGTGATCACCAGTCAGTCCCATCTGTGCTTATGTTAATCATCACCTGCACTTTCCATGTCATACACCCCAAGGCTGAAAGATCATTTGCTGTGACCTTTTCCCTGTGCAGCACAATGACTCCAGCTTATGGAGTTTCATCAGTCTTTCCTCCCTACTCATTCTATGAGCAGTTTCTTTAGGACCATTCTAAGTCTTGATTTTATATATACAATACATAATTATATGTGTATATGTGTGTGTGTATGTGTGTGTGTGTGTGTGTGTGTGTGTGTGTGCATGTGTGTGTGCTATTTTAGATATGTAGAAATTAATTATTTAGTCATTCTGATTTTCTAAGGAGTTTTTTAAAAAGCTTTGTTCTGCTTAAGTGTTGATTGAAATTAGGTAATAGTTTAGAGCTGATAACTGTCACCTTTATTAAAGCTGTTTAGAGTTACATTTTTAAGCTATTTGGAAAGAGAACACAAAACCAGTTTATAGCATTTCTAGCAAATACTTATATGTAATACAGTGTATTACCCTTTTTTCTCTCTGCCAACTTTGACAGTCTGAGTTTTGAAATACAAAGCTTTGAACATATATACCAAAAACCAGGAAAGTACAAGGGATGTAAAGCTATTGAATTGGCTACATTCATTAAAATTCCCTCATATTCCATTATTTTTTCATTTCAAGTGACATAAAATAATCACTGAAATTATAATTTTAAATGTTCTTGTACTTAAATAAAGCCTAAGCATCATTTTACAGTGACATTATTTCGCTGCTTCGCTTAGCAAATCAAGCGAGCTCTAAATGAAATACACACATTTTCTTAAGGAAAATAAAAAGTACTGCTGCTATTAATTATTGATCCCATCTGTGCTCCCAATGAGTGGAAATTTAGCTAATAAGTTTTTGAGGGAATCTTTTCACAGCGCTTTTTTCTTTTCCCAGCCTCACAGTCCTTGCTGAAGGCACGACGTTCTTGCAGCCGCCCCCTTTGGCTCCCTAGTGCAGCTGTAAGTGAAGGCTGCTTTTAGAGCCAACCTGATCTTTGCCAGGACACCACGGCTGCAAAATACCTGAGACACTGCTAAGCAATTTGCTCTGCCATTTTCCCCTTTCTCTTCCCAGAGAAGAGGAGAGCCTGACTGTGCAGGCAGGGTTATCAAGCAGGCACATTCTGAAACAGCCTCTTTTCCCCTGTGCATTTCAATTATCTGAGCATTGCCACCTTGAGAGCCTCATAGGGTTGATCAGAGGCATTGCCACATTTAAGATTATTTACCTACTAGTTTTAAGGTTTCAGTGAGGTGGAAAAGTCAGCACATTTCCCTTTGTGTGGTTGAGGAGCAGGTGCATTAGCCCTCCCTCATAAATGCTTTACTATAGCCTATGGGAAAAAAGGCTACTGCTTTTATCTCTTCCTTGTGGTTAGAAGATGCCTGCAGTGCCTGCAAACTGGTCACTGTTCCCTCCCATGGGTGCTGAGCAGCCAGAATTTTGGCAGCTGATGGAAAGTTTGAAGAGCAAAAGGAGGGTTTGAAAGACGAAGTCTGTGTCCTCTTGAAAATTTTCTAATTGTGAATGAAATTGAAATGAGAGCAGGGGGTGAAAATGTTAGTGATGGAGTCAGACTCTGTTATGTTTTAATATTCTCTGCCCCTGGAGCCATCTGTTCAAATCAATGCCATGCTGGCCTTCTTCATCAAAGCCAAGGGTTACTTTTATGTTTACTTTGCATTCAGCCTTAAGAACTCAAAACTCTTTGGCTAGGCATATTTGAGAGATTACTCAAAAAATAGGAAAAAACCATGTTCAGGTCTAAGATGCTTTCTTAGCAAACTTGCTATGCCAGAGGCTTCACCAGCCACTCCTGAATTGTGCAATTGTTCTGCCATGGTATTATACCTTTATGTTTTGTCTGTTAAAGTTTTTCCTTGAGCAGTGAATCTAACTGCCCTGCAACTACAACTGCAAAGGTCTCCAGGATTTTCCATTACCATTCAACCAATGCTTTGAGTCCCTCCTTTGCTACCACAAAACCTGAAATCTTTCTCCTTTCAGGCTTCATGTCCTTCCAGACACATGCCATTTCCAGTCTCAACACACCATAAAATCTGACTCTTTCTCCCCTCTCTCCTCCTACACCCATCCATAACACACAACCCCTCTTCTCAGCACCCTTGTCTCCTGACAACGTTCAGATTTACAAGCAAGGTACCTGAGCCATGACATGTTTGTTTGGAACAGATGTCAGCTTGTGGGAGACAGACAGAATGACTCAAAACACAGACAGCTTCACAGAAGAGCACTTGCTTCTTAGAACCCAGCTCCATTCTCAAATTGGTAGAAAATCCCTGAATGTTTCTGTGTTAGTGGAGGGGCCATGTAAGGGTAAGAAGGTGGGAGATACATAATATGAGCATTGTACAAATCGAAGTCAACTTCCAAATCAACCACTTATATGACAGATTTGTCAACTTTTTTCCTTGTAAGAGAAGGAAAAAATCTTGTTCTTTTAGAAAGATCTCTTTCCAGTGTGTTGAGTGGTGGTTAGTCTTTCAGGAGATTGTGGCCTGTGAGCGATTATGGCCAACAAAGACACCAGGACTGTGAGAAGCCTCTGCAGGTGCTCCTTCTAGGAGGAGCCATGAAAGGGAAAGGGAATGCTCAGCTTCCACAGATTTGTTTTCTGATTCTGGCCTGTGCATCTCATTTTAGATCTCCCTTACGTCCCATGAGAGGTGGTGATGGGTAGAAATTCTTCCTAGTAAAATGCTTAAGCAGATTTTTAACAAAAAGCTTGAAGGCATCAACATCTATGGCTCAATTCCCTTCTCCCTCTCCCCAAAGGTTGGACTGCCCAGTCCTGCAATTCCCAGTCCCATCTGCTTTATAGACATGGAGAAAACCCTTACCCAATTTAGGGCTCTGTTCTTTGCTGCTAAAGCCAGTAGGTGTTTGGTCTTTTGGTTTTAGTGAGATTATAAAGGAGCTGGTAACTATATGCCTTGACTCTCTCTGTTTCCCACCTGGTAATAAAACTTCTTGTTCCTGCCTTAGGAAGGATGAGCTACTTTCTTCTTTCCGCCCCCCAGACATCTAGTGATAAGAAGAAATGAGTTTGGAGCAGGAGAGAGAGAAACTAAGCAGATGAAAAAGCTCACCTACTGAGCCTAAATCACTGAATTTTTATGCCAAAGCCTTCCTAACTTGCTAGACAGGCTCACTAATACTTTCCACTTCAGTAACATCCAGAAATCTTGAGGAGAGATAGAAACTCACACTAATGTTTTGCCTTGCTACATTTGATTCTGCAAGATGTGTGCAGGGACCAAGGAAAAAAAGAAAATCAAAGATTTGGCAAAGTTCATGCTGAGAGTCTGTAGGAGAATGAAAATGTTTGTCAGGATCTGAAGTTCTAGTTTCTGTGTCTCATCTACAAGAGCTTCATGTCACATGTTCTTGTTCATAACTTTTGATTCTAATATGTGTGTAGAAAAGATAAATGCTCTCTCCTGTAGCTAACAGACTAAAGGTAAATATAATAAAAATCTGGCAACTGACAAAAAGTACAAACAAATTCTTCTAAAGGAAGAAAACTTAAATATTGTAGAGAAAATAGTGTCTCTGCCTTCCTTTCTTTTAAAAAGAAATCTTCATATGAAAGGTATATTCTTCTCCCATATTGTATTCATCTCTGTATGTACTGAGATTTCAGAATATTCACTCTGGAAATATTTTTGTTACCATTTCAGCTGAAGGAGTGGGGTATAATTTAAAAATGTTGAGGAATTACTATCCAGCTGTGTTTTAGTTAATTTCCAAAAAAAAATAGCTTGTGTTTATATGTAGAATTCTTTATATAATTAATGTTAATTGCACATGTTAATGAAGATTATTAGCAAAGCATTGTCATTCTATTCCTGCTGATTTTGACAGATGAGTTGAACAACATTCTGCTGTAATCAATGTAACATAATTTGTCCCTATATTTTCTAAGCATTAACAACTATTTTACTAGAGGGTTTTTATTGAAGCTAAGGCATGATGAGAGACTCTTAAGTGGGCTTTATCTGTCAAATAGCTCAATGTATGTTATTTTATGTACTGTTAGCATGCAGTAAAATAACATGACTCACTACTAATGAGTCATCCTGAAAAATGACAAACATCTTTTTGGCTGGAAAGAAGTTCACAGCAAAATATTCAGTTAGCCTTACTTGCTATTCATGGGTTCACAGCTTAATATCTCTCCTATCATCTACATTAGGATGATAATACTCAGAGTAGAGTCCTGACACTGCCATGCCCCAGAAATGAGCTGAAGTGGTTGGTACTAATGGGGAACAGCTTAGAAAAGTGTCATACAGCTGTTGTACCCCAAAAAGCTGCTCCTCCTGGGAGAAGAGCACAGGCACATGCATGCAAAAAGCTGGTAGGGAAGAAAAGCGTGGCATTGTCCATCTCATACCCCTCCTACAAGTTACAGTTTTTCTTCTCTGTATACACTGACTTCTTCTTTTTTCTTGGATGTCCTTAACCACTAGCTCATTCTTTGTAAATTTTTTGTTTACTGTGGACAGTTTTTGGAAGTCTTCCATGTTTTTGAGCTTTCAGCCTCTAGCAATTTTTCTTTGGAGAGGCTGCATGAATTCCTAGGGGTAAGATATCTAGAATAGTCACCATTTCCAAGCATGATGCTGATATACATTAGATGTGTCACATAAATATGTAATTCTGCAAGCTCAAACAGGCCACCAAACTCACCACAGGAGACAGAGGTGCTTGCTCAGGAATATCATACATTTCCAGATGGAACAAATCAAGTTCACCTCAGTGATGGTACAGGTGCTGAATGAATTGTGTGTTTACCAAATAACATCTCCCTCCTTTACTGATTTGTCCCCTTGTGCAGCCAGCACATGTAAGTTAATATGTTGGGGTCCATTCCCTTCTGGGCAGCAACAGCAGTGTTTGCTGAGTTCCAAACAGTCAAAAATGCACAGTTGTCTTGATAATAGTAGTAGAATGAAGATACTCATATCACTGAGGCATCTGCTTGGACAGTGTATAGCTGACACAAATCCAAGAGCTTTTCTTGTCTACAGTGACTGCTTTTATTGGTGAGGAATAATGGATCTAGGTCCAATCCAAAGAAGCAGATAAGCTAAAAAAAGAAAAATAAAAAAAAAAATAAAAAAGAAGAGAGATCCTAGACAGGTCTGCTCTGAAAACCATTAGAGGCCAGGACTCGTAAGACCATTTAGAACCATTGCATTAATTAATTTCAGGTAGAATGACAGTGAAAAGAAATCTTTAATCAGGCATATTCTTTAGAGAACTCAGCAAAGATTTCTTTTGCCATTTGTGTTATGCATAGATTGAGTATGATGGTACAAGACTACCTTACTTTGTTACAGTATTATATTTCAGTTAGCACTAATTAACTGCAAGCCAACAACAAAAAAAATGCATGAACCACCATCTTTTGGAAACACACTTGCTGGAACATGACTCTCTGCTTTTATTCACAGGAGGAAACCGAGTGTCCTTCATCTCTCTCTGTAATCAAAGAGATGACAGCGGGTGAAACTATAGAGGATGATTTCTTCCCACCTGATGATCTGTCTTCTGATGAAGAATATTATATTGAAGAAAGCAAAGCAACCAAGTTCAAGAAATCAGGCATGAGGCGCATTGATGACATCAAAAAGGCATTTTCAAGGGAAAATATCCAAAAGACAAGACAAAATTTTGGCAAGAAGGTAAACAGGCTTCAAACTAGGATAGTGACCCCTGAGAGGAGAGAGAGGATCAGGCAGTCAGGAGAGAGACTGAGACAATCTGGGATGAGAATCAAGAAATCCATTTCACAAGCTGCTCCGACAAAGGAGACATTCAAGATCTATAAAAAAAATAAAGAACGAACAGGAGCCGAAGGTCAGGAGGGGATCCAGGAAGGCAGTGTACACATCGCCTCTGAGCTCCCAGCAGCAGAGCCCTTCACCGAAGAAATCTCTTACACAGAAGTGATCACTAAGGTAAAGAAAGACAAGAATAGTGCAACAAAAGGTGCTTCCCAGCCAACTGAAATCGGGGTGACTCTCCCAGAAGTCGTCCTTAAGCAGGAAAGGAAAGAAGGAGGAGGAGGTGATGATGACGTCCCTTTGCTAGACTTAAAGCAATCAGTATAAGGAGTCAATGAGCACACACCATACTGTCCTCACTGAGCAAGAGAGAGCACAGTATGTACCCACCCAGCTTCAGCAAAAGGTGTGAATTTGTGTTATAGCACAAACCGTGTTGGTGTTGTTCTGCCATGCACACAGATGTCTGTAGTGTTGTCTTCCTGACGAAAGTCAAGCCATGCAAACTGAAGGAAGGGGCTCCCCTCTGTCTCGGCGTGTGCCGATAGCCATCGCTAACCCAAATGGAACTCGCACTGTCAAAGGGAGACGGGAATCTGCTGCATTCCCAAGACTCATTCAGCAGTCACTTTACAGCCTAATCACTCTCATCGTTTTGTACAGCAGTATAAAATATATTTCCATTATCTTATACTGACTCATCTAATCAGAACACAATAACAAAGCTATTACTTCATATTAGCAAAAGGAAAAACCATGGCAAATGTTGTTTAGCTGTACAAATAGTCACTTAAGGCCCTCACAGAAAAAGCAGGAAGAGCATATTCCTGCTTTAACCCATGGTATGAAAAAATATGGCAGGAATTCTAGGGTTTTTGAGTAAATTGTGTTTTTTCTTAGTGGTAAAGAGAAATTCCTGAAATTATTACAGGCTATTTCCAGACTTCTGGAATAGGAAGGTTCATTGTAAGTAAGCACTGAGTTTTGAGCATTTATGGAGTATGAATAAAAAAGAAGACACGCTAAATATGGAATAGCAGGAGGAAAAGGGAAGGAGGCATCATATCCATGTTTTGGAAAGATGAGATTATGAGAAAGGCAATGATATGAAGCAGTAAAAGCGGAATAAGATGAATTCGTAAGTTCTGGATAAATGGAGAGAAAAAATAGAATATTATAACCACAGTTTCCTTGAGATCTTTTAGGAAACTATTACTCTTTACAGAGGATCATAGGGTTTATAAGCATAACTGACCAGACAAGGGAATTCTTTTGTTCTCCTCTCTGTGTGTTTTTTCCAAGCTTCACTGCAATTAAAATCTATTCTACAAAGTCACAGATGTACAGGGCCAATCCATAACCCAATTTTTTTTTCCATCATCATCATTATTGACCAGTCACAGCCTCAGGGATTATGAGACAGACACCCTTTGGACTATGGAATGCTGATTATTTGCAACTCTCAGGAGCTAGTGCCCTGACATCAGATATGTTTGTAAACATGACTGCTACACTGACATGGGGTGCAGGACTGTATTGCTCTCTTCATTCTTAAATGGAGTTGCCTTCAAAGCACTTATCTAAAGCAATGTTAGTCATGACTATCTGTGTGAAACTTGTACAATATTGCCAAAAGCTGTATGATTGTATTTAATATCTCGGGTTCATTTTAACAGAAGAGCATAACTTGGTTATCTATATACATTGTTTGAAGACTTCCAGCTAATTGTTAATCTATCATTCAAATATAATTAGTTTGATTTCAAGTATTCTGCCTGCCAGTTCTTTCATTTAGATTGGTGTACATCCCACTTGAAGTGAAACAGCTTTAGCAATAGTAGCTATGGAACACTGGTTGGGGAAGGTTAATGTTTTGCTATATCCATGACATTTCAAATCAAATTAATATTGTCAGATTGGGAGCAGAAACTCCACTGAGTGGAAGGGCAGGACAGAGCAAGAGATGGAGGCAGGGAAAGGAACACATTTCTTTTAATAGTAAATTGTTCACTCTACTATAATCACATACAAAAAGGAAAGAGTGTTTTGCTTGTAGGCTACACTGAAGGTTTTGTTTGGTGTTCTTCATTAGTCATAAGAAGCCTTTTTGGAGCAAAGTCATTTCATGTTCTTCAGTTCTGCATAAAACTGTAGCTATCTTCAGTGAAATACTGTATGATTTTTCTGGGTCTTCGGTAATAAGGCCTGTATTCTGTTCTGCAAGATTTGGCATTTTCCTAAACTGATAAACAGGGTTTAGTTATTGAAATGAAAATGTTGATGTTCAATTAAGCTATTTCTTTGCAATTTTATGCAGCAGAACACTATGTGCTAGAACATCATTGCCTATAGATGTTCTTCATATAGCATTTGATTTTCTCATTTTTCTTGACAAAGAAAAGTGATGCAGTTTCCATGGAGCATATCATGAAGCACCAGGTATAACCTCTATCAAATATATATTTTTAATGTTTACTTCTTGCTTCAATTGGTCAGAGGATGATTTGTTTTATAGCAAGCAGTGAGTTCCTCAGGTGCACGAAGTATTTCAATGCACATTTTTTTTATTTTAAATTGCTATCACTGTTACTGACCTGACTTTTACACGTACCAAGAGATCAAAGTTAAATCACTCCATATCCCCTCATAAAGGGTAGGGGATGGTTTGCAACCTCAATTTGTGTGGAACAGCACAGACCTTTGCTGCTTAAAGTCTCCCCCATCTTTTTCATAATTTCCAAAATCAATGATCAGGAAGCTAAATCCTTCAGCCTTCTCAGAAACAAAATTCTCAATGAAATTGGTTGATGCACAGCTGCACTGTAGGGAGCTCTGGTGTATATTTTTTGAACAGTTGGTTTCACTTGAAAAGATAATCTCGCCGGCACTGTTGCTCCTAGCTCAGTGGAAAAAAGGGACCCTGTCCCTGTCTGCTCTGTTTTCCAAGAAGAAAGCTGGCACTCTGTACTTCCTTGTGGGTGTGGGTGTGAATATCAAACTTCCTCATGGAAAATGAGCCCTGCAATTGCTAACTGCAGAGTAAAACAGACTATGCAAAGGAATGAACTACTGTCTTAGACACTTGCTATATAAAAATTAAAAGTGCTTACAAGGAGAAAAAAAAATATTAACAAAGTCATGACTGCAAATCCTTTCAACAACAATTTATTTTGCTTTGAATTTGTGCTAGTGAAAAAAGCTAAACATATTTTCTACCAATAGCCATCTGTCTATGAAAAGAGAAGTATCAATCATCCTTCAGTTACAGGGTAGACAGAAGTGGTGGTTAACACAAAAATACTTTAACCATTTCAGGTGAAGTATGGCCTGTGTGCCATCTTCTTTTTTTTTTTTTTTTAATATTAAACTGATGCAAAATACAGAACAAAAAACAGTTAAGAGGTTTGAGTTTGCAGGATTCAGGCACTAATGCAAATGAAATGAGTACTTATAGAGCCCAAAATGGTGTTCAGATGTATTTACTCTGAGAAAACTAAAACCTTTATTCCTGCTAATAATGGGGGGTGTCCATACTTCCTTATAAGTGGATACAGGTTTAGAGACTAGTTAATAGGTGCAAAAGGTACTTCTAGTGCAAAGATAAACACTTCTGTTTCTATGACTGTTTACATTAAAAAGTGGCTGTTCAACAAAATGGTCACAGCCATTAGTAAAACCACCCAGCAAGTTTAAAAATGCAAAATCAAAGGAACTGTGCATTGAAATATATACAGATAAACATAAAACTTTACCATGCATTTAATTACCTTGTCATTACAGCTTTAATAATGCTACGGATTATAAGATTTTAACTACAGAGTTGAATTTAAAAATAATTATAGTATGAAAAATTCTTGTATTAGGAAGAATGATAACATCTACAAAAGAACCATCATAAGAGGTCAGAGCAGTTGTCACTATCATAAACACTTCTTTATGTAGTGCTTCCATTATGAGTAAGTTAGTTGATTATATTCTCACCTGCTTTATAAGTTTGCCAAATTTACACCTACAGCTGTTTTCCCTCTGATATTCCCAGGATAAATAAATTCAGTATTTTTGCTGTGAACAGAGTAAGCTGATCTATGTGCAACTAACATAACCTCTATGTATCACCTGCCAATTCCCACCTCCCTTTGACAACAACAACGCAATGCTGGCGGCAGCTGAATCCTCCTTGGTGGTTCTTTCTTTCTCAGCTGTCTGTCCTTACTTCGAACTGCAGAGCAGTGCAACCCCCCTCAAAGTCCAGTGATCAGGATTCTGCACTGTTTTCAGGTGCAGAGAGAAGATGTAGGTCAGGTCTGTTCTCCGAGGCCTTTTGTAGACGGGGCAGGAGTACACGCTGCCGTGCTGCTGCCTCGGGTCGCTCGGCGCTGCCGCGCTGACGGCGTACACGTGGACTACAGGAAGGCTCGTGAACAGCACCTGAGAGGGTCAAAGGTGCACAGGGCTCAGCATTACTAGAGAAGCAGGACAGGGCATCTGAATTCTAAACACTAAGACTAGACTCAGTGATGGCTTCAGCAAAAGCACCAGAACCTCAGCAGAGGTGCATGTGAGAACACAAGTCCTGCACTCGCTATGTTGACACTAACTTTAAGCCTGTGGTAGCTCAGGGACAGCAGCCATCATGAAACCATCAGGAAGGAAAGGAAAGCAGAAAAATAGAAACCTGGAAAACTGCATGCTGTGAAGGTAGATGGAAAAATGTCAGGGTGGTTCTAGGAGGGACAGCAACCATTGTAATTTTTCCCTTCCTTTTCCTCTCACTGTTTTCCACTCTTTCCCCACCTCCCTTATCCTGAATGGCAGGACTGGAGCTACAAAAACCAAGCTGCAGCTAGCAACCCTCCTGGCTACCTCTGCACTGCTAACAGTGGAGCTTCTAAAATCCAAGGTGCTTCTTGGGTGTTTATCCAAACTAGATCCCTTCAGGTCTTCCACCAAGATAAAGTACTCATTGTCAGGGGATCAAACAGACCCAGATCCAAGAGCAACATAGAACCCTGCTGAACACTCCAGAGCACTTGAGTAAATGCCATGTTTGAAGGGGTTTTTTGACAAACCAGGCAACAGAAGTTACAGCTGGTGAGGTTTGGTTCAGTCAGACACAGAAGTGAATTACCTATGGACAGGAATTACCTCAATTCCAATTCCAGGACAGTTAGCACTGGCTTGGAAAAAGTATACCAGTGCAGACAATGACGATTTTTCCTGGACTGTGACTACAGCATCTAATCATTATTCCATAGCTAGATTTTAAATCTGCTTAGTCACATCAGTGAAACATAACTCAATGCATGGATAACTGAGCATAAGCCCAGAACTTCCTCATATTAAAAAACAAACACTAGGGATTTCTAGTCAACCAAACAATGACCTCCATATCAAACCTAGCCCAGGGCTTTGGAAAAGAAAGACTGACTATGGGATACACTATTTTATTCAAACATAACTGTGCTGCTAGGGCCCCTGAAGCCAAGAAGCCCAGCATCTGGTCTGCTCTAGAGCTATGCATCCTAAATTCTCTTTCTGACAGATGTCTTTTTGTTCACTTCTGGTAGGTAAAGAGTCCTCTCCCAGCACCACTAGTGTTGGCTACTCTCTTAAAACCTGCTGTGAAAGCACTGCTGCAGGCTCTCAGCATTCAGGCTCCCAGAGCACATGCATCCTGCCTCAGCTACACTCTCTGGATCCTTACCTTTGGAGCAGACTCCATCAGCCGGCTGTTCCTGCGGTCCCAGCCTGCCCCTTCGAGGAATAGGCCGTGTACGTAAACCCCACCAATGTCAGCAGGAGGAGGGCCAACAACATCTTCCTTCATCATCTTGGTCACTTCACTGTACAAAACAACACTGTCCAGCTCCCACCCTTTGGCTAAATTCATGCGGGTTGTCTCTTGCCTCATGGCTGTCAGGAAACCCTAAGGAAACACAATGGTATATGACAGAGGATTTTTTAAAAAGCCTTGAGTTTAAACCATTTACAACTCTTTTTTTTTCCTATGTAAGCAGCACCAATTGTATTAAAACTCATCCCACAGAATTTCACGTACATGTAAACTAAATTCAGTAGTGTAAATCCAACAGTTTTCTACACTTTCTCAGTACCATGCAGCCATACATAATTGGTGTGCACATGTCGGTGCTAAGCAGCCCCAAGCTAGCTTATTTAACATATCAGAAGTGCCTGTACAACTCACCTCTCATGCCTTTTTTTACAACCAACCAAATGGAGAGAGGCTTATAAGGCTGCCAGATTAATGTGTTTTGAGAGATTCCAAACACAGGTAATTTCTAATTTCTCTAACACTGGCTATATTACTCGTCTTTTCTTATACTAACATTGCAAGGAATGTTTTTCAGTCAACAAATAAGCATTTTACAGAACACAAAGGAAGTACCAGCTGGAATAATGCCATTGAATACTGAAATGCCTCTGACACTTTGCTCAGTGAAGTCTTTATATACTACAATAACATAGTGTTTTAGACAACAGCAAGTTAAACCCAGAGCACTCCAGCAGCACAGACTAAAACTAACTCTGGTCTAGAGAGCTATAACCTCATGCCGTTGGTATAAGCTATCAAAAGACAAGCCAGGTTGAAGATGCTGGTTAGCTTCCCAGATACAGCTGTCCATGGGAAAGGACAGTTCAGTACATGGGGAGTGCCTCAGTCCTTAGAGATGGGAGGGTAGTCTCCTTTGCTGTTCCAGTGGTCATGCTGCAGATGTGCATGTTATTTTACCTTGTGGAAGCCCATTTGTATAGTGAGGAGATGAACAGTAAAACACAAAATTGAGTATGCAAGAGCAATGAAAAGGACACCTAGGAAAGAATAAGTTTCCTGACATATTTCAGAACAGGGAACTAAAGCATCTGGAGACAGAGAAGAGGGGAGAGAGATCCACATGAGGAACACACAAAGGCAGGGATCAGTGAGCCAACAGCATAACTAGGAAGAAATCAGGATGAGAATGAGGGAATTGAATGTGGGAATTGAAAAAGTTTTTTTGTTTCTTTTCAATATTCACAGAGTGGGATGCTCTGTTGAGCTACCATTAGGGCCAAATGAGTGGAAAGAAGTCAGATGTGGGAAAATCAGCAAATTGCCAATGCAGGGGCCAGTCTCTGGCTGATAGGACTGGAGTGCTCCAGGCATTTGGTAGCCATGCAATACTCTTTACGTTATGAGACTGTGAGATGACTTTCACGAACTCAGATGTTTCTGTTAACTTACACTGGTTGTTTCTCATTAACATAATACCAGAGACCCCAGGACAAGTGTTTTAAAGAGGTTTTGTGATAGCACAGATAATGGTAATTGCGTTTGAAGTAGTTGAGATCTCCAGTGTATAGCTGAGGCAGACAGGATTAAAGGCCAAGTTCTTCTATCAGAAATGCCATTAAATGAAAGCAGAATCGTTGCAGTAATTTGTGGAATTTTAATTTGTAGAAATATGCTAGAACCAATAGTTTAAAATATATGAAGTGTTCAGTGCTATAAGGCCCCAGGGGGCTACTGGATCCCAGATAAACTGAAATATTAAAGAAAGAAGAGCCTGAAGAGGACAGAGCCATGACTGTATTAAGGGAATCAGTTCAAAGGCACCATGGAAACACTGGAATAAAAGTAAGCTCCAAGCTGTGAGTTGTCTTCAGGGATAAGGTTTAGATAGCAGATTATTCCTACAGAGATGGCAGGACCTATACACTTTTTGCAGTGGGACTTTTCATGCTTATCTGCTCATTTGAATGAATCCTAGACAGTGTTTGAAGACTGCAGCTGTGAGCTGGAGGCCCAGCTGGGTGCCCCAGAGTGGGTGAATGGCACAACAAAGAGCAAGACAGGACTCAAGTGGCTTGAGGTGCCATGGTACAGCTGAGGATTTGGCTCATCCCAAAATCCTCTGTCAGGGACATAATGAACCACTTGCCATGACATTTGTTTCAATTTCTGGTAATCCTGTCTTTTTTTTTTTTTTTTTTTTTTTTTTTTGGTTTTTTTTTTTTCCCTTTTGGTTTGGTTGGTTTTGGTTGGTTGATTGGTTATGGTTTTGGTATTATTCTTGTATCTGTGTGTTTGCCTTTTCCTGAATTTCTCCCTGTCCAACTCACTGAAAACTGCTAAAGCTTTGCCCCTTTGCCTTTTAACAGCTCATGAGAACTAACTCTGAACCTTCTAGTTACAGAAAAGCAGGCACACATGGAAGCTATGATGAAGTACACAAAAATCAGTTAAGTCTATTGCTCTCAGAATCATATTCTCTCCTTTACCTTACTTTGGAGGTTCCTTGTTTGTCACTTTGCAAATACTGAGCAGATTATGGCAGGTTTGCTAGAACTAAGTGGACACTGAGGAATAGAGGCATTGTACTTCATTTTCTGATTTGTATTCACATTACTTTGGCATCTGAGGGTCGTAGAAGTAGGTTGAGGGTTCATTATGCTGAGTACTACATAACCAGAAAGACAGTTTTTCCCCACAGTGCTTAAAATCTATATATAGGACAAGTGACAGGAACTGGATACAGAGATGCGAACAAGGAAACAATAAAACATTGTCAGCCACTAAATGGAAATTGGGAGGTAGAAATGAGAAATGCATAATGTCAAGTTTTTGATGAAAAAAAATCCAGTAACATCACATTAACTTCCAGGAGGGAAGAAAATTCATGGCATTTCTTGTTTTGTTCACCCCAGTTATCTTGGCCCAATGCAGACACCCATGAGGAATCAGGTTTCTTTCTCATAGAAGTCTGAGCCAGCCCTCATTTGTATCACTAAAAATAAAGATTAACTTCTGTGAAATGACTGAATTTATCCTAGTGCATAAACAGTCCAAGAGAAGGCAGATTCTGGTCCTATATTATTTTTTATTGCCAGAATGCCTCGTTTTCCCAGTGCTATAAATCTACTTTATTGCCTTGTGTTATCCGTGGCATTTATCCATTGACTGTGAAGCAAACAGTGAGATATATGCAAGCAGGCAAATGACTTAGGAGCTGTATTTCATCTCATAAATGAAAGGATTTTTCTGACAACTTCTCAGGTATTACAAACAAGCCATTAGAACTGCAGCACTAACACCTCATCATCTCAGCTTGTTTGAGAAGACAAAAATCAATTTTCTTAATACATGAAATACTGATTTTAAACACAGCAGTATGACTATTAACAAAATAATAGTTAATTAAATAGAAAATTAGTCTTTGTTCAAGTGAATTGCTTTTAGAATGGGCCACTCCTACAGCCTAGGTTACAGAAAATGGTGACTATAACAATAACCATCTGATTCTTAAGCTTGTGATTGTCAGCACAAATAAATTTTTTAATCTCTGCACACAATGTATTTAGGGACTTTAAGAACTAGGGGTTATGAAGTGTGTAATTTTTGTATTTCTAGAGGCTTTCTCATTTACTATGGTCTATTAAATCACAATTTGTTTGGGGACATTTACACTGATTATTTGGCAGCTCTTTTCAGAAATCCAGCTATTTTGTTCCAAAAAAATGTAGGATGACCAGTTTGGGCTGGCAAAATTTCAGAACTGACACAACCCCAGAGCACAAAAAAGCCAGCTGAAACATCCAGTACAAAATCTCCATCAGCTCTTGCTCATCTGTAGTGCAAAAGCAAACACCAACAAAGCCAAAAGCCTGCTAGGGTTCCATCCAGCCCGCTCATTGCAAAAGTTACTTTGAAGTATTTTAGAATGCTGCTATCAGTGTGTTGTTAGCAAACCACGTGTAGGAGAATAATCATTTTATTAGAACTCCCACTCCTCTCCCTCCTCTCCCCTTTGCTCAGGGGTTCTGTGAGCCTCCTTCCATGCTATAAAGTTGTAGGGGCAGACAGCTGACACACACAGGACAGATGATAGATGGATATTTCCCAGCAGTAGACCTAGAGAATATTTGCCACTGTTGCTTTCTCTGTTCTAGGCAGCTGTTTAAGCTAGCTTTTGCATTGCTAACAAGTACTGAGATTAAAATAGATCTTTAAAATAGCTCTTTCCTAAGGCTTCATAGAAACCTGTTGGCTGGATACTCTCACAATGACTCATTTCCACAACTCACACTTCCCACAAACATCTGTGAATCATAAAAAGCTGTAATGAATGTGGATAGCTCTGCAAAGAAACTACACATCATCTAGGTATGTACACTTTACTTCTTTTAACTCTGCTTTCAGCTGTTTCCTTTTTTGTCTTTCTTTTCTTGCCAGGTTTTTATTTTAGATGGTGCAGACAAGAGGCTGTATTTTTTATGCCTCTGCAGATCATGTCTGGCACAATTCTGGGGTGGTATGAATAACAAATCTTCCATTTCAAGGAACTGATTTGTAAAGATTGAGAACCAAGTCCAAATTTCTTCTTCCTAGGTCAAAGTTCTTGAACTTATCTTGTTTTGTACTCAGAGGGATTTTCATGCAATAAATAAAAAACAGATTACTGTAACAGAAGATGTAAAAAAAGGAAGATTAAGTTGAAATGTGAAAGCATGTACTTACCCAATTTCCTCACTATAATTAAAGCAGCCAAAAGATGTATTTCATTATTTCAGAAGCGTTTTATTCTAACAAAAATCTCTTCAGTAGATACTGAAGATGTTTTATCCTATATTTGTGCTAAAAAATGAATATAGATTATACTTCATATAGTCCATATTAAGTCAACTTGAAGTTCTCCCAAGGTCTAATTTAACTGTTACTCAGAAGTTATAAAGGTCATCGTGGCAATCTTACCTGTGGATTAAAGAATCCTGTCATCCAGAACTGGTTGGGACGGCCATCCTGCAGCCAGCTGCTGAACTGCTGGTTTCGCTCAAGAAGATCAGTAAACCAAAATCCTAAAGTAGTTGACTCCCAGGAAATCCTAAACCACAGTTTTGGAATTCTAGCATCGTAAATATTATCTAAAGCATCTTGCAATTCTTCTGACATAATTATGGTTCCTGGAAGATAAGTAAAACATTCAGAATGAACTTTTCCCTAGCTTGCAAAGGCAATTAAAACTTCCAAATGACATTCCAAGTCTAATAAACCCTCTTTTGTTGTGCCTTAATTGCACACCTGTAGCACTGCAGTCTTATCAGTTCTCAGTTAATTTGTTCAAAATTATAAGACTTCATTCAAAGCTAAAGGCGATAAGATAAATGATATTTCTTCTGTTGTTTTGATCAGAAAGAGAGATATGTTTCTTCAACAACTTCTTCCCTCTCATACACATTATTTATATTCATTATATTCACAGTGTGTCTGGAATGTGATTAATCATTGAAAACTTTTTAATAAATGTTAATAGATCCTACATGCATGATCAATGATAGAGATACACTGTGTAACTCATCTATATCCTAAGCATGTACTGGCAGTGATTATATTCATGAAATTTACTATTATTAATGATAACTTTGTACATTTTCATTATCAAGATTCTCAGTGGGAAAGCAGTAGGTAGAATAAAGCTAGAAGCCAGATTTCTGGGGGCTTTTTTCAGTGCATACTCAGGTATTCTATGCATAGAGCTGTTCTCCCCATTAAAATGTTTGCATTTACTAAGACAGTGATTCTTCATTGACACCATTCCATGTGCCAGAAGCTCCTACACCTTATGTACTCTCAATGGTACTGAAATCTGGCACACGGCCATGCCTCAGGATGACCTCTCTATTCCAGAATCTGATTCTATTATTCTGTTAGAGAAACTGGTCTGGTACTCCAACTCTGATTAAATATTCATATAAAACCAAAGTTCAATATATCATCACACACACAGCTGCTGTAATTGCCACAAGGGCAGCATGAGATACCAAACAGAATTAAGTGGCTTCTACCACAGAACATGTTAAAAAAAGGGAAGTGGTCTAGATGACTGCAAACAAAAACTGCAGTGGTCCATGCAAACACTTCCATAAGAAAACGTGACCTGTTAAAAGAAAGCATTTCAAATCCCTTCCTTCCACTGAGGTTGACAGGGCTTCAGTTGAGGGGAAGGAAAAGAGTATCCAGAAACCAAACACCAGCTTAATTTTGAAGAATAGAGCATTACAACCTAAACACTCCTATAGCAGTGTGTGAAAATCTAGTGCTTTCTACAATATATATGGCAAATAGGCCTTGATTTCTTCTAGCATCATCTGTTCCATTTATATGCACCTCTTTTTGTGTAACAAATTCCTTGAGAAAACCATTAATTTTTACAAAACTATGAATACTAAAAAATACCAACTATCCTGCATTCTCTGCAATTGCTTTGTAATCAGGCTCAGAATCACGTTCTTGGATAGCTAAGAGACTTCTATAAACAGTTAATAAGCCTTCTCTTTGGGTATTAATCTTCTCTAATATAAAACCAAGAGAATCAACATTTAAGAAGCTACTCCATGTCTTCTCCACTTTGCTTAGAAAAATGTAGTATTACACCATACACTTTATTCACCTTTCAGAGACAGAAAAAGTGGGGGAAAAGCTTTGCAATGCATGTTGGTTTCAACTTCAGAGCAACCACACTGAGGGCAGAAAACAAGAAAGCAGCATCCTGGTTTAGCCCTGGGGATCACACCCATTGAGAAAGAAAGAGAAAAGAGAAAGAAAGAACTCTTTAATCTCTGGTTATTCCTTGTTTTCAGTCTGATACATTCAACTTTCTCCTTTCTTTCTCTCTTCTTCCGGGCAGGCTGGAGCTTTTCAAATAGGGAGATACAAGGAGTCCCTGCCCCAAAGCATTGTGAAATCCCTTAGGATATCTGCCTGCTATGACTCAGAGCAGCTGTTGAGAATGTTAAGCCAGAGTGTTCTTGAGGATGAGGTATGTTCACAGCTCAGGCCATGCCCATATATCTGCATAAATATTCCTAGTGAGTGGGTGTCATCTCTGGCAGTAGGCATGCAGTGCTTGAATTTCAGCACTAAATGGCATCTGTGGGTGTTGGGATGCATTCCTGCAGCCAAAATACTCTGATAAAAATAAAAATAAAAATAATTAACAAAATACAATAATTTTCAGAAAGGAAATCAGTACCATAGGAGAAAAATCATGCCATCTTTCTGGACAAAAGCGATAAAGGTATTAGAAATTTATCTTGATAATTTATCTTGATAAATTGAATGAGTAGTACAATGCCATAGCCTTCTCATATTTAACTTCTGAGAACCTCAGAGCACTGTTCTATATGAAGAGACTGAATGTCCTATGAACTTAACATGACAGGCTCAAATGTTCTATGAATCAGACAGGCCAACTGTTTATAACTTGGTTATTTTGGGGGTTACTCCATTGTATTCCCTTTCTTGAATGGAATAAGGCTCATCTGAAAATGACTGATGAAGGTTCAAGTCAGTTAAAAAAAATAGGGCATTTCCATACTTCAAAAATAATATCTACTGTAGACATACTGTTTGCAGAGTATACACAGTCTGGAAATGAGGATTCCCCTTTTTGACAGCCCTACATTTATACCATCTCCCTTCTAAACCACATCTACATCTATCTGACTTCTGAGTGGAAAATAGCCCAAAAAAACCTCAGTTCTGAGGATAACTAGTTTTTTATTGATAATTAAAGTATATAGTTTGTTCTTTTAACGGGATCTGGTTTTAGGGTGATTCATTCAATAGATATAATGCTTTGAATAGACTACATCAGCAGCTTGTATTATTTCTTGGAGTTAACCCTTTCCACTACCATACCTCCCACAAATTGAATCTGAAAACTGTGGAACTTGAGACATTTGGATCTGTTTCAAATTTCACATTTATGAAAGTGTCTATCTGGACTAGGAAACTTGCATAGCTCATTTAAATGAATAGCTAAAGTTAGGACAAAGGAAGGATCTTAAATTCCAGCACAAACCAAAAAAAGCCTTGGTCCACTGACTGATTCTCTTCCCACAGGCACAGATGTAAATCAAAAATAACAAGAATAATTATGTAGGATATAAATGAGATGAGAAAAATGGCTTTCTCCATCAAGTACAGTTTGCCAATAGCTGATATCATTATAACGAAATTGGAGACTAGCCCTGGAGGACAATACTTGCTAAACACTACGTCTGTTAAGCTAGCCTGAACAGTACATAGAGAAAGAAGCTCAGTGAAAGCATCAATCCATTATTGACTGTCCCAGCTGCAATCCCAGAAGCTGACCTTTTCAGCATTTAATCCCCACTCAAGTTTAACTCCCAAACAACCTGCTTTGTTCCTGAAGCAGTCACACCTTGCTCTGCCATCAAGCTCCAAGTCCCTCTTCTTTGCTGAACATGTTGAAAAGAAAATACCAACTTCTTTATAACTTTCTAAGTTTTAGTTTTCCTCTCTTTCTGCCTTATAGCAACAGCTAACACTTGCCTGTGTTTTCTCCAAAGCTTTTTTAATTATTCCACCCAAAGGCACAAAGATATAAAAGTCTTCATATGTTTCTGCCAGCTCTGTGACCAACACTGCTGTGCTGATGGAAGTCGACTTCTTCGCTTCAAGCAGTTCTTTGGGTATTTTCCTCTTTCTTCACCTGCAGTACTTGGAAACTTAAGCATTTTGAGGTAATTCCCAGGAAGTTCTCAGAAAGCTCACTTAACTCCACCACGCTGTTTGAATCCCAAGGCCCCTCAACATTTTGTCACTGTTTTTTTGCTCCAGCTATAGAACAGGAAGAGTAAAACAGGCAGCCAAGAGTGCAATGCACAATACACTTTCCCTGTTTTACTTGTAAACTGGTATCCTCTCCAACTGCATCTAATGTTTGCCCCTGATCTGTTTTCTCTTTGCTTCCCACCTTTCTTTTCCGGTGCAGAATCCTCTGATTTAATTCTTCAAGTCAGGAGAGATGAGAGGCACTAAGAAATTTGAGTAGCATGCAATTTTTCATACAGAAGAGCACAAAAATCCTAGAATCTCTTCAATAGCTAAATCTTTCAGTCAAAAAGACATCAATTTGAAAGTAACCTTGCAAATTGTTATGAAAATTTACCATCTCCAGTACTAAATGTTTTTGGCCGAAAAGTCCTTTCCATCAAAAGACTGAAAATAAAAAATTTAAAGCACTAATTTGAAGATGAACATCCACATACAACTCTATAAAAAAAAGTTATACAAAACACTACTCTGAGCTAGAGCAATATAAAAGGCAGACAAACTTTATTCTGCAGTTTGTCCTTAATATGCAGTGTGGGTTTCTAAACAGTTATCCTGGCCAGTATCATGGCAAGCATATGTAATACCTATTAAGAAGTTCAGAAATTATGTACCACACTGTGAAAGACTACAGGAGGCATTCTGGCATTCTTATCAGGATGAGAAGTAAATAATGGATGAGAGCTGCTGAGCCAAGAGTAACTACACCACAAGATATACTAGATTCATCCCCTTCATTTCCCTAAACATTCTCCCCATTGTCACATTCCATCAGTGTCCTTACTGAGTGCTCTAAATCATTTTTGAATAAAATGCTCATCCAAAAGTGGTGAATTCCTACAAGCCTCACACACAGACACAGCAGAACTTAGTAAGGTAAGATCTTTCTTTTCAAGATCTTTCAGTCCAAAATTCTACTGCCAGCAAGCCAAACTAAAACTGTGTTTGTGTTAGCAGTCTTATACCATTACGAGTCAAAATAGAACTTAGTCAGAGAGGGGGAATGAGTCCACAATTCTTTCTTTCATGGAAAATTACCTTCCCTGTGCACTCTGGCAAGACTAGTTTCCCGAGCTTCACTTTTTCACCATATAGGTTCAAATAAATTACCAGCCACCTCTGACTCTTTTGGACTTAATTTATATCCCTCTTATAAAGTGCTACATACAATGAACAAAAATTGCTTGCAGCATCATGATAGAAATGCTACTTTCACTTCATGGTATTCTGAGTTGGAAAAAAGTATTGAATCTTTACCCTGGGCTTCACACAAGAGCTTGTGCAGACGACTCCTGTAACAGATGTAGAACTACATTTCCACAGAACTGCTGTATTTTCAGGAAAGATGTTTCAGGAAAGGACTTCTCTCTCCTAACTTTGCAAATACTGTACAAATAGCAGTGGGAGTTCTGTGGTCATGTTGCACATATATGACATGAAAATAAAAAAATCCAAGGTTTCTCTTTACTTGTCCATGAAGCAGGCAATTTAGGCATTTCCCAAGGATTAGTTTGAAAACACAAAGCTGTAAGGTACCAGAAACCAGAACCAAGTGGATGCAGTTTTATGACCAAAGTAGAACTTAAATATAAGTAAATGAGTTAAATAATTTTTTTCTTTCACAAGAAGTCCTTAAACAATGTTAAATGGGTTTAAAAGAATAAGGATTAAAATCAAACTAAAAGCGGTGCTTATTTCCCTTTCCAAGGATTCAATACCCACTTTCAGTACTACTACAAGTATGCTACTACAAGTATGCTCCACTTCATTCATGGAAAACACTCCCACAGAATCCCTCTTCTCACTTTCTTCACCAAGAGAAGATATCAAAATGCTTTCCACTCTTATTCAGTGCATGGAGAAATAAAGACAACTCCATAAAATCTCACAGACTGGTCACATTCAAACAAACTCCAACAAACTCCAAAAGGCTAGGAATAGCTGAATGGGCCATTAGATTTCGTTGGCTGTAGAGACACTATCTTCACCGGTGGGAGAGGGGATTTGAAGTATGCACTTTACAATAGAGTGGGGGATTAGTATTCTGTTCCAGAGGCCTCTCTACACATTCAGAGGGAGGATTTAAGTACACAGGAACAGCTCAGGTACTGCCTTACAAAGAATGTTCATTTTCTGACAGGAGCTCAAGATCTGCTGCTCATAACACACTAAGATGTGGCATTTTTGGTGCAAACCTCTGTCTTACTTCTCCTTGTCTCTTTTTTCTCTATTTGGAACATGGCTTCTATTTAGGGCACTCGAGAGGACAACCATCACTGTCGTGTTCTGATTTATGGTGAAGCTCTGTACTATGCCAACAGTGAAATAAACTCTGGGCAATCAATAAGTAATTAAAGCAGAAGTAATGGTTGGGACATAAGGGAGAGTACAAAGTGCAGCTACAATCTAATTACTACAGTTTGGTCCAGAAAAAGCGTCCCTCTGGGCAGCAAAGTTTATTGGTGGAGAAGCAAGCTTCTGGGGCATATTTGCCAACAAACATGTTGGACACATGCTGAGCATCCTCCCCCTCCCAAAAGTTGAACTGCTTAATCTGCCCTCTGGATAGAGGGATAAAATTGTGTCTGCAAATTCCTTCTACATCCCTCATGTCAGCTGCACATGGGCTCTCCCTGAGAGAGAGTAATGTAATGTAATGGTGAGCAACATCAAAACAACAAGGTCCATCCATTCACATTCAAACTGCAGAATCAGATACTCAGACTTCCTTTTACAACAAAAAGACACACTATATTCCTAAAAACCAAATTTATTTGACATTTTAGGTCTGATAAAAGTGGGTGCTGGGGCCTTAACAGGTTCTTGAAGCCAGAGCCAGATATATGAACAGGGCAGATATCAGAAAGTACATGACCTGTTTGAGCAGGCACATCAGTTTACCTCATTCTAAAGAAAATGAAGCACCTCAGATGACCTGAGATTGCAGCTGACTAGTTTTGGAAGAGAATCTAGTATGAGACAGTTTGGGGTTTTCCCTTTTGCTGAGGTAGAGTGCCTAAAAATGTTCTTTCCATCCTCTAATTAACAGTCTACCATGTGCGCTTGATACAGCATGAACATGCCAGAAGCCATTAATTGTTATTGTTAACTATACATCCAATTTTGTTTTCAGAGCAATTTTTCACTATATTTAACTCGCTTGTCTGTAAGAAATTATGTTTTAGAGAATTGCATAAAAGTTACAGCATTAACTTGATTAAACATCTGGCAGAGGACTGTGCCCACTGTGGAAGTGAATGTGAAGTGCAAATAAATTATGTTACTCATCCACCCCTCTGCAGAATATTGTACATATTGAGAATTTAAATATATCTGTCACAATCAAGGAAAAGATTAACACTTTCTTGGATGGAAAATATTATTTTTATTTACTTGAAAAGGGTCTCTATTCACATATAAAAGGGAACTTTCAGCTCAGGAAGAGAGAACAATTGTTTCTTCCAGCTTGATCTTTGCATATGTTATTACAGGATATGAAAGATTATTAGCCCTAGGCACATTTATGAACCTTTTTCCTAGATTCAGATTATAGGCATGAGGTCTCTGAAGCATGTATTGTTGTCTCAGTGTATCATACAAACAATAGGGAAAAAAACCCCTTTTGATCCTTATGTAATAAAAATACAAATTAAAAAAAAAAATCTCCTCTCATGAAAGACATTGTTAGAATACCAGTAAGACAGATTACAATAATGCCACCAGCTATGTCAGAAGGAACTAATTCTGAGGAATTCTGACTTGCTCCCTGTGAGGACAGTTTGCTGTCTCAGACAATTTCTGTCTCTCTGCAAGAGAACAGCAGACTTGGGTGAGAGCTTTACCAGTGGAATGGACCCATTCCTGCTTCATTTTAATTTGTTAATTCAAAAAGCTTGGCTGAGCAACAGTACACTTTCCTTCCTGGGTATTTCAACTCTTGCAGATGAGCGAAAATAGGAATTGAAAATAAAAAGCAGACGGCAACATCGTTATCTCTTCTTTTTTCTCACTCCTTTTCTGATCAAATTTTCCATCTGCTTCTAGTTGCCTCTGCTCTTCGTTTATTTTAACTTCATTCAACATTGCTCACTTTCAGCCAAATACTCTTGTTTCTGAGAGATACAGAGTGCTTCTTCCTGCCTCCTGTGATGGCTAAAAGAAGAACTGTCTCTCTCTCTTTGGACTGACACTGTCAGCTTCCAGTTTCATAAAAATGTCCAATCTCACCTTAAATTAGAGTCTTTATCACCTTGCCTCCTGAGTTCCCTGTCTCTCAACGACTTAGCAGCAACACTTCTACCTTGTTCTATATCATTATGTCTCAGCTTAATTTCATAAATGACTCCTGGTACATGACCCGTGGACTTAATCACGCAATTCAGCTCCTCTGAGCTCTGTAGTATACTAGAGAGAATCACACAAGTGAAGTAGTGCTGAGGGACTCACAAACTGCAATACTGGAGCACATACATACAGAATAAATTTAGATGGAGTGTCCTTAGAGAGGCAATCAGGAGATTTTAAGGACTAGAATTAGTGGTCATATAAAGCGGGAGAAAAAGAGAAAAACTGTGTGAGGGAGGGATCAAAAGAGAAAGGAAGGAAAATAAGAAATATTTATTTAGCTATATGGTATAAGCAACTGCTAGTAATAAATATTGCACCTTAATTACAATTTTTGATATTGCAGCTTACCATCAATAGCCAGTTTGAGATCAGTCAGTGTAGCTCGAACTCTGGATATAACAAGTTGCATCCGGTCAATTTCTTGACGGAGAAATATGTTCATGGGCTGAAAAGCTCCCATCTTTTGAAGTTGGGCTTTCACCTAAAAAAAGAATAGTGCAATGATTATAAAATCCAATCTCCAGTTTCCGATGCAATAATTTTTGAAAGCAAAAACATTTTCAGAAAAGAAACATTTTAGTAACAGATGGCCATTCAAGTCCTGTGCCAGCTGTAAGATTTAGCACACTGTGACTCATTAGCTTACCAGAATGAGATCCTCCATCATTCTAAGATGGGAAAGTTCCCTCTTTTTGAAGGGACACAGCAGCTCCTTCTGTCCTTGCTAGGCTGCAGGGTCTTAGATCTTAAAATAAAAAAACCCCACATGCTATACAAAAGCACTGTTTGATGATAACTTCTTTGTATTTCCAAATTGTGCTGGGTGAACTTTCTCACCTTTTCTTGCCCTGCTGAGCTGGAATAGTGCAACAAATTGAGTTCCACTTAACAAGCACGATATGTAAAAGCTGCTACTTGCAGCATGTGACTTTTTCTTAAGACAAGATGCTCACGGATACATTACTAGAGAGGCAAGATTGCCAGAAATAATACAGATGCCACAGAAATCTGTTACACCATTATGTGCACCATTTTTCAAGTAGAAGCCCTTGGTCTTTTTAGTTTTTAAGGATAACAGTTTCTCTCAAATCCAACAGAGAATCAAAACAGAATCAGTTGTCTGTGTTGGTTAAGGACATGTCATAATAACAGAAGCAATAGCGTTCCCTGTCTTGCTTTTGCATATGATGTGTATGGAATGTGCCTGAGACATGCACTGCATGTTCCATGTGTGTCAATAGATCACTGGGTACCACATGATGAGAGGGTTTAATGGCACCTGCAAAAATCACAGTGCCTATACCCCACACAATACCGGAATTCTTGACTTTTCAGACTTTCAAGAGTTGTTTCCCACTTCTAGAAACCCAACAGCTCATATATCTCATTGTATACATTATTATATATACTGTACATTTTATACAAACAAACATTTCTAAATATTAATAAAAATATTTAAAATTAAATATTAATTTTAATATTAATTAATATTTAATTATTGCCATGAATAGCAAATTTCTGCAAGATGAATATCATACAGCAGATGAGTAGTTATAATCACGAATATAAATATGCAAATACTTTCGCAATTTCCAAAACTTAAATTTCAACTCCAAGCCAAATAAAATACTCTTTTTCAACTTTCTATGCTATCCTCCTTGGGAGACAGCTATCAGCAAGGTTATACATCATATTTTAATCACAAGGACCCATGGGTTTGTCAGACAGAATGTCCAAGAAAGAGGTGCCAGCCAATTATGCTAATGCTTTGCAGTGTGACGGTACATTTTACAGGCTGAGTTAATGTGTCCTGCCTGTGAAAGAGAAAAAAATACTTAAATCAGCTATTACAATACTAGAGCTGAGACAATAAAGTTTTTGGATAATCCACACAATTAAGTATTCTGATTATTTCATACAAAATCCAGGGAAAACTTCCGCTTTCTGAAAAATTCACAGGAATTGGTAATTTGGCTTCCTGACAAAATGTAGAAACATTTGATTTATTTTTTTCAAAATACTTAGAAGCCTAGTGCATGCCACTAATAAGAAAGGAATTATACAGAATATATTCTATGCATTTTATCCTTTAAGAAAGAAACACACATTTAACTTCTAGTCTACAAAGCATATGTTGCTTTAGGGGATCATTTAAAGGAAGAATTCTTTCATTTGAGGAAAAATTGTACGGAAGATATTATTAAAGGGGTTATTTTCCAAAATATTAATATTTATGAATCTAAAAGAGGACATGAAATAAAGATTCTAAAACATTACTGTGCTTATAATGGTACAATTTAACTAGTGAATTCTCAGAATTTACACATTCTTCTGATTTACTTTCATGTACCTATAAAAATACCTATAATATTTTGAATAATGGAGCCAACCAATAAAGCAGAAATTTGCTAATCCAACCTAGATATATTTGCAGCACTCAGTCTGGAGCACCAAGTTTAGACAGATATCAAAACTGAAAAAAAAAAATTACATACTTCTTACTTTATTGTATACAAATCAATCCTGATCTATGGTGAGATTTACTGGGCATAACATAGTGCATTTCTTGGAAATCTTGCTGCTAAGATCCGTTTCAAATACAAGCACTGAAGTATAATTAACTAGTTTTGTATTAGAATTCTTCTTATCAAGCAATCAGATGCCTTACATCCAGTGCTGTATTCATCATGACATAGAGATATGGATACCAGCTCTCAGAGAAGAAACCTCAAAAGACTAAAGTCATTAACCAAAATAGCTTTTCTGAGATTAATATACTAATTCCATAAAGCCCACTTAGAACATCCCCTTTTCATTATGCAAACAGCTATCATCTAACATAAAACAATGTGATTTAAGAAAGGAGCTACTAAAATAATAATCTTAATAGCTTTGTCTACATGATTTTGCAATGCATATCTCTACTGTGTCAGATTCCCTTATGCATATTTCTTAGCTGTCCTCAGGTAACCAGTTTCATTGTCAGCACATACTTTATAGGACTGTCAGTAGAAAAGCAGCTGCTGAACTCATGCCATGATCATTGATCAAGTTACTGTAGTAGTGACTGCCTATGGTTTTCAGTAAATGCTATTATTTTCAATCAGACTTAGTTACTTGCTACATTCTTTGTCAGCAGAAATGGGAAGTCCATCTCTCTGAAGATGGAAAAGCCAAAGCTCTTTTCAAGGGTCGAGCACCCCTTCCTTGCTGTACATAAGGAAGCAGACAGTAAAATATATACAAAATAGAAGAAGCTCTAGAGATATCAGATATGACCCCCATATCTGATAGTGTTGATAAATAAATCAGAGACACACTATAGAATCTTGTATGTCAGTGTTTCAGTTCAGACCCTGATTTTTTTTATTTTTGGGGTTTTTTTGGTAGCAAAAATCTTTCAGTGAAAACTAGATTCCAGGCACACAAAGGTCTTAGCTTCAAATTAAACTAACCCAAAAGGTGTCCTTCAGGGACTCTAAGGTACTTCAATTACTAATGAGTTCAGCCTACAGGCCCAGACTAGAGATAGACCAAGGCAAATTCCCCAGCAAAATATCTAATGAAGGCCTGGGGTCCTCAGACAAATTCCTATTTCCATGCAGTGCTTGCTAATGTAGCCATAGCCTTAGAGGAATTACAGCTAAATCAATACTACAAAAAATACTTAAGGAAAGAAACCGCTGCTACTTGCTATTCCCTAGAAAGTTGTTTTTCAAGATGCAAGGATCATTTTCATTGTAAACTTCTCTGTGTGGCAGGCTGACATTTATTCCTGCACCTGCCTTCACTCATGGACTGACTGGACCTAATCATTTTAGCACTAATCTCTCTGTAACCTGCGAGGCGAGACCCAGAGGCAAAAGGGGTCATAAAAGCAGAATTCTCACTCAGAGAAAAATGAGGACAGTATTAGGTCAGGAGGAAGGTTTATTTTGCTTTTCCATCACCTGTTTCAAACCACAGCCTGAGAAAGCGTGCAAAGGTGACTTGTTTTGTTTCTACTCTTTTGGATAAGTTACTTGACTGGTGAGAAGCCTTACAGGAACACAACAACAAAAGCAGCAGCATATATCATGGGGTAAAATGGTTGCCCTGTTCTGAAAGTTGTTGAAACTAAAGTCATTGCTGAAGGCTAATAATTGAGAAATGAAGGCCTCTCTGTGACAGCCTGAAATTTCTTTGGATTCACAATGCATCAAGAGAAAATACAATCCAGATCTTTGAATGCCAGCAAATAATTGGTTTTGGTACCATCTGTCCACAACCCAGTCTTTTGGGGTTGCCGCTCTGTGCAAATTCACTCCACACTTTCTAAAGGGACCCACAAGAACTGATCAAAGGTAGCAGAGGCACCTGCCATTTTCCCTGGAGAGAATTTGCTTTTAATTACCTTCATTGTTCCCAAAATTTTTTGTTCTTTTTCTCCATTGATAGTATCTTTATACCTAGGTTTTCAAAGACAAACATGCCATGGTATTACTGGAGCTTTTATTCTAAGAGCAAACCCAAGCTGCACAGCTAGGACTAATGAATGTTTCTCTTTTTGTTGACCTTTTCCAAAGAGACATGCATATAAACTCTTTTTCTGACACATTCCGTCAGTCTCTTACAATTTAGGATATTGGTTTTATTTGTTTCAGATTTATTAAACTGATTAATATGTAACAATATCCTGAATGACCAAATGTTGACTTAAACTGACAAACAACTGAACTCATCTCATTCCCTTTTTTTTTTCTCAGACATTGCAGGAAGTAACTACATAATCCATTTCACTCCTTATACTTGCAAGCATAATTTCATTTGCCATACTGTAACTTCTACCAAACGCTGTTGCTTCTTCCTTCAGAGAATACCTAAACTCTCCCTCCTTTTCTGCTCTGATTGCTGAAGTTCTTGGTTATATGTTATTTAGCATTATATTATTTTTCTCTTTTGGTATTTTTGTCATTTGGGTTTGGGGCTTTTTTCAGTTTATGTTAACTTGCATTTAAAAACTTAGCTTCCTTACAGCTCATTCCAGCCATATCCTTGCTTTCTTAGAGGTTCCAGGAAAATGGAGTGACAGTTCAGATGAGAAGCACATTTAATATAGATTTTTTTTGCTTATTGTGTAGATGTGGCCACACTCCTGGCACATAAGCAACACATAAGACATGGAACTGGGCACTAATGGCAGAAAAGGGAAATTGCCCTACAACAAAGAAAGAATTTGTAATGACCAAATTAAGTTCTGAGATGTAGAGAATGAGACAAGTTCTAAAATGTAGAGGAAGAGACAAAGGTAAATTCACTAAGCAGACTGAAAAAAGAAATATTGAAAAATCAGGGTCCAGAAGAAACAACGGCAAATCTCATAACACTACAGAAGTAAAATCTGTAGAAGTTGTAGTGCAGCTGAGACAGCCAAGGAGATATGCAGAAGAATACATTGTAAGCAATAAAAAATTGTTAGAAAATGAACAGAGGATATTTTCCAGATAGTCAGAGCAAAGCAATGAGTACGAAGTTACAGAAACAAAGTATAATTTTTGGATGTTTCTGTGGAAAAAGCACCATGTCATCCATCATAATGCAGACTGAAGAAAAGGCACGTAAATAGAGTGATATGATTAATCAAAGTGAAGTGTAATTCACATATCAAGATGCACAGAGCCTTAGAAAACTAGATATCCCCAGGAAGAGATGGTATTTACACTTAGTAAACTCAGAATGCATCTAAAAGAAATAGAGAAGAAAAAAAAACGTAGATCCAAAAGTACATCCTCTGTACAAACTCAAATCTCCTTGGTTGAATCATAAGAGGACAGCTGTCCTCAGGCAAATTAAAGCAAAAGAAGTTTCCTTTGAAGCTCATAGAAGATGTAAGAGAAACAGTATTGAAGCAAAAAAATGTTAATTCTGAGCATCATTGTAATGATGATTGCTTATAAGAAAATAAAACCCCTCGTATGATTGGCAGATCATGAGAAAAGATAATAGTTTGTCACACTGCTTGATGAATAGTTTGTCATACTGCTTGATTATGAGAGTGAAAGAGCAATGGAAACAATTGGTGGTGATTTTTTTAATATATTCACATGAAATTGTATGTATTATACCCAAACACAGCAGTAAAATAGAGAGAGACAAGTTAAGAGTGAAGGACAGAATATCCCAAATAACCTCTTCAGACCATTTGTCCTTAACTACAGCCCCTGTCTCCAAAATTGGTGGTCTCCAAAGCTAAGCCTTGATGAAGTGGTTGAAAAGGGGAGGCATCTCCTACTTGTGGTTTGTGTGCATAACCTTGGTGAATAAACCAAGAAAGAAAGAAAGTGAATGAGCCTAAGATTAAACAGAAGAAAGAGGAAGACAGTATTTGTTCAAACCATTTTGAAGTGAAATTTGGATTGAACAAGAGTATCTCCATTTTACATGACTAAAAGGTACTGCACAGATTTCCCAGAGGTAAAACCTGAGGTTAAGACAACCCTCTGGTTACAATGTAAAGTGCAGTAAGTATTATTGATGTTTTCTAAGTATTACAAGTTCTCCAGGAGGAAAAAAAGTTGGCAGCTTAACAAGGGAATGAAGAAATAGTCCTTTGGAGGATTTACCAAGTATATTGTAAAAACTTAGCTCAATACACATATTACAAATATGGCAAAAGCGTACATGCTATCCAAGCATTCAGTATTTTACTGCTACCGTAAATTGAAAAATAAATTAAGGAGCTGGATGAAATGAGAAGAATCTAGTTCCATAGAAAAGCTTTACTCTGATTGGAAGGATAAGGGAAGGTGAGTGAGAACAATTTAAGGTGCAAATGATAATTGTAGATCCAACATGAAATGATTACATGTATTAAATAATGAATTATTAATACATTTACTAGATTTAATTTTATTTTCTATTTTTAATATCTATTCAGTATTAAATAATAATATACAAACTAGAAAACTGAGTCTATTCTTAATCAAATTCAACTTCTACAAAGTATATACTATCATTATATTAATATATACTATCATAATATACTATCATTAAGAATCATTCAATAAGAAGGTGACAAAAAGTAGAGATGCAAGCAGGGATGGATGGAAAAATAACAATATGGAGATAGATGGTAAGAAATGTCACCAAAAAATCTTGCAGACTGAAAGTATCTTGACCACAGGAGAGTAAAAAGAGAAGTTCCATGTTGAATTATGACAAAAGTGGCTATTTATACAAGATATATTAAATCTGAGATTAATAGTAGAAACTATTGCCAGGGCCCAAGACTACTAGTTGTTACTTAGGTGCACATCCTAAGTTTGCCAGAGAAGAAAATAAAGCATGCATAGCAAGTTGTAATTCATACTGAGTATTTTACAAGCTTGAACTACAACCGGGGGGAAAGAGGCACTATCAATGCAAAACAGAATTGTAAAGAATAAAATCATGGAAATGTGGGGTTTTCAACATTTACTGTTCATAAAACACTTGCACCTACTTATAACTTGAACCTACTAAGCAGAACCTACTTACAAACTGATGCAAGAGTCTCTATGCTGGATTTTTCCATTTAATGGTGCTGTTAATTAAAAATGCAAGAAAAGATTGACAAAGAATGCTCTTTTATGGCTCAGAGCCAAAAAAATCTGGAGCATGAAAAGGTCAGTGATAAAATTCACTCTTCATCATGGTGGTGTCATAACAGGAGTAGGTAAATTGAATGCTGTAACCACTACAGAACCACCAGTCTTTCAGAAAGAGGCACCAGGCTCCTTCTGTAAGCCAATAAGGAAAGCAAGAACTTTCTGAAGCCTTTAATAGGTCTTCTGATTTAAGGTGACTGATTAAGTAGACACTGGCATTTGAAAAATATATTTTTGATGTAGGAATATTTTGGATAATATACCAAAACAGACTTACAAACACTTATGCATAACTTTAAGAGTTTTTTAAACACATGCCAGCTAAATTTAAGAAGTACAATAAAACATATTAAACACAAATGTATATACATGCATACATGAAACATCTGTTTTATAAAGTAGCACATACCTCATGAGGATTATAATCTGGAGGTAATTTCTCAAGCATCTCATCAGCAAGACGCTGCACCACTGCTTCCCGTGTTTCTCCTCCTCTAGAACTGCTGTCTTTGGGCTGGATGCTCACTATGGTACTAAATGTCTCATTAGCCAGGTTGGTCTGGTAAGTTATATCTGCATTAGGGTGAAGTCCAAATACCTTAAAAGTAAAAGGTATAAAAACTGAGGGGGAAAACGTGATTTTTCTTTTGAAAGTGTATACATGAAAGAATGCATGAAAATGGACAAACAAGGCAGAAAATTCTCAGCTCCATTAAACAATAGATATGAACTGGTCAGTGGAAGTTCTTCCATTTAAATGGCCAAGGAACAAACCCAAATTACATGAAAACATTAACATAGGCTGCATATGCAACAGTGTTTCCATTCATATCAGTGGAGGGTTTTTTAACAGATCTTATTATCTTCACATGGATCATGCTGTGAAATGCTATCAAGGGGTGAGAACAGGCCCCTTTCCTTTGACTAGAGCTTATTGGAAATGTCATATGTGGACATTGATCCCATTGTACCTGCTCAAGTAGATTTAATTATCTAATTATCTGACCAGTCAACATTTCTACTATGTTTTGTCTTACTCAGACTCTTAGGCTTGTAAGGTATGTAGCATGCTGAATAAAATAATGCCCACATCTGAAGTACCTAAAGATGGTGATATATTTATGATATTTTATGGTTTAGCTATTTTTGGTTGAAGCTTCCCCCTCCTTTATTCTCCTTCTCCCAGAATTGAATTATTTTATTTAAGATACAGCTAGCACAGAATTACTGCAAAGCTGCCCTTTGTCTGAATGATAATAGCTTTTGCAGAAACTTCCACTGAAATATCAGTAAGTCTATAATTGTCAGATTGACAACTGAAACTCTTCTCCAGGAGGAATAGTATGCACTGTGACTTATTTCAACAGCCCTCATTTAATTATAGCTATTACATATCTCTTAGAAACTTTGAACCACTGATCTGACAATGAGGAAAGCTTGCCCTCAAACTGAGCACAAAAGTCAAGCAATCTTCTGTTCCTCATTTTTCACATTTTTTCATATTTCCAGTTTTCACATTTTATATTAGAATCAGTATATTGCATGAAGACACTTCCAGAAACCAGTATTTACATACCCTGAGGACAGAATTAAATGGGACATTTAATACTGTTATATTTGTAAATCTAAAAACTCAGGGAAAAGGGATGTAAGTGGCTGCACCATCGCCAAAGCCAGCAAAGCTGCACTGATTTACACCACTTGGCAATCTTATCCTCACAACAGCACAAAGTACAGACCTAACACCACATTTGAGTGAGGGTGTGCCTATAACAGTGTTCAGGTAGATTCCAGATAGGATTTAATGTTTTGCAAATAGTGGTTTACTCAAACTGAATATTTAGAGCTGTAAAAGGAGAAAATACCAATGCACTTTATTACACTCATATTCTATGTGGAAGGAAATACACATTTGAAGATACATTCTTTTCTGCTTTTGCTCTTGCACAATGAGGGCTTATTTGTTTGGTTTTGCTCTAGCAGACTTTGTGGCAATATTATTGCCCAAGTTAGCGCCAAGAAGAATTCTGCCATATCTGTGAATGGAGCCCTAGTCCAGGGCTAACTTAAACATTGGAGCAACATTAACAAAGACAGGGAGACATGGGAGATAGCTCTGCTCCTATGGTTTTATGCAAGTGATGTATGAAGAAGAAAGAAAAAAGAAACTAGTGGGTGGACAACTTTTCTGAATGTCCTGTATGTTAATCAAGGACCCAGATCTCTCATTCCTTTTGATCCAAAATCTCTGGCAATTGAATTATGTCTTTCAGGGTTTTCCAGCCTTATGAATCCTCAAAACCAATTGCTAAAGCTCTACACTCCTCTGAAATCACTCCTCTATCATCCCCTCCTCAACTGGACAGGGGACAGAAGTTACAAAAAAAAGTCCAAGGTCTGAAATAACAGGGAGAGATCAACCTCCAGCTATCATCACAGTAAAAACAGACTTGATCTGGAGAAACTAATTGATTACCAATCAAAACAGAGTAGGATCATGAGAAATAAAACCAAATCCTAAAAACACTTTCCCTCAACCCCTCCCTTCTTCCTGGACTTAATTTCATTCCCAAATTCTCTACTTCCTCCCTCCCACAGGAGCACAGGGAACAGGGAACAGGTCAGTTCATCACATAGTGACTGCTTCCTCCTCAGGAGCAGGACACCTCCCACTCTTCCCCTGCTCCAGCATGGAGTCCCTCCTCCGTAAGTCCTCCACAAATTTCTCCAATGGGCTGCAGTTCCTCCTGAACTGCTCCAGTGTGGGTCCCTTCCACAGGGTGCAGACCTCCAGGAACAGACTGCTTCAGCATGGGTCACCTGTGAGGTCATAACTTTGGCCAGAAAATCTGCTCCATCATGGACTCCTCTCCCCTGGAGCCAGAGATCTTGCAGGAACCTGTTCCAGCATGGACTTCCAGCAAGGTCAGAGCCTCCTTCAGGCATCCACCTGCTCCAGGGTGGGGTCCTCCATGGGCTGCAGAGGAATCCCTACTCTGGCACCTGGAGCACCTCCTGCCCCTCCTTCTTCACTGATCTCGGTGTCTGCAGAATTGTTCCTCTCATATATTCTCACTCCTCTCTCTGACTGAGTCCACGTGCAGCTTTTTATCCTTCATAAATGCATTATCCAGGGGCACTGCCACCACTGCTGATGGGCTCAGCCTTGGCCAGCAGTGGCTCTGCCTTGGAGCTACCTGACACTGGCCCTGGTGCACATGGGGGAAGCTTCTGCCAGAAGCCAGCCCTTATCCCCCTGCTACTGAAACCTTTCCATGCTGACCCAATATGCTGAGACTAACTGCCCTCCTCAGAAGACAGTGTTCATTCTGCTCAGAGGATGAAATTCCATCAAAGGAGCAAGGACACTGCGAGCAGACTGATTCAGCCTTTCTTAACTAAAAATGGAAAAGGAATGAATCAAGGATACACTGTTTGGACTAGCTTAGTATCCTTTTTGAAATGAAGTTGATTGGGAGATTAAAAGTTTAAAGGTTTTCATGAGCAATTTTGACAGATTTTAAAATGACAGTAGTCACAGCTTTCTTCCTAATAAGTGAAAATGTGAAGGACAAAAAGATGTTTGCATTCCTGCACTTGCTTCTATTTACATAAAAGCCAAAGGTAAAATTCCCCTACCTCAAACCATACATACAGATTTTTTACAGGCATCAAAACACTTTAAAAATACATTGCAGCAATGTGAGATCGGTTCCCAAGTGCTTAAAAGAGCAGATTCATGAAAGCAGCACCTGAAATCTGATAGAGCCAAGGTTCATACACTGATAGGAACCACTCCATGAGCTGGGCTCAAATGGATACCACTGATGCATTATCATGTCTGCATTTACTCTCACGTGGAAAAGGTATATCACTGCTGGCACAAATGCCTTTGCATTCTGGTTTCACTATCTCCAGAGATTCAGAACTTTCCAAGCTATTTTATGACCTTGGAAACTTCTCACCCTCTCAGCCAGCACATTATCAGTAAGTGAAAACCGGTTTTTTCTGTTTCACTCCGTCTATTTAATTTTAATAGAACTTATTTCCAATGGCATTTATCAACTTAATAGAAATGAGACAGAGATCCAGACCATTCACTTCTGTTTCAATTTTCCAGAGTATTCTCCTCTGTTTCAGCTTTTAACTAAGTTCATCACGTGTGCCTGTACTGGAGGGAGCAGAGTCCCCATCCTCCAGTCACTGTGACCACTGTGATATGCACACATTGGGTCATGTAAAACTGGTTACAACCAGGAGCTATCCTGCACCCTACCCCATCAAGTCATGACAACATCCATACCTTTCTGTTGTCAAAATGGAATAATCTCCCAATTATAACTTGCAAAATGAGAGCATAGGGCTTTTTTACTCTCATTATTTCTCAGACTGCATGTCTGCTCAATCCCATACAGAATTGTGAAACCACAAAATAGTTTGGTTTGTAAGGGATCTCTGAGGATCATCTAATCCAAATCAGCTGCTCAAGTAAGGTCAGAGAGCAGGCTATCCAGGACAGTGTCCAGTTGGGATTTCAATGTCTACAAAGATGAGACTCCACAACATCTCTGGGCAAACTCTTCCAGTGTTTTGACCACCTCCACTTAAAAAATTGTGCTCTTGTTCTCAGATGTAATTTCCTGTTGTTTTATGTCCATTGCCTCTTGTCCTTTCATTGGATATTATCAAAAAGGCTCCAGCTCCATCTTTACAGTGTTCCAACAGGTTTTTAGACTCATTGATAAGAAAGCTTGGACCTTGCTGCATCAACCTTCCAGAAGATAATTAGGGTTGCTCAAAGTCCTCCAAAAGGGCCAGGGCCTGTGAATATAGGACTTTTTCCAATAGTTTGAAGAAAGCCTCATCTCCATCTTCCTGGTCAGCAGATCTACACTGAATACCCACTGTAATGATGTGCCTGCTAATCTTGACCTATGCATACTCAATTCTGGAAAAAACCTTTAAGTTAGTCATCTCACAAAAACTCCCCTCCATATATTAAAATATTTTACCTCTGGTGTATCAATCACTGGCAACTGCTCTATGTACTGGAGGTAGTCTTCCACTGTACTCCCTTTTGGAATAACATAATCTTTGTAGAAACAAAACTCCTCACTGAAGATGTGCTCTCCAAACCAGACTCTCGCATACGTGTTCAGCAGCACCTTGTCCAGGTCATCAGTTACACGGCCACCATACTGCACTTCTCCAAGCATGTACTGAACACAGCTCCAGTTCACCCCCTGTTTGACACCCACATCATTCAAATGGTTCTGGACAAACTGCACACTGGCTGCAAAGTCTGCCTGATTAAACTCGTAGGGAATATTCCAGCCCAACGGGCCAAACTTCCTTCTTTCCTGAAAAATGGTTAAAAAGGTAAAACACTGGTTTATAGCAATTGTCAAGAAAATTCAAGTGCAAGAATACATGAAATATGTTAAGAATGCAGTAGTCCAGCTGGAGCTCCATTTCACCAACTTTTAAAAAAAAAAATTTAACAGAGACATGGCCAAACACTTCATTAATTATCTAGTAGCTAAATTTGCACAAACAAAGAATAGGAATATTAACATTTTCACAAAGAAAAAAAATTCCTCTTTTTAAAGTATTTTTTTAAATCTCTGAGTTTGCAACCATAGCTTTGAATTTCAAAAATTAAGCTACTGTTTGAGGTAAGGGTGTTCAAAATCATCAGCCATGATCATTGTGTGGGATCTTCCTATGGACTAAATTTATTCCTATCACGGCTGTGTCTGCATGGTGCAGATGCAAGTAGGAAAAAGCGCTTCTTAGTGAATCATTTACAGACTCAGCTGGCAGTATATAGCTGTTAGGGAAGTATCTGGTAATTGCAAATTTATTTTTTTTCCACCAAGAAAGAAGTGATACTAAAGTAATACAAAGAAATGCATACCACTGGACCACAATATATCAGTGCATGGATGCCACAGAGCTAAATTAGCCAAGCTCCAAATATAAACTAAGGATACTGCAAAATCTATCGATAGGATGATGAAAACTCGTGGTTAACCCATAAAGAACTTTCTTTAATGGAAGTCCAGAAAGTCAAGACTCAAAATCTACTTTCATTTCCTCCTACAAGTTTCAGAGCAGAAAGGATTTATATTCATTCTCTTACACCTTCACACTGTGAATGCAGCATTTTAAGACTATGGTTTTCCAAACCATAAATTGTAAACTTCTTAAAATGCTTTTATGATTTAAAATACTAGTAAAAGTCCAGTTAGTTGAAAGACGGATCACACAGTCTTTGGATGTTAATAGAAGAGTACTCTAATTGATCACTGCTTGATTGTCCTTTTTTTCCTCTGAAATATCATCCCTATTGGAGGTACAGGATCAACATGAGCAAAATTGTAAATTCTAACATATTTGCAGTAATAGAAATATGTTCTTCTTATATCTTTCTTATTTTATTTTTGTTAATTTGTCAACATGGGACTTCCCTTTAAAAATGTTTTTCATTTAATAACAGGGCTCATTAATAAATGAAACATGGCTTTATGATAGAAGAGAAGAAATATATTTTTAAACCTGAACAGTTGTGTGAAGAAAGGCTACAGCATATAGCAGTGGTTTCCACTGAGGCATTCTGCTCATTCCCAGCAGATCCTGAGTAAGGGCCGAGTATGTTCGTTTTAAGCCAGCTTTCACACCTAAAAAGTAAGCATAAAAATTTAATACATTAGCCAAAAAAAAAAAAAAAAAAAAAAAAAAGTAAAGTCCGACCTCTGTTAAGCATCATTCTCTATTCCAATTTGCAGTATCATCTTAGTTATACCTTCAAATAATGTCTTAGAATCACTTACTTGTTCAGCTGGTCATAGCAGGCAAGCTTCAATAACATTTTGTTTTAGGTAGATAACAAAAAAATTAATTTCAAGAGTCTGGAAGGAATTAAAGCTAAGTAATTATATTCTAAATGTTCCCACTAATAACTAAAATAGAAACATAACTATTTAGCAACTATATGGCAATAAAAAAGACACCAAGCATCATATGAAATGTAGCACTGAATATCCAAGAATTTGTTTTGATATTTACTTAAAAATGGGATTTTCATTTTATTTAAGATAATTTTATTTAGATTTGATTCCTATAAAAATCTCAAAATTCAGTATGCAGGTTGTCCATCTGGCCTACAGGCACCAAGGTGATGAGATGAGAGCCTAAATTCATACTGCAAATATTAATACTTGGGGAGGTTTGTTTAAGCACTGACATTTCATATCCCAGGAACAGCTTTAGGCAGTTGATACTGATACACTCTCAGCTTACATGGAATATAGAAGCTCAACTGCTTCCAAATGTTTTCAGGCAGTGCTACTCAAGCATCTTTTGCCTTGGGCAGGCAACCCAAGCATGAGTTACTGACATCAGGTCCCTCTTATGATACTTTCCACCTAATCAACTTCACACAAATCTAGAAGGGCAGATTTTAAGTGCAGTGAAAAGATTGTCCAAGTCATCCCACTTCCTGTGACATAGTAAAAGTACTTTTGCTTTTGTTCATACTTCACAAAGATCCTGTAGAACAATATTCAAACAAGTAGCTTTTCAAAATATTGAATGGGTATCATAAGAGGGTTCCAAAATCAAACAAAAGTGTCTTATTGTACTGTGCTACCAGTGTAGCAGGACAGTCTTAAGAAACTAAAACTGTGTATATTTCATCCTGTCTTAAATTTTTACACTGGGCTTTTTTCAGCCATTTAATGCAAGTTGCAAGTTTGCTATAACTCAAGCTCTGAAATAGCCTCTTGGAGCTATAGGTTGTTACCATTAGAATGATTAGGAGGGGGCCATTGTGCAATAAAAAGATGCTGAGCTCTGAATTCCAAAGGGGAAGAGGAGAAGAGGAAGAAGTAAGAAATTTATATAAACAGACTGATTACCTGCTCTTGAGATGGAGTATAAATGTTCAAACAGGATTTTTCACAACATCAACCATTCTGTAGACATCTTACTAATGTTCAGAGGAAACTAAATACTGAAATAAGAGGTTTAAATGTCTGAAGCTTTCAATAGGACCTCAGATAAAAATTCTCAGCTCCTACTGACATCATCAACTGAAACCAGTGGCAACACATATATATAATAAGAAAGGGTATATTTATTTATTTGTTTGTAGGCATTAATAAGATATCCTTTCTCTCCTGAAGGTTTAACAATCATCTTGGCCTCTCCTCACATAGCATGTTCTCCAATCCCTTCAGCATCTTTGTGGGTTCTCACTGGACTCATTCCATCCATGTCTTTCTTGCACATCTATTAATACAGAAACATGAGTCCAAACTGCCAATTAAGATGCAGATGTCACATTGTGCTTCTGCTATAGCTACTAAGGTCAGGAAAGCTGGGGGCTTAGAGGCTCAGAGAGCAGGAGATGAATGTCTGAATATGGGGAAACATCCTGGAAGTGAGGAAAGATCCTGGGTGTAAGGAGGTGCACGGTGGCCCAGAAGAACAGGGGATGCCCAGGAACATGGGTCAGTAATGCCCAAGACTGGCAGCTTCAAGTAGCTGCACAGTGAAGCCAACAACACTTTCTGCCCAACCTTCCTGGACCAGCAGCAGTCTTTCCAATGGGAAGGGAAGTCATTCCTACCTTGAGGAGGTTCATTGGTAAATTTTATAGAGGACTGTAAAAGATTAATAGGAAACTCTGGGTGAGCCTCTGTAGTGATCCATGTTCTGAAATCTTCACTCATAGACTCTTTTGTGGTGATGGTGTCCATTAATTCATTAAGAAATTCCAAGCCAAGGTGGCAGTTCTGTAGAAGGAGCCATCCTCCATCTTGCATGCACTGATTTAGCAGGTGCCTTGCATGGGCTTCCTGGCCCTGACCCATTGAAATGGCACGACAAGGAATGTTCTAAAGGTAAAAAATAAAGTTCATTTTATATGTAGCTCCTTAGAACTATACACTTGATGTATTGCTTCTGTAGATTCATGTGTAGAGACATTCTGCCAGAAAGAAAGCCATTAATGTCAATGGGGACTGATTATATTAAAACAGAGTAAAAAAACAAAACAACAAAATAATGCAAAATCCTTCAAGTTCCTCTTATCTTTCATCTATTGGAAGAAAACTGAAAATACACCCACTGGAAATAATATTATTTTACTGGTCTAATAAAATCTGTGGGATAAGAAATCTGAAACATTTTTTCAGCTTTTTCACCACTTTTTCAAATAAACCAAGACATAAACATAGCCTGACCATTCTTTTTCATCTAATGTACATTCTTGTGACGAGCAGATACTAGGACTTCAGATAATAATTAATGCACAGTGTAAACCAAACGATTCTGGTGACTTTTTACTGGCTGAACAAATTAATTTAAAAGAGAACTGTTGACGAAGCAGGTAGGACAGGAAAGATTAAAGCATTACTCAGGAAACATCCTGTATTGTCAAATGGCACCTCTGGAGCCACAAATGGAGCTGTGGAGGATTCCAGATTGGTGATCTGCTAGCTCGAGCAGATCTAGAGAAGATCTAGATTCAGAAGAGTGAAAGCTTATAAATGCAAACATAAAATTCTGGAACTGTATGGCAGCTTCTCCAGAGGCTGTGGGAAAGTAAAGTCAGAGGAGGATACAAACTCTTACAAAGGGATCTGAAAAAGATAAGGCTGAGATCAGGACCCACAAGTCTGTCAGTAACATGCTGGCAGATCCTTTCTTGCTTATTGTTCTTGCCACTCTTGCTTTTTTTAAGTCTGGCTCAGGTTGGCTGCCTGACTCCTGCTGGGGAAAACCAGAATTAACAAACTCAGTTATACATATTATTCTGCATACATGTTGAGGGTGAAAGAATTGATGAAGAGACTTTGTTTCATGGACAGTTTCATGTTCAAGACCTACAGCTGAGTATCCCTCATGCAGTGAGCACTGAGCTGCATTTTTAATCTGGACCTGTCTTCAGCTGGCTGAGAGCTACAAAGGTTAATCTTGACCTGTACAGCTACTCAGACTCTCTCACTGTGAAATAAAAAGGAAGGAAGACATCCAAATTGGAGGAGGCTGCCCTACTTTTGCAGAAGAAGGTTAAGCATATGGATGCAAACTGTGCTGGGTCACTTGGCCTTAGGGTCAGAGAAAGGGCCTTGACCTGATTTTACAGAACAGTATAACAGCTGCTGTATATGATCCCCCATATCCTGGCAAGATTTAAGGACATGAGAATGCCAAAGATAAGAAAGCAGTTAAATCCTACTCTCAGGTCAGTGAAACCTGAAACTGTAGCTAAAAGAAGCGAAGCTGAACAGCCTGTGAAGCTCGCTATGTGCCAGAGAACCAAAAAACTTTGCCTTTTCTGAGATGCATCTGAGTACAGCTAGCACTCCCGTAAGTCAGAGACTTTGACTACCCCTGAATAAGAGTGCATAAATATTCAGCAGGTATATTATTCCCTAACAAAGCATCTACTTATAATGTGCTCTTCTCAGCAATGTTACCTCTCAAATATACAATCATTAGAGGTTATAGAAACATCGAGAGAAGAAAAAAAATATTTTTCACTATGAATTGTCCTCATTTTACTCCTTCTGAAAGAACTCTATCAAATGTCTGCATACAGAATGTTTCTTTCAAGAGTGAGTCATATTAGCATATCCATGTCATCTTAATACATCGCCATCCAGATGAAAATGCTGGCATTTTAGTCACTACAGTGGCTCTGACAGTTGTGTTGCAGGTTCTATGCATAATTTCCTAAAAGAAGAAATTATCTCTGCAGTAATTTTTTAAAAATCTGATTTTAATGAAGGCAAAGTGTTGGCATAAGAAACTTCATTTTAACCCTGAAAGTTAAATTGTCCAACCATCTTTTTGTGGAAGTGAAGGGCGGGAATAAATGCAGTAAAAAAAAGTAGTTTTAAGATAAAGCTTTTTATAAACAAGATTATATAGCTCAGTAGCCACAGATACTGTTCTTATTTCTTTGGGAGAGGGCCATCTGAACAACTAAATTTTAGAGTGAAAAATAAATTCTGGACACAAATTTGAACATTATCAACTGCAGATAGCTGATTTATACTGTTAATATCATACTTAGAGGAAGCATCAGTACTGGAAATCCATTTTAAGACTAGAAATCATGACTGTAGAAGGGAAATCATTGGAAAAAGAGGCTCAAGATTTTTATCATTAAGAAGAAAAAAAACCCAGCACCAACCCCTATCCCCCTTAAAGATTAGGTCTCTGGTACAACTAACCTATATTAAAGATTTAGTCAGGGAACAAAGCCTACAAATCCCAAAGAAAGACAGGAACTAAGTACAATTTGTTGACTTACTAGCAAAATAAACACGAAGCTCCCTTGAAAGTATTTCTGAAAACTAAATTCTTTCTAGATATGTGTTTCAAAAGCTAAAGAATTGCTGAAATGCTCCTCAAGTTCCACATTGTTATATACATTTTTATTTTTAAAAACATCTGTATTTACATTTTGTTTTGTGGCATTTGGACAGCTTTTGTAAAGCTGAAAGGTTTCTATATGCTATGTGGTGAGGTCTTTACTTCAAGAGATTAGAAAAGAACCTTATAGTTAAAACAGTGTTTTTGACTTTACATTTACAGGTAGACACTAGAGTTGAACTTCAGGTTATGACAGCCTAGCTGATGTTGCCATGTTCCTAAACCCTGTGTGAATAAGCAAGGCAATCCCTTTAGCTCTTTCACAACCTCACTTTCTTTTTATTCTATACATATTTCTTGAAAGCATGAAAACCTGTTAAGACTGTCCACTGCAATATCCTTTTGATCTGACAGCAGACAAGGATCAAATTAATGACTTCAGATTTAAGATTCCTAAATTTAAACAGTAAGTGAGAGTTAGGTCATAATTTAAGCCATCTTCAAGACAGACAGACAAATAAGGGTCGTGATTTTCAAACTGAATGAGAATCTCCACTTTCTAATTAATAAGCTAAAGAGAATTGTGGGTCCTCCCCACTTTTGCAAGTATGTCTTACTCAGTGTACACTAAAATCTTGCACCATTAAATAAAAATGCATTCTAACGAGGAGGAAAATTTATGGAGATCTAAAGTAAGTAACTTCTTTGGAAAATTTCATATGCTGCTACATTGTGAACCATAAAAGAGAGCACAGAGTGCCTTAAAGTTCTGTAGCAAATTTGAATGTTTCCATCAAGAGCACAGATTAAATGCTAGGGTGTTAAAATATCTCTTGTCACCATATTTATGATTTTTTTTCTGTATCTTCTTGTAATTGTCACTACTGTCAGCTCCTACAGTGAATGCAACAGAGTATAAACCACAAATCTTGCTTTGTTCTCATAGCTCAGTACGTTTCTTAAATAGTGGATTATCATAATCTGCTGGATAAAGACAGAAGTCTCATTGGAATCAAACAACTGCAAAAAGCAAGACTGCAACATTTTAATTTCCTAGTAAATGCATTTTGGCTGCTGGTCAAAAATTAACTTCCAGAGAACATTAGTATGAATATAAATACCATTATTTGGACATCTTTAAAATGTGGAAATACAACTTCTAGTGCAAAGAAGAGTTAAAAATGTCTTTACCAGCTGTAGCAAAGTCAGTTAGGGAGGATACCTTAGATTTTGCAAGACGTTCTATATTTTCTGTGGGGTCAGACCCCACTGATAAAAGGCATGTCAAAGGTGTTCGACAGCCACTTTCTGTCCACATTGCTTCCATTTCAAGAATAAATCCTTCTGCATATTTCCTTCCAAGAGATTCTGCAATGTAGTGCCGAGCCTGGAAAAAAAATTACCAGAAAAATATATCTTTCTTTAACTTTTTTAATTTAGCATCAATTAGTGATGTGGAATTTATCAATATCTTCCAATAACATTGGAAGGCAATAACTGTCTAAACTTTAATTTTTCAACTTTGATCCACAGGAGGCAACTGCTGAAATTCTCAGATAGCAAACTTCAAACAAAGAAGAGAAAGAATTCTGCTCATGCAACAGCCATCCTGTGAATACTGTTTCTAGAAAATGCTAAATGGGGTTTTTTAAACAATTGAAAAAAAAAATCCATGTAGAATAGATCCAGTGCCAGCTCTGAGGGCAGCCCAGATATTGCCCTAAATTACTGCCTGTTAAAACTTGGTGGATAGCCAAATACAAGAGTTTCTCTATACCACTTCCATTCTTAGTTCCTCTAAGTATGTATTGTTGACACTGTCTCTACAGCAGAGTGAATTAGCCAGATCTTTCATGTGACCCAGTTCCAATCTCCCATATATTTACTGGAACTTCAAACACATTCTCCTGTCCAGTCATTATCCAAGTCTCTCAGGCTGAATATCTATTTCTACAAAACATAAACTCAGCTCAGACTTGATCCTTAAAGGTCAAACTTTCTTTATGCCTCTATTTTTTTTTCTTTCTTTTCACAGACATTTTCTAAAACAACTTCTAAAGCTACCTTAGTGCATGAAATTCTTTTTTGACTGAGGTGATTTCCTAGCTATGTAATGACTCTCACAGATTCTGAGGCATGTATGATGGAGTAGCACTGAGGAACAAGGTAGACTGAGGAAGATATCAATTGTAGAGAAAAACCCCACAGTCACCCACTATTAAGTGTAAATTTTTTCCTAGACAAAAATTTCTAATACTTGGGAAAACACAGTAGGGAAAGAAGAGATAAAGAAGAGAGTAACAAATGAAATCCCCTCTCTCATCAAAAATTAAAATAATTACCTTTTTTCGCAACCATTGTTCATTCTTTTTCAGAGATGGTTGTGCAAGACAATAACAAATAGTTGATAAATAAGTTGATAGATAATTGTTAATAGATAATAAGTTGATAAATAAGAAGCAGCAGCTTTATTGTATTGCTCTGTTTACATTATGGCAGTTGGAATTCCCATACTTCTCTCCTACTTCCTGACTGAAGAGTAGAATAATGAAAAAGAGTGGAGCGAGCCTTGTTGAAAAAGAGGTCCATGAGCTATGGTGTCCCCTAAATACAACACATGCTATCACAGCATGTAACATGTAAAGTTGAGATACACAGGAAAGAAAAACTACTACTTCCCAGTATAGAAAGAACAAAAAAAAAAAAAAAAAAAATTGAAGAGAGGGCACTCATAGGCTCATACATCTCTTTTACACCTACATAGAGAAGAAAAATCAAAATATCACAAACTGTGGAGAAACTGCTAGTCTACTGCAGTTTCTTTTATGACATTTGCCACGAGGCAGCCTTAATTATTACAATCTCAGTAGAGAGGGTAAGTAAACAGTTTATCTGCAGTTTTAGTGCACCTGTCATAAAAGTGAATTGTTCTTTTTCCACCGCTGCTGTGAAAAAGAACAGGGATGTATCTTTTGATTCACCAGAGGAATGCAACTTCTTTACAGGTTTCATGGCTCGATTTTGAGAGCACCACACACACAAAAAAAAAGGTATTCTTGCATCTCCAACACAATTTGTTTCATGTTCTGCTTCCTAGTTCATCGCAATTAAATAAATTACTGTTTTCACACATTTTTTTATTTGCATTTCTATATCTGATTTTTCAAAATAGCTCACTCTGCAACAAATATTAAGCCACCAAGAAATTCAGAGAATAAAAGTTTGCAACTAGCAGTTCTTCACAAGATGTCACATGGCATAACTGTTGTACAAAATTGTATCTTACTTGGGCAACAGTGTGATCAGGGCACCAGCTACGGACAAGGAGCAGCTTATGGAATTGATCCAGTATGCTGTCATAACCATCAGGAATAACAGATTTTTCAGGAGCTTCTTCATCAAACCAGGCTTTCCAAGACTTCTCATTCTTAGCAATTTGCACCAGAAGTTGATTGAAAGGGTACAAACTAGATAACTGCACAAGATTGAGCCATGTTGTGTCAAGGATCCACTTTTTTGGTTTTGGTTCCACAGAATTCATATCCAAGCTGGCACCTCCTGCAAAGTGAAAAGTATTATAGAGGAAAACAACCATTGTTAAACAGAAAAATGGCATGTAATAAAAAATACTTTTTTAAAATATATAATTTAGGGAGTAACATTTTATGTAAACTAGGATATGGAGACCTAGAATTTGCATGGAAGAAACACCTAACAAAGACCTACTTGGAAAGTGGTCTCAGTTCCTCCCAAAGCTGATATCCCACTAATTTTTATGCTGCTTTTACTCTATCTATAGAGCTGGAATAAAACATGACCACCTAAAAGAATACTGAAACCCTGTTCTTCAGAGCAGATGTAGAAGGGTTAGTACAGCCTCCTTTCATCTATACTAAAGAATAAGAAAGCACATGGTGCATTCATTTCCAGGACTGTGTAACAGCCTCTTAGCTCAACCACCACTCAGCCTCAGGACCATTTGCACACCCAGCTGAGCCACAGCTGAACAGTAACTCAGTGTTTGCCAAACAAACTGGGATATGTGAATGCCAAGCATCTCTCTGTACTTATACCAGATTGCATTTATCTTATCTTGGAGGCAGTGAACTCAACCCCATCAAATTTTATAAATTTTACTCAAATTTTTCTTTGTCATTGTGTCTGAGTAGTGACATACAGTGGTGACATAATTCAATGCAATATAAAAGTGTTTTACATCATGGAACAGACCTCCAGTTTTTTGTGCTGGTACTTAGGTCTGGTACAGCATTCACATGTCTGCTCATCAGCCATCAAGGGAGCTTTTCCTGATTGTCTACAATCTCACAGACCTACAGATATGGCAACTTGAAAATGAGGCAGATAGTAGAGACTCTAAGTTCTCTTACAAGTAACAGACTTATTTTTTCTCATTTTGCAATGTATAACAGTTAAAATAATCCCATTTAAGCATTATTTTGATAACAAATAATCAAATTTTCTCCTTTTTTGGAAAATTTGTCTCTTAATTCCTTCTTGGACTATATATGCTTTCATTCACAAGTTAAAAACAAGAAGATCCACAGGATATAACACATTGTTAATGCAAGTACTGCAAAATCTGAATTTGGCAGTAGACAGACATAGGTAAATAGGAACATTTTTAGAGAAATTACCTTTGATCAGTGTCTCAAACTCAGTGTGTGAAATTTTCTTGGCCTGCAAGTCAATCTTCAGTGCCAGAAGCAATGTGAACAGGAACCTGTGATTTTCATACAGCCCCCGAACTGTGTAGTTGAAGACTTCGTAGGTGAGATGCTCGATTATATAAATTACCCTTTTTGCTGGAATTTGAGATTTCTGAGATCTTTCCACTGATCGGTCAAAAATGCCAAGGAACTGCCCTAAAGATGTTTGGTACATGGCATTAACCAAGCTCATTTCCACAATCAGGGAATAAAGGACACTACCACGACCTGCCACGGGCCGATACTCTTCACGCGCAGTATTGATTTTCACCTCTGTCTCCATTGCTGTGTTTAATTTTTCACTGACCTTAAAATTAATGGGAAAGACCATGAAGATTCAGTTGTATTACTTGTGATTTATACTAGGCAAGCAAAAAGAAAAGGTCTTGAGTAAGATCACAATAATATTTTTAGTTGAGCTTTGATTCTCTCTGCCAGTGTTTCAACACAGACATTGTGTCTTCATGTGTTCCAACTCCTGTCACAATGGGAACTGATTCAAACTTACACCTGCAAATATGCCTGAATATAAACAGTACCCAGGTAGCAGTTTAATTTTGCAATTTTTAATGAAGAAAAAATTAGTGTTTCTACTATTTATTTGTTAAAAAGCCAGATGTTATATAGTGGCTCTGAATGGAAAAAAATAAAACAGGAATGAAAATACATACATAAATCTTTACATATATACTATCTTTAAACTACAGTTACAAAATGTATCTGCAATAGATTCAAAATTCACCTCTTCTGCTGTTGTTCTAGTGATCCTCAAGACTTCTATCAGAGACTCATCTTCAACCAATGAGCCTTCTGTACTGGTTAGACGGCAGAGCAGATTATCTTCAAGCTCCTGCATTTTCCTCTTGTTGGATGTCACTTGTTCCATCAGTTTGATTCTTTCTGCTTCCAGTTCCTGTATTCAGGAAATTTGCCATAGAATATGTAATATCAACTAAAAGAAAGATTCCTTATAAAGACACAGAAAACATGTGATTTCATGCATGTCAGACTGGGGACTTTGTTGACTTTTCCATAAATTACTGAAATACTACTAAGTATTTCTGTACTAAAATAATTTATATGCACTTAGCACACACTGAATATATATATTAAAGTAATTGATGTGTATTGTGTATACCCAATCCCCAACAATTTGTTTAATGAGGCATAAATGCTGGAGAATGAAAACTCATCAGAATTACCAGGAAAATCTTCTTTGTAGTAAGATGCACAAACCACTAAAGATAGTTTCCAATGGCAAGTGATAAAAGACACATACATTACATTGAGTACTTAAAATTAAATCAGATTAAGGCCTGAAAGATGCTTTGTATGGGTGGGTTTTACGTTGTGAGCAAAATTGACTGGATGACCTTTTCCATTTCTAATTTCTGTGATTCTGTGACTTTGAAAGATACAATCCTCTACTGCTTATAAAACAGGAAATGTTACAATTATTATCTATGTCATATGGATGTTTTTGCCCTTTCTATAAGACAGACAATGACAAGGGGAAAAAGGCAGAGGAGTCAACACAATGCCAAGTGAAATGAGGCATCTATATGGCACAGTCTACACAGCTCAGGGATGCTCTTGCTGGCTGTCTTTATTTAATCAATCAAGTCAACCTTCCTACAAGAAAAGGGGAGTTAATAATAGTCTATCTACACCTATGGCTTCAGTTCACTTTCATTTTTCGTCAGCTTGTCAGGTTAAAGAAAAAGGAGATGTACAGAGTTGTACAGGAGAGGTTCTACTGTATTTCAAAGAAGTGACAAATTTCTTTACTTTCACAAACTTCTCATTTGGAAACCTGTTTGAAGTGTGTTCTGGGGCTACAGAGTGTAGCTCTGGAAGTGAAGTGGAAGCTACAAGTAACTGCATCCCCAAAGAGGGGGATGGCTTAAGCATCATTAATTCAGCTTTCTACATTTACTCCTCTTTCTATACCATTAATACAAAAAAATATTAGAATTACACAAAAGGATTACTTCCACAAAACACTCAAAAATACATTTAACTATATGCCTAAATTCCACATAAGGATGTGCTTTGTTTAAGATCAGACATTTTATCCCTACTATTTATAAGCCTGTAAAAGTATCTTTTAGAACATTAGCAAATATACCAGGCGCATGTTTTGGTTTGCAAGGGAACTTCACAACCATATTTGTAACATAAATAATAGTTGTTCTGAACACAAATAGTGGCAGTAACTTCATTATCAAAGTACAAAAATATGCTGATTTTTTTTCTATATATTCAGGATCAACCTATAAAGCTGAGAAGAATAAACACTGCTTTGATCATATTTCATTGATCACTGAAGCAATCTTTAAGAATGTCTTGGTTCCTTTAATCTATTACTTTAGACAGCGATCATAAAGTTGTCTCTTTGTAATAGAAAACCTGCTCTTCAGAATCTCTGTTCGTGTTTTGTCTTTTCTTTGAACTAAATTTTCAGAATCCTATTGGCTCTGACTATCTACACCATAAAATTCATCTCTTACTGAGACATAAGAGTCAGAACAACCATGATGTCTTCGTATTTGTCAAAAGAAGTTTAATAAATGTTGATCAGCTGCAACCATGTCCCCGTGCAGCAAGTAGTGCCAATATTAACCAGGTTCCCTTGCAACTCTCTTCAGCTGATCGACGGCACTGGAGGAATATTTTTCAGTGACTATATTTTTGACCCAAAATGCAGTCTAGCTGTTGTTACGTACATTCAATATGAATACTCTAACAGTTCTGTCCAAGACAAAAAAGGAAAACCACAGAGCAAAGGTATCTTGTGGGAAGAGGAATTTTATATGTAGGTCATGAGTAACCTATTACACTTCTTTCACTTCTATCTTGATTTGGACCTCTTCCCTCCCTTCAGAGGTTAGTCAGGATACTCCCATTCACTCCTGTTCATGCTGTTCAATTTTGTTTACAGAAACCTACATCTACTGGAGTAAAGATCAAAAGTTTTGTATCTAAACCATTTGTTCCACCCTATTTTCCCCCAGTACCAGGAAGTTTGTGCATTACAATGACTTTCCAGCCTCTGTTTCTGACTGTCAGACTTAATTCCAAGCCTTATTTCAGTAAAGGCTCATTTTGAGCAAAGTGGAAGAGTGTTGGCTGGAGAAAATGACAACACCACTAAAGAACACTGGTTAAAACATGCTTTGGGGAAGTCAAAGGAAGAATTAATTCTCTTAGGTAGGCAAATCCTCTCACATGAGCAAGCCTACCTGAGCTACTTACTGAAAGCAGCTGCTCTGCCAATGCAAACCTCAATTTTTTTCTCTCACCTGAGAGAGGATTTTCTTCATGATATTAACTTGCACATAATCAATGCAAATTTTAGTAAGAACAGAGTCAAGTCAGTGTTCAGGGCTCCTTAAGAATCTTTTATCTCCTTGCACACTAGAGTCTTACTGGCAAAAGTAGTTCAAGTTCATAAGCATTTTTTCATGTAATTCAAATTAAGTTTAAAAAGGAATTCAGAAATAAAAGAGATTTCTGACTGAACAAGAAGCCCTTTCCATATATGAAGGAATAAATTTGTTTTATGTATGTTATGTGTATGCCTGTGATGTATTTTTAATGAATAATTTTCTTTCTTCTCTTTCCAAGGCCAGATCTTAAAATAAATGTTTAGGTTCCCCCATTCAATTAAAAAACAGCTCCACATTGTATTTCAGAAAATGCACAACCTTTAAACTTTCATTCACATTTTTGTTCTTGCATTTCATTTCAACCAAGTCATTGAATATGTATGTACTTCTGGTGCAAACATTGAACAAGCCTTCCCTCCATTCAAATACTGCAAGACTCAATACCTGCTTTTCTGTGAGGATGACACGGCCAAGGAGCTGATCTTCCAGCCCTTTCATAGTAACAGTAAAGTCAATCACAGTTGTTCTTGCACTGATTTCTGGAGTATAAACAGGATTAGCCACCTTTGTTGTCATATACAGGGTAAACCCCTTTGTCACATCTACCTCCTTGTCACCTACTTTCACCTGAAAATAAGAAACATTTCTCAATTTTCAAAAGCTGAATTCAGAGAAACTGTTATTTTATCCAATGGAAAAAAAAAATCTATGCACTCTTTTTTTTTTTTACATTTTCATTTACACTTTGTAAACTTTCTTATTAAGGGCAAAAAAGCCCCTCAAACAACCCCATGAGTTCACTACTCATTTTCTAACTGTACTAAAGGTACAAATCATGTCAGTATTCAGACTATTCCACACCCAATATCTGTCCTATTGGGTTTTAATTTCATGTCTACAATTCATCTTACTTTGTGTGCTGAACCAAATTTTATGAAATTTTTTTCCAAGATGTTATCTAGAGCAGGGTCAAGTTCCTCTCCAATGTCTTCAATTAACAGAGGTCGGCCAAGGGCCAAGCAGTCTTCTACATGACTTCTGAAGAACTTGTGGTTCATAGCTGTAACCTAGGAAGATTGAGTCACAACACAGCATGCATTTGAAAGCACACAGAAAACAGCATAAAATCTATTGAAGCTTTAAAAATTTATACTCATCCTAGGATATCTATACAAATGGCTACATTATAGGGACCAAAACCTGCCTCTGCTGACATGGATGGAAGTTTTGCTTTAAAATTAGGAGAAGAGAACACATTTCCTAATTGTTACTATTTACTTATTTATCTGCATATTACCCAATCATTGTAATATCTTAATTTCTCCTAAATATAAACAGATTTATGCCTGGAACATGTGAAGTAGAGAAATATTTATGGAGGTCAGAAAGGGAACTAGTGTTACATAGGACACCTGATCTGACATCAGACATTCAATTTCCAGTTCAGTTCCAGCAGTCTTAAAATTGCTAGAAGTCACACAGACTGCTTTTCATTTATTTAAATTTAATATTTTTAACACAATCCTTGAAGATGATAATTTAATAGCCTTTCCAGGCATCTCTTAAGCCATAGTTTCTGGGTGGTTTTTTTACCAGGAAAAATAATTAGGATAGACATGTTTTTAAAATAAATCCTTGTCTTGTAGGCAAAGCTCTTTGAAAAAGGTATAATTAAAATATCTAGAGGCACATTACACAGAATTAAACCAGTATATTATTTTAAAATTAATACTCTGTTCTGTCACTCTGCACTTTTTGTTTGTTATAATGTAGGCATATGTGTACCCACCAAAACAGCATGTTGCCTACATTTTTATTTCAAATTCAGCAGAGGAATAAAGCTAGTTTCTGGGTGACCAACAACAAAACACTAACAAGAGCATAGCAAATTACAATATCCCAGATGTAAGCCATATTTTAAACACTTGTGTATTTAGAATCTTGACATAACTCTGTTCTTCCTGGACAAACTGGGGAGAACTCAGATTCAGAGCAGGAAATACAAAGCTCCAGGAAGGTGGAGAATGAGATGCAACCTTTTACATCCCTCTTTGTTTCTCCTTCACTATGGCAAGCAATTAAAAGAATCATCATAAAAATAGATATGCCATAACATATCATTGCACGCTATTTTGCCCTGTTATTGATACCCTGATACAGGGAACAGGTGTCTTGTTTTAGTTTCTGCATAACTATGTACCAATAAACATCCAATTTAAATTACACATGGCCCTAGTATGATGACACAAATGACACATACATTTAAAAAAATTGTAAATTAACTATTTACCTGAAGTCCATTATTCTTTTCCTTATTTTTGATCCAGATCTTTCCTTGACCTTGTGGATCAATCAGCAAAGGATATCTAGATGCCTTTGTGACTATAATGCCATTTTGAATTGAAAGATCATCATTTGGAAGACCCTGGAGGTTCCATTCATCCACTGTAGCATTGTCAACAAGCATAGCAGTAAGGTTCAAGTTCTAATAGAAAATATGCAATTACAAAATTAGTATTGTAGAAAACATGTAAATACAAAATTAGTGCCAGTTAGAGGAGCTATACTAAAACATCTGCTGGATGGCTGCTTCTTATTCTGATCAGAATGCATGATAGAGTGTATTTGGTAGCTATTGCTTACTGTTTCTTTTTCTTAAAGTTCAGTGGCTCAATCATTGCAGTTGAGCAGTAATGAAAGTGAATTCTCTTGAGGCTTTGATGTCCATCAGAGAGTGTCAGAAAAACACAGAAGCCAGTTCAATATCTAATGATAACTGTTTTTTTGCCATTTTTAATGGCAAACTCTTTTCCTGTCAGTTCAAGTGGAAGTGTCATCTCGTTCAGAAGAGCTTCCACTTGCTGGAAAGTGCCTTCCAAGTACAGGATGGCTGTGGGAGTCTAAGAGAAGGAAGTGAAGATGTGCTATGGATCAGTAACCATGAACTATCATGAAAGGTTATTGCTGCTAAGCTAAAACCCTTCACAGTTCACATATTCTCCTAAAGTCTGATTTGCACTTGTCAACTAACTTGCTTTATTTTATTTACTTTGAAAAGTTACTGGCCTCTCAAAAAGGTGTATGTGAAGAAAACAGTGCTGAAAACAGCAAACCAAACTCCCCAGTTTAGAAAAGCACCATAGTAAGGATTGACAATTTAAAAAATAATAAAATTGAAGGGTTTTTTTATTTGCCCCTTACATTTTTCAGTCAACAATTCCTACTTGCAGGCTTTCTCTAAAAACATTTGAGATAAAGACGAAAGAGAAAGAGAGAGAGAAAGAGAGAAAGAAAGAGAGAAAGAAAGAGAGAAAGAGAGAGAGAGAGAAAGAGAGAAAGAAAGAGAGAGAGAGAAAGAGAGAGAAAGAAAGAAAGAAAGAAAGAAAGAAAGAAAGAAAGAAAGAAAGAAAGAAAGAAAGAAAGAAAGAGAAAGATCCTGCAAATCTTGCAAAAAACATATAATTCAGCATCTGAAGCCTAAAGCAAAACTTCAAATACTGTGAGAGTTGTGATATGATCATGAGACCTAATGATACTAGTGGTTGCAAGACACCAAAGCTTTTTTATCCCTTTGATTTTTTTACTGCTAAAATTATTGAAGGCTCACAATGAAACAACGAAAACTATTCTAAGACAGAGAAATTTTAGTAATCAAGTTTCCATTTGTACAAAGGACAGAAAAGTATTTAATGGGCAAATTTTCCAGCATCTAAAACCATATTTAGCTCCTTAAGCAGATGAGTAGGATCTACACAGCTTTGAACTTCTTCTTATCTACAGCAAGAAGCATCAGTCACCCTGCAACTCTGAAACTCAGCTAATTTAAGTGCCTAACTAAACAGATAGGTGTCTAATTTTAAACAGATCTTTCTGAATTGTTATGTCTAAATGACTCACGTGCCCATGGTCAGTCTGTGACAAAGTAAGGCAGGTGTCAAGCCTTTTGCTTGAACAGCAAGGATGCTTTCTTTCCTGTGGTGTGAAGTATCAAGAAAGGCCCATTCATTGCCTTTTTAAAGTACTTAATTCCCTGGGAAAAATCAAAACTCTCTTTAATAGACTGTGATAGGAATCATAATTCTGTCTTTAATGGGAACTGTCTAAGCAGAATGGTAAATATGTTTTGAAACTCATTAACTATGGTGTTCTCCATCTAACTGAGACACATTGGGGATGGGGGAGGGAGAGGAAGCAACATAGAAACTATAAGAAAGTATTCCTCAAAATTTCAAGGATGCAGCCAAATAGTAATGTGGTCAGAACACCTTCATGGAAGTAGAATTTTTGTTCTTTATGTATTGCTTTCTAAGGACATTATACATCCCCTTTCTTATCCTTAAATGGTGAGAATCTTGACAGATATTCCCCAAGGTAAGTAGCTTTTAAGAACATTTTGTACATTGAATTTGAGAAAGAGCCTCCCTGGGATGAGTGTATATAGGATAACTCCTATGCCACACTGGTTAAGAATCTTGCCTGAAACTGCAGTGCTCCTGATACTTTATTAATAAATCCATCTTGGCCTTACTATTTTTTATCATCAGCAGCTTTCAGAGAGCTTTACTGGGTGGGTCAGAGTCATTCATCTTTTAAGTCACAACATAAATTGGGCTGGATTGCAAGTTTCTCTCTGTCAGGTCAAGGTTAATCAGCACGACAAGAATTATGCTAACCTAACACAAAAAATAATAAAAAAGATATTCACAAGTAACTTCTATGAAGTGAGCAAACCCCTCAGGGAAAAGAGGTCTCCTTAATAGAGGCTTTAAGTGCCAAATCCCAAAAAACATGAAAAGAAGATGCAGATCTACCTTTAGCTGCTTCACAATGATACAGCTGTACACAGGTTGCTCACAGCATTTTTCAGCAGCAACTGCTCTGTCAAAATCTCTGACAGCTGAGAACAGGAACTGTTTGAGCTTAATGCCTCAACTCCTGTGCTGAGAGGAAGAGAGAGTCCCTGAACTATTTATCCAGCCTTTACTGCTGAAGATAATGTACATAGATATTCACAAAACCAAGTAGAAGACAACATAGATTACTCAGATAGACAGATTTTATTACTATGGCCTAAATTCTGCCTTCAGCATGAATATGTCTTTCAGAGGTACAGGGAAGAATATTAGACAGAACTCCTAAAAGTCATGGAATAGGAGCAATGCTGTTGCTGGCCATGAGCAAAGCCTCTGCACCAGAACCTCTGCCAGGTCTGGCACTCCTGAGGCAGATAATGGTAAAAGTAAAGGACAAGATTCATGCAAGGGATCCTGCCTTGTGTCATAGTCTCAGTATGCAGGCTGCTCACCTTAATAAAGGTAGAATACGATGTGGCAGGAAACAGTAACTGAATGACGGGATTGTAGCTCCACTGCATTTTGGGCCACCTCTGTCTGCACAGACACAGGCCAGTGAAGGAGATACTGCAACACCAGCCTCACTGTGACAAAGGTGCATGGATTGAAAAGCTAACACTGGAGCAAGCTGAAGCGCCAAAGGGCTGCAAACCAAGCCTTGCAAAATGCAGGGTTTGTTTAAATCACTAATTTCTGCATGACACTTCAAATTAAACAAAATTAAATGTTGTGGGTACACAGCAAAGGGTGTGACAAGAGGATATGTACTGGTAACACATGGAAGTGCATTGGTGATGCTTTCTCTTATGAAAAGCTAAATGTATTCTAAGCTGATAAATTTTACTTTGTTTCCTGTATTATGCTATGTCTCCCAGGGCAGCTGACCTCAGACAGCATTTCTCTCTCAGATTTGCCAGAGCAGTGTCCTACATACCAATTGTGAAATGCCTGACAGTATAAAGAGGAATTTAAAACATATTGGTTTAGAAGCGCAGTTGTCAACTGTTCAGATTTTTTTATTTATTAAAATTTTGATTGAATGTGACAGCCTGTATATAATCTTCCAATTATGTACTTTTCTGGAATGAAATGCTCTGCATATAATTTCTCAACAAGGCAAAGAATAAGGTCAGAACAAAACATGAACACTTACTTTACTGTATGGAATCTTGCTATGGTCCATCTCTTTCTTCCACAGTTGGAGTAGCAAATTCCTGTACTCCTGATTGAAAGGTCCAGAGTAAGAGAGAAATCCAGTGGCCAGAAGAACATTCCCCACCAAATTAATAATTTGATTTTGAAAGTTTTTGCTGCTTGCTGTCCAACGAAGCTGTATGTAAAATATTTAAATGAAGTTAGCTTAAGCAGACACAAAACTAACACAAACATCTAACTTAAAAATTTATCTCTTTCTGTTAAAATTTTTTTTCTCCAAAACAGGAGTGTTTTTTTTGCTTTAAATCATTCTTTTCATAAGTAAAAGTTTGATTGGAAGTGATGATAACCACTCGACCAAGGGGAGAAAAAGTATATTTGAGAATAAGCTGGTTGATCTGGTAAGAAGAGTTTTAAAGGAGGAATGAAGTGGCAGGCAGAGGAGGACCAATAATCATGTGAGGAAGTGGAGGACCAGGCTGGCAAACAAAATGTGTGGGGTGAGATAAACTGTAGGGACCCTGTAATCAACAGAACAGGGCTAATGTAGGACCACCCTAAGGCACCCACAAAGAATTGTCCACCAAACAGAATGGTGGGACAGCTTTCATACTGCTGATAGGACATTAATTATCACAGCTGGGCACCCCTCTGAAGTACTTCTACATGAATGTGCACAGCATGGAGAACAAACAAGGACTCTGCACGTGGACTTGATATGATGGGGGTCATGGGAATTCAGTGGAAAGACATTCACAACTGGAGAGCTGCATCAGCTATCTATGGGTTTGTTAGGAAGGACAGGTTAGGAAGGTGAGAAGAGGGGTTTTCCTACATGTGAGAGAGCAGTGGAATGCATGTGTTTGGCATGGGAGGGTCAAGGATGGACAATATGCCTATTGGGAACTTAAGGGAAGATCAGCATGGGAGATGTGTGTGTCTGTAACAGACAACATGATTAACAAGAAGTAGATGAGGGCTGTTTCAGAGGGGGGAAGAAACCTTGCATCCACAGGCCTTGGTCTACACAGAGAACTTCAACAACCCAGTATCTGAAGACACAAGAAAGACATAAGCAATCCTTGAGATTTTAAGGAAGGCATTGACAAAAGTTCTCAACACAATCGAATGGGGATTTAATGAGGGAAAGGCAGTTTGCTTAACCTCAGACTTGCAGATAAAGAATTGATCAGGGATCTAAAATTTGGGGGCAGCCTTGGCTGAGATTGTTTAGCCTTGAACACAGAGAGTGCAGGGGAATTTGTACACATGTATCTATATGCACAAATACACGATGGGAAGGTGTATTAGATGTAATTTGAAGGGCAGCTACACAAAGAAATGCTGAGGCCCTGGCCTCACAGGACATAGTGCTTGAAGTCAGAACTCTCATCAATTTTGACTTTGTATGAAATCAATGAAGGAATTAGCAAAGCAAATAATAAGAGAGGGAAAAAGAGTATCCCGCTTCCTCTGAAAACATTCAGGCTGAAGCCAGAAAGATCTGCATAGGAAAGGTAAATTTCAAGCTCAGTGCAGAGGATAACAATTAGCCCATAATTCTGTAAAAGGCTCCAGCAGAAATCTAAGCTTCAATTATAATTCAGGAAATTAGTCAAGCTTCAAATTTGTATTCTTGTATACTTGGTGAGAAAAAGAGAGTAATCCTTCTTATAAATATTTTAGGGCAATTATTTAGGTTAAGCCTAATTCCTCTTCTTAATAAAGCTAAAAGGAATTTGGCTCCTTGGCTTTAAATCTGAACTTTATCCTCATACGAGTCATATGATATAACACAAATCTTCATGAAGAAGAATTAACACAAGAAATTGCTTTACTTTTTTAGATACATTCACATCAAAGAAAAAAAACATACATATAACTAAAAAGAAGTGTTATGTGATACCAAGATGTCACCATGCCTTGAGTTTGTTAAGCACTGCTATGATCATTACAGAGCATTCTCAAAACTGCACACCTACTTTGTGCTGGAAACATACACATGTGTGCCAATACCTTTTCTCCTCCCAATCCTTCAATCAGAGCTGTGGCATTGCTCATCTTCCTTCTGCATGTCTCAGCATCATCGAGCAAGGCCTGCTTCTCTTTCACAGCAGCATCATACATGGCTTGCACTTCATCCAGCTCCTTTTGCTTCTCATCCAGCTGATTTTGTGCACTGTTCAGTTCCATCTGGGCAGCTGCAAGTCTTCCTTCTTGCAAAGCTAAATTTGCCTACAGATATTTAAAAGCAAAGAGTAGCTAACACCTATTTTTTGGCAGAAGCAAATGACATTCATGTAATGGCACATACTGTACTGCATTGGGCACTTTTGAAAATAATATATGCTTTAAGATGACAGAAGTTTTTTTTCTTTTTTCTTCTGGAACAGAAGCATAGCATTAAAGTTATTCAAGGCAATCTTAAGATGTTTTAATAATATTTTCAGAAAGGTCTACTGATCACACAATGACCAATTATTTTAAATCACAATACACTTGAAATAGCTGTATATTAGACACATGAGGCAACATGTACAATGGATAGCCTTATATATATGCCTCCTGTAATATATTCAGTGCAAAAAAATTTAATATTGTCTTCATTAATTATAAAATAAAAAAAGTTATAACAGAAACTACTTTTCTGCTCTCTTTTTCCATCAATTACTTCTACAACAAAAAAAATAACAAATGTATTTTTTGCTCCTCTTGAATGTAAAACTCTAGAGATTTCTTTTCACATCTCTCTATAAATTTGCATGATGACTTACCAGTCATTTAAAAGTGGCCTCTTAACTTTTATAGTCCTAACAGGGTTGAAAAAAATATTCTGTGAATTCAGAATGTATTTCCATATACATTTGCAAAGGATTAGAGCCTGACAAATTTTTATGAAATTCACACTTACAGATAAAGGTTGCTTCCATTTACTCTGAATATTTTAAAAAGCTTGTTTAAATATCATGAATCTTATTTCTTTTTTTTTCTTCTATAAGAGTTATGAAGATGGCAACCAAGAATCTGTAAAACCTGTTTTATTATGAATATAAAACTTGACATTTGCAATAAGTCACACCAGAAGAGTAGCAGTAGAAGGTAACTCTCTTGAGGGGTAGCTATTAGTTAGCAGCATAACCATGGGTTGGGGTCTGATCTAATTAGAGAAGCATATATGTACTAATCAATGAAGTAGGTTACTAGTGTCTATCTACATATATGTTGCATACATGTATATTGGATACAGGTAAATCACATGTATCTCTGCCCATCTATATTAGCAACCTAGGTATATGCAGACAGTATATGCTAGAGAATAGCACTGTCAGTAAAATTCCATCTACTGTAGCCACCTATTATGTTGACAGATCCTAGAGATAAAAAATTATTTTGGAATCCAGACGAAGCAGTAAAATGGCTGCTCATAAAATTTCCATCATGTAAGAATGGTGAAATATTTCTACCTCTGTGTTTATCAAAAAACACATTGAAGAGCATCACCTAGAAATAAACACTGCTCAATCAGTGAGTCTTGATTAAACTCAGATTAGAAGATTTCAGAACAACTGCTGTTATGTTTTAGTGAATCTCGGACCATTGGGCTAAGTTCTAACAGCAAAGGAGTTTAGGAGGTGGCCTAGTATTACTGTGCCTGGCACCAGAGGAAAGGGTGACATATGAGAGAGAGACAGTGCAGGGTTCCTTCTGCATCTGAATAAGAAAGGCCTGGCAACAAATGGCTTAATAAGACAAATGCCTTTAAAAAGATTCGTAAGAAGAAGACAGACAGTGAGTGAATTTTACATTCTTTCAAGTGCTGGACACCCAACATCCAGGCAGCATTAGAGAGAGCCAGGATAGTTTTGCCCATGGTATCCTGTGCAGAGCAGATCTGGTCCATGAAGAGAAAATTTTCTCTTTTGGCCATTCAAACTATCTTAAATGCCTCTTATTATTCTGTTTTATTAAAGCAGATGCCTCATTTAGCCATCTGTTGTCAGGCCTTTCTTACTGAGATCCAAAAGGAGCCCTGCACCACCCCTCTTCTACCTCCCCTGCCTCCTTCCCCACTGCAGAGCATCCTTGTACCCTTAAATTCTCTGAGGGCTAAAAATGGGAGTCAAACAATATTGTGACATATTGTTTCAGTCCCAGCAGACAAATACTGAGGTTACACAGGAAATAAGATCCTTGGAAGGTTGTGAAGAACAGCCTTGGCAGAACAGCTGGAACAACAGAGAACTTACACCTGGATGTGTAAGTGTGGATGTGTGTGGATTCATATAAGACCTTGGCATTTACCACAGCAGGATGTGAACTTCAATGGAAAAGGATGGGCATGTGAATTCCCAATATATATGAGCAATGATGCCTTGTAAATATGAAAATGTGCTGCACAGGTCTCTGTGAAGCAATAAACTACTCAGAAAAGTGCAAAAAGATTGCTAAAACAGACTTCCCCATTCTTAAAAACTCTTAAAAGGCTATCAGGTTTGAAAATGTAGGGAAAACAAAAAAGTATTTCAGAGATGAGCCTAAAAAAAGTATATTGTATTCTAACCTGGGAAAAAAAAAAATCCCCAAAATTATTTACATAAGACTTTACAGAATTTCTGGAAGATGACCTATAATAAGAAACTATTTTACAGACAATTTAACCAGGATTCTCAACCAATTTTAGGGTAATCATAACAATATAAGACATTATAATATTGGTTTGATTTATAGGCTACTTGATCATATGTGATGAGCACTGGTTGGTGGCGTGACACTGACCAGGATGACCAACCCATGTGATTCTACTTGTTTCAGATGACCCTTTGAAATCATCATTATTTGCTTTCTCCTTGTTTTCCCCCCAAACTTGAGTTTTGAAAATTTAATGGGTACAAACATAGCTTTTGTATTGACATCACTGGCAGGTTGTTTGGCAGCCTCCTGTCTAGAGCTCTGCCATGAGAGCAGGAGGCAAGTTCTGCTGCCAAAGAGAATCTTCTGCACAAGAAGACTATCACAGCTGCAATCAGCTCCATACAAACATTTCCAGCCAATAATAGGCAGGAAGGAAACATGTTTCCCAACCATTAAGAACCACTGTGGCCTTTCTAATTTTAGTGGCATTGCTCTGTGAACAAGCTTCACACCCTTCATTTCATCCCTTTGAATCACAGGAAAACAAGGATACACATTTTGTTCCAGTTGGATGCAGTGTGAAAGCCTGAATAAATGGATTTTATGCAGATGAATCATGAGGGTTTAAGACATGAGATCCACACTCTGATCTGTGCTCCTAGAGAAGCAGTGCTGTGCTGGAACATGCCTGGGCTCATGTGAGAGCAGCAGCTCCAGCCTTTCCTTGCCTTTGGCATTGTGGGGAACCAGACAGACAATCCTCTCAACACCTGCTCCAGCCAGTGCTACTGATGCTCTCTGCATCTGTCTGTGTGGGGCAGGTACAGCACCCGTGCCAAGGACCACAGCTAAAGAGTTAAGCAGCTGTTTTGCCTTCTTCCAAGCTGCCCTCAGAGAGGACTTCACAGCAGGTGTTGAGATGATCCTACTCCTTTCAAGATTTTTGCATTCGACACAAAACCAGAACAAATAAACACATAATTACAGTCACAACTATACTCTCAAATGAAACATGCCCAGGACCTTTCTCTGGTGCTGAGGCTAACCAGCATAAAAAAAACCTCACACTAAGCTCTCTGAGCCTCTTAAACAGTATGACTCCATGTTGACAACCTTGTGGGAATGGCTCTTGGACCAGGCAGGAACCTGAAAGGTGCCCAGAGACTACCAAAAAATACTGTTTAGCCAAGACCAAATCCACACTAGGGATCATTCTAACAATTTACCAGTGTAGATGATCACTTTCCAGTGACTAGAAAAATTCACTACTATTTAATTTAGTAGTATTGACATAGACATCAAGTTTCTCACTGATTCATTGCAAACTCAATTTTGCAAAGTACCAAGTCTATCTGACCCTGATCCAAGGAAGCAGCTCAATAAAAATGACTTCTCCAACAGAAAGAAACTTCACACCATTTAATGCCATTCCCGATCTTGAATGGAATGCCCAGATCAATCCCAAATCACTCTGAAGAGCAACTGCTGCTCATTAAATTTTAGAAATGTTACTACAAGAATCCCACTGGAAAAAAAAAGCATCCAAAATGATAAATTTCACAAGGATGATTTGGAGCTTTCTTAGCACTTCTCTTGGTAAGGAATTTCAGCTTTCAAAGTCCATTGCTCTTACAGTCCTCACTCACTGCTGCTGGACTAGGTCAGAAGGCTTCTTGCACTTGGACTCTGTCACTCTGCTCCTGACCTTCTGGGCATGTGCTCTTTGCCTTCTGCTTCAGTCCTGTTCTGGGCACCTGGCATCTGACTGAAAACTCTTCATGGAAATGCAATCTCAAAACTGCCCCTGTCCCAGGCTACTGCAGATTTTTCCTGTAGACACTCCATTGGTTTTGGATCAGCTTTCTCAGAGACTCATTATCATGATACACTTGTATCCACCATTACTTAGGAAAAGATTGTAAAAAATGCAAAGACATACACAGGTTTGGCAGACATTCCAGAAACAGTGTTTTTACTTCACCAATACAAACTTTAAAAAATAGATATACACCTGCACATACATATATATGTACACGTGCAAACAGATCCATGCAAGAGTGACATTGATAAAATCTTGGGCTCACTTTTTTTGCTGTCAGTGACCATTCTTTGGGATTAAAATAGCATTTGAAAGGAACAGAAATCATATCTCTTATCTGCTTTTCACAGTCTGCTCTAGCTAGTGAAAGACTTTCCATATTTTCTGTTCAGTTACATGTCCTGACCTCACTCTGTTCTGTTAGATGATCTAATCCTCCCCTTCACCCCCCCAAAGTATATGCTTTCCTCCCACAGTTATTGTGGGCCTTGAATTCAGACTTGCATGCTCGCTCTCCTGCCCAGTGGGCATCACCTTGTCAAGGACACACTTATTTAAATGGACAACTATCAAATTTCAAGTCCTTGACTACAACCTCTTCTTCAGGTGAAAGATTTCCTTTCATTGCCTGCCATGGTTTTTTAGTTCAGCACGGAGACAAATGCAAGTAGAAAAGGCAATAAAGTCTCATACTTAAAACTGAGTTTGACAGGGAGAATCCTCAATATCAAACAGAATTTATAAACTGTAAATAAACTTCCCTTGATCACCATAACAGCCTAAGGAGAACTTAATTAAAGTCACTGCAGACATCCCTAAAGGAAATTATACTCCTATACACAGTATTTTAATTGGAGGCTAACAGTATCACAGCAAAAGTCAGGGCTTCTCCATTCTGCTCTTATATTCTTCAAATAAGGGATAGGAAGCAGATGGTGTTTCAAAACTCAGGTTAATGCAGCAGGCTGGTTTACCAGGTAGCAGTCTGAGGAGGAACAGCTCATCCTCATGCTGAAGGCTCACAGGAAAGTCTAACTAATGACCCTTGGGCTGCAGGTCACTTATCTAAAGGATACCAGTATCCATTCCAAAGAATTAGGTAATTTTTGCACACTGTATTTACTAAAATATAAGTCACTATTAAATAGTTTTCACAGGTTGTCATATATAAGATAAATGAGGCAATGAGTCTCACTTAAGATGCAATTTAAAAATATATTGAATCCATTTTGCAGGTGTAGAAGAGGATTTATATCCTAGAACAGCAGTTAGAATAAAAAACCTTGATTAATTCATTCAGTAAACCTGCTTTTAGCACTGAATGGATTAGCCTGGGCTAGTACTTTATGCAGTTTAATTGTACATTTATTTTCAATTATTTTCTTAGCATCACTCCACTGCTTTCTGCAATATCTTCTGCATACTTTAAACACTTCTTCCCTCCCTCTGTCATCTTGAGTTTTTATAATATTTTTGACTGTTGCTATACCTGACAATAGGCACCACTTTGCCAAGATATGTATGTTTCATTTTTTATCAGCTACAGTGTGACAAGAATGCAAGTACTTGAATACAAAGCTAAATTTATATGCAATCCTAAATCATATATATTCAATAAAAACTACAAGAGCACGTTTTCAACTTTCAGGGTTGCATTTGCATATAAAACCACTGTTTCCCCCAGGTCTTGCTCCCTTTTATAGCACTCAATAGTAACATTTAAAATTCTGTTTTCATTAGTGAACATCCCATTATTTGAAAAGGAAATAGCTACTTATATATCACAAAAATACAGCATTCTCTTGAGTTATTTGAACAAAAAAAAAAAAAAATGCTTTTAATATATTTGAATCAAATCTGTCTAGGTATGCCAAGAGTTTTGACTGTACCACTGATACAGTGGCTTATTCAATAAGAAACCAAACACTAGTGCAGTGGAAGCATAATGGATTGGATGTATTGCTTCAGAAAAGAGCCATAAAACTCTAGGAGCAGTGACTATAAACCATTATATAAATATGCAAAGTCCCTTTTTTCCATATGCTCATAAATGGAACATTTCCAAGACAATAAAGATATCTGTAGGAATGCACACAACAGTGGTTGATCCCTTCCTACTTCAGTTCAATGTATCAACAGAATTCTATACCTAGCAACTACTTTCTTTATTACATATGTAAACTTGAACATAGTAGTTTGAAACTTCAAAATTTTTTTAGGGAGATGAATTACAGCTAAATTCCTTAAAGAATGGTTCTGTACCAAGACTGATTTCTCCTCTCCTCTCCCAGATTCTATCATGACCACAATGAGTAGGTTCCTGCCTGGGCCAGTAGGACTAAGGAGTTTTCTTGAAGCCATAGCTCCTGAAACCCACTGTGAGGGCAGAGAAGGTATCATTATCTCCCACAAACAGCTATACAGGCTCTATAAAGAGCAAACTGAATGCTTACTGTGTTCACACAAATAACAACAGTACCACAGGGCAGTTGTGTGTAAGGGGAAAAAGTTGCCAGGACATATTAAACCTCTGCTTGATTTAACAACTGGGTGTGAAGAAACAAGAATCTCTTTTTTAGGCAAAATAACACAACTATATTCATCCTCCAGAAAAATAAAATTATCAATACAAAATACCTTAAGAGGAAGAACTTCTTTATTAATACCGTAGAAGTAAGCCATTGCTTGTGTCCATGAGCAAAGACCTGCTACATTTCCACACACTTTTTTAGCAGTCTCAAGATTATAATCCTCCATACCCAAATAAGGCTCTAAAAGCTCCACAGTTTCTTCTGTAATTGAGTCCTAGTCAATGGAAAGGAAAAATTATTTTTTAAAATTGGTTTTTGAATAATGTCTGCTTCACAGAAACATTTTTATTTTTAAAACCATGGAATAAATTAACAAAGCAACACTCTTGCCTTTCACTCGTATAAAGGACTGATTAGTAGTTTTTGTGAACTCGTGAAAATAACTCCTACTTCCATTGCAACAGATTGACTTGATTTGGCATTTAATATTCCTACTGGACACACAAGATTTACAGACATTACTAGTGCTCGTAGCTCCATGACAATTTAAGCTCTTCTAAGTCATAGTTTTTCCAACAGTGTACCTTCTTCCCTTTCCTCCTCAACCAGATGTCCTTGCCCCATCTTAAATATCCTCCCAATGCTCAGTCATCTAGTTTGGAAATTGTTATGACAGAAATGCAAGTCAGAAAACTCCTGATTAATTTTCTTCTCTTCTAGTTCCATAAACAAGCTCACCATGGCATCAGACAGGCACTGGTGTGAACACAGCTAAAGGAACCAAACAGCAGCTTTCAGAAGGAAAAGGGTGAAACTTCAAGGCACTATCTTCACTTCACTGAAACTAACCCTTTTCCTTAACCACAAAAGAAATTTCTTTCAGCTGTTATTCTAATCCCACTTTTTTCCCCCTCCTTTCAAAATCTGCTGAGAACATGAAAAGCCAAATCTTTGATGATGGTGGTTAATCTATAATTATGTGTCAGAAGAAAATGGAATTCATCTCCTCAAGCAAGGTAGAGAGTAGAAGAGCTTATACAGGTTAAAAATGACTGCTTAACAATAGACATGTTAAGAATCTTCCCCTTTTTTGGCAATGTATTAATGCCTTCCTTTTAATGCATCCAAAAATCATCCACCATTCATACTGTCAAGCAATTTACCCTTTTCTTGTTTTTCTGCACAGCAGAATTGTATTGCATTTGCCTAGTATTTATCTGATCTTTAGCTACTTTAATAAAAAAGACATTCACTATATTACCCCAAGATCAGCCATGGTGACGTTTTCACTATGATCATTTGCTAAAATGTAAAATAGTGCTGGACAAAAATTTTGACTTTTTTATTCTCCTATCCAAAATAATGAGCTAACAAGCTGGTAAAGGTGAAGCAAAGATCAACCAGCAGTGGCCTAAATCTCTGTTCAAAAGCTTGGAAAATGTCATGCTTTCCTTTTAAGTAATTAATTTTGAACTTAGTAACCTTCTTCATCCACTAATTTTCATTGCCTAAAAAATAGGAAAGAACAAAAATATCAAAATCAAGTAAGTCTACTCAGAAATCCAGACACAAAGAGCTTTCTTGTCATATATAGACAAAATCAGAAATGGGGCAGGAGGACAGCATGTGAAAGACCTCATCAGGGATTGAAGCAATCCAGTATTTTCCCTCACATTCATCAGTATCACTTCCTGCAGGAACTCGGTCCCACAGAAGTTGTTCTGACTCCTCTGAGTTAAATGTGCTGCCAACTACCAGCAGGAATGCATACACTATTAATAAGTGCCAAAACTAAGATCTCATTAGACAGAAGTTTGAGTAAGGAGTACATAATTAGTCCTTGCTATCTTAAAACTAATTTCCTCTTTCTGTTTAGTGAAGATATAACTTGGGAAAGTGACCAGACAGACAGCCCCAGGAAAAACTGTCTACAGAGACAGTGCAAGTTTCCACAACATGGCTCTCTGGGAGAAATGGCTCCTGAGGATAGTGAAAATTATCTTCACAACAAAAACACTCCAGCAGCTTAGGAAAGGCATCAGCAAAATGCACAGTTAAGTAGATTAAAACATCAGTGTCCAAATGAAAGTGGGTTCTGCAACACTGCAGAAAAACCAGGTTTTGCTGAAATCTGCTTGGTCTCCCAGATTAGAAATTTGGGCTATGATTCTGCCATTTCATATTCTACCCTAGATCTTTTTCTGGTCCAGATATCTGTGACATCTTTCTTTTCTTCCCTATAGAGAATTTTCCTTTGTCTCACAGTTCAGTGAACCTTGCTGCAAAAGTTTCTGTCCTGACAGAAATAAAAACCTGTTCACTTTTATTTTTCTTACAGTTAATAATAAGATTATCCTTCATTTCACTATTTTTCTAGAGAAAGAACCCCAAAAGTTCCCAAATCATCTCATTACCTTTCCTGGTAATTTTTTCTTATTTCCTGCTAGCTCCCTAGCAAATTTGAGACAGAACTGTTGAGTGCCTTACAGGCAAACAGCACTGGAGCAGGTGAGCCATTTGAGAAACCAAGAGTCTTCCCTTTTAAGGCAAATTCCTACTGAGAAGCAGGAACTGCCTGAATAAGATAACACTAAGCTTCTCAAGATTTGTTCTAGTACCTGGGATACTTCTGTCTGCTAGAAGCCACTGTATGGCCCAGGTGATAAATTACTGAGACAATGAACCATGAAAATGAAGAATAGTCACAAAGTATCTACAACTATAGATAGACAAAACTGCTTCAAACTGCCTTTGATGGTAGGAGACACTTTCATGCAAACTCTGAGGATGGTTACTGAAGCAGTAGTGCCCCAAGTAATTACTGACCTTCTGAAAAGTAAGCAACATGCTAAGAAATCCTGAATTATTCATTAGTTTCTGAGCCTCAGTCCATGATGGCTTCACACCTGGGTGTTCATGATCCAGTGTCACTGAGTCTACTTTCCTTTGGAATAAAAGCAGCACGCAGTCCATGATCCGCATGATCAGGTGAGGAGGTTTACCCAGCTTGCGAACAGTTGCAATGTCAGAAGGTTTTATTGTCTGAAAAATTATAGAAGAAAATAGTCCATTTATTTAAGCAGTCACTCTATTGCAAAGAATGCTGTTCTTTTGGGACGACTGTATATGGAATGCAATTGCTGCAGGTTTGAAGGTCACTCAGAAGCACCACTGCAGAAAATCCCTAAAGGTAGAGACTCTACACACTCCACGACTGCTTTATTACCTGATAGTAGAGTACTGCTCATCTTACCTCTTCCCCTCTTCAGTGTTCAGGGCTTTTTCTACAAGGATTTAGAGGTCAGTGTTATTCTTTAAATCCTCTTTTTTCCCCTCAAGTTAGAAGCACAAGCCATATTATTGCACATAATAACAATTAACTACATGCATGTTTCAGAGTATATTTGCTTCTGACCTGCAGGGCGGTCTTGGCTTCTTCCAGTGCAGGTCTTGCAGCTTCAAGCTTCTCTTCTGCTGCTGCTTTATCAATGGCAATGTCATCCACAATAGCCTGAGCCTTGTCTTTTACTGTTTGCACCTGCATTTTAACTTTTTCTGCAGCGTGGGCTTTCATAGTTACTTCCAATAAAACTTCATCAGCTTTTTTTGAAGCTATAGCCAAATCTTTCTCCTTCAGAACCAACTCTTGGGAGAGCTGATTTACAGAAACCTCAGCTTCCATCAGTTTTTCAAGACCTGTGGTAGACAAATTCCATTTTAGCAACAGATAGACCTATGGAGAGAGTAATCTCAGTGAAGCAATGTGGATATTTAAAATAAGCTTCTCAGATTCATATTTAGGAATACCAGTGAGTGATCCCATTGGTTGAACACCAAAATTAAGCAGGGGAATTTCTTTTAATGTGTAAATGCCTTTAGAATCTGTCACTTGATCACTTGATCACTTATATTCTTATACATCAGAAGGAGACTAAATATTAAACACACATGCTCAAAACCATTAGCATGGCAAATGACACTCTTAACAATTGTGTGTGAAATTTCTGAAATCCATGAGAACACAAAAAGTACTAGGCTGTACTCTGTACAAAACAAAGAGGAGGAACCTGGCCATGAAAGTGAAGACACAAGGAGAGTAGGCTGAGCATCTAAATTCAACATTACATGAAGATCCAGATGAGATGGAGATAAAAAAACCTACAGATTCTTCAGTAAAACAATGCTCCAATAATTGGAACAAATTATCAGAAAATCTTTAAGTATTAACATCCTTATATATAAATGCATGTAACTAAATGTAAATGCATCATATATATAATGCATCATATATATTTTTCTAGCTCAAAAAGCCCCACGTTTGTTGTTCCAGACAGCCAGACACCCTTTTCCTTTGGGCATATGTGTACATAGGGCAGGTCTGAAAATTGTCAACAGTGGGAAGAAGAAACAGTTTAAGTTCACTTCCAAACAGCACTCAGTTTAGGAGACTCTTTAATTGTTTACCATGTTGGACCATGTGTAGAGCAATATTTTTTAAATTTTACCTTTGTCATATACCTGTCTCTTTAGAAAATTCTTCAGAGGGACTGATTAGTATTTAACTACCTTTTCTCAGATTTATTCTTGGCATGCTTACATGTGAAAACTAGGATCTCAGGAGTTCCTCAGCATACATACATGTCAAAGCAGAAGTTTCAGGTATTTTAACTGCTAACTAACACTATTTCCAAAACTTCTCTCTAATCTGCACATTCATAAGGTTAATTGAAACAAAACCACTGCATATTTTGTAATCACACACAATACAACTAAAAATGTATGAGTCTGCTTCCAAATGAATGTGTGCTCACAATCTAAATCCATGCTTTCACATTCTTTTATTCAGATTCTTCTCACGCTTTAAAAAGAAAAGAAAGAAACAAAATTCAAGAAGCTTTTACAGTACCTGTTCTCATGCGTTCAGACAAACTTCCAAGACTGGCAAACTTCTCTTTGTAAATAGCTTTGTAGCCTCCAATGAAGGACAGGTAAGATTTTGGTGTCACAAAAGTTCGCCTTCTATATTGTTCAAAGTATTCAACACATTTTTCAGCTACAATATCTTGAATTGTTCCCATGGTGTTAACAACACTCTGTTTCACTTCTTCTGTACACTCAATATGATAAGAAGCTAAAAAATGCTGTGCAACTGCTACAAGAGCATCTTTAGGCCAATGCTGGAACCAGTCCATGGTGCAGCCTGAAATTAGACCTGGAAATTTGAGTGCACGAGTTCTGAATTTTTCCCCAACGGGAGAAAAACAAAGAACCACATGCAGGTTATTCCGAACTCGAGCAAGAAAGTAATTATAAAGATTTTCAGCAGTGGGACTAAGCCTTGGGTACTCCTTCTTCATTGCTGGAATCAGGTCTTGTGTGATTTCACCTATTTCGTCTCGTGCAAAAAGATTTGAGACTTCACCTGAAGCCAAAACACTGTTCATGTACTCAAGAAAAGATTCATCTCTGACTTCATTGTCCGTGAATATAAAGACAACACCCTTTCCTTTTTGCCCAGCAGTGCGGTACAGCGTTTTCAGGTCATCCAGGAGGTTGTTGGTGGCATATGTTCTGGAATAGAAAAGGGTTAAGGAAAGACAGAACAAGAATTGCAGATCATCTTAGGAGATATGTATCATCTGTATCAGCTTCCTTAAGGCAAGAAAAAAAATCTAGATAAGAAATTAATACCATAGCTCCTGGTTACATTTCTTAGGTTTCTTTTTCTTAAACATTTTCCCAAAGTGAATGGTCAGTAACATAAATCATGTGAAATGAGGTGAAATCAACAAAATAATGTGCTGGGAAAAACTACGGTGAAAGCAATACTGTATCTCAGGCAATTATGATGCTGTTCTGTATCCCCATGGTTTTCAGATGTAAATTTTTTATTAGAAATAGGTTAATATAGCTGGATTAAGTTGTCAAATAGGTTCTGATACCTGTAGCAATTACATAAATACAGCTGGATTATCTTCTGAAGATATTGAGAGCAGGTTAAAGGAAATCATTAAGAGACAAGAGCAAATGAAACTGAGGGGTTTACTGTGTTATATGGTTTAACTAAAATCAAGTCCCAGAAATGATGTTTGAACATTATCACTTGGGCTGATCAGCTCCTCTGCAAATGGAGACCATGACTTGCTCTGTTGTTATGTGTCTTATAGCTGGTGCACACAGTAAGTAAAATTCAGGTGAAGTCCATACAAATTCAACTACACATTTCAGATTATGCAATATAAAATGATGTAAAGTAAGGTTAATAAAATGGCATATTTTGTCCCTTCCCAACTAAAGCTGAAATTAGAAACCTCTCCTCTTTGTAACCAGTCTCTGATTTACAAGAATCTCTTCAAAGTCATAAGTAACTTGTGCAATACACACACGACCCATTCTTCACATATTAAATATGCCACACAGGAAGTGTCCCAATTCTCTTTTAGCTCCCTCTTATTTCTGCTCTGTAAACACCCATAAAGCAAGCACTGCAGAGCTCGAAAAACAATCCAACTCTTCAGTTTGTATGTGTCAGCTACAGTTATTACAGGGATTTTTGGTTTTCTGATAGGAAAATAAGAATTTCTCTAGTGAGTCAGAATAGCAGTTCAATAATCTGGTTCAATAATCTAACAGCAGTTATGGGAAATTATACTTAGAGACAAAACATGACCCAGCATCCACTCTTCACTGCGAATTTCATTCTTCCTCCCTCCATATTCATTGCCATTATTAATATTTGCCTTATTAATCTTGGAAATCTAGAGACCCTGTTCTATCACTTCTGCTTCTGGGACACAGGAAGAGATTGTGATATGTCTTTCTTTATCTTTCATCAGAAGCCTCATAACATTATTCATAGACCTGATATGTCTCTCTAAAGAATACTTCTCAGCATTTTAAATAGTTTGCAAAGGTCTTTATTGCTTACCCCTGTAAACCCTATGTCAAAAGAGACCTAGAAGGTAGCTATTGCTACTCCCTTTCACTTCAAATTTCTATAAATTACAGAATTTCGGCACTAAGTCATTGACAGAAATTGTCATAATGCAGTTTGACTATGTAAGACCAGAAATTTAGCCTACAATGAGGGATAAAATGTTTGAGATGTTTGCATTTCTTTAAGTTGATTGTGAGGACTTCATTTCTATGGCAAATTAAAAAGCAAATGTCCACGTATACTGCATTGTGTTACCTTGTTAAAGTTATCTGAAAGCTCTCATATCCAGCAATGTATGATGCTAGTCTGGTCAGACTCTGTTTTCCAGATCCACCCACACCCACCAACAATGCATTTCCTTGTGGAGTACGAATAATCCGTGATATTTTAATCAAATGGATGATTGCATCCTGTGTATTGAGAGAAAAGGGGATTAAGAGATGCAAAAACTATGCATTGTATAATCAACTGCTCCCCAACAGCTAGATAGCTTCTCTGGAGCCTATGCCAAATCACTCAGTTCTGTACTCATCAAAATCAACAGGAGATTTCCCCCTGACTTCAGTGGGCAGCAAGGCTAGCCCAACAGAAATGTCCTTGTGTCAAGCTCATATGAAGCAATGTCATATTCACAGTTTGTCATCAGCAGAGTTGAGGACATGCCCCTCGGGGACAGAAGGAAAAGCAGAAAGGACTCCTCCAGGTTTTAAGCTGACCTATTTACAAGGTCTCTAAATAGACTGACAAAAGTAAAATACAAGTGCAGTATAGGAATTTCTTATTCAACTTCTGTAGTTATCTTGGGGCAAGAATTAATCTGAAATGTCCTAAAATTCTATCAAACTATTCTATTCTATTCTATTCTATTCTATTCTATTCTATTCTATTCTATTCTATTCTATTCTATTCTATTCTATTCTATTCTAGTCTAGTCTAGTCTAGTCTAGTCCAGTCTAGTCTAGTTGAGGAAATCATTGTGCATCTCTGACAAAGAGGTGACTTCCAGGAAAGCAAGATGACATCCACAGTGTGCATTGTATAAACAACCTAGTTGTTCTGAGCTACCTCCAAAATGTGATAGAAACATACAAGATCTATGTATCATTAAGTGCAAAGACCAGGCACTTTCTGTACTAATACAATTACAAGCAGTAATACCTTGAAAAATACTAAATCCATCTTTGCTCCTCTGACAGTTTCATTGTATTGTTGCATGAACATCTGTAATCTTTCAGACAAGTAATCCAAAGATGGGATAGGCTCATAAATTTTAGGAGCCTTCAACTCTGCATCATCAGGCTCATCTCCAGCAGTCTCCGGGACATCACGCAAGAAATCCACGAAGTATAATCCTGTGTATTTATCTCCAAAAACATTTTGACCATGCTCCTCAGAAACAATCTACAACAATAGATTAAGGATTGCTTTAGTAATGAAATACATCATTGGCCTCTTTCCGTAGCAAATACTAAAATACTATTTGCTTACCTTCCTCATCATATCTTCAAACCAGTCTCTATCGCTTTGGCTGATGAACCTGTCTGCAATAACACGTCTGCACTCATGTTGGAATAAGGCTACCAAAACACTGATGCTCTGGCAGACATCAGAAGTAACTGTAAGCATTCCTTGCCAAATACGACTGAGGTCTCGTAAATTGAAGATGTAATGAAATTTAGCTGGAGTTGGTAACATCTGCAAAATAATGTCGAAAATATTCATATAACTGCCAAATGAAAATATTTTCTATTTAAGTGAAAGTGAATGTGGATATTTTTACAACTTCAGCCTTGCATTAAAGCAGAAATACATGCTTGGCATTTAAGAGGCAACCGTAAAATGAAGAAATTACTGTAGAAACAAGCAGGTCTTTAATTTCACATAGATTTCATCTTTGTATCTTTGACTGTTTTGAGTCCCAGGAACATGGACTGAAGGGTAGCCAAGACAGGTAAGTTAATGATGGCACTGAAGAACATGGTAAAAATATCAATATTGCCTATCCTGTTGTGTTGCTCCTGCCTGTTTCTTCCAGATAATTTCTGTTATTCTCTTTTGTTCTTTCCAAGAATATCTGAGGAAAGGTTCCTGAGGAAAAGGGAAAGTAGAAGAAGAGAGTGGAAAAGAGAGAAGGCAAGGAAAGGCAAAACAAAGGCAAGGCAAGGCAAGTCAAGGTTTGAGAAAACAGTATTTTGGAAAATATTTACGACCTACCAAAAGCTACATTTTCTCCAGGAAAAGAAGTTAATTAGTAGTAACAAGCACCAATTCTGTTGCATACATTTGTCAATAGTGACTAGTCAATAGTTTCACTAGAAGTTCTTCTGTTTCAAGTATAAGTCAACAGTGAGTTGTTTGTGAAATTCTGACCAACCTTCTCTGAACAGGAATTTAACAAATCCCTATCTTTCAACCACTCTCCTCCACTTTTCTCAGAAGAAGAACAAAGTTCACAAACATTTCTGTGCTGTAGTTTTGTTCTTTTCAAATTTTATTCTATACCTAATATTTTTTGTCTTTTTCAAAGCAAAATTTGCCCAGAATTGCAGTCAAATGTTTTTAACAGCCTGTTTGAAATGGAAAAAGTAAATATTTATAAATCACTATAATAAATAACAGATTTTATTTGTTTTTAACTGATTCCCTCTCTGCCAAATTTGCCTTCTTTCCTAAAATTCAAATCTTTAAAGTTTCTCAAAACCCCAATCAGCTTTAGAGAAGATTCACGTCTAATTTTTAATTTCTGGGTCCTTGTGCTCTCAACATTTTCTCAACTGGAAGATCTCTCAATCTTCCTATCAGCTATGCTTACTATATTATATGTATACAATGTGATGCTTATATCAGCTGCAGAAGACATTGCATGTGATTAGGATTTCCATCAGTAACTTGGTGCTGAGAGCAGACAATTCAGAACAGAGGCATCAGCCAACAGTTACACCCATAGGTCACAGCTTCACAACCTGAACTACAAATGCACACAACAGTACAAAAGGCTTGGGTCAGATGTTTCAAGGGCTTAATAGATGTGATTTTACCTTTGCTTTTGTCATTTGCCAAACCTTTCGGCTTGTAGATACTAATGCTGAAGCCAGTTTACATACTTCTGCGGGGAAGTGCCTTTGTTCACAGAAATAGCCTTCAGCTATTGTCTGAAATATCTTATCAATAGAGGAAGTAGAAGGCAGAGTGCAGTTGAAGATGGTGAAGTGGCGTTTCAGGCGCTGTGGGATGTCGTTCCGACCTCCCCCAGGGTGAATCATAGCAGCTACAAACTGGATGTCAACCACATTCGTGAATTCCCCTGGCTTCTCCAAACTGTAGAAACCTTTCTGTTCCATCAGCTGCCTTACAATCTCATTGGTGATCTAAATATAGCCAAAACAAAAAAAAAAAAGGAATGGAGGAGTGAAGTCTTTCAAGGTTGTCAACATTGCAATGTAGCAATCAAGCACTCAGATGCAGTGCCTTGGCTGTATGTAAGCTTCACGTTCTAAGAAGTTGTGGACATGAAGTCAGACATTCAACTGGATTTGAATAATTTCAATTTAAGAAAAGACAACAATTAAGAAAATACTTTTAATTTTCAATCCAAACTATATCTTCAGATTGACACAGACACTTAGCAACAAAGAATGGTTAATTTAGCACAACGTGTAGTCACACGTCCACTTGCACAGAGGCACTGAGTACAGAGCTATACTGGAAGCAGAGAAATTGTTATTTCTCAGCACAGTTTTTTCTTAAAATTTAAGTCATATTTTCAGAGTATACGTCTATAAGTAGTCTTTCATCAATACCTCAAGACAGCTTGCTAGTCTTTAATGTCAACTGTGATCATAGAATTGTTTCGGCTGGAAAGGACCTTTTTATCATTGAGTCCAACCATTAAACTGGTACTGCTAAATCCACCACTAAGCCATGTCCCCAGGTGCCACATCTACATCTACCTCCAGGGATGGTGACTCCATCACTTTCCTGGGCAATCTCTTCCAGGGCTCAACAGCCATTTTGGTGAAGAAATTTTTTCCCTAATATCCCATCTAAATCTCCCCCGGTACAACTTGAAGCCATTTCCCCTCGTCCTGTCAACACTGAGCTCACTACAACTTCCTTTCAGGTAATTGCAGAGAGCAGTAAGATCTCCTCTGAGCCTTCTTTACTCAGGTTCAACAATCCCAGTTTGTCCATAAGTCTTTAGACTCACCACCAGCTTAGACTTCACATAATAGTAATTGCTATTTATAGTCAAGAGCAGATCAATGAACAATCTCTGAGTGTGTCTTGGATTTGCATGCTTCCTTTCCCAGACTGGTTCTCAGGACTGCTAGTCTGGAAATCCTACTAGCTTTGTACACAACTAAACCAAAAGATCTAAATACTGCACCAAGTGGCTTGACACTGACCTTGATATTTTGGGACTGATAACTTATTAGCCATGTCAAAAACTGGCTTGGGGAAATTGTTTTTAGTAAACATATTTGTTCTAATTTATGATACCTTTTTTCTAATCTGTCCTATTTTTTCAACCCACAGATCATTATTTCCATCAGCAACAATGGTAAGAGCACAACTCCCAAATGTTAAAATTTTTCCTTTTACCTGATCACCCCATTCATTAACCAGAGGCATGTTGATGTCATCAATAAAGACAGTCATTTTCTTCCCAGCTGGAGGACCATGAGTAGCACCCATTCTTTTGCCTATGTAACTTTCTACGCTCCTTTGGAACATATGTGGCAGAGTTGCAGAGGAGAAGTTCAGGCATTTGGTCAAGTGAACATCAGGATCATACTTGCTTGTGTAATTCTGCAAGATAAACCACTTTTAAAAGCACATCAATAACTCCAGATGATTAAGACAAAAGGAGACACAGATGATCAGCAGCCCTGCAAAAATCTCACTCCTGCTATTAACTTCAACATCTCCAAATACAGTTTATTTAAGATAAATACCACCTGCAACTTGAAATTCAAACAAACTCAGTTAATGTTTTGCATAAAATTTTTAAGTATTAAAATATATAATAGCCTTCACTAAGTATTACAAGTATGCCAACTCAACATGCAAATAAATTTTGCATTAGCAATTTTCAGGGTTTTCCTAAATATAAGTTGTTAGTGATGATCAGTTACAGCAGACTGCAAGGAACAAGAGAAAAAACAAATCCATTTTCATGCACACTACAAAACAAAAACTCTTAAAACAAAAGCAGTGTAAAGGAATGGCAGTGTAAAATTAAACCCAGCTACATCACACTTACTGATAGCTATCTACTATTAATTAAGAAAGTAATCCTTGAATTTTATGAATATGTACAATTCCCACAGCTGCTGAGGATATCACAAAGCAACAAAGTTCCACTTTTCATATTTAGTGAGGTTTTATAATAAAAATATGCAACCCTGGAGTCACACCAAGGGATAAAGAGGGACAGGGGGGGAGAGAGAGAGAGAGAGAGAGAGAGAGAGAGAATAGGAAATATTTTGTTCAGGGAAAGTCTTGGAGCTTAGAAATAGCACTTAAAGTCCGTATTTCCAACATAACTTCTTTTTAAAGATTTGATTCTTCTGCAATGATGACAAAGTTAAATATCATTTAAATTCTTATCTGTGTAAGAAGTGTTCCTATTTTGGTACCTCAGGAAAATAAAACTATTTCATTGCTGATGAAGTGCTCTAAGAACTCCAGTGAGACACACTCTCTGTGTGACAACAGAAAGAAGGATACAGCTAGAACCCTTCAAAATATTTTGATGAATATTGTTATTTTTATTGATACAGTGATATCAGTTTAAGAAAAAAGACCCTTCTGAAACAGTCTTTTTTCAGACCTCACATAAATGACGACCCACACCTGCAATGTACATGCAACAGTCCTGTCTTTGGTGTGTACTCTTCACAGCTGAGAGGTTGGTGCAGGTCAGTGCTCAGACCCCTCCTCAGGACTCCAAGACTTTTTACAAAGCTCATGTGCCAGGTGCAAGTGCCCAGGTGCTGTCAGTGGGGCTGTGGGGCAGTCCCTGGCAAGAGGACAGGGCTTTCCCATGCCAGACACAGACGGTTCCAGCCACCTCCAGCAGACCCACTGGAGACAGCCTGTGTCAGGAAGGGCAAAATGCTGCCTGGAGTTGCGAGAGAAGTGCAAAAATAATGAGAAAATCAGGCCTGCAAACACCAAAGTGAGAGCAGAAAGAAGGGCAGGAGGTGCTCCAGCACAGATTCCCCTGCAGCCTGTGATGCAGACCATGGTGAAGAAGGTTGTCCCCCTGCATTCCATGGAGGTTGACAGTGGAACAGAGATCAACCTACAGCCCATGGAGGGCCTCACACTGGAGCAGCTGGATGGCCAAAGGAGGGTGTGTCCCCATGGGAAGGCCATGCTGGAGCTCCTGGAAGGACCTGCAGACCCATGGAAAGAGAAGCCCACGCTGGAGCAGGTTTGCTGGCAGAACCTGCGACCCCACAAAGCACCCATGGTGGAATTGCTCATGAAGAACTGCAGCCCTGGTAAGAACTTTATCCCAAGTGGAGGAGGGAGCAACATGAGGAGGAAGGAGAGGCAGAGTGGAGTTGTTATGGACTGACCATAGTCCCCATTTCTCATCCTCTGCACTGCTGGTCAGGGAGGACATAGAAGAATCAGGGATGAAGGACTGAAAGTGAGCCTGAGAAGAAGAGAGGGGTGGGAAGAGGGTATTTTCAGTATTTGTTTTTCACCTTCTAATTCTATTTTTAATTAGAGATAAATTTAAAAAGTGTTCCCCAAATCAAATGTTTTTCCCATGGCAGTAATTGGTGAGTTGAGGATCTCCCTGGCTTTACCTCAACCCCTGTGCTGTTGAGGTGGGGGAGGCAATCAACATTTGGGTAAGGGCCTTGCAGCTGGCCAAGGCCAACAGACTGCAACTATGAATTCTCAACCATTCAAAACACACATTTGTGTTTTATTCATTATGGCATTATGGCAGAATGCTTGCATGGTAACAGTAATAGTGCACAGTACAGAAAAGAGAACGATCTTTGAAAAAGAAGAGGGTATTGAATAAAAATATTTTTGTTCCTTAAACTCTCCAAGAATTTTCAACTGTCCTTTACCAGTTTAATATTACTTTTTAAAATTTTTTGCAATTCGTGAATTAATAGTATAGAGAGCAAAAGTCTTAAGTTAACATTCCATTTTAAGTTCTTTATTTTGATTCATACTGATGCTTTACTCAACACTGAGGATTATTTGGATTAATTCAGATTACTACCTGAAGTGTTCTATATTAAGACTCTTACTTTCTCATGAAGTCAATTGTTTATATCTGGAAATTTCCACAAGGTGTAGTAAAACAAAATTCTACAGAAGATGAAAATACAAGGGAAACAGTTGTGAAAGCAGTTAACACTCACTCCCAAACTCACATGAGATCAAATATCTGCTGGCATTACACTCCCTTGTGTAAGGAACACACTCTGCTTTATAGCATAGACTCAGTGTAAGCAACTCCCAAGAATCAGTTCCAATTATTTTTAGGGACAGGAATGGCAGCTGAAGGCTGGAGGCTGCCAGTATCTGGACAAAATCCAGTATGTGGAATATCAAGACCACCACCCAGACCCCGCCTCTTCACTCTGCTAAAATAGTTCTCCAGCTGGTGCCAGGAACAGAAGCTGACATTACACTGGCATGCCTGTTGGCATCGACAGCTACCCTGAAAAAATAGCATTAATGGCTGCTGGCACGGGTACAACTCACTCCCCACCAGGGCTCAGAGAGCACATGGCCAGGCCACACAAAATGCTTCCAGATTTTAAGAAAGCCAAAGGTCAATTTAGGCCTGTGTTTTTCAGCTATTTTCCATTTCAAGACCTCTGCAAATCCTCCAGTGGAGGTAAGAAGCCTGTATAGCCAATTCAGCTGTCCCAACAGTGTATCAGTTTTGTTTAGCTACCTCTCATTGATCAAAGAATCCACACATTCCCCTGAAAAACACAGAAACCCTGCTGAAAAAAATTATGTTTCCATTTTTTAAAATAAGAGATGCCACGGTTGGTATGTCATCCTAGGTTTGTCCAGCCTTTTGATTATTGACTTTTCTGTATTAAGTTATTAATTTTTTTTTGTGTCATATGATTAACCTGCACGATTTTATAGTACAGAAAGCATGTATTTGTTAATTTAATAGCAAACCTGTCATTTCCTTCTAGAGAAAGAACATGTCATTTTCAGAGAAGAAGTTGAGAGAGCAGACAATAAACAGTAAATTTACCCTCTGAAAACCACCCTTACTAAAGAAGGAAGTTCTTTTTCCTCTCTTCTGCTTGGCTTTTGAAGAAAGGCTGTGCAACAGGGCTGTACAAAAGATCAGTTCACACATGGCACCAGCAACAAAGCACCGGAAAATAAAAAATCCTCCAAAAATCAACATTTTCTTAGCAAAATCTTCTGTTAGATTACTCAAAAGAGAAGAAAGCATATGAAAGAGGGTTTCTCATCTGACCTTGTGGCCACAGTTAGCAAAGTTCAAAAGAAACCTTTATACTAAAGTGTAGAGACGTGGGGTTTTTTGCTTGTAGTCCATGTGAGTACTGGCAAAATGCCTCAGTAGGAATACTGGTATGTACTCTGAAGAAAAATCAAACTATCCTTAACTTCAACTCAACATTTGTGCCAATATCAATTATTGTAATGTTATCATACTAATATACTACATACATTTTTCTGTTCCACCTACCTTAATCATAACAGTTTTTGCTGTCCCTTGTTCCCCAATGAGCAAAACAGCTTTTCCTTGCCTCATGATAGTGTGCATTAGAAAGTCCATTCGGACACTGTCTATGTTTGGAACTAGAATGGAAGTATATTCTGGAACTGAATCCTTAGGATAAATATATTCAGGGACCTGCATAAGAAAGACATGCAAAAAGTTTGAAAATTCCTACCTGCCCACACAATCACTTTGCATCAGAAGACAAAATCAAATGTACATTATAAATTTACATCATCAAAACTTTTCTTCCTGAAAGCCAAGTATTCTTTTGTAATCAATCAGTATCTTGTCATGCTTTTCTAAAAGAGTGTTAGACTAACAGCATATTTTCATTCCTCCAGTGCCTGATAAAAGCTTTTCCTTGCTGGAATTTCTTAAGGAGTAGGGTGATAGACAGTATACAGAGTTAAGATCACTTCTGTTTCACTTCCAAAGCTATTTCAAGTGCACGTTTCTATTCTTTGCCAAAGATATTTATGGGGAAAGGAAAAATATCATTCAAAAAAAAGGAAGCTCTTGAGAATTTGGGAGGGTCAATCTTCCTAACCAAATTATGTAGGGTTGAAAATAAAATGTCTCTCACCAAATACATCTTGTGTACCCATTAAGAAAGCTTAGCGTGTTGCAGCATACGAACCTTCTTTGACCAGTGCTCCCACTGGCCACAGGAATTTATACCAAATTCAAACATGGTTTCCTCTCCATGCACAGCTGGAAGCTCTTTCACTGCAGGGTGCTTCCATAGGAAGAGCTCCATTTTCAGCTTGTCATCTGGCTCCAGAAGGGCCCCAGCTGACCACATCAGAGCGAAAACAAACAAGCGAGCAATATGTTCCTCACTGAGCCGCTTCTCGTCTCGTCCAGACAGCAAACCCTGCAAAGTGGATGCAATACAGAACCACTGCCCTCTAGAACAAATCACAGAATCAGAGAGAGAAAAATGGATGCCATATCTACCTGTAGGAGGTCAATAGCTTGCTTGATGTACATACATTCTAAAATTGACATTTTTGGTGTCACAGCAGAGAAAACAAAATCCATCACATCCTGGGAGGAAAAAAAAACATTATCTAAAGATTCTCTTTACCAGTTCCAATGGTATGATTTATTCTTAGACAAGATCAATTCCTTATTTTCAAATACATTCTAAACTTTATTTCCAAACAACAATTTTCCCCATTTCTGGGCTTATAAATATTCTGACATTCACCATGATTTTTTTCTAACAATAGCATATTAGAAAAATAACTTTGATGTACCAGAGTCAGCAGAGCTACTTGTATGAGCTCCACAGAGTAATTTCCTGAAGAGCAATTTGAAGAATGCTTTTCAGTTACTTCAGGGATCTGCCTGCCATTTGTGCTCTCCACTGGAGATTTTAATCTACACTGATATTTTTGTACTAGGAAGATAAAAGCTCTGATGATACATACATATATAATGCACAAGCTTACCACTATAGATTTCTATCTGCCTGATCTGTTCTGACTGCACCATACTGTAGCAGTCCCTCTTGAAACCAATACTCTCATTTTCCAGTAGAATCCTGGCAAGATCCAAAAAGAATTTTTGAATTTATTTTAATAGAAGTTGGACTTTCCTCAGGTTTCTTCATAGTGATGGCTACCATGTCTGCCTTTGCCAAGTGTTTTGGAACATCTTGAGCAAAGTCTCAAATTTATGTAAAGTCCTCTCTGAGATTTGAAGTGCAAAATTTTAAAATATCAATTGCCATCCAATAGTACAGACTGATGTAAATTATAACCTACCTCCCTTTTCATTCAACAATCTGTAATATAATACTCTCCCTATGGGTTTTATTTGCCCTCTTAATCCTTGGAAATCAACACTGGCCGCTCATTCTGGGAAGTGAAAGTATAACAGGGATACAATGGGAGATAGTAATTTTGGAGGAATTCCATTTATAGATGTCATGTCCCATCAGGGAGTAAGCTACGACAACAAAAACATTCAATTGCCCAAAGACATAAAATATTTACTTAGATACTTTTATAAAATCTCTGAGCTGTTTACCCACATGCTCACCAGCTGTGTTTCACTTTTTGGTTTAATTTTTGCCACTGAAGTTCTCTAAGTGCCCTATGCTGATATTCATTGTCACAGAGAATGAATCAGTATTTTTACCTGTCCTCCTGAGGTCCATCCCACTAGAATACCAGGTAAAACACACACAACAAAAATATATATTGGGATCAAAAACACACTTAGTCACCTTAATCTAGAGTAGGGCTTATGGATCAGTGGCCTAAGAAGACAATCTGAGTGTGAGCATACACAGAATCATGGAATAGGTAAGTTTGCAGGGGACCTTAGAGGCCATCTACTTTCTTCAACTCACCATGGGCATGGATGCCACCCACTCTATCAGGCAGCTTCTTTTGTTATTTCTTACTGACTAGCAAAAGTGCTTCCATCTCTGTGTGCTGCCTTTTTGTGGCTTTCCTTCAAAAATGTCTGGTTCATCCCCAGTGGTACCTAGGGTGCTCAGCTGAGGAACTGAGGGTGTTTTGGGTGCCACAGGGGAGTGCCCACAAGAACGGTGGGAAATTCAAATCTAAGACTTTTAGAATTTGGAGCTAAATCTCACTGAGATTCAGCTTCTTCATCTGTAAAATAGAATAGATGTCTCATAGGGCACTGAAAATTGTTTAATAATTGATTTGAAACACACAGAATAAAGATATTTAATGCGTCAAAGTATTCTGTACTATCAAGAGCCAAATTTTCAACAGAACTAGTTTTATGGTACTTCTGATTCCAATGAGGTGTCCGTAGTTTATGAAGGGTTTTTTAATGTTTTCTTTTTCTTTGTTTATGGGGGAAAAATCAGTTTCATATATGCTAGTATTTTATTACTACTAGATTTCTAAAACAATACATGGCTGAAAAAAGGATGCAGGATTAACACAGAAATTTGCATGAATTGTTTGGACAGGGGACTGGAAAAATGAGTTGGGTCATGACAAATACACATAGATTTCTATGAATTTGGATCAGTAATTTGCATTCCCTTACAAGATGCTGAAAAATGAAAAATTAAGTCAGATACTAAAAGTTTGTATGAAACAAAGATCCTTTTGTACAGAGTACAATCACTGTAGAATTCACTGGACTACAGAACACTCTTCAGGACAGGAAGTTGGTGACATATTCAAAGGGTTTAGACAAGCTAAAGAACAACTCAGTAATAGAAAGTTATTAATACTTGTAATATTAATTTTAACATCAGCATTTAAATATTAAAGGTAAGAAACTCCTTGGATTATATATTCAGCTCTATGCTCCAGGCACAGTAGCATAACAGCCTTTACATAAATTGGATTAGTGTGAGATTTAATGTGGAGGAAGAAAATTAGTCACATCTGAAAATTATGTTGCTACTACATTTTTTTTCATTTAAACAAAATATGGATATGATGAAACTTATGTTACTCACATAACATCCATCACTGATTTGAGCTTCACGCTTTGCAGACAATCTCAATGACACCACTCAGGTAACTATTTTAATTATTTCAGTTCTTTGAAACTGTCTCAGATAATTACTTCCATCAGCTAAGCAATTTTGTTGCTTACAGGTAGCAGCATCATTCACAGACCAAGAATTGGCAGTGGAGAAATTCTAAATTTAAGAGGGACTTTTTATAAGGATGGGAGTTTATTTGAAATTACTGCGAAGCAGGAAATGTTGCTGAGAAGAAAGTCTTGGGAAAGGGAGGGGGAAAGGCCAACCCCTCAAACACTGTTCTAAAAAAATAGAAAGGACTCTAAGATCATTTTGGTTTTGGACTATTTCTCTTGCATATTTTGATTTTTATTTTTTTTTAATGCATAAAAATGGTGACTTACAGTGCCATTTATAGTACACATGAAAAGAATAAATACATTATTTCCACTGATTCAAAACTGCTATTCTCTGCTCTTTCCTCCTCCATTACTGCTACCTGCTGCACCTTAATTAACAATTACTTTATCCAACATGAAGACTTTCAGAGACAAATACTATTAAGATTAGCATAAATAATGAGAGTCTTTTGTAAGCAAAATGGAATTATTATAACTTTTGTCTTACAACTACTTTTGTTGAGTTTAGATTAAATTCAGAAAATCTCTATATGTCTACTTAAGACTGAGTCTCCTTGCTTACTATATTTCCATCTATACACTAACCTTCATTGCCTTTGAAAAATCAGATCTTTTTAAGATATTTATATCTGCGTTTTTCTTAATATTAGCATTAAATTCACCAAGGTCTACATCTAGGGTTTGACTACCAATGTTGATGAATCATTTCAAAATTTTCTTTTTGAATTTTATCCTTTTTTTTAATGTGGCAGAGAATAATAACTATAAAAATAGCCATGTGAACACAAAAGTAGTGTTACTCTCATCTGTAAAATCACTTTTATTGACTCTATTATCTGAGAAGCAAAGACAGCACATTAAAAGTGAAAGAAAACTGCCAGCATGACAGCTTTCATTTACATTTTGATAGTTCTAAACGCCGCCTTCAGCACTGAACTAACTTCATATTTCACTGCATTTTCATTTCTTAATCTAATAAAATACATATTTTTCTGGACTTTATTACTATTGCTTCAGGCTTGGGCATTTTAAGTGTTGTTGGTATGTTTTCAGAGTAAGTTGTAGCATAAAATATAAATAGAATTGTGGCAAAGAAACAGCAGATTGACCTACATATACATTACTTTGGAAGCATATTTTAAAACTCATTATCAGAATTGTTTCTCTTGCTGCTGCAGTAAATATTATGTCATATCATTATGTTTTGGAGGTAGAACAAAATGAATAGCTTGTTAAACATTAGTTTTAAAGTAAATGTGCACTGAAATGAAAAGTAGAACGTTAGACGACATTTATTAACATTCAGGGCATTCTAAATATTCCACTATCAATCACTGCTTTTATCATGATCTATATAAAGCTTTCTGAAATGTCACTCAAAGTTCATTAAAACCTGCATTTTTAAAATGCAAGAGCAAAGAAAAATATTACAGGAGAAACCCCTGTGAAATCCAACACCAATTACATGAGTAAATAAGCAGGAGCAAGTTGATAGAAAACCAAGGTATGGAAATCGCGTTTTTTTCACAGATATCGAGGAAATCAGAAGATAACAACACTGAAAGGTTGCAAAGACATAAATATTTCTTTAAAAACATTCAAAAGCAGACATAAATATTCCAGTGTGATTGAAGAAGTACACTATTGAGATTATGCTTTTCTACCCACTATCAAGTACAACTATTCATAATGCTGGAACCTTTCTAACGGTTCAGTAAGGTAAGGCCAAGCAGAGGAGGAAAAACATTCAGGATTCATCCTGTGGATCTACTGTTTGAACACAGTTTAGTCAGAAAATGTACCAAAGAGATGCAGTTTCAAAAATTTCCATTGGAACAGAAACATGGAGAATAAAATCAGAAGAGACATCTATAGTTAGAACTTCAGAATTATAGTCAGAGTTTCAGAGCAGCAGAGAGCACAGAACTACCCTGGATTAATTTGAATTATAAAATCTCTTTCTAAAATTAAGTAATGGATCAAATGCATTCCTGGTGCACCAGAGTAAATCTATATCAATTTCCTTCTAAATTTATTTCTTTGTATTTAAAACAAAATAAGAAGTTTACCCACCTCCTTTGTGTATCCTAACAAGAATTAAAATTGCAGTATTAAAATTACAAGTAAAGAGAGTATCTCTTTTGCCAACATGCAATATAAAATAAGCAAAAATTTAACAATTCATTGCCAACTATCATATGCAGACAAAACGAAACATTCAGATTATTCATCTGTCATAGCTTCAGTCATTTATTAATGATAGTGAAAATCTTCACTCCTTTTTTAATCCTTCATGTTTAGTTTATTACATAAACAAAATGTAAATAATTGAAAGAGCACTTAGGAAGAAGCAATGCTTCATTTAAAAAAATAATAAAAAATACATGGTTTTTTCTGAAGTAGTTAATTAAGTACCTGAAATACAGCATTAAAGCAATTCCACAGGACATTGGAGTATGTAACTGGCAGTGTCTGCAGCCAAGCCCTTAAAACAGGCTTCCAGTCTAACACAGAAGAACTCATGAAGACCATCCCATTACGAGAGACTGTTGCAGGGGAAGCATTGTCAATGTTGTGAGGCTCAAAAATAATTTTGCAATTGGGGGACATCGGAATGCGATCTCCATTGGCCAAAGTAAGGGTCTTATTATCATCCAGAACAGAGTTCAGATTTTCAATCCAAATTGCATCAACAGGTCCATCCAAAACTATCCAGATATGCTCACTCTAAAAGAAAAAGGAGAGACACACACATTCAACTTTACCTACATTGACCAAAAATACACATTTATGTAATATCAGAAAATGAACTCTTAGATATAAGTAATGTCATAAATTGGTGTTCAGCAAAAAAAACAATAAAAAAATGCAATTTTTGTAATTTTCTCCGTGATTTTAATTCTTCTTTTGTTATCTTAGTGTGTCACACTAAAAGGATATTAAGAAACAGCAATAAAAATTTATTTGTGCAGTACTGAGCAGAAAGTTGTATCTTTCTTCTACAAAAGTATATCAGCCAAGATGGATGAAAACATTTCCCATTACCTGTAGTCTTATACACAGGCACAAAGTCATTCCCTGTGGGATGTTACCTAAGTATTTCATGTAAGGTGTCCTATTTTCCAAGCCAGAACTGCGTGGCTGTTCAGTAGATGTGAGTGTAATTATGATTCTGTGAAACATGATCTGCAGGTTTGATAGGAGAATTGGGAAATGCCTACATCTGTTTCTTACCAAAGTCTTACATTCTGATATAACTAGTAAAATAAAGTGGCAATGACTTAAAACCAGACACAAGAAAATTGACTTTTCTGTCCTCACATCAAAACACGAACACACATTGGTCTTGTGTTTGCACTGCTTACAGAAGGAAGCAAACCACTTAAAATCTTTTCTAGGAAAAGTATTGGTATCTCAAATGCTTGGGAAGCCTATTGCTATCTGGAATACATATATATGTATAATTCTGACTCCTGTGCACATTGAATTCATCAGATATACAGCAAAATTAACACTGCATATTTCCATTTGAATTTATAATGGAAGACCTTTGAGATAAATGACAGGTAATGACACCTTATGGAAACAGTATTAAATGTCTGTCATGATACAATATCCATTACCTTCTTTGCCTTTAAAGTTTTTCTCCATAATGTAGAGAAAATACCATCTGTCCAGTCATTTGTAGCAACATCAAGGGTACCGAACATCTGGGAAGCTGTGATTGCCTTTGGGTTCATTCTCATCTCTTTATGAGGAGCACCACAATCTGTCATTGCTTTCATCAAAATATTAATGCACTTTGTCTTTCCTGCACCAGTTGGACCCAGAGTCATCATACCTTAAAACAATATAAACATGGTTTAAAATGAAATGTCAATGTCGTGCTACCATTTAATGGCTCATTGCATCAACGATCCTTGTTTTATTTTTATCAAAAGCCAATACAAAAGGATGTTTCTCACCCCACTTAATGTTGATGGAAACAGAATTTGAAACTATTATTTAAAGGCCTCTATAAATGTCTCTCAGTTATGATAGGCAAGTCTATGTGGGTCTGTATCCTCCCTCAGGCAATTATTTTCTTTTTTCTAATGGGACCATACAACTGCCTTTTGATGTTCTCATGCAATGACATTGACATGAATGGTGGCAAACAAATCCAGAAATTTCTAAACGTATCTAACTAGAATGAGCATCTTCCAGTGATATACAAAATTGAGTGCATCTTTCTGATGCAAAAGTAACAAAAATATGTATCTGCACCTATCCATGCTGACACTTTAATAATCTTTCTTTCTTAAAAACAGTTAAGAGCAACCACACTTAATTTATCAGTGTACACATGTTACCTAAGAAAAATAAATCATGTCTTCAATAATAAATTAAGCCTACTTCTTTAGTTATGTTTTCTGAATTACCTACTAAATAGGCCCAGAATCTGTCCAAAACCAGATGGGACATTCAAATTGGGACTTCCAAAGTCATTTAAGGGACTTATCTAAGTCCTATTAGCCCGAAAGGCAACTGGACAACAAAATCCTTAGTTGCCTTTGAAAACGTCTTCAACAAAGGTATGGAACAACTACAAACCCAAATAATAAACCTAAGCCAGTGCCATCCAGATCATGCCACACTTCCTCTAAAACTAAAGGGAGCTGGATGTTCCCTGAAACAATCTGAGGACTCAGAAAATCACTTACTCATGCCATATGTTACATATGGGGAAATCTAATACAAACTCTTCAGTGTTAACCAAATGGCTTTTCTGCTGGTTTCCATGATATTGCAACCAAAATTGTAATGCCAAGCAGATTTCAGGATCCATGCACCGAATCTTTGTGCATGTATGTGTGTTTGTTTATAAAAGAACCTCACGTGGACATACAGCCATATTTCTCCTCATTATTTGAAATCCCATGCTGACCTCTCCAAGTTCATGAGTAGGACAAGTGGAAGTCAGGAAAATATAATCTTTTTCCCTTAGTGCAGTAACTTTTGTCACAGAAAGTCAAAAAATTTTGGCCTGAGCATCCAACTGTCCAGACAATTGGAGCTGCATGATCTCCTGGGAATAGTAGGGGTGCATGGAGAGAAGAGGCATCTAAGCAGAATGTCATGGTGGATCCTGAAGATTTTTGAGGAATAGAGGAGCTGTAGTGTCTCACAGCTCAAACAGCTTCTTTTAAAAAGAGATACATTTAATCATAACTGAAAACATTAAAACTTCCATGGTACCTATACAGAAATAGCTGTTATAGAACACTGCACCCAGAAATCTGGATGCAAATTAGTAAATCTGCACAGCACTAACCAGTTCTTCAGTCTAACCAATAATCCAAATCAAAAATTTGAGGCATTAGGGACTCAGACTGCGGTATGTGAATGAGTATTTCCTTTCAGTTATTTCATCAGTTTAAGCTGGCTATTCTTTTATTATGATAAGAAAAGGGAGAATATGAAAGATGATCTTTTTATAAATCTTTGCTGCTTTCGTTAAATTTCCTTTATATTTTACCCTTATTATTAAAAAAATCATTAGTTAGAGGTTAGGGGATAGGGGATATTTCAAAATAGGAGCAATTTTTTTCCACTGAGCAATGAATAGTAAACCTGGATTCACTACTGTTTTTTATACCCTTCCCAGGACACGATAAACTTTACTCAATGGCTTTTTCTGCACTATAAAAATGCATTTTCATAGTATCAAAGAATGGTTGAAGTTGGAAGGGACCTCTGGAGACCATCTTGTCTAACTCCCCTCATCCAGCAGGAGGAAAGCTTATTTCTCCCCAGTATAAATGGCAAGAATCAATCACAAAGAAAACACTTGGAATCATATCACATGCATGGTAGAATCTATCAAAATAAAGGTTTGAGAAATTATTTTTTGTAATCTTCTCAACATCAGAATCTCACAGTAACATTAAACTTGAGCTTCATGACTGAACTTTGTCTGAGGGCAACAATTTTTTTCAGATTACTGAACAAAATTGCTGTTTCTGGATTTGAATGAATATATTTTAACTTGTTCTATAGAAATTTCCATCACCAAAGGCCGCGCTCATATTCCCCATAAAAATGCAATACAACAAAGGACTGCACACCAAAAAAAGGTCATAATAGCTTCCTAAGCAAAATACCCACATGGGCATTAATAATGACATCTGTTCATTTTTTAAAAACATTTTTCACAAAATTAATCTGCATTCTAGTGGCAGATGATATAATGTAGTCTCAAATACAATGCAGTCTCAAAGCCTCATCTAGCATGCTAACCATGTCGGACTCGCTGAGTTTCGTACAGCTGAATAACTTTAAGTATCCATGGTGGATGATTAATAAGCCCTGCTTCCTCTGTTTGCTTTTGGATGGCTGACTGTAGTTCAGGATAACCAGATTTATCCAGGGTAATTCCAGGGAATAGGTCATTAATGAGACTCATAAATAAAGGTTCATCTTCATCCACCTGTCAAGGATAAAGTAGGGGGAAACACATTATTTATTTATCAAAATTATTATTACAGTTGTAAACAATCTTCAAGATAAGCCATTTAAAGGATGGCTGTGAAAATCTTATCTCTTCCAAAGTAAATATTATAATTATCCATCAGTTTTATGAAGTGAGTTTCATACAATGAAATCACAAGTAGTAATTTCTAAATTAAATAATTTAGGCTGATAAAAATTTAAACAACTTAATACAGTTTTCTTCAATGTATACATACACATATTTCTTCATTTGTTACATAAGTCAGCAAGATTTATTCCAACCATATTTTGCCTTGGAATTTTTATGATTTTTTCTTTCTGTAAATCACTGAAGGGTTGCTATAGGTTTGAACACAGGTACCAACGTGCTTTATAGATTAACATCAGAAGCAATTGGTTCCATCACAAAACTGGTTCCCAAGGTAAATATGCAGAGTCTAGACATGCTATAACCTTTTAATTACAGCAATAAAAGGAAAGATGAATATTTTAAATACTATTATCAAAAGACATTACACTACACAAGCTGGTGTTAGCTGCTTCCAATTACCTCACGCAATGCAATTCTTATGATGCTCTGAAAAGGCAACAGACTCCCAAGAAATGTATAAATTGAAATTCTGGATTAAGAAGGATCTTTGGTGACATTATTAATAGTTAATACAATGTATTCTTCCTTTTTCTCCTTAGAGTAAAAAGAATTAAAACAAAAGCCAATTAGAGGACCTGGTAGATCCCCAGGATCTCATGGTATTTCCAGAGATTTTTTTCAGCGAAAGCTTATGATGTGTTTTCCTCTCTTTAAAAGATAAATTGTGCTCACACAGTAACTGTATTCTGATTTTCAACTCACTTATAAATCATGTTAAAAACTGCAAAATAATGAATCCAACTGGTGACAAAAAACAGCTTTCCAAAGTGCATAATAAAGATCCTTAAAAATGCAGACAAAATTCTCTGTTGGGGCAAGTCACCAGTAATGCAGTACCAGTTTGGAGAGGTTCATGTCCCGCAGAACTCTCATCACAACAGTTTTCTCTGGCTCTTGGGGATTAGATCTTTTCACTGCTCCAAGTGTTCTTAAAACAGACAGGATATTTCTAAGCCCAAAGTCATAGTGAACCTTGAAATAAAGCATAAACAAAATTAGAACTATATAGATCAAATAAATCAAAACAAAAATCAAGAGAGGACTGAAAATTAGATCCCTAAATAAGTGTTATGGAACTTCTCAATATGATTAAATTCACAGCTCGTCATCTTTTCAAATAGATTTCCAGTTTCATTGTTATCAAATCCCAAAGATATTTTCTAGTTTTGTATGTCCATATCAGAAAGTGTACCTTCTGGTGAGACAGAGCTCACCCGTATTTCCCAGGCTGACAAATTGGAACAATATACGGTATAAATCCCAGAATTTTCAGCAAGAAGTAACTTTTTTATTAGGTTTGCAGATGATACCAAACTGGTGAACTAGATCACAACTACAGTTAATAGTTACCAAGAGAAATTCAATACATTATCTATTTGTAAAGCAATTAAATAAAGGCAAGTGCAAAGCAATAAAGATGGCAATAACCAACTGCACAAATAAAGAGTAACAACTCTTTTTCATAGAGCTGAGAAGCAAATCAGATGAACAAAGCTTTGCAGAAAAATGTCTGTCATTGGATTGTCACAAGCTCCCCAATTACTTATCTGCAATTTTAGGATAAAATTTAGGACAATAAAAACACAAATGTCCTTTTTTTTTTAGGACAATTGAAAATATATTTCCATTGTAGTTGACATTTCTATACTGTGACCAAAAGTTGGACTCCACATTTAAAGACGAACCCTACAGAAGAGAAATTTGAAAAATAAAAAAAAGGCCTTGAGTTGACTAGAAAACATACTGTACCAGGAAAAAGTAATACAAAATCTACTGTAAAAGTATGAAGAGTGAATATGTACGATGAGTGATGATAAAAGTCTTCAACATGCAAAAGATACCTGTAAATAGGAAGACAGGAGGAATAGAAAGGAAAAGAAGCAATGCACTTAACTACAGCAAGGGAGATTCAAATTAACTTTTAGAAGAAAATATTGTGACCACAAGAAAAATGAAACTTTGGATTAGGTTGCCTGGGAAACTGCAACCTATCCATCAATAGCAAATGTCAAGAACAATGACAAACATTAATAACAAATTATTTAATTAAGAAATTTTTTTCTTCCAGAAATGTAGGTGCATGATTCCTCAAGGCTCTGCCCTGCCTCATTTTCTATTATTCAATCAGGTGCCAAGTTGTTAGAAGTTGAAAAAATTATGTATGAATACATAGCCATGTATTGCCAGGAAATCTCATTTGCAGATGGAAACATTAACACAAAAAGATTAACAACTTCATGTGACATTGATGAACTCAGATGTCACCTGACTGCATCATCATTTATTAAATGGCATGTGCTAGTGAAATTCCCAGAATCATGACAAGGACTGATATATTTCTTTTTCTCCATGCTAGATAACCATCATGGACATACTGGAACGAGTTCAGCAAATGATGACTTTGTGAGAGGAAGAGAGGCAATCTCAAAGTCTTTAACAGGAGAAATTGCAACGGTTTGCATAACGAAAAGATTCTCCACAATAAGAGTGGCTAAACACAGAAATGGTACCCAGAGAGAATAAATATCTCCATCGCTGGAGAAATGCAAAACTCAAAAAGTGCCTTAGCAACCTGCTCTAATGTGCTGAGCAAGAAGTCGGACAAGGTGACTTCCGGAGGTCCCTTCCAACTTACACAAGTCTGTGATTCTATAGAAGTGATGACTTTGTTAAATTTGTAGAAATACTTTCATACCTACCAGAAAATTGAAAATAAGCTTAAATTACGTTTAAAGACTTTAAAGAATTTCTGGTGCATTCCAGTTGACCTACATGATGGGCGGTTCAAGGTGACTATCCTTTATTTACGTTAATCTGTTTTCTAGTGTTACAACTGCTTTGCCTTTTAGGTATGGCACAGAATTTACTGCCAAATGCAAATTAAGAGTTATTTCTTTGCTACATCTTTTAGCAGCAATCTTTAAAGACTGTGCCTGAGCAAAATGGACTGCAGTGGCATAGCTGATGCTCTTGAAAGGAAGAATTAAAAATCTGAAAAAAAAAAGTCTCTGCACTAGAAGAAAAATTTGCTCCACATGGAAAAGAAAAAAAAGATATCAGCTCCATATGAAAGCATCTTAAAGAGATGATTCTCAAAAAGGGATCATCACCTCATTTGCTTTCAAGTTTTGTTTTTCTTTCTTTTTTTTTTCTGTTTCTTTCAGGTTTTTCTTTTCAGTTTCTGTTTTTCGCTAAGCTGTATAAGACTTTGTGGAAGGAGGTTCTAGGGAAGAAGTCCTATAACAAAGCCAAATAATTCACCTTTGGGGCTCTGTCAGAATAACTCTTTCACAGGCTTGTGGACACATTGAGCCTCCTAAATTTGCTAAGGACTATTCTTTTACTTTACCATTTATTGTTTCTATTTACTGAAGGAGATGACAGTCAGACAGGGTGCCTTTGGCTACTTGTGAGCCAGAGTTTCTACAGAGTCTGCATTTGTGTGTGTAAAATGTCTAGAGGACTTCATATATTTCTTCTGCCACATTCCTTTTAGATTTTCTGCAAGGTAAGTTCAGCTGGTGTAAGCTTGTTTGCTTTATTTCCTTCTGTTGATATATTATATTTGCTGAAAACAGGCAATGTTCTGCCATTTCCTACTGCACTGGTTCTTTATGTGACCCTGATCTTTCCAGTCAACTGCCTAGAAAACCTAGCATTACTTAACTTGGAATTTCAAATTTACCATTAAAAATTTGAATAAATAAGTTCCACTACAAAGAAAGATTAATACGAATTATAGACTCACAGAATGGTTTGAATTGGAAGTGACCTTAAAGATCATCTAGTTCCAACCCCCTGCCATGGTCAGGGACACCTTCCATTAGACCAGGTTACTCAGAGTCCCACCCAACCTGGCCTGGGTGACTTCCAGAGACAGGGAGTCCAGAAACTCACTGAGCAACCCTTTCCAGTGTCTCACTACTCTTTACAGTCAAGAATTTCTTCCTAATATCTAACTGAATATGCCTCTAAGAAATACTGTCTGTATTTTATAATTTTAGTTTTCTGACTACACAGAAGCAATTTATGTCCCACTGTTTCTGTACTCTTAAGAAATATGTTCAGTTCATGAGACTCCCATATCTAATCTGATGAACTCAGTAGATCTCTCTGTCTATATAATCACATATTGCATTAGATGTACTCCCCAGCCTACAACAAACTTCACAAGGAACTCCATTACGTGTTTCAAATTATTTCATTACTACTACAATAACAACACATTTTCTAGTGAGGAAGTGGTGGACCCAACTGAGAAGCAGAAGATCCAGTCTGTGCTGGACAAGAGAGACATCAAGAATGGTTGAACACTGTGGAAAGTGACCCTTCTGAAGTGTATGTGTACAGATAAAGACAGGTGATGAGAATAGCATCCTGGCAGAAGCACTCACAGTAGAAGGAGGTGCTCATTTGGAGTGCCTGCTTGCTAAGGCATGCAGCATGACAACAAAACAGGGAAAAATTACAGCTCTGCATGCAGGTACAAGGTTACAGTCAACTAGGAAATGGGGGCATGGAAACAGGTTCTTTAGGAAGGACAAGACAGGATGAAGAAATGGGAAATTGCCCTTTAAAGTGAAAGAGCAGGAACTCTTTCCCTTAGGATGGCTAATGAGTCAGTTGAGAGAATCTCTGCTAGAATCAGAGGACTTAACATTGTGGCAGCTGTCTGCTGCAAACATTCTGATAAGGAAGAAGCTGAGGAATCTTTATTTCAACAACTGGAATTAGCCTCATCTTTGCAAGGCCTGATATTCACTGAGGGCTTGACACACCCCAATATCTGCTGGAAGGGCACCACAGCAGGACAGAGACATTCCAAAAGATTTCAACAGTGTCTCCAATAACATCCTCACAGACGAAGTGGGGACTAGACAAGGTGGTCAGACACTTCAACAGCTTGACCAAAGAGGCTGTGCAGTGTTTATCCTTGGAGATATTCAAAGCTTATCTAGACAAGGTGCTGAGCTACCTGCTCTAGCAGATCTCACTTTGAGATGAGGTATAGAACTTGTTCACCTCCAGAAGTCCCAGAGAAAAAAAAAATCATTTTTTTCTGATTGTATGACTTTATAGAACAGATTCAGACAAGAACAGGACTGTCCAAAGGTCTGCTCCTAGGCACAGGCAGGACAAACTACCATAATACCATGGGCTTGCAGAAAGCTGTGCTTCCTGGCTCATTCTACCAAGTATAGTAATCCATCATATGATACATGATATAAATGGTTAGAAGAAAGATCACTATAGCAGGCTTCTCTGATGGATACTGTAGAAAATGTTAGGTGGTCCTGAAGAAATTATAAATAGGCGTGGAAGACTATTCTCCACAGACATCATGGTTTACTTAGTAAGAAGTATGGAATTAAAGTTATAAGAGAGATACAAGCATAAGACACAGATATAGAATTGTGATGTAGAGTGTAAGGGCTGTGCCTATGTGCACACTCAGAGCACTTGGTCATTAATTTTAGGAAATATCAAGGAACTCCCTTGCTAGCATCAGCATATATGAAGTAAAGGACTGATTTGAGATAAGATGATTGAGCTACCTGCCTTCACAACAAAGCATTTGAATAACCGGCACAGGAGTTTTCCGGGTGGGAATTTCAGAGAGTTTCACAGAGTCCTCCAGGTGGTTCCTATGACCCCAGGCCAACGGACAAGGCTTACTTATATGCTTCAGTATGCTGACTAACATGAAAAATGGAGAATCTCCTTACCTCAAGGCTCCAGAGGGCAATTTCTGCTGAAGAAATGACCAAACTGCACAGAGATTACTGCACTCATTGTGCAGATGCAGTGATCATTGTGCATAAAACACTGTACAGTCTTAAGATAGTTAAAATAAGTTTTGTACAATTAGGTTTTGTTTGGGTGTGTGCATTAGATTTTTAAGTACACTGTCCAAAGGTGAACCAGTTCCAGAATCTGTGAGAACACAAAACAAGCAAACCACTTTTGCAGAGGTAGAAGGTCAAATTTCTGATGCCTGCTTATGTGCCTTTTCCACGCTGAAGGAAAGAATCATGTCCTGGACAAAACTGATCACACAAACTCAGGTAATAAGAAAACTTAGTCTTACAAAGGCCAAGCACTAATAAATATGTGATATAGAATTAAAATTATAATAGTATAATATAGTAGTATTTTATAGTGTAGTATATTATGGTATTGTAGTCTATAGTAGTATAGTATAGTATAGTATAGTATAGTATAGTATAGTATAGTATAGTATAGTATAGTACTCAATTAGCACAGGTTCATCATTATCCAACCAAAGCAGGCATTTGAACCACAATTTATCTACTGCTCATATGATTTCTCATTGAGAGTCTCTAGTGGACAGCCAGCACAGGGCATTCAAAAGGAAAGAACCAGATTTGTTTCGATTTAAACACTCCATCCCAAACAGAACAGCAGTATTCTCTTTCTAGTAGCACTCAGCAAGACAGAATCTTGTAGGTGCTCTGTAGTTATTTACAATTCTTACACTGCCTCTGAAATAGATCTGGCCTTCATAAGTGAAGACATTGAAAAATGTGCCCTCTGTATGTTCAGCACAGCAATATACACCATTCCTCATAACTTCTCCAGTAACTGCACTCTGTTTAAGAATCACAAATCAAACTTCCTATACTACTCAATTTACTGTGAAAAACAAAAACCAACATGATAATTTCAGATACTGTTTCTGGAACTTGAAACTGAAAACCCTAAAAAATGTATAGCCTTATGAGTGTAAAATAATTACATATTCTATGAAAGAATTCTATTCCACATCCTTCCAGTGACAGCTTACAGTTGGACAAATATTTATTTCACCTGTTTAGATAACTGCTCTTCACAGAGTTTGTAGAGTGTATAGAATTTTTGACTAAGGACTTGGTTGTCTCGGAAACCAGCACTTGCCAGCTTGACTCGCATAATAATGCTGCGGTCAGGCACCATCATGGCAACCGTGCGAAACTGAATCTTCAGATTTTCGGGAAGTTCCTGTCGTCCTGCATAGCCAGGGTTCTGAAAATACAATTTATAAACTCAAACAATATACAACAATGGCACGGTAGGAAGTTTTGTCTTTCCTGATAACCATTGAGCAAGCACAGGAGCACATGCAAGATGACGGAGGATTAACTTGTGCATGTCACAATTACACACCTGTACACAGCTGCTTCAATACCGCAGCTCATGAAGTGTGGAGTATCACACGTTATTTGGAGATATCCAACACTCATAGACAGAGACAGACAGCCACTTACAGATGTTGCTGGAGCTCTTTTAAGTGGTTACTTCCTCAGGGTCTTGACAGTGTTCCAGTGCTGGAGGTTACTGTCCCCTGTGAGTGTTCCCAGACCATTTCAGCACAAAGTCAGTCAGGCAGTGCAAGCCATTACTGAGTATAATTTAAACTAATGGATCTGACCTTTCACTGAAGATGTCTAAGTCATCCATATGAGTACTGCACGGCTCAGTTGTGACAACTGTAGTCACTAGCTGTGCATTGATAACTTCTTAATCTCTTTCAGCTCCTTCCCCCTGGCCTTTATATGGCACTTACTGACTCTGTTTTTCAAATTACAGTGATAACATTAACACTTTTTCAAAGGTAGGAACTACTAAAATAAAGACAAAGGCTTCCATTTTGAGTTGTGGGTATGTAGGTAGCTAAGGAGGGAGAAATACAAAGATGATTTTAGTAATTTTTATACTTTCCTGCTGCTTTGCCTCCTGCAGTGCTAGAAGCAGCCCACAGGCACCAAAGATAAATCTTTAGGAGGCCAGTGAAACAGAGTGAGGGTGGTTTCCCTCATGCTGTCTTCTAGGATTGAGGTCAAAACTTCTTCAGAGGTGGTAAAATACTAACCAGACCAGCTACAGTAGTTCTTGCAGTGTCAATTACTTCTGGTTTATTTTGACAGACTTTGACTGAAAATATGAGGGGGTTAAATTTAATCTCAATCTGTCAAATATTCAACTAAAAAAGTCCTTAAAATACATAGTTAATGATAAATAGATAGCTCAAGTCCTAGGATCCAGTTAAAAAACATGGACTAGAGAAAATTATATCATAATTATTTTACCAAATTATTGATTGAGTTTCATTAACTATTTTTGAACAGATAGTTCCATTATTTCAACAGGGAAATTTCAATAGGAAATGGAACAAAAAAGATTTTTCACAATTATGCCATTTACATGTATTTACAGACATACCATAGTCAGAAATATACCAAATTCTCTGTCCATGTCAACGACATCACCATCAGTGAAAGTGAACTGAAGTTTCTTTTTTTTCTTACACTGAAGTACAATATATATCTGCTGAGCAGCCACTGATAAAACTGGAAGTTCAATGCGGTTAAATTCATCAAAGCAACCCCATGCACCCGACTGAGCCAAACCTAAGAAAAGCAAAAAGAGAAATACTCTGTTAAAATAGAAGATCAAACGAGCAATTTATATACAAAATAGAGCATGTTCTATACAACTTAGTGTAACATGAGAAGAACAGAGAACATGAACACAGAATAAAGTGAGAAGTAAAAACTCAAAATAAGTTGGGCTGTGCATCAATGACACTCAGAAAAAGTATCAGACCTTGAACGAAAAAGATACATAAACTTCTTTACAAAGAATACTAGAGTTTTACAGCAACCATTAGGCTGAAAGTGTTAATTAATACTGCATATAGTATCATATAGTAGCATAAATGTGCATACAGCATGGAAACTCATCTATGCAGGGGATGAAGATGAGCTTAAGAAACACCTATCTAAAAAGCACAAAACCAAACAGAGACCACTACACTTCTGAAGCATTGTACATTCAGAAGCATTGTATCATTTTATAACAATTAATTCATAGCTAAAAAATTACTGGAGATTAACATCCTATTGTTCAAGAGAGAGGAAAGAATCTGCTGTTACACTTAGAATTGTGACTTGGAACAGGCCATGGGGTTATAGACAGACAGTAGTACCCACAAACATCATTAAATTAATGGCTTTTTCAGGAGTCAAGTACTCCTTCTTCTGTATCATGCTAACAGGATTGAAATAGGAGAGTCTGCAGTGGCAGCCTTCCAGACCAGTAGTGGGAAAGCTACATAATCCCTGCTCTTCCACACCCATTTCACAAGAGACCAAGGCTAGTAAGTCTATGCAGGAGCTTCATGGATGCCATTCCTCCCTTCCCAAAGATTACACTGGACTAGTATTTCCAATTGCCTGGGTCCATACCTACAAATATTCAGAAGTGTGTAATTCATTCCACTGACTGGTGGAGCTCAGATTGGCTTTATCAGTTTGAAGGCAGTACTAAATGCAGAAATAAAGCACTTGCCCAAGAAAAGGTATTTGTGTGTTTGCAATGTTGAATAACCATACCCAGAGCTCCCCTGAATCCCCATACTTTATATGGCAATGTCTATAGCACTGGTAAAATAAATCTATGGGTGGTTTATGTGTAAAGTTAATTCCTTAAGAACTGTATATAGTTCAAGAGAAAGTATTCAAAAATCAATAACTATACTATCAAGATACATTCATTCACTTTCTTTTGTTTTCTCTTTCATTTTTTTTCTTCTCTTGCCTTTGCTCAGCCTGTTCTTCTCATAATATGCTACTTTCTTTCCCTCTACTTTTCCTTGTCTGATCTTCTCTTGCCCTTTAACATGTTCATCCAATTGTCCTTAATGCCAGTTTTATGTTTCTTTTCTGACATTCATTTTTAATGTTTTTTCATGCCCATTAACCAATTATTTTAATAATGTTGCATCAATTGGTCTTTTTTACCCATGTAATTTTGGAAGAACAAAACTAGAGGAGTCAAACCAGGTCAAAATCACAGGTAGTACAACCAAAATTGGCTTCTTAAGGCTTGATTCAGTCAGGGCAATACTGAAGATCTTCCATTAAACTTATCTCAATTCTATATGTAACCTTTCCCTAAACTGTTTCTAATTAGTTTCTAGATATTATAAGGAAAAGAATCTGAAGTGAATGAAAAGTTACATGGGCCTAATTAAAAAAATTTAAAGCAAGTGGAATATATACAAATACCACAATGCCATAATGATACAGAGATTAAAGTAATTCTATAGTCAGATACCAAATTTAAAACATGAAATACTCAATCCTGTCTTTGAAAACAAATGAAGAATGTTCCTTGATTTCATTAGTGTGGCAGCAAGTACTTTAACTGATGTTCCTCTCCTTCTGTGAGGAATATCTGGGCCCTGGATGCCCTCAACAGTCCTTCCTGAGGTTTCTATCCAGATTCTGTCTTCCAGTCCAGGAGTTCCATTATAGCTCAGGCAGGTCCGAACTGGACTGTGTGCAGGGCTGTGCACAGTCCCATCTCCTCTTATTCTGAATTTTGGAATTAACTGCCTTGGAGGAGCCCACAGCTCCACAGTGTTACCCCCAGTCCTGCCTCCTGCTGTTTCTGACTAAACTTCCTAGGTGGATCCTGTATCCAGCTGGTCATTTCACATTGTCTGGACTGCTGATGGGAACAAGCTGACAACAACCTGCCCTGCTGAGGTACTGTGGGACTGTGCCCTGCTGAGTGAAGTCCTGCCCCTGCCTCTGTGCTGATCACCCTGGGCTCCTGGCTCATCTTCCCTTTTGGAGCTACCCCATCCTTGCTACTCCCTGATAAAAAAACTTATTGCAGAGATTTTTTTAATTCATTTGTCCTCTTTTGTAACATGCGGTATAAGAATCCTAGGATTCATTCCAAAAAGAAACCGAAAAAAGTGGGGGGTTTCTGCTTTTTTTATTAAACATAAATATCTACTCTTCGGGATACAACAAGGAAAATCTCTAAAGCTGGATATTCTTTAACTTAGTTCCATAAAATATTGTCTCTTACTGTCTGTATTTTAAAGGGGTTTGAAAGTAATTTATCTGTAGAATGATGAGGTTCAGTTCTGACCAAATAATTTTTCTTTGGGAAAGGAAAAAAAAATTCACTTGTTCTGTAATGCCACCTGCTGCATGGAGTTAAGAAACCTCATTCTCAGACAAAGCCAATATCCCACAGCTTTGAATAAACTCAGTTCTTGAAAAATTATTTCATTTTGGTGGTGTTGAAAAAGGAAAGAAAGGACACACGAAGGCTAAAAACACACACACAAGTAAAGGCACAGCAAGCAAACTCCCTGCTGCAAAACAATGAGACAGTCAGAGACAATGCAATTTTGTCATATTGTGAATTAAATTCTGTTCCCATGCTGAACATATGATGGTTAGAAAATACAGAAATGGAGTAAAAGTAGAAAATAAAGGACAGGACTAAAGAGATCTTTAATTATATCTGAAAAATGTGGCAATGCCCCTGCCCCAATTAGTACAGACACTCTACAAACCTAGTTCTTAAATGATGAAAGAATATCACAGAATAGCTATTAATCCCCAGACTATAAAATGCATATCTGCAATGCAGTGCTATGTCTCTTTCTATGTATTTTTCCACATTTTCCCCCCAGATTTTACACAGGAGTAGAGCTACAGTGATATAATTCAATGGAAATGTCACTGAAACAAAGCTTGTCTAGCCAAAGTACAACTCAGAAGCAGCAAACTAAAAAGTAATCATTGGTCCTGAAAGAATTTAAAGGATGTCAGAATTGTGTATTCACCTTCTGAATTCAGATAAATATAAAATCTTAAATTAAATATTGCATTAAATGTCAAATCACAAGCAGGTAATACTGGAATTGTCTGACTGTAAGTACAGAAAACAGAACCGAAGTAAACACAACTTTTATACCCATCCACAGGCAACCACAGGCAAAATGTTTTCTGAAGGTATCTACTAACACTTTTCAGGAACAGTGATGAAGTGTTCCTGGTTAGCTATTCAAGGGCAATTTCAATACTGAATTAGATATAAGAGAAAATCTGAAAATTCATCTTCCCACTTGCATCCCTGGTACTTTCTCAGGTTATCTCTGGTCCAGTTCAGGTGACAAGTTGTATCCGAATCTACATTTTGGTTCAAATTTGAAAAACAAAACTAACAAATATCAAAATCTAGGCCTCGAACATATCAGTTATATCATCTGCCTATGAATTTCTTAAGTCACACAGAAAAACAAAACAGGGAAACAGGAAGACCAAACCTCAGCTCTGACCCAACCAGAAGAAGTTCAAATCATCTTTTTAAAGTATATATAGTATATATATACTATATTAGTTATCTTATATTTTTCTTTTTTTTTTTTTTTTTTTTTTTTTTTTTTTTTTTTTTTGAAGATGAAACTTCTTGCCTTTACAGAAGAAGCCTGGAAACATGCCTGCAGACAGGACAACACCTCCTCTCCCTGCCTCTTTTTTCCTCACTGCTAAACCTGCTAATGTCTGATGCCTTGACCCACAGCACCAGATAAAGTGAAAAGTTTGGGTGTAGAAACACTGGTGATGGAGCATCAAGCCTATCACAAATGTGGAATTCTGAAAAATTTCCCATTGGGAGCACAGAAATATGTAATATGTTAATGAGAACTTTCTTATCAGTCTGCATGGAAGTGCTTCTACAGCTGAGAAGAACTACCCTTTCTTCCATTAAAGACCTCATGTGCAGTAAAGAATCTTTATCTGAACTCACTTTGCTCTTTATATTAAATCAAAAAGAGCTCATTTCCTTCCCTAACTTCAGTACATCCACTCTTCAAGAAATTATTCAAGATATTTTCTTATTTATGTCTTAAGACACAAAAAAAGGTGATTGCAAGCCAGGCCCTTTCAAGTAGTGACACTAAATCCAAAACAACTGACTTCAAATGTCCCTTCACAAATGAAAGCATCAATGACTTGTGTAAGAACAGAATCTTACTTTTACTCCCAGACACGCAACAGCCATAGGAATGTTGAAGAAACTCACCCTATTCAGGCTCTATTCAGCTGGATCTATTATCTAATTCTCAGAAAAATTCTCTGAGAAGCAAGCTATGATCCCACTTGCAAATTTACTGAAGTAAGCAGCCACAGGCATCATGGTTGCTTGAGCAGCAGTTAGATGAGTTCTATAAACGTTTTTTCTAGCTCATACTGAACACCAGCATGCCATTAAATGAGGCAGTTACAGAAGAGGGGCACATTACACAGTATTACTTTGCTTCTGTAGCATATGATGACAGTACTACATGGAAAATGGTCAGCTTATAGAAAAACAACAGTGAAAGAAAGCTGAGCCCTTAAACTCAAAACTTGTGCTTTTAGACACAGAAATTGTGTCCAGTTTTAATAAAAGAAAGCAACGACAAGCTGCAGTGATCACTACTGCCTCAATCTGAAATGGGAAGGGACAAGTGCTCAGGATAAAAAGACAGAAAAAAGGCAAGAATACAAAACCAGGTGTCTGAACTGACAAAAGTCACAAAGAGTTTAATACAAAGAAGTGAAACACTATGGAGTCAGGAAAAGAGGTGTTCACATAAAGAGATACAAACATTCTCACAGAAGGAGCAGAGCAGAAGACAACAGCTTGGTGACATCAAAGACAAACCCACTGGAAGGAGAAGCAAAGGCTGACTTCTCCCTTACAGACTGATGACTGTGCTTGGCACTATGAGAACACTCAGATATGCCAGGCTTCTTCTGTCTAATAACAATGAGCAAAATAAACCTGTGACACTGAATATCCACACACACCATAAAAGATGCGAAAATAAAACTTGGCCCTGTGGGGGTTACAGCAGCTGCTTTGAGAAACTTGTGACCTTAACTGAAGGTATTCACATGCATAGGTGGTTCATTTTCCAGCTCAGAAATGTTCATCTGTTTAAAAAATCATGGCCAGATTTGCTGGCTTCTTAAGTGGAACTAAATATTATCCCCAGGTTATATTTTAGTTTTCAAGAGATATATCACAACAGTGAAAATTATGTTTATGATACCTCGTGTTATAGATAAAATCCCACCACTCACAGAAAACAGTTGCATTCTGTGGTCTGTCAGTCCAGATATAAACGCAGCTAGATACAATAAAATGGACCATTATAATGAAATCTACATTTGTGATCACTAAATACTGTCTGCAAAACTAAATTCAAAATTTTGCTAATCATGGAGAGTTATCAGAGTTTGACCACTGTGTCATTTTCCTGGTTTCAAAAGAGTCCTACTGTTAAATAAGACACTGCAACTTTTTGCATATTTTCCCTGTCTTGCACAACTTCATTACGCTTCGCATTTGATACACAAAAATAGCAAATAATAAATATGAATCCTCTCCACATGGCATAGGTGGGATAGAAGGATTAAAAAACTCTCAAAGAGTAGAAGGGATTAAAAGGGAATAAGAAAACAAGACATAGATAGAAAACACCGCTGAAGAATATCAAACAAAGAAGTACTGGGAAGCATGCTGGAAGAAAGATGGAAAAATCAAATAAAATCAAATATTAGGCAAAGTGGATGAGTATCTGGAAATAAGAGGAAACAGAGATGAAAATGCCCTCCAAATCATTGTTTACTCACTACTGAAGGGGCAAAAACTCTGAAATTAATAAAGTGGGTATTTTCTTACCTTTATAGATACGACCAAGTCCTCTGTAGTCCATTTGGTCTGAACAATTGAAAACAACAACATACTTTCCCAGGCATTTGCCCATGTCTTTAGTTGTCTCTGTTTTCCCTGTCCCAGCAGGTCCTGCTGGTGCACCACCCATACTCATGCCCAGGGCCTGTGCCAGAGTGATGTAACACCTAAGGACAGAACAAACAGATCTGTGAATATTTTCCTACCATTAATTACTTGAAGTCTGTCAATCCAACCACAGCAGATGTATTATCCAGAGCTAGGGAAGGGAGCAGAAATGTATTTCCCTAGTGATGCCGTTTGCACACTGTGAAGCTGAGTTACCAGGACCAGCTTTGCTCCACCTGCAGAAAAGCACCCATCCAGTACAGCCACGAATGCAACAGCCCAGGAAATCCACAGGCCAATTCTAAATGCTGAATACCAAAATACTGTAGTAATGTGATTTTTTAGGCTGTCATACACCCTTCCTCCATTACAGCCTATTCTGCAGCATCCTGAGCCACTGGATTTCTGCCTTTTCCCCCTCCCTCCTACTGTCTCCCCAGAGCACTCATGATCTGGCAGTAGGAAGGTACAGAGGCTGGAAGAACATCCTGTTCTTGCTATTTCCATAGCAGCACACCTAACCACAGTAGTGCTGGCAGTCATGTGACGTCTTTGAGTTCCAGAAGCACAATGGATGAGAGCAAAGATTGCAATGGAGAAAGGAGAGGAATCCATGAGTCCTATGATCACCTTCTCCTTAAGCCTCCATCCTGGGTTGAGATCCTCAAGTCTAAGTCTCAGCCTTCCCAGATGGTGTGGAGGTTACTGAAGCATGTAAGGAATCCTGTTGTTTCAACCTCCAACACTCCAAAATCACAGAAAACACATTTTAGCACTGTGAAACTCAATGGCTTTGTGATATATGCGGGGAGATAAAACGGGCACTGGAAAAAATCCCAAATGACAGCACCTAGTATGATTTCTTATGAAACAACAGAATACCCATTCTAATACAATAGCAGTAAGAATGTTTTATCACCTTAATACTCATTGATCAATTAACAGGCCATAATTTAACACATAAAAAATACCACTCCCAACAATTCTGCTACTGAAATTGAGGTAAGGACAAACTGAATGCACAGCACAAGTTCTATATAGACCTTTCACTTCATTTTTGGTGTATGCAATGACATGGACTGTGTCTGATATGATGTGTAGGAGCATTCCATTTCAGTGCCATTATCTTAATGCAATGTACTACCAGCTGTGTGTATTTATCTCTGCTTAGGGAATCTCTCTGAACATGAAATCATTAGCCAAACAGGACTTGACTCCAAGCTGATTAATAGAACAAAGATACCATTGCCTGAAAATTTTCAGAAGATCAGACAATTCCAAGCAGCAGTATTATAATACTAAAATGGAAAAAGCTCACAACAGGAATAAAATGTGTTGTTATGCAACATTGCTTAGGTACATAAGTCTCCCACACTAACACTAGGAAACATCTCTGCTTCAAATACCCTTTCATGTGACAGTGGGTAGCCTCCACACCCTGCAGCTCTGTTTGGCTCTCTCAGGTTTTTCCAAAGAGAGATATGCCTTTTCTTTCTGTTGTTGTTATTATTATTATATTTTAAACTAATTTAAAAGGATTGTTTTCTTCAATCATGTCACCCTGTGCTAATTTTCAATCTTGTGAGACACAGCACCGTACAGAATCATTATGTATTCTATGTCCAGTCCCAGTCCAATTCCTGGCTCTGCTCAGGACAAACCCAAAAACCACACCATGTGCCTGAAAGCTTTGTCCAAACACCTTCAGAACTCTGGCAGCTTGATGCCATAACCACTTCCCTAGCTGCATTTTAATTCTGTAAACAAATTTTGAATGTCGACATTTTCTTGATACTGGCTCTCCTGGTGGGTAAAAATATTTTCAGTGTCATACTTTTAGTCCTGCCATAGCCACTAACCAACTGCATGTGTATTGCTGCAAACAAACCTCTAGCTAACATAGGAACAGTAGGGTGCATAATATAGAACTTGGGAGATGTGTGTTACTTATTAAAAGCCAGCTATCCACATGGAGAGGTTTGGCTTTCTTTAGCTCACAGGGAATAATTATTGTTCAGAAATAGGCAAAAATCTGAATTTTCATTAATAAATAAAATCTAGTAGCACAAAGAATGCAAAGACAATTACAACATTAACTCAAGATGGGGCTTTGAGCAAACTGGTCTAGTGGAAAATGTCCCAGTCCAAGGCAAGGGCATTGGAACTAGAGGATCTTTAAAGCCCCTTCCAACCCAAGCCATTCTGTAATTCTATAAATGACTGAATGTGCAAAGTATCTTGACATTCGTATCCACATATAAAAGAACAAGCTCTGGCATAGCAAATGTATCTGCCTCTTGCCTAGCTGAAGCAGCAACTAAGCACTTTAGGAAAATAGGCATCTAATGAAGTTTATACTGTGCTGGATAACTAACACTCCAGCAATAAAAACTTCTCCTTATGATTGTCCTCTGAGTTTTTCTCTGTAGTCCTGCAATTCTCCATAGGCCTTGCTTAAAACCATACTGGCACTAGATACACAATGCTATCCTGAGTTACTGCTTTTTCCTACAGCTGACTTCAAATTAATCACTTGCTGTAATTCCAAATTCTCATGCAACTACTTGCTTATTGAAAGCAGCAATATATTGGTGTTTAGATTGACTCTCTTTTGGCTGGTGAAGTGTATGATGCTCAGGCATATTTATCTTGAGAACAAATAAGTTTTTCAAAGCCCATCACAGCTTAAATAGCTCAAGCAAACACTCAAATTCAATCTGCTTTAGACAGCTGAATATATAAGCACTGGCCTCTGCTGTTCACCAGCAATATTGCAGCACTGTAGTGCAACCTCAGTAATTCTGACTTGTGAAAGTTAAAATAATTAAGTCAAAGGAAGTAAATCTTAGCTCCAGTACTATGCACTTCATTCCTTTTATAAATACCTGTCAGTTAAGGGAGTTATAACAAGCCTGTCTGTACAGCCTAAGTATTCATTGCAGTAGGTGAACTCTACATCAGTGATTTTGATAATGCATTTATCCAAGTCTTCAAGAAAATAAAATCGAGACTGTTTTTGCCATTCAAAATCAGATGGAGATTTAATGTTCATACGGACCTATTATAGAAAATAAAAATCATTAATACAGAAATTAAACAGTGCAAATTAATCAAATTAATCTTACATTCCATACAGAAAAAAAAAGTCTACTTTATATAAATTCATGACCTTGAAGAATGAGCACGGAATCCATCAGGAGTCAAGACTTATCAAGAATTATCTTTTCAAACCTGTCTATGACATGCTCTGAACCTTCTGTCTACTTTGATTTTCCTCTGATTTGGGCACAGAGATTATGAATTGTGTCTTACAGACATACTGAAAAACAGTCACGGAAAACATAAAAAATGAACAATGCAGACTGTCCTGCATGGTAACTGCACCATTGCTCACAGAAATACTAAATTGAGCACAGTATTTGAATACATTGTGTAGATGTTTGAGTGCTTGTTTATTTAGGTTGTATTTTTCAGTATGAACTTGCCACACACATATTTAGATTTGTGGTAATTAATAGATTCATTATTATTGAAACTTGATCTCAAGACCAATGGCCTCTTTCAGAAAATGTTGCCCTGGTTATTGGCCTAGTAAAAAATTTAAGGTGAGGAGCAGGTTCTGCAATCTCAGCCACTTCCTTCTCCTTTATCTCAATCACTAAAGGATGTGTTTAGCAGAGAATAGAATGTTTCAAGAGAGAAGGCTATTATTACATATACCATTTAAGAACCCTTTCCCCAGTTTTGGACTTGCTCCCGACTTTTTATTTCATATACAGAACCTACAAATTTAACCCATTTTCCATAATTTTATTATAAGATGGTATTAAATTAATTAAGAAAATAGTTATGAAGATAAATTAAAAATTACAGGCAGAGAATAATACCCCATGTTTTTCTTAGAAGCCAGCAGTTTTCTTTCTGGATTTCAGTACTTTTCTTCATTGTTTTCTATTTTCTTTACATATGCACTTAATTTTTATCTTCCTATACATATATGCATAAATTAAGCAATCAGTATTGAATCAGAATTGTCCTTTACATCATTCAAGCCCTCTGGAAGTTGTTTTACATCCATTTTTATAATTATGCTTTCATTTATTCAACATACTTATCTAAAGGAAGCCTGATGCAAGTCAATTATCAAAAAAATCAAAATATCTGTTATACTTATTGTTGCTATCCTCTTCAAGCATAAGAAGCCTCACTGCTTTTACCTTCGAATAACCATTACTTTACATTAAGATACAGGCTGGATCAGAAATCAATAGACGGACAGGAATACTAAAGGCAGGTTTTTTACATTCACATTTCAATCGCATAATGCATTAAATCTTCAAATTGAGAAGATAATTTAATTTTAAAAGTTAAACTCTTTTGCTTATGGTGAATTTGTGCACATTGAGTATAAACAACATTTAGAGAACTGAAGTCTAAACCTATGGACATATCTATATAAAAATTCACCCTTCTCACTGCATCACATCTATATTAAATCAAATGAAATCTGATATGCTCTATCACAGCAGTAATATCAGAGCTACTCAAAGAGAATAGATTCTAAGTTTTGTTTATAATTTTTTTATATGTGCAAGACTTTCCATACAGAAAGTCCCTTGATAGTTTTCCTAAAAAACTTACCAAATCATCAAAGATATCCTTCTGGTGCACATGAATGGTGATTAAAGTTTCATATTTTGTGCGCTCCATTCTTGTCAGATTGTGTGTTGTCATGTCAATCAAATTATTTAAAATTTCCAAAAACTTCTGATTTGTTGCGTGCATTACCTTTTTCACAAGCAAGAATGATCATATTAATACAAACACCATTTGTTCTTCCAATATTTAGAATTAAAAAATTAAAAATAAAAAAAAAAAAAATTTAAAGCATCCAGGGTTGCAATGTCCATATTCTGCTTTGCATTTATTAGGCCTGAAATCCTAAATTTGGATTTGCAGGCTGCCTTCCATTCATGCATTCTTACCCAACAGGGTACAACACTGTTATATCTAGATGAACAGGTCACACAGTAAGATCTTATTCCAAGACTCTTGCTCCATCTACTATACATTACATTTTCAGCTGACTGCATCTCTGCATATATTCAGAACCATCAGTCAGCATTGGGCAGTATATATCAGTTCAAGCTTTATCCACATTTTAGGGCGAACAGGAACCTGAAGATCTGTCACATCCTTTAACCAGAGGAGGGGGGAATTATACTATAATTTTAGATGCTGATGCTAAAATAATATTTTATTTTGTGGTACCAAATCTGTTACAAAGTTTCACAAATACTGACTATACAATACTGACTCATGTAAAAAGCATCACTCTCTGCCAGTGCCAGTGATGCTCCTGGTACACAACAAAAAGCACTAAGATTTAAGAAAGAGCAGCTAATTTATACCCCTATTCCAAATGCGTGACAGAACAATCACACTAGTTTTCTGTAAATATATGCAGAGCCTAAAACTCACACAGTTTGCTGAGGAAAAAAAAAAAGCTAAAAACTCCGTTAAAACTAACAGAGAATTAAATAACCTCCACACCCTCCAAACACTCACATTCAGTTCAGCCCAAAAAAACAGAAAAATTTTTTTCTTATTAATACAAAAGAATCTTTGTACCTAGTTATTCTATGAACTAAAGTGGACTAAAAGCAGGTTTATGCCCTTTTTAAACTTTGAACCATACATGAAAATGTACCAGTACATGGCCTTCTCCAGAGTCTAAGCCCTTACTTTCATGCAGTATCAAAGTACAGCATGGAATTTGCCCTGCGTTTACTTTTATGGTAGGATGCTGTTACTCGTTCTTTGTTCAATCTCACTGTATATTCCTGATTAATGGTGGTTTGCAACTCCTTAGTTCACATCCTCTCCTTCTTTCATAGATTCATTGATAGGAATAACACCTTGGTTGTTAATAGCATCTTCTCCACATGTTTGAGATTAAACAAACACCTCTTAAAACAGATTCTATTCTTCCCCTTCCCTAAAAATAAAGAGCTCATCAACTGAAGGATGTAATGTATTTGGACAGAGTAGACCAATGTCCACAAAGCACAGTTACTTCCCCAAAGTTCAGGAGCTCTTATTTCTTTCCAAATTTGATTTTGTGAAAATAAGGTAAGAGTCCCCATATTCCAAAACTAAGAAACTGTCCCTTCCCAAAATGATTGCCCTAACAAAAAAAAACAGAGAAAACTGCAGGATTAGGAACAATTCTAAAGCACATAGTGGGGGATAATGAGGAGGTGTGACTCCTTAACACATTTTTTATTATTCTGTTTTCCTGTTAGTTTATTTGTTATTCTGGGTAATTAACTAGTACTTTGTGTTTTTTCCTACATGTTACTTTTAACTTTTCACAATATGTACTGTTACAAATAATGCTTTTCATAAATCCCCAAAGATTCATTAAATACTACCTTTTTGTCTGTTTTGGTACTGTTCAGTGCCTTCTCTGCATCCCTGGTCCAGATAATTTGAATTCCCAGAAGTCCTATTTGTGCAGGAAACATTGCCTGAAAGTCATACATCTTAAATTCTGAATCGTTAATGGCCATTGATGCCTGTCTAATGATGGTGTGGATTGTTTTCCTAATCCCATTCAGCAGCTGACCTAACCAGAATTCCACATTGCCCTGAAATAAACAAGAAAGTACTCTTAGAGAATTAGTTTATGAATAATTCACAAGGAGTAACAGCTCTACGTGACTTTTTTTCCCAGTCCTTCGTACTCCCATTTCCGTACTTGTTATTCTCTAATTTTTAAAATATTCCTTTCCTCTTTCTGCTCCACTGCCCTTCTAGAGATATGTGATGGATTTGGCACTTCACAGCAGTACTGCTGAGAGAACAGGTAAAGCAATCATTACAAACTGACACAAATGTCCTGTCCCTTCTACTCTTTGCTCTTGCTGTTCACATTGGGAGGTTTTCATTCAGTTAGTCAAATAATAGCATGATGCAATACTGTTGGCCTCTAAAACATAAATTTACTTTAAATCAAGTCATGAAAAACTGCAATATATACTTTCATTACCTGAGCTAAAACTGGTTCAATAATATTGACCCGTTCTCCTTCTTGAGATTCAAACAATAAAATCTGGTCGTAGTTTTTTTCATGAAATCCCACTCTGTTAACATTGTCAAACAAACTTAATAAATGTGCCTACAATAGAATCAGAAAAAAAACCTCCATAAACTGATTTGATATGCACATTCTAGCATTTTGTCTTTAAATGTTGTATTAGAATACTCTGTAAATCTTTCCATACATGAAATAAATTCTCTCAAATAAACAACAAAATATGCCATGGTCTTCACTTAGTATTATCGACCATAAGAATGCTATTGCTTTATTACTTGTACCTGAATAGTGTGGGAATCAGATGCTTGACCAAGGATTTCCAGAAGAGCAGGGTCAGATACAAAAAAAAATCTTGGAAATAATAACCGCTTTTTTTCCAAATAGCCAGTCAGGGATTTCTGACAGATTTCCAGCTGTTCCAGCAAATGTGGTAGCAGCTGGGCCAAAGTCTCATCTCCAACACAGCACTGCACAATATTTGATGTTTCATGGGCTCTCTGCATAATTCTCTGCCATGATTTATCAATGTTCTGAAATCTTCTGGCTTCCTGAAGTACATGATAAATGCATTAGCTTTTCCTCATGTTTGTCATATTCTAAAAATTAAATAATTCTATCAGACAGGGTAACAATTTAATATTTACCTTGCTCTTCAAGTCTTCTTTGGAGGACTAATGTATGAATATTTATAGACATCCTTATTATTGACCAGAGTTTGAATCACAAGAGAAAGAGTACAATGAGACAGCTTCGGAAATGTCTTACTTCAAGTTGGGCACCAAAATTTTCCACATAAAAGGATTCCAACACACATGAGAAAACTCAAAAAGCAGCTTTCTCATAAATTAGAGCCATCCTAACAGCAATACACAATGTCATGTAAACTGTTGGTAGCAACTCCTGATGAACAAAACCAGCTTACACAGTCTGAAGCTGCCCCACTTCTACATTACAAGTATTATAGGTGAAGGGAGACAAATTCTCAAACAGGAAGCTGAAAAATAAATATTTTTATACATTGGGTATATTGACTTGAAAAACTCTTTCTTCACCTACAACAAATGAAACATTAACAGAATCATAAATTATATGAGAGCTACAAGAGATCTCAAAAGAAGATCCAGCACAATTTGTCTGTCACAAGGCAAGATCATACCCAAAATATCTATCTGCCTTGTGTTTAGTGATGCTCAATGATGGAGATTTAGAAGCCTCTCCAGGCAATTTTTGATACTGGCAACTCTCTTCTAATAGCTAAGCTAAATTAGATACTGAGAACAAGGTTTTTTCCTTCCTGTTGAGAACAGCCCTAATATTTTTTAAAACTTATCACTTCTTTGCTTCACTTTTTCCTTTTCTTCATGCCAAACAAGTCTAGTTTGTTGAATCTTTTCTTATGCCTCATCCTTCCTGGATAGTTCCTCATTCTTACCACCATTTTCTATGCTCTCTCAAATTTGTCAGTGTGTTTCTTTGGCCAAAACTAGATACAATACTTTATTTATTGGTTATTGATGTTTATGCATTCCACTCTTCTGCCTTTTGCACACCAGCAAGCTAAAACACATTTTCTGGTAGTACTATTAGAGACAATGACAAAAACCTATCAAAATATATGGCACCTACTGTTTTTCCTCTACCCACACAGCTCATTGTCCACTCTAAAAACAAATTAGACTTATTCAACATATTTTGCTCCTAACAATTCACGTTGACTGAACATTATTCATCTCCTTGTTAATTTCCAGACGCTAACAGTTACTTGTTGCAGTATTCATGCAGAAATTGCAATTAAGCCCACTCCTCATTACTCCTCCACCAAGCTGTTCCTTCCCCTCCTTCATCAAAGAGAGTCACTACATTTGTTTTTTTCCAGAATATTGGTTCATGTATCTATCATCCTGGGAAGAAGTAGCTTTTGCAGCACTTTTTCATCTGCACAAGCTGCTTATTGATTATCTGATAAGCCTCTCACAACACAAATATATCTCATGACCAAAAAAAACATGTTATCTAAACAACAATTAAGAAAGCTTTATTTAGCTTGCAAAAATTAATCTTAATTTGGGATATTGTAAGCCTTTAATTATAAAATATGTGCCCTGAAATAAATTAATATCTAATAATTTCCCAGTAATAATGGTTTTGTTTAGTTACACCATTTGAGCCAGCACAACTGAACTGTGGTCTGGTAGAACTGTATGAAAACCCCTCATTAGGAGACACAACAAAAAGGATTATTGCTTTTTTTCTGCTTTTCTCTCCTGTTCAGATCATTCCTTAGCTCTTGTGCAGCTGCTACCTTGGAAGGTCATCACTGCCTTTTGAAGAGGTTGCTATGGTTCACGCACATTAGCACATGTACAGCTCCCAAACCTGGCAGCATCTCTCTGAGGGACTTCATTAAACTGAGTCCTAGCAAGTACAGAATTCATACACAAAATCTATCATTTTATTATTACAGCTTATAGCCTATAAACCTGTGCACACAGGAAGAAAGGGATATTTGTACATATGGCAAAAGCTATAAACCCGTTTTGTGCCATTAAATAGTTCTGAGCCCTGTACTAATTCAGTAATATTGCACACTGACAGGAACATTTGAGCTTGAATTACAAACAGTTGTGCTTCTGTAGGTTTCACCAAGTTCTAAGCAATTTAACCAGACAGATCCTAGTTTGGCAAAGCTTCTCCTGAGCTGCCTATGCACAGCCCACAGATCTTATGTGTGTTACATGCACTGGCAAATAAACTCTGTGTTGTCTATGATGTGGCTAATCTCCTGATACAACATATTATTATCACACATCAATATACCTGAGGTAGTTGTTTGGCAATGTCTCCACCAACAAACACAGCTTCAAGGTAAATCCAGAGGTTCTGTACAGTAATCCAGTTTTCAATTATCTCTGCAGTATTGGTCAGCTTCTGAACCCATTGTTGTATAGTGGACTTAAATGGTGCATTATACCTGCATGAACATGAGTTAAAGGCAAGAAAAACCTAAGATGATAATTGTTTACTCTGGGAGTTGATTAGATTTATACAACATGTACATTTATTAAGTTTTGTACCGGTTGCTCATCAGTGACCCCAGCACTATGATGCTATCTTCCACCAATGCTATTTTCTCTGATACATCTGAACCCTTTAGAAGAAGTTCTCCTCGAGTTTTGAATTGGCTGAAACTGAAAGCATGAGCACTCCATTCACTGATGACATGCTTCAATTTTTCTTCAATATTCTTTTCTTTCACAGCACTGATGCAGATATCCTGTGAAAAATTAAAATAGTAAATTACATTCATCTAAGGCTATTATAAAGCACGCTTACAAAGACTATTAAAATGTATTGCCTTGATCCAGATCTCAGTATAAGTTCAGGCTAATGAAAATATACATTGAAATGCCACAAAGCTATTATATTTCAAATAAGATTATATTCTAGTACTACTTGTAACAGGTACATTTAATGGGCTATACTCCATCTTCACTACTACTAGCATCTTACACACACAAAATCCACTGAGTCAGTGAATCTGCAGGAATAATTTGCCTCTCTGTATGTATTAATATTTGAAATCAAATAAACTGACAGAGGGATTTAAAGAAAACAAACACTGCCAATCAAAATCAATAAACATTCCGAGAACAGAGTGTAGACTGACAATGTGCCTTTCTGCTATTTCTTGAAGACAGTGAGGACAGGACTGTCATAAAGCTGGTTATTGCATCAGAGAGAAAAGGATCGAACACTCAGACTGGATCCCAAATTCCAGTTCAGTAGTACATTGGATGCTATCACAGGTTGAAAGTGTTTCCTGAAGTGTAAGGCTGGAACTCTGAACCCTTCAAGGCTTAAATTCTTGTCCAGGAATTGGGTACAACAGATGTTTGATTTCATGGCTTTAAAAATGCTCATTTGTGGAACAAGACAAAACAGGTCACTACTCTGGAAATAATACAGATTTAGCTAAGTGACCATGGAACTGAAGTTAGAAACTGTTGAGGTTTTACTTCTTTAGTTTTAGCTGTGCTTTGTTCTTGTAAAAGGTAAACAAGCATGAAGCTAAGGCTCTTGCTAGATAAATTCTGTCCCCAAAACAGAGAAGCCAATAACTTTGTAGCTTCTGCACAGTCCATATGCCTTCTCATCTATCTGTGTTCTTATGAAGGGTCACTTTCGAAATACAAAACAACTTCATTCTTCTTTAATCCCATATCCTCCACTTCTACTGTGTTCCAAGGATTTTTAGAACTTAACAGGATCAGTCTTACATCAACTATTTTTTCTCTCTGGTAAGATGTTTAAAGGGAAGAAAAATATATATAAGTAGGCAGACCCTAAATCAGAAGCATGACAGAATCACACTACTCTTAAAACAACAGAAATCTTCCTATGGAAGTGTTAGTGTAATACCATCTACGCATTTAAATCTTCTCCAGAATAAAAGGGAAATAAGCTATCCATCAGTGCCAATACCACTACCAAAGTCCACTTTTTCAAAGGAATTCTTCAATTAAACCAAATTTTTTTAATGTAACAAAGCTGACTAGAAACAGTATTTCAAAAGCACCAGATCACAAGTTAATAATTACAAAAAAAAAACAGAAAAACAAACCCAACCAAACAAAACAAAACAGAAAAGTACATTTACCTCAATATCTTCTTTATGTTTTAGTAAAGGGGCATCCATGATGTTTTTTAAAGTGAAATTTTCAGAGTCAACATCAAAATGATGCCCGGTTACTTGTGCAATTTTTTCCCAGTGTCTTGACAACATTGCCTAGAAATGGGATGGGGTTTTTAAAATTTGTATTAATTTTAGGTCTAGAATGATCACATACTTTTGCACTTCATCTGTTAAACAAACAGGAGAGTCTTGATTTCCATTCTACTGAAAGCATTAGTAGTTATTCTAATCACATTACAAAGTCTTTTGTTTTATTTTTCTATAACTGAGCCTAACTAGATTTTTTGCTATAACTATAGCTGCTTTTATCTATAAAAAAGAACTATGGAAAGCATCTTGTAGTCATACAACATGGCCTTCAACAGAGTTTCTCAAGTGCCTCTCATCTCTAAATTATTATTCTGAACATACTTTGTTTTTCATCATTTCCAGCAAAGGACAGCTCTCAGTGAAGTCATCAATTTTTTGTTTCAGGTCTTGAAAAGCTTGCCATTGTTTCAATGCTTTTGGTAACTTTCGGATTCTTTAAAAAGCACAAAAAGAAAGAAGAAATATTTTATTCTTCATAATCACCATCCACCACCTAATAGTACAATATGTTGTCATTTTTCAATGGGTTGACCAGTAGACTGCAGATAAAAATCCAGCTGCAAGCTGGCAATATTAAATATAGATGGTCATTTGTGACTGCAAGCATGAAACACTGCTAAAGCCAACAAAAATTACACTAGAATGGTTTGGTTTCTATTTCAGTTTGAATTAAAGGAAGCTAATTTCATGTGCAAACCCACACCTGAAATTAAGTTCCTGCAATCTCACTGTTTCAGTAAAATTTGAAAATGCACCTGATCCTCTAAAGAGGTAAAAGGATTAAACAACATACATTTTCCCAGTAAAATAAAGTATATATTAAACTAAAACTAATCTGCTTGCAAAGAGAAAAATGCTTCTGTTTCAACCAAACAAATCTTAATTCATACCTGGTTTGTATGAAAGACATTCAAAGTAAAATCTTCCTTTATGCACAATTTAAGATGAAAACAAATTTAAAATGAAGAACCTCTTGTACTGTGAATTGTCAGAGCTCCTCTCACTTCTAAAACAGTCATGCCAATTTTCATTTCCCAAAGCTATGGACCAAAGACTGACAGCAGTTCTCTTACAGTTCAATTCCTGAAACTAAAAGCTGCATAAAACCTGCCCATAATGACAAATTCCTTCAAAAAAATTCTCCATTTTTCACAGCTCAAAATCAGACAGATCTGTCACACAATGCTGGAACATGTGCAAATTCTTCACTGCTTGCTGGTAAGAGGCAGATGAACATATGCATACTGTCATGGCACTACAATAACTGCTATAGTGTTTCATTTTGAATCCAACAGTAGATAGCACTAAATATGCTGGAGAAAAGCACTGCAGAACGGAAAATTTATACTCTGTCTTGTATCAAGAAGGCTTTAAGTTCCTGGCTACTTCTGTCCTGAGGCTTAGCAAGTAACATCTAATAAACTTGTCTGGGGATGGTTAATAGAAATGGGATCTTTTAGCTTGGTAATGAAAATGGCAATTTTTTAAAAAATTCAAATAACTTTTTCTTTTGTCTTAGTCTCAATAATATCTTCTAAAAGCAAGTTCCATGAGCTGCACATTATGTTAAAAAACTACTCCATTGATCAGGTTTACATTTCTGTCCTAAATTTACTGCGTATTCTCTTTACACTGTATTACAGTAAAATACAAAGGGAAACTTCTCTCCAGCTATTATTACAAACTTCTATAATGCTCTCTAAATGTTTCTCTTTTTCATCTCTTTCTAATTGGATTTATTTTACCTACAGTTTTTTATTTTGATTTTTCCTTTCCTTAGAAGTTTTCTATTATATTATTATTTTTAAAAGGTAGCAAAGCAAAATTACATTAAAAACCATGCCTATCTTTACAATTAGTCTAAAGCAGTAACTGCACTTCCAGCATTCCTGCTTCTTTCATGACACAGCATATCATCTTAGCTATTTCTGTGAGTACCCCCTCTATACTGTTTCCATTTCTCTGGCTTTAAAGAAAATAGCTTGATGAAACTGCCAAAATAAGGAAAGAGCTAGGTTGGACTTTTATTAAAAAAAAAAAGCCTTTACTGCCTATTGGTAGTCACACTGCTCCAAATATAGCTTGACACTTGAGAGGAAAAACAAAAATGTCACACATGAAGTTCAAAGAGAAACACATAAATGAAAACTATTACTGTGTAATGGTTTCCTCCAGGCTTGTGGAGAAGGAAGCATAAAAAATCCTACAGTAAAATGTAATTAACTACAGAAAAAAATATGATGCAGATTCCAAACTTCTGCTGAAATGAGATGAAAACTTACATTGTCAAATGCAGAAGTATATATGTTTCACATACATTCATTTTTACTATCCTTATTTTTAAAAAAGAGGTTGGGTTGTGTTGGTTTGGGTTTTTTTTCAAATGAATGACTAAAAGGCAGTTCAGTCAGTTTTTTGTGGAAAACATTATTGCTTCAAATTTAATTAACAGCCCCTCAGAATTTAGCATGGCTATGCACCCTTCTTGAAATAACAATTACAATTTTGACAGATATGCAGAAGTAAACAGTAGGTTCAAAATTCCATCTAATACCATGGACTAACAATTAATTAGCAGTAAACTAAAATCACTGAGAAGGTACTGTATAAGATCAGCTCTGAAAGTTTGTACTTATGACCACCTTGACACAGGTTTGTGCACCTCGTTTATAAAATAAGCTACAGCCTAGCATGTCAATATACCCCAACAAGCCTCAAGTGACTCACAAACCAGCTGCACATTGCACCACAGAGCAGTTGTGTCCAACCATGAGCATGAGATGGGCCAACATACTTTGGTCCCTCAGAACAATTTTCACCAGCTAATTAAAAAACACAGCTAGAAATAAAAATTGCATGTACTTCAACAAAAAAAAAAAAAAAAAAAAAAAAAAAACTTACTTGCTTTGAAAATCCAGAAGTTCACTGTTAATTTTTTCAATATTTAAATCATTCCAAAGCATTTCATTGTATCTGTCGGTACTGGAAGTAACTGTATCATAAAGACTGTAAAGTTTCTGAAGCAATGAAAGTTCACGTTTAATTTTGTGAAGTTCAGGATACTCTGTTTCAATTTTAGAATTGGAAATTTGTTGTGTTAATTATATATTCACATCAAATGTATTCATGAACATAAGAATCAATGCATTTTTAATAATGTTATTTAATAAATGAATGAAATCAGACTTGTAGTTTTCTAGGAAGTCAAACTTTTCCACTTACATTACGTATGAACAACATATTTTGATCACAGTAATTGTTTAGATCGCTGATTTTTTAAATCAATATTCTTCTGTGGCAGTAGGTGTAATCTTATAATTGAGGGAGACAATGTTGAAAAAGTGGATGAAATGGCAATGAAACACAATATCATTTTAGAGACGAACTAAAATATCCCCTATGTCAATTTAAGACTATTTACTTAAGAAGCAGAGTTTAGGATGACAAGTGTGCTTTACAATTAAATATATAGAATATACTAGACAACAGAAGTATTTAAAATGGACATCCTTAACAGAAATGTTTTATTTACTTTCTCTCATATCTTTTGGAATTCCTAGTAGAATATACTTGGATTAGTGCATATGTCCTCAGACATGAAAATATACTCAATTTAGTATGCACAAATTAAAGTGCTTATCATACATTCTGCTGTAGTTCACACCTCAGTCTTCCAAAGGAACTGTGTCTGACTAGGAGACATAAGGACATTACACATCAGTTGCACAGCCCAAGGGAATTCATTATGCAACTGGAGCAGGGACAATTTGAGTACTTTGGCAAAGTGGTTCCCAAATTTGTACAGGGCAGAATTTGTAGTGGCAGGAGATGTGCTTAGCTCTGAACAGAAAAAGCAAGAGAGCTAAGCATCTGGATCCTGAGACACACAGAGCAGTGCAGTATTTTTCCACCTGATGTTTATGTATGTGCACACCAAGAGCTAGTTTCACCCAATTGCTTTTCATAAGAAAGACTATAATAATTTATTGCAAGGAATTTTTCTGCGTTTTTTCTAAATTTCCATGTATTTAGCACAAATCACAAGAAAATTTTAATGGCCTAGAAACAGGTATCCTTATCCCCTGAGAAACTACCTGTGATGGGAAGACCAAATAATTCTTCCCCACCAGAAAGAGAGAGGTACTTCCTCCACAGTTCATCAAATTTGGCTTGAAAGATCTGTATTCTGTCACTCGCTTCATGGGGAGGAATATTGTCCTCACTGGGGCCCCTGCAAAAACCAAAACAAATTCAATGAACTTGTCAACCATACAGGTTTCACAAAGAAGCACAGCAGAACCCAACCATACTTAATGAACATTATGTAATTTTTTAAAACACTTTTTCTGTAAATTTTCACAAGACACTAAAAGAGAAAATGCATCACATATTCAGTGTACCAAGATTACATATTCAATAGTCCCTGAAAGAAAGCTCCATTTCTTTTCTAATAAAAAAATTCACCTGTGTAAGCACACATCCTACAAACAGCTAAAGATCTGCAAATGTTTTATCTTTGTTATTTCCTGCTTCTTCTGTAAAATGAATTTTAATAATTATTTTCATTTATATTTTAAAAAGAGAAATATAGCAGATATATCAATCAGGAGTCAAAACTGTGTAGTTAGCACAAGAACCATAATTAAGTAGTCAGAAAAATATGGTAAAAAATACCATTTTGCCTAAGGAGCACATTTCAGCAGCAGGACTGGGTGCAATTCCCAGATCTCACACCTGGGACCACTTCTTGGCCACATCATAATATTTTGGGATGAGAACTCTGTCATCTTCTATTGTGCCATGGTTATTTCTAGAAAGAATCTCAGGCAGATGGGCAGAAAGCAGAGTAGGCTGGCTGCTTGGCAAGGGAAATAGGACCAGGAGATGCAAGTGGAAACACAGTCAGCAAAGGCAGCCAAGGCATGATCCCACGGAACCTGAGCAGGAAGAGCAGAGTCCTTGGGGTGACAACCAGGTTCAAATGATGGTGCAGGTCTTTAGACAAGACCACAATGATTACAAAGGACCAAGGTCAAGGGAAGGGGAGTCAGTAATTCAGGGTGCGGGGCAGGTCTGGGGAAGGTAACCAGGATGAGACACAGCCCAGTGGGAACCAGGCTGCTCTGAGGTCAGCCTCAGGAGTGAGTCTGTGCCTTGGGACCCCTGCTCAGCTCAGCAGGGTCCATGGCCAGGGGCAGCCACAGCTGTGGCAGTGCTGGAGCTGCAGTCAGGGACCAAGCAGCGAAGCCTCAATTTAAAAGCAGATCCCATAGGGATGGGGTGTCAGCCTTGCTGAGGACTCCCAGCAAGGCTGCCTGGGAGTCCTCTGTCCCCAAAGGAGAAGGGAAGCCCTCAAAAGTCAGTTTTTGCCCTAGAGCCATAACAGATCACAGAAAGCCAAATTCTGTCTTTCTTTCCCTGTTGCTACTGTAGGAGTGCCCAGTGAACCACAAATATCCCACAATTTACATCTTCAAAAGTGTTAAAGTAATTTTAAAAGTAAAGCTGAGTAAGGCAGTGAATTTAGAAATACCTGGAACTGATATCATCCAAGATAATGCCTGAATTCTTACTGTTAAATATCTGCCAAAGTGCTGTATTAAGACTCAAAAAAACTCTTTATATTTTGATCTGGATTGAGAATTTGATTTATTTGTTTTCCCTAACCTATTAATTCATATGGAATATCACTGACTCCAGCACTGAAATTACAGGAATGAATCTTTGACTGTAAGACTGTATGCCCATCTTATATTAATCTGAAATTAGGCCTTTTTTCAGATGTAATATATAGAGTGATGCTGTGCTGTGTTTACTTTCTGAAGCTCTTTAGATACAACATTTTCAAACAATCACTAATGAAGCATAATCGTATTGCAACACAGGTCACCTACTTTTCCTTATATGCTTTATAAAACCCTGCAGTATCAATTTGGAATTTTTGAACACATCTCAGTAAATCTGCTTTCATGTCTGGCTGTACCTTCAGCAGCAAGCCCTCAACCTGTCGTGCCTGTATGCAGACAAAGAGAAAAAAAAAAACAGGCACAAAAAATGAATGCAGGAAACAGAAAAATTAATTAGGTAAATAGGTTTGTTCAATCATTTCAACATTAAGAGAGCAGATAATAATGATTTGAGAAATAATACAACACCTGTGTGTTTAGGTTCTTCCAGGCATAGGCCAATCCATCACCTCTTTCTGTATTTTCATCTTGAAAGAGCAGATTGTATTTATGAAGCACAGAATAAGATTCCTCTATATGTCCAACTGTCACGTCAATTTTCATCTCGTTCTCTCGGATCTCCTTCAGCGCTTCCATTGCTTCCCGTACATCATCAAGGTCATGGATAGATCTGCTTAACCTCTTGCTAACACTTTCAAAAAATGAATAAATTTCACCCACATCTGTGGCAGACTTTTTATTTAAAGCTAATCCAAATGCTCTTTGTCTTGAGCGGCACTCCTGAATTAAAGCTATTTTCAATGACTCTGTTGCAACTTCCACTGATTGCAGTGCACAATGATTGGGCAGTTCTCTGATTTGCACTTGTAATTGCTAAGAAAAATACAAGTGTTCAGCATTTAATTTCACTAAAATTTATCTGAACAGTTCATTTTTATTAAAGATAAAATACTTACAGAAAAGCATCTGATTTGAGATTGGAATTCAGCCATTGTTGGTTCAGTATCTATAAATTCCTTCACTTTTTCTTCTGGATCCTACTTAAAAGAAGTTTATTTTAATTACTATTTAGCATTGGTATTATAATAACCTACAGGGTGCCCAGCTGCCTGATGTATTGTACAAGCACAGAATGCTCCCTCTCCAAAAGGACTTATATCTCTCTAAAAGGAGACTTAAGCATTAATTAGTATAAGCACAAATTATTTTACTTGAACTGCCTTTCCTGACTCTTTTTTTTTTTTTTGCGTAATACTCTAAAGAACTTGAAATCTGTAACTCAAAAACTGACATAGATCAGAACATCCCTTATCCATCCAAATGCTGCTACAAAATTTACAACAGAGCTGGTAAAATTTGGCAGGAAACATTTCCTTCCTAGTCTTCTTGCTATCTTCAATCCCATAAAAGCAGCTCAAGTCCTCTAATAGGTATTTAAATGGGAGGAATTGCACTCAGTCATCTTCACCCTTCGTGAAATAGCATCTTTGAGCTGCAGTTTCTAGGTGCAGATGGCCTCATTAATTGACTGTTTTAGATTTTAGTAAAAAAGAAACATTATTCTACTGTCACCCAATCTGATTGTGTCTTTCTGTTCGAAATTATGTGCTACCAACAAGTACTTAGCTCAAACAGTATCTTAGCCAAACTGAGCATTAAGCTTTGGAACCTCAGAAGCCACCAAGAGGTGAAAATGTCCTCTCTCAGTCTGCACAGAAGAATCATCTGTGAGAATAGGGTCAATTAAGGTTTGATTTAGGAAGGGGAAGTTAAAAATCGTGAGCAGTCACAAAGATAAACTTACTCCTGTTTTGATTGCTTATTTCTTGGCCTTACTAAAGCACCTTTGATAGGTAAGACCAGTAGTCGTCCATTCACAGAGCTGAATTTCACTAATCAGAATGTACACAAGGTTTTATTCCATGATGAATCTCCTGGGAAAACACTCCTCAGAGCTTTACCATTTATGTGACTGGACCCACTTCCTAATGAAGATAACTCCATCAGCCCAGATTCACTTCAGATTTCAAATCTTCATTGCTGAAAGATTTCCTAGATATAGGGGTATTGGAGGGTTTTTTTGGTTTTTTGGTTGGTTGGTTGGTTGGTTTGGTTTTTTGGGGGTTTTTTTTGTTTGTTTGTTTTTTGTGAAGAAATAGAAAAGTATCTTTCAGCAGTGGTTGCTTGAGAAAAACTAGTCAGTTTAATACTTAGGAATAGCTTGGTAGTCTCCAATTCCTAAGAGAATCTGCTCAACTACTCTTTTTCATAACACATGCAGACAAGATGCAGTGAGAAAGATGTATAAGCATATGAAAGCATAAACTTGTTTATGCTCCAAAATTCTTTCATGTTCTTCTACTTTCTTTGTTAGATGCTTTAATTGGTAAAGATTTGCAAGTTCTTGTTAACACAAGAGCAGACAGGAATTATGGATGTATGGATTCTACCATGAAACCAACGTATTATATTAAGCTAAGCCCATAGTTAACCTTGTTCCAGATGTCTGAAAATTCAGAAAAGCTCTTCAGAAGAACCAGTGCTTCAGTTTTAAGCGACAAAATAATTGTACTTAGTTGGATCACCACTTTGTTTACGTCCTTATGTTCGACAATCTGCTTGTCTAAAGGTTTCAGTGCCACCATCCTGGTGAGTTTGCTCTCATCACCTAACTCTAAAGCAACAGCTTGTTGTTCAACCTGGTATAAATTAAACAAGAAAAAAAAATATGTTCATTAGTTTGTTTGGGATTTTGTTTTTATTTTCAGATTATGGAATGTGTAATAAGGCTCAGATAATAAGTATTTCTAAGAACAGACAGAAATTGCAGAGAAACATGCACAGGGAGACTCCCTTTTCTCAGCTTGAGTTTTACAGAGCTATAGTTCTAGTGTTAAAGCTGAATTTATAAAAAAATTTCATGCAGAGCTCTGTATTAATCATCTCTGAATTACATTAGCCAAAAATGCACCACACACAAGTACAATTGTGTTGTTTTCTCCTCCTACTCAACTGCTAAAGTATTTTTACCTTCTTTAGTGTAGAATTACAATCTATATCCATTCTTGGCCACAGAAAGTCCTGGAGGCAGTGGAGGGCTGGCTGCTTAAGCTAACAATCTGCTTAACAAGACAGATTTCAGTCCACTTTCTCCTAGTTTTTCAGTTCTTGGGGTTTTTTTGTTTTGGGGGGTTTTTTTAAGCCTAATTATTATTTGTTAGCAGTACTTGAATGTGTTTTTTTCACTGAAATGAGCTGATCTGTTTTTCATGCCATATCAACAAAAAAAAATATTTTTACAAAGACACTTTTAAGCACAGATCTACATACATCTACATTTCGTTCCCAGATGAGACAATTAAGGCCACATGATTAACAATACTGTGCACTCTTATCCTTCAAAACATTTCAGTTTCTATCTAAACATCAGACCTTCCCAAGGTTTTAGTGCTAATTTTCATGCCAGTTAAAATATTTGTCCTGTATTAACTGTAGTATTATAGATGCCATATGATGGCTTGCAATTTAACTTAAGAGTTTTTGCCTGGGAAGAGTGATAACAATTTACATTCAACTTGTAGCACTTACAGATAATGTTGGTTCTACACTATCTTCATCATATTTGAACAGTATATATAAAAGATTTTTTTAAAGCAACTTTTGATTTTAAGGTTAGAAACTACCAAACATAAGATTTACAAACTATTACATTTCATTACTGGAACAGATTAAAAACTAGGCTTTCACTTAACAGGAAGATCCACCAGGTAACAAGTCAAAGTCTAGGTACAGAATATAATCTTAAGAAATGTTAACCAAAATACCAATTTTTTTTTAAATAATCAAAGTAAAATACTCACCTGCTGCTGTTTATGATGTAAGTAAGCAAATTTCCACAGGGGAATATCTTTGGCTACTGATAGTATGATATTTACGGCTTTGTTTACAGCACTCTGAAAAAAGTGAAACATTCACCTTGAGCTCACAGAGATATTATGTGTGTGTGGGGTGATCATCCAAACAATGCCAAAACTGAAAAAATATACCTCTATCACTAAAAGAAATATTCTTATAAAAATGACACAGGATCAGCCAAAACCACATTTTGTAAGGGGAAAGAGTACTCCATAAAGTTTTATCACAGTCATTCCAAGTTTATGTGGTTTTCAAACAGGAAAGTAAGAGACCTTTATGAACAGCAATCATTAATCACTGGGGATTATAATTTATTTAAAGTGCTATTTCCCTTTAAACTTTTTACAAACATTTTTATTAATAATGTGTTATTAATAATGGTTTTCATGTTCACACTATAATGCTTGAATACATTTGTCTGAATTTGTGATGGTATACTCCATAATTTATACAGGCAGCTACATAAATTATCAGATGTCTTCTTCTATGTATGGTATTTTAAAATCACACTTTGTGGCCTGATTTCTCACTGACAATACCATGAAGGCTGCACATGAAACCTGAGAAATAAGTCAGCTACTGGTTTTGACATGCGTCATGCTAAATGAAAAGTCCAAAAATCAACACCATGAACAACTAATACTCTAAATAATTTCAGACATCATAAGATATTGCAAATATGTGTGTAAGAATTTTGCTGAACTAATCTAAGTTTAAAAGAGTGTTTGAATTTTTTCACAGTTTAGGGCTTCAGGCTGGTAATAATTTTTCTTTATATATCACTATGACTGAATGATTTATGAATGATACTTTAAACTGATTTTAAATTCTGAAAGAGTTTAAAGAGACTAGGAAGCTAATCAGGCTGTATTGATGACATTCATTTTTACTTTTTCACTCATTTTGAAGTGTTTGCTTCTAAGTAGAGATTGTGAATTACTGAGTTACTGAGCTTTGAGAAAAACAGCTCCTTCTAACATCCTATAACACAGACCTGATCCATGGTTTCATGTCCTTAGTATCCACAGTCATCATGAGCTCAAGTGACTTTTTACCTTTTACTCCCCTTCCTTTTAGTTCTTATACCAGGTTAAACTTGCACATATTGCTTTAAAACAATACATTTATAAATGTTTTATTGTAAATGACTGAGATGCCAATTATTTTGTTACCTGTATATCTTCAAGACTTGGTCTCAAGACAATATTTGGAATTGCCAGTTGAATTTCAGTTCTGAACAAAGGAACCCTGTGTGCCTCTACAATCTTAGTTGTCTGATACCTGGTGTCAATAACATGCAATCGATGCCTTAAGGATTCTAAAGAAAACTTCATGCCTAAATAAATGTAATATTTAAGTGAGAAAATTATTTTTTACCACAATAAACTAGGGGAGGTTGGGGGGGAAATCTTAGGATTTTATTTTAAAAATTACACATATTTGAAAAAAAACAGACTCACATCTGATCAAAGAGTCAGTATTTCTCTGACAAAGCTGTCCCATCAGGTTATAGTAGCTACAGGGCAGGCATTCTTGGCAGCGTGTTTTCTGTTTCATGTCAAGATGTGTACAGGAGAAAGAATCCTGAAAAGGGAAAGGGAAATTCTTAGGAAAATAAGCATATCATCCAGCATATAAAAGAAATATCTGACTAGGTAGAAGGCTACATTGTAATTTTTACATTGTAGAGGTCTTACCTCCAGAGTTCTTCCAGCATCTGCTTTCAGACTGTTATTAAGAACATCTATAAGTTCATACACAGAGCATTCCACTTGTTGGCTCTGCCTACAAAAACAACCCTACAGTCACCCACGGGGAATCAAACATAAGGAATACCCTTTGTTATTTCCCAGGCACACACCCCCTGTCCCACTGCACTTGTGTGCAAGGAAATGCTCTTTTGATGTTTTTCTGTTTGTTGCTTTTCCTTGGGCATGCAGAAATTTAAAACATGCTGACTAACCCATTTGTCTGATCCTATTATATCTGATTCAACTGGACTTCATAAGTTTAAAAAAGGTTTTTTCCAGCTATAGCTAATAAAACAGGTTTATCATGATGAGGCAGTAAGATAATCTGTGAAATCAGAATGATTAAAATAAAAACAAAAGAAGTATTAAGCAATTAATATGGGGATGAGATTTCAAGTCCTATCCATCCTCATTTTTCTTGCTAGTTATTTGAATGCTGTAAGAAAAAAGGTAAGAAATGCTAAATGCCAAATACAATGCTATTTCACAACTGCTGTGTTCAAGATACTTTGGAGTTTCTCCCCTGCATCCTAAGACCATCACTTTGCTCTAGACTAGTACTCTGTTACAATAACATTTTAAAGGTAAAGGCTCTATGCACACAAGAGTAGTAAGTAAATAAACCCTCCCAAAAAAGGCCTACAAGTCTGTGCAATTAAGATACCTACTGAGACAGTTTGGAAGCAGTAGAGATAGCAAGCTTTTCTATTTGTTCCAAAAAAGAAGTCACATCTATAGGTTCATCTTCTGGCAAAATTATCAGAGCAGTGTTTGACATGTCCTTCAGAATTCTTTCAATTCTGCATTCCAGGGTATCAGACGCTGATTTCACTATATAGTCCAGCTCCTTCAGGGTACTGTAAACATTCTGAATAACTAAACAAGGACAACAAAATGAAAACAAATCAATGCAAAACACAGACCTCTTAAGTCTCATCTCCCCTTCCTCCCACCCACCCTTGCCTCCTCCCAGCTTTTATAACAAAATGAAGATTTAATGGCAGCGAAATACAAAATGAAGGCCTGAAACATGATGGATTTGCTCTACTTTTCAATCTTTAGATTAAACCATTTCATAATAAACAGAACAATACTCATCAAAATATCTCTTCTTTTTGGTAATAATATTGTAATGAAAAGGATCAACAAAGTAGAACAGAAAACAGAAAGGATACAAGTGCCCAAAATTATTGTTGTCCTCCTACATACATACAAAGCAAAATGTGGTACTTTAACATTGTAATTAACTTATAAATTAAATGGCTAAAATTCTCCCAGCCAAGAGGACAGCCTTGTTAAACCATTAGATTTATACTTTCATATGTATGACCTAATTTACTTTGGAAACAAATAAACTTATTGCTTTAACAAAGGTGTTCATTAAACTAAAGGTAAAATTTACTGTTTCTGCTGTTTCTGATTAGACTGGGAAAATTCTTCCCCTTTCATACTTCCATTGCAAAACAGAAATACAGCACCTGATGTCCTTTGTCATTATTATTACCATAAAGTTTTGTATATATAAATATATATATTTATATTGTATGCAGTAAGAAATCACGATGATATCTAAGGCACAGCAGCCTGACAGGGATGTCCAAGTGCTGATGTTTTAAGTGGGAAATGTCATTTATTGCTACCAGGAAGTTAATGATGGGACTTGTCTTTTTTATTGTCTAAAACAGAAAAGCAATCCAACAAATTCCTTAGATTTTTTTTAAATATATAAATTTGGTGGTCCTAAATATATCTGCTGTGTTTCCTGAGTTTTAGTCTAGAAGACAGCTATGGACTCCCATATTTCTAGATGGAGTTCCCTTAGTGTCCTTTAGGAAAAAAGACACATAAGACACTAAGGCTGGAGTTCAGCACATTGCAGGCAGGTAAGAGCTATTTTGTGCACACCAAACCAGTGGCTAATTTGTAGGTGTCCAATGCCAGACATTGCCCATTGTCAAAAAGACACAGTGCATACACTCAAGATAATAATTCCCTTCTAGGTGTAACTGCATTTCATCTGCAGCATCAGCAGGAAACAGCCCAGACACCTGCATTACATCTAAATTGTTGAAAAGGGACAGTTTCCACCAGAACCAATAGTGATACAAAGAATCATTACAACCTGAATTATAGCTATTCAAAGTGCAGAGAGTATCTATATGAATAAATAAATAAATAATATTGTAAAGACCTTCTTTATCATGTGTTACTAGGAATGCAAAGTAGACAGAAAAATTCATTTTAGAGCTATAAAATAAATATAAAAAAACACTTGCCATTTGGTTCTTGTGCTCTGGTCAGGCAAAGGTCAAGTAAAGCTGAAGGGTGACCAGCACTGCCTTTAGCACTGGTCAGAGCACTATGCACCAGTGCCACATGGCAGAGTCATAAATAAACAACTGCACAAACCGGTGCCACATTTCACTTTCAGATTCAGTACCTGTTCCTGTTTATATTGCTGCTTTTCCTTTTGAAGAAGAAAAGGGAAAGCCTAACATGAATCAACCTCAACTGAAAAACTAATTTACAAGCATGAGTTATTGTTTTCTTCTGAAACTGCAAGATCAAAGTCTTGGTGATGGTTATGTATACCCCCATTTCAATGACATTTTACAACAGTTAATAAATGTTATGCTGCATTTGATAGAGTTAAGTCTGTGTCTTACTGGTTGTGTGGGAAATCTCAATGCCTAAATAATAAAAAAACATTTTCTTGGAAAAAAAATTAGGATTTGGGCAGAAACCTCTAGCCTTGATTTCAGACATCTCACTTTTAGGATGTTCAGCATAAGTGATGAAGATTTTTTTTTTTTAATAGAAAAGACATTATTAAAACATCTATAGCCATTCTCTTGTCTCACATTCTTGTAGCAGTTGGGCTAAAATTATCTGGCTACAGTAAAGAGGTCAGTCCACAAACACATTTTTCACAGAGAAGCAAAAATAAATGCAGGCACCTAACAGAATGAACAGCTCACCACTTGTTCTCCTACTACCTACATTTATTGATGTTCAAAGAAGTCCATGACAGCTGCATCAGGCCCGGGGTAAGGGCATCCTCAATTTGTCCTATCAATGGCTTCATCAGTGGTTTCAGCACAACAGGGATCCTATTCAGATGCTCCTTGTAACTGATCAACAGGTTCTGGAGACTAAAAGACCCAATCATGCTTATAATGCTTAATTCAGATGTTTGAAACACAGAACTTTTGACACATTTTCTGTTAATAAGGTTTGCAAGTTCTGATCCCACCTTAAACATAAGAGCCTTTCCCACCTCTTCCTAACTCCAACCAGGTCTCTTTGTCTTTACCAACAGCAGAACCAGACTGAAGAAATAGCTACCTCCAGCAAAGTGACTTTGATCAACTGGTGGGATTTTCCTCCACCAAAAAATTATTTACAAATTAAAAAAAAATACAAACAGGAAATTGAAAACATGGCATTTTTGTTTCCATCTTTCCATCTCACAAGACATGGCATGAAATTACACTGCCTATAAGAAAAGCTACATACAAACCACTTAGAACACTGAATCCCAAAGAAAAGGAGTCCAAATTCTGAAATGAGGCTTACCAATATAGTTCCATGAAAATGGAGCTACACAAAGAAAATGCATAAAAAAGAATTAGAAGCAAATATAATTTGAAGGTCAGATACATAATGGGTTCCTTACAAGAACTGCTTCAAAAACAGCAATAGCTGTGTTCTGCACCAGATTAAAATCGTTACTTTAGACATCATCGTTACAAACCATATACTGAGATAACCAATTCACAATATATCCAGAACTGTTTTTTAAACCTTGTTAATCAAAAATCTACATCCCCTAAATATTTCTTCTTCACTTGGGAAAGAAGGAAAAATTTTCAGTATGAAGGTTTTTTAGAGTAGAAGGTAAGTCTGGCTTTCTTTTTGGCTTTATTTTTAATGTAAACATTTTCTATACTTTTTTTCTTTACTTTTTTTGCATAGCAAAATTTGGGGTTGTTGCTTTTTGGAGGTCTGTAGCACACAAAGTTTGCCTTGCACATTAAAAATTTATGGTTAATTGTCCATAAACACTCCACAGAAAATCAATGAAAAATGTTGCGTTGTAAGACTGAAATACTGAAAATTTCAACAAGAAAAATAGACGAAGGGTTGAAGTACTTCTGAAACTGTTTAAATTTCATCCCTTTTTGTCCAATTCTAATTAAGAAATGAAGAACACTCCTCACAAAGCATTACTTTTTTTAAGACTGAATATCCCTATTTAGAGAGTTCTAGAATTAACAACCAGCACCTCTGAGAATGAAAGAACTCTTGCAGCAGAGATTTGGTCTGTTACAAGAAACAGAAAGAAATTATTTTATATCATCAAAAGTGAATTTAGATATTCAACATGAGAGACCAAGTTATAAGTTAGGCAACATATTCATGTTTACACAAGTTTGGGTTGTGCAGTAATCAAATGGTAAATTCCAGTTTATTTTTCTAACAGGAAAAAAAATTTTCTGATGCTAAGTATAATATTTTGGAGTGTAATTGCTATATTAAAGTTCACAGATGCACTCTAACAATAATAATAGCAGTACCTAGGAGCTCCACTTAGAGAGCAGCTGTTGAAGTAACAAAACAAAAACATGTAGGTGTTTCCAAGTAATGAGATATGTGTGTAAATAGGAGCAACTGCATGTTAATATGGAAATAAGAGGAAAGCAATTAAAATTCAATTAAATTGCATCAAAGAGAAAAATTACAATAAGTCAAAAGTAATATATCCAACAGACTCAAAGGTAAGAATTCCCGCTTGTATATGAGAAACAAATCCAAAAAGTGTTCACTCACTCCTTTTGATGTCTTTTAATCTGTTCTTCATCTGCACACAAGCCAAGGACAACATCTGGTATTTCAAAATGCATTTTTCTCAGGTATTTTGCCTCATAAAGTACTTCCAGGACCACTGGGTCTAAGTTTACAAGTAATTCCTTCACGTAGCAGTGAAAAGAAGAAATAGAAAACAAGATACTAGTTTGGTACTAACTTGTAGAGTGATATAACCAGATCATATAAAGAGATGCAGATGATTGCAGAGGATTTTTTAAATATTTACCCACATTTCTTCTTCAACCTTCAGAAATATATGGGTTTCCCAAAGTATTAATCTTACAATATTAATTAATCTTACAAGTATTAATCTTATAATATCTTACATTGATTTCAATTTCTTGTGACTCCACTGTGCCCTAACCACTTGGCTCCCATGACTTCCCAAGTTTAATTCTAGTTCTGCAGCTACACTCTCTGGAAGTTAATTTGCCCTTTCATCTCAGCTTCTCCATCAGTAATTAGGGAGAATATTGTGAAGGTTAATCTCTACACTTTTGGGAGCAATAAATGTTTTAAAGATGCTACGTAAATTTGAAAACTATGTTCTAGCTGTCCATTATGGAATCATTAGTACAAAAATTGCCACATTTTAACCATAATTTCTCCGAGCTACAACAGAAAAAAAAATTCTGTGACTTAAGAATGGCAAAATTTTCTGCCTCAGCAATCAATTTTCAAAGCACATGAATGAATTATTGCAATATATGCAACATAGTGATATTTATCACTGCAGAAAATATCATGACCTAATAAAAAACTCCTTCCTTGACTAAAATTTTGCTTAACATAGAAAATAAACGGGGAAACAATATCTAAAGAATGCAGTTAAGTCATTAGTAGATATGTGTTTGCTGGATACTACCTCTTTTATAACCTGAATAACACAGAAGCCTTATGAAGAAGAAACATTATGAGGTGTATCATAAATACACACAAAAAGGAAAAAATATTTCAATTCAAGGAGCTCATTTTTTAACCCTATTTAGGTTAAGATTACTTCAATGCTTTCTTGTCTACCCATGATATGATTAAAGTAGCATGTTAATACTGAATCATGTAACAGTAATACAAAGAATAGATCATATTTACCTTGGTTTCTGGGTGCCTGACAAGTAAGGAAGCACATAGAGCATTCCTAGCCTGGTCAGCAAACCTGCACCAGGCCCTATGATAAATAAGCTCAAATTCCAAAAGAACTGCTGCCATTTTATTGTAGTGCTTGATAACTTTCTTCATTTCCATTGTCTGCCATTTAGGGGGGGAAAAAAGAAAAAGCAGCACTTAAACAATTCAGTGAGTCTAACACATTAGAGAGGCCCACCACTAAGCTTTTCCTCTCCACCCCAGGAAAACAAAAGAAATAGAATTCTCTAAAATATGCTGTTTTAGAGATAAGACACAGAAACATAGCAATATATTTAGAAATTCAATTATTAAGTAGTATTCAAGTGCTCTAAGCAACATAACTCTTTTCCAACTTTTTCCTCTCAATCTTGTTCATAGAACAAAGTCTATATTATGACATATATAAGGCATTAATGGCCCACTGAGAAAGGTATACAAATGATCTCACTGGGATGAGTTTGGATACAAGATGCTAGAATAGTGAGTGTAGAAGTATACAAGTAAATTGTCTGTCTGTTAATAACATCCTTGAAAGCTTAGGATAAATCCTCCTCTACTAATTTCCAACCTTCAAAAGTGTGGTTTTCTTTTTAAGGAACATCATTGGATGGTCAATTTTTCTGAACAACTGCTGAGCCCACATAATCTTCCCTGTTACCTAAAACACAGAAGATGTGAGGTTATATTTTCATTAACTCAAAAACAGTCAAGAAATAAAGTAATTTTTCTCTCTCCTTTACTTCATTCTTACTGGTGGCATATTACGTGGTATAGGTGGATTTTCCTTTTCCTTCTGATAGAGTTTTTGAATAAACTCTAAGTCTTGGCTGTACTGTTGAATCACAATGGTATACTTCTCATTTAGATCAATATTATTTTGTCCTATTTGTTCAAGCTTCATCAGAAATCCCAGCATCTGCTCAGTCTAAAAAGGAATATGGAACATTTACTTCAGAAGATAAAAGTTCATAAAGTTATTGTCCACAAAGTAGTTTAGTAATTTAGAATATGCTATGTTAATTTGTAAGTAATTTTCTAAGAAATACAGAACAATCTGTCCAGATAAGTTTGTGAATTTTATATTTTGTCCCACACAGGACATACTTATTACAGTATAAACCAAGAAACAGTTATCACTACAGTTTGGGATTATCTGACTCTCAAATCCTCACTCCTTTTTTTCAGCAAACAGTTGTGGTAGAACACTTACACCTTTACTCACACTTCTTAACATCTCAGATCTGATCAGGGCCTTACCCAATGAACAAGATTGACATTAAGGAAACAGATAGCAGACATTATTTCATTACTCCTGCCAGTGAAACAGAAATTACTTAGAAATGCAACAGGAAATACCAAGATGAAGAAAGAAAATAAACTTCAAAATATAGAGCTATAAAATTAGTATGGAAAGATGGAACACACACTTAGCACCAAGTAAGAATGAACATTCCTTTACAGCACTTCTGCAAGCAACTTTCATAACATTTTTACTAGGTTTGATGTCCTCCAACATTATCCTAGGCAGCCACCAGCACAGTACAGAGCACTGACAGTAATGAAGGAGCTTAGCAGGAGCTATAGGTACTCGGCCCTTCCAAGCACCAGAAGCAGGAGTTTGCATTTGTAACCTTACTTACAGTTATGGTCTTCTCAAACCAGGAATCCACAAATTCCTGTATAGATTCATACAATGCTGCAATTTGGTTCTTAAATTCAAGGTAATCTTTTTCAAACTAGAATAAAAGCAAAAGAAAAAAATCATCTATAATGCTGTTTTCTTTTTATTTAAAAAATCTTTTCTGTGAAGCTTTTCAGGAATCTGTTCTGTCTAGCTGGTGCATGTGTTCAGAACTGCATTAAAAACAACAGGAACAACACCAGCAGCAAAGGTATTTACACTAAGCAGAACAAACAAAACATAAGCAGTGCTAGGTTAAATGATTAAATCCTAATCTTTTTGAACACAAAGGAGCACAGAGGAACACAGACAGGCCAAGGAAAACTCATAACCTCATCAGAGAGAACAAAGCATGCTCACCAGCTACTTGCAGCCCTGCCACAGGAGAGTGCTCAGCTCACTGTCCAGGTATGAAACCCACTAAAGATGAGCAAACTGGCAGCTCTAAAGCACCTTGCAGACTAATGGAGGTTGTTACCAAATTTGGCAGCTCCTACAAGTAATTTGAGGACTTATCTGAAACAATTTTTTCATAAGAATTCAAAATACCGACGGCCAAACAAAAAGAGTTCAATAGAAACTTCTCTCAAGCTTCTGCACAAGCTTGGGAAGACAGTACATAATAGACATTGCTCAAAACATTGAGGTGTAGAGAAGTCATGCCATTTTTTTTTAACCCCTCCAAATTCCAGTAAACAGTAAATACCCTCTTTCAGGTAGAAGCCACGCAGCAAGTATTACACAAACACACAGCAAGTATTAGAGAAACACATGCCATCAAAGTCAGAAGAAAGCCAAAAGTACTCCCAAGTTAAATGTTTGAAAGAAAGTTAATGACAGTGGCAAGCTTTGGTTCAGGAAGGCAGGAAAGTCAACACTTCTAGAACTTCTATTGTGAGGCCTCTAAGCCTGGAAAACAAGCAGGCTATAGCTCAAGAAAGCTCATTTCCAGCTTGCACAGGATTAAAACATGAGACTGGACCATTTGAAAAGCCACTTTTTATCATCCTGTTCAGCACTGGGATTAACATCATTCCCTTCTCCCTCTAAAATGTGCAATTATATGACTTTACTAACTTTGCTATAATACTGCCATTACTGTTATTTTTAATAATAGTGAGTAACACTTACAACTAGACAAACTGTATTTGGTGTGTTAATAAACCTAAATTAGTTTTCACTCTGCAGTTCAAAATATATGCATCTCAAAACAATCAGGCTTAGGAAAATTAGTTTGTAGCATTGCCTATCAAACAAAATCTAGTTTACAAAAAGTTAAAAACATTAGAAGTAAAAAGCAAATTTACCCTAACACTTTCAAGTTATATTAAAAGATGTGAGAGTATTGGTAGTACTGTTACTGCAAAACAATATATGCATTTTTATAACAGTCAGCATTCTTTGCATAACTCCAGTGTAAAGCACAGAATCAACAGAGTGATTGTCACACAAGTGCTGAATGTAAGTACCTCTTTTTTCCTGTGGTCAAGAACATCATACTGTTTGGATTTTGCATTTGTAGCAATCATCTGGTATAGAGTAGTGATCTTGTCAATGCCTTCTATTTTTATGCACTGGAGCTCTAAAAGGTTTTCCATAGTATTGCTCATATCTGAAATTTTCTCCAAACGTTTACAGAAGGTCTCAAATTTTCCAAATATGTAGTTTTCACTAACAATAAAAAAAACAGCAGAGGGATTTCTATGAAAATCTCTTTGCAACAGATTTTTATTTAACCCACATATATTCTACCAGAGCTGCTATCAAGTTTCACACACAGACACATAAAAAAAATCATACTTTAATGATTACGTATCAACAAAAAAAATTTTAAACACACATATATAAACTACAAAATAGTTACTCATTACATATGTCAATTAAAAGCCTTCACCACATTTCACAGGAGTAACTCTTTCAAATAAGATATTTGCAGGAGAAGAAACGTCCCATGATTTAAGTGCAATACAGGTAAAACACTCCTTGGCATTGTGATAGAGAACCCAGCTCAAAGCTGACTGAATTCCCTGGGAGCATTTTCACTTATATTCACAATTCAATTTTTTTAGGATTTATTACCATACAAATATATTTTTATTCAATTAATAAATGCATAAATTCTGCTGCAGTCCCATTGGACATTTGCTGAATCAACAAGTGACTGGCAAAAACATGGTTTATTCCTGAATAAAAATAAAATACCCATTCTGCAAGGTCATCTTCTGATTACAAAAAGTACTTTATTTTAATTGAATATTTAGCTTTTCTGTTAGCCAGCAGATATAATTACATCTCATTTATAAATTGTACTCATCGACATGATTCAATACTGGAGTGAATTATTTACCTGATATCAAATTGCCTGTCACTTGGATTTTCTTTTAGGTCCTCCCTAATTTTCTGAAAGGATTTTTGATACTTTTCTTTGAGGAAAAAGCATTGTTCTATCCTCTTTAGCAATTCTTGCCTGAGGAAGAAAATACAGAAGACAGAGAATCCTCCTAAGTCTTCAAAAGAGTATAAAGTCTTCAAAAGAGTATAAATAAAAATAAAATATTTTTGTCAAATATGCAACTTTGCAAAATAAGGACAAAATTATACACTACATGAAAAACACTCAAAATATGATGGTTTTAAGTCAAAAGTTTTTTACTTGAACCTGTTATCTAGATTGGATATTTTTATCTTGGGTTTTGTTGTCATCAATCCTGAACTTGCATGGCATGGTCCACAAAGGATATATACCAGGTTAATGCTGGCTACTGAATGCTTGCAGTTTGGCCACTTCTCATCTTTACTGAGTATTGCTGATAGGTTTTCCTTTGTTTGCTTCTTTGGCTTTTTCCTAAGCAGACAAGACTGGAAAGTATTTTCCACACTAAAATAAGGATGAGGAGAGTCTTGTTTCTTTAAAAAGATACACCAGGAAGAACTTCCTAAGGCCACAGATAGTTACATCTTATACACAGTTGTTCATTAACCTTGAGGTACCACATGAGATACACAGATGAGGCATGGAAACAAGCAATAAGCCATCTGCCCAGAGCTGTTCATCCACTTTGGCTTTGTCTTTCATCTCCCAAAAGATTACTGGGAATTAAAATTATAGTCAAATTTAAAGGCTGAAACCAGTAACTGGAAAAAACTTTTGCAAGGATGAGAGATTAAGATAAATGGGAAGAATGTGTCAAAAGTAAATCCAAATAAAATAAACAAAAAATGTATTCTATTTTTATTTGCATTAATTCTTTATAATAAAGAAAACCAGTACTTAATTGACTACAGGTAATTTCTGAAAAGTTCTCTTTGTCTACACCAATTACAGGAGGAATCAAAATGGTAAGACTTACTTTTATGTCTCCTAGACTGTTACCTCAGTGTCACTTTGACTTGGCTGGAATTTAAGCAGAGATATCCTGACTATTTGCTTCGATGAAGCTTGTAACACCTTTTCCTTTTCATGTCAATATCCTTACTCTTACTCCAGTTAGACTATTCCAAGAGACTATTCCAATTATCAATTTTCTAGTTCATAACTTCAGAGATGTTCATCTTCTCTCTGGGGTTTCCCTCTTCTTTTGTTTTCATGAAAATAATTTCTAATAAATAACTGCTCTTATATCATGTGTTACCTGCACTTGTCATCCTTCAGATACACTTGTTCTGCCAGTGACATCAGCATTCACCACCGAATGAATAAGTTTTATACAAACACCTCTGGGCTTCCATTTATGCTGAGTGTAGCACTTGGACAAGTAGCCACAGAGAAGATAACTCATCCTTTCCCTGAAATGTCCCACAACACAACTGAGTTGTGATTTTGATCCTGCTATAAATTGCTCCCTTCCTCAAACTGACTTTCATGTCCAGTAACAGCAAAATATAAATCTTGGATGGAACTTTGCCAGTCTGTCCTTGGAGCTTTTTTATGAAGTATTTCAGCTTCCAGCTCCAATTTCTTAAGTGTGTTTTGGTCTAAAAGAATCCATGTGGACAATATGTCGAGTGTTGTATACAAGTATCTATTACACAATTTCCAATAACAGGTTTTTTCAAACAAATTTTTAAATTTGTTTTTGCCGAGTATTTAATTCTACAGAGAATTAGTAGTTACCAGCTTAAAATTAACATAGGAATCTGTAGGAGGACAAAGGGCTACTTAAATTTGCCTATTAATAAACTTGATGATTAATCTGTAATTTTACTTCTCATGTTAACAACAAAAGAAGAAATTATTAAAATTCTACTACCTGTCCAGGTCCCAGATTTTTGAAACACCTTCACACAGATAGGTCTTGCATGTGTTAATCATTTGATTGGTGATTTTAAGGAACAAGGATGTCATGTGCTCTGACGTGTTGTAGTATGGTGAGGTACAGTAGATCATACAGACAGTGCTCATTAAACTGGGAATGTGCTCCATCACTGTTACCTGTAACAGCAAAAAAAAATGGGAAAGACAGAAATCTGAATTTCCTCAAATTTAACACAATGAAAAGTGTGACAGCTCTGGAAATATGTTTATCACTGGACAAACATCTTTTTGTGGTTTTGTCATTATGAAACGGACCATCGAATTTATTTGTGGGGACCTATCACACCTTGACTAAGACAAAAAACATGGGAAAAGGGCAATGAATAAAGGAATAGGTCTTTTACAGATTGGGATTTTCCAGAGGAAAACCAGAGGCTCTACTCTGCTTGGCCATGGCCTCCAGAATAAGAAGGTGCTGTAATCTGCTTTGCAGAGGAACATACTACCTGAGGAAAAGAGGTCACATACTGCTGGAAAAGAACTGGGTTTCTGTAGGAAGGACAAGAAAGTTGGCTTTTCCTTATTTTGCCTAGATCTATACAGAAGAGAAATCCAGAAGGGCAACAATAATCTCATTTTTACTGGATGCTGAACTATAGAGTTTTCTGTCTCACAAAAATATTTCAGAGAAATTCATGCAAGCCAGATACACTGAGAACCCAGAACGAGACTGGTCTAGAAAAGCAAAAAAAATATATGGTATCTTAAAGTCAAGTCAAATATGGCAGAACAGTGGATATTTGCAAAAGAAGTGCAGTATAAAACAGCAGAATGGATTCAAAAGAGATCAAGCTCTGAAAACACTATTTAGAAAAATTATTACCAGCTTGATTATGTGTAAATGTTCTGAGCTATGCAAGCGTGGACAATTTTGTCTAGTGTCTGTATAGTTAAAATGCATGTCCTCACTTAAAAAAATGAACTCTGAGACCCATATGGTTATGAAAATTAGTTTTATCAATCAGGTGCTTCCTACAAGACAGTCCTACCTGTAACATTGCTACCTACAAGAGAAACAGCTTTAACCTCTAAAATAAGTGGAAGCTGACCAATTTCCACTCAACCCAAGGTTTAAGATCATTTTATGACTCTTGCAATGAAACTACCACAAGTAATTTCTAACTAAAGCATGCAGACAGAAGAGCTGCCATATGTGAGACCCAAGCTCACAAAGGCAATTCAGATCATTACTGGGTTACAAAAAACACAATCTGATGCTTAGTTTTTTTCACTTCAATTATCTTCTGGAATGATAACTATTCCAAAAAAAAGGTATTCTTGTCTCTGGTTAATTCAAACTCAGTAAGCTCAATTCACTAATGCCTAAGGAGTTAAGCTGTCCAATAATGATTAAGTAAAAAAATTAAATATTAAAAGGAAAAGTAGCTTTTTTACAGCAACAAAAGCCCTTCCTTTCTTTTCTACATTTCACATTAAGTGCCTTTCAGTACTTACAGGTGAAGCATTGGCAAGTGGTCCAAAAAATTTATCCAATGTATATAAATACCTCACGTTGTCTTTAGCTTCATTGGCAGCAATTGTTATACTACCATCCTGAAGGGATGAGAAAAAAAGGAATAGAATTATTACTGTGAAAATTTTCTTAACAAGTTCTTTCTCTTTTACAGCATACAAGTCTGTGATTAAACCTGCAAACACTTTCCCACAGAAGTGCTTTCAAATATGCTATTTATTTTTCACATAAGAAATAACTGCTTTTACATGCAAAAATTGGCAAGATCTTCCAAGGTCAGCAACATTTTGTGTGGTTTAAAGGAAGTCCTTACTTAGGTCCCCAAAGCTTTTTCCTCCTCATGGATCCAACCTAGATTTTAGAATGGTTGAGCATAGGACCCAGTCTACAAAACTTAGACAAGATCCCTGAAATGTTACCAGGGTGCTTCCCAACACTGCTTGATAAACACTTGGTTAGGGACAATGAGTTCACAAGTAATGCATGTACACTCTTATGTTCATGTCAGGTGGAACTAGCCACTACTAAGGGGGTTAGTTCATAGGAAGAAAAACATCTAGTTCATCATCCTTGGCTTTTACTGGCTCTGTACAGACACTTTTATCCAAATTCCATTTACCATAAAAGTCTTCAAGTACGGTAATCACAGAATCAAAAATTTTCGTGGTCTATTCTCAAAACAATAGAATACTTTCTTAAGCAATAGAAGACCTACATTTTGGGAGTGGGTATGGGTGGGGGGTCTCATTGACTGCATATGATCTACAGCTTATTTTCTGGCTTGCCCACCATTCTGCCTGATAAGTTTATATGAAGTAGCAGTCATGCCACTAGAAGTCTGCTCTCAACAATTCTAAAAGCATTATGATGGACTTTCAGACTTCTACAGCTGGCCTGCACAAGGTTCAGTTTGTCAGAGACAGAAAAATGTTGCATTACTTCACTTGTTTACTTCTGCACAGCCTTTCCACCAATAATGTTAATAAAAGACATGTTACAGAAGTACTGACTTCTTTTCACGTTATCTATTTAATTTCATTGATGCCATATGTTCCAACAAATGGATAATAAACCACTGTGTAAAACCAGCATAAACACTCAAAGTTATTTTTATTATTAGCATTGTGTTCAGTTCTATATATATTACAAATACACTACTGTAATAATTTAAAATTCTAATTAGAAAGTAGTAATTACCAGTTCCTTCCACTGTTTTAATGTCTTTGATCTTGCTGCCTGAAGAATACTTATAATTTTCTTTACTTTCGAACTCTTGATCTCATCTAAAAGGCTTTGAAGAAAGAAACATATTTAATACTCTTTCTCTGGAATAAAAGTTACACTTATTTTTAATTTCTTTTTTAAGATCCTGAGAAATAATGCAGGGATTTCACCTGTTGAATGATGACATTCTTGATTTCCAGTGTTCCAGCTCTGCAGACGGGCCAACATCATCAGCTTCTCTTCTAATTTGTTCACTCTCCACTAAAACCTGTCTAATCTGTTTGATCCAAATCATGACCACTTCTTCAAGTTTCCCAGTGACCTCTGAGTTAGTGCCTTCAAAACCATAGAATTGGACAGTTTTATAAGCACCAAGAAATAATACAGAAATTTTAACTACAGAAGCAAAGTGTTCTTGCCAAACATCATCTGAAACTATGTAAACTCTGTATTTTGAATCAATCAATGACCAGCAGGAAAAGATTAAGACTGTAACAACAAGATGCACACATATAACACTTGTGTCTACCTGCTCTATTACTATTGTTCTAGAAATGGTTACAGAAATACAGTGAATTCATAACAAATGGTAGAAAGCTATTGTTGAAAGAGACATAACTACTCTTTTTCTTATAAAAACATATATGTAAAAAATTTTTTTAATAAATACAGATGTTTTTATGGACAGAGTCAGACAACATTCAATAGGATTTTCCCAGTATCAAAGAAAGTGAATAATACACACACTAGTATCTGGATTCACTCAGCAACTACTTGGCCAGTAAACTAGGAGGGATTCAGACAACTGCTTGCATGATATATCTAGCAAATACCTAATTCTTTAAGATCTATGAACTAAAGTTTGGGCAAATGATTGATGGTCTTATAATTAAACAATCACAAACCTGGAAAGAGTAAGCAGAAAAATGTATACAGTTCAGGGAAGATGAATTAATTCTTCAAATAAATTTTTACTAATGACATACCAATTATTTCATAAACAGCATCATTTTGTTTGTTTTGATGTAGAAATTACTCACCTGCAGTTATGTAGTCAGATGGGTTCTGTAAGTTTCTGACATAAACATCAATATCCACTTTTGCGAGCTGAATTTTATCTTCTATATTCTGTCTAGATGATGACAAAGTACTCACAAATTTATCCACTGCATACAGAAACTCTTGTATCTGGCTGTTCTTCAAGCCCTCTTTCACAGCTCCCCAGTTCTGATTATTTTATGATTTATGAAAAAAAAACAAAAAAAAAAAGTGAGGGTCATGTTTCCTTTTGGTTTTTTGACGACGAAAGATATTTTTCCTTAGAAAAGTATTTCTTATTCATAGCAGTATAAAAAGATTTATCAACATGCTGTTCTAAATATAGTAATCGATGATTTAAAGTGTGCATTGATTTAATTATTCTGTTAGACAAGAAGAGATAAACAAGCAAGAGGTTCTAAGAAATGAAAGTCTCTGACTTCACTCTGACTTGACTGAAGTCAGCTGTCATTGATTTTACACTGGATTGTATTTTATTTAGTTTTATTTTTCTCCTGAACAGAGAAAACAGACTCTAATCTCCCTTTCTGCTACTGGGTAGAGAAAATGACAGTGTATGTTGTATAACAGCACACAACACCATTATTCCCAGCAGAAAGTGAGCTTCTTTGTGTTTGCCACCTCTGAACGTGTGCTTCCACAGGCAACTGAACAAACTGTGATGCTTTACAAATGTCACGGAATAAGGACAGCTGAAAGAAGCTGGATATTCTAGATATAACATTTTCTTGCTGTCCATGTTCCAGAATAAAGTCATGGACTGATCACTTGTGCTGACAGAAGGAGTTGACACTTCTTCCAATCCAGGTTTAATCTAGTTTTCATAAAATCATCACAGCTTTACCTTGGTATAGTTGCTGTGTTATATTCTCCTTTGTCACAATAATTAAAGTTGGCACTATTGCTTGAAAAAAAACCAGTAGCTACATGAATTTCAAACATTTCTATACATACAAATTGCATGACTCTCATAAAGGCCTATAATAGACTTTTATCTTCTTATAGTCTCTGTTCTAGGTGAAATAGATGCACAAACAGAACTGCAGCAGCAACATGCCTTATTTCCACATGTTCTTGGGGAAAAAAAAGGAAAATTGTTTGATTACCTGTTGGGATTTAAGTGCTGGTATCATGATCTGTGACAAAAAGAATTCGAGACCCTGAAGGATATTTCCGTTAGTACAATCAAACATGCCAAAATTCACCTCCTTTGGGAAGAAAAAAAAATCAGCATAGTGCATGTCGACTTCTGCAGCATTACACTATTTGAATGAAATTTAGATACATGGCAGACACATTCCCAGTCCATAACTATGTAACATGAGTACCTCTGTAAATCAGAAAAGGCTGTTACAGACCTTTTTTTATGCACAACAAACTATGAGAGGCTGGAGAACCTTATGTTAGTTTCAAGAATTATCTTTAATTTAGAAGTCTAAAAGATACAGTTTAAGTGCAGCATTTCAATATTTTAAGCTCATTACTTAAAATAAAATCTTCCAGTTTTGATCTTTATTCCCTATTGTCATTAAAATTTATATTTGAGTGACTAATTAATAATTCTTTTTATTAATTAAGATCTTGGGTTTTAATAATACTGCAGAAGCTAATTTATAAATCATTAGAATTTTACTTTATCACAAATACTTACTCTCATGAAAAAGAACTTCTGTTAATCATGTAGCTAGACATTTTCAAGAAAGCATTCCCTATTTTTTTCTGATTCCAGTTACATGAATAAAAGTCTGAGGAAAAATGAGCATGTGAATACTGCATGATTTTGTTCTGACCTGAGAGACATTTGATGCAGTTACAACTTCATCTGATGTTCTTAGGAAAAATGCACAAGTTCCTGTAAAGTCCTGTAAACAGGGTCAAATGCATACAATTAAAAAGACTACATGTATACAGTAAAAGTAATTTACTTTAAAATTTATCTACCCTAAAAATGTGCTGAAAACAAAACTGCAAAAAATCAATTATTCAAAAAGATAGATTGAAACTGTTTGCAGGATATTTGAAAATCTGTCCTCAAATCAAATACTGCTTTTTCCCTGTCTGACACAACAATGTCAAAAATGCCCTTTTGGACCAACTGGCTCAGTGTTGCACCTCTACTAAGAAAATGAAGTTCAGGGACAGCTTGTGAGCTAGGATATTTCCTGTTATTGTACTTGAATGATACATATTTTATCTATTTATCCATTAAACCTAATAACAAACCTAATAATAACTCAGCTGCAACAAATTTGAATTGGCAGAGGAATAAACCTCACTTTTACCCCAAAAGCAAGAAAGAATTCTTCTGCTATGTCTTTTCTGGCATTACAGTAACATAACATAACATAACATAGCATAACATAACATAACATAACATAACATAACATAACATAACATAACATAACATAACATAACCTCTTTGGGGCTAAAAAGAAACAACAATAACAACAAAAATGAAAACCAAAGCACCACCAGGCCTTTTTCAAAGACCATTGTATATGAAGACCCGATTTCCCCCAAAAGAGATGGAAAAAACCAAAATTAATCAATAATCTTAACATGCTGTTGACTAATGCTTAGATATTACAGGAAGGAGTTTATTATAAGAATTGGAATGGAATAAAGTATTTATTAAAGTTATTTTTTTATTAATGTGCAGAATTATTTTATGAAAGGGCGTAGAAAACCACTGAAGAACTCCACTTTTAAACTAGAAGTGCACAAGCACTAGAAAATACTTAACATGCAGCCATTAAAAAATGTTAGGATCTGCAATTTTTTAACAAGGATTTATTTGACCTGCTCTCCTCTCAGATTGTGAAATCACTACTTCTTTACTGATGAAGGCCAACCTCAGCTCAAGAAATGCTCCAAGTCCCTGCATTAATGAGAACAGAGACTATGTACTTAGATATCTATCCAAGAATCACAAAAAATTGTATAACACTGCAGAACTTTTATGCCTTTCAATATTTTACTTTTTAGTGTCATCTAATGAATTTCTTCAACCATACCTCAGTGGAACCCATGGTAATAAATAACTTCTTCTGAGGCAAATTGTTTGTTGACCCATCTGGCCTCGATGCATTCGACTTTTGCTAGCAATCAAATTATAAATAAGAGGTTAATAAAATAAAAACCTTGTCATATAAATACTTCACCCATTTGAATGTGTCAATTATTACTAAGTCCATTCAGATTAAGTTTGTAATTCCCAGATAGAAATCATGAGGTTTGCATTCTCTGGAGAATAAGCTTTGCCTGAATCCAAGTAAACAGTTTCACAGATTCACTCTTTCAGGAAAAAAAAAAAAAAAAGAAAAAAAAAAAAAAAACCACAAAAACAAGAAGAGCAAAAAGTCTCCGAAAATATAAGGAAATTAAATCTAAAGTGATTCCTAGTGGAACTTCCTCTATGAAAACAACCTGAATGTCTCACAGAAAGATTCATATGCTTGGTCTGTAAAATCATAATGTAACCGTGAATGGGACTCACAAGCAATACCATCAGCTAGATGCTGCCAAAAATAAAAAGAAATTTAGCTTTCTGCCCATTTCTTTAACCAGACATCACACAAAACTTTCTCTCTGGGAAGTCTTGCTGCCACTGGTCCCTCTCCACTGAGATGTATCTTTAATCTTTTCTGTTTGAAGCAAGTAAAAAGCTTAGACCTAATAAAGACCTGCTTCCCTCTAATTATGTGTCATGTATTTTGGAAAATAATCTGTTGAAACTTGGTAGAATGTGATAGAAAACAATGTGGGAGAAGCTTGCAGGCATATTTCTCTTTAAAGTTGAGGAGAGCCTTCTTCCTCAAAAGTCAAGTGTTCAGCTCCTGCTAGACTAAACATATGATGTGTGAGACACAGTGGTGGCTCCTCACTTCCACCCCAAATCAGCATCTGCTGACCCCTACACACGGTCTCAAGTGAACACCATGCACCTAAGATGGTGAAAAAGAGAGATGAAGATATAAGAAGCAGCAAAGAAAGGCTCTTTGATGATCTTGATAAAGACATGCTTACTAGTCAGGCCAACAGTCTGCCCTGCTCAGTATTTTGTCTCCAAACACAAGAGGGCAAGCACATCTAATACTGCCCTTGAGTAAATCCCAATTCTCCAGTGTGCTTCAAATCAAATTGTTGACACAACAGTCAGACTAATGAGATCTCTTCACTCATCAGAATGTGGTGGAAGATGCTAGAGATGGCATTCATACTTTCCATCAGAAACATTTTTATGCTCTGCTACTTCTGAAACAGAACTCCCATAAATTAATGTTTTTATGGTAAAAAGGGCCAAAATAAAACTAAATTAAATGCAGCGATGAAATGTTTCATTTTACCCAGGCTGGGCATTTTTTTCTGATTTGTCAGTTAAGGAAAACAATGCCAAGATTCTTAGTTTCATCTTGATTTAACTCAGAGAACAAAACATTTATTCCAGAAATGTGTATGCCTAGTCCCAGTGAAGCAAAAAACTGATTAAACTGTTTTGACAGCAGAGCTCATTCTGTGCTTTGCAAAGTCTCTAAGCAATTCCAGTGACACTCAAAAGTTCTTTTAATTTATCTAGATTATAATGATTCTGTAATTCATTCTGCATTTAACTGATGATCAAGAATTATCAATCAGTTTTTCTCCTCAATCAGCCAAAAATACCACCACAGGGTGAGTTAGCTCTCCCTACAATGGCTCCTCACTGACAGTTTGACAGGACTGATGAAGAACTTCTGCACAAGAAGACAAGAGTTGTGTTAGACAATGTCAAGGTCACTTGGCATCTCCTGATATCACACATTCAGTGGTAACTGAACAAATTATTTCACTCTTTATGCAGAGGTTTCTCCTTCTCAAAACTTAAAAGGGAGAAAAATACAACTCAAGGACCACAGCTGCCCTATTTCTAGTCCCAGTTTTCCAAGCTTATTTTCTGCATAATGGAACAGACCTGAATATAATGCCACCTAAATTTAGAAAGAAATTGCATTATTTTTCACCCTCTTGAATGAGTGCTTTGTCCATAGTGAAGTTGGTGCAGTTCAAACCAAAAGAGAATAAACTGGTTCTTACACAGACAGCTCCCCCATTCCTAGAATACTTATTCTAGCTAATCTAGTATTTTAAACTCTGAATGAACACTTTGTCTCCATAATCTCTATCACTTTTGAAATCTGAATTTTTATTCTACTTGGCCATTTTTAAGTTTTCCTTTGTGAAAACAAGAACAGTATCAAATTATGTCACAAGGCATCCTTCAATTTCCACATAAGCCAAGATGGAAGTATTTAAACATTGAGTTCTTTCCACACTGGCATAAGTAGCAAAAAAAAAAAGTCCATTAAGATTTTTTGAATTTTGCAACAGTCTTGTGATTTATTTTTTTAAAATGGAAATCTGCTTTTGCAGAAGCATTAATGGAAACATACCTGCAATACATCTTGATAAAAGAAGATCAACTTTTTAAGTCCACTAGGGGCAAAGAATTGTTCTATTAGTTGAAACTAAAAAAAAAAAAAAAAAAAATAATTACAATTGTAGTTAATTGTGAGATAGTTTAAAAGCACCAAGAATTTTGGAAATATTTATTGTAATAACAGTTTAATATTTACCTTGTCATCAGAAATAATGGTCTCCTCCACTTGCTGCTCACTCAAGTCTATCCCATCTGCTAATCTTGATATCAAATACCTGTGTCTTCCATCTATCTGAGCTCTTCTCTCCTCTTTGGTTATATTGGCTTGCTTGGCTAGTTCTTTTCTGCTTTCACTGGAAGGTACTATACTGTTCTTAACAGTGGACTACAAAACAGAAGTTTGTTACAGAGAGATTATTTTTCCTCACTTAAGGTTTGTATTTTATATTGTTGATCTTTAAACTGGTTTCATAAACTATTTCAAGCAGGAACATGAAATAATTACAGATAAAAGAACAGTAATAATTGACTTGCTAGGCCAGAATTATTTCTCAGTATAAAGCTGCTATGAAAATAACATATCTGAAACACCAGATGAGGATCTCAGAACCAGATGTGGATCCATGCTAAGGTAACAATACAAATTTAGTACTATAACAGCTCTACTTCAAATCTCAGCTTTGTGAATCCAGGTTCCAAATTTCTATATGTCCATATTCTAGATTTGGGATCTATCTCTATACTTCCAGTATTTTAATATATAGTATAAAATTATTTCCCTAAAGGAAATAAATAAATCAAATGACTATAAAATCAGTTTCCACAGGAATAAATATACAATTGATGATTAATATACAGGTCATGTAAAGATAGCAGCACAATTGTAAAGAGGGAGATTTATGTAAAAAAAGCATTTTTCACAATCTTCGTATCTGTGTGAACAAGACTGAAAATAGATATGGTGACTAACATTTTTAAGTTAATAGAAAATCTTTGGAAGCTATATGGAAAACTAAAGATTTGGGTAAATAAGTAACCACACTGATCATCTCTCTCTACTCTCTAGCTACCATGACATAATTATCTGGGGTTTGAAAATGCCTGCAGTGTCTCTGTACCTTACAGTTTTTACTGGAGAGGGAAAAAAAAGATAAATTACATCATTTCCCATTACTATACACTAACTAGAATTGTAATTAATCAATCCTACTCTTGGATTAAAAAACAAAAAAGCTGGCCAACTTCCACCTTTGCTTCCTACCATTTGGTCTTACCCTAGACTCTGAATGGATGTTTTCCATCCACTCTTGTCTCTACCTGCACCTCTTAGTGACCAGGAGCCACTGACAATGTCTGAATATCTGCAGTTGTTGGTCAGTACCCTTCTGGTATCTCTAAAAGCTAATTGTGATTCACCATGTACTTCCCAACTCATCTAGGTCAGTCTTTTATCATTTCTGGTTTCCATGTCAACAACTGATCTCTTATTTTGCATAGGCCTTCTTTGATGCAGTATGACCTTATTCAAGTATTCTTAAACACCATCAATTTTCACCATGGCAAAGAAAGGGCATTAACCAGTGGATGATAAAAAAATACATCAAAGAACCCAAAATCCCAGCAACACACATTGTGAGCACAGAAAGTCAGTGCCCTAACACTGTAGACTTTTTTGAGTGGCTCACTGTTCCTTTTTTCTTGCAATTAACAGAGACTGAAGGAACTCAGTATGCTTCAGTATTACACAAGCTTTTGTCAGTGAAGACTCAAAGAAAAATCTGTATAGAAGAACATTTAGTGGACAAAAGGTAGTTGAGTCACCATCCGAAAAAAACTTGCCGGAAGAACAGTAGTCAAAGATGATCCTGTGACAGCAGATCCTAGTTTGGTGTTCCTTGTCTTCAGGTTCCCTCCATGTCCACCATATTTACTTTCTGTCTCTAGTTTAAAAAAATTACAAGTTCTAATTATTCAAGTACAACAAATGCATTTACAAGACCTGCAGTGTTGTGTCTTCACATTTGCTAGCTAACTTCTTCTCACACTGGGGAAAATGAGACCATTTTATTTCTCAAAAAATTATATTTACATCCCATTACTGGCAGCAAATAGGATCCCCAGTGGAGCATGCAGTAATGCTTATGAGCAGCCCACCAAACTTCCATGAATTACTATTTAATCTATTTCATACAAATAATAAGATTGTGACTAAAATTAGAATTCTAAGAGCACTCATTTCCATATAAATTTTCTATCAAATTGTATCTCTTTCTGCCTGATTAATATGTATTGTATATAGAGTCCTAGAATGGTTGAGCTTGGAAGGAATCCTTCTCAAGCAGGGTTACTTGGAGCCAGTTGTCCAGGACTGTTTCTGTATGGCTTTTGAGTATTTCCAAGGATGGAGACTCCATAACTTCCCTGGGCAATCTTTGCCAGTGTTGTCACTTTGACAGTGTCTCCTGATGTTCAGAGAGAACCTCTGTGTTTCAGTTTCCACCACTGCCTCTGGTCCCATCACTGGACACCATGGAGAAGAGCTTGACTCCCTCTTCTTTACACCTTTCCTTCAGGCATTTACATGCATAGAGAAAATCCCAGCTCTTACCCTTTCCTCATAGGAGAAATGCTCCACTGCCTTCAACATTTTCATGGTCCTTCACTGGACTCTTTCCAGTATATCCATGTCTCTCATGTGCTGGGAAACCTAAAACTGGACACCCTACTCCAGTTGAGGACTCACCAGTGCTGAATGGAGAGGATGGATCATCCTCCTTAACCTGCTGGCAATACTGATGCACTCCACGGTATCATCAAGCTCCTTTGCCACAAGAGCCATTCTTGGCTCATGTTCAACTTCCTGTCCACTGGGAATCTCAGGTTCATTCCTGCCAATCTGTTTTCTAGCTGTTTAGCCCTCAGTTAGTATTGTTGCAATGGACTTGTTCATCCCCAATTGCAGGAATTCTCTCCAGCCTCTCAAGGTTCCTCTGGATGGCAGCACAACCCTATGGTGTATTGGCCAGCCCTCCCTTTCATGTGTTATCAGCAGCCCTGCTGAAGGTACCTTCTGCCCCATCATCCAGATCATCAATGAAGATGTTGAACAGGACTGGATCCCGGAGTACCCTGCACAAGTGGCATTAGCTTTCCTCCAGGCCTCACATCCCTCTTCCAGTTGCCATGAATATTTATTTATTCAGTACTCTCTAAAGTGATCCTCTTCCACAAGGTCAGTGAATACATAAGCAAAGTGAACAGAGGTAAGGGATGCACTCACAGGCACAGAGGAGATGGCTATGTTCAATAACTTTTGAATTAACTAATTTAACCTATTGCCATTGTTAAAACATTCCAGAGAAATTATACCATATTATGTGGCATCCTGTAAAGTACACTCTATTATGGAGCACTACTCATTTTAATTCCAGAAAAATTTTTTGAATCATGTTACTATGATTCAACATTAGGAAATCCACTATGGTATCAAAGTTACACTGTGGATGACCCTGTAAATAATTATATATATATAAACATATATGCGTTTGTCTATTTATATGTACATATTTATTTATAAAGCTGAAACCTGCACAATCAGCATATACAGTTCTTGCACTGGCATATTCAGAATAGCACATAGTATATATACATAATTAATATAGAATATAGAATATAGAATAATATAGAATATAGAATATAGAATAGCACGCAGTATATATAAACTTAAACACTCTACTTAATAATTGGTTTCTCATTTTGTTCCTGGATTTTTTTTTCCTACAAAAAGGTGACATGAACTACTTTTTATTTTTTCCCTTACCTTTTTTTATAGCAATGAGAGGTGGACAGAGATCAATAGAAGAAAGTTGTGTTGCTCTCAGTTGCTCTGATTCCTGCTGTGCAGAGTGACCATGAGAGAAACTGGGCTCATCTCGCCCCCCTAACTCGGTTTCACCTTCTACAGTCTCCTCCATCTGCACCACCACACAAAAACCAACCTAAATCAAGAATATAGAAAATGACTACACAGTTTAACAGTGTAATAAATACACCTTCAGTATTTTTATCCCTATTACAGCATCGGTAGAATAGACAAGCAAGGAAAAGGGGGAAAAAAATACCTCTACTTTCAGTCGGTGATTTAAAAAGATCTAATTAGTTTTCTAAATTATACAAGCTTCTTTAAGGGAGTCTGTTACCAAAACTTTATTTCTAATTGCGTAAGTACACTTTGTCTCCAGTGAGACTGGCGCAGGTGGAACTCACGCGTCGGGGGACAGGTTAAGCTCCCCGGGAAGCTCCTGCAGGCTCAGGTCCCGCTGCCGAGTGCGGCATCTCCTGAATCCCGGCAGGTTTTCACGCCTGCGGTCTCTCCTGGGCACTTGGAGCTGCTATGGCAACCCCGACACAAACCCAGCGAGCAGCCCAGCCCCCACGAGGCACCTCGCCCGTCCCCATTTCCCACTGGATTCACTAACCCGTTGCTAATTTCTTAACTACCCGTCTTTTAAAAAGCACCGTAGTTTTCTCTTACGTAGAAACTAAACCCTGAGCGCGCAGCTCCCCTGAGCCTCAGCGATCGTGGGGCGCTGAGCCGGGGGAGGGATGTGGGCACGGCGTGAGAGGACAGCCGAACCCTCGGCTGGGTGAGGAGCTTCCCTTCTCCTCTGCAGGGATGAACAGCTCCCACACGGATCTGAAGGCGCCGCGGGAGGTGCATGTTATCCAGCTTATCCATTTTCATTTCTGAATCACAGAGTCGGTTAGGTTGGGAAAGGCCTCTGAGACCATCGAGTCCAACCAGGTTGACCCATCACCACCGTGGCACGGAGACACATCCAGTCATTTCCTGAACACCTCCAGGGACGGTGACTCCACCAGCTCCCTTTGGCAGCCCACTCCAACGCTGAACAACCCATCCCGTGAAGCAAACACTCCGCGTGCTTCCCTCTTTTTCCCAGACGACACCCACTGCGGTAGGCGACCACTCCAACCCAACGCCTCGTGAGGCGTTAGGAGTCGGGAAGTTTTGTTTATTATTAGTCGTGAAGATTTTTGTTTACTTTTTTAACCGATTTCAAAGACTTTGAACCAGCCCCAATAGTACACACTCCTCCCCTTAACAGAAAAACTACTTGGGAAAAAAAAAAAAAAAAAAGGAAGGGGAGGGAGAGGAGGCGGTGCCGCCGGCAGCGCGGTGCGCGTGCGCGGCCGGGCGTGCGCCGGCGCACCGGGGGCTGTCAGCGCCTTCCCGAGCAGGGGCGGCCGCGGCCCCGGTAAGTGGCGGCCGCGGGTTCTGCTGCTCCCCGCCCTGTCACCGCCCTGTCCCCGCCGCTGCCGGCCGGTGAGCGCTGCCCTGCCGGCCCCTGCCGGGCTGTCGCGGGCTGTAGGGACCCCGGTGTGGCAGTGGGAAGCGGAGGGGGTGGGGGGCGGGATGGGCCGGGGCGATCCGGGGAGCCCCTCGGGATGGCGGGGCCGAAGGGGGTGATGAGGGCTCGTCGTGTCCCGGGGCCGCGGCGGAGGGCGAAGGAGCTCGGCGTGCCCGCGGGCAGCTCTCCGGCCTTTGCCCGGCACGGACGGGCACCTGCTCGGTGGGAATGATTCGAGCTGAGCCACCGCTGCCAGGGAGGAGCCGGGCGGGTCTGGGGCTGCCGGCCGGGGCTGCCCCCAGCTCCGTTCGGAGGGTTCGCCGCGTTCCTGTGGCCCAGGAGCTCCTCTGCAGAGGGGCAGGGGCCTCCCCCGGGAGCCTGTCGCCCCCGCTGGCTCTCCTCTGGAGCGTGAGTCCCGAGGATAGGGATGCGATTGCAGCTGGAGCCTTCCTGAGTCGGCTCGGGACGTAGTTTTTTTCAATTCTGCCCCTATTTTGCGCTGAAGATGTGTGTAGTTTTGACTCACAGCTTCTCTATGGAGCTGACATGGCTTCCTGAAGTTTGCTGTTCCTTTTGGGTGGTTCTACAAGAGCCTGTCTGCCTCGACGTGTTAGTTACAGTGTGCTGGCTTCTGATTCTGCTGACGAGGTCTGCTTGATGTGCCTGGGTAGTGGCTGTGTGAGCTAAAGGTGTTGTAATTCTGCGGGGTGTATTCAGAGTTTTTAATAGGGGCAGTAATTCAGGATAAAGCTCTCTGCTGCAGAATACTATTTCTGTAGTAAAATCTTATTTTAAATTGTTCGTTTTTAAAAAAAATTAGGTAGAGCCCTTATAGCTTGGAAATGGATCTGGAGTATTCATTCCAAAGCACAAGTGATGGAAATAGATTTTGCATGTTTAGATGAAGAGTAAGAAATCATACATGGTTTGAGTTATCCAGGCCAGTACAGTTTACACTGTAGAAGTAACTGGAATAAGTTCATGCTTATGCATGTAATTCTTGAAGGTGCTGGAGATACAGAACTTGAGACATAGACTTAGGTTCTTATAGACTAGCTCATGGGCAAACTTTGCCTGGAGTGTTTTTTAGCCATGATAAATTCTAAAATTATGAACTTACTTTGCTAATGCTCTACAGAGTCTGGCTGGGATGTAGTTAACTTTCTTTATAACAGTCTGTGCAGTCTGTGTTTTGGGTTTGTGGCTCACACTGGGGTGTTGGCTATGGCTAAAGGGGGCTTGTACAGTGTGAAGTCTTTCTCTTTTTCCTAATCTGCCCTCCACTCCCCTCGAATAGGCTGGGGATGTGCAGAGATTGAGAGGGCACAGTGTGCACATCTGATCCAAACTGGCCAAAGGGAATTCCCTGGTGTGTATGATACTTAGCAATAAAATACAGGGGTTTTTTTCCAGGATAGTGATTATTAAGAGACTGGCTGGAGTATTGGTTTGCCTGTGAACGGGTGGGGAGCAATTTTCTTTGCTTCAGTTGTTTGTTAGGGTTTTTTGGGTGGGAGGTGTTTTCTTCACTTATCAAACTTATTTCCTCTTGAGTTTTCTTGCTTTTGCTTTTTCAGTGCTGTGCACTTGGCACAGTTCTTTAGATCGCTGTTCTGCTGAGATTAAGTCATGTGCTGGATTTATGAATGCAGACTGCTCTGAAAATGGATACCTAATTTTAAGGAATAATATGGAATAATGTGGGTATGAGAGTGTATAATCTCTGGGTGTGGCAGCAGAACCTAAAATGTTCTGTTTAGTTGCAAGAATAATGACATAAAAAGTTGGAAATAATTTGGTAGCAATAAGGAGCTCCAGATACGTTCCTCAGAGGTCTGTGAACACCATGGTATTGCATGTTTGGTGATGATATCCTCCCTATTTTCTGTTAGTGGCTAATCTGCCTTGGTGAAGAGCTGATGTTACCTTTTCCCCTTACTTGTTTGCCTGCATGTCTTAGCTTCAGTAGAAATTCTGCTGGAGACTGAGGTGAAATACTTGAGGAATTTTTCCCTACACCCCTGATGGACTGGACTGATACTGTGAGAAGAACTGAAAACAAGAGTAGGAAATAAAAAAATTATCCATCAGAAGCCTAAATGGAAGTGCTATATAGTTGAGTCTGAGTTTGGAACTTTTATTGCTATATTTCTCCCCAGTTTTAGTAGCAGATTTGACCTATTGCTGCAGGACTGTGGTTCTCTCTACTCCACCTAATTATAGTTCAGAATGAGTTAGTGCTTTTGCTTCAACTTTCTACAAGATTCCATTATGCTTGTCTTAGCCTTTTAACCTACCCTTGGATTAAAGTCAGTCTCTTCTGTTAATGAAGATTTGCTGATTTTGTGGTGGTGGGTTTTTTTGGTGGTGTTTTGTTTGTTTTTTTTAAAATTCAAACTTAGAGCAAGGTAAATGCAAAAACAGCAATCAAAAACATTTCAGGGGAGCTAATGAGACTGAGTTAAGTGTCTTTAAATGCAGTTCTTGTAGAATTCCAGTTGCTTCTCTTCAGAATGCTGTTTAATGATGCTTCTGTCAAGTTTCACTGCTTTTATTGCCAAAGTTAATTCTCCAGTTGCTAACTTTGAAATGTAACATATCCATCGAATGAAAAACGGTGGGTTTTTAAAAAATGTTTTGTTTCTTTTTAGTCCTGTTAAGTAATGAAGACATTCTGAAGTCCTAATCAGCCATGGAGGAAACGGATAGGGAAGCAGTTGCAACAGCTGTTCAGAGAGTAGCAGGAATGCTTCAGCGTCCTGATCAGCTGGATAAAGTGGAGCAGTATCGCAGAAGGGAAGCTCGTAAGAAGGCTTCAGTAGAAGCTAGACTCAAGGTACAAAGTTGGATAAACCTGAGTGTCTGTGGTGTGGCAGGAGTGTACTTTGTTTTTTTCTTCTGTTTATTTTTTTTTTTAAATCTGCATTTCAGCTAGATGGATAGGAACTTCAGTTTTTGCTTTGTATCCAAACCAGAAAATTTGTGTCCTGAAAGTAATGCAGACTAATGTTGTACATCTTACTAATATTTTATTCAAGCATTTCAAGTATTCTTAGGTCCTGTACATTCTACAGTTTATTCATGAACAGCTACCCTGCTATGTAGCCAGTCAGCCAGCAAACCTTTGTCTTAGTGATTAAATACTGAACTTGTAACAAAAAGTTGATGATTGCACCTGAAAAAGGATCAGTCAGTTACACCTCTGACTTTTACATGGGTTTAGGAAGGACAGCTAAAATACATCACATTGTTGTTTCTCGTGGAAGTGACCCCATGATTTTCCTCCTCCTTTGCATGTGTACATGTGAGTGGATGCACATTTACTCACACATCTAATATTATTATCAATAACATTACATCTAATCTTATATTCCACTTAGTTTATCTTATAGCTATTTAATGGCTCCTCCTTTGTGGGAGTCTGTATGAAGTTGAAGAAAGCCAGTTTTCTTTCACAGTGAAAAAAGTTGGCATTTATATATAGCAAATTGCATGTTGATTTTTGTAGCCTAGAACCAGGCATTTTTCTGATGACTTGGACTGGGCTTTTCAGATTTACGTCAGAAAGGATATAGAGTCTATTAATAATAGATCAGCTGTTTAGTTACTGTGATCTATTTGTAATATATGAGAGCAGTCATTTGCCTGGCTGCTTCTATACACAGTCATGACTAAATTTTTGAAGTCTTGTAAATGCCTAAATCCACTTAATAGCTATTTTCCCTATTGTTTGTCTTAAGTTAGTTCAGTCATCCATAGGTGTTCAGAAATACCTGTTCCAAAAAGAAGTTCAATACCCCTTAATCCACTCAGGATGCATTCCTGGGAAAGTTGCTGGTTTGTGATGCAATGGATAGCAGTGCTGATTTTCCCTTGAGAATTACTCTAATGGATGCGAGCACAGAGAGGATGTAGGAAATCCTCTTGCTGTGGATTTAAACTGTATCTGTGTGTGGTATGGAACATGGGGAGACAGACATGAGAGAGGATCATCAGCCAGAGGTCATCAGTTGTTGACTTCTCAGACTGAATTGATTATTGCTTCATCTGGGTGAATGAGCACTTAGAAATCTTTCAGTGTGAACATGTTAGGTACTGCTTTCTGACTGGGTATGCTGCCATCTTTGCCATAGTTTTCTTCAGGTGAATCTAAATATCCTCTCCAAATCTTCTCCTGTATATTTAGTTAAGTCCATTTCCTATATCTCTAACTGCATTTCTTCCCATGTAACATAAATTCTTAGAGGAAAAAACTGCTTTGAAATACATCAAACTCATCAGTTTTGTGTATGAGACTGATGGCACTCAGTGAAGCAGTATTTTGGGGGTTCAGTAGCAGAACTCTGAAGGGATATGTGGAAGAGCACCAGGTAGCATTGTAGACTGTGCTTTTGGGTTCTGTAGTCCAGGATGTAGAAAAGCTGCTTGAAATGTCTTCTAGAGATTGTAAAATTATAATCATTGGCCTTCATTTTACTCTGTGCTCTTAATCAATGGAAGAACTTCTCTGTGAAGGACACTGTATGAATATACATATCCTAGGGAAGTTTCTAGGTTGTGGATGTTCCAGAATATAAATATGCATGAATCCTCTCCCTTTTGGTTCTTAGCTGCTGTGGATTTGAGCCATAGGGAGATCAGGAAGCCAAGTTTCTGGCTTCATGTTGAAAGCTGTCACTTGAAAAGACATGAAAAGACAAGTTTTGACCCCTTTTTCGAGGATGGCTTTATTTGTTTTCATTTCTTTAATACAGTGATGATCAGTCTAGTCGAAGATGAATATGCATTTAGGAAGCAAAGTCTACAATGCTAGGCTGGGACATGCTTTGTTCCCTGCCCCAACACCCCATCCCCTGGCTCCAGCAAACTGTTTGAAGACAAACTGAACATGGATGGATGTCTGGTTTAAGAATTTTCCTTGTCCATTTGTGTTAGAGACTCAGATCCCTTACTGTTTCAGTTCAACATTATCAAGTTTCTGCAAAAGATAAGTAGGCAAAAATTTGAATATGTAGTACTTGGAAGATCTGCCTCAGAAGAAATTATCAAAGTAGAAGTATTGAACATTTAATGGTCATGTGATTTTTAAAGTACTTTATGGTCAGCTGCAGAATATTGTGTTTGAGTGTCCTAATTATCTCAGTTCCTGTAGAGGAAAAATGTGTTAATGCAGCAGTTCTATAGATAGAAACAGTAAAAAAACGCCTTACTACTGCTTAATTGTGCTGAGTCTACCAGAAATGCATTTTTATCTATAAAATCAGCATGTCATAATTTGAAAGTACATAAATGATCTTAGTTTTAAAATCACTGCATTTTTCTGGGTCTTTCCCAGTACATTTAAAACACAGTAAATGTTGTTTGCAGTTACCAGGATTTCCTCTTTGGCTTCTAGTATCCAAAAAAAAAGTTCCACAACTGTCCAAGCTTTTGGGCCTTAAAAGTCTGGCAAAAAAACGTGTTTTGAGCTTTGCAAAATGATTAGTGCCTCATTTTCTTTGCTGGTTGCCTCAAGTCCCCAAGTTATGCAGCTGAGTTTTCACTGATGACTTGCTTGTCTTTTGAAGCCTGTTATTTCTAGTTCCATTTTCCACTCCCTTGATTTCACCTTCATCATATCTTTTTAAAACTACATATCTAGAAAATGTGCTGTGGATGTGATCTGATTTCTTTCAGTCAGATATGCACTGTAATGCATTTTCTGTAAGGTATCTAGACACCTGAATGTTATTTATTCAGGCCTAACAGCCTCTATGAAGAGTCATTATTTCAAGTGTCACTTGTCACAAAACATCCATCTCAATAACGTGTCTTTATGACAAAATAATCTAGTAGTTGCATTGTTGGTCTGGTCATTGGATGTTTCACAGCATGAATATTATATTCAATTTTGGGTTTTCTTGTTTGTTTTGACAGAATTGCTAAGCGGGCTTTTTTTTTTGCCTCCAGGAGCTTTTGGGTTTTTTTTTAAGAACATTTCAGAATTAAATTTGGGCTTTTTTAGAACATTTTCTGTTGCAAGTAAAAATTAGTAATTGCTTTGGTAACATGCTTTGATAATCTGTTCATACCAAACATTCTGATAAAACATCAACTTTTTTTGATATCCCTCTTGGAAATTTATGAAGGAAATGCAGAGAAGTCTCATTCCTTTGATCCTGATTTAATATAGATTTATAAAGTTTACAGTCATTTCCCTAAGCTCCTATATTAGTTTGTGGGTGGGCTAATTGTATCTAGGTCATTGAAAACTAAATACTCCTTCAGAACTTAAAAAAATGGTATGTGGGCACATGCAACATTTTGTACACATAAGCTTGCACACTTCTAGTAAATTATAAAATTTGCTTTTTTTCTGCTAAAAATGTTAAATACTGTAATGAAAATTAAATCCTGAGAAATGTTGAAAATATGAAACTTATGAAGATTAATACTGGTTCTTTCTTTGTCTTTTTGTATTCAAGGCAGCAATACAGTCACAGTTAGATGGAGTACGAACAGGTTTAAGCCAACTGCACAATGCTCTAAATGATGTGAAGGACATTCAGCAGTCTTTGATAGATGTCAATAAAGACTGGAGACAGAGCATCAACACTATAGAAAACCTCAAGGATGTTAAGGATGCTGTAGTGCAACATAGCCAACTGGCAGCTGCTGTAGAAAATCTCAAGAATATATTTTCAGGTAATCTACTTTATATAATCGATCACATACTGTAAGGTTGTCAAGTAATGTTGAGAGCTTTAAACCTCACTGGGAAAGAAGAATTAAGGAAGAATGATCTACACATCACATACAGGGAAGTAGCTGGTAACCATTTAATATAGATGAAGACTAAATTGTGCTGTAGGAGGTTCTAGTCTGGCCATCACACACAACTCACAAAGAAGTTTCTTGCAAGCAGTCAGTAGCTGGGATAACATGTTTAGTATAAAAAACTGAAATATGGAAGCAACAAATACAGAAAGAATATTTGTAAAGTTCTGGTGTGTTGCCACCTGAGCTTGACACCTACAGCGAGCCTGTTTGGTACAAATAGTACAAAATTATTTTAAGAGGCAAAAACATTTTGTACCACAGTACATCTGTGAGGGTTTGCAAAATGAAATAAGATTTATGTAATAATATGGATACTGTAAAGATAATGTGATTACCTGTGTCATTTTGTGTAGCTGTGATGGAATGCACACTGCATTCCATCTTGAATCATGGTGAATTCCTTGCTGGGACTTCTCTATTTATAAAAATTTTAAGTATCTTACTCCTGTAACAGGGACTGAACCTATCAGACTAATTTGATTTCATTTAAACAGCATTTTCTCACCTTTTATCTTCTGATACTAATACACAAAACATGCCTATAAAACAGAATTGCTTCCCAGCCATACCAGGTTGATCAGTTTACTCTCTGTGTGTATACCTAACCTCTACAGTATCAGATGCAGTGTTCAACTTAAAGAAAAGTGTTTACATGCAATGTCTAACAATTAAAAACAAAGAACAACAAAATTACACATGTTGAATGCAGCTGAGACAATAAAGCTTTTGAGGTTTTTAGTATGCAGCATCTCCCCCTGGATCAAATGTTTTATTAAAAAAGTGGTTTTTATCATGATTGAGAAGACAGTTACAATCACTACAACTTTTTGTGGGCTACCAGTTTTATCGTAGCTGCCTTTTTTTCAATGACAAATTTTTCTGATGAGATTTTTCAGTTCTTCCCTCACAGGATCCTAATCTTCTGTAGGATTCCTCAAATACTGAAAAGCAAAAAAGACAAAAAATCTTCAACATATTTTAGCAGCATAGGTAATTGTCTCTATCCTTCATTTGTGCCTTAAGCAGGCAAAAACTGTTCTAGAAGGAGGTAAAATTTAGACATTTGGTTTATGCAGCCTCAGGTTCAACGGAGTGACTTTAGTCAGGCAAGTTAAAAGCCTTTTATGTAATATGTAAGAAGGCCAGCACTGCAGTTTGCTTCGTAGTAGATTCTTCAGGATTCATATATTTATTTTTTCACATCAGGAGGAAGAAAGAAAATTGTGTTGGCACTATGATCTTTGTTTAGCCACTGATCAAAATGGAGCATTATAGTTGATAATGTATAAAGATACGTAACAATACGATACATTTACTATCAATTTTTGAATATTTCAAAATAATTTCCTTTAAAATATTTAAAAATAATTCCTACAGCCATTCCCTGGCTTTTTTTTCCTAGTACTTTTACTGTCTTGTATTAATTGTTTGTATTTTGATAGCAGTGTTGTACTCTGTGTGATTTTTCTTCTTCTTTGCCTGCCTTTCAGTTCCAGAGATAGTCAGGGAGACCCATGACCTGATCGAGCGAGGGGAACTTCTGCAGGCTCACCGGAAACTGATGGATTTGGAGTGTTCTCGTGATAACCTGATGTATGAGCAGTATCGCATGGACAGCAAAAACACGCATGACATGAACCTCATCCACACGTACTTTGGGGATATGCAGAAACTGTCTGAGGAATTGGCAAAGCAGCTTTGGATGGTGGTCCAAAGATCTCTTGTTACAGTCCGTCGAGATCCAACCTTGCTTGTCTCTGTTGTGAGGATAATTGAGAGGGAGGAGAAAATTGACAGGCGCATGTTAGACAGGAAAAAACAGACTGGGTTCATACCTCCTGGCAGACCAAAGAAGTGGAAAGAAAAAATGTTCAATATTTTGGAGAGAACTGTGAGCACGCGGATTGAAGGCACTCAGGCAGACACCAGAGAATCTGACAAAATGTGGCTTGTGCGACATCTTGAAATCATCCGTAAATACGTCCTTGATGACCTACTCGTGGCCAAGACCCTGCTGGATCAGTGCTTTCCTCCACATTATGACATTTTCAACAGGTTGCTAAACATGTACCATCAAGCTTTGGCCACCCGAATGCAAGAACTTGCTGCAGAGGATCTGGAAGCAAATGAGATCGTTAGCCTTCTAACTTGGGTTTTGAATACATATACTAGGTAAGGCCCTCTTATCTCTTTTGTTAGCAGTAAGTAAGAGGAGACATGCAAAACACCATTTGTGTTAGTGTTTGCATGTCTGTTAACATACAAAAAGATAAAACAGAAAAGGGGTAATATCACTCTAGCAAGTTCTTTACTATTCATTACATGTTTTGCTTCCTGGAAATTGCTCCTTAAAACTTTGTATTTTACAATATATAATGTTGAGTTATTTAAAATTTTAATATAGTTAAAGACCTGCATGAAGCCTGTATTTGTGTACCAGTTTGATGAAGTATGGGTAAGAACAGGAGACTGAGAGCTCGTGTGTGAAACAAAATGTTTGTTGTGGCCACGGTCCCAGAAGATCTGAATGATTATTAACTTTTTATTGTTCTCTTCTACAGGGGGTGGGACTGCTTCAGTTGCCTCATTACTGTTAAATGGAAAGAATGTGGTAACTTCCTTTAGGTTTTCTCTTAAAACTGTGTGAAGATTTGTTTATTTAGAAGAATTTCTGCTTACAGGTTGTTCTCTATGATAGTCATGCTTATTTATTTTGACTTGTCGGATTTGTTGTGATAACTTAAACATTGTGGAGAGTTTGTTGCTTTTTTTTTTTTTTTCCATCTTCCAGGTAGAAACAGCTCAAATAGCAACTGTTTAGTTTTTGCTGGTGTGTAGTTGCTAGAGCAACTGATTTGTTTGGGAAAAAGTGCTGCTAGCCTTTCTGTGGCTCATTCGGAACAGGATTACAGTCAGTTGGCATTGACCCAGGTTCTGTACTGTGTGTACTTTTGATGTCTTCAATTGTTCAATATCACTAATGTGACAAGTTTAGACATTTGGTGGGTTTAGAGTGTAGTACCATAAAGCACATAGGTAGGAGATAATACTGTTCTGTAGAGTTCTTATAACCAGCTTTTAGGTTTGTGTTCAGCACTTTGTGCTTTACCCTACACTGCAAAGTCCTCCTGGTTTTTCTTCCCTGCAAAGAAGAATCAGGAGTACCCACTTGTGTATACTTAATACCCATGCAGGGTATAAGAAAGATACAGCTACTAATTAGCAGCTGAGTTAATTGGCCTTTTCTTCTTTTGAAGGCCAGAGGAATAACTATAGCAAATGAATATCAGAAATATGAGTCCTTCTCATGCATGACCTTGGTAGAAATCCTGCTCCCAGGCTCTTCATTTGTGTCCTGGGGCTTATGTTCCAGTAAAGCAATTCTTGGTCTTAAAACTGCCCTGCTACCTTCCCTCAGAAAGCAGAGTAGATTGTTACTGAGTTAGATAATTTAAGAGCTAAAGCTCTAAATCTGTGTGTTCCATCACTGGAACGGCAAAGGGAGGGAGCAAAGCCAGTGCAGTTGCGTCTATTTGCAAAGCAAACAAATCTTGCTCTAAAGCAAGTCATGAGGTTCGTAGCACCTGATGGCTGAGTCTTCTGAAGAAGGAGAAATTAGAGGAAGTACCATAAAGGAAAAAATTAGAGCTTTGACTTTCTCTTTTCTCTGGAAAAAAAAAAAAGCCTAAGAGGGCAGTACAAGAATTCTATTCTTGTATATTGCAACAAAAGGTTATAAATAGGATGATAATTACTGGAACAGGTTGCCCAGAGAAGTTGTGGATACCCCATCCCTGGAAGTGTCAGCTTGGATGGGGTCCCGAGCAACCTGGTCTAGGGGAGTGGCATCCCTGGCCACGGCAGGCAGATGGCAGGAACTAGATGGTCTTTAAGGTCCAACCCAAACCATTTTCTGTGATTCAATGAGAATTAGCCATTGTGTGTTGATAGTGCACAGTGGGAGAAGAAATCAGCTCACATTTCTGAGTGGAGAAGTAAAGTTCTCAGCAGGGATATTTTCAGAGCTTATCAAATCACAGTTGCTGGACATATTTTAACAATACAATAAAAATTCTCCATAGGGGTATGTTTATAATAAACTAGGAAGGAGAATGGACTGTCTGGCATCACAAGAACTGTAAATAATAGAGGGAAAATATGAATTTGTATTGTATGTGCATATTGCAGCTGTACTTCAAAACCAACTGAGAGAATACTGACTGAAAAGAAGCATTGAGGCTTTTTTCATGTGATGAATTCATAAGGTCACGCACAACTTTTTTTCAGTATTTGAAACATAGAAGATACAAAAAATCAAGGGGGTTTCTTTATCAGAGCAGTCTGCATGGAAGCTGTTTTTAGAAATATGCTTGTCTCATGCTCAGAAATAAAGTGGTGCTACATGTGGAATAATAGCTTTTAATATTTGAGTGGGAGTTTTACTGTGCTAGATGGGTTTCTCTTTCATGTTTAAGTCAATGAGAGTTTTGGAAACATACTGTTATTACTACATCTGTGCTGGGTTGGGACCAGGACTCCAATCTGTGTTTGAGGAAAATTATAAGTTTTGTAAGATCCTGCTCATATTCTAGCATCGTTTTATGAGATACTGATGAAGTGTTGACAAAACTGCTAGGAGTTCACCAGGATTGCTACAGATGGTGTCAACAATGTTCACTTTAAGGAACAGGAGGAATACTACTCTACATATAGCTGTCGCTGGAGCCAGTATCTCTTTTCACCAGATAGAGCAGGATTGGTGGCAGAATAGAAGCTTTCTAAAATGCTACTTTACAAATAATGCAATTATGTTTGAAATTTCAGCTTGATTATAAGCTTCTTGTTGAAGGTAAATAACTTCCCAACAGCTAGAAGTCTTGTGCCACTTGTAAGAGGGTTGGTTGTCTTCACTTCTTTTCCCCTAGGCAGTTGGGTTATGACAGTCAGGAAAGAGAAATCGTGTATTGGAAGAATTTTTGTGTTGTGGGCTGGAGGTAGAAGTTTTTGGTCTTTGTTTTGGAGTTTCTGGTGATGTGCTTTGAGAAAAGGTTAATGTCTCTGTGGCCTTGTGAACAGGGATAATTATGTAAAATGAGGCTAGAAATGTTTCCTAACATGGCACAGTGCCATAAACACCTTCTTACATTTCCTCTAAATCAACCTAGAGCAGGTCCTGCTATTACATGTGTTCTTTCTGAAAACAACAACAGAACGGAATTCAGGTTTGTGAATAGATTGAGCCACTTAAAATAATTTCAATCTCTTTTCTTACAAGCCAGGAAGATGCTATTAGTGTAGTATGTTCAGTCACAGTAGCTTTTATGGTTTCAAATATAAGAATTTTGGTATTCTAAATTGGTAACTGTAGTGTTTTTTTTCAATGCTTTGAGATTTTTTTTCCCAGACATAGAAGCAACACTGTGCTAAGTACCCCGAGAACAACTTCACTTTGCAGAACTATACAAACTGGACATTTGCTTAGGAATTTAAGTTGCCATTTCTTTTTATAGTACCCTCTACAAATACAGAATTTGTGGTTTGCTTTTGAAAAGCACACTATAAAGGGAATGGGACACAATTTATGTTATTATGATATTGAATATGTTTCCATCAGCTGTTAATAAAGCACTCTCTGAAGAGTGTGGGTTTGACTTATTGATTTTTTGAGCATGAAATATTAAGAGTTCTTGCTATGCTGTGCTTTGGCATAGTTTTGGGGATTTTTTTGATTACACAAGCCACTTATTGTATGATCTTATATAGATGCAAAATATCACTGTAAAGTATTAATTTTATATAATCCTTGCTAAAATATTTTGCTCTAGTTTCTTTCCAATCCTATAAAATCAAGAATTTTCCTTTGCAAGCAATTGCTCTTATACAGTATCCATGAAGTTCACCTTTGATTTGTCTTGAAAGATGCTTCTTCCTCTTAGATTAGCTATATTCTTTACCAAGACAGGAAGCATAAGTAGCTTTTCTTTTTAATATATTTTAATTTTTACATGGATGTGGTACAAATACCAAAACAGAAGCTCTTTGGTGGATCTGAGGACAGTAATTCATACTTGTCACTGATCTTTACTGTTCTAAAATTCAAAATGCATAAATTGTCTGTCATCACCTCTGAAATTGAAAAGATATATAAAAATGTCCCCTACAAAGAGCCCACAGATTGAACCAGTTGGCTTTTATTTTCTTTCAAGTAATCATTAATTCTTAATAAAAGTAAGGAATGCATGGAAAGGTTGTATATTTAAATGTCTATAGTATTTTTATTATATCCTGGGCTGTAGCTTTTACATTCTGTTCTTTCATTCATAGTTTTATTTACATTTTTTGTAAATGCATTTATTGTTGCACTTGCTATTAAAAACTTTTTGAAATATTTAGGTATCGGAAAAATGCCCTTTACACTGAACATACAGAAGAAATTGTATAATTTCTTAGTTTTTAAATTTTTATCTCATTTTTCTTTATTAATCTGCAAATTTTTTTTCTTTTTTACTTCTCCTTTTTCAGTGCAGAGATGATGGGAAATTCAGAACTCTCTCCTGAAGTGGATGTAAATTCTCTGGATGCTCTGATTTCACAAAATGTGGTAGACCAGCTTCTCAACAAGTATATGTCAACACTCACTGTGAGTAATAACAGTGCAAAGGCACATTCAGATGAGTCTCTAGCTGCATTAGTACCTCAGTGCTGCTCCTCCATCAGCAGACAAATGTGACTCTAACACCACCCCTTTTATAAAAAAATTTCATATCCTTTGTGTAAGTTTATAAATAAAGTTATAATCAGATGATTTTATATATGTAAATCATGATATTTCAAGGAGTAGTTATGCTTTACAGACTATTAATAATAATTTATTAGAAAGGAAGGAATTCCAGTCTTCATATGCCAAAATCCATGGTGCTAGTATGTTAGCATTTAAAAAGACACTATAGGCAGTTTGGTCCCCATAGTAACTACATGAACATTTGATACAGATGTGATCTTTTCAAGGTAATCAGGATGTTCATGTTTGCCAGTGTGATTCTTTTAACAGCCTTTTTCCTTCATGCCTGTTAACTGCATGAGCATAATTTCCTTTTGTGGATGGTGTTTCAAGTGTATCTTAAATATAAAGACACTGCTTCTTTGTTATCCTAAGAGTCACTAGAAACTGGTCAACTTCATGGCAAAGCAAGCATTATGTGATTGTCAGATCCACTAATCGCCTCCAAGAGTGGATATTTGGGTAGTTCTAACTTTGGACTTTCTGTTCTTAAATGGTTCAGTGAATTCCTACTCCTCCTAACTTTACAAGCTCTGCAAAGCAGAGGAGGGAAATTTTTGTGCTTCTTTGGATGTGTCAGATACAAAAATATGTCCAACAGCAACTGCTTGTTGTCACAATAACATAAACCAGTTATGTAATGACTCAAGGAAGTTGTCAGCAGAGGCTCTGCTTCCCATTAGCTTTATTAGGACTTCTCTGCAAGTTTATTTTTCTGCACTTAACTTTAGGACAAAAAGCACATTGGTTTGTTTTCTCAAGCTACTTTTGCCTTGACTTAGGAAATATCGTTGAACTAATTTTATCCTCACTTATCATGAAAAATACACCTATATTGGTTTTTTAGAACTGTTTTTTTTCCTTACATACTGAAAAATATCATATATAGAATGTTGCTTTATTTTATTTATAGACTATAAATAAAACAAAGTTGCTACTCAGTTAAACCAAGTGACTTTCTGTTGGTTTTATTTTTGGCTGTATCTTTCTTTTAAGGCAGAAAATACTGAAACTGCTTATTTTTTCACTTCTACCTTATTTCATTTGCTGGTGTTTAAAAGTGTTTTTAAACACAATGTAACTAGTTCTGTATGGTTAAGTACGAGTAATTGGGACTATCAACTTAAATACTGATGTTTACATCAACAGAAATGTCATGAGAAATAAAATGCTAAAATATTTTAACAGATTTCTAGCATATTATTTTTCCAATCACCTCAGCTTGAAAAGAAGTCCTTGTAAATGCTGATCTTAAGGTGAAAAAGTCCCCTGGGCTGCTGGCTTAAAGTCATGCAGGTCATATTTAATTAGAGGAATTCCATGATTGTGAGGAAGAAAGGTAGTGCATTGTTTCACACAGTTGAAGAGGGTACTATATGGACTTTGACCTTTCTGTTTGTGCCTACTGGTAATGTGTAATTGTGCATAGTAGGCCACAGTAATATACAGGTTTTAAGCAAACGTGAACAAAGCAGAAAAGAGGCAGAAATCGTCAACCCAAGCAAGACAGAAATCAAACAATCCAATTATATATTTAGCAAACACTTTTTACACTTTTGAATAGGTCTGTGGTATGTGTCATGCAGAGAACTGGCTTAAATCTCCTTCTAAACCCAGGTCTTAATGTCTTAGTGCTGTACAATGTGCTGGGCAGATGGGAGGAGAGCCAGCCATTATATTTGTTGCTGTGTTCTGCAGCACTTGTGCTCCAACTTGTGTTCCAAGAAACACAACCCATTTAATCTAATTCTGGGGGTTTGTCCCTGGCAGTAACGAGCACCAGTTTCCTAACACCTAGATATAAAAGGAAGAGCAGGCAGATATGTGCTATTTTTCCTACACTAAGTATTACCCTGATTTTTTCAGCTGGGGAAAAAAATCAGTTTGAAGCCTAAAGCCTGAGCCTTGAAATTCTTCCAAAAGTAGTAAACATGTTGATTCTGACAAACTGTGCTGCCCTTTGTGTTAGAAGCACTCCCCTTCCAAAATGTGTCAAACTTCAAACTACACCACTTGTGTTTCAGTACTAACCTTTGTTTTTGTCAATGCAAATTTTAATTTGTCTGTTACCTATATCCTGTAGGAATAGCAAAAGTGGTCATCATTATCTGTTACTATACCACTCTTCATTATAGAAATGACTGGTATTCTAGATATTGTAGCAGGGGGATTTGTTGTGTTAAATTAAATCTTTTCTTTCTCTTGGTTGTTTTATTAAATGAAGTCTAACATCATTGGCTGGCTGCGAAAAGCACTGGAGACAGATAAAAAAGATTGGATAAAAGAAACTGAACCAGAAGCAGATCAAGATGGGTACTATCAAACTACGCTCCCAGCTATTGTTTTTCAGGTATTAGACTCCTTGTTTTTTCTAGAAAATCTGCAGAAGCACTACATGGATTTGGGGGAATGGACAGGAAGCTAAACTCTCTAGAATACTATTGTTTCTATGTCCTTTGAAATACAGTGGGCTTTTTACCTTGCAGAGCTGTTAGTTGGAGGGGTTGTTTCTGTGAAGGTTTTAGTTTACCTTTTTTACTTCAATGCTTAAAGACATAGTTCTTTTTTATGTGTAGGTTAGAAACATATTTTCCCCGGCCTGTTTTGTTGATATTTTTATTTAGTAAGCTGCTTTTACTTAGGTCTTTTGATATAAAATTGTAATATAAGCCCACCAGATGATATGTGACTTACTAGAACAGGTTTTTGTTAATACAGTGCTGAGTTAAGCTGTTTGTTAATCTGGTGCTGAGGTAGTTAGGCATGTATTTGTTACTATAAATTATTCATTATATACAAACACCTTAATACTAGAATAAAAAGTTCTGTTGAAGGTTGAAACTGTTGGTGTTTCAAACACTACTCAGTTAACATGAATGCCGGTCTAAATTAAAATCAGAAACAAAAGGTTGTTTCTAAGATCCTTAAAAAAAAAGCACAATGTACCCAAACCTGCACCACCCTGTTGTCGGTAGTGGAAAGTTTTGAAAGTGATCTTTATCAACCAGTAAAATGTCCACTTACTATGCTCACTTTCTAATTTTTCTTTACAAATATTGTGTTAGGTACCTTCAATGAAAGATAGATTATCTCTTCTTCCTGTATTTGTTTCCCACTTTATTTTTTTTCCACCTTATACAAGGATTTTTGCTACATTCTTTCACATTTGTATCAGAGCCAAGGCTTCTTTCATCTAATCATTTTCAGAAAGTGTGTGCTGTTGAAGAAACTAGTGGCTGATTATTGGCTCTAGTGTCATGCTGAGAGGCACTGAAGTGCTGAGATGCGTGTAGGAATGAAGTTTTCAAAATCATCTTAGCATAGAAACAGCTCATGTTTCCACCTGGCTTTGTATCTGTCCTACCATTCTAGTTTCCCTCCTCTCAAACACAGTAGCCTGTAAGTCACCTAGATCTTGTACCTGCTTGTGTTTCTAAAGTTTAGAGGCTTCCTTCAGTGTTGTGAGCTCACTGCTTTCATATATGGGATAAGCAAAGGAGTTTGAGTTGTAGTGTTACTCATTACTAACCGCAGGAGCTGACCCTAGAACTTTGATACACAGTAAAGCCAAAGCACTACTGAATTAAGAGATTAAGTACTGTTTTGCTGAATTAAAAATGCACCTGTTTTCAGTATCAGGGGAACACTGCAGCATGCATTAATAGTTGCCAGTAATATATTAATTACACTTGTGAAAATAGTGGCTTTTGGTTTAGTCAGTGGGCTTATCTAAAAAAAAAAATCAAAAACAAACCAACAAATCCAACAAAAAGCATCCATAGAGTCAGTGCTAGTGAGAGTCTCCAAGACTCCAAGATAGGAGTTCTGTCTTTGCTTACCACTGATAAATGCCCCTCTTCTTAATTAAACTATTTTTGTCTTAGATGTTTGAGCAGAATCTTCAGGTGGCTGCTCAGATAAATGAAGATTTGAAAACAAAGGTACTCATTCTATGTCTTCAGCAAATGAATTCATTTCTAACCAGGTAACATAATGTTTAAAATACAAATGCTTTATCCTACCTCAATCTCTCGTTGTTCCTATAATTCAATACTTGGTTTTTTGTTTGGATGTTTCTTTGCTTTGCCTTTCTTCTATCACAGTTATGCCAACCAGGTTTTTCTTGTCTTTCCTTTTCTTCCTTTGTCCCCTTCCCCAGTTTCACTACAGAAGTTCCTCTGTGCTGGTGAGTGGCACTTTCAGTTCCTGTCTGCAAACAGCTCTTAATTTTTTGAGTCAGTTCAGCTTTCTCTTCTATCTCAAATTTAAATGTCTTTCTCTAAAGGAAGAGAGACACCACCTCCTTGGCTGGATTCTGCCCAGAACAGAAAGGCTAAACATCACATGAACAACATATTCTTTATAAAATACTTCTAAATACCTGACAGACCCTTATGAAGCATTTGCTCCTATGGATGTATTCAAGTTCTTACAGATGTGTGTCTGTTTAATGCCATTCCTTGTATGTGTTACAGGTACAAAGATGAAGCACAATTGTATAAAGAAGATCATCTTAGAAATCGTCAGTATCCTCAGTGCTATGTTCAGTACATGATTGCAGTCATCAACAACTGTCAAACCTTCAAGTAAGTCTTCATGTTCTTGCAGTACTGTGAGAAAAAATTGTATTGATATTTCAGTTGTAATACTACCTGTTCTCAGAAACTTCTGTATACAAAGAGGTTTTCAGTTAAGATAGTTTAGCCTTAAACAAAGGCAATGGGTTAAAAGATAGCACTGTTTTAAGAGGCAGGTATTGTAATTGCTTTTGCCTTTGGCAAGCCAAGCCAGCAGCGAAAAAACACTTGTTATTCCAAGAATTTCATTGCCAAAGAAAAATTTATCTTCAGCTTCCAGAATTTGAAAAGGTCATTTCAGTTAGTTTTTCTGGCTCTGTCCATCTTCTCTTACATTGTATCTCTCTCAGATCACCTTCAAGCAATGTGATTGAGGTGAACTGAATTGAAGAAAAGTAAGGCAGATCTTCTGTGAAGAGTATCAGAATGTGGCTTGTGTTTCAGTGATGGACAATCCAACTTCCTGTTCATCCATAACTGCTGCCATTTGCAGGTTTACACATCAGCAGTTTGCTACCAATTCTCAAATAGTCTACACTGATCACTCCAAAATCATGTTGGAGAGTAAATTATGGCTTACAAAGCAAGCAGCAGGCATTGTTTCCCCTTGCAAAAATAACTGTTTGCTGTGGCTTCTTCTGTGTTTGTACTCCAAAAATGTAATAGTGCAATTGTGCATCAGTGGGTGATGAAAAGTCTTTTTTTTTTTTTTTTTTTGTTTTGTCACAGAGAATCTATTATCAGTCTGAAAAGAAAATACTTGAAAAGTGACATGGAAGACACATTGTCAATCAGTCATGCAAATATGGATGCAACTTTAGACATCATTGCTAAAGAAGGCTGCTCTAGCCTGCTAGATGAAGTCTTCATGGATTTAGAGGTTAAAACTTTTTTCCTCAAAAAACCCAGAAGTATTACTTAGAAAGAAAAAAATAATTCAGAATGAAGTGGTTGTGGAGCCTTTTGATTGCTAAGTAAATAAAATATGTGGTATTTATATATGGGCTAGCAAAGTGTCAGTAAACATTAGTATTGTTCTTCACTGGTGTAGTTTGCATGTAGGAGACTGGAGGGTTGCTTAATTAGATGTCATAGGAGGACTTAAGGCAGGTGCTTTGTATATAATTAAAATTTTCTAGCAGATGTACTTAGTCTTATGTTGTTAAGTTGTAAGAATTATTTGGGAAACTGCTGCTGATACTAAGTTGTCATTGCAGGTACAGTTCATCTGTTATTAATACATTTAAATAATTCTAATAGTGGGCCCTTTCTGTCTGGTAGATTTCCATGTTTAGGAATTCTAGCTTCTTGTATAGAATCCCTCAGGGAAAAAAATTACTCCTATAAAGAAATTGGGACTATGGGAAGGGAAACAAGGCAATTAAGATGCTCTGGAACTTGTTAGATTTGTAATAAAATTTTGAGCTAATATAAATACTCTGATTGGCTCACATGAGGAAGAGTGTGGGAGAGGTTTAGAAATTGATAACACTTAAAATTGTCTCCCATTTTTTAGTAACTGCACTGGTCTGATGAAACTGTCAAAAACCTGATCTGATCTCTTATTTGTCACCTTCTCAGCCACATCTGAATGAGCTGATGACAAAGAAGTGGCTGATGGGATCTAATGCAGTGGGGACTATCTGTGTCACTGTAGAGGATTATTTCAATGACTTTGCAAAAATTAAAAAGCCTTACAAAAAGGTAGGTGTAAAATATTCACTGATACTTTGCTAATGTAGTCTGAGCATCATGTTGATTTGGAATTTCTGAACACCACATGGAATTCAGAACTGAAATGCCGAAATTGGAATTGATTCCTTACTGGAAAGGAAAAAATGTTCATTGTCATACTGAAGAAGTCTGAATCTACTTTTTTGTTCACAGGCACATAATATTGTCAAAGACAAGATCTAAGTTGCCATATTTAGTCCAGGAAACTTCTTGGCATGTTACTAGATATTTTTACCAGTTTGTACTTTTCTACCTCTCCTCAGAAGTTTGTAGTCAGATAAAATTAGCTCTTGTGAAACTAGTTTCGCTGGTCTGAAATTACTTTTTTTATAAATGCACATCAAGTGATTCCTAGTTTTAATATATACAATGAAGCATAGTGAATTTGGTGCCATAAGGGTTAACAAATGCATAGCTGTTTAAAGTGCACTTACAACAGTAAATGTGCTAGGTTACAGGTTTTTTTCCACTCTGGTCTGTCAAAGAATATCTGGATTTCTCTATTGGTAGGAACAAATAAAATAATGTGGAAGATTAAAGACAGGTTCATGTAATAAGACAGTGTTAAATGATTGTCTAACACTTAGTAACCTAACAGAAGCTTACAAGATCAGTATTTAGGTGAGATCTTTGAAGAAGCTCATGGAAGGGCTTAAAAGATAGTCTCCAAATCATACACTTACTCTTTCTTGCCTTAATTCTCAAAGAGATAAAGAGTTTCTCTGATGACCTCTTAAACTTCAGTATTTGCACATCCTAGAGGCCTTATTATGTAAGTATACATATTTTCAGTCCAGAAGAAACACACAAAATAAGTTAGGTCAGTCCCAGAATTAGTCTATATCCATGAAACAGCTTTCTTTTTCAGGTTTAGTTTGTTGCTGTGAGGTACAAGAGCTTGGCATGAGTTTTGAGGTGTTAATACCAATCTCTTCAAGCACATATGTTTCATCATGTAGCATTTATTGCCACCTTGTGGGGAAAATATTTACAAGCAGATTCTTTGGCATTCAGCATATCTGCTTTTCCCCTGTCTCCCAGCACAAAAAAAACTCCCAAAAAAGATGCCATATATTCTAGCACAGGCTTGATCATGCTCTTGTTTCCCTGATTTGTGATGGGATTTTTTCAGGTTTTAAAATACTCTTGGATAACCCTGTTTTGAAAGTACAGTTTTTAAAAGCCACATGAACAAAGCACCTCCAAGAAGACTGTAGCCCAATGGGAAGGACACAATTCTGAAACAGAAAATCTGAATCTAAGGCATTCTGCTTTGCTGTTTTCCTCCTGTGTAAATTGAATGCTCTGCCATAGTACTGTTGGCTCTTGTGGAGTGTTCTCAGTTCCTTTCCAGTGGGATGGGCCATACATGTCAGCCCCCCACAGTCTGTTCTGTGCAGTTCATTTTCCTTTGTGTAACTGGCATCAATTCCACCAATGCAAGAGAAGCAGTCCCTGAGCAGCCACCTAACTCTGGTATTTCTGCACTCTTGAGAGCAGAACTTGAAATTGTATTTGCTGTGTTCTGGATGAGGGTTGTGACTTCCAGAACTTTGCAATCTGTTGTTTTCTCCCTGTTTGCTCCCCTTCTCCCACCTCGTCTCTCTTTCCTGAAAACCTTTTTTCAAATTTTGACTGAAGAACATGTTTCAAGAGCAACTTGAAACTAAAGTTTGATCATACTACTAACAAAACATGATAAAACGTTTGTGACTACCTGTTACACCAGCTTTTTCTTAATCATAAGTAACTTTGCCACCATGCTTAAGGGGAAGGAAAAGCACCTGAGGACCTGTGCAGTTTAAGGATTCTGCATACATTCCTGTTGAAAAATAAGCATGTGAAGGTTTTGGGGTTTTAGTTTTGTTCTTTACTTCCAAACCTCAGCTTTACTCTTGCCCCAATACTAAATGCTTCATCCAGGTACCAGTAGATACTTCCCATAAAGAGACAAGTGCAGAACAGCAAATCAGTCAGGGAAGATCTGAGAAAGTAATTGTTCTTTGGTGTTCCTCAAAAAACTCAGGACATGTTATTAAAGATATCTTGGGTTTGTTGCTTCTTGTGATTGGCTCATCATTAGAGGAGAGCTTTTCATTTCTGTTAGCACTTCTGAAAATCTAAAACCACTCAATCTATATTAGCAAAAATTGTATACTGGTGTTTAAGTGCAAATACACAGTTCAAAGCCTAAAAATAATGGCTACATCTGCAGGTATCACTGGCATAATCCACCACCTTTTCTATTTCTTTCAGACAATGACTCTTGAGGCCCACCGACGAGTAGTTGTGGAATACATCAGAGCAATCATGCTAAAACGTATATCTTTCAAGAATGCAGAAGAACGAAAAGAGGGTGCAGAAAGAATGATCAAAGAAGCTGAACAGTTCAGATTTTTGTTTAAGAAACTTGCAGCTGTAAGTGTTTGCTTTGGGTAGTGCTGTTAACCTGGTAATTTACAATAACCACACATGTTTATTGCTCGGCTGGAGTTAAATCTCCATGTCTCCAAAATATTGAGTGACTATCAGAGATGCCAACTCAGGGCACAGACAGATTCTGAACACACAGGCCAGCTGCTAAAACTCCTGAGCACCAGTTTCTACTTCGTTGTGTTTATACAGCTCTCTGCAGCTGAATATTTGAATGGCCTCAGAGAGGTAGGGACCCTGAATTCATAGTAGTAAGTGAAAGTAAAAAGCATTAAAAGAAATAATTAAAATCTGTCTTTGTTTTTCCTGGGCAGAAGAAAAGCTGGTCTGGCATCAGACAGATGCCATTATTTATTTACCTAAGGAGCATGCAGTGTGTTCATTTGGATCAATAAGACGAGTATGTTGACCCCATTTGAAGTCCAGTAGAAATAGAAAAGACAGGCTAAAAAAAGTATTTGAAAATCAATGTACAAGAAAGGCCTAAAAGCATTAACTGCATAAGGAATAGGGAACTTCAAGAAAGCTTCTAGGGCCAACAGATGACAAAATGCAAAAAGAATGCACAAAAAGGTAAAGCCTGAAAAACTGGGGTAGTTGATGGAAGAGGAAGTGGAATAAAGGAAACAAACCATACCTGATTGGCAGAACCAGATGACCTTGAATTAAGGTAGTAAAATAGTCCAGAGTTTAAATAGATACAGTTCAATCAATCAGTTGCTGAAAGCTGCTTTGGTGGCCAGATGACTTGAAGGAATCTAACAGAGGGACAGTTTTGAAGAAATATTTCAGAAGAGATCTGGCTCTCATGACAGTTATTCCTAATGTTTATGCTTGTAATTACCCAAAGTTGAAGACTAGAAGGTATCACAATGTGGATAAATACAACATACTGTTTGAAGGACACTCTTTCCTTCACTGATATTCTCAGAGTAGGTATCTGAATGAAGAACAGGGAGAGAAAAATACTGTGTAACAATTCACAAATATTTTGAGTTTTTTAATGTCTGAAAATTCAGCTTTTTGGAAAATTCAAGGACATTGTCAGACAAAATATTAATTAAAGGATTATTTCTAGATTTGAGGGGTTTTGCGGCATTTTTAATATTTTTATTTACTTTTGCAGGGCTCTGGGGAGGACACTGAAGGACTCTGTGACATCATTGAAGCCATTGCAGAGGTTATCAAGCTGACTGATCCTTCACTGCTCTATCTGGAAGTTTCAACTTTAGTCAGCAAATACCCAGATATCAGGTAATTCTCTTTGCCCTCAGATTTGATATATAGATAGATAACATCATAAGTTCCTTAGGTTTTTGGGAAATTTTGAAATTCAGAAGTGTGAAAATGTGCTCATATTTTTCATATTTTGGAATGTAACCACTTCCTTGTGGAAAATTATGCTAATTCACAACGTATGTGAGCTGGACTAGGAGTTACAAGTATTTAAGTACTGCAGAGGAATACTTAAAATACTTCAGTTCTGTGTGTTAAGAGGATAAAATAGGTTTTAGAGTCCTAAAAGCAGCCAAAACAATGCTTTATATTGAGCAGGAAAAACCTGTTCTCACTGAGTAGAGATCTGATTAAGAATAAAAAGCACCTGCTGAAACTGAGTGAAAGGATTGCCAATTAGGTGCTGTTTTTGACAAAATCTTAGTTGTACAAAGCCTCCTAATGCCAGTTTTACCCATTTCTTTTGGCAGGGATGACCACATTGCAGCTTTGCTGACAGTGAGAGGAGATGCCAGCAGAGATATGAAGCAGACTATCATTGAAACTTTGGATCAAGGTCCAAGCCAACCGAATCCAAACTATGTGCCAATTTTTAAAGAAATTGCAGTTCCTACTCTGACTGTGCCAAAACTTCTTAAGTAATTGACAACTCTGTGTTTCTGTGTCATTACTGCTCTGAGATCAACAGGTTTGAAATATTTGTGGACAAATTTGGCAATGCTATTTTGAGTAAAGTTCAATATACATGGATATTTGCTAGGCATATTTCTTTCTAAAGATATGGACATGAGGAAAAGCAGGATTTCTGAAGGAAGAAGGATTAAAGGTCATGTTTGAAGAACGAAGCTTTTAATGGCATGGGTTGTTTTTTTTTTTTTTTTACTGACCCATTTGTCTCAGCTGGTTTTGGTGTCAGCAAATACATTTTTCTTATGGAATATGTTTGCACAGTGCACTGCAATGCTGTATAAAGATATTTATACCAAAACCTGAGAGCTGTACTAGTGCTGGATATACTAACATACATCACTTACAATACCTAAGCAGGCTCCTTTAGAGCTGTCTTTATATGGCACTGCATTCAGTGTTAATGCCAGTCCAATTCCACATTATATTTTGTGTATGTACTTACTTTGGTGTAAAATAGTTTATTGCAGAAAACTTAATTATGAAATCAGTTTCCTGACTTAAAGGACTGAATGAAATTGCTGCAGTGCAATTTGATTATAGGTTGAATAAATAAATAAAGAGATAAGGTACAATTTTTTTCACTGATTCACTAAAAACAGCACGTAAAGCACATCAGTTCAATAAAATATTAAACCATTGCTATGTTCAGCTATGATTCTTTGCATCCTTGTAGATTTACAGAGCATGTAAATCTTTTTTGTTGTTGTTTTAAGTGTGAATAAAAATTGGATTTAATAGTTTTCTGAAAACACTAAGTACTGGGTTTTATTTCCACAGTATTTTCAGATTAATCTAATTATAAAATAGTATTAGACAATTGTGGATTCAAAATTCCTTTATGGAGGACACATTTAAGTCATTATCTCTTAGTACCTGACCAGAGCTGACCAGAGGTAAGAGCCTACATTGTTTTAATTTAACATTCTGGAAATTGTGTTTGTAATGCCTGTGGCCACCCACCTTGTGCCACTCTAGCCCTGTCCCCAGCTCCTCAGTACCCCAGAAGAGCTGTGTACAGAGCAGTTTGGATAAAGGATAGATCTGAGATTGTGACTTTCTGCAGCGATGGGGACGGTGTGTCCCCAGGGATGGTTCCGTAGAGCATCCTTAGCACAGGAGCTCCTCGGGGCCCATGGGACCGCAAACCCTGCCCAGAAATTGTAGGTACGGGGAGGGGAACTTGACGGTTCTTCAGAGGGTTGTGTTCAGCACTCAGTAAAGAATTCAGTTAAAGATTACTGAGGTGGTACTAACTGAGCTTGTACTCTAATTCCATCCTGTCCCGGAAATTCTTTAATCCTCACTCTGTGTAAGGGAATCCGTTCAGCGGGCTTTGTTTCCCTGTGTGTCCCTTCTTCCAGCGATGCTGCAGAGGCATCTCTTGCATGTTAAACTTACACTCCTTCCCCTCCGGGGCACGCCAGCTCCCCTTATGGGCACCCAGCAGGGATCGGTCACGGGGACCGGAACCTTCGTGACGGCTCGGGGCGCGGCGGGGCCGCCACGCTCTGCGCGCCGCGCTGCGGTCGTGCCGCAGCCCCGCCTGGGTGCCTCCCTCCCTGGGTGCCTCCTTCCCTGGGTGCCTCCTTCCCTGGGTGCCTCCCTCCCTGGGTGCCTCCTTCCCTGGGTGCCTCCCTCCCTCGGTGCCTCCCTCCCTCGGTGCCTGCCAGAGTCCCCGCCCGTGCCGCGGCGCTCGGCTCCGCTCGGGATTCCCCTCAGCGCGGCGGGGCGGGGCGGGGCGCGCGCCCCCGCCCGCCCGTGACGTCACGGGCGCGCTGCGTCAGGCGCGGCGGGTGCGGGCGGCGCGCGGGGCGGGCGCGCGCGCGGCCATGGCGGCGGGGTACCAGCAGCGGCCCAACGGCGGCGGCGGCGCCCCCCTGCCCGACCCCTCCTTCCTGTGGAACGTGTTCCAGAGGTGAGCCGCGGCGGGACCGGGGAGCTGCCGGGAGCGGGCCGGGGTTTGGCTGCCGGGGCGCCCGGCACGCTGTGACCATCGCGGTGGCTTCGCCGTGGGAGGAATCTGTAGGAAGGGGCTGAGGAGGAATAAGTGCGGCTGTATTTTATAACGAGGGTAAGGGAGGTTGGTGGGAGCGAGACGGTAACCTTGAAAGCGCTGAGGAAATTTTTAACCTGAGAATGCGGAAAGGATAGTAAAGTCCGGAGGATCGGTGCGGCAGTACAGGAAAGGCTTGCGAAAAGCAATGGGATAAATGTTTATGGGAGACACAGCTGCACCAGGGCACGTTTAGGTTGGATATCGGGAGGAATTTCTTCTCAGCAATGGTGACTGTACGTAGGAATGGGCTGCCCAGGGAGGTGGTGGAGTCACCGTCCCAGGAGGTGTGTAAGGAATGACGGGACGTGGCGCTCAGTGCCATGGTCTGGTTGGACTTGGTGATCTCAGAGGTCTTTTCCAACCTAAATGGTTCTGTGAAGTATTCTCTTGAATTCACCTGGGGCAGCAAGGGAGTTAGCAGCTTGTGCTAAACAAACACACTGGCAAGATCTTATCAGTAAAGAAGCCAAAGGAGATTTCCCAATTATGTCATGTTGAGGAAACTGGGGAGGTGCCTACGTTGGATCCATTTTTATGGGAGATGAGTCAAGATCCTCTGACACAAGCAGCAGCAAGAAGAGGTTAAGCAGTAGACAAACAGTACTAAGTTTCTAAAACTGGCCGATATTTACGGAGTGACTCAGGAATGCAGCAGCTTACCTACCCAGCCTGCTGTAAAACAACTTCCTCCCAGGACCCGGCACAGGCATGCATGGAAGCCATGTCTCTTTTTAAAGGGTCCAGAAAGAAACAGATCAACAGCCTGACTTCTGCACCAGGAAAATCAGTAAAAATCATTTTAAATGTGTAGTTAGGAGAGTTGCATGGCTTGTGTTGAAAATATTCCTTATGGCAGGCTGCTGTATAAATCCTGGACTATGTTTGGTAAGGATTGGATGTGGATATGATGGCTAGAATTAGAGCAATTCATATAATATGTATGCTTTTCAAAAATACTCCCAACACTGTCAAAAGGCCCTTGAAGAAATTCAGTAAACACAGAATGAATGGAAGCCTTTTTCAGTGGATGGAAAACTGGCTGAAGGTGTGTGTGTGGTCATGCGCCGCACTGGCAGATGGGGCTCTCCTGGGTCTTTATGTAATCTGTTTGGGAGCTGCTGGGGAAAAGAGAGTAAGTTTAGACTGGAGAGTGGGAAGAAGTTTTACAGTGTGGGTGTGGTGAGGCACTGGAACAGGTTGTCCAGAGAAGCTGTGGCTGCCCCGTCCCTGGAAGTGTTTAAGGCCAGGCTGGATGGAGCTGAGCCGTCTAGTGTAACTGAAGGTGTCCCTGCCACAGCCGAGGGGTTGGAACTTGATGATCTTTAAGGTTCCTTTCAACCCAGACCATTCTGTGGTTCTGTGATTCTGTGAAAAGAGGGTGAATGGTCACGTGAGATTTGCTGATTCCTGCAGTAACTGAGGCCTGTGAAAGTTTGCAGGAGCACCTTACAGTCGTGAATGACTGGGCTGCATCAGCCTGTCCTGGCCAGATCATGATCCCCATATGTCAGGTGGCATACAGAGTAGGAACCTGGTGTTCATTAGGAAAACCCATTCTAATTGTGCATAATTTTGTTTATAAAAGGAATGTGCTGACTGATGATGCTCAGGAGCAAGATAAGTAGGTCATAATGCATTTTCATGAAAATATCAGCTTAGCACTTGGTAGCAGCTCATAAAAGGTAAAAAATATTCACAATACTAAGAAGAGAAACAGATTAAAAAAGGGGAATATCTATTTGTAGTTGAAATCTTTGCAATTTATGCTTGCAATTTTAGTGTTGCATGCAGGTTACATAATTCTTGGAGATGGGGAAGGAAGCAATAGAATGAACAGAAAGTGTTTAGAAAAGGACAGCAAGAACTAAAGGAAAAGAAAATCAGCTTCTGTGAACAGGAATCAGCTGAGCAAGACTGCTTTGGAGTGGTAGTAAATGGGGGGAAATGAAAAGGGGAATGACCTTGTATGAAATGGTGGGAAGTCCCCACTACTTTCAGATACCCTTCTAAAGAATGCATGATCATTCTTCATTTGGGCAGAAATTACTTAATTCATTAATTTTGACATAGAGCTTGAATCATTAAGACAATGGACTGTGAAGGCTCAATGGAAGCTGGAACCTGCCTCTGCTTTTTCCTCTTTGAATCCTTTGAACCCCTTTTGCAGGGTCAAGGCCCTGCAATCGATTGAGCCTTTCAGTCCTTTGGTCCCATTAGTGACTCTCTCCATTGACAGAGTCTGGGTGACAAACCTGTTGCTCCAGTTTGCCAAACAAACAGCTTACTGCTGTGACATTAGGCATTTTGTGGACTTAACCAGCATGTGTGCTCTGCAGTTCTCTTTAACAGAAATAAATACGAATACTTCCTTGCAGAGCATGCCCAAAATGTTTCATTGTCAGTGTGTGTTTCTGTGTGTCTCTTCACTCATAAGTAAGTCTTGGAGATTTCTTTGGAGCTTTTATCATGTTCCAGGAGACTTTTCAGGAAAATAATAATCTCATCTGGTGAATAAGAACCAGAATGTGGAAGTCTTCATTAAGTGGAATCTGTTAATTTCAGCCATTTTAAGCTTACTACCTGTTTTTGTTTTGTTTTGTTTCTTTTTCCCAGAGTTGATAAAGACAGGAGTGGAATAATATGTGATAATGAACTTCAGCAGGCATTATCCAATGGTAAGTCTGTAAATGAGCAGTTCATTGTAAACTTCATGATAAATCTGTTGTGAGAGTGGTTACTTGATGCTGTCATTCATTCTTCGTATGGAAGGGGGTGGGAAGTGTTCCTACCACTGACTAATTAGTATTTGATCTACAGCAAAAAGCTGGAAAGGGAAAAAAATTAACAGTCCTTGTGATTTTTTGTTTGTTTTAAGCTGAGTGTCTATTGTAACTATTACTGGTCTGTATTCTGAGGAATGAGGGTGTGCACATCCTTTTATTTTTTTCTCAGCTCTGCTTCCTAGAAGTCATAACCAGTGATTAATATATTCCTTGCTTATCACTACTGAACCTTTGTTCTTAACCAGAATCAGTGTATAACCTGGGCAAAGCTGTTTACAACCAGCCTTTTCATTGCACATAATTTATTTTTCATACAGTATGGTGCAGGGAATAAAGGATGTTTGGTGTTTTTCCTAACAGAGTAGAAAGATTCACTCTAGATCTAGGATTAAAACTTTCTAGTAGTCTGTCAGTTCCTTGTTGTAAAAAAGAATAACTAGGGTATTGTCAAATAACCCGTGGAAACAAAATTAAAAATGAAACATTTTTCCAGTAGGCTATTTTTGCTTTCCTCCCATGAGTCAGGGTGGGTAGGGTTGTACTCTGTGTGTTTTTTTCTGTTTGGAAATGTGAGAAAGGGCATATTTAGGTTGTTTGTTTACTTTTGAGTGCATACCAAGTTCCCCTTCTCCCCAAGTTTTTTCCTTTATCCCTCCTGTGCTTTGTGACAGTTGTTTTGAGCTGCATCACACACAGGCTTAAGGGCCCATTTTTGTCAGTAATTGTCTGACTTGAAATAAATGTATAAGGTTCTATTCAGTAAAACTGTAGTCTTGTAACTGAACTGGACTTACTAGAATATTTGTTTAATAACGTATCTGATAAATTCAAAGCAATGTTGTGGTTGCCAGACCTAATCCATAATTAAAATTTTGAATAAAATCTTTAGTGAAAACTAAGTTAAGTACCATTTTCATTTAGATTACAGTGCTATTTAGAACTGTAAGAAACTGTCATTTTAAATCTTACCTGCTGTTTTAAATTTTTATGTATTTTAAATATCGCCTCATATGATTAAATTTAAGGGTAATAGGCAGTGGTGACTAGCTGAACCCTTTTCTTTCCTTAGTTACAGTGTAGATTAGCAGTTTCAGTGCTTTGCAGTTCTACCAAGTGTTAGACAAAATATTTACAGAACTGTAAGCTTCCTGCATTCCAAGAGATTCTAGATCTTGTACAAGTTACTAACAATTCACTGTATTATTTTCAAAATACATCCTCTATTGTGCATGGCTGTCCTGCAATTTAACATGGGCTAAAAGAATGCTACATGTTTATTTGTAAAACATTAAAAAAGTCTGCATCGTGCTCACTGACATTTGAAGTTCAGTGTGGTTTTGACAATTTGACATTTTCAACCTGTAAAATTTATGCAGATAACAGTGTGCTTGCCTGGGAGGGGCTGATCACCACTTTGTCTAATGGTTTGCACAATAAAATCCTTCACTTCCTTCTTGTTTTGTTCTGTGCTGCTGTGGGAAGTTAATACTAGAATCAGGAGAGGAGAGACAGGAACAGTCTTCAGTGTTTCAGGCTGAAATCAGAAATCAGTACAGTTCTTCACCTCTGGAGTTGCTCAGATTTCACTCTGTGGCAGCTACATGAGTCACTTGAATATTTCAAGGTGAAATAAGTGAACTTTCAGGCTGTATTTTCACTGTGTGCTCTTATTCTGTTCAGTGTTAAATGCTGACACCTTATTAATTCCTTTTTTTTTTTTTTGAGGAGACACACAGCTCTAAGGTACTGATACTCTCTGTCGCAAATACTGCTTCAGCATTTTCAGAGCCATTTTTCACCTTCTCTTTTTCTGCTTCCTTTTCTCTTTATGTGCAAATAGTCACAGGGCCTTCCTACCCTGTAGTCACCACTGGCCATGACCCAGCAAAGCCAAGGTGCCGGATCCCGATCCCAGCTCGGGATTCTGCTGGGATTTGTGGTCAGCTGACACATCCCCGGGAGCGTCTCTGCAGTGCCCTGGGAGCACCCTTTGTGCTCCCACCCATTCCTTGGGTCCCCGAAAGCAGCCAATTAATTATGTGCTGCTTTGTGCTCCTGGTTCCTTCACAGGCTCTGGAGAATCGATGGTGAAATTTTGGATGGGGCACAGGATTCCTCTTTGTTTAAAGCTTAATGCTTCCTAGCACTCGGGAATGCTCTCAGCCAAGTGAAAACTGTTTCATAATGACAAACCTCTAAATACTCAGAGAAGTACAGAGCTTCTCTCCAGAGGACTACTGCTCAGCAACATTTCAAGCAGCATTTCTTGGTCTAAAAATAGTAATTCAAACTAACATCAAGGGAAAATTAGGTTGGATATTAGGAAAAAGTTTTTCACATAGAGTGAGAAAGTACTGGAATGGTCTGCTCAGGGAGGTGGTGGAATCACCATCCCTGGATGTGTTTAAAAAAAGACTGGATGTGGCACTTGAAACCATGGTCTAGTTGAGCTGTTAGGGCATGGATTGGACTTGATGATCCTGAAGGTCTCTTCCAACCTAGTCATTCTGTGAAATCTATGAAATTCTGTGAATTAATTGTTTTAGCAGTGGAGGTGGGATTTGTACTGAGCAACTCTAAACTGCAATGTATGGTTATGCTGTGTTGGGAACCCTTTCTCTTTACTTCTGTCAGAAACAAAATGCCCTGGAGTAGTCCTGTAAAAAGGAAATGAGCAGATGGGTTTTTACTGGGGAACAGATATGAGGCCTTGACTGAGTTACAACTTAGAACAATTCACTTGTGTCATTAGAAGAGGTACTTCAGTTTAGATCTTGCTTTTTATCCAGTACTTCCTAACAGCCTGGGATGAAAAAGTCCTCTTTGGATCCTCTAAGGTTTGTTAGGTTTTTTTGTTGCAGCCTTAAAAGTGCTGGTTTCTGTGTGGTTTTGGAAAGCACTGGTCTGAAGTCAGCTCTGATTGGTGAGACTTTCTTACTTCCAAGCAGCCTTATTTTTTTAATACAGCAGCTCCATGTCACATAGCTCTGAATTCACCATTCTTAACTGATTTGTTTGTTTGGTTTGTTGCATTTTTTTAAAAGGTTGAGGAATTCTTAATTCTCAACTAAGTCATTATTTCTGTTTTAGGCACGTGGACTCCATTTAATCCAGCAACAGTCAGGTCAATTCTTGGTGAGTGTAATTGTGTGATGTGACACAGTCCTAAGATACTGTTTTTTTATGTTCAGATGATTGATTGAGAATGCTCTCAATTGCTACACTATTTTTTTTCCTCAGAGTGCCCAGCAGTACTAAGTTAAATTATCTTCCCTTTTGATTAATAGAGGAATGCCCTTTGCATACACATATGTGCATAATTGATTAGATAATAAATGTATTTTATGCATGAGGAGATTTTTATCTTAAATTTTCTAAAAAGATATTATATAAATTGTCTTGGGAAGTAGTTCTTCCTGTCTTGATAATTTAAGCCTGTGTTTTACTCCAAAAATACCAAAGAGAAGCTTTACAATGCTTGAATTCTGTTAGTGTCTAAACTAATTGCCAGTAATGTGGAAGGTGATGGTGGTAGAAAAGAAGGATGAAGGTTCAAGCACAATAAATCAAATCTATTCTATCACAAAGTTCATAAATCCAAGGACTACATTTTTTGCTTTGTTTTCAGTAAGTGTTTAGCAGCAGTCTGAGTTCCATTGCTGGGTGTCATGCTTATGGTATAAAGATAACAGTATCAGTAAGTCAAATGCAGATGATTATCCCAGCACTCTTGGAAATCATGTGAGACTTTTTAATGTGTCCTTAGAAAAGAACAGTCCACCCCTTTGCCCATTTTGATTTATACCTGGATGATCAATCAAGCCCTCAGTATTTTCAAACTGAAAATGAAAACTTAGGAAAAATAAACATTCTGTGATTTATTCTGGTACTTTTATCTTGCTTTATCATTTTTTCCTTCAGTGGATGACTGCTTGCTTTTTCTTGGCCAAACTTTCCAAATTACCACTTGCATTTTAGCAGTTTCTTTTCTCTATTCAGCACCTTCTACAGAGCACTCTTGCTATCTACTTAAAGTCCTGGCAGATCTTGTTGAGGAGTAGTATGACTAAGGTTTTATATGTGTTTCTTACTTTTTATTTCAGGCATGTTTGACAGAGAAAACAAAGGGGGTGTGAACTTCAACGAATTCACGGGAGTCTGGAAATACATCACAGACTGGCAGAATGTCTTTCGAACGTATGACAGAGACAATTCTGGAATGATTGACAAAAATGAACTAAAGCAAGCACTAACAGGTTTTGGTAATTCATTAGAAATTACAGTTTTTACTGGGTTATGCCATAGAATGAGCTGCTTACTGGTACTGTTGCAGAGCTGTATTGCTCAGACAAATGTGAGTAAAAATGAGGGAGGTGAAGGGCAGCTGTCCTTTTAGGTATAAGGTACCTTTTAACGATGTCCATGCCAGAGGCACATGATTTTTAAAGCTTTTTCCTTAAATAGAGAAAAAGGAAAATATTCCACACATGTCCTGACACATCCAGTCCCAGTCTCCTCTGTTACACACTCTGAGAGGGTTACTGATGCTTCAGGCAAAGTCTGAACTTACACAGTACTTGATAGAACTTGCCGCTTATTTTAAAATAAGGCCAGCTGTCCATGCTATGAGAGCATTCTGGTGGCTAAGGAACTTTCATTCCAGTCACTTCACCTGTAAAGACTTGAGCTGCAGCCCTAAACCATTCCTTCAATCAGTCACCTTAATCTGTAATTACAGATTATACAGTCATTTACTGTGACTGTATATAATTACTATTGAGCATGGGTTTTATTGCATGCATTTTAGTTTAATAGAGATATTTACGAAAATCATTGTAACTTCTTACTGTTTCTGGTTTTGTTAACACATGCCTGCTAAATAACCTTGTTCTTTTTATAGGACTGCAGTAATTGAAACCTTTTAAAGTATTTCTCTTTTTCCAAGGTTACCGACTGTCTGATCAATTCTACGATATCCTTATTCGGAAATTTGACAGACAAGGAAAAGGACACGTTGCTTTTGATGATTTTATTCAGTGCTGTGTTGTTCTACAGGTAAGAAAGGAGATGTACTTTGATGTCAATTGAAAAAAAAATTACCTTTTCTTAAGCTTTTCTGGTTCTCACTTTTAACAGTGGATCTAGAACTTGCTTTTATTTATAGTAACCCATCTGATCTAAGTATATGCCAAGTGCTAGAACCATCTTTGTGTACTGGTCTTCATTAGTAATTCCTTTGTATCTCAAGTAAATTGCATCATTACTGCAGTGAGGCATCTTTATATAAAAGACTGTAAAATGGCTACAGAGGGGATGAACAGTCAGGATTCATAAAGAAGCCCAGGTGGCAAGGGCTGCAGTTCCCCTAGAACAAAAATGTCTATTTTTCTTTTCTACAGTCTGAACCTCCCCTATAACAAAAATGTCTATTTTTCTCTCCTCCTCAGAGGCTGACTGATGTGTTCCGGCGGTACGATACGGATCAGGATGGCTGGATCCAGGTGTCCTATGAGCAGTATCTTTCCATGGTCTTCAGCATCGTATGACACCCACAACAATCGCACACTGGCGTTACACAGACTGCAGTTGCCAAATCATCCTCTACTGAATAAGATCATTGATGTATTATAATGGATGTAACATCACATTCTTAAATTTTGTATGTTGGTAATCATCGTCAGAATCTGTACTTGAGTTGGTTTTTATTTTGTATTATTGTATGATATGACCATCTCTGCTTACTGTAGTACAGAAAGCACAGAATCTAGATTTAACCAGTATAATGTTGAACATTACCTCTTACACATATCCTGCATGGGGGAAATGACTCTCTAGAAATGCCAAATTAAAATGATGCTTGTTAGTTTATATCAGTTGACAGAAGTTGCACAACATGTTTTGCATGTGCCTTACTTTTATAAGAGTTTAATGTATTAATTTTTAAATACAGAATTTAAAATTAAGTAAAAATACTAGGTCAACTTTTAGTCTATTTCACTTTTGTAAAGCTTTAAGGGGGTGGTGATTTTATTTCTGTATTCTTATTTTCTATGACTCAGGGATCTCTCCACTTGGATGGCCTTTATTTTCTAGCTGCCTCCTTCTTTCAGGGTATCCTTGGGCTGGCTTCAAATACAACTTCTTCACATCTGTGAAGAAGGTCATAACTGCATCTCCCTTGATAAGTTCCCCACAAAAATGAACTCTGAATATGCTCCCTTTGCTTAGTTGTCTCATTTAACATCAGAAATTTCCTTTTTGTGCTGAAACATTAAGTTGCAGTGGCCTTGAAATGACAGTCAGACTTTCTCACAACTCTACTCTCACCATTTACAGCTAATGAGAGAGAGTGGAAAAACTGATTCCTGACACAAATCATCTCTTGTAATGACTCCAAGGAAGCAACTTGGAGGAAGCAAAGAAAACAACAAAAAGGAGTTACAATGTTACTTCCAGGTGACCCTGAGAAGGGCTCAAATGGTCAGAGAATGGCACAAATAACACAAAGGTCACACGTTCAGTCCCTGTATGGTCCATTCACTGAAGAACTGGATTTAGTCATCCTTGTGGCCTCTTTCCAACTCCAACGATTCTGTGTCTCATCCTGAGTGTCTGGTGTGAAGGCAGCAAAGCGACAACTGCAACTGTTACTAAACATCTGTCATGCAGAGAAGCTGCTACTATTTGTCGGTGACAATCAGACCCTCAGTGACAACTCAGCAACACTCTGAACTCTTCCGGTGTCACATATGTGGGGAAAAACCAATGGCCACCACAGCATAAGCACACAGAAAATGGGTTTTCCCAAAGCACTTTTGGAATCGTCACCCAAAAGGCAAGGAATTGGTTTTGGTTGATGAGGGAGATCAGGAATAACAACCAATGCAGAAACTACCTCATCCAACAGCTTTGAAAGTTAGTTATGCTGAAGAAAACAAGGGAAAAAGACTTCCGCATTACTCTTTGAACCTTCCCTCCCTGGAAGGCTGAGATAATAACTATATGTGCTCTCTCCAGAAAATAGAAGAGCCCCAAATTTCAGGGTTCAAAAAAGCTCCCTGGTTTCTTTCCCACTAAGAAATCTCCCTTTGGATCATACACCCACAATAAAATCCAGTAATTCTGGAAAGCATTTTCAGGAGTACTAGTAAGTCCATGGTACAAACTAAAAAGCTGGAATCTGAGGAACTTCCCAAGTTGTCTCCCCCTGATGTCTCCATGTCCAGCTGGCCTTGTATTTCACTGCCCTTGGTGCAGAACAGCTGGCTCAAGCATTTCCTAAAGGGGCAATAAGCTATGGCACTAGGTTTTTAAGGAAATTGGAAATTGCTCCAAGGGCTCAGGTGCATTCTGAAGCCTCCATGCCAAGGCCTGTGATGGAGCTGCATTGGTGCTGACAGGTGCCGGGCATGCAATGCTGCTCTGCAGGCTGTCGGGACCTACTTTATTTCTTGAGGTTGTTTCTTGAAGAAGAATTGGAGTCTAGACAGAGTTCTGCTCCAATTCTGTACTATACAGGGGCAGGAAATAGCAAAGGGTTTCCTTGGCAGTAAGGAATACTCAGCACTCTACAGTTCAGCAAAGCTTTAATAAATCAGTGCTGTCTTAATTTAAACCACTCCAACTCCACTTTAAAATGCAAGAACTGTTTCCCCAGTGCAGGACTCTGCACAACAGCAAAGGAGGAACAATAAACGTTGCCCAGAAGGAAAAATAACAGAACATGTAGGTGGGAAGAACATCTAATTTGGGTGGAGGTCATCCAGCTGCTGTATGCCACTGGGGTATACAGTGATGGTAGTAAAATCTAAAAGGGAGTGAGGAATGGGGAAAAGAGTTCTCTGCAACCTCAAATGAAAAGGTCTTAACTCGAACTGACAGAGTTGCAGCAGTAATATTTTCTAGTAACATTCTTTTTCTATAGTTTCTGTGAGAAAAAAAGCTATGTTAGTAACATTTGTGTAAATAACTTCTGGTAATTTTTAAATATAGATATACTAACTGACCAATCCTACAGACTTTTAAACCTGGCAGACACCTGTGGTAGAAAAAACGTAATTTTCTCTTTTACACAAGAGGGTTGACTATGTAATTCAGTGGATGGAAGTGTATGACACAACTACAAGGTGTGTGACATTATAAACCACTCCAACACTTCAGTAAGTATGAGCAGTAAAGAAGACAATGAACAGGAATGAAAAAGGAAAGTGGATCTTTTCAGATGCAAAAGCAAAATAATGACAGAAGAAAAATTTTAGGGAATTGAGTTTACATACTCAATAATAAATTGTTTTGTTGAGTTTTTATTATAATTTACATAACAAGATCCAAAATGTTTTATGACAGCTCTTGAAGACTAACCCTGCTTCAGCACATGTATTTAATGCACAGAGACACAGTTCCTGCATGAGTGAGAAGAAAAATGATAGTCCACAATGCAGCAGTGAAAAGGAAAACAGACACTCAGGACTAAACTGTCTCACTTCTTTTCTTCAGCTCCATGTAAGCTGGTTTTAATTACATAAAGTAGATATCTAAAGTCAGGCATTCATAAACATGTGGCTCTGATACACATCATGAACTGAGTATTACTCAGTACAATATTTTGTTTGTTTATTTTTCCTGTTATTTTATCTGATTGTCTTATGGGTTCTACTATTACGTAATACGTGTTTGCCAGTAGAAAGAGTCAAGAATTTTTATTTTAGCATGGGTCCATCCACCAAATGAGTTTTTAGGACAATTTATAATTATTTTATTTTGAACAAGATTCAAAATTTGGCATATATTTCACACCATTTCTTACACTGTAAAAATGAAACTAATATGCCCCATTACATACCAGTCCTCTAGTATAAATTATGTCTTCCTCATATAGCATCACATTAAGACAGAGAATACTTTTGCTCTGACATTCTCCTTTCTTTGTCTAAACAGAAATGTAGTGTATCAATTTCTAAAAATAATTCTAATTATAAAGCCTCAAATTAATGGAACTGGCCTTACATTTGTATAAGAGAAGTAAACCAGTATTTTCAATGACTATTCTTCCTAAGTAGGTAACATAAAAGTAAACCTTTCTTTCTCTTCTGAATTGAGAGGGGTATTAAAAGGATTAGCTTTTTGCTGACAGAATAATTTTAACATATTTCCAAAAAATAACAAAAGATTTCTTTTCTGTAATATACTAAGATATAACAAATACATTACAAAAAGCTTAAACAAAATAGTATGTTCACCCATGATGTGCAAGTTCTTGTTCCAGCTATATTTCACATGTTAAATCGTAAACCCTACCTCCCTTTACCTTTCCCAAGCTGGTCAAACACAGAGTTAAATGCAGTCTCTTTCCTGAAAGCCAAGTGATGGAAATTCTCAAATCCCTTCATCTGTTTCCAGTTCAGCTTTTGCTCCTCCTTAATCTTTCTCTCTAGTTTCTATTAGCACATTGACAAATGTCTCAATATTTATTTCTGTAAAGGGGAGATAAAGACATTTGGAGTTACTTCTGTATCATAATATATCCATAATACAGCATCGAGAGTGTGAAAACGGAAGTTTTACTATTAAGTAGCTACCTCATTAATTCTAGAACCAGAAGCATAGTTTTGTCCAAACTCATGCCCAATGACAGCTATGCAGTAGCATATGCCCACTTATCTTTAAATCCCTCTGATAATCTATTTCCAAAGGAGAAACTCTCACTTTGAGTAGTGTATCGCTATTCACAACATTAATAACTATTTCTACAGTAATTGGAAAAAAAGAAATTGACACGTAATCAACCAGCTCTTTGATAACATTTCTCTTGCTATCCCAATGGGTTTTGATTCATTTGGATTATCTATTATAATGCCATCCAGGTTTGGTTCTGCATGCATTCCAGTATTTTTTTTCTTTATGCCAATACATTCCTCTCCCATTGTTGCAAACCTGCCAGTACAAACTCATGATACAAATTGCTAGTTATAAAAAGATGACCTAGGACAAACCTTTCAATTCAGGAAATTTTTGTGCTATCAGAATCTCCTCCCACTCACTAGTTGTCAACTCCCATCTAGTTGTCAAGAGGCACAATGTCCTCAGAGAGACAACAATGCCTTTCTTCAGCTGATACAGATGTGAGCAAAATAAGCTCAACAGCTCATCCTATCTCTGCATCCTGCAATCTCCTGCTTACGTTAAAGCAACTATACTGATGTAACTCATTTCACATGATGTAAACTAATCACAATCTTACTTGGAGGTGCTGGGTATTATGGAGCCAGCTGTTTGAGAATCCTGGTCATTGGAGGTACTTCCTTTCCTAGTAGTCTGTTCACAGTGTTGGGACCAAAACCGACATTAAGTCCGTCTGAGCTTCTGAACTGCTGGTGATATGGGTATGAACCACTGCCAGAAAATGAGTCCTGATGTGAACTCCAGTCTCTTTGGTAGCCTGACTTCTGATACCTGAATCCTTGACACCTAAATTCCTGCTTCCAGCTAGATCCCAAGTTCCAGCTATAGTCCTGCTTCCAGCTACAGTCCTCATTCCACTCATTCCACCTAGTGTCCTGGTGCCACCTGGAGCCACCTCTTCCTGAAACAGCAGAATTTGAAGATGTATAAGTATTCACAAACTCATTGTTTTTGTAAGAGGAATAGTTTTGTGAAGGATAGTTTGTAGAGTATCTTCCAGAGGAAGGATATGAGGCAGAAGAATTGGGATAGGGTAATTCTTGGTTACTTATAGGCCCTGCATTTTTACACACTTGTTGATTCCTCCATTTTGTATTTTCCATGCCAAATGACAGTCTGTTATCACACAGCTCACTTCCTTGCACATCACTGGATATGTATTCTGCTGAGTACTCCTTCACTGTGCTGGTCTCATATGAAGAGGCCCCAGCAGCCAAATTCGTGCAGGACACGGAGTTTCGGAGCTGTCTCAGCCATCTGCTGACACCACCGACAGCACAACCAGGCTCAACAGCAAGGGAGTCCGTGAGTGGAGACACCATTGCAAAGTTGTCAGATCTCAGATGGCATGAGGATGATCCATCATCTGCTTGGTAACTGTTTAAGTGAGCAGGAGCAAAAGAAGCACCTTCAGAACACTCCTCATACTGAGACAAAAAACCTTGATTCCAGTCAGAACTTCCTGAATAAATAAAGGGCACCAAAAGTTAGCAAAATATTAAAATACCAACTGCAAACACAACTACTTAGAGATTTTATGATGTGTCCTTCTGTTATTTTCCCATTTCCTGCTTTATGTCTTATCTGAGTTTGGCATCTTTTCACCCAAAAATTCTAACAGTAAATAGATCAGGAAGGGTTACTGCCTGAATTTTCAATAACCTCAACTGCTATAGCACTGTTCAGTGAGACAGGAATGTTTTCAGGCAGTTAAGTCATTAAAGCTGCAGAAAATGATATCCTGAACTGACTAAGAGGGCAAAGACACACAGTACACCAGCTGAGAAGCACTATGGCTGGCCATAAAACTAAATTTTCACATAAATTTTCACAATCTGTGCAGTCTCCAGACTAGAGTAAACAAACTAATAGAACGAAGTATCTAAATTACCTCTGTATTCTACATCTGGCCCATAGTGTTCTGGGACGCTTTCTGGAAATTCATCTTGAGGTGCTGACATCTGTGGGCCTAAACTGTTGGCACAATTGTCCTAGGTAAAGCAAAAGGTCAGAATGTCTGTTTGCAAATGCAAGAATTTAAAAACTTTACAAATTCTAAAAAGCAACAAATTTCCCACAGAGAGTTAGCAAAGTACAATTTTAGGTGATAGCAAAGTCTATATGAGGGATATGTTGTTGCCACATTATACCACAATTTTCCAAAGTGTTATTTGGAAGAAGTACGTGTCTGGAACACAGAAGGAGGTGTCTGGTGAAGACAATGTCTTCTGTTTCAAATTCATTGCCTCATCTCGCTCTTATCATCACCTGGCTAAAATATAAAACTGGTGCATATGCAAATCCTCCTCCATCTAGGGAATGCAGAATGGAAGGCCCAGCTGACAGATTAAGCTATAGAAACAGTAACTGTTGTTGGTGGCAGAATTTGCACAGAGACAGTTACTGTAGCTCACCTGACATGGAATAAACAATTGAGAAAACAGCCTGAAATAGCTTTCAGAAAAAAACACATCCTGAATTTTGTGAACTAGAAGCTGCCTGAGTGATGACTCATTTTCTCACAGATTCTGGTCCTTCTTCAGACTCCTTTTTCCACAGGTAGTCAATGTCTTTGCAAAGAAGCTATGGAGGTTTGTAAGGACCAACAGATCATCACGAACATCTTGGCTACCTTAGTCTTAACAGATTAAAACTCTCAACTGAGAGCAGAGCTACAAATTATGAGACAGACAGACCTACCCACAGGCCCATGAAAGAAAAAAGTGGCACATTTGGGTGGCACTTAAAGCCTCATTGATCTTAGAACAAAAGCTATCAAGAGAGAGACCACCACAAAAAGGATTACAACCTGTCAAAATCGTGCCCAGAACAGAACACAGACACAAAAAAAAAACCAGCCAGAACAGATACATGATGATGGAATACTAAGAGAAATGTGCTATGTAATTAATATCTTTGTTACTTAGAAATTGTAAAAAAAGAAAATTTAAGTACATTTAACTGGGATTTTTGACCCATGCCTGAACTGTTACAGGTTGGCAGGGTGTTAACACAGTGAGTTTAACCACTCCTCTCCTCCCAATGGTAAAACAACTCTGGACAAGATTTAATTACTTACTGCTGCTTTCTTTTCACAAAAGGCCTTCAAAGCTTCCATGAGTCCTTGTGTAATGTGAACGACAAGTGTTGCTTCTGAGTCTGAGGTGATGTGAAAAGTCTCCTGTTGAAAAACATGATTAGAATTGGTCATTAGGATGCTGAAGTGTCATATACACAAACAGATCAAAGTTATACTTTGATTTTGGTATAACCAAATTTATACTATTGGTTAACATATGTCATATATGATAAATTGTATACAAAAACATTAAAAAATTTGGAACATAATTATAGCTTGATAAAAGGTAAAACATAAACCTGGATTTCTGTGCCACTCCTGTACTGTCAGTCCATAAACATTTTGTTGCAGACAGAGAAGGGCACAAATCCTAAATTTATATTTTCTGTGTAGAAAATTAAATAAAAAATAAGCTTCAGGCTGATTACTAAGTAAATGAATTTATAAGTGATTACAGTAAGTTAGAAGAATACAAGCAGTCTTTTGCAAGAAATAGCTGTGATTCCTGTTAGATGAAAGTCAATGAACTACCAAGTTTTTTGTAGTTTACTGATTATCCCTTAGACTTCCTTTTTTTTTTTCTCTCTCTCTGTCTTTCTGAAGTCACAAGTAACCACAGCATGGAAGACATGAAGCACATATTTGAAAACATTCTACTTTTGATTTTGGTATATAAACACAATTTGGACTCAAATGAAGCTTTCCAATTGCTTTAGGTACAGAACATGACTTTCACAGAGTAAAACAGTGAACACAAATGGTCAGGTATTTTCATAAACTGAAAAGACAAACAGAAGCTTATTATGCCACTGTCAACAGCAACAGAACTGATAAAACTCCCCCAATCAATCCAAGACCAGCAGCTGTGCTCTCTCTGGCAGCCAGACCAGACTGGCTCCTCTCACCCATCATTATCAACCATCCCATTTGACAGGGGCAGGCAGCAGTGCCTGAGCACCATCAGAGCTGCTAATTAACACTGCTTGTCAGGGTGGATCCTCAGCTAAGGGGAGAGTCATCCACAGGAAAGGAGAGCTCATATTTAATCCAGTCAATTGCCCTGAGCTAAGCTACAGCTGCACTAGCTTTTCAGGGCAGAGTCCACTAAAATAGAAATCCATGTTGCAGTCAGATGAACTTGATCAGTAATCATAGGCTCCTTCACAATATTCACTGGTGAATCATACTGGTGAAATGTCACAACTCTCATCATATTTATTTTACATACCAAGAACTCCAGAGCTTTCTGTTTCCTAACAGGATCATTCTGTGGGATTGTAGAATAGAGAAAAAAAAAAATTAAAAACTGAATTTTACAGCAGTTGCTGCATCATCTTGTACAGAACAAGACATTTTAATATTTTACTCAACAACGAAAGTCAACAGAAAGAAAAGATAATTTTAGGTCACAGCCACAAACATGTAACCTTAGATCCTCAGTATCAGTTTGGTAGCAGCTACACAAACACAGCTGCATTACTTCCAATACCAGGAAGAACACATTTCACATCTAAACCACACGTCTACAGGAGCTATCTTTCCCAGCCCTTCCTTTTGCTTTCAGGAGCAAAATTGTGTTTAAAACATCAAGTGCTCAGCTGCATTTAGCACAGTACCTGACCAGCCTAAGGCTTACACAACCAACTCTGCCACTAAGATAAAAACAAGGCACTTCTCAGTATTTGTCTCCAGAGCTAATCAGGACAGATACTTCAGGGATCATTTTGAATTTCACCTTCGAGTTAGAAAAAAGGATTATAACTCTTTAGACATATCTTAAGATTTAGACCAAACTTTCAGTATAGAATAGTCTTGATCTGAAGAGGGACAAAACAGGGAAGGGGAAACTGCAGCATAGGCTGAGACCTGGCCTGGAGACACTGGCTCTGAGACTCTCAGTGGCTCTGAACAGGATTTGTGAGAGCTAGAGTGAATGTACTGTATTCTTTTCCCCTCTGCTGTGAGAAACACAGAACTCTGACCCACTAGGTCAATTGCTTCTGTAACAATATTAATAAAATAGCAAATGAAGCCTAAGAGTAAGCATTTTCCAGAAAAATTAAAAACAAGCATAAAGAAACTGCTACACCATGAGACACTTGTGGGTATGTGAACACTTGTGTGGAGTTACTGCCTCTACATACCTCAGGCTTATAATCATCTTCCCACCTTAGAAGAAAGAAATTACAGTATTAAGATGCATTATAAAAATTACTAAAACATTAGGTTTACTCATAGTATCTAGAACCAAGATATTTCAGTTTCCAAATTTATATCTCCTACTAATACTGGATACCTTTCTTTACAAAATAACAGTCATTTAAATATGCTGCAAAGATCCTTATTCTGACTGACTCTCAAACACATCAGCAGTACAGATGAAATTCTTTACAAATAAGCTAAAGGAGATGACTAAAATAATAGTGAGTTGGATTTTTTCTTTCTATATAAATAGCTTTTTATGAAACTTACTCAGCCAATGATATCCCACATTGAATGGAAGCAGCTGGAAATTTCAATTGCAATTACTTTTTGAGTGCAGCATTTCAAAAGCCATAGCTACTATTTCCTCACAGACAAAAAGGAACAATTTACTGAAGAGGAGTAAGTACAGTGGAAAGGCAATATAAAAAAATTTACCATATGTCATGATATTTGCTACAGAAAAATAGGTTTAAAAATGACTTTTGATTCTCCTGTGTGGGTAGTACTCTCACCTTGCTTTCTTCTGCAAAGGCGCTAGAAAATGAAAAAGAATTATTAGTAACAATTATTAGTAGTAGTAAAAAGAATTATTATCACAAGGCTTGCACTGCATTACTGCAGAAGCAGCATTACACAAACAGAACAGTTACTGGCTGTGAAGTGGCTGCAGTTTCTGAAAAGGGCAGGATTCAGCAGCAGATGGAACACACTGCAATCTTAGAAACCAGCAGGCATCCTTGATGAAGTCTATGGGAGACCTAAGCCCTAAAGACTTTGCAGGGTACCTTACAGTAGCTGTGTCCAGGCAGCTAATCCCACACAAGAAGGCTGTATGGAATAAACTGAGGTGGGACTGTCTCTTCCCCACAAAAAAAGTTACAGAGTCTGCACATGGGTTTTTTCTGAGTAAATACCAGTGAACCTAAAAGCTGTACATACAATGCAAAGTTTCCATAATAAGAAATTATGGGGGTTGGAATGTCTGATTATCTCTATCCATGTATAAGCATGAGGAGAGATAGAGGGAAAGCTCAGCAAAACAAGGCAGTCTAAAACAATAATTACAATTCAGAGAACCAGCTACTGCATGGTAAATAACTTATCACTTCTTAAGCACTTATCAACACAGGTGTTCCAGGATAAGCAACAGGAAATGTAACAAGTGACATCTTTGGCCTACAAGACATGGCCAAAACACTTGTGTTGCCATGTTAACCAGTTCCCATTAAGTCCCATTAAGTCCAACACATGCTGATGAAGCTGTTAATGTGCGTTTGTCACTCACACACTAGAACATCTGTACTTGTGGCCTTTCTTAATTATATCCCCAAACTCATTCTCACTATCAGAAGAGTTTTGAAATTTGCCAGTGTGATCTAGTCTGAAGTTACTTACTGCTGCTAAGCCAGCAATCAAGATTTTCTTCTAAATAACCAGAAGGGCTCTTTTTTCACTCACTTGATGCTGACCTTATCACCTAACCACAGCAAACCTTTATATTGAAAGGCACAATGCTTCCCTTTTGTCCATTTTTCCAGAGTGTCATATCACATAGGACCAGGTGGGATCACTCTTTTTGATGTTCCAAATTGACATTTGACTGTCTTTCACTTCTGTGGAAGTCTGCACACTTGACTGATATCAGTTTACTCTGAACTGAGAATTACTGAGCTAGTTACCGGGTCACATTCCCTTTTCTTTGCAAGAGACACAGAGATCAAAAAGATTTCTGCCACCTTGTTTTGCAGACCAACATTTGAAAGTACAAGCCACAGAAGCCACCAACAATACATAAAAAAGCACTGCTGTGGTAGGCTCCTACAGCAGGATTCAAACTGACAAATTCCATTGATCTATGCAATCTTCACCCACTTCAAACCTACCTTCCTTCTGATATTAATACTAAGATCAAAAGGTAGCAAGGAGATATTCTCCAGATCAGTATCATTAAGGATCTACATCACTTCTACAGTAACAAAAGATGTAACTCAGCCATACTCCATGAGGGAAGATGCTGGGTTTATGTTTGTGGGTTTGGTTTCCATCACTTGTCCCAATGGACTTGCTAAAGAATGGTAATGTCCACTTTCGCCAGTAATTTCGCATGTAAGTCTTTTGATGACAGAAATGAGGTGAAGGAGACTTTATCAGCTTATTCAGAGAAAGCCATCAAGTACCATTTTGCCATACTTTTTCATTTTCTTTGATCAGCAAATTACTGCAGTTATCATAAATACCTCCGGAACCAAGAAGTTAAAAAATACCTAAGGAAGACTGGAAGTCCGGAAATTTCCTTCTTTCCTCATTTCAAAAATCACAAAAATCAGAAAAATCCTTGACAACATTTTGTGGTATTACAAGTTGAATCTTTTACATCAGTCAAACCCTTTGAGTTCAACTAGGAGGTCAAATATCAATTCTATCACATCTACTATATTCAAGAAATTCACAGACTTACATGAGGGAGCTGGCCTTGCATAACCTTCAACCTAAAAATAGAAAAACTTTCATATTAGACCTTCTGATTAAAATTTCATAACTACAGTCTCAACTGCAAGTACCTCTAGGAAAGGAACAAGTTATTTTATTTATGCCAACATAATTAAATAGAATTAAAGTAAACTAACTAAATGCCTCACACACAGATAAAGAATCCTGTAAATACAAATGAAATCTGAGAGAAAATTTGCTCACATTTGAGAAAATTAAAGTTGCAAAAATTAAAAATTATTGAAGTTAAAGAAAGAAAATTTCTGAACCACTGAATTCAGACTGAACAATTTTCAATTTAAAACTTCTAAAAACTTCGAAAATATAAAGATTTGTTTTTTTCCAGATGAATTTCAATACTGCTGTTCTTTTCCCTGTATTTTTCAGGGCAGCCTTAGTTCAACTCATTACTACACTTACTAGAAACACACAGAAATTTAACAAGCTTTGTCAGCAGTACTTTTAAAATTTACTCTATTAAACATAAATGCACTGATAAAAGGCACATTAAAGGATACTTTACATTTACTTCTAATTACCTTATACATTTTTAATCCTTCACTCTTCTCTAGCTCTCCTGCTATCCGTTTGAAAAACGAGACTTTGCTTTCTTTTCCATTTGCTGGTCTTCTCCTAATTTTATCTGGAAATACTTTTGACTGCAAACAAAACCAGCTTGAAAAGGTTAATATCAAAATTTATCACAGTGTTTTAAAAATTACACATTTCACCTTCTGGACAAGCTCCCAAAGGACTGGTGAACATTGATTTGAATATTATGAGCTAATTTCTTCTCCACAAAATATCTACTCAAATTCTAGAGTTACTAAAGTAGTCTTCAAAACAAAAAATGGATACCATGCAAAGCATGCTGCCAAAAGGAAACATTCTCTGTACCAAATCCAGCAATGCTATGGATATGCTGGGGAATAAAAAAGTATCACATTGTTTTTGGAACCTGATCCTGAATGCAATCTAAACACTTAGGAACAGACTTTGGAGCTGAAACAGACAGGCATGCCCAGACTGCATTGCCTTAATAGCCCACAGCATCAGAGCTCTTCATGTTGGTCTGACTCAGGGAGAGTCAACTATACAAATACTGGCAATTTATCATATGGGGGTTTAAACTTCAAACAATTTAATTATTTAGAAAAAAAAAAAAAAAAGGGGACTATCATTAAGAAATGTTGATCAAAATGCATTAAAATTACTCACAATGTATTCTTTTCTGTGTTTATGTCCACTAAGATGTTCTATCATAGGTGCCACCTCTGCATGACACCCACACAGCCTGCACTCATAACGTGGGTCTTCTTTTCCTTCAAATCTGATTTCAACCACATGTTCTAAACCTGTAAAAGCGAGTTACAAATATCTCTATTTTACCACAGACTACTGAAACAAATGTATTCTTTTCCATGCTGCTCATTAAATTCAAAATTAACGTATGAAATTATTCCATTTTCAGAATTTGAGACTCCTTCAGGATCACTTCAACACTTCTTTGGACCACTATTATCACATCAGCTAAATTTATCTCTTTCCAATGTCTTATTCTGAAAGGAAATACACCATCTATGGCAGATTTCCAAGCCCACCAAAAATATTTCATGCACCTTTACTCCTGTCTGGGATATTTTTTTAAGAAACTAAGAAAGAGAATGAGAACAGGAAATGCCCTACAAATATCTAAATTTAAAAACTGCATTTAAAATTTAGTCAAACATAATTTGGACAGTGTCCGAGCAAAAGCAGATGTAGGAAAGAAATTAATCACTTCACAAAACTGAATCTTTCATAATCTAAAAACGTTCCATAAACGTTTAAGAATTTTAAGAATGAAAATAGGATTTTTCTTCATTTTTCCTAGAAATTACTGAGATAATCTCTTAAAAGTATTCAGAAATCTTCAAGTTTAAGCCTTCTTACCTAGCATGAAAAGTTTTATTCTGAAAAGCTTGAACATAATAAATTTAAAAGAAGTTTGAAACAAATAGGAAAATCCTGCATCTGTTCCTTTATGTCATAATTTCCAGTACTCTGTATTCTTGATGGATTGATCCAGCCAGCAGTTCAAGAACCACCACATAGCTGCTTGCTCACTCATATCCACACCCCTCAGCAGGGTGGGAAGAAGACAGGAAGAACAAAAACAACAAAACTCACAGACTTAAAGACAGTTTAATAAGTTAAGGAAAGAGAGGTAAAAAACCCCCAAAACCAACCAACATGCAGAAACCCATCACTCACTTCCCTAGAGATACCCACCCACAGTCTCTGAACAGCCACCTTGGAAATTAAACCCTGCTGCCATCCTTCTTTTTTCTTTCTTTACCTCAATTGTGATTCCTGAGCATAACATTACATGCTACAGAATATCCTCTCTGCCAGTTTGGTTCAACTGCCCTGGATGTACCACCTCCCAGTCTCTTGCCCACCCCCAGCTTATTCAAGGGGTGAGGACACAGAGTAACGAAACAGTCTTGATGCAGGTGCACTGCTCAGCAACAGGAAAACTCACTGGGGTGTCATCAAAACTGCTTCAGTCACAAATCCAAAACTTACAGGCTGCTATGAAGAAATTCAACTCCATCTCAGACCTGCTACAGTATCATACTGCTACATCTTAACTCTGAAAATAAACTATCACCAAATGAACTGAGAGTGCTCTTGCAAACAAAGTGTTTTCTATTACAAATGCTTATATTATAGTAAAGTATTAATATTAAAAAGCCTAGCAATTTATTATGTGGATTAACTACAAGACAATGCACTAAACAGAGACATTTCCTGCTAACACTAGGAAATCTGCTACCTAGGCCTTCAGAGAACCTGTTTCTCTAGGCCACCAACTTGGAACACTAAGGCCACTGACAGGCAGCCTTGCTTCTCTCTTAAGGGTTGCCTATTCTAGCAGTTAGAAAGCATTAAAATTAATCTCACTACTTCTAGTATAGCCAAGGACAGTGATGAAAAATCTCAGTACATAGAAATATCTGGATATCCCACCAAATGGAAAGCCACAAAGAACCACGAGTGATGACAAGTCACCAGTGGTGTGAAGTCCAGTTGAATGCAAGAAGGTAGCAGTGCACCCAGGGGTCAGTACTGGGTCCATCCTGTTCAAAACCTTCATTAATGATCTGGATGATGATATAGAGCATAACCTCAGAAAGACTGATGATGACACATAACTGGGAGGGATGCCCAATACACCAGAGGGCTGTGCTGCCATCCAGAAGAACCCTGATTTGCTGGAGCTGGGCTGTCAGGAAACTCAGGCAGATTAGCAAGGGGAAGTGCCGAGTCCTGCATCCAGAGAAGAACAAGCCCAGGCACCTGGGCATGCTGGGGGCTGGCCAGCCAGGAAGCACATTGGCAGGAAAAGACCTAGCAGACACCAAGCTGAAGATGAGCCAGCAAAGGCTGCTGGTATCCTGGGCTGCACAAGGAGGAGTGCTGGCAGCAGGCTCCACTCAGCACCAGCAGGGCCAGTCCTGGAGTGCTGGGTCAAGTTCTGGACTGCCCAGTACAAGTGACATGGGCATATGAAGGGCCATGAAAATCACAATGGTACTAGAGCATCTCTCCTTTGAGAAAAGTCTGAGAAAGCTGGAACTGTTCAGCCTGAAGAGAAGGCTCAGAGAGGATCTCATCACTGTGCATAAATACTTGAGGTGAGGATGCAAAGAAGGAGCTGTTTTCAGTGGTTCCTAGTGCCAGGACAAGAGGCAATGGCACAACTGAAACAGGAGATACTGTCTGAACATCAGGAAACACACTCTGACTGCAAGGGTGACTGAGCACTGGAACAGATTTCCCTGAGAGACTGCAGTTTTTCACCTTGGAGATGTTCAGAAGCCAAAAAAACATGTCCAGACAACCTCCTCTGGGACTTGAGCATGGGTTAAGATCAGCACAGGCCCCTTCCAACCTCAACTGTTCTATGATCTGGAAAAAGCTTCTTTACATAGATGGCTCCTTCAGGAACAAGTTAACAGTTAAGGAGGCCTTTATAATACCCCATGCAATAAACTATAAGTTAAATGGTATGAGATAGGTAAGTTATTAAATACATTTACAGAAAATGAAACTAACTAAAATCCCACCTTTTATTTCAAAAGAAAGCCATTTGGTAACAAATTAAAAGGCATACAATTTATAAAAAAACAAAACATACCAATAAGAGGTTCGTCTCTACTGGGATCATTCATAAAATCCTTCAGACAGGTTATGTGCCCTGTGAATGCTCTCTTCACTGAAGCAAAAAATACATAGATAAAGAGACATTATACATTACACAGTTTACACAATGTCTATGATCTTACAGGAGTTTCTAATGGGAGACTTTAATGGTGACAAAATTCATTCACGCTCTGAAATGTATAAGGAAAACAGGCAAGACCTCAGTCCCCCACAGAAAAAGTCCAACACATTGTCTTCCATAACAATTTTATACACAAGGATTTAAGGTCCTCTAGAAACTAATCAAATATGCAAAACAAGACTTCTAACACAATTCAGTTTACTGAGAAAATATACCAAGATATGTGACTCCAACAGCAGCATGTCCCAGACTGGGTCAGTTCTCGTGAAAAAAAGAAAAGCCACCAACCTCCTCTTTCCCTTAAAACCCTAATACTCATACAGCATTCTGGGACTGCTTGTTTGGAGTCTGAAGCTCAAAAGTTATACTGCCTTAAGGTTAACAAAGAACACAATCTTCACTAATACAACAAAAACTTTTTGAGCTCTGGGCAGCCCAAAGGCAGTATATTTAAGTCTGAACTAGCAGTGTTTCAAATCAGGGCTCCACCTTGCACCTCACTGAGTTTTAATAGCCTGGTTTTTGCTCTGCCTAAAACAGTTCTAAGCCATTCCTACTTAGCTTAGAATACCAACAGAGTTCAGCTTAATATACCTGCAAAACAATCTCAAAGAAGCATTAAGTGTATTCAAATGCTAGATGTTATAAACCACCATGATGAAGTGTTAAAATATGTATTTTTGTTCTGCAAAAAAAGTGCAGAACTAGAACTCATCTACCTAATTACATATAACTGACCACTGAATTACATAAGAGTAATTAACACTGCTAGTTTCTTCAAATCAGAGCAAACAAATAGAAATACCATAAGCACAGAACTATTACTGTATTCTTTCCCACTGGGATATCAGGTTATAGGTAAAAAATCCCAACCACAACTTCACAAGAAGAGGGAATTCCATATTAATTCTTATATATTAATTCCATTAGAAATATACCTGTGCTGCCATCAAGTCAAACTCCAGAATTGTACACAAAGAAAAACTTCACTAAGTTGCACCATTTAGATGAAAAATCTCTTGCAATTTCACAGTGCTACAAAATACTTCATGGGACACCTCCTGCCACAGCAACAACGCAGCCCATTCCCCCTCAAAAGCTCAGTCATCTTAAAATATTTAGTTGAGTTTTTTTTTTTTGCCTGAGGTGACATGCAGCAGCAGCATGTGACAGAGGCAACATGTAGCAAGTTGGTGTCATGTAATGCATTGCCACAGACAGACTTTTATCAACACCTAAATGCCTAATGTCATTCTCATGCATTTGTGTGCCTGTGCAGCAGCAGCTCACTGTGAGCTGGTTATTCCCAAGCTGACAGACAAAGGCATGTGATCTTTCTGACTTAATATGGAAAGATGTACACAGAAAAAAGTTTAAGGTCTCGTCAAGATAACGGCCATTTTCTTTGTGTTTCCTTACACACAACTAAAAACTCTTGTCTTTGTATCATCTTCAAAACAAACAACCCATCCTGTTCTTGGTTGATAGCTTTTGGTCTGTCATATTTTCATTGTACACTGAGAATGCCGCAAATTTTTTACTGAAAATTTCAACAACTAAAAAATTACTAGCTAGACTCACTATGATATTATCAGATAATCGTGAAGACAGAAACCATGTCTCAAGTTTGAAAGTATTTCTGTAGAAAAACTTGTAACTTTATATTCGCCTAAGATCATTTTTAAATAAATAAACCAATGCACAACAAAAAGAAATGGTTCAAATGTCTGGCAGCTTACATTTCTTCATAATCAAAACACATGCTTTAGTCATCATTGAAATAAAAACATCGATTTCAAAGCAGTATTTGAAAAAGGCATCATTTATATTCAGATACCTGGTCTGAGCACTCGAAACTTCATTGGAACTTGGATTAGAGCTGAAGAATCTAGGATAAGAGTTTGACAGTCAGATTACTTCTTCTCATTTGCTTTTATTAAGGACTTAGTAGATCATTGAAACATATTACAGAATTTTAACAGTTATCTTCATTTTGCAGTTTAATATAGGCTCAGTATTCCATCTTGATAGATTCCTTTTTTAACTTCATAACTCCATTCCACTCCCCCTCCCCATCAACACAAAATGCAAACACATAAATGTCACAGAAACACAGAATATTCGATTATTTAATTTTTAAGTGCTTTTCATACTGGATACTTATTTTCATAATTTTAACTATTCAGAATCATGCATGACAATCAATCTGTGTTCCACGTACCAAACAAAAGCTTCTGGTCTAAGCATCCAGAGCCTAAGCACAGTCCCAGACACAATGAATATAGTCATTAAGCTGCATCTTCTTTTAAATAGGGGTCTGTATCAGTTCCTAATCACTCAGAACTTCAAACAGAATGTTAAGGAATTTCTCCCTTGCCCCTCTCTCCCTCAAATCCATAGACACACACAAACCACCATGCTTTAATGACACTGTCAATATTTTGTAAGTCACAGCATCCAAGATAAAAATAAGGTGATATACTAATATTCCTTTGATGGAAAAAGTATAAGTTAAATTTTTATTTGCACACATAATTCCTAATTTTGAAGTTAAAAAGTTTTCTACAGTCATGGCAAACACAACATGTTGCATACAACATGTTTTTTCCTCTTCCTGCAGGGAGTTAAGAGATAGATATCAAAGCTGTAAATCAAAGTTACAAACATTCTGCAAACAACTCTGCAATATTAACATAAGGAAGGGGTGTGGGAAAGTGCGTCTCCCTTGATCCCTTAAAATAAATTACACATCTTTTTCAGTTAAAAGCTTCACAGGATCTGATAGCAAGAAGAAACCCAGGCATTCTACAAGCACGATTACTCAATGTCAGAATTGTTCAATTAGTGTCTGAAGCTCAAGTTAAGATTCCAGGTCCAGAATGCACAAACATAGCCGAATGCTATATGATATGAATAGGTGTATGTGAAAAAGTGCTTTATTTAATTTAATCCCAGGAACAAAGAGAATACACAGAGAATTGTACCAGAAGCACAGCACATTCTGCCTTAACACGCTTAGAGTTTACAAATATGATCAAGCTAAAAATCAAGTTGTAGCTGCTGCTACCACCAAAGGTAGCAGATTGAGATTGATTTTTTTAAATCAAAAAAAAAGAAAAAGCATTAAGTAAAGATCACTGCTGCCCACAGAAGTTTAACAAAGCAGTTTTGATCTTGAAGACTCTCCCTTTCCGCAACAGCAGTTTCCAGGTTAACATTTAATTCATGCTTACTAGTCACATACTTTGCAATGTTATCAATAATATATTTCTTAAGCATCTCAAAACCAAACTAAAACAGTATTTTCTCTAAAACATACTATACTGATCAATGAGCTGAAAATCAGCTGGTTTGTCAGGCTCAAAGGGAAACAATTACAAAAACAGCCTCCTGGTGTTTAGTAAGTACCAAAGAGCAAATTCCAGGGCCGCAACACTGTATCCCCATTAGCATTCATAAACACCCTCAGAAAACTCGAAGGCAACAGTAATTTAGGAGATACAACCCATGCCACAGCTTCAGCTGAGGGGGACCTTGGGAACACTGAGATAATGAACAGGCTTGGGAGCTGGACTTCTTTAGACTGGTGGAGATTAAGAGGCGATATAATAGCATTGATACCTGAAAAACAGCTACAAAACGTCCAGCTCTGTGGGAATGTGACAAAAGCATTAAAAAGCAGCAGCCAGAAATAGTTGCTTCAGACGCAAAGGTTAGATAATAGGATAAAATTCCTCTTAGAACAGAGGAGCAACTACAGACTGATTACACACAGGTGGCAGACTCTCTGCCTGTGAAGATGTTCAAGGATTCAGCAAGCAAGTGATGATCCAGCACTGGCTGTAGTCCTGCTTTAATCAGGAAGTTTCACCTAATCAGTCTCAGGAAGTCTATTCCATCTAATTATTTTATTTACTAAGAACTATTTTCCAAATTTGTACATGAACAAACAAACAAAAAGACTCTAACAAGAACAACTCTCCAAAAAATGCTTTCCTTTCAATATTTAGTAAGAGTACTGAACATATAAAAGGTGGAGAACAAAGAAACAACTGTGTATGTATTTGTAATGCACACACATTCCTAATGACTGCCAGAAATGTAGCAGCCATGTTTCAAAACAAAAGGGCAATTGACACTGTCAATTCAGCTACTCTGCAGCAACAAGGATGTCCCAAGCTCAGCACCACAGATTCCCTTTTGAGTACAAAAGAAGTGCACAAAGACGCCAGATTCCACCATGTCAAGGAACTCCCCAAAATAAAAGTAGTAAGGGGGTTGAAACAGTGCTCCATCTTGTACTTCTATTATTATGGCTTCTGAAACATTTTCTCTTCTAGTCTGTAAGTCAGAATAGAACTTCCAGAGTTTTCCTTCGAAACTTAGCAGTAATTATACACTCAAAAACAGCATTCTTATCCATGTTTAATAGACACTGAGTCTGAAGGGAGATGTTAAATCATATCAATTTCTTAAAAGTATTAAGCTGACAGTTGATCAGGATACTGGTAAGGTTATCATCGGTGAACACAAGGCAGAATCCACATTTGTGCCTTCGCTGGGGAAAGAACTTGTCATCAGCGCTGTTTAATAACTGCAGTTTAATCTTCAGACTGGATTCTTCTCCTTGACTCCATGTTTTACAGAAAACCTTAATGAAACTTTCTTTACTCATGCTGCTAGTTACAGGTTTTAAGTTGAAGGATATAGATGAAGATTAGTAGATCCAAGCAGCTAAGAACATACAACCTCACTTACTACACTTTTCATTTGTATTGCTGGAAAAGCAGGACAAGCTACCTCTGCATCATACTGCAAGAAAAACTCCACAGGCTGTACAAAAAAAATTTATTAATCCGTTCCTCTGTGCCGTATTCATTCCACCAATAAAGCTAGGCAGCCCCATAAAGGGCTTTAACAGGGCTCATATTATTTATTATGCCTCTTGCCTGAGATAACAGTATTTTGCTACTGCCAGTAAATGTTTGCCTATGTGTATATTGACATTGCCCTATCATTTAATGCCTCTCACTCAAAGCAAAAAGTTTTCAAAACTTTCCTATTTTGGCCAATAGAGCCCAAGGGGGGAAAAAAAAGGAAAAAAAAAAAAAAAAGAAAAAAAACAAAAAACAAAAAAACAAAAAACAAAAAACAATGTCCGTTTACCTCTGCTTTCTAAGCCTAAACACATGGGCAACTGCCTCAAATAAGAGCTGAAAAGTATTCCATCTGTCCAATTATATCACTGTACAAAGGAATCACATGACTGAAATTTATGTACTCGGGTGTGCTTTGACTTAACACTCTTGGCATAGTCTCAGAACTTCAGCATCTTCTATTTCCACATCTTCCATTATGTTGCTTTCCTCTGAACTGCTAAAGAGGGGGAAATAAACCAAATCCAAGATATCCAACTCTGTCATCACCACAGAAATAGCTCATGGATAGTTTTGCCATATGGAAACTCACATGGTAATGTGATGAAGAAACATTAAGGAAGTGGAACTCCTCTAAAAACAAACTTCTGTAATCAGATGCATTTCCTCACTTAACTGACTACAAAGCCAACATGATTATACATTCACACAGGTTACATACACTCACCACTTCTCAAGTAACTTTGGGTTCAGAAAAGATACATGGCATATCCCATTTGGAAACACTCAGAATCCAAATACTTTGTCTTTTTAAATTTTGGTTTACAAATGGCAGGTGTTTGGTTTACTGGGAGATGTCCCTACTGACAGAATAACTTTTTTAAACTCTGCAGCAAGAAAGAAAATGCAGATATTGGTGTAAAACATTCTAAATATGTCAAGCCTCCTCCTCTGAAGTACACGTTCTTTTTTTAACAGTGTACATTTCATATACTTGTCAGGTATTGTCCTGAACTAATTCCAAGAAACTTCATTCTTCACTTTCACAACATTTTTTTCCTGGCTCTTTGAACTCCAGCTCTGTGAACATGCTGTCACATTTCAACCTCACTGGAACATTTGATAGCATGAACATTAGAACAAGATTGCAGATCCAGCAACACTAACAAAAGCATCTCATTAATTTATATACTGAAATAAAATTAGATTCATATTTTACATAGTACACCTAATTTAAGAATATCCATACTTTCCATACTCATTCACAAACTTTACTACTGAACTTAATTTTTGTTCATGCCTATTTCATAGGTCTACAGACAGTAAAAAAAAAAACCACCAAGAACTATTTAACAAAAGCTATTTAAAATGAAAAAATAAAGGCTAGACAAATTCATAAATTAGTCTTTTGTATCAGTGACAGCACAATGAATTTACTGGATCTGCTGGACCTTGAAGAAGAATTATTTATATAACTGTTAATATGTCCACAGAAGAGTTCAAGAAGTTCTACACACATATTGACTATATAATTCTACATTGCAGTTCCCAACACCTCTGAAAAGTTACTTAAGAAAAAAGCTTTTCTACTTGTTAAAAAACCCAAAGCAGCACAACTGAAACAAATACATTTCATCAGGCCAAATTTCAGCATCTTTGGACAAATAAACCTTACCAGTGGCTTGCAAATTGACCTTCCACATCTTGATCTTCAGTGAAGCAGAATGCAATAGATAGAGCAGAAAAAAGGAGACACCAGTAGTATTAGTAATAATTTTTTATTAGAAGTAAGTTTCTGATCACTTCAGAACAATTGCTGAGGCAGAGAACTTTCTGGATAAGAGCACATCTTGCAATGCTTCCGACGTGTGGCACCCTGTGGTGTTGGAACTCCTCCAGAAGTTCAGTACAGCTAACTTGCTTACTGAAGCTTCCAGATTCTTCATTTTAATAATCAGATATTCTGACTTCTTTTACTGCAGGATACATCCCATTTGAAAGATTCCAAGTCATGACATTTCCAAAGATACAGTATTTGTAGCATACTGTAGTACATACAGTACTGTTTTCTAAAGCCGTAGGTCTTTGCAACAGACTCCTGCACTGCACCACTCTCTTCACAGTCTTGCTGCCACTACTTCCGTCCTCTTATTCAAGTCACACTTTCCACCACACGCATCCCATACATTATTCCTCCAAAGCCAGATTTTATGATCTTGAAAAAAGAACCTCTTCATTTGATCAGTGTTACTTTTAACAGTTATTTCTGAGAAGTTTAAAGAAATCTGTAGAAAGTGTCCTCCATTAAAAACCCTTGACCAGAGCCACACAAATCTGTTCTTGTTCCTGAGGTGTAAACACAATTTTGTAGCACTTGAATCCACTGGACTCTGAGAAGACTCAAAAGTTTTCACAATTCTTCCAATTCTGCCAGAGAGCTTCATTACCACATAGCAGTCATGGCTGCTGAGGCAAAATCTCACACCTGAATGACGTCTCGCACTAATTCCCTTATCAGCACAAAACCCTGAGAGCAGCTAATGAAGCCCAGTCTCTTAGAAAAGGACCTCTGACCAGTGTTTTCCCAGGTCTTTCTTGTGTGTTGATTCTTCAGGGTCCAGTAAGCACTGGGCTCAGCCTGCAGCACTTCCCTCAGAACAGGACTGACACAGTCACTCTTCCCTGTGCAGATGTGTATTTTCATGCACCTTTGATCAACATCGTTCAAAAAGGCTGAGAGGTTCAAAAGACACTGGGAAACAGACGATAAAGGTGGAATGTAAGCCTTGTTTCTTGGGAGAACAGGTTAAGAAGATAAAGTAGAAGTGAAAGGCTTGTTTCTTGTGTATACTGACTGTAGAACCATTTTGGTTTTTAAAAATCTCATTGATTTTTATCAGAATTCCCACATCTGCTTATGCCTCTGCTTCCTGTATGTTATCATAAGTAGCTTTACAACAAGATTTTAATTTCCACTGTGAGCTAGGTAGACACAACATTTTCAACCTTACACATCTTACTTTCATTGACATGTGACAGTATGGATTCACATTCTCAGTTTCTGGGGGAAAAGACACCCCAACAACTGATTCCACCTTGAATACATCTTCGCTCCTCCAAGTCCACTACAATAAAGAGAGGCAGAACATTCCTGTGATGCAGCCAAGCAGCTTCAGCACTGGTAGAGCTGCATCTGCAACAGTGCTGTGTTAGCCTGCTGATTTACCTTCTTAGCATTCTGCCTTGAAGCTCAGCAGTGAGTGCAACAAGCTGACAGACAAGTGGGAGACTGTTTAGCCTAGGAAGGTGAGAAACTAAAACACTGACTATACATCCCTCCACTAGACAGATATATAAATATTTATATATGAAAAGGCATAAGGTTTTGTACTCTAAAACAATTCTTTGCTCAGCAGTTCACTAGACAGAAATCTCAGAAGAATGTTCAGCATATAAAGAGAAACACAGTTACAGACATATAAATCAGTAAATGCAAATACCTGAACTATCAGAACAGCAACAAAACAGTAAATCCCCAAGCAATATCTATCCTAGGAGGCTGAAAGAAAAAAGTATTATACTTACTATAGAAATTCCTGCGTCTCAGGGCTTGCTCTTGCTTTAATTATGAAGATGCAAGTCATCCCAAAATAAAATAAGAAAAAGAAATTAATGTGCTGCATCATTCGAAGGAAAACCCAGCACTTCCAGAGAAGCCTTTGCAGAGGAATTGCATTACAGGCCAAAGTTTCCATTGTCAAATAGGAAAATTAAGAGCCTCTATGATTTTCTGCAAAAGCTGGAAGTACTGACAAAGCTGTATTTACAGTGAACACAAGGTTACTTTCAAGAAAGTCCTGTTATTTAATAAAGTTTTAAGAGATGATTATAGCTTGAAACACTACATCTGAAGGATGCCAAGAAAACCTAAAGTACGATTACAGCTAAGTTTTCAGAAGGTGTAGTTCCAACAACAAAAAACATAAGGGGAAAAAAAATACTTAGCCCAAAAGGAAAAACTTACTAGAAGCTTCCCTCCACCATTTTGAGTGGATTTGGTTAAACCTTAAGGCTAGCCAAATCTCAGGAAAGATCATTCACATAATGAAGAACAGGAAAAGTGTCTTTCACTAGCTGAATCCAGAATAGATGATTATTTTTTGGCAGAATCTAAAGAAAAGAGGAACTTAAATTTCCATTTAATAGATAAAGCAATCCTGACTCATTTTGAGACTTTTCCGGCAAGTAAACATAAACTTGTCATTTACAAGAATGGAACAGTAAGTCTGATCATTCTACCACTACAGCAGCTGTCTATCCAGAGTGGTCCATGAAGTTAAGTGCTGTATTTTCAATATTCAGTGGCATGGAAGAGATGCTGGACGTGGGTGTGACAATTCAATAGGAAGCAAGACTGATACAATAGTTAATTGTCTGAGAAGCCAAGTAGCTGTACTTTCATGGCAGTTATTAGATAAGGCTAAGTCCCAGTATAGCCACAGGCAGTGGACGGTTTTGTATAAACTCAGGAGGATTTCATAAGCTTAGAAACACAGACACTGTTCCTCGCAGTTATATTGTTCCAAGTTACTCATTCTCCAGTTTTACAACAAACAGCTGCTAATACCAAGTTTTTCAGACAAGTGCAGAAAACATTAGCAGCTGTGAGCTGCTGCTTAAAGAGAACTTCCTCCTGAGTATTTTCAGATAATCAACTTTGACTGCACCTGGGTTACTGCTCTTGTTAATATTAGAAATGTGGTTTCACAACTGAAGCTAAAGGGTCCGTTTTATTTGTGATCCCTGCTACTAGATCAGGAATTAAGATTCTCACACAGAAGGTAAGAAACTTATTCTCTGTTCTGGTTCAGGGATTACAACAACTGTTTTTGAGCTAAGACTGTGAAAAGTTAGACTAACTTTTGGCAAAGTGTCTAACTTTGAGGAGCCAGAACTCAAAAACTACTGGTTTTAAGGGTTCAAACCTTTCGTGCACATCGTTATCTGTATGAGCTACTGCATAAAGTAGCTGTCCACACAATTCAAGTTCACAGGTTATCCAACAGAACAGTTTCAAGTGCATAGTTAAGTATTACAGGAACATAATTTAGTTTTACCTCAAACATACATACTCTTGAAATATATCAGTTCTACTTATTTTAATTCTTAAAGCTCATAAGCAAATCAAGTTTTGGGGTTTTGTTTATCTTCTGTTTCGTTTTACTTCATTTTACTTTACATGGAAAGCTCCACAATTAAAAGTTTCTCTGGATCATGAAGACATGCTGCAAAACAACAGCATGCTTTTTGAGACAAATATAAACAATCTAACAGCAAGGCAATTTTCCTATAAGTAGCTATGTTAGCATTATAAGTATCAACACAAATATGTCTGACTGAAATGTTTAAAAAGCAATAGCTGATTTTACTGCCACAAAAAATGGACAGAGAAGTTGCCTGCACATCAGGTATTTCAACCACAGGTTCTTTTGCACCACAACCAGGGGTAAGAGGTACAAGAAATGAGAACACTGAAGACAAAGACTAACAGCTCTCTTCATAGATTTGAACATTCCTTGTTTCTAATGAGCCTGTAGAGTCTTGAATACAGATTTTTCTCCTTTTGGGACATGGCAGGCATTTCTACCTATCTAACCCCAGAGCTGAAGGGAGGGCAAGGAAACTTCTATCTTTTGATAGAAGCAGAACAATCTTCATCTGTGCTCCAAACACAGTTCACAAAATAGACAATGTTCTTCTGCTGATGCCATACCTGCAAAAGGGCTGATTAAAACACATGGAAAAAAGATGTTCCACGCTAGGATTTCCTTTCTAGCAAACTGAGCTATAAAACTAATGTATATTTACAAAAACAGAATAAATTTTATCACATACCACCATATTCCAGGTATTTACACAGCAGGTGTACTATATCTGGGAACCAAATAAACTTTTTGTTGTCCCAAAAAAACCCTAGATTTTTCCTCAGCTCTGGAAAGAGACAAAAAGGCCAAACAAACCCATCTTTCATGTATTATATCCCCCACTACTCTCCCAGGCCTGGTTAAATTAAAAGGATTAGTAAACTTATATAAATGTTGTTTTCTAAACATTTTACTGTAACAGCTAAAACTAAAATTCAACTGTTTTTCAAAGTACCCAATACCAGCCAACTCCAATTTTCATAGCCATGAATTATGTACACATTTATGAATAGTTTGACTAATTCACTATCTACAACTCCCCATCCCATTAATACCTGCTCTGCAATGAAGTCACAAAACTCCATCGTTTTGTTACCATACAGAGGTCACACAGCACTCAATGCACAAGATACACACAGACTTGTGCTGTGATCATTCCAGCCACACAATCTTTTAGCCATCAGCACCTTTTTGACAACGGTCTGGCCTTCTGAACTAACAGCACTAGAAAAAAATTAGAGATAAAACAAAAGTATGCAGAAACACCCTAGATAAATACCTTATGTACCTATACAAAATCCAGAATTGGCAAAATACGCAGTGGGAAAAAAAGAAAAAGAAAATATATAAAATAGCCATGTACACTGAAAGTCAACTGAAGTTTTCCTACAAATCTGTCAGACAGCCAAGCTTTACTACTGCAGCTATTCAAAATAATTTTTCTTTAAATGGCTATGGAAAACACAGGCCAATGAAATGAGAATAATTTCATATATGTAGCACATGTTTACATTTGTTGCCTAAAGTTTTCATAATGACTGTCCTTCTGATGAAAGGCTTTTTCTTGCATTTTTGAAACACCTTCTAGTGGTAGACAAGCAAAGAGTATCTTTACCAATGCCATTTTAAAAACAAATGGGCAACTGATAGAAAGAAGACAATCTGACTGAATCATAAAAAATGGCTAATGGATTGGTCAGGCTAGCACTATGGTTTAGGGTGTGGTTCTCTTCATTTTTTTTTATGTTGTCCAGACATCCTTTGGTTTAATTTTGAAGAGGAACTCCTCCAAAAAGGAACCAACTAAGAGCTATTCACTATCTACACCTACCCTGCATTTAAAAGAAACATAGGCCCAGGACTTTCATAGTTATTCCAAAAACAGTGGTACAAAACCCTGAAATCAGTCTACGAGTTCTCATCTTTTTTCACCAAAGCACACAATAGATTTCATAATTTAAAGACAGAAACTGGAGAGTTATTCCTACAGCAATGCAGCTGTGTGGCTGACCATGACTCCACACACCACATCTCACACCTAACAAAAATCCAGTTTTGAACCTGTCCTACTCTTGTTCACTATCAGCTCAGACTTCACTGACACAAGAAACTTTGATAGATTTAACCCAACATACATCCAAGCACAAAACAGAAGGAAAACTATATGCAGATTTTCTAATAAATGCTGAGTTTCCTACTTTTTAAGGGAAAACCAGCAATAATTAGATTGCTAAGAAGGTTAGCTAAAAAACAAAAAAAAGAAACAACCACAAAAGCAAAGGAATTCTTTGCATCAGCAGGAACATTTGGCAGGACATGAAAAATACAGCTGTACACTTCTACTCCATCAATTGGGAACGAGAAGACTCAATTCCGTGAGGAAAAAAAAAGGGGCTGGAGAAAGTAGAGCCACTGACTCAAATAAGAATCAATGCTATTAAAGTGATCAGTAAACAGGTAACAGAATACTATTAATCTGTCTTAATAGCAAAGAGGTGGGGAGATGTCCCTCATGTACAAAAAAAAAAAAAAAAAAAAAAAAAGGGCACACCCACACTTGAGAAAGGCAGTTTTGCTGTTCCTAATATTCCAGGGAGAATAAAATGTCATTAAGAAAACATCAGAGCAGGCTCTTCAGTGCCACAACACAATACTGATGGCAGCAAAGGAGTACAGATAACTGAGTTATGTCTCACCTTTACAGACTGAGAATGTGGTGGAATTTAAAACAATCATAAGCCAATGAAAAGCCAAAGGTTCCATCACACAGCATTTGTAAAAGCCTCATCTCTAAATACACCCTCAAAGAATGGTGCCTAATTATTTAATGCCTTGACTTGTTTTGTGCTTAAACCATGGTGCTGTTACTGTGGTACTTCAAACAAACACAAGTCAGACCTGATAGTTAAGTCTATGTAACTCCTTCAGGAAATCAGAAATGGTATTCCTATCAAAGTAAAGAGTAAGCTCATTTTATTCAAAGTACAGGTGAGTTATGTAGACCTGGAAGACAGAACAGTACTTTTACCAACTGTATCCCAAAACAGAAAGTTGAATTCTTTCACCACCTGTGGCTCCCATATAATTGAAATGTTAATTTCATAATTAGCACACATTTACCTTTAGGTATAGCTGATGTTTCAAGTTACATGCTACAGAAAGCAGAGTTGTGAGATTCCCACCTCATCTTTTTCTTGGAATATTTCATGCAAATTACTGTTACAAATCTACCAATAAGTTAGATAAGCACTTGAAGCCGTGTGAAATCAAGTATTGAAGCTGCAAGAGTCCCGGATTTATGATTAAATCTGCAAATACATTTAATATGGAAAAAGTTTACCTTCCTATGCTTTGCACCACGATAGTGTGACTGAAGATTTATAGCACACATACAGGAAATTTTACAAACCTGAAAGAGAAAAATTGAAAGCACATCTTGAGTTATGCTATGAATATTCTGCCGTTGGTGAATTCTAAGTATGAAATGCATTTGTTTCTACAGTGTAGTCATGTAATTCTCAAGGTCTTTGGATCAAACAGTACCGTTTGCACGGCTTTTAGGAGAGCAGCTTACAAATAAAACGTCCAGATATAGTGAACAAACCTATTCAAACAATACTTAAACACGTTTAATAAATCAGGTGGTAAGAAGTCTTTACGAGCCTCCCCCTCCTCTGCTACTAGTACTTTCTGAAGACTTAGTTTTCTAAAGTTCTCCAAGGTAGCAAGGCAGCAAAAAGGGATGATCGTGCAGTGACTGGAAAGGAAGAGAGGCAAAACTACTCCCTAGAATAACTGCAACTCCGTTCATTATTCATTCACAGCTACATGAAAGGGATCAGAAAAACAATGAGACATGTGCATTTCATTAAGACCCATAGACACGCAGATACCATTGCAATAATTAAGATGAAACGAGACAGATGTACAAATATTTCTTACTACTTTTAGCTTCTAGAAAAGCAGCGATTAATGCATACAAATAGTGTCTGTTTCCATTACACACTGTGGCAGGACTTTAATGAGCCAGAAAAACATTCTGTGCTACAAAAACAATTCAGGACTGACAAACGTAACGCGTTCTGGCCCGGAGGTGCAGCTTTTGGAGGTGAATGAGCCTTTGTGGCCGATCAGAAACCCCCGGCAGAGACTGGAGAGGCTGCAATTAAGAGCCATTCACCGCACCCGTGACTGCTCAAGAGCAACCTGAATTCGCCGAATCGTGAGACCTGCAGCTCTGCCAGGGCCCGGCCGCGTTATTCGCAAACTACAGCCCCCCGGCTCCCAGCCCTGACCCCCGGCTCCCTGCTCTGCCCCCCCGGCTCCCGGCTCTGCCCCCTCGGCTCCCGGCTCTGGCCCCCCGGCTCCCGGCCCTGGCCCCCCGGCTCCCGGCCCTGGCCCCCCGGCTCCCGGCCCTGGCCCCCCGGCTCCCGGCTCTGGCCCCTCGGCTCCCGGCTCTGGCCCCCCGGCTCCCGGCCCTGGCCCCCCGGCTCCCGGCCCTGGCCCCCCGGCTCCCGGCCCTGGCCCCCCGGCTCCCGGCCCTGGCCCCCCGGCTCCCGGCTCTGGCCCCCCGGCTCCCGGCTCTGGCCCCCCGGCTCCCGGCTCTGCCCCCCGGCTCCCGGCCCTGGCCCCCCGGCTCCCGGCTCTGGCCCCCCGGCTCCCGGCTCTGGCCCCCCGGCTCCCGGCCCTGGCCCCCCGGCTCCCGGCCCTGGCCCCCCGGCTCCCGGCCCTGGCCCCCCGGCTCCCGGCCCTGGCCCCCCGGCTCCCGGCTCTGCCCCCCCGGCTCCCGGCTCTGGCCCCCTGCCCGGCGCGGAGCCCCAGCCCCGCACACCTCCCGTGCCTGCCGGGCGGAAAGCCCACCGCACACACCCACTCACTTCGCAGTAAAACTCTTTTTTCTCAGGCTTCGCATTGCCATCTTCTGCCTTAACTTCCTCAGGCACGGCGCTCATCCTGCACGGCCGGGGAAAAAAAAAAAAAAAGAAAAAGAAAACCAAAACCAACTCTTGTTCACACGGTGCTTTATAGCGACCAGGTGGAAGCAGGTGCCACGCCTCGGGCGGCCGAGCTGGGTTATTATTTTGCTATTTAAGCGCTATCGTTTTATTCTGTGGGTCAATCCACATCTTCCACGGCCGGCGCAGCCTCAGAACATCCGGGACCTCCCGCCCGCCTCGCCCCGCACGGGGTTCGTCACTTCCGGCACTGCCACAGCCGCGCCCCCAGACGGCGGCCATTGGCGGGCAGCCGCTCTCTTCAGCCAATGGGAATCCAGCGTCGAGCCATGCGCCCGCAGCAGGCCACGCCCCCTGCCTCAGGCCCCGCCCCCTCCCCGGCCTGGCTCCCTCTGGCCTGAGGGAGGAAACCGGGAGGGGCCAGCCCAGGGCGGATGGTGGGCCAGTTCAGGAGGAACCGCGGGAGGAGTTCAAGGAGATGGTGCTGGGGCTGATTGAGGCCAAGAGAGGATACTGTAACCAATTCAGACCGGGGTAGGTTACTGGGCCTGTTTAGGATGGATACTGGGTCCAGTTCAGGCTGGGACCAATCCAGAGCAAATACTGGAAGGGGCTAGGGTGCACAGATGCTGGAACAAGTCCAGAGGGGATTATTGGAACCAGTTGAGGCCGGGAGTGCTGGTCCCACTGCGAGGGGGTTACTGGGCCCAGTATGGGGAAGGGGCAAGAAAGACGCAGCAGCAGCGGCTTTAATTTAAATGCAAACATTTTATTTTAAAATGTCTCAGCTTTACGCTTCTGCCTGGTAATAAATGTAAAATATAATTTAAGAAGTACGCTTGAAAGTTCCTTCTGAAAGCAGGCTGAGGAGACAGTACAAAACACAACAGAAAAGTGCACCGGGTTTAAACAACATGCCAGAACGTCAAATCCACAGGTCACTGCCTGCTTTGACTCAGCCACAACGTCTTTTACAGGTATGTTAGTGATAGGACACCTGTGATACTCCTATGCACACAGCAGCACAGCCAGTGCTGCTGGTTGGGTTACACATTACCAAGGTGATCCCACAGGATTGCCTGGGGTGCCTTTCCTGGGGCTGGAGCTGTACCTGTCTGATGCTTCATCTCCCCAGATGGGCAGCATTCGTCCCTCAGTCATATGCCCCAGTGCAGGCATTACCTGCATTATTAAGAACATTTTGAAATAGTGCTGGGGTGGTTGCAGTGTTCTCTCCAGAAATACACCCTCCCCCAAAAGGTTTTGGGAGATCATAGGGTGCCAAATAGGCCAAAATTGTTGGCAGAACTCCATGCACCTGTTTGTTAGTCATAGAACCATAGAATGGTTTGGGTTGGAAGGGATCTTAAAGATTATCCAGTGCCAATCCCCCTGCCATGGGTAGGAACACCTTCTACTTGACTATATTGCTAAGAGTTAGTCTTGTCCTCCACTGTGTTTCTTCAGGAGAAGCAGGAATGGCACTTTTAATACAGGATTGTAAGTGAAGTGTGATGACATATTATACCCCTTTGTTGATGATGTTACTGATACCTGGACATTTCTGTAACAGTCAGTCTTTTACATAGAGTCACATTAAAATAATTAATCTTTATTCATGGTTCTAATCTCAAAATCTAAAATGGACTAATTGAAAACACTGCACTGTACATGTCATGTAATGCTTCCATGCCCTTCTTAATTAAAAAAAAGGGAAATTAAAGATGCAAATTAAAAGTGCAATTGCACAGTGAAAGAATAAACCCATGTAGAAAAAAAATGAGAGAAGAAAAAAAGGCGAAAATTAGTTCCTTGATTTTTGAAAGAGAGACCATGTCTAAAGAAAAAAGGGTTTGGCATTGTATACATATTTTGCAGCACTAAACTGTTGGTAGTAGCTGGGGGCTTCTTGGCAGTGCAGACTCCTGAAGAAAGGATGTTTCACCAGCAGACTGACCTCTTTTCTGGTTTTGGGGGTACAATTGTTGTTAGTGAGTACCTCCATCTTATTAAGGAGGGGGAAGAAGTAGGGAATTGCACTTCTGCCTAACACTGTTCCTTTGGCAAAACCAAAATACAAACAAAACTACAATGGTTGATGCTTGCCTCTCCTTATTTCACATTTTAAATCAACACAGGGAAGATACACATGGTCCAAAGCCCTAAAAAAAAAAAAAAAAAAAAGGGAAAGAAAGCTTCAGAAGACAGAGCTCACACCCCCTTGTGGTGCAAAATGAGGAGCTCTAGACCAGAACTTCACCTGTTTTGTTTTTTTTTAAATGCAATTAATAAGACTAGCCAAGCAGCTGATGTTATTTCTGTTGCCTCCTGGCGCATCTTTACCATAATTCTACCAGTGCAAATGTGAAACTGGAGCTGACCCTGGAGCCCTGTTGCATCAAGGAAATCTTGAAAAACTTCAGACTGCATAGTTAGAGCATCAGCTGCACAATTACCAGCAGCAAGAGAGTTAATGCATACACTGACTTTGCCAGAGTCTGGGAAACTAGCCCCAGGAAAGGAACAGGAGCACTTCATGCCTTCTAGAATGATGTTTTCCGTCTGATTGAGAAATGCATCTTAGCACTGAAATGACTCAATCCTTGTTTTCAAGAAATTATTTTTAACCTGAAAAATTACAAAACCAGCTCTACAGGGAAAAAAAAAGTTATTTCAGACCACAGAATTTTAACAGTGGATGAAGAATAAATGCTGTAGTCGCATAATAATTACACCTTGATGGCAATATGTCTCTTCTTTCCTCAAAATTTGTAGTAATTTTTTTTTTTTTTTTACTTCCAAGCTTCCACTCAAACAACATCTTTGCCTAAGGACAGGCAAGTGCTTGGATTTCCAGATGTTTGGGTTGGTTTTTTAAAATGTATTAGAATTTAGAATGTATTTCAGGCTGTTGCTGATGACTTTGCTCAGAGGCATTTCTGATAGCACGATAGGGAAATGTTTTCACAGTGACAAGAGCACACCAAATGTCACTGAAACGTGACAAAGATCTGTTTGTCAGGATGGTAGTGCCTATGAACATAAGCTACCCGGTGCAGCCCTGGTGTGAATTTCCTTCAGCTGGATAAAGCCTTGTGACTACATCCTGAGCGTGGCCACCTGCACCGTCTCTTGCTCTACACGTTACAAACGCATGTTTCAGTTGCGACGCACAATTTCTCATAGGACTTGGCAAGATTTAAAAGAAGAAACTCCAAGGAAAGAAACTCCTGTTCTAGTGAGAAATTTTCTACAGTCTAGTTAAGGTTTAGGATCTTTGTCTAAGTATGATCAGAAAAGTATTTCCATTTTGTATGTTTGCACCCTAAGAGGGTGGAGAGAGAGAAAACGAGCAGATAGGGAAGACAAGAAAAAATAGAATGGGTCTACACCCCTGTCATTCTGAAGTTGGTTTTCTTGGTTAAGTGACTCTCAAATGAAAGTAAATAAAGATATTAATTTTTTTACCACTACCTAAGACAATATATGTACATAGGTAGGGGAAATGATGCCTTTTAACAATTTTAATTAAAATATAACACCTTCCTAAGACAAAATATCGGGTTTCCTGAAATAACTACAGCAGGTGAAGCTGTCCTATCTTAAGTTCCAGTATGGCTTCAACACAAAGAGTTAAGAAAAGCTTCTAGGCAACAGAAGCTGATCTTATCCCACAGAATATTCCTTGCCTCAGGCTTGTTGCCTCTTAAGTATTTTAAGCAGTAGGAATTTCCAGAAGAATTGCACGTGCCCTGTCAATCTCAATACCATATTAAAGGATCGGCACCTAAAGTCTTACTCAACTGACTGATGCTCAAATGTCAGACTTCCCTGTACCACCCAGAGCAGACTCAGATGTAAGAACTTTAAGAATACATGACTGTTCCAATGAAGGGAGGGTAAACCACAGATTTAAACTTTGCATTAATACTTTACAATCAAAGAGTAGGAAGTTAGTCTTTCCTACAGTGAATTTACAGCTAAAACAAGCTTACCACTAACACAATGCTGCCCTCACTCAGAATTTTTGAAACAAGAGTTTACTTTGATATCCAAAGACTTTAAACTCAGTGTAAATTATTTATAGTGAAGGTCTGCCCCATTTTCAATCACCATGTAAGTGCAGGAAAATCCACTCTTCTTTGCTGTTCAAGCTTATCCCTAGCTCAAATCATGTTGTTTCTCAGTAAAAGAAGTAGCTTTCAATGGTGTTGGACTAGTATTTTTATGGTGCTCAACAGCTGTCCACTGGCAGCTGAAATCAGGTCACATTCTCAGTAAATTCAAGGCCTTGATCATGAGCTTTAGCACTGATAATAGTCTCATCCAGAGGGGATGATCCAAGTCTCATCCCAGGGGGAGACACCTTCTCACAGCTTTTAGAGCTGCTCACTTTCCATACCAAAATATACCCTCTCCAAAGATCAGGGAATTCATGAGTGCATTCTGTCTCAACCCCTGGAGAGTTTATGGCTGAGGAAGTTTGCATGCTATTATCAGTCAGGCATTTCTTTCAGCCTGAATGCTCCAAGTTCCTATTAGGCAACCATTTGACTAGGCATTTCTTCTACAAGAATAATCTTTTATTGTTTCTACAGTAAATGCATTGGTAGGTTCCTAAAATAGGATTTAGGGTTGTGCTGAAGGGATACAAATACCAGTTCATTAAGGCTAAAAGCTAAACACCAGTGACTGAAAATATCTTAAACTCTACTTCTCGATGCTAGTTTTTAGAATAAAACCGAAGCAGCAACAACCACTAAGAAAATGCAACCATTTTAAAGAACTGCTCTGTCTTTCATCCTATTTATTGGTCAGTGCAAGGGGGTCATTAATATTTGCATACAGTAAAGTTTTAGAAGATGAAATCAGTGGTAATTTAACAGGGTACAATGCAATGTCAGATTTCAATCCCAACTCAATCCAGGGCATATATCATGGGGAGAGGATGAAGGCAGATCTGCTCTTTAAACACAATTGGCAAGAGATTATTTTAAGCAGTTATTTCCTTTGTTCTTTCCAAATACTTAGAAGGAACTGGTCTTTGTTTACTACCAGCAATGGTTAGCAATTGTCCAGAAAGGGGATACACTGCTGATCTCTTCATAAGCCCCAGTTCTTGGGAGATTGGTATACTGCATGTGTGATAATTTAGACTAGAAGAAATTCTACTGATACCACATCTTTTCGTGTGAGACCTGAAATAAAAACTCAGCCACAAATTAAGTGGGTCACAATAAAATGTGATGCATAGGATAAGTGTGCTTTCCTTGGCTTCAGACTTTATGGAATAATAAGGAAACAAACATGACTGCATTTACACAGCAGGGAGTCAGAAGGTGACACCTCACTTATGAGTCACACATTCATCCATCCACCTAGAAGTCTATCTCTTGTGTCAGATCACATTCCCTTGCATGCAGAAGCTTCATCTACCTCTGTAATATCGATCAAGATATGTAAAATGTGTCTGTGTTTGTTGGAAACACGAGAAAAATAATTCTAACTGATATGTGCCGGGAATGCCTGAGCATGGATAGAGTTATGTCAACAAAAAAGAATGAATTTTGCAACAGAGAGAACTTCAGAGAATTTCTGTTTTTAGTATAAATTGCTTCTGCACTGAAGAGAGAAACCTGGCTGGTACAGTTCTCCTGCTGTAGTCACAACAGATAATATTTCTAAGCACAGACAAGGCTTCTGGTGGCATAGTCCTCTAGAGAGTTGCACGTGGTGTAACCACTCCCATAGTGCAAAATGCAGCATGTCCAGATGAAGGTAACAGTGTTTTACAGTCACACTTCATCAATGCAAGTGATGTGACAAAGTGCAAGGCAGTGTGAAACCCAGCCCAGGTACTCTCTCTCATTCAGAGGGGTGTGACAGTGATTCCAAGTGTGGAATTAAAGAAGCAGCTTTTCAGAGATCATGCAGGTATATCCTCCACTTGCCTTCAGCTATCTATTCTCTCACACTCCCTGTCTCCCATCATCTCGTTTCTGCCAGGCAGCTGCACGAGGAGCTGGACTGGAGAATATTACAGGATTTATGGCATAACCCTACAAGCAGCCCTGAAGCACACACTATAAGTGTCTGGCACCAGCACATAAGCAGTGACACTGCTGCATGCCAAGCAAAGGGCTATGAAAGCAACTCTGTGAGAGTCTAAAGAACTGCTGCTTGTAATTCTGTAGATAGTGAATCAGTGAGGCGGAGGTTGTGCAGCAACACTGATTCATGGCAGCCTCATTCTGCATGAGGAACAAGTGCTTGCCCACAAGTATTTTTGCAGTTTGGCTTGAATTTTTCTGATGTGGACAGTGGTGTGCTGGAGAGCAGTGTAAATTCCACCAATGCGGTCTCACTTCAGAATGGGGTCTGATATTACATTGCAACCACTGGCAGGAGTATTAAAGCAAGGATATCAAGGCTGTCTCAAACCAGAGGCACTACAGGACCAACAGGGAGCTGATGTACCTCAGGCACAAAAAAGGAAACATATGGTCAGCTGGACTATGACAGATTGAACCCGAGAGAGGTGAGGTGATGTTGCCCTCTTTACTGTCCCATGTGCAGCAATTCATACCACAGTTCACAGGCACTAACATGCAGAGAATGTATGTCTTTACACCTGCCAACTCTACAGGCAGTAAATTCTATCTGAAAAGATGGTCAGTCTTCTTGGAGAGGAGCAGCTTCCCAGGTGCAGAACCATTGCACTACCTGTAAACTTCACTTATCTCACATATTTAAAGCATTTGGGAGAATTTTATGCCACTCATCTGGCATGGCAGATTTACATGGCATGTAAAGCCATGCCCTTTGTGACTAATAGATAAAGGAAAACATTATAATTATTTAAAACATTTTGAAAAAGGAAACATTAATTACAGGGCTTCTTTCAAAAAGCACATATACATATAACTAAGCTTTTTTTTAAATGATGTGGTTGTCATATAGGTGAAATTGATATAAAGTGGAAATAGTGCAATTTTAAAACACAAGTTAGTGCAGGAGTCAAACTACAACAATAACAAAACCCAAAATATAATTTTATTTTTTTTGTTATGGAAACACATTAATGTCTGGGTTCAAAGAAAGTATACACTCTGTTTTCAAAAGCACTAAAGTGCACTGAAGTGCTTTTGAAAGGTGTACATCCATCCCTCAGTGAGATTAAGGGTTTCTTTTGGAATTGAAACTAGAATGTTTTTGAAAATAATCTTAGTGTGGGATTTGGTTTTGATGTAAGATGACAATATCTAACAAGCTATCAGTCAAAGAAATACTATCACGTGAAAAAGTGCATTTCCTTTGTTGGTGTTACAAGTAACAGCAAAGAAAATAATCAGAAAATACTTTGCTCTCACATATACTTAACAGCATTATGTAACTGGTTTATAGGAGTGGATTACCTCCCATTGTTCAGTCTTTCAGCAGCAACATGAAAGGCTAATAGCAATGAAATGGAAAAATATGGGTTCTAAAACAATAATATTATCAAGAAACCTAGGAGTAACTTCAGTTTGAAGTGAAATAATTTCTAATGCGTTCATGCATGTCATTGTTTTTACTAATGTGATCCTTTTAAATTAAGAAGTTGTGTTGGGGAGTCCTTTCCTATTGCCATTAATTTAATGCTGGGGTGAAGGAATAGCTGATCCTTCTTATAAGAGTAGAAAAATAATTATAAAGCAAAACCTCCTATGGTAAACTGCCATACTGAAGACCATAAACATTTCTGATTTGCACAGAGGCATCACATCAGCTTGAGAAAAATAAACAGAACAAAGGAAACAGAAATTGCTAGACCTTGCTAATGAAATGTAGACAAGAGAGGAAAAATGATAAAGAAAAACGATCAGGTATACCTGTGCAGCAAATAATTGTTATTTTTCTGTGCCTGAGGTTTTATCTTTTTTTACTCTTTCCAAAGATCATTAAGAAAAGGGCAGTAGCAGGGGTAGGATGTGTGTACCTGTGTCTGTTTCTTTTCACACATGGGTGCACACACACACACACACACACACACTCATACACACACTCACACACACACAAAATCTTTCCACTGGCTTTTGATTATAGTAAGTAATTTAACTCAACTGGAAGAGAATCTACAACTTCTTGCTTTTAACATTATAAATATTTCAAATGTTATAAAATCTATTGCAAAAATGTACATTCAGTGGTTTTATGAGGCACAGGACCTGCTAATGTATTTTCAGGGAAGCTCACGTGTGCTCTGTTCTGTCCACTGTTGGACAATGGTGGAGAATCCAGGGGCTCACGCTTAATTGCTTGAACCAAGCAGGGGTTTTTAAATTCACATGGCATTTTGAACACCTCATTAATCTGCTCTTTCTCCTCCCCTGGGATGGGGCTGTAGAAGTGGCTGTAACAAGCCATGTGTGGCAGGTCAGGCGTGCTTTCCAAACACATGGAGGAGTTCTGAGGGCAAAACGGGGCCGCCTCCCTGTTCCGTGAGCCCTTGCACGCTCTGTTCAAGCTCAGGTTGTTGGGATGATTTGCTATGATGCATTGCCAGTTGTGGGGCGTGTAAAGGCAGTGCCTTGGCTTCTGGCAAGGCAAGGCTGGCTCGCAGAGGTCCGGCTCTGTTTTGAGGTGCATTCTGTTGGGGTAGCTGGGCAGCTGCTTTCTCACCGAGCCGCTCTCATCCGGCCAGGCTCGGCTCTGCGAAAGCAAGTAGTTATCGGCAATGTTTTCAGAATCAGAGTCGTACTCCGTTTTGATGGGCATCTCCAAGGGAATGGCTGTGTCATAGAGAGGCTCGGAGGATAGCAATGGTCTCTGCAGCTTCAGATGGTCTGTCACGTAGCTCTCTGCACAGCGCTGTGGGAGCCCCGAGTAAGACTGGCCGTTTTCTGCGCTCCCCCAGTGGGAAGGACAAGTTGATGCCAAATTTAAGAAATTTTGCTCTCTATTGTAGAATGATGCAGCTCTCCTGTTTGGACATGTGTTCATTCTCTGGCTCATAGAACAAGAACTCGAGTTTCTTAAAGTCCAGCTACTGTTTGTGTTGTTTTGAGTGCCCAAAACTGATGTGTTAGAACTGAGAGGTTCCTCTTGTGTAAAACACTCACCATTAGTATGAGGCTCAAACTTCACTTTTACATTATCTTGTTCATTCTTCACTGCTGCCCAGTTAAGATGCTTCCACTGGCCCAGAGTTTCAATGGCACTGTTATAGGAAAGCCCCTCCAGGTTTCCTTTCAAACTGGCAAAACCACTTAGTATCTTTAGTTGTTCATCTTCTTCCCTTTCAATAACAGTAGAAAAAAAGAAGTCAATCAATCAGAGGTTTCTAAATGGTTGTTTTCTGGGATACAGAGTGGCTCAATAAGCATTACAAGCCATACATTATCCTCAATACGAGACTCTTACACTCTTGTGCACATAATCTTTGCATTTGCTTGAAAGAACAAAATAGTGTCCCTGCATCTGGGTGTCAATGTGTGTGCACAGCTAACTTTCTGAGGCATTGCTTCATTTGAATTCATGCATTGCTTTCCCATTTCAGGCACACAGTTCAATAAAGACCTAAATATTGTATTACAATACAGTAATTTCCTTACACTTTTGTTCTTCCCTTAAAATATATCTAAATAATATTTGTGTATAGAAAATTCTAGAGCTAAAATACAAGTCGTATCTTAAATGAGATATATTTTATTAATGAGGAGTTGGAGCTTTCTGATCAGAGTGATTTGAGGAAGAACCATGGGGGTCTTACACTGCGAGAACACAGCTGAGAGGAAATAATGCCCAAATTAAATAACCAAATAGTCACAGATGTTCTTGTTGGCTGTAGGTTTGTTTCATATGTCTAACTTAATTTATGTTGCCTTTTGTTTTCTAAGATGGCCAGTGAATTAATTTTCCATGACCTCCAGCTGAAGTACTCAACATTAAACAAGAGCACTGGCAGAGAACATTGCCTGAGCACTTCCATGCCCAAAGCAGCTGTTTTCAGAACTGGGGTCCAAATCCTGATATTTAGGTCTTGAATTCACTGATGTGCTGATTCCCAGCTCTGCGCGATCAAGTGCAACCACCTCATCCCTCTCCAAACAAGAAGCAGACATCTCAACAGGAAACTGTGAATGAAAACCTGAAGAGCTACTAAGGGGTTTAGAAGGCTTTTTCTTAGTTCACAACAGAACTTTTTCCTTGGCTATGGAATCAATGTGCAAGAAAAGGGTTTTCCAGTAGAGGGAGTCCATGTTGTTACAAAGAGAGAACGTCCCACTGTAATAATGTACACCATGAGAGAATATTTTCTCTCTCTTTTTTTTTTTTTTTTATGAGGTATTAAATATTTTCAATCCTCTCCCAAATATTCTTATTTTTATTTTTTACAATATTGAGATGTAAATTGTCTGATATAAGTTTGCTGCAGAACATGCTTCTCAGAAAATTATCAAATTGGGAAGCACAGGACTAAACAAAATGCTATTGTCAAAAAAAGTCAAACCCCGAAATGAAGAATTTTACAGTGAAATAGTATCCAGTGAAAATTCTCTAAAAGAATCTATGTTTCCTGGAAGACAGTATACATTTTAACAACAGAAAAAAAAAAAAAAAAAGTTGTAGCAAATACAAAGTATTGCAGACTAAAACAGTACTGAATATAATCACCAAGGCCAACTCTTGTAATACTTCAGTCTGTGGGAACTATCAAGCACAAGAGAAGGATTTTAATCACTCTGAAAGCAAAAATGTAACTAAATAAACATGCTTAATCACACAAAAACAATTTGGAAGTAGAGAAACTAATAAAATAAACAGCCCCTTTTAATCTGCTTCTTAATAGAAATTCATTCCCTGACACAGCAAGATGATATTTGTACCATCTCAGTAAAGGTAAAGTAAGGTCCAGCATCCTCAGGCAGGAGTTCCCCTGCTATTCAGTGGATCCTGGGAGATATGCCACATGCAAGGAATATCTACTCTAGGAGTGCAAAGACTTTTTTCGTTTATTTCTTCCACCTGCAAGGCATTCTGAAGGAAAAAATCTGGGATAACAGCCACATTTCTAACACTTGTCCAGATGGTGACTGCATACAACCCCTGCTCACTGAGTCCACTCTCTTATCTCTTCCCTCAGACCAGCTTGAAGAGGTACTTCAACAAGGCCCACAGGAACTGGAACAGACAGTCCCATGGGAGAAGGATGAAAAGCCCATTTGGGTGGAAAGGGTAAAACTTGTCCAAGAATTCCTCTCTGAATGCAAATCTGTGAGATTTACACTCCATGACTGAGTGTACAGGCAGCTAGATGTGTCTGTCTACAAGCATACAATGAATATGAGTACCCTTCTTTAGATTATGTTGCACATACACATCTAAAAACAAGAGCGCAGTGTCTTACACGAAGGAAGTCAAATATTAATAATCAAGTATTTTCTTCCTGTGTTAGTGTATATGTATTCTTAACTTCAGAAGAATAAAAGGCTGAAGACAGAAAATAAATATTGTTTAGGATTGTAACAGCCATTATATATGTTCCAAGACAGAAACAGCTTTCCATAACATAAGTAAATTAAATTTTTCTCATTCAGCTTTTCTTAGGTCACTACAGCCCTATGACAGATTTCATACAAAAAGAATACATCAATTTTCCTTTTTCTTTTCTTTTTGGTACTGGAAAATATACTTACTTTAACATCTGTTGTTGGGCAAGGACATATTCTGAACAGCCACTTCGATACAGAAGTTGAGTGTTAGCTTGAACCCAGACCCAGTGATCTTCATTTGTTTGTACTTTGACTAAGGAAATGCCATTTTCTCCATTATTCTTTGCTGTATAATTTAAAAGAAAATTTTTAATTCAAGCAGTATTAATATTTTTTTCCTAAACTGCAAATGTTCAAAAATTTCTTTGTTGCCTTAGAAGCATCAACGTAGGAAAGTACAAGGTAAAGTATGTCACAAAAGCAAATTACGTCTTAAAACCAGAATTTGAAAAGCCTAGTAAGGCACTTAAATTGTAACCAAGGATTTTTCAGTATTATTCATTCCTTCTAATATTTTCTTCTCAGTAGTAGTAGTACTATACCCACAAAAAAATATTCATGAAAAATTGAACAATAGGAGAGGAATGTTTTTAAAGACATTAAAGATTTCCAGCAGATATGACAGAAGGCTGAGTACAAGTTCACTCAAGATGAAGTTGTCCAGTGGGGTAGATTTACCATCAAAATTTTATCCATTGTAAAATCTGAAATAGAGCCTAGACTCTCATATTTTTTCCATAGCCAAGCTCTGGAAAAGCATGAGTCAAAGCTGTGGGCGCATCATGAATTTTAAAGACAATGCACTCTAATTTTCCTCTGTTTTCTAATCTTTGGGGAAAACTAACATTTGTAACATATCATCCAGTTTTCCTCAAAGCAGGATAGATGTTGTTATTAATTATTAGGATTTCATATAAACTTATGAAATTCAGTGCTGCCACTTTTAGGCATGGATACGATAAGTATTCTTTTACTACCACTTATTTGCTATTTACCATGACTGTTTATTTCTCTGTAAATTTTCTGCCCTCTCTGAAATCACAGACTGTTTCAGTATTATCTTTTGAAGTGGACTTTTTTTTAGATTTATTTTTTAAAAGAGGAGGTGTTAGGGAGAAGAAGAAGAAAGAGAGCATTGGGACCAAAACCTGAAAAACCTATCAGGATAAAATAAAAGACAAGGTTCTTTTTCCATTAACTGCATATAATCTAGAAGTACTTAGCAGTACCTTTGATTTGGTTTTCAGCGATCTGTAATGCATTAGTGAAGGCGGCACCTTCATGGTGATTGTTTCTTCCATATAATTCTGTTGCTTCACACAGTCCTGAAGTGCCTTTTGAACTGGAGCTGTAGAGGACAGAAAATGTAGAAAATTCCTTGTCAGTGACTGACAGGAGTAAAATCACAGACTCTAAAAGATATGCTCTTCAAGCTGGTGACCAGCAAAGGCATATGGTTTAAGCATGTAGTAACTAACACTAAATAATTATCTTTTTCCTGCATCATTTGGTTTCTCAAACTAGTGTGTGACTGGAGTTCTGTATTCAATTAAGAGTAATAGTTATGTTTAGGAATATTCTGCTCATGACTTACTATATCTGGAAAAATAAATTTCTTCTGAAATTGAGACAAATACTGTGCATATTCTGCTCTTCCTATTTGAGCTACGTTCGAGGCATATACATCACAGTGACCAGCAATGCATTTAAGAGTTAATATGACTTCAATTTGTAATAGGCATCATATGATTTGAATTTATTTCTTCCGATCTTTAGTTTAAAATGCTAGAATCAGGGCTTGAAAGGGGTGCAATGTCTGTAGCACTGAATTACAAATGCTTCCCTGTGTTAAGAGCATCAGGGAAAACGAAAAAAAGACTGTAAATCTGCCCACCATCCTTGACTACCATGCTTCAGGCCTGAACCAAAGGAAACACTGAAGATAAATGGTTGCTTCATTCTTGTCAAGGCCTTGGCCACTGTCCAGTCAGGTAGTGAAGCACCCCTCTATTAGGAACTCAGTTCCGATCATCAGTTAATTTCACCTGGGTTGCTGGAAAAACTAGCAAGTAGAAATTACATTCCAACTCTATTCCAAAAGCCTGCATAGTCCATTATACCAGGCTTCCCTCGATTTAGTTGTTCTCAAAAGGATGTATGTGCTAGAACCACATTATACATCTGGATAGTGAGTCCATACATACACAAGAATAATCTCATTAAAAGCCAAATTATGATACTGTCAGTCATACTGACGAGCATTTTGCTTCACAGCAATAAAGCTCATTACTGTAAGGTTGTATTTAAGCAAGTAAGGGAAAATATGATCCTAGCCCCTGACATCAACAAATTCTGTTATAGAAGAGTAACAAAAATAAGTGTTAGGAAGGAGATGAGTCTGAACACAATCTGTCCTGATCTTTTGTGATTGCTACCAAATGATCACCCCCAAGCCATTTAGTGCAATTGTAAACTTACATGTTCATAAAACTTCTGTTGAAAGATAAATGCATACACCAAAGTACAACTCATTAGACTCTTTGTGAACACCCCCCCACACGCACACACATTTAGCTTTCTGAAGTTTTCCTTTTTTTGTTACCAAAATGCCCAAATCGAATTGTGTTAGCAGAAGATACTGAAAACAAGAAACCTCGCAGTAAAAATTATTTTTCTTTTCCACTTTTACAGCTAGTAGACTGGCTTACTGTGTTGGCAACTTCTGAAGGTTAGAAAGATATCCTAATGTTCCATTTCTAATATAAAATTTTATATATTGAAATATAATACTTAACATGTATTATAAATAATCTACAATGTATTGCATAATCTTGTATTCTATTATGTGTAATAATTAATAATTATAGTAATTGTATTATATTTATTTTGTATTCAATAGTTAAATCCAGATAAATTATTCACTTTTCTAAGAAAGAGTTTTTAAATGGAGAGATATTTAATATAATTTGTAGTTTTTACATGCTTAATAGCCCACAATCTTCACTAAACACCAAAAGATTAATCTGTAAATACTTTGTGTTCGCTGCTGCTGTGTCATCAGCTTTGTGTTTTGCTCTCACAAGCAGGCTTTTCATCTTCATCTCTGTCACAGAAGGGAGCAGAAGTGGTACCACTATGCAGAATAAGGACAGCTGAGGTGGCAGTACTGTTCCTGATGAGGACTTCTTCCTTTGTCCAAAGAGGAACTTTAGTTTGCCTTGGAACTGCATTGTCTGGTATTAAAAAACAAACAAACAAACAAACAAAACACCAGCAACTTAAGCATTTAGTGTACAAACATTTGAAATACTAATACAACCTATGGACTGTGTTATTAACACCAAACCCAGTTTTGAATCAGGGATTAAAACTAGGAATTTCATTTTCTTCATATAATTTAAACCATGCCATTTCAGAGACAGGGTGGGTGGAGGTTCTATCAACAGTAAGAAGAGACTTTTGTGGCTGGTTGAGGTTTTTTTCCTCTTATGTACTCAGAAGTTCTGTGTTTCGTTCTGTTCAACAGAACGGGTCGTGCACAGTGGTGCAAACAGTTGTTTCCTCTGCACGCCACTGAAGCTGGAACTATCATTTTTTCCATGCTCTGTTCTTTGCAGCAAGATGATTTCTTACTTTCTTTCCTCTCACTCTGCACTTTCTCTGGGAAGTATACGGACTGGCACAGCCCAAGGACTGTGCAGACGGGTGCCCGAGATAGCCAGATACAGGGCACAGAGCTTGGAAGGAACCCTCCATCCCTGCCTCAAGTGTCTGTGGAGTCAGAAGGCAGGGATTAAGGTAACAGCAAGCTGCTGCCTCTCAGTGAAAGAGTTAACTACCAAAAAATGCCCAGTGGAAAATCAGCCCGTTGGAGTAAGGTGTTTTCCAGAGCTATGAGATTAAAGCAGGGATGCAGAAATGTCAGCTGTTAGCACCCATAGCCTTCCAGCAAATGAGCATCTGAGACAGAACTGGCATTTCTCTGTCTCATGATGGTCATTTCATTTTCTTTGCACGTGCTGGATTTTCCCCTAAGTAGAAACATTGGTCTTTAGTAAGGAAATGGAGAAAAAGTGATTTCTAGAAATGAATCACTCCTAGTATGGAGCATGCAAGACACTTTCTAATTCCAGGTTTTATTATTAAAGGATTTTTACTAAAGAAAAAAGCAGATCATTCTTTTTCCTTCTTCTTAAAGCAAATACTTTGGGCCTAAATGTGAATTGTTGAAATTCAGACTTGCCACCCTTGTGCTACGCTTAGTACAAACTGGGGACAGATATTGTTGAAAAGAGCTTAAACCATAAAAATTTTTGAAGTCTTTCAGTTTCAAATATTACAACTTTCTTTTCTCCCATCACTTTTTACATATTAATTTTACATATTAATAATTATTTTTAAATGTTTTTTGTTAGTGCACAGCAAAAAAAAGTGTATCCTGTCCATGGATTTGCATAATATTCATGTTGAAGAATTTTTTATATGAGGTAATTAAAATTATTATGTCATGCCTACAAGTGAAGTTGTACTTACAAGGAATCCAGAAGTACTGTCCAACAAGCAGCGAACTCGACAGATGAAACATCGAGTTAAAAAGGAAGAATAATCTGTTGTCATGCTGTCATTCTCTTGTGCTTTGAACAATTTACTGAGAATATATTCTTCTCCTAGGAGCAACAGTGGAGGCAACATATATCAGATCACACTAAGAAATAATGAAAATGTTCTGCAGCCAATTGAGGAAGCTGTTACAGAAATTGCTAAAAATTGCTTTATGGATGGGTGAATATTCAATGGTGTCATGTCATACATCTGCACATGCTCTACCAAAAGAAAAATAAAAGCTCTGCAATGGGATTTGGGTGAGTTTCTTCAGAAATTTGGACTTTATTTCCTGAGTTTTTGTGATTTTTAATGATGTAAAACAGGGTTACAGATGTTACTGGTTTTGAGATCAGAGATCACAGAAAATGTATTAGACAGGAGAACAAAATAAGGAAAAATGCTAATCCTAGGAAAAAAAAAAAACTGTACAAAAAAATGGATAGTAGATGATTAGCTAATATTCAGTTTGATTTTTTTGTAAAGTGCACAGTTTTTGAAATATTTCCCAAAAGACACAAGTGATTTATACAAAACTGTGAACTCAAGACCTGAAATTCTCCACAATATACATTACAACAAAAATTCCAAATATTTGTAAATCTTATTATTTGAAATATTAGTGCACATTGTTTTGCTTGGTTCCTGCATTCTTCCTACAAAATCTCTCAAAGCTCCTCAGATTTTTTTAAGATTCTTGTAAAACACAGAAACTGTTTTACAGGAAATGCAATATGTTCTACCAAAGTTTCATGACTGTGTTCCTGAGGTCTTTGTAGAGATTGCTGAAGGTTTTCTTGCAAGTTTCTCCCCATTCATCTGGTGACCATACTTCCAATTTATTTCCTCAATTACTACCTCACCCTCTGGTGAAATGCAGACATTTTGCTTGCATCAATAATTCTTTATAAGGTTAATAATCTCAACCTGATTGTAAGTTTTGTAGTTGTGGTTTCAGCTTAATACCTCATGTAGGAGAAACCTTGAGTGAGGCATCCAGCTCCCATCCTAGGGAAGTACAGCCTCAGAGGAAAAAGTACATTGCTGAACCTACTTGTTCTTCACAAGGCTCCTGTCTACATCATTTTACATGGGAAAACAAATGGCAGAAAGTGATGCTGCCGCGGTGGTTCTGTACAGAAACCTTTTGCATGAAGGAGAGGACTATTGATGTCCTGATCTGTTGTGAACAAAACTTTGGCAGTATGAAGAACTCATGCTGCTCATTCTGAGCGTGTAAGAGTATGTGTAAGCACATTAGAGAAAAGTAAAGCACTAGTGGCACACTCTGCCTTATAAATGCCCAGGATCAGGAAGAAATACCATTTCTGAGACAATAACATAAATAAATGGGTCTTAGCTGTTTATGCATCTTTCCAGTGAAGAATCTGACTTGACATGGTACTGACACAGGCATAGGTTGAGTTCAATTGTACCTCTGTACAGTGGTGCCTATGTTTCCAATCAACACACAGAATCCCACCTGTTTCTGACTGTAGTTGCTGTCCAGACAGCATCTGGGGAGGATTCATGGCCCAATGCAGTTGTCTGCAAAAATCCTGGCGGTCATCCACGTGAATGTAATCATATATGTTTTGGTGCATTACATCAGTCTGAAACAATTACAGCAAGGAATGGTTAATTAGTAACTGTAGGAGGGCAGCCACTTTTCTTTAGATTGATACTTTGATTAAAATAATGGCAGGTGTAGGACACCTTCAGACCAGTTTGATTGAGGAAAGTTGTTTCAGAGGCCCCTGCTTCTCAACATCTGCTTTTTCCCCTCACATCCTAAGATGATTTTTTCTATTCTTAGCTCTTTTGTACATATGTAAATGTGAGTAATAGACATCCAACTGGCAAGTGATGACTAGTGGCATCCCCTGGGGATTTATGCTGGGACAAACCCTCTTTAATTTATTGACAAAGGAATCATGGGATAGAATGCATGCTCAGCAGGTTTGCAGAGGGTACCAGCTGGGGAGGGCAAGGCAGCTCCCTGGTGGGCTGTAAATATAGGCTGACAGGAACCTCAGGAATTTCAGCAAAGGCAAATTTCTCTCTTAATTTTGGGTACCCCATGTAAAGAAAGAGATTAGCATATCAAAATGAGCCCAGGAGTGTGCGACCAAGACACTTAAGAGAGTTGGAGCACATCCAGGAAAGAACAGGGTTTGTTCAGCCTTCAGAAGGGAAAACCACAGAAAGAAAATACTGCTGTCTACATCAACCAAATGAGCACAGGACAAAGCCTGACTCTTCTCAAAGAACAAAGTGAGAGGGCAAGAAGCAACAGACAACAAGTGGCAACATAGGAAGCCGGGACTTAATCATAAGCAAAAAATAATTACAGTTGTGGTGGCTAAACACTGGAAAGTGTCTTCCAGAGGGGTCATAGAAGCTCAAAGCTTGATCAGTCCTGCATAAGCCTGCTCTAGCTCAATGTGCTTTGAACAGGAGGTTGGACTAGATGACCTCCAGAGGTCCTTTCCAACTGTATGGTTCCATTATTCTGTGGCTTTAGAATATATTTATTACACACAGACAATCAGCCTAGAAAAGCAGCATCTTTTACTGAAATTTAAAAGAAACTTCTAGCTAAATCTTGGTTTTATAATGGATCATGTTTCTGCTAGCGAAAGCTTTATGAAAGAAAATTACAAGAAGTAAATCATCACCTGTCATATTTGCGGAAAAAAAATTAGTCTAAGATAGTAAAATAACCTTATTTCAGTAAGTGTATGTCTAACCATCAGTAGAAGGATAAGGTGGATAAGGCAGCAACATACAGTGCTGCATTTAAAAATAATAGCAGAAGTTATGATGTTGACAATTTGTATATTGACAAGTAAGTCAGTACAATGTCAGTGACTGGGTATTCTAAGTATTTCTCAATATATTTACCTGATGAAACCCTAGATAGTCCACAATTGTCGATGACGCATAGAATATCATTCCATCTGCACTCACCACCAAGGCAAAACCATTCAGTGACTGAAAAAAGAAAATGAAATACTTTAAAAGATAATCATCGGAAGATAAAGAATAAAATTAGTATGAATGTAATAATTTTAAGAATATCCTAGGAATTAAAAAACTCACTCAAAAAGTTGGAGGCTAAATTCTTTCCTACCATGAAGAATTTGTAACAACCTGGAACATGCTTCCTTTCTTTTTTAGAAAGGTTAAGATAGTTAAATACAGTATAACAACCATATTACATTACTAGTTTATTGTCTGCTTAATTATCTGCATAATTATATTTGTTCATTATTTCATAGAATTTAAAGTTTAGTAGCGAGTGTCAACTACTTTGTTTTTCCTTTCAATTTAAAACTGTACATTCCATAATAATTGCTTAGAATATATATAATATATATAATATAATAACATTATAGAATATATAATATATATAATAATATATAATATATATAATAGAATATATATAATATAATAATATCCAAAGGGAAAATTAAATACATGTGCTGTTGTAACTATGATTTTAAAACTGGATATGTATTTTTTTGTATGGCTTTTTTCTGAAGTTGCTATAAAAATACATACATAGCATAATTGCATAAATGCAATGAATATAAAAAGTAGGCAATAAATACCTCACTGATATAAAATGTTTCATCTAGAAAAGAGCTAAATTAATTCTTACACACTTGGTGATGCAAGGAAAGCAACCAGAGAAACCCAAAACTGAGGATTAAATTAAATACAAATCCAAAAAGTAAATACATGATGCAAACGTTAAGATCATGCCACACGAGAACTGACAAATTTTGCCTCTCTTCCCTTGATAAACGTTTGGTAACATATCTTTACTCCAGCAGGCTTGCATTCCAAGGCAGTCTAGATCCTTTCATGTGGTGGTTTTGAGGTCTTTGAGATTGCAGCTCAAATAGCTGTTGCTGAAATACTGTTATATTATTATAATCCTTGCTTCACCTTATTCTCAATTTTCTGATGTGCCTGTTAATCCTGAGTTAATCCTAAAACACAGTGAGGACAGATTTTCAATTGCTCAGTAACCAGATACACTGACATATTTTTTTGAGCTTGGTTCTCTTTTTGGTTCCTAAATAAGGACCAGATTTCCAAGACTGCTTGAAAGCGGTTCCCACTGTGACAATGGTGGGCAGAGTTTCAAGAGTTCAGTGCACAATAGACTGACCTCCTCAGAAGGTTTGGCTCCCATCATAAATGTGGAGCACCTTTGGAAACGTGGCCCCGTGGGAGCACACATGGCCAGAGGCTCTGTGCCTTGAAGAACCCATGGAACAATGACTTGAGAAAAGTAGTGGAGAGCCTTCAGTGGCTGTAGCAGCGATTCAACCAGGTCAACACTAACCAAAGTCAATGTTAAGAACAGTCAGTGGCAAATCTTGTTTTGCTCCAGTTCAGCCCCATAGGTACAGATCCTTTGCAGAATAAGAGTGATCACTGCCTTGCTGTGCCAGTGTTGAATACTAGTTATCCTTGTCAACTCTTCAAGCACAAGGGCTTGCTCGACTGGTGCTATTTCTTGCTCTAAATAATGCCCAGATTTGTCCCAGCACCTCACCAACCAGAAGATGGTATGCCAAAATTTCTGCATCTTCACATCTGCACCTCTCACTGCACTGAGAGGAACCTCCATGGATGGTATCTATCGTATACATTTCCAACATCAATGGAGAGAAGAAAGCATTTTTGGCATCTTGTCTTTTTTACTCATCTTGTCATCTTTACTTTTTTACTGAAACCATCAGTGATGTGATGCTAGGAATTTTATTACATTTTGAACATCTGGCAGGCCTTTTAATTTGAATAGACTAAAATTTTCCAGAAAGATAACTGTAGGACACTTTCTGTGGCTCTTACCATGCATATTCTGAAAGACCTCGAGTCCTGCCCATGAAACTGGACCAGGCAGAAATTAAGAATACTTTAAAAATGAAAGAAATGTGCTTAATTTAAAAAAAATTCTTAAGCTACGCAAACAAATACATCAAGCCCTACCTGGAAAAGCTTAAACAATGACCAAAAGCTTTGAATATTATCAAAGAATCCTACACATTAGCATGCTGAACACCCTTAAAATGTACCCTCCATTGTCCTGCAGGCAAGCTGGAGTTTTCCAGTCTCTGTAGGAATATCTGCCTTTGTCAAGGAATGCTTGTATGAATCAAGAGATAAATTAGTCTATTCAAAAAATTAGTCTTCTTCAACATATTGCTACATACTCTTTAGGCCTAGACACATATATAAGACATCCACCCCTAAAATGTAAGACTTGATCCCCCACAGTGGAAAGCAGGCAGGTTTTTCTTTACGTATTTTTTTTCACAGAGCTAGAGTCAGGCTGGACTAGGTGCAGCAGTTTCTAAAATTTGGAAAGGGAAATGGGACCATGTGTATATCCAAGGGTTTAGATCAGTGTACTGGCAACTACATCTGTGAGCTGGGGGAGGTATTAAGAAAGAGGTGGGAGGGAGGAAGGGAGGAAGAGGGAAGAAGTGGAGGAAAAGTTCAAGGAGCCACGTGTTTAGGTTAAGCCAGAAACAAGTGTGCATTTGAAGCATGTATGTAAATGAAGAGATTTCCAAACTTGCCCTGCTTTGTTTCCAGTTTGTTCCCAACATGCTGATGTCCTCTCCTGAGGGTATATCTCTTAAATAAGCACCCCCTAGTTTTCACCACCCCAACTGCAGACATCAGATGCTTTGCATTGCAAGCACGGAAAGCAAAATCCACTTTGGTGCAAAAACAACTTTTATGGAGCCACATGACTCAGTTGAGGATTAACACAAATTCCATGTCTCTAAATTCATTTTAGCTGGGAAACCTGCTGCTTCAGACACATTAAAAAAAGACAAGCTGGATATCAAGTAAAACTTTATACCAATGAGTCCCATCCATGCCTGCAAATTCTTCTGCTTTCTCAATATTACCCTAAACTGTAGTTCAGTGGAAAAACAAACATCTGTAACACAGAAGGCTCTCAACAGAGTCAGAGCTGGGCTGGAATTTATACTGTTCTTATCTACTTACCACAGGTGGGGATAAGTAGGAGGGTGTTTGCTGACACATTACCCGCCCCAAGAGAGTAATGGTGATTGCAAATGAGTAGGGAAATACCTTTTCCAACCTCTCAGATACCAAATATAATTCCATACTGAAATCCTTTACAATAACACTGCAGAGAGATTTTCCCATTTTTCTGGCCAGAAGCCTAGTGACTTGGTAGACTGAGTAGGAGAGACAGCTTCAGTCCACGAGAATGAGTGAAAACTATTCACAGCTTTTTCATTTGAAGTTACCATGTCTCACATTAAACAGCACAACAAAGTATTTGGCTCCACTCATGATTTTTGAACATTCTCAGATATTGAAATAAAATTCTCAGCAATAGCTTTCTCTCATTCCCAGTGAACAGGAGGCTGCACAGGTGTGCTGTGTCAGAACCACAGCAGCCTTGTGCCTGGGTAATGGATAACCTGGGGAGATGAAACAGGAAAGAGGACGTGGACCAGCCTCATTCCTGTGCAGTTTGCACTCCCTAATGAAAGTACATTTGCCCTGAACACTGAGGACACAGCACAGAGGAGTAAAGGCAGCTTTCCTCGTTTCAGTTTAATCTTGTCAGAAGAAATAATGGAAAGCCTAAATGGGGCTCTAGTATTTAGGGGGGGAAATAACCAAGCCCCACAACTCAATGTTGGTGGTATTTGTTTTGTGTACAACAAGTGTGTTTCAATCAGTAAAGCTGACTTGCATCCTAAAATTCTTTTCCAATATTGCATATTCTTACACATGCACAGAGGGTCACATGCACACATAGGAACAAACACACAAAAGTATTAGTATGGACTTTAAAACTTTTGCAACAAAAAACAACTAACTTCAAATCTGCAAAAAATACATGGTTTTAAACTGACATTTGGTAAACCATATGGATTCAATGACAGATGGAATTTCTAATCCAGGATAATAGCTGAAACATGTGAGACAGACTTAAGTATGTATTGTGAACATTTGTTTGTTTGTATTTGGCTTTTTAAAAACACTTACATGAGTTTTCTACATTGTACTTAAAAAATGAAATCATGTGGGACCTTTTTCCCAAATGAAAAAAAAAAAAAAAAAAAGAGAGCTTGGCACCAGATAGGGGCCTGTGTTATTTTGAAAAAACATGTACATCCAATTATGTACTCACGAAAAGCTGCACCTGCTACTGAAACATAAAAACAATTAATCTGTCAGTTCAAAGAAAGTATGATATTATTCTGCTGCCTGCAGTAGCTGTGAGATGAAAGTTATCAGTTCCTTCCATTAAGAAGTTTTTGAAATTTTATTAGTCAAGAGATTCTCTTTGGGAATGAAGGCAAATATTTTGAGGAAGATAGGACTTCCTTTGGCAAGATCCTTTATATATCCTGACTTTTTTTTTTCCTGGTCTCATAGCAGAAAATCAGCCAGAAAGTACTTCAAAGATATTTTGGTCAAGGTCATGGCACAGTAAAAATAAGGAGGAGGGAAAAAAAAAAAAAAAGAGAGAGAGAACAAGTTCCAATGCACATTTCTCTTATTACTCTTCCTTGAAATAAAGGAAAATTCACTAGCATTAAGTCTCCAGAGACCATGTTACTATGGCTACTAAAGTACAACAGTCAAGGCCTGCAGCCATGCCTTGCTTTGAACAGATTTTCAAGTCACGCAACTTGGGTACTAAATTTCCAGGGTCAGTTGGCTCACAGTTTATCTGGAACAGCTTCATTTAATAGTGGATCACGTGTGTTTTGCATCCTATGTGGGATGGGGCCATTTTCTGGTGATCTAAATAAGTAGCTATTTTAAAACTCTGGAAATTATATACTAGTTCATGTCTTATGAATATTAGTAGGAAAATACAGACAGTTAATGGTGTCTTCTGTCTTAAACTGCATTGTTTAGTGAATCAGTATTTCTTTCCACTGGTGTTTTTAGGACTCAGAGTTGCCCTTCTCAAAAACCCTTCTGAGTCCCTAAGGTTCTCTTCATAAACCACAAAAAAAAAAAAAAAAAAAAAAAAAAAAAAAAAAAAAATACCCCACAAAAACAAAACAAAAAACTCTTGCAGAACCCTGAAATAAAAACAGTATAAAAGACTATTCAGAAATACTATATCTGGTGACATCAGATTATGGCCTTTACTCAACAAGTACAGTATCTCTTAGTCCTCTGGACTCTTATGTATTTCTCTCGTATCTACAAAGCAACTTCAAAAGGAATATTTCTGTGAGTAAGCACTATTTCGTGCAAAGGAGAGTGGCAGAATTGCTTTAGCATTCAGTTTTGATCAAGGGTTTGCGTGTACAGATTAAATTTCAGGCAAAAGAAACAGAACAGAAGACAAATTTCCATCATTTGAGCCAGGGAAGGAAGTACTAGCTGAAGTCTACAGACATGGAGTTATATGGGAAGCCTTTCAGAGAGAAAGTGCTCCATCTGATAAACTGGTTTTCATAGACAGCAGAAATGCTTATTTTCAAATACAAAGAAATATGTATATATGATTATTATGCCCCTTTCACTCCTCCTGTCACCCAAGATAAAACAAAGTTCACGTTCCTGCCTGTATCCTTGACCCTGGATACCACTTCAGGCTTCTTTCAGTATGGAAATTCAGCATCTAGTGCTGCACTACCAAGACGAACATTTTCAACAATCATTCATAGTGCCAGACAGATTTGAGCCCTGGCTCTCCCATTTTCTGTCAGAGGGAACAGCTGGGCCATCTGAAAGGCACAAAGGATTGTGAATCATCCAGCTGGTGAAATTTCTCATTATTCCATTTTTCAATATCCCATCACTTCCACAAAGGAATTAGGGAAACCTTGGAGATGCTTGTTTATATCTGTGTCTTCAGTCTGACAAGGGAGCTGGAACACTGTGGCTCGTCAAGAGGCAGCAGTCAAAACCGGCCTCCTGGAAATCTGCTAGGAAAATGTAAGTCACTGGGCTCCGGTAATTGTGAGCTATAAACTTTCAAGAAAACATAGTAGCTCCCTGGAGGGTGAGATTGCAGTGTGTGCACACATGTAAACACATTTTAAACCATGGTGATGTTTTTTATATGGTTGATATGTAATAAGTGTTGGACGCAACCAAGAACTTTGCCTTTGAAGTTGTTTTGAATGCATGATGCAAAACTGTAAATGCAGTTTTTCTTCCATTATACATTCCTTCCAAACTAAGCTTTTGTAACAAAGCTTGCTTAGTCTGTGTCAAGTCCTTGGGGTAGGGCCTCTCTTTGTTAACATATACACAAATTGCTGGTGCCCAATGACCCTGGTGCCTCAAACCCAACTACTCTGCCCAAGATGGGGCTGGGAAACAAGGGCTGAAGCATCAGCTGACTTTGTGTAGAAGGTTGATGTGGTGCATACTAGAAAGAGATGCATATCCATTATATCCTGTTTTTTCCACAAGTACTAAGCACTGGAAAAGAGCATACAGACCATACAGACCATGCTTCCAGAGAGGAGCAATACTGATGACTAATAGCTTAAAGACATGTTTGGTAGCTTAGGGAAGGTTTAGTTGATGCAAAAGTGAATTCATGGGTCACACTGAACACCTCAGTACAAATTTATTATATGGCATGCTTGTTTAGAATAAAATATTATCACAAAAATTGTGTTCTATTGGTGACAATGTTTGGTGGATTTTTTTCATGTCCAGTTGTAAAAATTTCATTATTCTTTTCTTCGCATTACCATTTAGGATTTCGTATGGAAAGCAAAAATATGAATGCTACCTGAGATTATTGGGTGGTATACAAGTACTGAAGACTACATAAAATAATATAAAGAAAAATATTCCAATTATGAATTATAAAATTATCGGGGCAAAGCACATTTTATTTATTAATACATAGATATAGGTATGATATTTGCTGGATAGTGAGTATGTGGATGAGTAACGTCATCTGCCTTAGCAATTTTCATGAAAGGATACTAAATTACAATAATCATTTTATCTGTTTATTTAGCTTCCTCATTAATCATGATGTCAAATTTAAAATTGTGTTTTACTAGTAATGGAACCCTCCTGTCAATGCTCTTTCACAAATACTGTGCCTTGGACTACACTTGGAAATAGAAACCATCTTTATATTGATTCATGCAGTTTCTCATTTCACTTCCTCAAAAGCAGATGTTGTATTCACAGATGGAAGCAAAGCTGGGGCAATATCATATCTTCAGTGCAAGTTCAGCTCTTCATCCTTTCTGAATTCTGCAGCTGCTCTGAGCTTTTCAGTCTTCTCTTCAACAGTTTCAGTATAGAAAATGCAAGCCTGATTAATTCCATTTGAGAAGACTCAAAATGAAGCATTAATTGCTCACTACTCTGCACTTGTAATAACAAATTTAGTTAGGTAGACTTTGAAATAACAAATGTAGTAAGATTAGGCATTATCTTTCACAGAAATAAGTTACTGAAAAGAGTCTCAAATAATATTTATCCAACATGTTGGACAATTAGACATATGTAAGTACCAAATGTCTGGATTTTTTTTCAGTGTTATTTACATGTAAGTGCATCAAGTCCTGAAGAGAGGAAGCCGTCATAATATTCCATCCACAGCTGACTTTTATTTGTACTTGCAAACTGTTAATGAGGATGAAAGGCAGACAGCTCTTTCTGTAAGGAATCAAAACCTAAGAGAGACAATGTTGCAGACTATATACTGAAAACAGAATGTTGTGTCCTAATTTCAGAGCACTCTTTTTCTGTGTATTTAGCACTATATATCAGATTTTCTAACATGAAACTATTTCAGGGAGTGGGGAGAAAAGCAAAACAGTCTGTATTTCACTTTCTGTTCAAAATATATGCTAAACCAGCCTTTTAAAACACTCTTTCAGGTCAGTAGAATTTTCAGGGAGAATGGCATTCCTGAAATTGACTTTGGGAACAGTTTTCCTTTACAGGTAATTATTTTATGCATGTTTTGTATCCTGTAAGCATCCTGTATCAAACTTAGCCTATCCCATTCTTACAGCAGGGGTGAATCCTGAATAAGGGCATTGTGCTGACCCAGAGAGGCAGACAGTGCTTTCTCTAATGAAGATAGCAAGTGGATGACAGTGGATCATCTGGAGAGGGATAAGGATTGAAAGTTAGAGATAACTCCTCTAGCCAGCAGCTAGAGGACTAGACTGCAGCTCTTAAGGTGCATTATTGACTAAATGACTCCTTCCCCAAGTCTCTTCTGTAAACCCCTGCTTTGGTTTGAGCATTTTAAGTTTTGTTACTATGGCAGACAAAAAGTGAAAGTGGAATGTATTCAATATTTCTAGTAAAATATGTAGAGGTAGTTTTCAAAACCTCCAAAACAAAATCACTGCAAATTTGTAAAAGTGCTCATGACTGGACACAGTTTAGCCTGGACCTTCTTTCTTGCTCATCACTTCATCTTATTGAGAAGATAGCAAGGCTGCAGCTCATGAGCTTTTCTGAATTGAGAATGAGGAATATACTGAAAGCAAGTATCATCTGTGAATACAGTTTAGGCTCCACATTTATAATTTCAGTTCAACCGGTTGAAGACAAGTTAAACAATGTAGAATTGCAATTATTTAAAGTGCATTTCTATTTCTCCTATGTTTTGGGTTGTTGGGGTTTTTTTTGCAATACATGACTATGCCATCTTCAAAAATGTTTCCTCAAAAGCAAATCCAGAAATTGGTATGAAATAAATGCTGTGTTATGAATGCCTTTGTTGCCTGAATGCAGGAAGTCAGCTCTAGTAGCAGATTAAGTCCTGGTGCATCTGTATGATGCAGGGCTCAGATACAGATACCGAACCTATTGACTGGTGGAAATAGTTGTCAAGGATTAGCTCTGAAGTCAGGGAGAGGAAAAAAAACTAACAGAGCTGAAATGGGAGAATATGTTTTGTTGAGGAGGAAGTTATGTGGCCACTGGACTGTCTCCAAGAGGCACCGAAATAGCCTGAGCAGAAACAGAGGAAGTGGCTGTGAAAAGTGAGCTGGGGTGGAGCTGGCTGTGATGAACAGCCTGGAGACAGCAACAGCAGCCTGAAATTCAGAGCTGCATCTGTGCCCAAACTATTGATTCTTCACCCTAACACTATGGATGGGCAGCTGCTCTGTTCACTGGTGCAACCACGATTTCTTAGCTAGCCCTCCTCATATGACAGCAGGTTTGCCTGTCTCCTCACAAATGGAAGGCACTTTTTTTCCTGATGCCAGCACCAAGCAGAGGATGATACCTGTCTCTCTGATACCAGACACCTGCACCCACTGGCCACTCCTCCTGCTGGGTCACACTGGGCATAGGCTGATGGCCCTGATTTTCCAATCCACTCCCAGCTTGCTTCCTCTCAATTATAATTATAATCTGTAATTTTGTGTTGGAGAAGCTCAATACTAACTCTCATTAGCCCAACATGTCACGAAATCTGAACAGAAGCACTTACTGGCATTTTCCCTTTTGCAAAAAGGCTCCACACAAGTTTCTACAGAAGTACTTATTTTTCCTCTTCAAATCCCTCCATAAAACTCTTGCAAAAGTCTTGGCAGAAATCAAGCTTCTCAGACACTATGTGTGCTGGCAGTTGTGGTTACCATTTTGTTCAATATTTCCACACAGTTTTGCCCATCAAAATCCATCTTCTATCACTTTTCTCATAGTTAGGCTGAAAATCTGAAGGGAGGGGATAACGTGATTTTGTTTTTCTCCGTCCCCCTGTCGAGTTGGATGGTGCCACCTCCTGTATTTCAGAAACCTCAGCGCTGTGGCAGCATCATGGCTGCTGCAGTCGTAACAGTAGCACTAAGGACTGGAGAAGAGAGCAAAAGGAATTTAGCAGTCATGGCTTTTCTATCCAAATTTGTTAGAGAAGAAGGAAAAAAAAAAAAAAAGAAGAAAGGAATAAGCGAGAACATTAGTTATTTGTTTAAAGGGCAACAGAAAGGATGTTTTTTGCACAGAGCTGTGGCCATGCCAAATTTCAAGTCTGGATTTTAGAAATATGCCTATTTGAAAAGAAAGAAAAAAGGGACCAGGGCCTCTGAAATATTCCTTTGTGTTTCGCCTATGCCTGGCAAGAAAAAAGTGAATGTGCCCATGTGATAAAACGGCACTCCTAACCCCATTTATGGGTTTTTTTAATGGATAAATTCCCTGTAAGTCATCCCAAGTGACTAATGTCAGCTTAAATCTTGTCATCTAAATTACTGGGAGAAGGTTCATGTTTGAAAACAAAGGAAAGCAATAGCGTTGTTCGGGTAACTTTAAAAAGCTGTATTAACTGGAAAGAAAAAGCACTAAGAATATGAGCTTTTTATGAGAATTTTGTATTTTGATGGTCAGATTTTAAACCAGTAGATTAAGAAAATGGAGGGCTGTATCATTATCTGTCAGGATTTACTTTAGAAGGACTGTGCTAGGAGAATGTCAGCACTATTGGAAGCTGAAAAGGAATTCCAGACCAGAATAAACCAAAAAGGTCTCTTTCAACCAATTTTTGATTCCTGAAGTTTATGCTGTGGTCATAGATCCATATAATTTCCATGCACTTTATTGAACTTGCAGTTTGCCTTTTCAAGTTTAAATTAAAAAATAACAGGAAGAGGAAAAATCTCTTGCTCTCAGACTGAAATTCAAACTGGAGTACCTTTTTCAAGAGCACAGTTTTATCAAGAGCTGATTACATAAATCAGTTTGGAAGGAGGAAGTGGAATTACACTAACAAGTTTAAAAAAATGACAGGAAACCAAGTGGGAAAAGGGTTTCCTATGTTATTTCCTTATGCAGAGTGAAGAACAGCACCAATAGGATGTTTTCTAATGTATCATTTTCCAACTCCCTCGGAATGAGACTTGAACTCTAGTTCAAGCTGTTAGTAGAGGCCACTGGGAGATATGTTTCAGTGCCAAAATGTGCACATTCACCTCTCCAAAGTAACTCCCAGGAAGATTATTATATGCATCCATTTCTAAGGTAGCAATATAATGTTAAATAATATGCTTCAAACTTACATTGTGTCAAATCCTAAATCATTGGCTTGCATTAGAAGTCTGACTTTCATTGGTTTTGATTAAGACTTAGGGTCTATTTGGTATCAAATCTGTCAAAAAAAGACCTAATTGACTTTGGTGGGAGCTGCCAAGTTAGAATCAAGTTAGAATTTTCAAACCTGTGATATGGAATTAAGAAATAAACTATAAAGGACTTGTCTGGATGACAAAGTGCTGGTTTTGTGTGATACAGGACCTCCATACCTGATTGTGCTGTGGCTTGGCACAGCAGCCAATTCCAAGCACAAATGATGCTGGTTCAGAAGCTAAATAACCTGAAGTACATGACTAGTTTTGCTACTTGCAACTCAAATCACCAAAATTTGTCTGCATGTTTTGGTGGAACAAAAACATGCCTACAAAACATGGAAGCTCAGGTTTGAAAACCCAGCTTTATATGTTTAAGTAGCTAATGTAATGAAGCTGAGATTATTAATTATCAGTGGAGAATTATGATGGTTGTGCCATCAAACCTAGCTTTCATAGTTTTGAAGGTGTTAGTAATTTATTTATTTTTAAAGTAAAGGACCAGATGACTGTGATTTTAAGATATTTAAGATACCAGGCACCACAGACAGTGGTCAGTGGACAGTGTCTGTGTCTAAAAAATTTAAATAAGCAGTAAGCATCTCCAGATCCCTCTGCAGAATCTTCCTTCCCTCAAGCAGGCCAACACTCCCATCCAATTTTGTGTCTTGTGAGAGAGACTGGGGGTACCTTTGATCCCCTTATCCAGGTCCTTGATAAAGGGAATGTACAGTGTCACTGAAGAAAGAGTATCAGGACAGTTTTATGACTAGCATCTTCAATGCAGCCATAAAGAAGAACATGAGAGAAGACCACAGAAACATGATTCCTGTGCCCTGAAGCATTAAGAGTAGAAGACTCATGGAAATCTGATCCTGAACTGTACAAAAGTGCAGCTTGGAGCATCCTGAAAAGCAACATAGATCTTCTCTGAAAGAGTCTGAGCTGCCAGTGAGCATGGAAATGACAAAAAAGGCCAAGTCTGGCCTTTATCAGTATTCATCAGGGAGAAGAGAGCACGATAGAACCAGGCAGCCTTACTCCAATTGCATCTGTTCAGGAGCTGCCTACATTATTCATATTTCTTTATATTCATTGTGACATTTTGGTTATAAAACACTATTTTCACACCCAAAAGAATTATATCTGCTACATCTGGAGACAGAGATGCCATAAACCCTATACTTCAGCCTACAAGAGTGTAATAGAAGACCAACAGGCATAACAAAGAAGAAAGTCCATGAATGCACCTCCTTAGCAGCAAAGGTTGAAACAGAAATTTGAACAGCAATTATTCTTCCATGACAAGCAGAAAAACTGCAGGAGCAACTGTGAAGTGGTCAATAAAGCCTAAGTGACAATTTTAGCAGGGTGCTGCTTAGTGCACAAGTGCTGGTTACTCAGGGAGCAGTGCTGGAGGTGATGATGGGGTGATGCCTGATTATGTGTCATTAAGAAGGCAAGTCCATCAAGAGCCTCCCTCTTCACAGCAGGCATTTAATTCTTCCAGTGATCAGTGAACAGTATAACACATGACAGTTACACAGCCATTTGGGATGGGCAATTACCTGCACCATGGTGTAGACTCTGAGTCTGGGCTTAAGATTACGAGCACAGTATAGCTGGGGGGAAGAGCAGGATGTGGCTAACAGCCATGAGATGAATCCTGCAATCAAGGCTATTGCCTAGATACCCACCAGTGATTCATTATTTCTCCAATTCACCATTTTATTGTGTTTCTCCACCCCATCACCCCATAAACTCTATCTGGACATGTTGACTGCCAACACAACTTATTTTCCCCTTTTTCTGGTTATGAGTTTGGCCCAGCGTTCCTCAAGTATTCACTAACAGGCTTCAGAAACTGAACATGGCCCTTTTCTGCCAGAAGGCATGGGGCACAAGGGCTGCAAAGCCACCTGTCTTGGAAAGTATTTTGGAAGTACAAAGTTAAAAATCTTTACTGCAATCAAGCTGTTGGAATGTGAAGTCTCAAAGGACAGTAAAGATTGTGAGAATGGGACATATTTAAAAAAAAAAAAACTTAATAAAATTAGACTTTGGATCTTAGAGCCTTGTCTGTCTTCCTTTCAAAGGGAAACAAAGATGGCAAGCAGAGTCTCTCTTATCCAGAAGAAATTATCTTAAAGCGCCAAAAGAAATTATTTATTTAGATACCTGCTGTGCTCCACTAAAAAGTCTTTGATAAACTGGTATCATTGTTTATTCCATTATTGCTGATGAAAGCTATTTGATTATAGCTGTAAAAAATCTCCATAAAAACTTAAATAAAAAACACATGTTGTGGCAGAAGCCTTTAGAAATAAAAAACATTTTAAACATATTTTGAAGACAGCCTAATTCCATTGTTTTCTTTCAAGCTGAAAGGGGAAATACTGCATTGTTCCAAGACTGAAGAATCCCAGATACACTATTTACCAGTAATTAGGTTCTTGTTATGCCATATTTCTCTCCATACATAAAGCAGAGTGACTATACCCACTAGGAAAAAAATAAAAGCAATTATTCTTGATTTTCCATTAACATTGCACTCAGGAGCAGTATTATTCACACATAATTTGGTGATTCAGATTATTCTGGCTTGTATTATACAAAGTATCTAGGAGAGGTTGCACAGTGTAAGGTGTTGTCATGACAAGGAAAGTGGCTTTCAGCAGCTGAAAAATACATTTTGAGAGCAAATAAAATGGTCAGATTCACAAGTCAATATACAAAGAACAGCAACCACAGCTAGCTTCTTCTTGGAAGGAATCAGAAATGTGATATTTAGTTAAAATCCCACAGTTCCTAATAACCAACATGGTGAATTTGGTTGAACATCATAAAAACCCACTTCTCTTCATATGCCATAACCACTGAAGGAGGATCTGAGCCAAATTCAGTCCTCAGAGGACATTCCAGACAAGCCCTAAGGAAAACTCACCCTCTTATTCTAGGTCAGACGTGCCCATAATTGAAGCCTGGCAAGTACATTCATATTAGCATGCACTTAATCATCCAGTTAATGATTTGGGATAAAATATCTCCCCTGTATTCAGAGGGAATGGGACTCCTGCATACCCTGCAGTAAGCAGAGAGTATTTAGCAATAGCAGTCTCTTGTAACCTGCCCCAAACTGTGTGCCAGTGTTCTCCCCACGTCCTCACAGCAGTCATTCTACTGTTTGGGGATGCTTAAGAGTTATAACTTGTGGGCATGTAAAGTACACACAACAAAACACAGGCTAAATATAGGAGACCCTGGTTAAAATTTGTATACTCACCATATTTATCATTTATTGTGCACCCCGTATTCCCTATTCATTGAGAATGGAAATGGCTGCAAAATAACACCTGACAGCCAAACATCTTGTTTTGGCAGTAACAGTAACTAATCAGATGCCTCTGTGCTACTTGCTTTGGAATATAAAATTAAAATCTTCTGAAATATTAAGAGGAAGGAAAGCAGGGTGCCAGTTTCCATTCCATGGACTTGAATAACTTATGGTATTGGGTCTCATGCTAAAATGTGCTTTAATTTAATAGTATTCAGCAATTATTTGCTGGAGGCTACTATTTAATTTTCATTTACATGCATCTCAGGGCTGTCATTAAACCACAATTTTTATACCATGAATATTATCCTATCCAAAACAACTGTACATATGTAATCTTAATCACATAGGAATTTCCAAGGACATCAGAGCATAAAAAGCATTATTACATCATGTGTTTGAAATGCAGATGTATCTGGGATGGACCGCTGGGCTCTAGCTGGTTCAGTAGTTCACAGCAATATTAATTCTTCCTTACAATTAATGGATACAATTCTCAAGAACAGCATGGCCCCTTTATGCTGCTCTGCCAATATAAAGTCAGCTAAAGGGGATAAAAATACATAGAAGGGATAACTTTTGCTGACATGGTGTGTGTGCAGGGCACAGAGTTGAGGAAGCAGGATAAACTAAAATATCCTACAATATTCTCAGCTCAGATCAGAAACCAGGAAAGCTCATGTTGACATCCTCAAAATATGGGCCAAGTAAAATAAACCCAAAAGTGAAAAAGAACTGTGAACTGGCCTGCTGGAGTTCACTGGTAATTTCAAGGATGCGAGCAAGGGGTGCGGAGTGCAATTGCCCAAATGGACACTGGCTGTGACTGTCACGACTGCCAGACTTGCTCTTGCAAGAAAAGTTCATAAGTGTGGTTCTTGAAATACTCCCACCAAGAGTGACTGTTTGTTCAAAGCTGCCACAAATCATCAGCCCAAATATATCATCAAACTCGATAAATTACAGCCAGAAAAAACCCAGCATTATTTCACTCACTTCCAGTAGAAGTCCACCTTCTTGAACAGCAGTCTTGTTAGATATATTGTCTTCTTTTATTGTTTGGCCAACTTGCTTCTTAAAGTGCTTTTCTTGAATGGCTGTTGGAAAGAGTTATCATCAATTTAGAAATCATAATGGTTAGGGTCACGACTAAAATTCTTGTTTAGACATTTAACATGCATTGAATTTAATTGGTGGTTACTGTCTTTGTGGTCTGGATCTCGGTTACTGACAACTTTCTTTTCTTTTTTTTTCTCCTTGTGTTGGAGATAGATCCATATTTTGCAGCCCAGATGTTTTTTATATGAAATATCTATCACATTTTTTATTGAACATATTTTTTCCATTAGTCTACTCTACATAAAGCAACAACCAAAACCCACAGGAAAGAAACAAAAGAAAGTTAGCAAGTTGTTTTGTTTATAAAAATATGTATTATGACAATACAGAGAAATGTCTATATAGCTCAGAAAAAAAGGGAGTGAAAAAGTTTCTTATTTTCAGCACTGATCTCCTTGATTAATTTTGGTTTCACTTTATCCTGTTCATTTCTATGAGTTTCAGCCTGACTGTAAGATTCAAGGGAAAGTTCTTCAACTGTTTCATTTTTACACAGAGTTTTAAAGTTTGTTTTTAGCAGGTCATTTACTCCATTAAATTAGTTAGTAGTTCTCATTACAGATTAAAATTCCATATATTTTTCCTCATAACTGGGGAAAAAGCTTATTCCTGATTAGGCTTTCATAGGAAACTCAGCAGGTGAGTGCTCTTCCTCCACATTGCTTGATCTCAAATATCTTTGAATGCTCAAATTCTTCCTGTCAGTATATCCTACAGAAAAATCACTGGCATACAATCCCTTTTCTGGGGATAATGAAAGAATTTCTGAGAATGTTGGCATCTCATGATTATTGGGCTTCGGCATCATCTGGGGAGTATGACAGGAATCTATCACTTGGTCAGTAAAAATTGAGTCAGCTTCACTCCTGCTTCCAGAGAAGGGTCATACAAATATCCTGGGAGCAAACTGAGATCCAGTTTTACGTTTTTTTTTTCTTTTCATGGGGAGAATGAGAGAGGAGAGCATCCCAGTGATATTATCTGGGACTTTTGATACACATTGTCCCTTCCAGTCATAGGGGAGCAGGAGCAGCCACAGCCAGAGATGGGTAATAAAACAAAAAACATCCCTCTGAAAAAAAAGCGAAACCTACACCCAAAAAAACCCAACAACAATGCAACCAATCAAAAATTATATCTCCCCCACAAAATAAGGTTTGGATGGCAGGAATTGTACCAAACCAGAATAAGAAGAGGAGAGAAACAGCATGCCTCTAAAGGTCCTAAGCCTGTGCAAGAGCTCCTTATCAATTTAGCAGCCTAGTGAGGGACTGTTGCAGGATACATCAGCATTTTACAATAAACGATGGAAACTCAGAACCACACCAACTGAATATTTGTAATGATTTTTAGTTTACATTGTAAATATTTGCTGAAAGTGATAATGCCGGTCATTACCCCAAAGCAATTATCTCAAATGTATAATTAGATGCAATAAATCCCTCCCCCGGGCATGGGAAAACACATCAGGAAAATCCCAAGCTGCTTTAAACAGATCCCTACCCATATTTTCCAGCCAAAACAATTTTGGGATTTCAGACTTGTAAGCTAGGCTGCTGTGAATAGAATACACAGATTCTCAAATTTGCATTTTCATTTTGGTGTACCTTTTAAGTTAATAGGAAGTGATTGCTTTTTTCTCCCCTGATCAGCTAGGCCTTCTACTAAGCCTGTCTATAAGAACAGACCTAGAATTATAGGCTCATTTAAGTTGAAAAAGTCCCTTAGGATCAAGTCCAACCACTAACCCAGCACTGCCAAGTATGCTACTAAACCATGTCCCTGAAGTGCCACATCCACATGTCTTTTAAATGCCTTGTGACAACAACTGTTTAAAACCCTATTCCAATGGCCTCTTCCAGAGTTTCCCTCCCCAGAAAAGATGTTTTTGTAATTACTGACATGGTGGTTTGTGGTCTTTGCTCAGGTTAAAGGACAGATGGGGAGGGGTGAGAGGAAACGAAGGTTTATTTCTTTGATGCGCTCTTTTGGAATTTTGAGAAAATTCCATCCGTTCAAACTTCATCATTAGTGGAAACTATTATTTTACCCAACTGAGCGGGCCAGAGCTCCCTGCCTGCTTGTTAGCCTTCAGGCTCATACAAACAGAGCAGCAGAAGCACAAGAGATGTTTGTTCTGCAACTCGTCTGGCTACTATAAATTCCATCTCCAAATGGAAAGTATTTTAATGTTATTTTGCCAGTTAGAGTTACCCATATGTTAGGCCACACACATCAGTTTCACAGCCTGCCCTTCTCACTGGCCTGACTGCAAGGAGACCCACTGCACCACCAAAGACAGACAAATAACACCATTGCTCCAAGAAGGAAATGCTCCTCCAAGATGGGAACGATTGCTCCTTACACCCTAGACAGCAGAGCTGTCACTCACTGCTCACCCTCCTTCTGCTTCCCAACACTGGAAATACTTGATTCATCCACCATGGATTAATCCACCCACGGCTGGGCTGATACTGCAGTGACACCTCAGAAGAGAGGTGCTAGTGATAGCCTGTCACCTGGAGAAAGCAGAGCAAGACAGGCAGAAAAATCACACAGAGCCTGAAAGAAATGAGGAGGAGGAGGAGGAGGAGGAGGAGGAGGAAAAGCAAGACATGACAAGCAGATGAGGGAAACTTGCAAGATGTTATCTGACTCTGCAGAAATACAGGGAAAAGAAAACAGAACAGTCTAACAATACCCCTGTCACCACCAAGAATCATGAGAGAGAGCAGAACAGCAAGTATTGGTTATGATGGGTGGCTTGATAGAAAAGACCCCGATGCCAAGACAGCTGTGATCAAGCTTAGACATCTCATAAAATGGTGTCCCTCTGGAGCACCAGCAAAGCCTGTAATGATGAAAACAAATGAGAGCTTGAAGAATGCAGGAGTAGTGTCTCTGGTGGGCAGGGAGGAGTAAATTGCGGAAAGCTGAAAAACAAAAAACAGCAAAGGATGACTCAGTGACCTGAGGGGGAAACTGGCTGCTGGAGTTCCCATGTATCAAGAATGCAGCAAGAGAAAAGCTGATACTGCAGGCAGTCTAATGAATGCTGGTGGCTGTATTAAAAAAAAAAAAAAAAAAAAAAAAATAGAGAGTTTTAGCTTTATGGAGCTTTGGACTACTTTCTATGGGAGAGGCAACCCTTTCAACAGTCAGCACAGAGTGCTCGTCTACCAGGTACTGGTAGATGGAGAGATGGGAAGTGGCAACACCAGAGACTGTTTTCTGAGCACAATGTATTGAGCCTGCACTTCCAGAACATGAAATAAAACAGAAGATGGAGCTGTTCTGCCAAAGAAGATGAATGAGCATATTGATAGCATAGAATGATAAATACCAGAGATACATGTACCAGGGCTGACAGTTTTGCAAGGTCATGCGATCTAGTGTGCATGGTGCAATCCCATGCAACATTAAAAGCCAACAAGTCTGGAAATGCTGGGTCCTACAAAGGACAGCACTGTGGAAATATACAGGGCAAGGGGAAAGGGGTCTAGGAAGAAGAGGAAGAAGAAAAAAAATGAAATAAAATGGCCAATGCAATTTCCTGGAAGACAGGTCAAAGATCTGAGGATATTGTTTCAATTTCTAAACTGAAAGCACTGAAAGAGTGGAAACAAAAAAAAAAAAAAAACAAAAAACAAACAAACAAACAAAAAAAAAGTAGAGTTAGAACTGACAGCTAATTAATGAAGAAAAAATGTCCACAGAGGGGACAATAAGATTGGCTAAATGAGTATAGGATGGTCTCAGATAGTGCTGTTGAGCCTTTCACAGCTCAACATTTCATTGTCTCTGCCTAGAACAATGTAAAAATCTGAGACATCCTTTAAGCCTCCAGTTCTGATACCAGCATTGCTATCTGCATTTGCAAACACCTTGGCTTGAAAACCAAATCTGGAATATTGTAAAGAAGAGAAAACTTGCCTAACACAGTCTATAGAAGCATTATGAAACCAGCTGTTCCCTTTCTCCCAGAAATAACAGAACATTTATTCATTGCAGGATACTCTTTAGTTCAAAGTGTTGGAGATTTCAGGAGTCTCATAAAACCATACTTTTTAAACCCATGGGATTACATTCTCCAGAGTGTTTCTGTACCTCATCCTGCACAAGAACAACCTCCATTCTTCAGAAAACAATTAGCAAAATTTGCTGCTAAATTAGACTGTGTAACAGACTAACTCTGGGGCAAACTGTACCACAGCTGCCTCAGGTCCCTGCATCAAGCAACAGCAGGCAAGAAATGAGCCATGAAGGGATGCTGCTTCTGAACTGGACACCTTGCCTGGGTCCATCAGGGGTGTAGGAAGAGGACCATCGAGTCTTCTGCAGATTCAGGATGGTGAATCAGATTCAAGCCCTCCTACAAGGACTACTGTTCCTCTCCAATGATGCCCAGGGGATAAATTTTTTCTTAAAACAGGTGGATGAAAATCCCCGAATCCAGACTGCAGGTTCAGAGGCAGCTCTTTAAACATGCAAATCTTAGGTTTGGTAACTGTTACTTGAAAGGAAGTGAGAACAGGGTCTCTCTTCCTGGATCTTCTAGCTGCAGGAAGAATCAGCTATGCGTGTTACTCTGAATACTGACTCGGAAACACTCAGTATGAGCAACTCTGCTTAACAAACCTAGAGCCATCAACTGAAATGGTCTGTTTCCTCTGGCTGTGTTACAGAGAACACCGAGTGACAATGAGGATGAGGGTCATTAGATGAACACTGAAATTAAAAAATACAGCACAGCAGCTGCTATACATCGCCAAATACCGTGGAAGGAACATTTGTGCTCTGAAAGGCCACAACACACAGGTAGCACAAATGCTTTGGGAAAGAAATCAGCTCCAAAATGCATAAAAGCTGAATGAAAGCTGTATGGTGCTTGGTCCTGTTGTGGAAGCTACCAGAGTGCCAGATGAAATTACGCTAGCAGCAATGCAGAGTTTTTCTTCCCAACTTAGCGGTTTTCTCAGTCTGCTTCTTCTTAAGAGATGCTTTGAAATCTGACTTCCCTTTGAAGTTTCTCGAGTACAGCATGACATTTATTTAAGGTACAGACCGAACCCTTCGGCTTTCCAGATCCCATCCGCTCTTTCTTCCTTCCAGAGCCACGGTTCCCCTTTCCCAGCGAGCCTCATCCATTGTCCCCCGGTGCGAGAGGGGCATCAAAGCGATGCCCCGGCCGGGCTGCGCTCCTCTCGCCGGGGCTGGCGGGGCCCCCAGCCCGTGTCTCCCGTCCGGAGGAGCCCTTTGGAAGGCAGGCGAGGGGGAGGAGAAGTCCCCGCTGCGGAGGAGGCAGAGTGCTGAGTAACCCCGGGCTCGCTGTCACGCAAGCCCGTGTGCCTGTCAATCCGGCGGGGCTCTGACAGGCGCCTGGCCGCCGTTCAAACCCTTGCGTGCGAGCAGACGAGCCGCGCTGCCCTATGAAGTATTTCATAATAACAACAGCTGTTAAATATTGATGACTCCTGGCAAGCGCTGAATGCTTTTCGAGGAGGTTAAGCCTTCGTGTAATGGAACCTAATTCCTCATTATAGACTGTATCAGATATCTGGAAGTTGCCTAAAAAAAGCAAAGGAGCTTAGGGTAAAGGATCAGGAAAATAACTCTCGTGCAGCAGGGAGAAGGGAGAGAGCCCGCTGTGCGAAGGGTGAAGAGCGTTTCCCCGAAGTCAAATCCCTTTGCAAACAGTGAGACACTCTGCTGGAGCGATCATCAATAGGTCGGTTTCACTATATTCCACTGGAGGGTTTTGTGTTTTAAGAAATTATTGCAGATCCGATAAACTTTCTAAAGCAGTGATCCAGCTGTCAGTGCTGTCTCTGTGTGTAAAAGTACACATGGAAATTATTTCTGCAGAAATACAGAGAAAAGAGAGGAAAAGCTTGCATTCCAATACTTTTTCTATGAATGTCAGGTCTGAGAGATCTGGCTCATTAGAAAATTTAGTGCTGATCTGACAATATATTAAGGATGGAAAAACCCTCAGGCAGGGTTTCCAGCTGGCAAAAAGGGAAGAAGGACGAGCCTCTTGCCTTGGGGAAGTCCTGGTTCCTCCAGTTCCCAGAAAAAATCCAGCATCTTCCCTCTGCCATCTAAAACCCATCAATCTTATCTTTTCCCTCTTGATCTAACTGTCAAGAAAGGTTGTGTTCTGAACAGAATCAGTTTGGGGTTGGAATTCATGATCCACAGAGTCCTTGGGATGGACCTAGTGTGATGCCAGGGCAGGCAGTCCAGCAAAAAGTCCAGGTGCAGGTGAAAGAAGAAACACAAAGTGAGGAGTTCTTACAGAGATGACTGAGTCAGGTCATTTTTTTTTTTTTTCTTACGTGTGAAAAAGAGGTCTATGTGCCTTTGGGAAACAGAGTTTGCATGAGGCAAGCTGAGAAGCTGAAAAGTATTGCCTCCAAATGTTCAGTTGTGCTGCAAGGAGTTCTGTGGAGCTTTAGGAAAGGGTTCACCTGTGGGGAACCCAGGTCTGTTAACTGAGTCAGGACAGGGAATCACAAAAACTTGGGAACTCTTGTCAAGGGACCTTTGAAGGTCATCTGGTCTACCTCACCTTGACCAGAACAGAGCTAACTTCACTTAGGCAGGTTCCTCAGTTTTTGAGTATTCATTATTCATTATTGAGCATTCATTATTGAGTAATGGACATTCCTCATTCCCTCCATGAAAACTTTCATTATTTAATTACAAACAGGATTCATTTTGTAAGATAAGGAGCTGCTTAACGCTTTAGGTGAAAGAGCATTAAGGTGAATTCTGGATAGACAATTCCTGTTTCAACCATTCTTGGTTTGTAAATGTGTAGAATAATTTAAGAAATGCTGAGAATGGTGAGGTGGCTTTTATAGAAAGTGTATGTTTATGGAGAATGTGCAAAATAAATCATTAACTCTTCTTCTGATTTTTGCTGATTTATTCTGTCTGTATCTCGTAAGAAACCACACATATGTCGAGTTTAAATGTAGTCTGGGACCATAACATCTCCCCTATCCAATAATTTCTGAGGGATCAGAGATACAAAGAAAAGCTCCACGTGAAACAAATTGTGTGCTGACTATACAAACAACAGACTCAAAAGAACTTGTCTAGAAAACACATTTCTTCTCTGTAGCTTACTGTTGCAACCTTTCTCTCTGCATATGACTCAACAGATGATCTCCCCAACAGAGAGCCCCACATTGTGCCTTGGCAAAGGAGACAGTTTAGAGATCTGTTTGCATCACTGTGAGTAAATATTTGAGCTATCAGTTGGTCTGGTAGACTATATTGGCTACATGACTGCTGAAGACGTGCAGTCCTCTGAAATTATCCCAAGTTATAAGACTTATTCCAAGTAACAGTCTTCCTGTTTGTCTTCACAATCCCATTTTATTTTCTACTACATTAAATATGATGATTTGATCACGGAAACTTATTGATTTATAGTTCAGTCCTGGGGCCTTAATTTTATCTGTGTACTATTCCATTCTTTAATTAAGCTGTAATATGTTAGATTGTCTGGGTATTTGCTTGCACACCCTTCTGAATAAACACATAAAAGGTAAGTTAAAATGGGTTATTCTCTCAAGCTACAAAATAGATTGCAAGCCTGAGTTATCAGCAACCTTAAGTAAGAAATCTACAGACTACTTATTCCAGTTTCAAATCAATACCTTCATCGCTCACAAAAAATTAAGATGATTCCAACACTTCTTCCTTCTATCCTTAAGTTTTTGAATTTCATGTCCATTAATCAGAATCATGATATCCAGCATAAGTTTAGAGTAGAATAAAAAAAAAAGAATTTCAGATAACTATTCTGTATTTAGAAAATCTGCTAACATTGGTTAGTTCCAGAGTTAAGGACCTCAGAATGTACAATGAATGGAGTTTTATATTTTCATTTATGACTTCACCAAACTGATCCACAATTAGCCTTAAGAGTATTGCAGTATGTTCTGACCTCTTACATCCCAATTGCTCGAGTGGGATCTCAGCAAATCCCACTGATCATGATATATATATATATATATATATTCAGAGGAACAGCACATCAGGACACATTGATTCTAGCATCTATGGAGCACATGACCTAACAAAAATATTTAAAGAGTTTCCCCATTCTTTTAAACAGCCTTCATAATGGCTTCTTGTCTGAATAGTGGTTCACCTTTTCCCTTGTCCAGATATATATTTTTAAAAATGTGTTCTCTATATCCTTTGAATTTCCAGCATTTTATCTCTCTGTGGCCCAAGAACGTTGTCCTCTTTTGATATGGCTCATACTTTTTCATTGGTATTAGACCATTTCTTCAGGATTGATTCTCCCAATGAAAATATAATATATAATAATAAGGGGAATGGATAAACTGAATGCAGAACTGCAGTTTGCCCAGCCCCACAATATGAGGACTGTGAAGTGCCCTGTAACACCAGCACAAGAATGCTTTAAAGTAGATAAAAGACAGCAATTTTGAAGACACGAATACCAGACTAGATGGACCACTGGTGTGACACAGTAGTGCATCTCTGAAGTTGTTATATTCTCACTGCAATGCCGTGGCCTTGTCCAAAAAATTTGTTGCAGACAGAAAATAAACAACAGATGCACAGCAGCAGCATCTGTGACGTGAAACAAAGTATATCACAGAAGTGACAATAAGAAAAATCAGAACCTTATGAGAAAGCCTGTATGTGACTAAATTTAAGCATATGATGAAAGAGCAGCTTGTGACTAATCATTGCATCCAAAAAGAACAAAAAACATTCTTTAGTGATAAACAGACTATTGAAATAAAATTGAGTCTGAAATATTTTTTAAATACAGAAGTAGTGGGACCAAAATCCATTTTTACTGAAAAGATAGCTAAGAGGAAAGGCTTGTGTGTTCATAAGTAATTGAAGTCTACTGGAATCTTTCCCACTTTTGGAGAGGTGGTTGTAAAAATTGCATCTTATAGCAGAAATGCAATGAAGTTTTGATAACAGATTTACCTTGTGAAAATCAGAACTTTTTTTGTCTCTATTGGCTACAGAAGATGTGCATCATCTTACCCTCTCCAGTTTAGATCTATAGTTTAGAATATTTAGTAATCAATCACTGAAGGACAAACTCAAATCAAAGATCAAGTATGAAAATAAATGCAACTAGGAAAATGCATAAGAAAGAACCTCTCCCCCTTTTTTATTAAAGCAACCTGACAATGACTAACTTATGTGAGATTTACATGATCTTTGCTAGTTTTTTGGATTTGGTAACCTCTTTTCCAGGACTATGAGTCAAACAGACTATCTCCTGAGTTTCCACTTCTCTATTTCTTGTGCCTTTATAATTTTTGTTGTACCATCCTGCATGGAAAGACACAGGCTAGATTCACACCTGCTGGTTCCGAGAGGAATTTAAGTCAGCATCTCTTCTAAGAGAGTTGAAAGAACATGTGTCAGTAGACCAGTATATCATCCAAGAGACTGTTTAAAAATAGCCAATGCACAAGATCTGGAGAGGATAAAGGAAACCTTTAAGATGAAATAAACACTGCATCTAAAATATTCACACTGAGACCTTAGTGCACAGGATGTGCATGTGTTACCCAGAAAACCAAATCTGGATCCAACAGGTTTAGAGTTGGGAATATCATAAGAACAATTCTTTAATATCTGCTTTAGATAGCAGCCTTACTGTGTCCAATATTAAAGGCAAAGACATGCTTAATTCTCAGTGTACTTTAAAGAAGCAAACACTCTTGACAGAGGAAATATGGGAGTCTCCACCTTTAAATCAGCTGGATATCACAGCACACTGCTGCACACCAGCAGGCCAAAACACACCCCACAGAACAGGGTGCTCTCTTCCTAAGGCAGAGTGGCTCTGCTTTTTTTGCAGAGCCTTTTCTGCTGCCTGTGGAGGCTGCCACGATGGCATCAATTGCATGAAGCCTTGAGAAGTTACATCACCTAATGTGCTGTGAGAAAAATATACCTGAGAGGGGGTCCTTAAGTTTTGGATTTTCTACTTCAGGAGGTAAAAACCCATGTTGAGACAAGATAAGGGCAAGAGAAACATCAGGGACATATCTAAAAGTTAAAAAAAATTATTTCAGAATCAATTTCTAGGGTAATTTTAAAACACTGAGCTCCATTCCAGAACCTTTTGGAACGATGAAGAAAACCAGTAGCAGGAGAATATTACCCAAAAGCTCAAAATTAAGAACTATCTGACAACAGAAGTCAGAAACTGAACTGCCGAGAGCCTAAACTCATAATGTTGCAATCCCTGGATCTCTTAAATATGTTTTTATCCACATTAATATTTTAATGTATGCATTTAAAAACTAGTCCTGCAAAGCTACCCAAACAGATGGATGTTGTTCCCAACTGGAATCTCTTGTAAGACAGAGGGCTTGCAGAGAAGACACTAAGGTTTGTCCAAAAATAAATTCTTTTGCAGAACAGGAACCTTCTGCAGAAGTAGAAAATGCATGCACACGAAGTATTCAATTACTACAATAACGTTTATTTTTCGCTTCCTCACAAAGGTTTTGCTTTGCCATGTTCCACACTCAGAAAAAGATCCCAAGCATATGCTAAAGACTCTGAACAGACCAGTAGTGGGCTTACATTTTCTCTCCCATTCAGCACCAGAGAAATTAAGTTTCTTAAAAGTGCCATGATCCCTAGGTCAATGGCCAGAATTAGGACCTTCAAATTTTCTAAAAGTAATAAAAAAAATCTGTCTTTTTAAAAGGCAGAAAAGGTAATATTTAAATGCTGTAAGACAGTAAATTTTCTCCCTGCTTTGATTTACTTTACAATTTTTAAAATCAGAGAATACTTAGATATAGTGATAAAATTACAAGGCAGGCACAGAGTTCTTATCAGACTGGTCGTGTTTGAAGATAAGGAAAACCAATGTTCTGTATTTCAGAAACAAAGTCCTAGCTAATAAAATATAACCTTTTCTCCAGTTTCAACTCTTCTGTATGTGTCATTGACTTGAACAGGCAAGTCTGACTCCTGCAAAGGCGCTTGCTGCCTTGACTCATGGCAAGCTACCAAAGAAATAACGACTATTCCTTTTGGGATCTCATTCATGAAACATATAGGATTATGGCTTCACCTTTCTAGGCAGTAATAGCCAATTGCAGCTTTCACTGAGTGATCAATGCCAGGTGAATGGTGTGTTTAATAACTATGATACATAAATTACTCTTAGTGCTTCTTAGTCTATCTCAGATCTCTGGATGAAAAACAGTGATTTCTTACCTACTGATTAATCAGATCTGTTTTATACTCATCATGTGGCATAAGCATTAGTTTCTATTGCGTTTTCACCAGCTGCAATATGATCTCCAGTGGATATACACTGGCTTACTGCACAGTCAGTCCAATAACCACTGAAACAAGGCTTACAGGAGTAGGTTTAAGGCAGAAAGTGAAAACTACAAATCACAAAAAGCAAAGATGATCTTGCACGTTTTTAAAAAATGTGAAATTTAACTGGAGGCTGTGTATACTCTAGAGCACACTTTGTTTTAAGCCCAAGAATTCTTCAGAGGAATCATTACTCTGCATCCAAAAGAGGAACACTTTTTCTCCTGCCGGGGCAGATTTGCAGGGAGGAGGCTCATTTCTGCTTTGCTGGTCTGGCAGGCAGCAGAGCTCTATTCCTCTGATCAAGAGATCACTTTCATAACCACTTTTCTGAGGTCACAAATGAGTCTGCTGCAGTCACGCAACCCCTCGCCTACCAGAGCTTACTACAACAATACAGGTTCACGGGAGCTTTTAAAGAGGCAGCTCATCCTCTCAGCCCTCACACACATCAGGCACATGCATAATTATCATATGGGGTTCCCCCAATTTGTCATGGGACTATTTTATTTCAGTTTGATCAGGGAAGAAACATATAGCTACAGGTTTTATCTGGATCAGATGATGTTGCCTGAGCTGAATTAAATAAAAGCTGAAAGTAAATAGCTCTACAATTCTTTTAAATGATACTGGCACCTTTTGCAAATATTTAGTTAGTCTGTTTCTTTTTATTATCTTAAAGGTCCATGTTCACCAAACAGGTGCTACTGTGAATTATGCTAATTAAGATATTTGAAAGTCATGGTAAACAGTCAAATAAATATTAGATTCAATAAATAACAAATACGATTGTCCTGAATTAAACATTGTCCTCCTGCACTGTTAGAAACACACCTATACAGAAATAGTAAACCAGGAAACAGGCTTATGAATTGATTCTGAAGGAGTACTATGAAAGTACAACAAGGTTTAGTCAGTTTGCTCCTAAGTCAGAAAAGAATACTTTATTTTTGCCAAGTATCCCACAATTGATCAATATATATGTGATCTGTTGTATGGACATGCCTTGCAGGTGGTACCTGGAATGACTTTGGATGGTAAGAGGCAGTGGGGAATTTAAAGAAAATAAGTTTAAAATATTTTTCCTCTTATGATAAGTCAACTCTATCCAACGAAGGGGGAGCTTGGCCTATTTTCACAAGCAGTTAACGCTATGAAAGCAACCGTTGTTGTTTCATCATTAATTATTTGCACTAATTACCTGAAATAAAGTTTTCAAAAGCTGTTAAATTACTTTGAAGCCTACAACTTAAAAAATTATGCTGGCCATACTGCTCATTGATATTTTGTGAGGATTAGTGTGCAGACACATTTCATTTAATGGCAACACAAACAGGCTTGCCCAAACCAGCTTTATAATCCAGCTTAAATAAAGTAACAATAGGAATGAGGGCACAGCACTAAGCCTGTTGAGGACTCACAGTGTGTGATGTAGTTTGCACACTGTCCTGCAAGTTCATTGCTATTATTAGACACAGTAAACAGGTGAAAGCTTGTTGAGGTGTGCCCATGCATGCTACAGAGAGTTTCAGGATTCTGGAGATGCACACACAGGCTTCATCCAAAATGAGGGCTTTTTACACTTCAGGCTTGACCTTGATTTGTATCTTCACCCAGCAGTGGAAGAGGTCCTCTCCCATCTGCACTGCAGTTTCCCAATTGGCACAAAAGATGGTGTCCCAGTCCAGCTTTGGTATGAAATTAATGCCACCTCAAAATTGGTCTGCTCTGGGTCTCACCTATATTTGGAATTAGGAGTTAGGCTGGAAGCTGGACAGAGAGCTGTCACAGTAGTGCTGGTGGACCTCACTGTCAGAGCACTCACATCGTAGAGACAGGCTTAACTTCAGGTGCCAAGCATCACTGCATCTTCTCAGCTCAGTCAAAATGATGGTGGAGGTGATGAGATGGAGACACCAGTCTCCAGAGTGGCCTCAAGGGTAACAGTACCAGTGCAGACAAAGCTGCAGGCATTTTTGAAGACAAGTCACACTTTCAAAGAGCTCTGAGACTTCTGAAGATGTTACATTTAGTCCTTTGTTATTGATTTGTGCCCATTCACTTATCACTGCAACAACTTCCCATGGAAATGAAAAATATACAGGATCAACTCTTGCCTAAACAGACTTAGTGCCTGTTAATGAACTTTGGCTAAAGCACAAGAAGTTTATCTAGAGAAAAATAGCACTGGATACTGATGCAAGTATTTAATTAACATGGCAATTTTTCCATTCTAGCTATGGAAAGAGATACATGAGAATGCTGTTGGACTACCTTACCTATACAAACAAATTACACTGTACTTCTGGAGGCAGTTGGCAAAGAAATCATTGCTAACTGCAGAAATGAGTTTATATATGGGCATTTGAGGGTGAACAGCTGCTAAAATACTGCTGCTCAGCTCTGTTCTGCATGCCAGTCTGGCCACAGAGCTGGGACCTAAGAAGCCTTGCCTTTCTGAGGGTCCTTTTTATAACTCCTATTGTATGAAAGAAAAATATCTCCAATCTTTTTTTCCAGAATATGACCTCTCCTACTCAAAGACAGTGTGGTCAGTTGCTCCATTTTCTAAGGAGACGCAAGCAGGCAGCTAACACGTGTGTCTAAGTCCCACTGGATCTGCAATTCTAGAGGAAGAATTATTCAGTAATTTAGTATAGTGAAATCAGGATAAACAATGATTTCTCATATGCCAATTTCCAAATAATAACAGCAAGCTTTCCTCACTCCCTCCATGGCTCCTAATATCTTGCACCTGATAGTTGAAAAATCACCTATATATATAAGAGAACATGAATCCAGTAATTTGGATTAGCCACAAATCTGCCTGCATGTTATTTTTTTTAGTCTTTTTGTGAAGTTTATTTAATCTGAAAATTATCCAGAGTAATATAATAGAGTTCACTGATACCCCAACTAATAATCCAAAATCAAACAATTTCAGATTAGTGTACCATAAATCATTTTTAATGAATAAATTGACTTTAAATAGCTACTAAGAGGTATTCTTTCATTAGAAATAGGTTTAAGTACTGTGACAAATTACAGTCATTAGACTCAAACCTGAGGCTTTCTGAATAACTCGGTTATAAAAATCACTGCAAGCATACTCACACACCCTCTTCTTTCTGCCCCAACATACTGTACATACTTGAAAATGGCCAGATTTTGTCTGGAAGAGGAGGAAAAGAGTGTTTTGCTACTACAATGCAAAATGAGGGTCTAGCTTGGTCAGAAGCACTGAAGAATGCCTGGAAATATGCTCGTACTAGGCAGACTGAGAAGAACAGTAAATAGTGCAGCTGTAGAAATTAGTTTAAAACTAATTGTTTAGTTGTTCAGTCCCTAGCTGTGACTGAGCCTTGCACATGTGGTGGTTCACACAGCCCATCCCAGCACAGCACAGCCTTTGCCTGGGGATGGAGGATGAGAGAAGGAGCTGGAGCACCTAACGACTGCGCTCCAGCCACGGCAACAGAGCTGGGAGTCGATGGAGCCGGGGCAGGATGGGGCAGGCTGGGAGAGGGAGCTGGAACATTCTTCTGCCTGATGCATTTTCCATTGGCCAGATGTTGCCCAGTTGACATGAGCTGTGAGAGGCTGCATGCGCCAGTCCCGGAGGGTGTTCTGACCCCTGGGAAGCACTAAAGAGGGCCAGGCCTGCCCAGCATTGAGGAGGCACAAAGGTATTTTGGAACTCTGATCCTCTCCTCCTCCACTCCTCCAGTGCCAAGTTCAGCTGTGGCGCAAGATTCGCTTTGTACATTAACCCGACGAGCTGCAGTACCATCTGAGACCAACATGTGGTTAATTGCTGTGAGAACAAAACTTTGGATTTCCTGACCTATTCAAAGTTTGGATTTCCCATTCCCTCTGCACTCCTGTACTAACAGATGGTATACAGGGTGTAGCTTCAAGACTTCCTGCATCAGAGCATATGCAAAGAGAACAAGAGGGGATGAATTGCACACCCCTGGAAACCTGCTCTTTATTTGCAGAATGGTGAAATTCTAAATAAGCCAATTAACATGCCCAAGCAGCCCCAATTTTCCATGCAGATGGTGCTGGCTGAAACTCTTCCACCCAAGCTGTCCCTGCCATGGGGAGCTGGAAAAGCACTGGTTACAGGAGCTGACTCATCAGCTGACTAGCCCACAACCTCAGCCACAAAGGACCAAAAATGCTGGTGGTGGCATGAAGCGTGTGGGTGGAAGCAAGGAATAAGCAATCATCTGGCAGCCTAATGCAGAAGGGAGGGTTGACAACAAGCCATTATTTACTCCCCCCATCCGCCCTAAGGCTCATCCCTCTGCTTCAGTGATTCTCATCATCTTGGCGCTGTGGTAGGGCTCTTTGTAGGGGAGGGAATGAAAGGTACATCCCCTCCCTGTGGCCCATGCCATGAAAGCATCAGCAGGCTATCTGAGCTCACCACACCCAGATGTCTTAGGGCAAAAGGCCCTGTGGAGTAGAATGCCTTGTTGGAAAAAAAAAAAAGAAAAACGAGATCACTGCTTTCCCAACAAAGTCAGTCTTTTACTGGAGAGGAGAGATGGAGATCCAGTTCTGGAATGGCAGACAGCAGATGTAACCAAGAGTTTTTAGGAGCAGAGCAAGGAATATAAAAAAAAAAAAAAGAGATAATGTTGTAGCAAAGATGGGAAAAGACAAGGGGAAAAAAACCAAGAAAATCTATAGAATATGAAGATAAAAAAAACATTACAAATGTTGGATTGTCACTAAAAAGGCTGCTAGAGAAAAAGAGGTGGAAGGGAAGGAAAGTCACCAAGTTAAACAGCAAAAATAAAAAGAAAGAGGAAAACTGGCAGATTTAATTAAAACTTGACATGAAAATATACTTATAAAATCCCTCAAATTGTTCATATGTATACCATTATCTCCATATAGATCTAAGTTCATTTTTGAGAGTTCATTCCCTTCAGCAGCCTCCACCATGGCTAATCTGGCTATAATATGGCTAGCTGGTCCCCAGTTTAACTAGCACAAAACCAAATCCAGCCAAATTATTGGTGTGGTGATGGTGTGACCTCACACCTCCCAGGCTTCAAGCCCTCCAGTGGCATTTTTGCTAGGACGCTGAAAAATACATTTAACTTCAGGCAATGTGTTTTTTTGAAACACTGGGGCAGATTTTGAAAGCCTGGATTGTATTACTCCACTAATGCCAAGGTTAAGCAAAACATAATAAGGAATTAAGGACATGACCAGTTGTCTTTATGTTTCCTCCCCAAACAAACTTGTTGTTTTCTGAGAACAGGCTTTTCGCCCAAATTTTGCCTACAGTAGGTCTTTCCTGGCAAATTGCCTCAGTGGAAAGGAGATTAAGTTTCTCAATGTCCTTTTTTCTTGGAAACTTTCTGTTACATTTCCCCATCTCCAATACAGGCAGCTTAGGGCACAGGAATATACAGCTTAAAAGTCCCACTTTTAAGGTATGATGGCAAAGTAACCTTCTAACTGACATTATCTCTGCTTTCCTAACCATAAGTTGGCAGCAACAAGCGCAGGGTGCATCACTGTCCTGAAATGATATAGCACTTACTGCCAGACTTGTTAAATATTTCTAAAGTGCTTGCTAGCATCAATAAAAATGAAGAATGTATGTTGCAATGTGCAATACCTTCAAACTCTCTGACGTGTTACTGAGTATGTTTGGCTCAGAAGAAAGAGCTTTTCCCTTAGGGGGACATATAGAACTACCTCAGGGTAGCTAGAGTTTAATACAGTTCTGGTGGTCCTGAAGAAGTGCTGAAAACAATCAAAAACCTCTTGAAACCATCGTAATTTGAGAGCATTCTGCACCTGGCATGACTGCACCTTTCAGACTTATTAAAGTAATTTCAAACATTGCTAATTTCCTCTTACAAGTATTACTTGCTGGGAGATGTACAACCTTTTCCTATATGCCATAGTGTAGATGCAGTGCAGAAAAAGGGTGGAAAGAAGAAATACAATTTCATTTTTCTTCATGTACTGTCATGATTCTTACAATAATACATTAGAATATTCTCCACATAAATCCTTACATTCACCAGCACAAGATACATTATTAAGGCTGAATTATTTATCCTCTCAATAAAGTTTTTGATAAAGCATTATTTATAGTGCCTTTTTCCCATCCAAGGTTTGTAGGGGTCATTTGATGGCACACATCAGGGTTTAATAAATTATTTGGAACAAAATATGGAAGGTTTGTGACAGGTTTTCATTGACACTGATATATAACGTAATACCAACACACAGATGATAGCATTTTCTGCACAGATATTGAAGTAGTCAGGGAGATATATGAGATTAATATAAGGTGACTTGTTTTGCAGGTATACAATTAACAAAGTGGTTATGAAGTTGTCAATGGACTAGATAAAAAGCCAAAAAAACAAATCAGATTTAGATCTGATCTATACTTGTCTTCAGTCCTCTTCTTTCAGCCATTTCAATATCTAAGTAGCCAATTCATATTGCAGGTTCAGAGGTAAATGGCAATAGTGAACATTTACTTATTATAACAAACATTTGCTTCCTACATACCTTCAACTTGATATATTCCATGCAAATATAAAGAGGGAATGCATTGAGGGGATTTCAGTAGAATTTTAGGGACACAGTAAGTTGGTAGGATACATACTTTGGCAAGACTGTTGTATAGCATCAAACTTTCACAAAAGTAATGATGAGCTTTTTTAAAAGAAGTTTTAAAGCCCGCTTGTAACTTCCCTTACTAAGCATGTTAGTTTGATGATATGCATTCTTTTACTTGATGTCAAGATTTTAGAAAATTTGTCAGTTATATTATCTACAACATTGCACCAAAAAGTGTACTAAAATTAAAACTGGTCTTTTTAAGCGAAACCTGCCTTGCCTAGAAAACACTGTATTTCATTTCATGGTGGGGAACTTTTGGAGTACTGATAATATGTTACTCTGATACATTGGATAGAGAAGCATCTGTGTTAGTCACATGGGATTTTCTTTCTAATAAAATGAAGAAGACACTAAACAAAATACAATAAAATGAAGACAAGTCCTTCAGAGTGATCCATTGAGCCAGACTGTAGGACTATCACATAGCAAAGTGAGGCAAGAACCTTGCAGAAACCAGCCTCCTACTTGTATTTTATATGGCTCAGGGGGTGCCTTATCACTCTTTACAACCACCCAAAAGAATGGTGTAGCCAGGTGTGGGTCAGCCTCTTCCAGGCAATCAGCAGCAGGATTAGAGGACACAATCTTAAGCTGCACTTAGGATGGTTCAGGTTGGACATTAAGAAGAACTTCTCCATTAAAGGCTTGTTAAGTATTGGAATGGACTGTCCAGGGTGGTGGTGGGATCACAGACCCTGGATATGTTCAAGAAACAGTAGGACGTGGCACTTAGTGCCATGGTCTAGTTGGCAAGGTGGCCATCAGTCAAAGGCTGGACCTGATGACCTTGGAGGTCTTTTCCAAACTAAATTATTCTGTGCTTTTGTGATCTGCATTGTATCAGAGTTCTCTGCAGAGCTTTACTGTGCAGCCCTAAAGTCAGCAGTAGGAAAGTGAGAAGGGAAGCTGGGAGAACAATCTCCCACACTATTCCCTAGCCTAAAACTATTTGTCTTCTTTGTCTTCAAAGCCCTATGCAATTACAATATGCCAAACTAAATTCCTTGTTCTGTTGGATAAGAGGTATTGTCTTTCCTTTAAAACATATCTGTGTTTAAAATAAGAAACAAAGTAAATCATTTTCTTGACAGCAAAGATACATGCTTCCTCTCAGAGATGGTAATCGCTCATGAAGCTGAGAACAAGTGTAAACCAAGCCAAAGTTCATGCCTGGGGGAATGCTCTCCTGTCTCCTATCCATTGCATCAGTGATAAGGACAAAACTATTGCTAGTGTCTTCTACAGTCACTAAAATTGCTAGCAAGTTCTGAAGTTAAAATGCCACTTTTTTTGTGATGAAAACCAGTCTTGTTTCCATATCTAAGGAAAACATGGGTTACAGTGGAACTAAATTCCAAGTTTTTCCTCAGTCTCCAAGATCTAAACACAATTTAACTCAAGAGAATTAGATCAATGAAAGTCCATTACTCATAGCACAGGATAATGGAATTAGAGCCATGGCAGACTGTGAGAGTATTTCAACAGCTGGTACCAGGCTGGGTGAAGAAGGGCCTCAGAGGCAGATCAGGGATTAAGCAAGCACAATGCACAAGCAAGATGAACATCACAGAATACAAAAGGCAGTGTGTGGATCAGTCTTCTGGATTAGATGGGGCAGATCTTTCCTTGCCATTTGCATTTATTTACACATCCTTGCCCCATTCATTTACATCTATGCTATATGAGATGCACAGTGTGAGTTAAGCAAATGCACTGAGCACAAAAGCCTGCCAAGTAAAAATGGTTAAGAATGACTGAGCAAGCTGGAGAAAGGTGGAGACCCATACTCAATGGCTCAAAGTGTTTTGAGAGCTTCCCCTAACATTGGAGCCATGTAGAAGCTGTGGTTTGTGGGAACACCTATAAAACCAGGCAGACTGTTGTCTGGTCCTGAGTGTGCTTCTACTGTTGGTAGAAACAGTGGAACTCTCCTAGTGCAAGGTGCCCTCAGGAGAAATCTAACAAAGATTCCCCTCATGTCACTTGTCATTTCCAGCTCCCTGGTTTCCTAATCAGTCTTGATAATATTGACAGAAACATTGAAGCCTACAGGGATATTCATTTGGGTGGCATCCAGCAACAGAAAAGTGGTATGAGACACAGATCCAGAATTACAAGAGGAAATTCTGCAAGAAGGATCCTAATGAGGGTGTGTTTCCCAAAGACAGCATAAAATCTGTGTAGTCTAGCCTTTCTCATGCAGGTGACTGAATCAGCCTAACAGCTCTGAGTTTGTAATAGCTCTGGTGATATAAACAACCCACAGCACATGACACGAGCATCCAAGGAGCACCAGAAAATATCTGAAACTTACTTATAACTGAAACTAAGATCTTTCATTTGCCATTACTCAAAAAGATAAGTATTGAATTTAGAGCCAGTCTCAGAACATGACACTGAACATAGTGTTGCACAGACAGGTTCCCTTGATTTTCAAAGGTTATGGGAATTTAAGCAGTTAAAAATTGTCTTTTTCTTCCTGAATATAAGCTCATTCTGAGGTAAATCCTGCTTGTAAATCAACACTTGTCCTGCAAAACCCATCTTGTTTGCAGGAATCTAAAAACAAAGCTAGCCAGGAAAAGGAGGTACACTCTCTTACAATAAGACACCAAGAGCAGACACAGTTCTCCTCCAAGAGTCAGCAAAGGCCTTCCAAGGACAGAGAGATCTCCAGATTATGCAAGAGGACCTGTAGTATGGAACAGCCTCACTTATTGGTCACATGGAATGAATGGTGCTCCCAGGAAACAAGGGGAAGGAGAAAATAGTGACCCATTAGTATAAGCAATGTATCCCAATAGAATGATCTCCCTGGCAATTAAATATATAAAAAAATCTAGTCAAAATAATCCAAAATAATGTTTGAAAATGGGTAATGTGGAGGAGATTCAATTTGCAGTGGCTTCTCTAGAAAGGAGTCCTGCCAGATCTTGGATGAATGAATGCAGCTATCCTGCTTAAAGTCTTGACACTTCTAACATTACATTCATGTAGTATTTTAGCACTTGATTAGAATGACTTGCAGACAGTAGGTCTTCCTTCAACAATTTACTTATATACCACTTATGCAGAAGAACAGTTTTTCCTTATTTTCAGTTGCTCTATTGTTAAAAAGATGGTAAAATTAGAGAGCAGTAGAAAGTGGAAAATGTTTCTTTCCTGAGCAGTCCATTTTTGGCCAAAACACTGCAAATGTTGGTGCAATTTGAATATGCCAGTTCAGTACAGCCACAGGAACAACCCTACCTGTTACCCACCCTGACCATGAATGTTTCTTCTCAGTATTGAAAATGCTGTCCTAAAAACTTAAATTACCCAAATGCATACAGTCTAATTAAGCTACAACTATGGGCTACAGCAATACATATGCTAAAGACATTTTATATTTGCTCAAAAAAGAAAAATCCTTGTTTCTCTTCCAAGAAAGAAATCATTCAGACATTCATTTTCAGAGGACAGGACTGGGAATGCTCTAACTCAGTAGAAGATGTCTTTAAAACCCAAACTTAAATTTGAGTTAAAAAACTCAAATACATTGGGGAATTCTTGACTTCAGGTATAATCTTCAACCCTAGCTGATCAGAGGAACATAACTTGAGTCCTTGGTTTGTGTCTCAAAGTACAGGTTTCATTCAAAAAAAAAAAAGATAATTTTGAGGATAATCTGAAAGTCTCTAATTATTTACATAAGGAAATCATTATATAAGTCATACCAATAAAAGATTGGTGAGAATGAAGAGATGGACTCAAGCAGGTATAATTTCCTTCTTCTTCATCATCTTGTTGATCTAGGCATTTAATCCTTATAAATCTTCCTTGTAATATTTATTGGTATTTCAGATTTTTTATTATTTTATTTTTCCTAAATCTGCTCTAAATATATCCATTATAAAGGACTTGAAGAGAGTCCAATGAAAGAACACAAAAATTATGAAGAAACTAGAGCACTTCTCCTGTGAGGAAAGGCTGAGAGAGTGAGTGAGCTGGAACTGTTCAGCCTGGAAAAGGGAAAGCTCAGGGTGGATCTCATCAGAGTGTATAAATATCTAAAGGAAGGGTGGAAAGAACAGCAAGGCTCTTTTCAGAAGTGTCCAGTGGCAGGATCAGAGTAAATGAGTACAAAGTGATACACAGAAGGCTCTCTCTGAACATCAGGAAACACATTTTCACTGTAAGGGTGACCAAGCATTGGCTGAGGTTGCCCAAGGACACTGTGGACTCTCCACCCCTGAAGATGTTCAAAAGCCATCTGGATTCAAAAGCCACCATGGTCCTGGGAAACTGGCTCTCAGTGACCCTGCTTGAGCAGGGGGCTTGCATCAGGTGACCTCCAGAGGTTCTTTCCATCTTCAACCAATCTATGAATCTCTGATTCACTAAGATTATGGTTTTAAATTTAAGGGAAAGATGCAGGCTACTGAAACTGGATAAAAAATGAAAGACAAATTTTTCCCACGGAAATGGATCCAGTATAGGCCATAACTTTAACAGGAAGCTCAACCATATGAACTTAGTTTCAGAATCAGTTGAATCTTGCTGTGGAAAAATTTCCCATGCTTACGTAAAGTCTAAAAAATATGTTTATACCAAAGAAGCAGAATTTGTCAGTCCAGAAAAAAAAAAAAATTACAGGGAGTTTGAAAAGAAAACTCTGGGAAAACAGAATTATTAGGAAGAGACAGTGGGGCAGAAGGGGATGCCTGAGAGCCACAGTACATGCACTGTAGAGGAACCTTGGACCCTCAGAGCAGGAGCTTTGGTTCAGGTAAGCAGCACTCCTACAACACTGTTGAGTAGCATTACATTGCAGATTATGCACTGAGAACAAGATCACTCTGTGCTTCCTTACCCATCTCAGGTTTTAAGACCTTGATCTTCTGTGTCACTGGAGTGTCGTGTATGTTCCACCAGAAATAGGTCTGCAGTGGGGGCTGCAGCATTAAGTATTCAAATATCACAATAAATAATAGCCTAGAGGGTCTAATGAATGAACCTGAGGAATCTCAGTCACAGTAATATGCTTCTGACCTAGGAGAGTAGCAGCCATGGACACTGCATGAGGAGAACAAAGCTGGAACACACTGCAAGTAATTGAGGATACTGAAAATCAAGCCAGCTGGGATGAATCCTTTGTTGCTTTCTTCTTAAAAGGGGTAAATTCAATCTCCATTAAAGATAAATGTTGATGGGAATTGGATCACACCAAACACACAGACCAGAAAAAGGAAATGACCCACTAACATAAATGCTAAATCAGGAGAAAGACAGAAACCACACAGTGTGCACTACCCTGTCAGAAAAGGGAAAAAATAAAAAAATCTAAAAAAATTTCTTTCTATCTATCTATCTATCTATCTATCTATCTATCTATCTATCTATCTATCTATCTATCTATCTATCTATAACAGGTTTAATTGAAGGGGAGAAATGGGTTAGAAGGAGATTGGGCAGCCTGGTGAAAGTGACCAGGAAATCCTGGAATCAATGGTTCTTGCAGCAGCAGCAATCCAAACCACAGCATTGGAAGGCAGAGGACCAACAGGAGGAAGACTTCAGTACTTGAAAAAATCTCAGAGGACAAATATCTAAGGGAAATAGAAGGAATAGTATCAGAGGTAGCAAGAAAGGGAAGATTATAAAAGTCATGCTGGAAGCCCTTTAACCATACAAGGTTGGGAAAGTAGCTTTCTGCTGCCCAGCAGAAGGGGAACTACAGACAATGAAAAAAAAAGTTTAGTGTTTATTGCCTCTTTTTGCTTCCATCTACTAGGATCACCTTTATGGCTGTAAAAGGTGAGGTGCCACAAGAAATGGAAACAATTTTTTTTTCTACTGAAGGGGGGCTTAAACTGAAGCAGGTGACTTCCACCTTGGATTTTATGGATTTCAAAGGAAGGTATTTAATCAGACGTGCTGTAGATTTGCAAAAATATTAGACAATGACCCTCAGGTTAAGGCATAGCTTATTCTTTACTCAGGAATGTTCACTACAGGCTTGTTCCCTAAAATGTTTAGCTCTACATGGAAACAGATGAACTAACATTTGTAGACAAATTTCTCAAACTACTGTAATTCAGTTTACAATCCATATATTACTTTAGTCTAAGGCAGGTCAAACAACGTCTCCATGCTTGACTGTCACTAATTTTGCAAAACTCTGGATTGCAGTTTAAATATAAAACTTACAGAAACTTTTAGAATATTTATTCACAGATCTCATCTGTGACTCTCTACAGTCCATATTTAGTCATCCATAAATCTATCCATTTTTTAGCTTTCAAAATCAAATGAAGTCTGGAAGTAAGTAAATACAGACAAGGCACTGAAGTCTGAAATAAACATAGACATTCAAAATAATACATGTGGGAGATTTTTGTTGAGAAGACACTGCTTTTGGGCTTGCAGCACATCTCTGTTTTTGCATATGTATATGTGTGTATGCAAAAAATGTCCAGATGGGCAAAATTACAATTGAATTAAATTATGCTTTATATAAATTATGTAGTAAAAGACTTTAAATAAATAAATTGATCCATATTGAGGTCTCTACATTTCCCTTCTAAGCCTATACTCAACATCAGCTATCATTTATCAGGAATGCTTATGGCTAAAAGGTCTAACATTAATGAATGAGATGTGAGGGAGAAGTTTGAGTGGCCTATTGAGACAAGGTTAATTACACTTGAACTGAAAGATGAGGAGCTATATAGCCCTAGTTGTAACTGTGTTGGTCTATCCGAATTGCTGTAGCTGCTTTCCTTACAAGGACAGGGAAACATAAGTTAGTTCTCTCTCAGAAAGGACCTGAGCTGCTAAAAGGACAAGGTGCTATTCCTCTGACATTTAGTTACTAACTCATTACCTGTAGAAGGGAACAAGTTAAACAACCAACAAAATGGGGTTGGTTTTGACGTGGAGCAAGACCACCATTTCCCCAGAGGAAAAACTGAGAAATGAGACGTACTGAAGGAGGTATTGTCAAGAGTGGGAAAGGAAGACAGACTACAAATAGCGAGATGGAACACGCCCAAGACAGAGCCCCAGCAAACTCAAGTGGTCACAGACACTAAGTGCCACTCCATGCTCACAGGAGCCCCACCCAAAGCAAATCTTCGTCAGGGCCAAATGACAGTCACCATTTCCTGTAGCACTTGGTGTCTCAGTCATCAACTAACCCTGGTTCAGACCCAGCTGCCTCATACACTGGATCCAGTGAGATTGGAAGGTTATTGCTGCAAGCCATTCTGAAGTGCTTATCAGGAAAATTCAAAATGACTAAATGTCTCTAGCTTGGGGGAAGCAGGGCTATTAATAGAGCCTCTGCCAACTGATAACAGATATGAAGAATCTTAAACAAGTTGACAGAAGAATTGTTCTGAAGTAAAAGGAAAAAATTTCTAAGAATGAGGGAGGGAATTCACCACGATGACTTAAACTGAGCTCTAGGATTATCTGTCAACAACCAACTCTAAGTTTTGGAAAGGAACCAGGTCTTTGCTTAAACAATTCAAGTAAGGTGAACTGGCCATATGCTTCAAGGTGCTAACATCTAATGGTCACTAAAACGGGAATAAGTGACTGATGGATGTTCTCCATGCACCAATACCTAATTCCATTTTCACACTTGAAGCTAATATGGTGAGGTTACTCCCTCCAGCTGGCTATTGATCTTCACAAATACATTTGTATTTATGCTGCACACTGACCATGGTAGAGTAGCTACTAAAAGGACACCTAGTGGTGATTAAATGTGCCCAGGAACCACTGGCATTGTTGAAGGTGTGCCACTGTAATTGGCATGGGAAATGCTGACCTGCTATGGGTTGGATACCCAATGTCACATATGAATTTGCTTGTCGAGTTGCACTACTCTTTTTTTTTTTTTTTAATGGCAAGCAATATTTTTAAAAGTGTGTTTTAAAAACCTGACATTTAAACTTAGCTTCTTCAAAACTCAGAGAACAGGTTTTTTCAAACGAGAGATGCACGGTACTGTCCCACAGTACAAAATTGAATGTCCTGAATCTCCACTGCATCCACTTTAGGAATATAGGATAGCTGAACAGAACTCATTACAGGCATCTTTTGCTTGATACTCAAGCCAAATTTCATCTTGGGCGTCATCATTCCTTGGTTCCTCCATTGTCCAACTCTAAAATATCCTAAGCATTTCTGCCTTTCTTGACTTTTCCTCCTATGAAGAAAAACAGCCAAAGAATATAAATTGTACACATTTGAGCTAAATTCAGGTTTTTGGGGGTTGTTTGTTTGTTTATAGAGTTTTTTTGCCCATTCAACTTTAGAGTCACTTCTTGCCTGTGTTTGTCCCAAACCCTTTAATATGTACTAATGCTCTTGTGACCAGGAGATGCCCACAACAGAAAGCTCTATTCCAGATGGAGTCATGCTGGTCTCATGCAGAGAGGGATTATAACCTTCCTGTGTAGTGGCATGCTGCCCCTGGGCAAACAGACCAAAATTCACACTTAGCTTTCTTGTTTATGTCAACATACCGCATTACAGGCATGGAACAACTTGTTGACCACAGTCCCTCTTCAATTATTGTTTTTATGCTTGGATTATTGTTTTTAAGTTCTCTTTTCCAGGTTTGTCTATTCTATTGAACACCAGTTTCTTTGGATTAATTTTCCTTGAGTGAATTAGTACAGATTTACTAAGCCATTTTTCCAGATACATTTTTTTATCCAATTTTCTAACATCTCTGTATGCCACTGGTCTGTTCTCTGTCCTCAGAATGTTTATAAGCTCCCAATTTAGTGCCATCCTTTGATTTAAAAAGCCACAAAGAATCCATTTCTGCTCTGCCATCCTCTTTCATCACAACAAAGATTGAAATGCTGGGATGAATATGTTTGTTTGCTTTTTTAGGTGACTTGCTACCAAAGTTTTTCCTTAAAAAACCCTGAACAAACAGATTCTGCTTTTTTTCTTCATAATCACAAGTAAGTAGATCGTGATGCTCATAAGGGATGCTCCAGACTCTGCCCTTACCCAAATATTTGCAACCATTCCTCACACAGCTCACTTTACACCTCTCACCTCTCCTCCACTCCACCCTTCTGAAGCTCCAGGCTGCTCTCTTGTCTTAAAATGGCATGTAGTTTCCTTCCTTTACTGTAAACAATGCTTTCTGTAACCTTAGTTTCATGATGTAAACATTTAAAAATAAGAATGAAGGGAACACAAACTATGTGTTCAATTAGGTAATTTGGGGATTAAATTAAAGGAAATCTCTCAAAACATGAAGAACAGAACATTTCAACATAAATGCAGCCTGGGTTTGTTTTCCTTTTATCTCATCCCTTTAAGAAGAGGAGACAATGGATCTTAGAAACTCTGACAGAAGAATAGTAAAGGCAGCTGAAGAGATATTCTTGCTAGTGAATGCAAGAGAAATGAAAGTCAGGCTTAGAGGAAGGGGCCACGACACTCAGGTATGCGTTCAAAGAAAAAGAAAGACACTCTGTAAACTGCAGGATGCTGGAGGCTGGGCAACCACCTGCCACAGCTGACACAGGAGGTTCCTACTATCAGTGATATCACCTTCTGTAGTCTCATGTCAGCCTCGTAAAATGCCCTGCAGCCTGCCAAAGTGTCTTCAAGCTGGTATTTCTTTTATGCTAAAATGCATTTTAAAAGCAAGAAGGCAACCATATAACCAAATAACAGATATTATTCTTTGGTTAAAGCCAAAAAAACCAAAAACAAGCTAACAAACAAATATATATATAGTGCATCATAAGGAGTAAAAACAGGAAGAAATAATAAAGAGTAATAAATAAAAAATAATGTCTGTAAAAATACTTCTGTTTATCTCTGCAGTCCACTTATAAGTTTTGGTCAACTATACTCCTTAATATACAGGACTTTTTTCTTTTTTTTTTAAAACAACTCTAGAGAGGATTTCCATTACTAAATCACTAATTTCGATTTTGCTCCTGAGAATTCCTCAGCAACAGAAGAAACTCAATATATGTTCAAATTTGGAATAATTCTTTTTACATGCAACTGAAAACGTACATTTGGCTTTCACTTTGTGGTGTGGCAGACAAGTATACAAACAAAAGGTAACCTAGTACAGCTTTATTCAACACTTTAAACTTTGTATCTCTTATCCTGAAAGACAGTGATCATTTTGGCTTTTCAAGTGAACCCACTTCTCCTGGTGTACAGCAAACAAAGGTAATACAGTAGTTGGTTGATTTTCATATCATACTTACACAGGCATTTTAAATGTTCATAGCAGCTTCAAATAGAGAATTCATACTATTAACAGGTATTACATTTGCCCCAAGCTTCTTTCCCAGTTCAGTGATTTTACAGTTTTGTTTTCCCATTTTCTAAAGCCTGCTGATGAAAGATGGACATTATCCCACTATTTGGTGAAAAATACACAAACTACATTACGAAATGAATGAAATTTCCAATTCAGCATCCCATCCCATGAACAAAATGAGTTAAAATATAGATTTTTTCCCCCTGCCTTTATCAATATAATACTATTTGTTACTTTTACTCAGGATTACTACACAGCAGCAATAAATTGGAGGGATGCTTTTAACGGGATGCTGAGATCTTAAGGACACCTACCTTGGAAGAAACTTTTGACTCGGAGATAGCTGACACTAAGGCGCAGGACAGAGAGTTTGTCCAGCTTTGACACGATGTCAGGTGGGAAAGGGAGGAGGCTGGCCAGGTGGTCCAGCTCTGCATTCAGACGGTCTCTGTGTCTCTTGGAAGGATTCGATTTCTCATTCCCAACTGCAGGCCTTCTGTGGTGGAGAACACATTTTCAATTACCTGTTTTACTTCCAGGGACTGAGATGCTGTATGCAATTAACTGATAACAGGAGTACTTTGCTTAGCTTCTATTAAAATCTTAAAAGTCACTGTCCCCTGACAAAGAGATTTACCATTCTGCATTTTCCATGGTGCAAAGACACAGGCTTTGTCTTCTCTTTTTGTATCAGGCAAAAAAGTGAAGAACTGGTATCTCTTACTCAGGACCTCTCACCTTAGGGAAGTGGGTACTATCTCCATGTTCTAGTCAATACCAGGAAAAGCAATTTATCATCTTTGTTGTACAAATGAGGGGCAGGACAGTAGAGGAAAATTACAGTGACTAATGCATGAACCCATTCAATACCCACTGTATTATTTTAAAGCATCTAATTCCCTCCATTTAATGACCCAAAGTTGACCTGTGGCTTAGAAGATAATTAAGATAAAGAGCCTGTCTTTAGACATGAATTTTAAAAGTATGGCAGGTGAGGTGAAGAGAGATTCTTTCCTTAAACTCAAAAATCCTGTGTATATTCTCACTTTTATCTTCCTAGATCAGTAATAACAAAGATAAGAATTTGGTTTCTTAATATTGATATTCCTCACAAAACATAGAGATTAAAGTTACTCAGCTCTCTAGCCCAAGCAAGTCCATCCCCATTTTGTGTTCCTCTTATGAACAGTACTAGAGAACCTAGAATAGTTGTTGGGAAAGTTCATTAAGATAAAATATATCACAAATGAGGAAACTCAATTTCAGGATATCCACGGATATTCACAGAGAATGTGTAAGAAGAGGGAGTAAAAGGGAAGCTAGTGCTTTTGCACACAGAAATGGGGGCCTTATTTCCAGCAGGACAGTGGGAAGTGCTCAGTGTTGAAGCTCAGGCTTGTCCATTAAGCAAGGAGAACTGAGTGGGAGGGTGTGGAGGTGATTCCTTTCAGTAGCCAGGACCCAGCAGTATTCCACTGCTATTCTATTGATGGACTCAGCAGTCATCAAGTGCATTATCCAGGTATAAGCTATGGGATGCTGGAGTCATAAATTACAGGAATACTCAAGAATGGGAAATGGCAAGAAAACTGTGATTGTGCTAAAAGTTTCTAATTTTGCCTCACTGAATCCAAGGATCATAATCTTACATATCTAGCTGGCATACCAGTGGACAATGAGAATTAAAAACTAATTATTTGCCACACTTTACTCCTGCATTTTCATGCTACACACATTTACTGCATTTTTCAATCATAAGTTTAATTTTGAGCATTAGCATTTCACATGGTGGTTGAGGTGTTAAATTACTAAAGTGTTAATTTGTCATTGCAGTTGTTATTCTAAAAAAAAGCTGCGCTTTTAGAACAACTTATTTAGGACTAGTAATTTAGGAATTAGTAAAAAAAACCCAGTTTTTTGAAGAACAGTTTGGTACATGTAACTGCTGCTAACTGAAAACATTTAAAGCAAATCAGATATAAAAAATTCATTGTTACTTTTGAGAACCTCACTTCAAGAGAACAGCATCAGTGAACAGAATGAATGGAAAAGAAATTGAGGTAGGTTTCACTGAAAATACATAATTCCTGCTATTTCATTCAAAATTGCCAATAGTAATATGTGGTTCTTCAATAACTCAATGAGTTACTTCCACAGATATGGAGAAGATTTTGCTGATTGGGATAAATGAACAAACAACTTTCCTATATTAGAGAGAGGAAATGTGAGAATAAACAATGCAATCAACAAAGAAGGAATAGTGTATTTTACTTTTTCTGAGCTATTTTTTGCAGTAAACTTTGAGGCAAAGCCATCCTATGACACCAAGAGGATGTCTGATCTATGGAGGGCAATAATTTTGTGGGAACATAACCTAGAGCTGAGCAGAAGCTAAAGGACATAAGCTTTTGCTAATCAGTCTTTACATCTGACAAACTAGATGAAGCAAGGAAGCAATATAGGACAGAAGAAATTAATTTCAATAAGGAAAATTAAACTGATGAGTTCAAGAGGTAAAAATAGTCAAGAGTAACATGAAAAAGAAGTTGTTCAAGCCTATTTACCAAATAAAATAGTGACTGCTCGATGCCAGAGAGGAATGGCTTGAGGCAATTAGGTGGTCTGCCTTTGTACTGAGTGCAAGGAATAATTTTCTGGAGATGGCAGGGAATGGTGTAAAAAGACTAAGGGAGAAAGTTCAGGATAGAGTCTTCCTGAAAACTCAGGGAAATGATTCAGTAAGGGAGTGAATCCAAACAAACAGGGGTTTGATGTAAATGGTAGTAAGGTGCCAAGTGGATGTGATTTTAAACAATGTGAGTTCCATGGAAAGGCTCAGTTAGCTAGCCATAAACAGAAAGGGACAGGCAGGGAAATTCTTCAGTGGGCCGCTTTGAGGCAAACAGAAGTTCTAGCCTTTATTTTGAGCTGAAAGTAGATGATGCTTGCTGTGTTCATGTTAAACTCAAGATTGTCAAACTGTAGAGACACAGGAGTCACCAAATGATCCCTCATTTGCTCTGCTTTCCATATAACACTGCTATAGTAAAGGAGAACATGCAATTAAAGCAATAAATCTGGCTGGTTTTTTCTTCACATTGTTAAACTGCCCAGTGGCAACAAGTAGTTGTGCCTGTACAGGACCCACATTAGCAGTCCCTGAGTGGTGGGAGCTGTGTGGGAGCTGTTTTCTGTTCTGGTGGTACATGAGGCATTGAGCCAATTTCCCATTTTCCCATTAGTGATTCAGTGTGCCCGTGACACAGACCACCACTAGCACAAACCAGTTTGGTGAGCTCACAGAGGAATTTCCTGCAACTACAGCTCTGTCTGCTGCTCCCTACCCTCTGCAGAGCCCTACCCTGTTAATGGAAACTTTGCTCTGAATAAATTTTATAAGTATGCCAAAGAAGACCTGAGCTGAGGAAGGTCTAATCATTTACCATGACTGCAAGCTTTCAGTAAGGAGGGAAAGGGAGGAGAGACCATGAGAAGTAACAGATAGGCTGAGAGCAAAGGAACAGCAGATGTTTATCATGAGTGTACTGACCAGCACCCTCAGTCACTGAGCTGTGCTTGGACATTGTATGGGAATCCTGGCAGAGCTGAGCTCCAGTGGCAGCCCTGTGTGGGTGAATGTTCACCATCCCCTGTGAACCCAAAGGAGAGAACAAGAGAAATCTGCAGAAATCTGAAGGAAAGGGGACCCTTTGCCACCTTCTGTGTCTCTTCTGCATCTTCACAGCAAGGAAAGGTGAAAGCAGAACTAATGGTCAAGAAGATACAACATCAGCAGAGCAGATGAGAGGTAGGATAGTGTGGTACCAAGTAAGAGGAAGGACAATGCCACAAAGTGCCTTAAAATGAGAACTAGGAAGCAGGAGAGAGCTGCACCTCCCCAGGTCTCTGTTTACCCTGGCACTGGCACAGTTCTGGTGAAGAAGCCTGAAGCAGTTATAGATACACTCAGAGCTAGGGCAGGTGTAGGTGCCTTTCAAGAGCTGTAAAACATCACAATAAATGGTTTGTAGAGGGAGAGGGTTTTACAAGATGCCAGGGTTTGAGGTGAAGAAGTGGCTGAAGTTCTCAGATGGTAACTGTCCTGAAGCATTGCCTTAGCACTTTTAAGTATTAATTTCAACACAGTGATTTTAGCTTGAGGTTAAAGACAAGATCTCCTTAATTTCCAGATGCTTGAATTACCAGTAAAATGTTGGATTTCCACAGGAAATAAACACTTGGTAGAAAATGTTTCCTTTAGTCAAAATGCTGGCTGCCTGGCTAAAAAGCATATCTGATGGAAAATTTTCAATCTGTCTGAGCTCCAGGTGTTTGAACTGTGTCCATAAATGCCAAAATACTTTAGTGTAGATCACATTTAATGGGGTTTGTTTGGAAGATTTTGGGCACAAAAGGAAAACAGCTATGGTTTTTCAACTTTCTTGCATGTATAAAAGTAGAGCCTGAACCTTATATGTTAGCAGAAGAATGGCAACCTAATGAAGATAATCTCTGCTATTTCTGTGCAGAAAACAAGACTGATTTTAATACATTTAAAATACACAAATATACAAAATACAATATACAAAAAATCCATTTTCATCACTATTCTGTAAAACCACCTCAGAATAGAATTCCTATGCCTGAAAAATATTCATGAACATAATGAACAATATCATTCTGTGATTTTCTGGATTAAAAGAAGCTGCAGAATCACCACCTGGCTGACAGTCTGATCATGAGAGTCAGAGAGTTGGCTTCTTGAGATGCACTGAGTATGGGGAGATATAAATGTCCCAGTTGTTTTGCAGAGGGGAAAGCTGCACCTGTGTCCTTTGAATTCTGACCTTCAAAAGCACTAATCCATGAATCCCTACTGAATTCCAAGTATCCTTCTCATACCAAGGTACTTGAGCTCACTCATCCTTTTGTTAAAAGAAAGGTAAAATCTAGAGACTATTTACATTAAAAAGAGAGGACTAGCCAAAGAGTACCCATCGACTTTATTTGCTGTGAAAAATCAGGTTTTACAACTGAACAAATACTCCTCCCAGAACAGGTGTCAGTATCTACCTTGATGCATTGGCAGAATGATGGGGGGAAAGTACAATAAGGCTGTGGAGGAGAAAGTGATGTGCTGTCAAACAGGAGGAAAAAGCTGTAACAAAGATGGTACAACATGGAATAAAATAATGGTTAAATATGCTGCTCAATTGATAGGCTTTGTCTACCCTTCTAAATTCAGGATAAATTATTCAAGGCAGCATAACAGTAACCTCAGAGTCCTGAAATGTCAGTAGGACCAGTAGGACTGAGAGACACAGATGGGAAAGGAGCTTTGTCAGCCAGTCTGGGCCATTCAGAGCCTCTTTAGAGGAAAGTCCCCAAGTGAGGGAATAAGCACAGGAAAAGCTTACCAGAGACCAAGCCCACAAACAGATAAGGTTTGAGGAAGAGACCAGTGTTGCTAGGAACTGAGAAATCATCCTCAGCGAGCGGTAACTAACCACAGAAAATGGAGTGCTGTCTCCATTGTGGGAGTTCAGTACTCTGACAATCCAAACTGTTCCCTTTGCTTTAACCCATGGCTCTTAATCAAAATTGTCCTGGTTTGATAAGTTCATGCTCAGGTACCTGTGCTGCAACATCATAGAAAAGTTATTTTCAAGGCAGCATTACCTGCAACAGTTCCCAAGATGAAAACTTGGTTGTACAAAGTAAGTGAGAATTTGCTTCTAAGAGTATTAAAGCCAGAACTTCTACAAAGGCTAATGAGGTTCATTTCCATGATTTGTTAGCAGGTAGTTTTCCTAGCCATTGCCTTTATCTAGAAATCATCTTTGACAGGAGTTCTAGCTAGCATTTAAACTCCAAACATAAGCTTAATGTTTTTCAAAGTAACTGCAAGTCTCCTTCCTTTCTTACAAAAGTAATGATCCATAAACAGTTCTGCATAGAGGTAATTTAATGTACTGGAAATATTCCATCCCTCTTGCAATTGTTATAAAATCAAATATCCACATCCATACTGAAACAGTACTGCAGAAGTCTTACATTTTTAATTCAATACTCATGATTTTTGCAGGAAGAATCATTTGCTTATGCCATTATCTTTATCTATTTAAATATGATACATTTTAAACTAAAAGAAATATTTTTTTAAGTGGGAACAAGAGGTTCATGAGCAAATACTGCCCAAAATCCGAACAAAATCAACAGATATCATTAAAACATTCAGAGAAACTCCCCTTTGACTTTAGACCAATATGTACTGTTTTAAGCCAAGTGGATTATTTTTAGAAGTTCAGAACAACTGAAAATAGGGAACTCTATTTTAACTACCTTCTCATTCTTAACTTGTGGGTGAAGGCCACCAGTGCCAGTTCATAATTTTAACAGAGTAAAAATGTGTGTTTCGTAATCATATAATCAAGTGTAACACAGAAAATGTGGGATGATTACATTAAAAAGCTTTATTTCACAGATCGGTTTATGGCATCTGGAACTCATTTACATTTGAGTGATAGCAACCTTTTTTTATCCCTTCCATTTCAAGCATCTTGTAACAAATTTCCATTGCATTTCTTCTACTCCTGCTTTGCTTTTGCATACACAATTCCCCTCTCCCATTTTTCTCCTAATGAAAGTGATGCCATAGTAAATAGAAGTCTGAGAATTATGTGTTCTATATGCAAAAAGTGACTCACCAGTCTGCTCTTTCAGCTGGCTGAGCTGACCCACTTTCCCAGCTCACACATGTTGGACCTAGCAGTGCCCCAAGCAAGACTGAGCTTGGGAAAGGGGAAGGGGGAATGCAATGCCAGTGCTCTGGTGCCACTCAACACATGGATTCTCAAAAAGCTCCTTGAACAGGCAGCAGCAAGCATGGAAGCACAAAGGTGGCAGCCACCCCTCCAACCCACTGCTCAGCTGACACTTAGTCCACCATGTGCTCTGCCTTTGAAAGGGCACTGTCCCTCTCCACTTTCCACAGAAGCACTGTAGTTCCCAGCACAACCACCCCTGGCGTCCTCCTGGGATACCTACTGATGGGTGAGGATGGTTTGACCCAGGTTTTACATCCTTTCTGGAGACACCTTACCCATGAAGCCTCCCAGTCAAGGGTTTCTCATTGCAGAGAAGAAGATTAGGTCTCTGCTCTGTCACTGGACCATAAGAGAAAGGGAACCCTTCTTCTACACCATTTCTAGCCCATGTGTTTGGAGGGAGATACCTTCTGATGAATATGATACTTAACTGTTTTTGAATGGGTTTCCTCCTTTTCCTCCCAGCATACAGGCATTCCCCCGGAGGAATCATGGCTTTGACACTGAAAAACAAAAGGAATAGGTTTCTTAGTTCAGAGGTTTCTGTGTTTCAGACTGCTGTACAAAATGACAGCACTGAGAGATTTCCATCAGGGAAAATGTCTGTTCCTTGAGTGTGACATTCAGCAACACTAAAAAAGCATGGTGGCATTAGTTAAGATAGAAGCTTACAGCTTATTCCAATTTCCTACCCTAATATTATTAGAATATTGATGTTTATGTTCAATTTTCATTTTTTCCAATTAAGTATAATATGCATTATATAAAATGGGTATAAAATACATCCTGTTTACTGGATATAAAATTTTTTCCCCTTCCAGGCTTATTTCTAAATTCAGCTAAACAAATAAGAATGAATAATACTACCCATCATCTGCAGGGAGGATTTCACAGCTTTTAATGTACACAGGAATATTATCTCCATTAGTGACATTATGACTAGTAGGTTGCAATGATTCAAATCAGCATTTCTCCAGATCTTCACATCCTCATTTTTAAAGGCTGGGAATATAGCTGTCGGCAGCTCAAGATGTGACACAGTTTTGTGGTTAGCACTAGGACCCAACACAGTGCTGATTGAGGTGACAATTTTCACACAGAACTAGGTCTTATTGATTTGTTTAAGTATGTTAGCCTTACAGACTTTGCAGGATGGGAAAAAGTCTTTTCATTCAGTCTGTTTGAATCTTCTGGAGATTAGCTGAATATCAAAGCCTCTTGATTTTCTGTTGGAAAGAATATTTTAGTCATGCTAAGTGCTGTTCAACAGTGGGTGCATGCTGCCAGAGAGGTTAGTGCAGCTCAAGAGTAATTGCTGCTTTGTGTAAGATGTAAAATTAAAGGGAACTTCTATATCACTGAATCATATCCCGTGCTGGAGAACATGTGTGTCATGTAAAGCAAATCATAAACTTATTGTGCTTAATTTAAAAACCATTTAGAAGGGCTTTCTTTTTCATTGAAAGACAGCTTTCTGATAACTAGAAACCTTTTGCCTTCCAGCTTAAATTTGTTCATGGTCATTTTATGCCCATTTGTTCTTCTGCCAACATTGTCTTTTAGTTTAAATAGCTCTTCCTCCTCCATTGTGTTTACTCATTGGCATATTTTTAAATATCAGTCATATCTTCAGTCAGCCTTCATTTTTCTATTCTGGGACAACCCAAACTCTTTTATTTCCCTCTCGTGTTACAAACTGTTTTTTCTTCCTATCATTTTAGGAGAACAGAACTGAGCTCAGTTTATTAAGCAAAATCTAAAATGCATTTCATACATGCAAGCACAGCATCCTTTGCTTAATTGAGATACCTTAGGTCTACTGTGTTTCCCTCATCTGGAAAATCAGTTATCGTGTCAACAGACAGCTATCAGGTTAGTTTGTCAAAATCATTTAAATCTACATTCCATTTTTACTCCAACTAACTACAGCTGTTATTTGTTCTTTCCTTCTGAGAATTCATTCTGAAATGATACATAATATAGAGATCAGACTAGTTGCCTTCTCTCAAATGCAGGTTATGGTGGAAACACCAGTCATTCTCCAGTGCAGTGACAGGTATTAAGTTCTTCCAGAAAGAAAACCATTTTTTTTACTATTACTGGAATGATTTCCTGTGTTGTCAGATGAGTGAACTGCCTGTCCAAAGTCGATGAGGGATATGATAAAGTGCAATAAATACTGCTGCAGGATAAGATTATGCCACAGACTTTGCTTAGACAAAGCCTTCTTGCCACCTTCAAAGTCCTTGTTAAGTTGGTTTAATCTGCAAGTTCTTTTTTTTTTTTTAACAGTCTGCCAGTTTTTAAGATTACATCTACCCTCACAGGTTTCCTCCTTCAGCTGGAAGCTAATATGGTGTGGAGATGCCAAAAGAACTGCAATTTCTTCTGATACCTTACATTAAAAAGTATTTTCTTTGTATTTGTGATGGATTGACACTGTCTGGATACCAGGTACCCACCAAACCCACTCTACCACTCTCCTCAGCAAGACAAGGGAGAGAAAATGTAACAGAAGGCTCATGGGTTGAGATAAGGGAAGGGAGAGATCACTCACCACTTGCTCTCATGAACAAAACAGACTGAACTCAGGGACATTAGTTTAATTTATGACCAATCAAATCAGAGCAGGGTAATGAGAAATAAACTCAAATCTCAAAAATACCTTCCCCGCACCCTTATGACAGGGCTCAACTTCACTGCATTTTCTCTGCCTCTCCTGCAGCAGCACAAGGGGATGGGGAGTGGAGGCTGTGGTCAGCTCATCCCACACTGTCTCTGCCACTCCTTCCCCTCGGGGAGAGGACTCCTCACACTCTCCCACGAGCATCTCCAACACGAGTTCTTCCCACGGGCTGCAGTTCTTCACACACTGCCCCAGCAAGGGTCCCTTCCACAGGGCCCAACCCTTCAGGAACAGGCTGCTCCAGCTTGGATGCCCCTTGGGATCACAAGTCCTGCCAGCAAACCTGCTCCTGTGTGGGATCTTCTCTCCATGTGTCACAGGGCTTGCCAGGACTCTGCTCCAGTGTGGGGTCCTCTCTCCATGAACTCAGCCCTGGCCAGCAGCAGTTTTATCATGGAACTACTGGACACAGGAAAGCTTCCAGCTGCTTCTCACAGAAGTCACCCCTGTAGACCCCCACTACCAAATCCTTGCCATGCAAACCTAATACAGTATTGTAATACTTTCATGTTCTGAGTCCTTCCTGTCCATAATATGAATGTATGACTCATAGTTCATGTTTCAAAACAGTGTCACATGCTAGACTTCCCTTCTCTTGCCTTCATGAGCAAAGTTAGAAGGAGGAGAAAGGCTTGAACAACATAATTCAACTGAAAACTGAAAGTTGAGTTCATTCAATTTCCTAAAAGGGCGACTTTGTTTCAAAACCCATTCTGGATCAGTTGATTAATATGTGACAGCAAATAGAAATAACTAAAAAGATCTCAGTATTCAAACTGAAAACCAGGAAATAAACAGCAAACAATATAAGCTAGAATTTATGGAGTGCAAAACGCTAGTTAGGAAAGATAAAGGCCCAAAGGAAAATTCACAAATCACTGTGCTAAAGACAAAAGATAGCGTGCCATTGAGAAGAATATTTATGAAGAAAATATTTCTAAAAATTGTGTACAGTTCTAATTAGATGGAGATGGCTTTATGTTAGAACTGCATAAAAGGTAGAAGTGCTCAACAAATTTATTTCTAGTCTCTGAAAAGAAGGAGAATCATGCACCCCCATCAAACAAGAATTAGCCATGCACTCTTCAGGCTTTCTACAGGAACTTTCTACAGAGTTAGAACAAAGGGTTACCCCAGCAAGATGGTATGAACCCTGCCCCAGAAATTGAACACCAATGTCCTAGATACACATACAGCCAAGAGGTGTTTCTGCCACTACCACCAATGCCAGTAGTGGCATGGTTAAAATGAGACTGAGAATGCATGGACAGCAATAAACACAGTCGGAAAGTTCATGGCTAATAGTCTTAAAAATATGTCAGAAAACAGCACTTGAATTTGTTGAGCTGCACAGATCCATAAACCACAAAAACATCTATTTTAAAAACTGGAGAAGAGCAGGTATTCACAGTCCTACCTGGACTGTATTTCCCTCTGATCACCTGTGAGCTCTTCTCTCCACCCCTAGGAGAGAACAGCCCATCTCCACCACTGCAGGAGGCTGGGGGCTCCTTCCCTGCCAGCCCACCCATCTCATGGGCATGCCAAACAGGAAGGACTTGGATGGACAACACTCAGCTGCTCAGAACAGTTCTGCTCTCTGCTTTCTCCCTGTAGTGCTTGAGCCCTCACATTCTCTCTATGTGTTTGAGATAGGAGGAAAACAAACCAAAAGGAGCAATCTCCCACCACTCCAGCATAAGGAAAGGGGACTTACAAGCTTGAGGAACTTCAGGAGGAGGAAAGCTGGGACTGAAAGGATCAGAATTGCCAGAAAAGGGTAGATGTGAACCATAATAATTTGCTTCTGTCAGATGCTTGTAATCAGTCCTGACATTAAGTCACAATGAATCTCTGAACACTGGGGAACACCAAAGGAGTTATACGACAGTATACGACAGTTATACGACAGCTGTTATACGAGAATATTCAGAGAAGGGAAACATAATGATCCAGCTATCCACTGGATGGCAAGACTGACATCCATCCCAAGAAAAATACAAGAAAAGCTGATAAAAAAAAATTAATTACATCACCTAGCAGAATTCTATGGCATATCATGCTCTTTGGAGTGAAACTTGCCCACTGAGAAGTTATCACTTCTAGCTGACAGAGGAGTTCACTTGTATTAGTTGGTAGCTTAAGTTAGCAGCACAAGATTCTGCTTTTAAAAAGCCCCAACAAAGCATTACAGTGCAGTTTCCACAAGTAAATAATCTGTCAAGTGATAGATTAAAAAGAAAAGTAATTGTAGAGAAATCACTGCTAAATAGAAAAAGTTTTATAAAGACCTTACAGATGTCAAGGTGCTATACAAACTCATTGGCAATAATATTTACAAAGCTATAAAAATGTAGAAGATTGATAAATAATGCTGAAGATACAGTGAAACAGAGCAATCTGGAGTGCCCAGTAGGCTGTTTCTCTTTATTCACAATGTATTTTAATACAGCCAAATGCAAATACTTGCATCTCAGAATAGGGATTGCACGTCATTGGTAATGAATAGGGATTGCATCCTGAAATGTGAGTGATTCTTGAAAGGAATTAGGGATCAAAGTGAAAAATGAATACAATCCACAGTTTAAGCTGCCAGGGAGGAGCTGCTGCAAAGGCAGCTAAAACAGATGCTAACCTAAGTGAAGTGGTTTTAAATCTGTTTAAAGACATGATAAGACTGATCCTGGAACAGTGTGTATAGTTTGCATGTAAGTGTTTCTCAAGTAATGTTAGAAACTGGTAAGAGTGAGGAAAGAAGCAAAAATAAATACTTGCAGGCTGAAGAAATTTCTTTACATAGCAAAAAATATTTAGGTGACTTAAGTAAAGTACTTCCAGGGGAAGATAGGAGTACTGAATTATTTTAATCTGAATCACAGCAAGCACTTAGAAAGTGAAGCTGAAGTAAGATACATCCAAATAAGAAATAAGGCATTAATCTGTAACAGCACGAGCATTTAAACACTGGAACAAGGTACAAAGGATTTAATGCATCCTGCTGTCTTGAAACCACTGTTAGATGCCTTTTTGTAATATGCACTTTACCCTAAAAGAAGTTATACTTAAATTAAATAGAAAGAGTTGAGTTAAATGCAGGCATACTCAGAAAAAAAAATCTTTGGTAGCAATAGGAGTTCAGATTACATTATCCAATGATCTCTCCTTTCACTAAATTTTATGAATCATTTCCTGCCCAAATGTAATCACATACCATGCATTCAATGCCTGAACTACAAGAGAGGGCTGTGCAGACCACAGCTTCAAAGTGGCACAGTTATTGGAGAGGCAGCCTGGGAGTGAGAAGGATGTGAGTGTGCTCATCCCTACCACGCCACTGCACCGGGTGCAGTTCCACCAGCAAAGCAAGAAGGGATGGGGGCTGGAGAGAGGCTTGGCTTTTCTCAGGATTATGTGTTTCCACCTTGGCAGGGTCAACTCTGGACAAAGACTTCCAGTCATAATGGCTCATCAACAGGACAGAAACCTACCTGCCTGCTCTCACTAAATTAATTGTGATTAGCACGTTTGTGCCAAGTCTTCTGCTTCTAATGAATGGTCACATCTTTGAAGAAAATGTGGTAACAGTTTTGGATAAATACTTGTAAACACCATGTTTCTAGCAGAAGAAGTCCCATTAAAAAAAAAAAAAGAAAAAAAAAGGAAAAACCAAAGAACTAATAAGAGTTGTGAAACTGAGCCCCACAGTCAGAGTGCAGGAGCTCAAACTGTTTGGGTTATCATGAAGAACAGCAACAGAGAACTTCCGTACAATAAGTAACTACATTACGTAGGAAACAAACATTTCGTGACAAGAAACAAACATTTCTAGCAAGATCCAATTTACTGAACTTGAAGCTAATTAAATCCAAATAACAATTAAATGACTATCAAAATAATTTACCAAAGCCTGTAGAGGGTTTTCCATCACTGAGCATTTTTTTCATCAAAATCTTTTTAGCAAAACTAATGGACCCGTGTGGTAAGAATTTGTTGAAGGATATATGATGGTCCAGTTATACATGAGACTGAAGTAAGACCACAGGGCTCTTTCTGGCCCTAAAATTTCCTTTTCTGCCTCAATTATTTCTCCAGTGAAAGAGCAGAGGGCTAAATCTCAAACACGAGGAGTTTTTAGAAGACTAAAAAAAAGTATTTAATGCTTGATTTAGAAACGGTGTTCTACAAATACCAGGGATCATATGTTGTCTGACAAAAACACATAAAAATCTCTCTTTAATTTCCTTTGAAGAAAATGTGTACAAATTTGGCTATGTTTGGAGCTTCTGGAAAAAAAAAACCCAGCTTGCGTGTTCTGGGGAGACTTGTTGTAGTCTGGCAGCTCTTTACAGCTTCTGCCTGAGCTGAGCACACGTCATCCATCCCCTTCATTCCTCCTACAGGCATCTGCACTGTGCATATGTATCCCCATGCTCTCCCCTTTGAGCAGCAAAGGCAGCACTAGACCTTCCCTCTCGCTGTCCCTCCCCATCCTGGTGCAACAAAGGAATCCAAATACAAGGCATGGGAACAAGGAGTCAGCCATGGCAGGGGCTGAAGCAGACTGGGACAAGGCAGGGAGGGAGCAGAAGCAGAAGGCTTGTGGTCCTGACTCTCAGCACCCCTAAGACCTGCAGAGAGATGCTGTGCTCCAAAACACCCCGGAAAAGGACCATCTGGGAGCACTGCTTTTGTATTATCATTAGGAATTCAAACCATTGAAAATTTGGGGGGTTTGCCAGAAACAAGGTGGCCAGCACCTCCCTACTGCAATTTCTGTTCCAGGTCTGTTGTGGGCTCCTTTGCCTTCACTGCCTGCCTTATGAGAAGGGCTGGGAGCCAGACTCCTGTCCCACTTGGAGAGCAGAGGGAAGAAATCAGGGCTTCTCAGGGCTGTAGGAATTATGGCTGCAGGATGCCAGGCATGCCACTGCAGCCTGGGACACCAGAGGCACCAGCCCTCTCTTCCTGGGAGCCTTGGTCTGCTCTAAAAGACATGAGCCCTTGGTACTGCAGCTGGAGGCAGCCAGCACTGAGCTTTGGAGCATGCACCAGAGGCTGCATCCTCTCAAAATCATCTTCTGAGCGCCTGGCACCGAGCAAATGAGAATAAGTATTTCAGATTTATCACTTCTATTAAGCCCATATGTCTCAGCAGTACAATAAAGATTAATTCAGTGGTGGATTTGATGTACTTAAATACTAAAGTCACAATTATCACTGAACAGTCTGTGACAAAATTAATAGCTTTTTTTTTTTTTTTTGCACAGGATTTGAACAGTGCGTAGGACAGAGCTGGGACTATGAGGTGAACGACAATAATAGAAACAAAATACACAACTTCTATTTTAGTATGAGATTAGTATGAGTTTAGTGCCTGTCCACACAAGTGAGGAATTTAACAGCTGGACTTGATGTTCTTAGAGGTCTTTTTTCAGTCTGAATGTTTTATGAATTTGTGTTTACTCCTGGGTTTCCTAATTTGCAAGTGCTTGGCTTTAAAAGAGAGCAGCCCTTTGCTACAGGATGGATATGTAGCTGTACTTTTCTTTAGCAGAACAATAATTTCAATCATTATTTTTCCCTCACAAACAAGTTCATCAGGGGACTAAATTGTCTCATCAGCCTCTCTTTCTTTATATGTTTATATAAGAAAGCCTGAAATTAAGTTCAAGGACACTTCTTTTGAGCTTTGAGGATGTAAATAAATAACTTCTTAAAAAAGCTTAGATGCAGCTGTTTTTGGAACTTCTAACATGCACTCTGTCACTTGAGGAAGGACACACATGGTAGCACATACAAAAAAAAACCAAAAAATTAATATTGGGCATATGTCTGCTACAATACTTTGTAGTTAGTAGAGTGGTATCTCTTTCTACCAGGCTTCACTTTTGTCCTCCACTGTCTATACCACAGATCTTCTGAGGAAAATATAAGGTTGATACAGTAGCTGGACTTCTCACAGGAAGGCTGAGCAGCAATGAAAAGTTTTTCTGTAGCTGGGGCATTTAGGATATTGTCTGAACCACATGGATTATTTGATGACTAACAAGACACTCAATCTTGCATGGCAATCTTTCCCTTGGTTGGGACATTAGTGTAGCATGTTTCACTTTTAAACTCTCAGGAACGTAATATCTTTGAGATCTCTGTCCCTCTGTTCTGTTTGCTGGAACCTGACGAACAGGTCATAAGAAAAGCAGACAGTGTGAAGGCATAAGCATCATTTTCATAGCAAATCTGACTAAAGCCAGTAAGATAGATCAATGAAATATTTCTGCCATGAATGAGTAGTGTTGAAAGATCTCAGCTCAGCTGTCTTCTACCTACAGCTAGGTCCAAGTTTAGGGAGCAGCTTTATGCTGGCTACACAGACCTCAATACAGAGAACAACTCAAGCATGCTTGTTAACTGTATATATAATTTCTCAGACAGGTTCTGCCCAGATTTAGCTCTGTGCTGGCAGGATAAGGCTTCTAGAGCTAATTAGTTATTCAAGATTATGCAGTTCATTAGCAATTTTAAGTGAAGGATAAACATCCTTAGATAAAAGAAGATAACAATATCCCTTTGAATTAATTGTGTCATGCTATTTTCACGAGACACAAGTGGCTGTGCACTGACTGCCTATTGGGTTGTTTTATCCTCATGCCCCACTCCCTGTTGCACCATCAGGTGGTGTATGCTGCAGCACCCACACACCACTGTGATGGAGTAAATCAGACATGCCACTTGGAGTCATGGAACTTGCCACAGATTACAAATATAATTAAAGACTGGTCCTCCAAACCCCCTTGTGAGTTCACTGCCATTCCTGGAGTTATTCTCCCAACCACCTATGTTTTAATACCCTGCTTGCTATTTCATCACACTTCAACTGTGTCTTTGAAATACTAGAACAAGGATCTTTGATAAGACTATCTATAATCCTGCATCCATCCACAAGGGTAGACTAGGAGTGTGGTTGTAGTGAGTTTGTGTGGACAGGTTTTGGTGTCAGAGGGGCTATGGGAGTGGCTTCTGTGAGGAGATGCTGGAAGCTTCTCCCATGTCCAACAGAGCCAGTGCCAGGCTGCTCCAAAGTGGGCCCAGCACATGCTAAGGCAAAGCCAATCAGAGATGGCAGCAGTGTCTCTGTGATAACATATTTAAGAAGAAAGAAAAAAGGTACTGTGCAGAATAAATTGCACTCAGAGAAGAGAGGAGTAAGAACATGTGAGAGGAGCAGCTCTGCAGACACCAAGGTCAGTGAAGAGGTGGGAGGAGGTGTTTCAGGTGCCAGAGCTGAGCTTCTCCTGCAGCCTGTGGTGCAGCCCATGGTGAGGCAGCTGTGCCCCTGCAGCCCATGGAGATCCACAGGGATGCAGAGATCCACCTGCAGCATGTGGGGAAGGCACACCAGAGCAAGTGCATGCCTGACAGGAGGCTGTGACCCTGTGGGAAGCCTGTGTTGGAGCTGGCTCCTGGTAGGGACCTGCAGACCTATGGAGAGAGTGTGCCCAGTGACTGTCCCCCATAGTTTGATCCATGGGGGATCCATGCTGTAGCAACCTGTTCCTGAAGGACTGCATTCTGTGGGAAGGGACCCACACTGGATCAGTTTGTGAAGAACTGCGGCCTGTGGGAAAGATTCAGGCTGGAGAATTTGTGAAGAGCTGTCTCCTGTGGGAAGAGCCCCACCTTGGAGCAGAGGAAGGACTCCTCTCTCTGAGCAGTGGGAGAAGCGTGTGATGAGCTGACCACAATTCCCCTGCACTACTGTGAGGCAGGAGGTACAGCTGGAAAGAGGGGAGAGGTGAGGGTAAAATGTTTTTAATATTTGTTTTACTTCTCAATATCCTGCTCTGATTTTGATTTGTAATAAATTAATTTCCCCAAGCTGAGTGTGTTTTGCCTGTGACGATAATCAGTGAGTAATCTCTTGCTGTCCTCACCCATGAGCCTTTTGTTATGCTTTCTCTCCTCTGTCCAATTGAGGAAAGCAGTGACAGAGTGCTTTTGGTGGGTGCCTGGCATCCACCCAGGCTCAACCCATCACAGGGGTGCAGTTTTGGAGTAAATGCAAACAGTGTGATGGGACTGAGTCACACAAAGGGAGGCTACAGATAGGTTAGAGGATCAAATAGATGAGATAGGACAATCATTTCTAGGACTTTTATTCTGTAAAGCCAAAATGGAACTTAAATCATCAGAAGAGAATTGCTTATCAAATTCAGGGAGACTCTCCACAGTAGCCAGTAAGATGGTGAATGGTCTTCTGCAAGTGAGCCAAGATCTAATTCCAAGAATTGCAAAAAAGTCTGTCCTACACAATAACTGTACTCTCATTGCCCTGATTTCTCTCTTTTTTCCTACAAAAGACTCCTTAGAATATTTTAGTTGCAGTCCGATGCAGAACAGGGGTAAAATATGTGACAGCTCATATATTTTGAATATATATATATATATATATATATATAGATCATATATAATTCATTGGTATAATATAGTTGCATTTTTTTTCTGCAACACTAAAGACAGTGTGGAAAGAGACAAAAGTGGCCACCTTTTGTAAGAGACACATCCTGTCCTCAGAGGAGCCTGTGTGACACCAGGACAGCATTCTCCCAAAGAAAAGGAGCAAAAGAGATGTGGATATAAGACCAACAAAATTGAGACTGCTCTAAAAGTTATTAAAGGTATGTAGGACCAGGAAGGCAGGCAGGAAAACCAGTAATACACCTAGATGTAAAATCAGCTTATTGAGAAGATGCAATCCTGTTCTTCCCCAGGCTTTGCTCTTCTGTGTTGTTCCTACTCAGTTATTCAGTGGAAGAAAAAGAGCAACTGAGAATGAACTTACAAGAGCCCCATAACAGAGGTTCAGCAGAGCTTAGGTATCTGAAGATCCAGAGGTTAAAAAACCCCAAAAAACAAAAAAACAAACAAACAGACAAACAAAAACAGAACAAAAACTTTCAGGGAGGGGAATAAAAAAAGGTCTTTTTCTCAAAGCTTGAGATGGAAAACAGGAATATACAGGAAAAATTGAAATCAAGCACAAAGTATTTTCTCCTGGAACTCTGAAAGTTATGTTAGCTTGATGCTTAAATTGACATTGTTATTGTTGTTGTTGTTATTATTATTATTATTATTATTATTATTATTATTATTATTATTATTATTATTATTATTACCATTGCAGTTCAGTGTTTTAAAATGTTTGTTCCAGTGTTGTAAAAAAACACTTAATTTGAAAGAAGCAGATTGGAAACACACACTAAGAGCCAGGCTGCTGTGTGAGTTGTCAAGCGTTTGCTCAATTCCTGCAAGTCTTCAGTTTAATGAAGTATGTGAAAATCAGAATGGAAACTCAAAAGTTCCTGTTCTTTCAGATACTGAATCTGAAAACAAAACTAAAAATAAAACCTGATGTAGCTAAGTTTTACTATAAATACAGCCAAGCAAGTTATAGTGATTGAAAGGCTGTCTAGTTTTGTCTGCTGTGCTGACAAGGCACTACTCCATACCTTAGTTTGGATAAGCACTAAAATACAGTGCAGGTCCTTAATTACAAATATATAAGGCCCATGCAAACTTCATAAAGCTCAAGAAGGCCAAGTGCAAGGTCCTGCATGAGGCTCAGGCAGCCCCAAGCAAGGGCTGGGCAGGGAATGGATTGAGGACAGCCCTGGGGAGAAGCACTTGGCTCCAGGGAGACCTTACAAGAGCCTTCCAGTACCTAGAGAGGGCTACAAGAAACCTGGAGAGGGAATTTTCACAAGGGAGTGTAGGCATAAGACAAGGGGTAATGATTTCAAAGTGAAGGCAGATTTAGATGAATTGTTGAGAAGAAATTCTTTACAGTGAGGGTGCTGAGACACTGGTACAAGCCACCTGGAGAAGGTATAGATGCCTCATTCCTGGAGGTGCTCAGGTCCAGGTTGAATGGGGCCTGGAGCAACCTGACATAGTTGAAGGTGTCCCTGCCCTTGGCAATGGAATAAGAATTAGAATCTTTAACATCCCTTCCAACTCAAACCACTCTGTCATCTATGATTCTGTGTTTTCCTCTCCAGAAGCACAAATTTCTCCTTTGTAAGAAAAATATTCCCATTATGAGTTTGAGATCTGTGGATATACTTACCTTTTTAATTTTTTTATTTGACAACTTCTGGAACTTTTATTTGTAAATATTTTACTGTTTTAGAGACATGTGTCCACCAACAAAAAAAAAGTTTAAATACATTTTCAAGTTATCTGCAGTACTACTCTCTTCTAATAGTAATTATATTTGTTACTACTCTAAAGTAGTCAATATATAAAAATTAAGTCATTAATAATCCTAGCAGTATTTTTTCTATATGATCTTTTAAATTTTGACTTTTTTTTTTTTAGATTTTAAAATATTAATTTTCATTAACATGTCATGACCACAAGTATTCCATTTTATATAATTAGGGCAATAAATGGGCCTTCAAAACTCCCAGGATTTTTAAGGTGAAAAAGCAAAGACTTTATCACATCACATCCTATCACAGTATCACTAGTCATAAAGCATTTGCTGCTATCCAAAACCACCTGACACTTACAGAGAAGCTAGTGCAAGATTTACTGATTCTCATCCACTCCTGAAAAGTAATAAACAGGCATTTTTCATGGAGTGAAAATCACAGGGAATCTCCCCAATTACAGGGTAGGAGAGAGCTCTTTCATCTGCTTTTATAGCCTGCCTCTCCTCCCCAGTCCCTTAACACCCGTCTACCCCAAGACAGAAAGATTTTGTTAATCATTGCAAATGGGACTGAAAAGACCCTCAAGAGACTGTACAGAACATCATTCCCTGCTTCATACAGAAGCAGCTGTACCAAAACCATTCAGAGGTTGCATATCTGAGAAATGGCTTGTGAGCATGAAAGACTTGTCTGTTTTTTCTAGCTAAATCAATTGATTTAATAAAAAAGTGCCACATCTTTCTAGTCTTTTACATGCTTAGGCCATCATAGCTGTAACAACACAGCTGTTAAACCACTCCCCAGTGATGCATATACTGAAGAAGTTCAGTTTCTATGAGTACCCCAGAGATTTTATTCCAGCACTTAACTACCACTAAAATCACAATTTTTTTTCTAAGCATGTTAAACATTTTCCTTACTACAACACACAGTATTCTATCATAATTTCTGGCCCTAAGTGAAAATAAACTAAATTACAGTTTAAATTCAATTAACTTTGCAGCTAATCCTATATTTCTGATTATTTTAAAGTTATTTCTCTTTATTTTTCTTCATTTTTCTTTATTTTATTTTTCTTTATTTTATTTTTCTTGTCTCTAGACCAAATAATTATTTGAATCTTTACTTATAAGCGATGTTTTTACACATCTGATAATCCTCTGGACTCTTAATTCTATCTGCAATTTTTTTTTCAAGTACCCTGCTCCCAAATAAGTGCAATACTCTAGCTGAGGACCTACCTAAGCAGGACAAAAAGGTTGATGGACCCCAGGAAAACCATTTCTAACACACCATTTTTACAACAGTGCAATGCTACTGACTCATGTTTAGTTTGTGAACCACCACATTTCCACATCCTTTTCTCCTTAGCCATTCCCTATGCTATATTTGAGTGCATGATTTATTACTGATTTAAGATAAACCTTTGCACTAAACCTCATAGACTCATATCCTGGTTGGTTCTCTGGAGTTTGTGGCTGTCAAAAATCACTCTGAATTTAACTTTTATCTTCCAGAGTGCCTGAAACCTGTTTGGTGACCTCTGCAGGCTGAATGCCCACATGCTCTAGCCCTTCATTTGAGACATTCATGAAATAGGGAACAATCTGACAGATCGTGTGGAATACCAACCTGAACAGTAATCCTCTCAGTATACCCCTCCAAAATTTCTAATGCCTATACTCCTTGGCCACAAAACAGCCTCATCAAATTTTGCTTCTCTATAAATGGCCTGGAATAAGAAGAAACCACAATGTTTGAGGAATGATTCCTCATTTTAGGATAAGAAGAGGGAGACTCAATCTGACAAGTGCACTAGGAGTTCTCAGATATCAGAAAAACACATTTTGGAGAAGCAAATCCCTGTGAGACACAACAAGGCCAAGAAGAGCTGCTTTCCAAACAATGCTGCCCTGAGTGTAAAGTGAGAACATAACATTTGAAGTTTCAGTGAAGAAATAAGTTCAAGAGATTATTTAGCATCATGACTCCCAGAGATCTGTACACTACCAGATGTAGCAAAGAGCAACCAGGAAAGAAAGACAGTGACCCCAAAACTGCCATGCATTCAACTTCACTCTGTTTCAGCTGAAACATTACAAAAGTGAGAGAAACCCTCTAATAGTCAGTTTCTACAGTCCTGAGAAATGGCAAAACTTGATTTTATGTGAGCACATGTTTTCAGCAAGCTAAACATGCTGAAATGAACAATTCAGCATCAATACTAATATAGTTAAAGAATATCTAACTTATTTAGTGCATGCACAGATATTGCTGTTGAATACAGAGCAATAGCTCTGGTGCAGCAGGCAGCACTGCAGACACAGAACAAACACCATTGCAAACACCATGTTTTGCAGCCCTAGCTTCATATGGGTTGCATCATGCAAACTATTTGTGTTGCCTGCAGATGCAGCCTTAATTCAACAGCCTAGACAGTATGGTCCAACCCTCATGTGACAAGTTCCTGGGTACAGACTAAATGCTTTGTTCACAAATGCTCATACTGGAGACCTTCCACTGACATAGATAGCTAAGCACTGCCACCTTGCACAATTTTACACAGCCATCCTGCACACCAGAAGAAACCTTTCAGAGGGAAAGGATGAGATTCAGAGTAAGGTTTCAAAGAGGTAAAAGAGATACACTGGGTCTCTTGTGATTGTAACTGCACACATGTGAACCTGAGGGTTGCACCTGAGTGAACAGCTTCACCTGGTCTATGCTGAAATGGTTGTATCACACACTGGCACACAAAACCTTAGGGTTTTATAGCTATTTGGGGTGCATTTAGTTGACATTATGCTGGCATAATTTTTTCCACCTTACCTGTGCAACCCTGTAAATCCATCAACTTGAGTTTTGTAGTTACCTATGACGTATTTGATATGCTGACAGCAGTACCACTCAGATAGGACTTGCTATTGAAATCTCAAAGTTCAAGATTCTGAAGGTAAGTTGAATTAAATCCAACATGACTGTGAACAGCTCTGTGTGAGTTCTGGACAGACAGAGACATAATCCTAAAGCATTTCCATCTCAGGATGTTCATCTGCTTCCTGACTCTCAGTCAAATTCCTTGCAAGGCACCTTGAAATTTTCCTTCTTCATACAGACCCTGAAGAGTCACTTTCCTCTTGAAAAAAAGGCCTAACTGGTACACACTAGGCTGTATATTTGCCATCGTGTCCACCTTCTTTGCTTTGCTTCTTTTTTATTACAAAATACTTGTAGAAATTTTGACCTGCAGTTTCCTAGTGGCAATTTGCATAGAGGGCCAACAATGAAACTACTCCTCTCAAAAGCAGTAGCTCCTGCTTCTTCTAGCCAAGTATGTCTGTATATGTATATGTATATGTATATGTATATGTATATGTATATGTATATGTATATGTGTATGTGTATGTGTATGTGTATGTGTATGTGTATGTGTATGTGTATGTGTGTATGTATATTAGCATGTACCTCTGATACATAAGTGACCTTTTGCACCAGCTGGTAACTGACAGGAAATTAATTTCTGGGGCAAAGACATTTGTTTGTTCCTCACACCTTGTTGCAGCAGTGCTCAGTTCTGAGCACCAGAAAGCACTGGACTGCTGCAGAGTCCTCCTGTCCCACTTTGCCATGGCCATGTGGTGACAGTGTCCACCACCAGTGACCTGTCACAAACATGGCAGCTAGGCAGCAATTGTGTGGGAAGGTTCACACTGGCAAATATCCCTTTGCCTACCAAACCATGCCTGTACCAGGGAGCTTCCTGCTCTCCAGGTAACCCCTTCAAGTGGGAACAGAAAGCATTGAGCAAAATCCCACTCGTGCCACTCAGGCAGATTGGGTTAACAGCTGATGAATTGTGGTTATCTGAGCTATAGCTTATTCTTCATGGATAAGCCAACTCAAATTGAAAACATCAACACTCTTCAGCAACGAGTTTGTGTGTGTGGACATGACTCAAATTAGAATCAATGTCTGACTGAGGACTACAGTTATTCCATAGTGAAGACAAGTCCATGTTATCCAATATCCCCTTCCTGAGCTTCAACTTTAATGGTTATTCGAACATTACTATAAAAAAAAAGCCCTGGCTGACACTTCCTACCCAAACTTGGCGAATCCTTGAATTTTCCTCCAAAATCTGCTTTGTCCTAGCTGTCTCTGGGCACAAAGAGACACTCCCACATCCTTTACATTCCAGTTGGGGCTAATTGAACTCACATGTCAGCATGAGTCAGCAGTAATTACCAGGAATATTAAGGAAAAATTTGGCACCGGACTTTGATAATTCAATAGCAGAGCCCCCACTTTCAGTGGGGTCTGAGATTGGATCAAACCCCTTAAAGGCACGACAGTAAAAGCTGCATTGAGTTCTCTAGTCTTGTTAAACTATACATGGGCAGCTCCTGATTCTGAAAGCATCTTTACTATATTTTTTATATACCTAGAGAAAGGAAAATCTAACAGAAAAATCATTTCTGAGTACTATATTCTCCTCGCTGGAGTTTGAATCTGTTTATGCGCTGAAACCGATGAATCAATATTAGACTGGCTGGCTGGTTTTTGTAAGCACTCGCATCGCAAACAGGGCCTAGAAATGCATTTCCTCCTTACAATTCCTGAGAAGAAATCTGAATCGATGGGAGGCTGAGGTAATAACATACCTCTCCCCTCCTGTGGCTCAATTGAAACGAAAATCCTGAAACCACGACAACCCGACTTTTCCACGTATGAGTGTTTGTTCCTCACCACTCTTCCCAAAACAGTTCCTCTCTGTACACCTTAACCCTACAGACTGTGTAGCTTTGTGCTTCCAGGGCTGGGGGCTGGAGGTGTTTACATACCAGCCCAACACAACCCCTAAAATCCTAATCTTCTCCTTGCTGCTGAAGAACACCCAAACACATTTTTATGGTGAACTATGGCGAAAAAGCCACTTGTCACAAACATATAGGGACACGGAGACGTGGTGGAAGCGGCAGTGCAGAGTGAGGACTGCCCCAGCCTGTGCTCTGGCAGAGGATGCCGGCAGGAGCAACAGTGTGAAAGTCACAATCGAAACCTTAACTGGAAACTCTTTCTGGATCTTAATATCTACAGTATAAGGTGGGTTTTTCTCACTGAAACAAAATCTTGCTCTTGGTTGTAAATTAACCAAGTGTCCTTCTGGTGAATTAGATCTTGTCAGTCATTGAGTCTCTCACTTAAATAAAATTTTTTAGTCTTAGCCCTGAATCGTAACATTTTCTATGTGTTCATAGAGGAGAACTGTTTTATTTTATCTAGTACAAACATATGTGCATCAACATTCTTCTCCACAGACTACTTCTGAACCCAACCAGAACATTCAGTTTTATTTAAATCCAGTCCTGGTTGTCTTTTTGAAACCTCCAACAACCGAACGTTAAGCATATTCTTGCTTTTTTTTCTGAAGGGCTTTTCTCTCTTTCCTTTTTTTTTCCTGGTTAAATAGTCCATCTCCTAGAAACTCACTATATGACGCACAAACATTGTTTTTGTCTGTCTTCAGGAAAAAGTTTTTTTACATGATATAACTTGGTTTTATGCTATTTAAATTATTCTTTAAAAAATACGCAAAACTACAGCTTCACCCCAAGACGTACAAAATTCTTGCTTACTAAACAAAGTAACACAAAGTCAGAAAAAGCACCAGAGCCTTTCCCTCGCTGCTTTTTCTCCCTTTGGTATGTCAAACTGAAACACAACTAGAATCCGAAGCGCAGAAGTTATAAAACCCTCAAAATTATTTCCAAGTCAAGTACTAGCTGACCCTAAGGCAAACCCACTCTGTCCAGTTCCAAGCAAGTGCACCTGGGGCTCGAAAGAGGCAATGTGAAACTTTAGTTCACTTGTTTTCGCCTCGAAAGGTCTCTCGGAGCGTCAATGCAAAGGATGTGGCCAAGGTGCCGCGGCGGGGACCTCCGCCGCCCCGGTTTCAGCCCTCGAGATAGAGAAGCACCGCTCGGGCATCACCCATCCGAGGGTCGGCCGGCACCGGCACCGCCGGGAATCTCGCCTGGGAGCTGCGGACCGGCACCGGCACCGGCGGGAAGAGCGGCGCGTCCTGCGCGGCTGCGGTGCCGGCGCCGCCGACACGGGCGGAGGGACCACCGACACCCCGGGGACAGCGAGGGGCGAGGCGGCCGCGGCCACAGCCCCCCGCTTCCCCCGCACTGCCGAGGCTGAAGCCTCTCCTGCCCGCCGCGAGCTGCCGGGATGCAGCGACTTACCCCACGGTCCAGCCGCGACCCGGGGGTGCAAAGTTTCTCCGGGCGAGCGGCAGCCCGCGGCCGCGGCGCGGGGCGGAGGTGCGGGAGCGAGCGGCCGAGCGGGCCGGAGGGCGCGGGGGTGGGAGGATGCTCGGGCCGCGTCCCTCGTGATCCAGGTGGCGGGCGGGCGGCCGAGGGACGGGGCGAGCCGCGCCGCCCGCTCGCACGCGATCCGCGCCCGCCGCGCCCCGCCGGCGCCAGAGGGCGCTGCTGCGGCGGCTCGGGGAGCGGAGCGGGGCCGGGACCCGCCGGGATCGCCGGGCGGCACCGCGCCGTTCGCCAGCCGGCCGCCGCCGCTCCGCCGCGGGATCCGCCGGGGAGCCGCCAGCCCGCTGCCCGCGGTGCGCTGCACCTGCCCGCGCCGCCCCCAGCCCGGCTATCCCGAAAAGTTTAAAGGGAAAAGTGCCGTGCGGGTCCTTCCCCGCCTCGAGGATGCCTGGAACAGCCTCAGTCTCCCCTGCGCCGCTGCCTCTGCCCCTCGGCTGCCGCTTGTCGCCTTGCGCCGTCCCCGCGGCATCAGCGCAGCTCCCTCGACATCCCCGGTGCCTTCAGTACAGCCCCGCGGTCACCGGCTTCCCCTGGAAGTCAAGTAGCACCTGGGATAATTTCTGTAACTAGCAGCGCTTGTTTTGCTTTGTGCCCTCAGAACATTTTGCCGATGGATTTCTGGTTTGTACTGGAAGCGGCAGGGAATCCTGGTAAAGCGGCGAGGCCTTGTGCGAGCGGTGTTAGACACTGGAGTTCTGTAGGTACCTGAAGTGGCGCTTGTATGGGAGTCTTGAGGACAGGACGGACGAAACCAGAGCAGGCTGATGCAGAAAATTCAAGGTAACAAAGTGAAAAACAGCCCTCTCCTTGGTGAGGTATCAGTCCTTAGCGAGAAGATACAAACTTTGAACCCCCAGCAGACTTCTGGGGCTGGTTGCTGTGCTGCTCCTCAGACCTGGGCTGCCAGTGTGTCCCCTCAGATGAAGATGCAGTGGCAGACACCACCCATCAGACAGCAGTGCCCCCACTGCCTTCATCCCTAACACAGTGCCTCAGCTGTCTGTGATCTGTATCTGCAGGGACTCCTCCAGGAAAGGTCAATTATCAAGGCATAGGTGGCAGGACTATAAGGGGGAAAATATTTTCTTTCCTATATATATAATATAGGAAGACAAAGAATTCTGCTTTTGCTAATCATAGAATAGTTTGGGCTGGAAGGGGTCTTTAAAGATCATCTAGTCCAAACCACCTGAAAGGGGCAGGCACATCTTCAGCTGGATCAGGTTACTCATCCAAACAGACCTTGAACATTTCCATGGATGGGGCATCTACTATCTCTCTGGAAGACACATTCCAGTGTTTCACAGCCCTCATCGTAAAAGTCTCTCTTCCTTTCAACTACTCTGAATGACCTAATAGATGTTTCATCCATATGAAGCTCTACTCTCAGGTTGCTTGTGGTACAGACTGACTAAAATGCAGTGCCTGAGCACTAATTTACTGGGGAAGGAGAGAAACAGGAGTAGCAGAGAGTACTTGAGCTTCTCTCTCATCCTGGACAGTGGGTGGTGAGCGTGGCCCCAGCTGCATGGTCGGTCTTCATGTTTGCACTCTTATGGCTTCCTAGCTTTCCCAGCTCTTCAGAGCTGTCTCTCTGGAGTGCCCTACCACCTGACCCCATGATCACTATCAAGTCTTTGGCTTGACTGCTCATGTCTTGGTTTTAGCAGGGAAACTGCAATTTGACAAATGGACCCACATAATAAATTTCTATCTCTCTGTTGCCATGTTGTTCAAGATGAGGGGAAGCCCAGACCCCAGCCCTCCCATCCAGTTCATAAAGATGGAAGAGCCCAGCTCACAGGAACACTATTGTTCCAGCAAAATAGAACCAGTCAGTGTTGTTGATTGCTCTGTTATATCTTCCCAGACAGAGCCTTGGCTATAAAAATAGATGCAATAATCCACACGGACAGTTGCAATTGTAAGTGGCATTCAGAAAGCAAAAACGGAATTCATAGTTTGACACAGACATATCCCCAATCCATCAGGATGTGACACACTGGCAGCACGTCTGTGCCAAGCTATGAACGTCGTTATTTACTTTTCCTCCAAATGCTATTTACGACTGCAACCTTCGCTGTAAATTAGTGCATATATTTTATATCAGACTTTTCTGAGTGGCTTTGGTGTTGTCTGCACTTATTATTTTCACAGGATTGAATGTAAGCTGGACTACTTGGGCCACAATAAATCTTCGGGGACTACAGACTGTGCTTATGTTAGGAGGATTTGCCAGCATAACCATACCAGCAAAATCCTATCTGGCAGACTCAAGGCCTATGTTTGGAAAGAGAAATCAAAGGCCATCAACACTGAATAGCTCTCCACTAGATGGAACAATGGTGCTTTTGCTGCCAGGCCATTGACAGGGAGTGATTTACCCAGAAGACAATCGGGGGGTGGGGGTGGAACCCAGAAAGTGCTGGATAATGGTGAGACAGTCATGGGACTGCTATTGTTCATCGCTCCTCCTGGTGGACTCAACGCCACAGAGGAGAAGCCAGGGAGCTAGGAGGTGTCTTGGTGTGTGAAGACACATCAGAGATCATTGACCAGACATGAACCAGCTTTGATTTAGAAATGGTGTCACCACATGGTATTCAGGTCACTCTAACAAATCTCTTCCTGAGCTTGTTTGACTGGGGCCCCAAGCTAGCATATGTCCAGCTTGGAATTTGGACTGTTTTGCACCTGTCTGCATTGATATGTCTAAAGACAATGGTTCAGATGCTTTATGGGAGGTTATTACACATACAGCCGAATGACCAAGCCTACAGAGAGAATATTTGTGCTGTATTCTCTTCACTACGTGGATTTTACATTTTGTTAAAAGTAATTACACTTGCCAGGGAAGAATTGTTTTTCATAATCTCATGCTGCTGACTGTTTATACTTATACCAGCTATGTGCAGATCATTTTTATACAAGTTAGGCTTACTGAACAACCGCCAGATACTTCTGTTTTCCTTCTTGAATTTTAATTGCTTACTTGCCCAGCATCTATTTTTAAAATGGAACTGTAAATGGAACAGTAAGTTCCATCACTCACCATAGATGCAGCGGGTTAGTGCTCTCCTTACTCCTCCTTTGCTCCTTCCTGCAGGGAATGTGAAGGAGCTATAGAGGAAACTCCCAGTCTGATCATTCATGAGGCTCACTGGTAGTCTGTAACACTTTAACTTTAGACTTTAGCTGCTTCACCCACTTACTAAAATTTTCCTGAATGCGGTTTCAAAGCAGGTGTCTTTGAAATATCAGTCTCCTTTCTCCCAAACTCCTACTTGAAAATGTGTGTTTATTCAAAAGGCTGATTTGAACACTGAACTTCAATTCATCCACACCTTCATATTCAAGACCACATGCTATCAATTTCTCTTATAACCCCATTTCTGGAAAAAATGTCTTCAGTCATCATCCATTTTCTTATACTCAGAATTATTTCAAACACCAACATACTCAGAACATCCATTTTATCTCTAGTGTTGCAGCTTTTTGACTCTAACCAGTTTCTCATCTGTGTCCTTTTGCTTATTTTTTATTATTCCCCATTATTTTTAGACTATTGGGAAGGAAGGTGATCATGTACAGGAAACTAGCAGAAGCCAATGTAGTTTTCTTTTTGATCCTTTAGCTAACACACGGTATTTGAAAAAATAGACTGACATTCTTAATATTCTCATAAACACAAGTATTTCCTCATGAAGCAACACTGGTTGCTTCTTATTCCTTCCATGCTGCTTTTATAAAATCTGAAAGTACAAAGTGATTGAAATACACTCAGTCTCCAGATTGCCAGAGCTAGCAATTTCAAACAATTTCAAATTAACTTATTTTCTCTGAATAGCATTTCAGAACTATGCTATTTCAAGGCAGGAAAAGAGGCATAGAGATGTTTGGATAGCATTCCTGTTAAACTGCAAGCTGTCCTCACTCTGGATTTAGCCCCCAATTTAATAAACTGATCATAATAAATGCAGAAGAAGTGAAATCACAGCTAAAAAAACACCTTCATGACCAGATGTTTTGTATAGGTTTTGCTTGAATTTGGGTTTTTTTGTTTGTTTTGTTGTTGTTGTTTTGGTTTTTGGGTTTTTAAAATTTTCCCAGTTGTGCTTAGCCAGTATTGGGTACCTTTTTAAACTGACATCCTTCCAAGGATTGTCTTTATTAACTTTAAAGCTGAGTGTGTTACATAGCAACAAAAATTTCATTGCCTGAGCTACTTTTGCTTATATTTACCACTCCTTAGAAGGCTGCGGGTTGGTAAGGCTGATGTTTCCTTGAAGGCTTCCTAATGCTGCAGAAAGAAAAAAAAAAACTTTGGTTGCTGAACTGCTGCTGCCTTTATGCAGAGATAACTACTTGTTTGCTAAGCAAGAAGTCTGTCTGGGAGCCTCGGGGGACACAAGGCTGAAACTGCTGCTCACTGGTGCCTGGAGCAGCAGTAGAGCTGAGGTCTCAGACAGCATCACCCTGGAAGTGACAGTGACCTTGGAATTGAAACTCAGGCACTTTTGTCTTCACTTTCCTGCCGAGGGGAAAGTTGACTTTAGAGGGGGTAACACCTGGAGTCTAGCACAGAAAGTGTAAGTGGATGCCTGGAGCACAGAAGCACCTTTACAAGCCGCCAGAGAAAAGGAGATGAAAAAGAAAAACAAAGTGTCTTAAATGCAGAGAGCTCAAAAGAAGAATGAGTGCTTATAACAAGATACCTCTGGCATCCTTCTCTGGTTTCTGTGTGCTCCAGTTCTGTTTCTACAAATTCCCCTGAATTTCTACCTTACATAGAAGTCCATATGAAACTGTGAATTGCAGTAAAATGCAAAGAGAAACATTTACCTCAGTCATGTAGAAACTGGAGAGAAAGAGAAAAAATGTTTAGAAATCTAAACTCTGTTTTCCCAATGGATGTTAGCAGAAAGAAAATGATAAGAAAATATTTATGACAACAAATTATGAGTATGCTTTGTCATATTATTCATTTATTGTAAGAAATCATACAGTCAGCTAAACAAACTTGATTTCCTTAAGTATTAAAAGAGACTGCTAAAACAACAGGCAGAGCAGAGCCCTTAAAAGTCATTATTGCTTATAAACAATTAATAACTGTATCATGTCAGTGAATTTTTAAGTCAGTTCATTCCACATGGTCCATCTTTCCTCAGACAAGTCAGTTACTAAAACAAGCAATAAGTCATCCCTGTTCTTTTATTTTAATACTGTAAAGAGTATTTGTTTTTATAACCAAATTGATTTAAGACTCAGCGTGGCCACAAAACATTCTGAACAGATGTCTAACTTGAAAGGCACTAATATGCTTTCTTTCCACATTGTTACAGAAATTTGAGGTGCATGCAACCTGAAACCTAGACTTTTAAGCCCAAAGGAAAACACATTTTGAAAATATATATATATTATTAAAAGTAAGTATTTTTAATAGTGTACTCCAGCGAACAGAAAATATGCTTGCTACACAGCTCTGTAATTTAATTAAAAGCCATGCTGTCAGAAAAGTTGTTATGAAACAGTGGATTAAGGTACAGAGAAAGTATCACTGTATTAGTACAGTGGATTTTGTTTATAGCTATAGAGGGCTCAGAGTTGAGAGAATTTTTATTGGCACACACATGAAGAATGTGATGTGTTGCACAGCCCATGAGCTTTCATGATTGTGTGTAGCACTTCCTCTGGTAAGCATCCAAAATGTTTCATCCTGAGAGATGCAATAACAGGGGAGCACCAAATGCTTCTTCCTTTGACCTTGGGCTCTGAGTTATGACAGTATGGTAACCATATTCTCTTCAGAAAATTGCCTGCTGCCATCCTCTGTCTAGTGCATTGACTGATAAAGTGGGAATTGCACATTCATCAGACTCTTCTGGAGCTTTTCCAGTTAAGGATTAACACTGCTAAAGAGGCTAAGCTCCAATCAAAGCTCAAAACCAACCACATTGAGGAGGGGAATCATCCTGATCTTTTTGTGAGTCCGTCCTGTATTAGATGGAGGATATTACTTCTATGAGGTAAAACTCATGGATCTGACATGAAGATACACCAGTGCATCTCACCCCTGCACACAGCTCCCTTGGACAGTGCAGGCTCAAGGAGCAAGTGTGGCTGGCAAGGACCAATCCCACAGTGCTCCCACTGATTCTCTGCCCCTCCTGACCTGCTCCTCTCTACAGCCCTCAACAAGAGACTACCTGAGAAGGGCAAATGAGGCTGTTTCCTGAAGAAACTTCTGTCAAATGAAGCAGAGTGATATGGGAACAAGTGCCAGGTTGTGATGTGGATGAGCAATAAGGTGATGCTGGTCAGGAATGCCCTTAGCTCAGTTCTCAGCTCTTCTGTGGAGAGCTTCCTGGGATATTTGGAGCAACTTTAAACTGCTCCCTCCCAAAGTGCAGCTGCCCATAAACTGAGGATAGGGCACTGCTGACTTATGCTGTGGAAGACAAAGATGTAGAGCAATTGTTTGCTCATGCTCTGGATGTCCTTATGAACTTCAAACTTATAAATTGTGTATGCTTGTGTACAGGCATAGTGTGACAAAGGGGAAGGTAGACGTGTGGACATTTTTGCATTTTTGTTGAATTTGTAAAGTTGACTTCTGTAAATTGTAATTTGACACCCAGTTTGAGCACCTGGACCTACCAGTTTTTTATTTTGAAAAATAGAGGGATTGTACAACTGAATGAGAACTCTGCACAATCAACAGCTTCTTGCTATCCTACCATAAAATATAAATCTTGGTGGGAGTAAGTGCCATACAGTCTCATTTTCCCCCAGAAAATAGTTTGGCTATAGCTATTTCATGGGCATGGCTTTGTTCCTAAAACATAAGTGTTACCAAGAGTGCACTGTGCTAACAGTAAAAGTTCAAATTAAGGAAAAGGGACAAGTTGAGATAATATTATGAACAAAATGAAGTTACCGGAGTGGACTGCATTTCTCAGGGTTGTTGTAAGAGGACAGCAACCCAATTTTAGATCTAATAGCACCTTGCTCCCTCAAGAAGGGGTGAATTGAGACAGGTGCTTGTCAATTCTTGTGATTCTTGTCTTTCTTGGGGTTTGTTTTCTCTCTCTTTCTCATTATTTATATTATTACCATAATCATCATTAGTATTATTATTTTGTCTGGGCTTTTGTTTCAATTATTAAACTGTTCTTAACTCACAAGTTTTATGCTTTTTCCTCATTCTCTTCCCCATCCTCTGGGGGGCAGGGAGTGAGTGAGAAGCTGTGTGGGACTTAGCTGCCTGCTGGGGTTAAACCACAACAACCTGGTAGTGGTTTAAACACTTACAGGCTGACAGAAATTGGGTTTGGGGATACTGTAGCTTAGAAGTCAGGAAGCAGATAGGAAGATCAATGGGTCAATTTAAGGCTGAACATGAGGTAATCAGACATCTTGACCCTACCTCTTCTTGGGATTTCTATCTGAATGCTGCTGGAATCCAGGAGCTATGTGTGCTTTTCTATATCATTTTTTGTCTTTCTTTCTTACTCTGATTCCCTCTTCTTGGAACTTTTGAGTAACTTATAATTGAATGGGTTTAGCATTCTTTAATTTGAATGGGCCAAGTTAACTCTTTGAAAGGAGTTGTATGTAAATTGAATGTTGCACTAAACTTTTTGCCAAAGTCTCTCTGATTTTCTAATCATTTTCTATCAATAAATTCTTTTTGCTTGTTTTGATCTCCTGCGGATATCTTGTCAGAGACATCTTGATGATATCTCCCATGCATCTAACTCAGAGCCCATGAACAACAGTGAGCCCTGTCAAAGACCCCATAAAGTGAATTGTTTGGGGCCTTACACCTGTTCTCATGGAGTTTGGCCATTCAGCTTTTCTATATGCCATGTCACCCCAGTATCAACTGACATTTTTAACAGCCATATACCATTCAACCATCTTGAGTCCCTCTTCTGCCAGGTCATCTGGCAAATTTAATACTTTCACCTTTCTCTGCTGTCAACCTTTCATTCTCTGTGTTCTCCTTTATCTTTTCCTTACCTCAGAGACATCTTTGAAAAATCCTGCAGTTTGTCCCAAAGGCCTCCCTTTCCTCATTCAAACCAGAAGTTTGGTCTTTCATTATCTCAGCAGGTCAGTACACTTCAGGAACAGGTGCAAACCATGTTTTTGGCAGTACAGGGCTCCATGGAAAACATACAGCCAAAGCATTGTTTCACTGTTCCTTTGCCATCTTCCTCACTGAGATTTATGGGAGACTTGAGACAGTGATTGATAGCTGTGCTATCAAAAAATGCTCTGAAATGATACATACTGAAAACTCAGAAACTTTTTGTGAAGTGATTTCCTTTGTGATCCAAAATGTATCTTGCAGAAAACAAATGCTTAGCCTGTGCAGTGCTCTGCTCTTGAGTGTTTCTGTGATGGGGCTCATTGTGTGTTGGGATGGCCCATGAAATCCAGGTACATAGCCCTGCAGGAGAAGCAATGGCTAGGTTAGAAAATGCAGGGGATATGCAGTGGTACAGAGACTGATTTGATTGACTTCAGGGAATGAAGGGGGATATTAAATGCTTCTAGATTTTATGGTTAAGTACAAAACACACTTAATACAACTAATTATGGTATTGCTTAACTCCTTGGTGGACACTTTGGATATTGGGGTCAAATTTTGGCATCCTTTGTAAATACAGGATGCATAGTACTAGCAAGTCTCATGTTGAGTATTCTAAAATTATCTCAAAAGCAATGAAGTGTTAGAGTTTTGGTCTGGCAGGTCAGCTGAACTGGATGTCACTAGACCTTTACACTCATATCTCCAGCTCTGGCCACTCTGGCTTTGTCGCTTGCTTTCCCAGATGTCACTCAGAGCTGGGGGAAGGGGATTGCTATCTTTTTCTTAAGCTTGCAAGAGGCAGAACTTTTACTCTCCAGAAATAAAGGAGACAAAGCAAAATATAACCAGACTGAGATGGCATGCATAGAAGAATGTGCAAGTGTTCACATTCAGTCATTTTCACTAGGGTGCTAATTCTGATGCTCCAGTAATAAAACAGAGTGAAGTAAGGAACATATAGTCTTTTCCTTAGGGAATCCTAAAGAAATTCTTCTGGTTCATTTGAGCTTTGAGATCAGCATACCAACCCCAAGCAGAAAGCAGTTTTTACTATCTTCTCTGAAATGCTGCCAACAGGACAAGTGCTCTCAGGGGAGGGAAGCTGGCTGATGTTGGAGCAGGAGGATAATGTGCCATCTCCCATTTCTGCAAAGTCTTGTCAGGCGTCAGCTATCTGGTGCACACTTTCAGGAGAAATCGTCAATCTTGTTTCTTGGCACTTGTTGTCTGTCATCAACATCTCTTCTGTTGGCCATGCCTAAAAGTGTGGATCTGAATGAGCGTACCACGCCAAAAATTCAGTCCAATTTCAGAGCTGGGAGACATGACAGGAGTCTTGCCAAGAGTGCTGTTTGCTTCAAGTGGTGGGGTTGGCCACTTTCAAATCTTTGATCATCATTCTATGCTGTAATGTCACATCTGCAGACTTACACAAGCATTACCACCAAGGGTACCAGTTTATGTATCATCACTTTATCCCAGAGATAGGCATCTGTTGTGTGTGATGATCAGGACCAGCTGATAAACTCCAGAAGGATTTGCCAGTGTGTGACTGTTGACTCCTAGATTGTGCAATTTGGCTGTACCACATTAGGGTGGAACAGTACCTTTGGTTCACTTTGACCCCAAAAGTGGTAACATGCTTCACATTTCTCCCTCCAGCCCTCCCATTCTACCCATGAAGAAACAGATGGTGCCTGCAAGAGGCAGCTGCAGAACAGCAGGCTTACACTCCTGTGATCGCCCCTATGGATGGAGCAGGTTTGCATAGGCAGCAGCTGGATTTAGTGCTGGATTCTTAGATAGGGGCATAATGGGACAAGAGGTTGTATCTGGCTCCCTCTGTCTTTCATAGGAGTTGGAGACCTCCATCAGGACTTTGCCAGAGTCACTTGGTGTGGAAAGCTCATCTGCCATTTACCAGGATTCTGACAGTTTTCTTGCACTGTCTTTCCTAAAGAACTCTCTTTAAATCCCCCCTATATGCCACTTATTTCCAAATGGAAAGCCTTTGCTTGCTTTTGAGTGTTCAGATGTGCAGATTAATTTTCCTGGTTTGGGAGTAAGAGGTACAAGACATCTTAAGCATTATAGTATGTATGTCTGGAAATTGAATCCACTTCCTTTTACAGTTAATCATTGCTTGGCAAAAAGGCATATATACAAAAATTGGTTGGTGATGCAGAGCATAATATCATGGTCACAGATTAATACTAATGGTGAGAAGCACATAATAATGTTCTTTTTGCAAACTTGTTGATAGTTTTGAACTTTCAGAACTTTTGCTTATATTGTTCTTCCCCTCTGCTCTTGAGAGGCTCATCCTGTACATTTAAGGACAGAAAGTCACATGCAAACTCTGTTTTTGTTTTAGGCTCATATTGAAAGAAGCTAATACTAGAAAATTATAATGGTAAGTAATTATAATATTGTCACAACCACTTGTGCTTTCATGAATTCTAAGTAATTGAACTAAGAGCAATAGATTTCTGACTAATAGATAAAATGAGAGGGCGCATTTCCACCTTCCTCTCCTGCTCCAGCATGATCTGCTAATGTTATGCGCATTCTTGTGACTTTTAAGGACAGATACAGTTAGTGAGGGACAGTGAACAATATTAGCTTAAATATTTGTTCTAGTTGTAATGCTATTCTATGGAGCCTTTGGGGGAAACATGCTTCTAGAAATTTGCACAGTAATTTGTGCAATTCTACTTTTTTTTTTTTTTTTACTATTTTTTGACTAATAATTACTTATAATTAATTTACGTTGTGTTGTGTCGCCAGTTTTTTGAACAGGAAATCAGCATGCAAAACTTAGAACTTAATTAAACTTCAGCTTAATTTACCTGATCTACTTCAAATTTGATGTGAACTTACCTTGTATTGGAGGAAAAGATAGGTGTTGATTACAGTCATTGGCTTGTTTTAGAGAAATATCACTTTATGTTCCGTTAAAAAGAGTGGTCATGGTGATCAAAGTTCCATGGACATCACATAGAGTCAGAAGGGGGAAATGAGTAGAGAAGAAGGCAAGGAGACCTCTATTCAGCACAGGCAACCAGTTTGAGTCATTTAAAATTGATTGGATGACAAGAGTGGTTATGCTGTGTTACTGAACTTACATTTTTTTATTTGGGGAAATAATTTCAGATGAGAGTTTATCTAATAGTTGGGTTTGTAATGGAAAGTAATGGAACTCCATTGAAGAGAACTCCAGTCTCCTAAGGAACTTTTCCCCCACTACTGAAAGTAGAATCTGGTCCACCTTCTACACATCTACCAGCTGTTCCTCTACAGGTATTCCAGCTAGGAAAAGGAGGTATTCCTTGTCTCCTTTTCTTCCAATATTAACTGACCATGGAAAGGAAACTAGACATGTACTCTTTCCTGTGCATTCCTTTTTCTGGGAAATCATAATCTGTGGTGGGGAGACAGGTCTGCATGTCACATAACTACCAAAGCCTCAAACACAGAAGTAGGAATACTCTACAGATCTGAAAACAGCAATCTGTGATTGTGCTGTTTCATGTGTCATGCTTGTTTTGCTCAGCTGTGAACGTTGGCGAGGAGACGTTGGCTTCGCTTCGCACTCGAACCTCCTCTGCTGCAGATGAAAGTGCGCAGCCACCTCCTAAAATCCTGCTCCTAGCATGCTTCTGCCTGCAGAGAGTACCTGCTTCTTACAGGTTCTAACAGTTCATCATCCATCTTCTTCTCTGGGTGGGCAGGGAAGAGAAGGATGAAAGCAGTGAAAGCTTGGAGAAGAGTAAGGGAGAATGGGTTGGGGAGAAAGTGATCAAAGTGGTTCAGGGGACAAGCAAGTGGAGCTGTTTCCTTTAAGGCCAACCTTAATCACTACATCTGCTGTGGAAGGGCCCATCCACTCTATACAGGTGAGGTGCATGGTTTGAATGAGATTATCTTCTCTAGGTCAAATCCTTCACCAAGACATTGCCAGTTGTATGCAGACTATGGGCAGATGACAGAATGACAGCAAGGTTTCAGAAATTCCTTTTTCATCCTGTTTCAATAACCTTCAACAACCTATTAAAAGTTTTCCCATTATTGTTTTCTGCAAAGCACATCCATTTATTCTGGTCCTTTTCTCAGTAAAGACAAGTAATAAGTAGTCACCATTCTATTTTAAGTCCTAATATAGGAATTAAGTTTAGTCTAGAAAAGAGAGAAAACCAGGGAGAAAAACAGTCTCCTGTCTTTTTCCAGACATCATTATTTCTACAGCTCTCATCACTCTTGCTGCCCTACTTGAGTTTACTTTTGGGGGGGTCTTCTGTTCAAAACTAGGCATTACTACAGTTCTCTAGCAGCCTCTTACCTGAAACCAGCACTCCCCCATGGCTGGGCCCAGATAGGCTGATGCTTGTCCAGTGTGGCTCATTTTTTCAGTGGAAAGGTAGGTAAAACATGAGCAACAAAGCGGTTTACTTATGTTTTCCTGGTGAAAATGTGAGCTGGGGAACATAAAGATTCCAGAAAACTAATCAGTACAAAAATTAGGTGCTCATATCTATCTTTAATAAAGCCTTATAAAGTTACCCAGTGGATACTTCGCAGACTTCTAAAAAAATTTTTGGTACATTAAAATCTTTGGAGAGAAGGCAAAGTATATGTTTGTCTCTAACCAGAACTCAACTCTGTATGTCATTTCTCTTTCTTCAAAGGTTATAGAGAGCTTTTCAGAATAACCTATGATTTTTTTTTCCCCATAAAAAGACTCTTCAAAGTAAGATACAACAACTTCTTTAGAATTAGACAGCCCCAAGCTGCTCATTGCTTTTTGTTAATTCCTTATACTTGGGGCTAATATACCAAAGAGTGACAAGATTAATTAAAACAGCCTGGCAAAGCTGTTTAGGATAGGGGACCTGCACTAGAATACCCTTAGCCATATTTGAATGAAGAGCTTTGCAGATTGTGTCACTGGTGGCTGTCATGGTTGGGAAATTTTCTTGCCTTAGCAGGGCCAGCCTTGTGTAATAGCATTCCCCATAGCTTTAAGGATGACAAGTCTCAGCAGGAAGAAAAAATGAATGGTGATTTCTGGTGGTGTTCTGCAGCAATTTGGAAGCTTTCCACCTTCAAGGCTCCATTTCCCAGTATGGAGAAAAACTGTGGCTGCAACTGGTACTTCTCAGTGCTGCCACTGCTAATCTCACCTTCACTTATGATGCTGGGAGGGGGAAGCAGGAGTGGGAAATATTCACTGTGGATTGCAAAAGGCAGACCTGTAAGACTTCCACTACATTCTTACCGCCTGTTTTCAAAATGCAGCTACAGCATGAGATCTGTCCCTGAGCAGATGGCACAGACACACATTAACCAGCTATTAAAACCTGCAGACTGCTACCAGCATCTCTAAGGGTGTCTTGCTCCTCAACTGACCTCTGTGTTCTGGTGTTTTTTTCTCTATGACATGTGCCATTTTCCTAAACTCTTCCCAAAAGCCTGTGCCATGTAGAAACTGAAATCATTGGTAGAAAAGAGCTCTTTCCCCTTCCAGTAGCTGACTTGTTTCTTGTCAGCTACTTCCCCATCTGTGGAGGAAGGAGAGACGGCTCAGATCTTTGCCTAGGAAAAGGAGTGGACTATTCCTCTGCTAGTCCCAAGGAGGACTCCTCCCACTGCAGGGAGACAAAGAAAAGAAGAAGCATCCCGAGCAGTCCCTCTTGCATGCCCACTGGAATGCTGTCCTTTCTGAGTCACCCACCGCTAGGGCTAGGGCTTTGAGTGTTCTCTTTACATCCCTCTTATCTCCTAGTCCAGCCCTGACAGACAGTGTGGAAAGAATGTAAGTGGTGTCATTCCAGAAGTCATCCCCCGCTGTCCTCATAGCCAGTGGAGAGGGTTTGAGGCACGGACTGTGCTGCTTTTCATCTCTACTGGGCCTCCTTCATCCCGGGCTTCAGGCTTGTCTCAGGGGGAGCAGAGTTTTCCTGCTATGCAGGAAGAACATGCAGAAGGCATCTGCTACAAGCCACTTGCCAGCAGAACTTCTATGCACTGACGGTTCGTTTTCTGAATCTGTTCTTTACTCTTTTTCAGTCTACCATTTCGATTAAAACCAAGTATTTTAGAAGCACAAATGGGTCATCATCACACCATTTCGATCATAGATAATGCCCATTCATACATTCTCTGTGGACTTAGTGCTGAAGTTAGCTTTGCCAGCTTTTCAGTTTGGTTTTTTTGGTTATATTTAGGCAATAAAGAGTATATTACACAGCAAACAAATGAAGAAATATGTGAAAAAGGGAGAATCTTATCGATGTATATAATTACCAGAAGGGTAGCTGCAAAGAATAACAAGGCTCTCTTCATTGGCGTCCAGTGGCAGAACCAGAGGCAATGGGCACCACCTGAAATACAAGAGGTTCCCTCTAAACATCAAGAAACACTTTTTAACTGTAAAGGTGACTGAGAACTGTCAAAAGTTGCTCAGAGAAGTTGTGGCATGTACCTTCTTAGAGATATTCAGAAGACTCTGAAAGCAGTCCTGGGTAATGGTGTCAGGGTGACCCTGCTAGAGCAGAATGCTTAGCTCAGACAACCTCCAGAGGTAATTTTCCCTCTTCAGCCTTTCTGTGATCTGCTGTGATTTATGACTCTGTGAAAAAGACACAATAAAACTTGTTTAAAATTTAGAACACTCACTCAAAGTCATTTTTTGTTTGTCAATACAATAAATTATTGGCAGAATCATAGTTTGAAAGTTAAGTATAGCTTGCTGTAAGGGGTATTTTGCTAAGGAGGAATTAGATAATAATCAACATCATATCAGAATACAGAATTTCTACACATTTTCTACCCATTTTGTCTGCATCCCCTTCGGTCACACAGAACTCTACTACACAAGAAAGAACCAACCAATTCTTTGATGAGTCACACTGCTTATTTTTCTGTCCAAGTTCAAAGTCAATGAATCCTGGCTTTCTTACTACTCAGAAGGAGTGGAAATACAGAGACAGAGATATGTAGGGTATTTCTGTGACAAGTGCGTCAGTCTTTCCCTTAGTACATTTCTCCTGTGGTTTTTGTGGTATCCACTATGATACACACCATTCTCACTTTTGAGTGCATTCAGTTCATCTGGTGCCTGATCTCTGTCTCTTGTTTATTAGTTGCACTGTTGACACACTCTGTAAACCTAAAAGCAAGGAATTTATCATGAAAACATAGGTATTATCAACAGCACAACAGTAATTCTGTGTACAGTGGTCGAAGAGTCAGATATCCTTGGTGGTTTTGTTTGCAATAGCTTTGCTGATTTATCAATGTGGAAAAGTGGTGAAGCCTGGTACTATTCAGGACGTGAGTCCTTCACAATCCTTCCCCCAGGAATCACCCCAAGTCCCCAGGACAGAGAAGGAACTCTTTAACTGTGTCTGTAGATTTTACACCGCTGTGTATCTGACAGATCTCTCAGAAATAGCAGAAATTGCTATCAGGCTTGCAGGACACACAAAAACAGTGTCAGGAAAGAAAGTGTGGAGTCAGTCATTTCAGAACTGTACATTGGAGATGCCAATGGAGCAGTGAACCTACAGTGATATCTGGTGGAAAGGAGAACTAGGACAATCCTATGAGGCATATAGTTCATGCAGGTTTTGAAAATCCTGACCCCAGTTTTCTTGGTGGCATGGGACGTGTCCTCTGCTTCCTGCTTAGACAAATGGTGCAGTCTTTGGGTAAGGGTACTGATACACGGCAAGAGAAGGAATGAGGGAAGAGCAGAGCTGATTTGGACCTTCTCCTAGTGGTCATGGCTGTAACACTTTTAGGAAAGGCCTCATTTATTATTAGCATGAGTACTTTAATAAAGCATGGAGCTCAGACTCACAGGTCCTGCAGGATCTGACTGCATCGATGACGGTGTTTCCAAGAGCTGTGGGTTATCAGCTTGAGCACAATGTCAGAATCAAAACACCTCTGAGTACACATGAAGGCCTGCACATTGACAAGTTGTGGGCAGTGAGGGACTTGAGAGCAGGAGGGAGAACCTAAGGAACTCTCCTTGTGTCAGCATGGGTCCAGTGGACTGGCACAGATCCAGAGCTAATGGACCACATTTGCCACTGGGCACCTGCATCCCACATAGTCACCACTGTGTTCCAGTGGTAAAACACCTTCTGAAGCTACTAAACATTGTGAGACAAAAGCTGATGCAGGTTCTCTCCCCGTGTCTTGCCTTCCTTATCTCCTCTACTGATCCCTGGGATGCCCATAGTTCCTTTATCCTGCTATCACAGTAACCCTGAAGGTTCACATCCAGGAGATGCTGCATGCTGCTTCCTGGTGGAGCAGTGAGCTAATAAGCCTTCCTGGATTTAGGTAAGCACCAGGTAGTGACATAAGATGTTGAGATTTTTGCCAAAGGTAACGAGCCCACATGGACTCAAGCTAATAGATGTTCATCTGACAATGTAGCCCAGAAATAGCTCGGCTCTTCTTCTGACAAGGATAGTATAAAATTTGTGGACAGCAGTAAACTGGCTAGCAGGAGCACTCCAGGCTAACCCAGACAGACAGTGGTCTTTAGTTACTTGTTTACATTCTCTTTCTTCAGTAATACAATAAATATCAAGTTTCCACTCTTCTGGAACTTGAGATAGAGATCTGTCACATTTTTCAGTCTTGGCACAAATACTCTTTATTAAAAACAAAAATTGGGGAAGGAGGGGGAGTTGAAACCAGAAAACTTGTCATAGATAGTTCTGCTGAAATGAAGGAAACTGATAGTATCTGTAGATTTGTCTTCATGTAGTTTGTGTAAGTGCCTGCACAGTAGAAGTCCACAGGTTCCTCTTCACTGTCCTTTGCAGTCTTCCGTTTTTCCCTGAAGTGACTGGAAGCAGAGAACAGTTTGTTATTCATTCAGTTTACTCTGCTTACACAGCTTACTATTTACTCCTTGAAGTCTCACTCATGTCTAGAAAACTCCTTGATATTTTTGTGTATTATAAATATATTGGAACACAAAAAATATTTCTGTGTTTACGAGCTCTGCAGGTTTGACTGTGCCATTTCTAACGAGATCCCAGTGGCCAGAGACCACAGAAAGGGCTCACTCATGAGGTGTACGAGCATCCCTGAGGCTTCTCTCCAGCAGAAAAGCTATGCCAGATGCTGACTACAGTGGGATGCATCTCAGTTGATGCCTGTTTGTAGCTTTTTGATTACAGCTACCCCATTAAAATAAAGGTCTGTGGGACAAAAGTTGTATTCAGTGATAGAGGGCACCAAGAGAAGTGTGAGAAGAAGCTTTGAGGCTTTGACACCTGAGATAAAGGAGCCCCGGGCAAGCAAGATGGAAGAGAGAGAGTGGGGAGAAAGTAAAATGAAATGAAATGAAATAAAATAAAATAAAATAAAATAAAATAAAATAAAATAAAATAAAATAAAATAAAATAAAATAAAATAAAATAAAATAAAATAAAATAAAATAAAATAAAATAAAATAAAATAAAATAAAATAGTATGTTTTTCTTTTGCTTATAGGCATTAGATGTGGATCCTCTTTGCCATTCATGTGCCTTCTAAGAAAATAAACTTGTGGCACCCTTGGGTCTGTGATGTTCCCAGACAGATGAAGAGGCTGAGGAGGCAAAAAGGAGAGTGGGCCACTGCATTGATTTGGCATGGCCAGGTTCTTGGTAGCAGGGGTGGGCTGCAGAAGCAGCTTCTGTGAGAAGCTGCTGGGAACTTCCACCATGTCCGACAGAGCTACTCTGATGGCTCTGAAGATGGACAGGCTGCTGGCCCAGTTAGAGAGGTTGGTAACACCTCTGTGATGACATATTTAAGAAGAAAACCAAAACAGGGCATGTGCAGTATTTTTCCAGGAGTGGCAAAGCAGAGCTGCCGGACTGTCCCGGCACAGCCTGGAGCGATGTGCCACCGCGGCCTTTGCCATCTTAGTGCGGCCCGCAGTGAGCCTCACCTGCCTAGAAGAACCTAGAAGATCAACTTCTTGGTGCTGCAGGATCCTGTCAGAATCTTTAAACTGGTGGAACTTGTTGGCACTGATACCAACAGGCGGCAGTTTTCCAGAGAAGAGGAGGAAGCGAGGACGTGTGAGGGAAAACAACATGGCGGCACCGAGGTCAGTGGGAAAAACGAGGGAGAGGAGGTGCTCTGAGTGTTGGAGCCAAGCCGTGGTGAGGGCTATGGTAGAACAAACTGTGCCCTCGTAATGCATGAAGTCCATGGGGGATGCAGGGATCTACTCACAGCCCATGGGAAAAGTGCTCACACTGGAGCGGGGAAATGTCAGAGAAAGCTGTGATCTAGTGAGAGACCTGAATAGAGAGAGGGCCCTTGCTTCCAGAGATAGAGAGAGAGGGCCCTTGCTTCCAAACTAGAGCAGCTTATCCTTAGAGGGCTGCACCCCGTGGATGAGTGACACATGCCACAACAGTTTTGGGAACACTGTTTGCCCATGGGAGGTTCCCCACGCCATAGCAGTGAAAAGACTCCTCTCCCTGAGCAAACAGAAGATCTCTAGTGACAAACTAACCAAAACCCCCACAGCCTGTGTCCCTGTGCTGTTGGTGAGAAGGAGGGAGGGGCTGGGGGGAAAAAAGGTGTTTTAAGGCCTTATTTTACTGCTCATTATCTCCTTTGGCTGTGTTGATAATAAATTTACTTTATACCTTTAAATTTGAACCTGTTTTGCCCTTAGAGTGTTTACTCTCAATCCTCATCTCAACTCATGAGTCTTTCATTAATTTTTCTTGTTTTTCCTTTCCTCTGCCCAGCTGAGAGCAAGTTATGGGCAGTAGAGCCATGACTTGCAGGCAGCAGGGGCAGTGGCTGCTCTGGTGGCTAGTGCTGAGGCTGCTGCCTGGAGAAGGAGCACTGACAGTGCCTGAACTCTAATCCCCAGCTCACCAGGACACATCCAGGCCAAAACGATAAGCTGGGAGCAGGGTGCAGCTACGAGCTGGGGCAGCTGCTAGTGGCTGTCTTACTAGCCATGAAGTGCTGAAGTTAGATTGGGTCAGGATGATTGTCTGGATGTCTTTTTTCCCTTTTAGTCAAGCAGGTTTCCTAAGTTTATATGTTGTTGCAATTTTTATTTTTCCGGGGCCTCTTTCCTTGGGTCAAAAAATGTGTAGTCTAGAGCCCTTTTGTTTAGCTCTCAGCTTGAGAATGGGAAAAAGTTACTCATGGCTGAGTTCTCTGCATATAATTAAATTTCCTGGGTCTATGAACAGTGGTTGGAACTGGCTCTGTTTAGCACATTTGTAGAGAGAGCACCTAGGAGTTGAGTGGCAGGTACAGGTATGCTTTCTCTGAAAACTCAACCCAAATAGGAATGCTACCAAGAACCAAGGACTTTGGTTATTTTGTGTGTACTTTAGTGTTATCTGTGCTGATCAGCCTCCTCAATATTTGGTTGTCTTTGTTTTCATTTTCACATGAACACAATGATGGTGCTTTTAAACTGAGGTATTTCAGGCACTGTCTTACGCAACTTGCTCTTAAACAGCTGAGACATGGGAGCCTATCTGTCTATGACAAGGATTAGTTTATTGCTTATTTAAAAGAGATCTTGAAAACTTGTTTATAACTGTTTACATACAATTTTTTCAACAATTCGGATTGCCTAAGGCTACAGCATGTTCCCTGTGCTTATGTGCAGTGTGTAACCCCCATGTGGCCTCAGGCAAATGGAGTGGTTAAAAGATTTATGCACTATGTGGATAAACAAAATCTGGGAGAATTTCCCTGAGGCTTTGCCAGGATTGGCAAAACGGTGTGATTTTAAAACATGAGAGTTAGTACCTGGCATTTCTTATATATGCTGGTTTCATGAGGAAAAACCTGTATGACATAACTAGGGTTTTTTAATAAGCCCTACTTAGGCATAGCAGATGCTCACAGCTTGCCCTAACTAATGTTTTATAGGACAGCAACTATCACTGAAATAAAACCTTTTTTTCTTAGAATAGACATAACCTGGCGCAAAACAAATACCTTGAAGACTTTCAAGAATTTCCCTGACCCAGCCATGAAAGGAACACACCAGACAGATGGAAATTTAGGGAATTTCTTTTTCTGAGTAGGAAGCAAAGAGTAGGCTGCCAAAATCTCCTGCGGGTTAGGATCCTGCCCTGACCCCTGTGGAGGATTTCCTGGAGCCCAGTACCAACGGGAACACTTCCACAGGCTGAAAAATTGGAGGATTTCACCTGCAATGGGTTTCCCTTGTTCTGGTGTTGTGTTAAACCCACGAAAGCCTAGAATTTAGTGGAATGGGAGTAGCCAAAGGATGTGGAAAGCCGTGCTCACTCTTACTCGGCCCGCAAGCAAAGTACAGTGGGCTATATACATACAGGCAGTGTGCAATACTGATTTCTCTAGGGAAGGGATTGATCTTCTCTGAGTGCAAACCAGTCCCTCACTGGCTTAGCCCGAAACGAAATAAAGGTGCTGCCTTGGCTTCCAACACCGACGAGGAAATAAACTTTAAAACAGCCCCGTCCGCGGAGGCGGCGGCGGCGGCACGGCCGAGCCTGGCTCAGCATCCTTGCCCCGCTTTGGAGCGGCTCTCCGGGAACAGCTCGGTGGTGCCGGGGGATCCCCGGGCAATCCCCCATTCCCGGGGCGCACCTGGGAGCGGCGTGCACGGAGCAGCTTTTCCCGCCCAGGGATGCCGGCGTCCCGGGAGAGGCGCGGCGCGGGAGCGGGGCCGCAGCTCCGGAGGAGCCGCTCCCGCCGGGAGCTCCCGCCGCCCCGGCCCGCGGCTGCCGCCCGCTGGAGGGAGCGGGCAGGGCCGGGGACCGGGCTCCGCACGGCCGCCAGCCTCTGGCCTTTCGTTCTCTGCCTCTGGATCGAGCCATGGCCCACATACCGCATCCCCTGGAAAGGCTCCTGGTCTCAGCGGGACGGCGCCGGGACGAGGAGCAGCCCCAGCTACCTGCCAGGTGCTTCTCACGGCGGGTTGGCTGCCCATCACTCCTCACTCTCAGGATTACTCTGTTAGGGCTCCTTTTGTTTTCTAATTAAAAAGCCGGTCAGCAAACTATTTTATTCCTGAGGGGGTTTATTATGCATTCAGCTCATCCCAATTCACCAAATTCCAATTTAGAACCCCAAACGACTTTTCCCATTAAGGTGGTTGGTACACTACATCCTCTCTCACCCACGGCTTTGAGAGCTCCCATCAGCACCCTCACCTGTTCTGTTTCAACATCGGTGTGAAGTGCAGATGTGAGGTCCAACAATACTTTGTTGTTGCTCTCCCTAGGACAATGTGGGAAGGCAGCATTTCCATGTCTTAGCACCATCCTGCCTTTATGTCTCCTCATAACCCTTTTTGCTGGTGCAAGCCCTCAGGAGCCCCTGTCATATGCCTGCCCCAGTGATCCAAGAACACTACCAAAGCAGAGTGTAGGTTTTCCCTGCAGCCCCTGCAAGCCAGTTCCAAATTCAGAGTTTTGTCTTCTCTTTGAGATGCCTTTATAAACTGGCCCATTTCACAGAACAAGCCAGGTTGCACCATCACCACTGCCCTGTCACCACTCTCTTGGTAAAACTGGTGCCAGCTGTAAATGAGAGCGATGACTTGTGCATTTGCTTCAAGATTACTCCTGCTACTAATGCCTTTGGAACATCTCTAGAGAAATTTTTTACTAGCAACTGCTTTTCAAGTGTTTTTATGCCTGTCAGGTAAGTAGATTTAATTTGGACTGTTTCTTTTTCATATGTTATGCTAGACTGAAACACGGAGTTTATCAATGCTCATGTGATTTTTATCAGCACAGTTACTTTTTTTGGTCATAATTCCGACTTTGCCTAACAACAAAATCAGATTTATTTGATAAAGTTGTGGGGTTTTTTTCTGTAGAAGGTACACTATTTACACACAGTTTTCTCTTATGACGCTTTTCTCAACCAGTAACCATCAAGGTTTCAGAATTTTCCCAGTCTTCGAAAATGAGAATCAGTTGAGCAGTAATGGTCAGCCATTATTCTTTGGACTTTGGCTACAAGTGCTCTGCATGTTTTAATGGAAAAACCCCAGCCCTCCAAATTTGGCCTTTCCCTCTAGAAGAAATCAAGTGTTCTTTTTTGGTAGAAAGGACTATGGCATTCTTAACCATCCTCACATGACAAGTAAGCCATCACCCATAAAACAATATCTCTCTGCTTTCTAAATGCATATGGTACTAGTACTTTTAGTTTTTTGTTTTTTGTTTTTTGTTTTGTTTTTTTTTATCAATAATAATTTACTACTGGCATATACTAATAGGAAGATACAGTTTAAAATTTTAAGTGGTTTTGTTCTCTGTCTTGTACACCTCAGAAACTCCTTTCTTATATTTAGGTCTGCTGGTCAAGACTTCCCACTGTTTATTTATTACTGTTGAACCTCATTAGCTCCTTGTCTATATTTATTACTATCGATTTCCATTTCCTTCTATTTGATAAACAATGCCCTTCGCCAACATTTATTTCCACTTTGAAGTGGACTCTGCTTGTGTTGTTCTCTTCGCTTTGTCACCAAGAAGACGAAGTGTGAAACCTCCCAACCCAGCTGGTTCAGATATTAAAGGGGTATTGTGGCAGTGTGGTAGTAAGCCACTTGACGGAACCAGCCATAACCATTTGTAATATGAGATCCTTCAATTCATGGTTTTACCTTTATCATGGAACAATCAAATTATCTGGGAAAAATATCCTTATTATGGCATATTGTACTGGATCTTGTAGATCTATTTACAAGGAAAAACTGTTGAGTTTGATGGTTTTGTCAGCCACAAACCTGGTTATTCTGTTCAGGAATCCAAAGTCACAAGGAAAAGGTTGTTGACAGAAACCTTCAAACCTGTCTTTCGCTGTCCTATGGTCACATTCTGGAAATCTTCCATGAGATGAAATGATTTGAGGAGCACTCTGCTGGCCAAAAGCAATCATCTAGCATGAAGGCTTTTTTAACTCAGTGGAACTATTCCTTCTTTTACTGAAAATGAGTTAGAAAAGAAAAAGAGCAAACAGATTTAAGTGAAAACTGCTTGAAAACTATCAAAGTGAAGTTCTTACTTCTATAAATAATTATTCTACTGTTGCTCTTTTCTTTCACATCTCTTGAAAGCATTTGTGGTCTTCTGATCAAACGTACTGGGAGAGAATTGCTGATATTTTTCTGTATCAATTAAAAGGCAACCTTGTGTTGCTTTAAGAGAAAAGGACTGAATGAGCTATTATTATTATTAGCCCTTATCTTATTAGAACCAGATTTAAGATCTATGAGTTTCTAACTCAAGGTTATATATGGAGAGAAAGGGCAGCAAGCTAAATTAGCAGCAATTGGCTTTAGAGCTGATCAAGAAAGGTATTTCTTCACTCTGCTTATATTTGGAACAGATTGTTACTTATAGTTTATATAGGTTCAGAAATATCTTGAAGAGATTTCTACAAGAAAAATCCATTAAAGATTATGACATACAAAGATTCCACTTTGGAATCTGGTTTCACAGACACTTTGTCTCATGGAGCAGTGCACGCTATGAAATATTTTATGCTCAGATTATTCTAACTTTTTACAGGGCAGATGCTACAAACCCCTTTTGTAGGTAGGACACTGGATTAGATGGAGCTGTGACCTGACCTGGAACAGCTTTTGCATGGTATTATGTGCATGAATCCAGCTGTCCCTACAGTTGCATCCCAATTCCTCTGGGATGGACATTGAAATGCTCACTATCAGGTTCTACATGTAGCATAGACCAGATACCACTGGAAAATTGTTCCATGCCAGTGTGGCTTTCAGCACAGAGTCTGTGCAGAAAACTTAGAGAAGGAGGGAGAATCTTAAGGAGATCCTTATCCATTTACTGCTGTCCTCTCCTTCTTTCTAAGCACTCAGCCTTGTGGGTTTTCAAACCCCACTGCTCATCTTGCTATTCATGAGGGGGACAGATTTTGGCTTTCTGGGATGTGCCACAGCATGGTTTAGTTTCCTGGATTTCTACATAGTCTTTGAACTGAGGTGCTCTTACTAGGAACCAATTATTTTTGTTGCCCAGCAGTGCCTGACACAGGCTATCCAGAAGCAAACTGCTGGTGCTTAACTCAAGTTCAAACCTGGTCTACCAATAGGTCTACAGTGAGAACATCTGAGAGGAACTTGTGACTGTATCAGCACTTAATCAAACCAAATATAAAGTTCTGTGGTGAATGCGTACAACAGCCCTCACAAGCAGCATTTTCTCCCACAAAATCTGGCAGTGCAACTAAGAAAGTTGCTCTGTTCCATGCTGTTGAGTGGAGTTTAGTTTAAGAGACAGAAATAGCACAGTTGTGTGTAATTAAATGACATTATTTGAAAACAACTCTGAAAGGATGGAGACTAAAAATCTCATTTAATTAATGTGCAACAATAGATGATGATTTATTGACTTCTCTGTGAATATACAGTTTCTATTGGCAATATTTAGATATGTTTTCTCAGAAATTCATAATTATTTATGTTTAGTAATTTATGATTAAACATTTTACAAGAAACAAGGCACTAAAATGTACAGTTAGTCATCCTTATTACATGCTGTGAGTCCCAAGCATACAGTACATTCCCCTGGCTTAAACAATTATTAAATTTCTTCCCCCAGTGGTACTTCTTGTTGAAGTCATGAGAATATATGCATTTTAGGGTTCTACTTTTTCTGCTTTTACTCTCTGTAGGAAAAACAAAGAATTTGCTCTGAAAATTAGCCACAAAATAAAGATAATGGAAACTACATCACATTTCTAAGGACTCAGACATCCTATGAGTTCCTTAGAGATTCAAACAACAATATGGGTATTTTTAATTAATAAAAAACAACAGTACAAAAAAAAATGTTTAAAGGTGCAATTCCAGAAGCTACTTCTGTGGAAGCTGGAACCAGCTCTGGTAGTGTCTGAGGCACTAAAATACTAAAACAACATTTACAACAGGTGAGATGACTGGGCTGGCACCATGCTAGGAAAATCAGATCAACTACTGGCTACCAATGGCTAAAAAGGAGCTCTTAATAGTGTACACTTTTTAGCACAATTTAAAAAGCAAACCCCAGGAAAAACTGTTGCTACTAAAAGGCAAAGACCACAAGAGACACCACCTAATACCCCATTAAAATACTTAGTATCAGAAGGAGCCATAGATAGTTCAAGTATCTTGTGACAAATAGCTCAGTACTTAAGTTCTCATTCTGTTTCAGAATCTTACTGCCCATAAGGACAAACATGGCAAAATGTAATTTTACATATTGTCAAAATACAACTGAATCACATACAACATGGTGCAAAGAAACCATGATTTCCTAATTATTTGACCTTTTATATAAAAAGAAAATGAGGAGTGCCTAGATCCAGGTTTCTCCTTGAGATTCTCAAGCTCCTGTGATGGCAGTATTTTAGAGATCCAATTTCTAATGCCTGTGCATCTGGACTGCAGTGATCCTGAGTCCCCTGAACACACATGGAAAGATTACCACTTTCAGAGGTTTTTCAGAGAATCCTTGCAGTCTCCTTGGTCAAACAAATTCAGATGCAATTTCAGCACTGGTGGAATATGCATGCAAAATAGAGGAAGATTCTGCTGGATAAGAAAAAGTGATGGTGGAGAAAGAACCACATGGCACAACCTCAAATAATACTGTTGGTCCCTGCCAAATTCAAGTGAAAGATTCTTTTTCACCTTGGAGAGACAAAACTTCTCCAAACATGGCCACCATTAATGTACCATCACAAGATGGTAGTACTAGCAGAGACAGCCATAACACATTTGAAAACATATTATCTCCTAAAGCATTTCCACTTCTTGAGTACTGTAAAAATAATGCTGTTAAACTGCATGATTTTTTGGAAGCAAGATGTTCTTACTCAGCAATACAGGTCAGTCAAAAACCCAGCAGGTCAGCACCTCTGAAGAACAAGCCTTGTAACTACATGAGTGCTGCTGGATGGTAGCTGGTGGTAGAACAGCTTGTACATCTTGTGACTGGAATTTCAGAAATGCAGACACAAAAAGAAGGGAATAATTAGGACTGTGCCTTTAGATCTGTGGGAAGCAGGACAGACTGAAATATCCCTCTATTTGCATTTACTGGTTACCAGAACTTTTTTTTCAGCTATTATTGTAAAATGTCATAACCTCTGTATCTCAAGAAGATGAAGATCAGATCTCTCATTATTTAAATTTTGAGGAAAAGAAAAAGCGGAAAGTATAAACAAATACAATAGTCCACATGTAGCTGAGAATACAAAATATTACAAAAAATATGTTAATTTGGTTAAATTTATGTACATATCTAAGTGGGCATGGATTAATGCAGTTGGCTTTATTTCTTTCTTATTATTTAAGAATCTGAGAGAAAACCTGTTAGACTGAAGGTGTATTAATTCATAGCCTCTTGGTAATAGAACACTGACAAGGCATAACTTTAAGTTGCCCCATGAGTTGGAATATTTTAATTTACAACAATTAAAAAAACCAATTGTTTATCACCCAAAGCCAGTTTTATGGATCACTAAAGTTGCCCACAGCTATGACCCTGTCCTTGCTCATGTTCAGAGCTGTAGCAGGATGAGGGCTTAATTTTGCTGTTCTACGGGGCTTGAGACACTTGTGTCTATGCTGGATGTAAGGGAAGGGCCTAAGTTTAAGTCAGTTCATCCCACACCTGATGTTCTCAGCTTGGCTCCCTGACAGCACACTTGCAACTAGAGCTGGTGGCATTTGGACCAGATTGAGAGAAGAGATCAGCACTCATCTACCAAGGCCATGGCACGGTGTAGAGTAATTTGCTGTCTTCAGTGGGATTGTAGAAATGTAAACTGGAAGTATTCAACTTCTTTATCAGTATACTAGAGGAGTAAAAGCAAGATTAACCCCACAACACAGTGTTTTAACTGGCTGAGACAAAGCATTGTTGTGATAGTTTATTTATTTTACTTCTAAACTTGCTGCCTTATTAATTTTAGAAGGCACCTCATTGATACAGTTAGCAATGATGGTTGTTCTTGCTGGCTAAAACCTCTTATTTATTATTCAAATACATCCACCACCACTGCTTTGGTAACTGGAAAAGATGCCAGACAACTTGAGAACGTGAGCACCTTGCCATGGTTCAAGTGGCACCACCATGTGGTTAAGTATATCCCAGTAGGAATATTGCATTTGAAGGGAACAGGATAAAATCTGTAGGGGAAGATTTGTTATGTTCTCAGCCACCTACGGAGTGCAGTCTCAGAGCCCTCATGCAGGCCAGCAATTGAAAGCAAATTAAATGCATTTTGGAAACAAGTGTTGCTTTATTTGGCAAGGACTTCTCATTATGCTTCATTTTAGACGGAAAGTTGGAGGTAAGGCAATATTTGTATTGGATATTATTGTTCCCAAAGCAGAGGTTGAACCTCTCTATTAGGTCAGCAGTGATAACTCCCAGCCTGCCAAAATTTCTGCCCTGGTTTAAATGCCAAATTCATCACATCACCTCCCTGATTTGCACTTTTCAGAGTCTCAATATTTATAAGACCTTTTTCAAATAAAAGGAGTTTATGTTGTGTGTGTCAATTCAGAATTCACACAGTCCATGGGATTAGAATTCAAATAGTTATAAAGCCAAGCAATAAATTGGGCTGAGGGAATGATCAGTGGGACCACATAGATGTCTAACAACAAAACAATTTTTGGCAAAACTTTGGTGAGACTAAGAGGTCGAATTTCAAAACCTCAGAATTTAACAGAAGCAGGATTCCTTCCCCCCCCCACCATTATAATGTGACACAGAATGTGTGGCAGGAGTTTATACAGGCAATTCAGCTGGTCCATTTGTGGCTTAGTACGTAATTTCAGGACATAACTAAGAAAAGAAAAGGGATCTGTACATGACTGAATAATGGGCAGAGCTTGAGCAGCTCACATGACAACTTGTAAGTGCCATATGAAAAATAAGTTACTACTAAATAGGCATATAATTCCAGGTTCAGGTCTCTCCAAGAACAGCCTCTTATAGCTGAGAAGAGCTATCTGAAGATTTGTGGAATACAAATAATCTCAAGTTGTGCTGAATACAAATCCATTACAATTCTCTTGCCAAACAAATTTGATTAATGTGGCGCTCTAACAGTTGGTTAGAGACTGAAGCACACAACTATTCTGAAGCTGGACTGAACAACAAAAGGAGAACAAACAATCTTAATCAACATTTTAAAAACTCACCTAAATCAAATAAGGACAATCTACAAATCTATCTTGCCTTATTTCTGTTAAAACAGAGTCTTGTTTCCCTGAATATATATATATGTGTCTAATGTAGGCTTTGTATCTGGCCAGCTCTTCATCAAGAAGGGAACAGATTGCTTATAGCAATTTGAGTGTTTAATTTTTAAATTATTTTTTTGCTCCTTTTGCTTTTTTTATGTGGCTGTTTTGACAGATCAGAAGATTTGGAAAAAATACTTCTTGATTCTTAGAGAGGTTGACTGTCTGGTGAGATTCATCCACACACTCTCCTGAATACAATAGTTTTACTACCCACTGTCCACAGGAGTGGACAACCTTTTCCTTTTCCTTGCTGTGTATCCTATGCTATTTTGCAGACGGTTTTCCACAGTGTGTGTGCATGTGTGTCTGGATAATGTAGTCTTGGAAAACTGTCCAACTTCAGTTTTATAAAGAGTGAAGTCTAATAACTCTGGTGCGATTCCTACTTGAAGCCACTTTTCTTATTGTCGGGCACTTGTCGTGATAGAGGTGTCCAGAGTCTTAAAGGAGAGAGAAATGAAGACCAGGAGGGGAAATTGTTTGACGTGTGTGTCAATGTTACCTCTTTGGACAGCTAAAAGCTGTCTTCACTTTGAATCATTCTGAAAACCAGCCCTTTTTTTTCCTTTTGACTTTGCAAGTTTTTAATTTGTTATTAACATGGCTGATGATGTTGTCAGATGCCTAATCCGTTCGTGATCAGAACAACAAAATTTTCAGAGCCACAGCTAGTATATCTCTATTTTACAGATCTAGTTTTAGGTCCAGCAATCTGTCCACATTTCTATTTGCATCTTATTTAGATATCAGAGAATCAAGCTGATCATCAGCACAGAAGTCAGTCTGTGATACCAGAAACAGCGGCCACTGCTTGCTTTCACTGGAAAACATGTTATCCTATTCTTATAGATGGCAATGAATGGTCATCTTCCTTTTTAACAAATGTACAAAATTCAGGAAGAATGATGATGTGTGAATATACGGTCAGTTTTCTTGAGAAGAAACAGAAAAATAATGTGGAAAGACAGGTAATTATCCTATGAAAGCAACTAAGGTGCATCAGAATTCCAAAAATAGCAAGCTAGCTCAAAATATGAAACGACAGGATCACTTGTGAGAGACTTGTCTGGAAAAACAACCAACTAGATGTTATTTTAAGATTTACATGCAATTCCTCTATCCACAATGTAGCAAAATACAAATGTGTAGCAGTTTATTATTTCAATGTCATAATGAGAAAAATACCTGAAAACATGATACTACATGAACGTGTGGTTTTACAGACTGTAACCACAGAGATTTAGAACAAAACTGGAACATTATAATGCAAGTGGGGAAGAAGGAAAAGGACACATAAAAGTCACAGTAACTACAACCAGAAATAAAAAAAAATCCACAAAAGATCATTGAAAAACACCTATGCAATCATACAAATCCTTGTGAGACTGCTAAAATTTGGTATTGGGAACACACAGAGATGAATGCTCATTAAACAAAATTCAGCGTAACATCCTCAGCTGCACTATATGCTCAGAAAAAGGCAGCCCTAAGCCTTCCTTCTTTCTCTGGTTACAGGGCTGCAATGGGAATATTGCAACCCTGAGCAGTAATAGTTCAAAGTCTGAGTGCTAAGCCCAAAATCTGAATGTTGAGCTCAGCCACACGAGGTGCACCTGCTCTGTAAGGATCTCTTCTCTGAGCAGTGGCTGGGCAGGGCTGTGTTTCCAGTCCTGCCTGAACACATCTCTGCAGTGTAGGAAGGAGCTTCAGAGAGAGGATTTGCGGCAAGCCACAAGCTCCCTTGCTCTGGTGTTAGCAGCCTGAGCATTGAAAGAAGTAGAATAGATGTCAGTAGTTTGCAAGAACTCTCATTTGAGGAAGCTGTGAAAGGATTCCACTGAGACCCCTCAACTACCAAGAAAGAAGTTTTTTACCAGGAAACCTCAAACCTAACTTCTGCAGAACCCAAATGATTTAGGAAGAATCAAACTCACACAGCATCAGCACCCTGCATTAGCTCTGGTCCTGATGAAAGACTTTGTGGTCACAGACTGTCCCCCCAAGTTACATGGAGCTGGAATGCAGGAAGTGCTCTTCTTCATACAGGCCTTTCTCAATACTAACCTCTCTTCAAAGCCCTCTTATATGTTCCCCAACCTGAGTGCAGAATTCAGAATGTACTGGCAGCTGTGTGGAAAAGGTAGCTAACCATGCCTGGAAAAGAAAGGTGATGGTAGAGGAGCACCCATTTCAAGTTCAAATGCTGTGATATGGGCAACCTGGGCAAGAGGAAGGAAAAAGCAAAACACATGTCTCTGAATGAAACCCCCTACTCATATTGCTGGTTTAAAAACTAAGGGGAAAAATGCAGGAGAAAAAAAAAATCAATACATGAAAAAAATGTTACTACACAACACATTAGATTACCTCCAAGGAAAGAGAGCACCTGGAGCTAGGCTCATGTTAATTTGGGGAGCATAAGGGAATTTACCACACCTTGTCTAGAAGGCCATTGTCTCTCTTCTTAAGAATATAGAGGCTGAGAACAATGGCCACTACGTATCAGGTACACATGTTTTTGTATGGAGTTAAGAAGGGATCATTTTGCCCTGTGTATCTTTTAAGTTCATTCTTGACAAAAAGTTTTATAGCAAATCCAGAAACAACAGGCATGTTTTTCTTAAAATACTCCTGTATTCTACCTGTGGAAAAACCTAGAGAATATGCATGTATACCTTGACCAAATGGTTAACAGGAAAACACAATTATGTGGAAGTATTTGAATGATGTAATCTAGAAAAAAGGGGATAAATGGACATATTGTCTGAGATTGCCATATTGCATATAAGAAAAGTCAAACACAAGAAATTATAAACCCTACTACCAGAGGGAGCAGCAACAACAACAACAAAGGCAAAAGTAATTTCTCAAGTAATTTCAATTCCATCACATTGATCACTTTATAAAGTCAAAGCCTGGCAAGGAGATACATTATTTACTCCTGTTGATCTTTTACATTTTTCTGTGTTTATTACCCAGTTTTACAGCAACCAACAGTCAACTACAAATGGGAAAGCAAGAGCCTGTGTCACCTGTGAACCATCTACTGCCTGTACCACAAAACCATCTTATATAATTTATGTTTGGTGTTACATTCCCATTCTTCCCCTATGCATGTAATGATCATTCTTTCTTTCATACCTTCATCTTGGCTTTTTCTAATCTTTCTCTTATGATCTTTCTTTTAAATAGAACCTGAATTAAAAGGTCTATTGTTCAGCCTAAGAACTGTAACTTTTGGTCTCAGAATTAGAAAATATACCAAGAAGCAAGGCATTGTACGCTTAGTACAGTCTGAAAACATGCTTATTTTAAAGGATTTTTAAATATAAAAATAAAACAATCTTTCATGAGCAATCATATAACTTCCAGGAGTTCGAGTTACCCTTATCTCACATTTCATGAGATTCTCTCTGACTATTTCACAACTTTCACAGGGCTATCTAGACCTAGATTGTCTCTTTATTCTTGCCCTCTTTACAGTGCTGAAATTGTCTCCGTTCGTTACCGTCTAACACCTGGTTTCCATTTACTTTCACTTGAAACCAGTGCAGAAGGTTATGACAAATATCCTAATTGGTTAAGACAAATGTCTTCCCTAACCTTTTTTTCTGGATGGTGCCTGAACAATTGTCACAACCAATCAAATAACTTACTCATCTTCCAGACCACAGAATGCAATCTCAGAACAACAAGGTTCCCGCTTCTGTTTACTTTTCTTTTGCCTCTGTTATTATACCTTCCAAAAGTGTTTTCATTCAGCAGAAAAATAAAAGTGCACATAACAACATCCTTCTTTGGAATTTCTGCACTTTGTTTACACAGCCAATTTATAAGAATATTGAGTTTTTGATCAAAAAGATCTGCCTTCAGATTTCACCCAGGCTCTATGTTTTTATCTCGCAGCTTCACCCAGGCCCTATATTTTTATCTTGCAGCAGCCCAGCATATTTTTTTCTGTGTCATATGAAATGAGTTGTAATAAATAGCTCCCATTGTGATTGCTGGTTTTAACACATTTAAGGAAGTAGCGCAGGTACCACACTGTTAACCACAGCGAGTCCTGCGGTTGATAATGGCAGTGCTTGCAAAGATGAATCACCAGCAGAGAAAGCAGGTCAAAACACAGACACACACACACACACACACGCAAAACCCTACTCAATCCAAAACAAAACCAAAAGGAACTCACTCCACCAGAATGGACATCCAGGGAAAGAGACAGGAGTGTAAGTGGGAATGTATGCCTTGTAACATACTCTGCTTTGAGTACATTGCTCATCGTATGGACTCGCCCCCAGGAGCCATGATCCAAAAATACTTTATTGAATAATGCGATGCTCAGATTTTTCAATGAAAATTTATGGATTTGTTCATTTTTCTCACTGCTTCAAATGATGGTTGTACACTTTCCTGTAAAACAGGCTCTCACACACCAGTTCTTATGAATCCTTGTGGGGTTCTGCATTTCACACCTTCTTAACTCTTGCCCTACTAGAATAAATGATTGCCAGGGTAAAAATTATCTTTATTTGTGCTTTCCTACTGTCTACTGTTCTGGACGTCCAAAATCTGTGGAGACCTTCATGTGAATGCCTTCATACAAACATGTATGTTCATGTCCATCACCCCTCACTGACAGCAAAGGCAAGAAACACACCACCAAAACACACAGGACAGAACATAACAAATCAGAACAGTGCTTCTAGACAGGAATGATTCCCTTGAATGCTTCCCACACTATGAGAAGGAAAAGAAGGTGAGTTTTAATCTTTTCTTCTAGCTACAGAGAAATAAACAAGCTAGCTGCTACACCATCAAGTATTGCATAGGAATATAGAGGGAGACTTTGCCAAAGGACTGGCTGGCTCACTGCATTTTGAGAGCTTTATGAATTCTTAAAAAGCTCTTCCCCTCAGAATGACTCCAGGTGAACAGCACACAGTGCTGGCAGCAGCATTTGACCCTCCTGTTTAGGTATTCTACTTCAATACAAGATGGGCCTGGACATGACAGCACAGTGGCTTTTGAGGAAGAATTCTCTCAAGCATCAAGTCTCAAACAGCTGGAGGGCCATTCCACAACCATTCTCTCAGTCAGCCAGCTGGGAAATATTACTGTTCTTCAGAAGGAGAGGGCTGTTACTACAGTGGCCCTCTTCATTTTCATATCTTCTATGAAGAATAAGTTAGGGACTGTATTAACTAGTTTATTTTCCCTAAGCCTTAGCATAATGATCCAGCTAACAGGTGTCAATCACCTTCTGTCTCAATAGCAGAGAGCAACTCCAACCCTTGCTACATTTAGGAAATGGTAGATAGGAAGAGATAGAAATCAAAACAAACACTACAGCTCAATGTTTAAAGCTGTTAAGTTTTCTTAAGAACACCCAATGTAAGAATACCCAGAGTCCCTTAAATTCCAAAAGGATCAAGGGTGTTCTGAGAGGGGAAAATACGTTCACATTATAGAACACTGTGCATGTCTGTGAGTCAAATCAGAACTACCTACAAATGAACAACAGAGTTTTCCTCTTGGTGAACTATACCACTGTTTCCCTAAACATTAAGAGTCATAGTGTGTTCGCTATCAGCCAGGCACCTATCCTGTCACTGTACATTCACAACAGAAAACCCTCTTCTCAGTGTGTGTTACTCATAAATGTGCTAAATCAAACTGACTCTGCCTCTCTGTGTTCTAAGGTGAATTAGGAAAGGGTCTGTTATAGGATGATACAGGCCATTCTTTGGTAATGGTCTGCAGTTTTCTCTCCCAATACATTTTCTTTTTATTTAGCACTTCCATTTTTATCCTGTGTTCTTCTTCAGCCATCTCACACTCTCTTTCTATTTGCTGTATCTTTGCCACATGAACTTCATTCATTTGGATTAACTGGAGTTGCAAAATCGACATTTGCTGATGATGTTCTTCCTCATGCATCTTTTTCAGAGCACTTTCCTGAGATGCTTTACTTCTGTAGTTCTTATCTGCTGCTATTCTGACATCAGAACACGAAGGCTCAGGCTGGGAGGTACCTTCGCATACTGGAAAATGCACCAGCTCTTTGTCTTCATCACAAAGTTCTCTGTTTGACACAACAAATGACTCTGCAAACAAAAGAAGAAAAAGCATTATAGAATTCTCTTCCCTTCCCACACAGAAATGTGATAATATAAGTAAGACACATGCATCTAAACCTTGTGCTCCAGTAGCAAAGCACAGGAGCCACTATTCAATGCTGTTCTGCTGCAGAGTACTAATACATATACTATACTAATGCATATACAATACTAATACATAATGGGCTGAACAAAACCACTTGGGGCCCTGTTGAAAGACCTCCAAGGCTATAGTGGGAGTTCAGAAGATTAAACTGAATGTAGACACTTGTAAGTGGGCACCTAAATTTAGGTGGCTGAGCCTGGAGCAAAACCTTAATGCAGCCACTTAAGCTAAATCCATATGTGACTTGCAATATTTTTATGAAAGATCTGAGTGTCAGGTGAAGCTGTATCAACATGAATATCAAAAGACTGAGGGAATACCAGGAACAAATCTTCTTATTCTTTCCTTATTTCTGCTGCATATGTTGTAAACACAGAAGTGTATACTTTTAGGAAAAAATTCTAGCTTTGAGAAGGCTCTACCAATTCTTCTGAAATAAAAGAGACAATGCAGGGAACAGAATAGTTACTACTGCAAATAAGAGTCTCAAAATACATTCCTATTCAAATCCCAATAATTAATTATGGTAAATGCAATTATGAAAGAGACATTCTAAGAATGTTATCTAACAATGTAGCTGCTGTTGTCTTTTGAGCAAGGACAGTCTTCTGTGTGAGATCCTGACATAATAAAATTTGCAAGAAATTGTTGTAGCCACTCTCCCTTCTGGTATTAAATTATTCCTTCTGGGTATGTTTGCCAAACAAAGAAGAATGTAGTGATGAACTTTTTCAGAAAGGCCATTCTCCAATGTGGACTACAGTGTGAAATATGGCTGGCTCTACATGCTCATTTTAGTCCTTGAAAACAGAGGGAAGGCCTACAGGGAACTCTTGCAGCAGGCAATTGTGTATCAATTTTCTGCTGGTGGTTTTTAAATTTTTTTTTTTTTTTTTTTTTTTTTTTTTTTAACCAGCAAAATAATACTTTAATACTGATAAAGATATCCTTGGGACTAAAAGCCAGTGTGATAGCAACTGTGATGCTTGCCACAAAGCAGCAGCTATGTCAAAAACAGACAAAAAAAATTGTGAAAAATCTCACAGCCTTTTGACTCCCTGAGGCTGAGGGAAATACACAGAGCATTGTAATATCATAGCTCTGAAATTACTTTTCTATATCTAGCAGTCACAGCTAAGTGGAGAGATTTGAAGTGCTGAAAAAGAATCACTGGCAAAATCACATACAAAACAATACTACTCGCATCAGCAACATTTGTACCTTGACTAGAAGCATCAGGCTGATATTCAGAGTCTTCTTCTGGTGGGCTCTGCAAAAAGTACATTTGCTCAGGCATTATGCTGGCAATCTTCTCTTTCCCTACGATGTGAGTATTTATAAGTGGACTAATACTTCTTTTTACCTTCTCCCGCCTTTCATGTGCCATTATCTTTTTTGTCCGTGCCTTGATATTTTCCCAGCATTTCTTTAACTGTTTAAAGTCTCGCAGTGATACACTGGGCTGTGAATTATATTCATGAGCTAGTGCTTGCCAGGTGCGTTGCTTCAGAGCAATAGTTCTTGCATCACTTTTTTTACATTCAAGCACGTATTTGTATTTTTCAACTAATGCAAGCAGCACACTCTTCTCCACTTCTGAGAAGTATTTAGCAGGCTTTATTATTTCGTTTTGCATTTTCTACTATTTCTCCGAGAAGCCAAAATTCCTAGGAAAACAATGAAAGGAAAAAAGAAAAAAAACCAAACACAGATTAGAACTGGTTGCAGTACTAGGAAACTGTTTCAGCAAAAAAAACCTCCTAAGCATAGCTTCTGATTAATTTTATTTTCTAGAATAGCTTGTGAGTAGCTCTAGAGTACAAAATGGAATGATCAGGAAAGATATAACAATTACAAGCTGGTTTGTGTTACCACTTTAGTGGATACACAGTGTCAGAAGCAGACTATAATGAATAGTTGTCTTTGTTACAATTTGTCTTGATACAAAATACTCAGTATTTATTTAGCGTCTTGCTTTTAATGTCTCATTTTCCTGTTCATTTCACTTTTTCACTCCCAGAAGGTTTTCCAAGCCTTGAAGTTAGGAACAAACTCCAAAATCCAGCCCTCACTAGCTTCAGGTTTATGTCCAAAGCCACCTTGAGCACATTTGGATTTCCTTTGGTATAAAAATGCCCTCTTCTGCCCTTGCTGATTGTGTATAACTAATTCAACCCTTCACTCTACAATATTTGAAAGCTGTAAGAGCAATTATAGTAAGAAGTTGTCATCTTAAAGACCTGTCAGCTTGGTTCTTCCCCATGCTCAGTCCCCCCCGGCTGATATCCATCAGGCAGCAGGATCTTGAGCTGTATGACAATGTTGAGAAGCAGCAAGAACTGCAAGGAGACAAGCAATAACTACAGAAACCAATCACATGGAAGGTACAGGTCCTTTGCCCTTGACTGCTGGCCCGCAGCAGACGTGTGGCACTTCCTTGCACTTGTGCTTCTGGTCACTCAGGAGCCAACAACCAGGCTAAAAAGAGTTTTGGCCTTACTCAACCCAGCTATACACTTAAATCATGTCAGCAACCACTTCTCTTCTCAAGTCCAGCATTGATGAAGTCAATAGGAAAAAGGTAGCTGATAACAGTTCTTGGCAATTAAAAAAAAATAAAAAAGCAGTGTTGCCTTAACAACATATGACAAAATGTATTTATGTATATTTGCTTCTTTTATCTTTTCACACTTTTCTCCCCGTTCCTTTCTGCTGTATCTATGCAGCCCAAATTACTTTTAGATTTTGGGTAGAAATGCTGCTTTAGCTCTCATTTCTTTTGTTTTTAACCATTAAACCCAGTGATACAACACATATAAGATAACCAGTTCATATTCCTAACAGTCTAGGACTCTACCAAAATGAATTTTCTAGTCTTTTGCTCACTGTTTCTACTACCTCTCTCATAACATTCCTTGATGATGCACTAGGTATCACCATCAGGTTTCCTCTTCTCAATATATTTTTCCTTAACTCCACTGCACTAGGACTTTCTTTGTGCCATCCTTGTAGTTCCTTTCCTCCAAACATCTTGGTACTTACAGTTATTCCCATCTCTAGTAAAGGTAACTACTTATATTTTTAAAGAAAGCTAACAGCTAACAAGCTAATATTGAAATGAGAATCCAAGTCTGACATAAAAGCAGCATCTTTCTTGAGTAGCCCATAATATATGACAAAGCCCAGCTGTCCTGGTCTCAGCAGAGACACAGTTCATCTTCTTCCTGGAGGCTGGTACAGTGCTGTGTGTTGGATTTAGAGGGAACAATGCTGATAACACATGGATGTTTTAGTTGTTGCTCAGTGGTGCTTATTCCAAGCTGAGGATTTTCAGCTCCCCATGCTCTGCCAGAGAGCAGGTGCACAAGAAGCTGCAGAGGAGCACAGCCAAGATCTGAACTGGCTAAAGGGACATTCCATACCATAAAATGTCATGTTCAGTGTATAAATGGGGAGGAAGTTGGCTGGGACCTGCAGGTGGTGAGCAATTGTATTGCGCATTTGTTTCTCTTGAGTTTTCTTCCTCTCTCCCCCTCTCTCTTTTTCACTACAAGTATTGTTATAGTTATTATTATATTTTATATTCTTTCAATTATTAAACAGTTCTTATCTCAACCCACAAGTTTTACTTTTTTTCTGATTCTCCTCCCCACCCCACTGGGGGCAAGGGGTGACCAAGCAGCTGCACAGTACTTGGTTGCTGGCTGGGGTTAAACCATGACAACAGCAAAACAAAGAAGTCAAAGAACAGGGGACACAGCGGAACAAAGCCTGGAATAGCAAAACTGAAGCAAAGTAAATAGAAGTCAGTAATAGTCTAGGTTAAATCAGTAGCTAAGTTTTAGCCCTACTGAAAAAGGCAGCAAACACTTGATTTGCACCTTCTGTCAGTGCTTGACTGGGTTATCTCTGGGCACCTATGCTGTCTCTTACTGAATCCTGATGTCACCAGGACAGAAGAGAGCAGAAGTTTTTGTAGCAGACAGGATCTAGGGGACTAAGGGAAAGACTCATAGGAAAACAAAATGTAATAGTGCCACTATTCATAGAAGAGCTAGTTTATCTTACATGAAAGCAAAAGGAGGAAAAAGGAAGAGAGCTCAGTGGCTGAGCATAAGGAAGATAGTTTCTTGATCCAATATTTCCTCTGTCACACTATATCAAGTTATTTTTTATGGTCTGTGAAAACTTAAGTCCCCGCCACGTTGGTGGCAGGAATTCTTAAACAGCTATAAACCCACAGAACAAAATAGCTGTAAGTGAAGAAACTTCTTTCATTGCATACCAGTCATTACAAAGTCTAGGTCTAATAGAAGTGTACAGCTGCTTCAGGAATTCCTTAAATGAAACACAAATTAGGGGGAAAAAAAAAAAAAGCAGTCAGGAAATTGACATCCTAGCAAAGATGCTGGCATATTTGCTCCATGAAAGAACTCTGAAAACATGTAAAATAAAAGAGAACTATAATTGAATAGAAGGTATCTACTAACTTATTTTACTTACACATTTATTGCACCATTCCAACCCATTAAGTTGCTTTGGGTTGATGCTGAAATGAAATTCTTAGGACTAAATACTGGTTCTCTATTTTAACCTCAATTCCACCAAGGAATGGGAGCAACCAGCAAGTTGCAAGGCCCAATAGCTTATGATCCTGAAAAACCAGAATCACTCCATGTGATCAGAAAGGACTAATTCTACCTTCTACTGATGCATGTATACCTTATGTCTAGTTCTGAAAAGGTGAGAGAATCTCAGATGAAAAGCATAATTATATGTTTGTATTTAGAAGATCCCTTTATTAAGAAAAACTGGATTTTCAGAACTTTGGAGACTACATTCAAAAAGTTAAACAACATTACTAGAACTTCTGGATTCCAGGTGTTAAATAACTAGCTCCACAGACTGGCTGAGATCAGCTGATGTCAGTAAATATCTAAAACATTTATAAATATGACTTCTGACATATTAACAAATTATGTACTAGAATAAAAGCCCACCTTTGATAGATGGAGCAAATTTAAGTATCACTTTCACACCACACTATCATTTACTTCTATAATTTTTACTGTGGTAGCATCTGATATCCCCAGATGTAAATTCAAATACTAAACATTAAAGAATGGAAACATAAGTCCTACTCTGAGAAGAATATATTGGTCTTTCCTTCCACTAATCACATTCCTAGTATTTGTTTCCTAAACACACACACTGTACTTGTGTCCTTTCTGTGAAGAAGACAGGATTGTGATCTAGGATGCAGAAAGGAGCTCAAGAACTGGTGTGGACAGTTTAATACACAGAAGAAAAGAGTTTTGGAAGACTTCTCAAGCTCTTACATGCTTAGCCTATTTTCTTCAGTGTATTAAAGCCCATTTGCAATTAGGTGAACAAGAAAGCACTCTGAGATTCAGGAGAAGTTAAAATACTGAGAATGTATTCTACCATGTATTTATATTCACCTCTTTTTTCTTTAGGCATATTATTCACCTCTTGCAGCCCACTGGACCCTCTGCAGAATATGAGAAAGGACTCTCACAAACCCACAGAATTTCCATTTTGAGTCCTTCCAGGACATATGCCTGGGATATAATTTAGCAGGTAGGAATCTGTGCTGAAATCAGAATAGTTTACTGTATATAGCTCATCCCATAAACCGGATTGATTTGTGTGGGCTCATGACAGTTGCAGAGTAAATTCCAAGAAACTAAGACTGGAAATCTTCTCCCACTCTTACAGGTGCCTAGGCTCCATGACACATACAGTAAAAAAGTATTTTATCCTAAATATCCTCTCCTGGCATGACTCAATTCACAACCTGCCTTAAAACAAAGCAGTGTCCTAAGTATTTGTCCTTTCACACAAACCTCTACAGGTTTAAGATAACAAATATCTCCCAACTCCTCATCTTTACTGTGAAATGTTGTGCAGTATTCTTCTGTTAAAGACTATGAGGCATGCGACGTGATCTGCTGGAAGAATAGTTTGAAAAAAAATATTACACAAGTTAGAAAATGCACATATATTCACAAATATGTCACACACGTGCATTATTTTGCTTGCACACACCTAAACAGACATCCAAGCTCCAATAAGTTGCACAGAATCCCAGGAAAAGGGAAAAAAAATCAGTTTAAGTTGTGTGAGCATTTTTAATCTATGAAATGTTTTTTTAGGAATAAGAAAATGCAGAGAGAAAGGTATGGAGGAAGACTTATACTAAATGTTAAAAAGGTTACACTAACCAAACCCAAAGAAAAGAGTTTGTTAGTAAACTGTGGTCACTTAAGGGGTGAAAATGAGGTTCACTGACCAGAGCCAGCAGAATTACTACCAGATATATCCAAGGATTGATAAAAATAAAATTTATGTCTCTAACTTAAATTGCAGGTGAAGAGCTAAACATAGCCAGTAATTAACAACATTGGAAATCAAATATAATTCTGTCCTTTTCATCCAGTGCTTGAAGATAGAAGAAAGGCATGGAAATGACCCAAACTACTCACAACAGGTTTATATTTCGTTTGAATGACAGAATCAGCAGTAAATAGTGTTCTTCTTCCTCAAATGTTAGGTTTTCCTCAGCGAGCTTCCATGAGTGTTCCAGGCCTGACCCTGCCTACCTTGAGACTTGAAAATGCTAGGTGATTAAGAGCACATTGCAAATATAAAAGAGATCTATACAGAAAACGTGTTTTAATCAGATTTTTTAAAAATCCCACCTCCTACGGTTCTTCCCCCCACGCTTTAATACAAATGAATAGTTATCATGGATAGTTATCATGGCAAACAAACAAGATAATTTATCAGTAAAATTCACAGTACTTTACCCAAATTTCTCCTGTCAGATTTTATATAGCTACACATGGAAATGTATTTAAATCTGTACGTATCTGTATCATATTACACTATAGATACACACAGATAGATTTTTAAGCGGGTCATCCCGCTACCTATGGAGGACACCCAAAGCACCTCCCGCAAGCAAGGTAATGGACGCAGGTTGTTATTCCGAACGATTGCCTGAAATCCATCAAAAATAGGCATAATACAGGAATCCTACCAGACTCTCCCGCACCCGAACTTCTCAAACATTAACTCGAGCTCGGTGGTTCTTTATTTCGATCTCCTCGCTATCTCCTCTTCCGCTGGAAGGAGAACGGCGAGCAGGTCCCGGCTCCACAAAGGCGGCCGCTCCCCGCCGGGCGGGCGCGGGGGCTGCGGCGCGGTGCGGGCGCATCAGCCGCGGCGGCGGGGGGGCTCGGCGGGCGGGCCGCTGTCACCCAGCGCCCGCGGGGACCGGCGCGGGGACAACCCCACCCTGCGGCCCCGCCGGCTGCTCCTAACAAAGCGCCTCTCGGCTCCCTCTTCCCTCCCCGTTCCCCGCCTCCCTCGCCTCCCCGCCCGCAGGCCGCCGGCACCGCTCCCTCCAGCTCCCCGCAAAGCCCGCGCTGGATTCCCGCCCGCCGCAGCACGGGCGGCGCGCTGCCGGCCTCTCCCGCGGGACACACGGCCGTGCCGCGGGGACACCGGCCCGGGCGATCCCGCCCCGAGGTGCGGCGGCGCTGCGGGGCTGCGGCCGCGGGGAAACGCGCGTGTATGTTTGTGGGTGTGCTGTACGCTGTGGGGAGCGGCGAGCGAACACCCCGCGGCCGCCAGGGAGGGGTGGGCAGCCCCGCCGGCACCGGGCGCGGGCGGCGTTGCCGGGACGCACGTCCCTATCGCTGCGTGCCCAGCCGCATCCCTATGGCGGGGCGCGGGAACGAAGCAGGACGAGTAACCCCCGGCCCGGTGCGGCGGCCGCGGACCCAGCTCGGGCTTTACCTCCGACAGCGCCCGACGCGCCTGCGCGCCAGCGCCCCCAGCGGCGGCCGCGGGAAGCGAAGGCGGCGGGAGCCGCGGCCCCGCCCCCGGCCCGCCCGCCGGTGCCGAGCCGCCGGCCCGCGGTACCGCGCGGTGCCGTGCCGGGGTCCCGCCGCCCTCCCGCGCCTCCTCCCGCCCGCGGTTCCGGTGGCAGGTGCGGCAGCGGGGAGCGCCCGCAGCTCCGCCGGGCTCTGGAGCTGCCGCAGCCGGCCCGCCGCGGTGAGTTGTGTGCAGCGGCGGCCCGGCGGGAGCGGGGTCCGTGTCCATCCCGGCGGGGCTGGAAGCGCCGGGAAGGGCGCTCTCCCGCCTGGTGCCGCTCTTGGCGTGGGGCTTGGAGCTTCGGGGCCTCCCTGCTTCTCCTCCTTCAGTCCTTTGCTTCCCTCTCTCCTTCTTTCGCCGCCGCGGTCCGGGTGGGAGCGTGTCCCTCTTCCCAAACCCCGCCGTGCGCCTCCTGTTCCCGGTGTGTGTTTGTCTGTCCTATCCCAGGAAAGAAGGGGGAAGCTTGAAATGGTCCGGATTAGTTTTTGTTTCCTTAGTTTCTGGTCTGCGTAATCTTCTGGTGACGTTCATGTTTCCCCAGGGAAGCTCGCAGAGAACAGTTTTTTTTTCCCATGCCGCTGTTTTGCTCTCGAGTTGAAAATAGGATCAATACCCTGGAAATTTAAATGTTGAGTATAACTCAAGGCGAGGCACAAATTAAAGCTGGAATGTGCCCAACGCTCATATGGGCAAAACAAAAATGTAAATAATTTTGTGAAGCTAAACCAACAGTTTGCAATCTTTCTTCAGTTTTCCTAGAGTTTTTTAATCATCTAAAGACTGAATATGGACCCTGAAAATGAAATAAAGAAGCAAGTAAACCCCTTTTACTGCAATGTAAGTATTACTTACTCAAAATTGTAACTAATACAAAGTGATTTTGGTGGAACAAAGTTGTACTCAACCAAGTGTGAACGTTGTTTTTTTCCTCTTGAGCAAGTTTGATAAATAGCACTGGAGCTGAACTTATTTTGGTGACTTTGTCTTGTTTGACTTGGATGTGTGTTAAGAATTGCTTATTAAAATGAATAATATTATGTTTCTAAAGAGAGGCATTCTTTTTAAAAGTAGATTGTTAAGTGTATCTCCTGTTCAAAACAAAAAAATCCTGATTTCTCTGGTTGTCAGGTTTATTGCTGTTTTTTTAAAGCATACTGGAATTTTTAGAGGAGAAGAAGATAGTTGGGCTGCTGCTGTTCATTCATGTGAATTTAAGCCCAGTCTGCTCCCGTTCTGAGCTGGCCCAGGCATCAAACAGCTGTGATGGGGAAGTTTTCCAAAGGAGCGAGGCAGGCCCCGAACTGATCAGAGAAAGTGTCAGGCAGGTGCCCTGGCTTGTCACAACGATGCCATGCCTGTGGCTCACCCACCCTCTAGAGTGTGAGGAAGGTCTGGGATCTGTCTTCACTTATCCACACGTGCCTGCACAGAAAGTGTTATGGGATCGCTGCAGAGTTCTGGAGCATCTGAAATTCTTACGTGATGTGGAGGCTCTGGTTCTTTCCACTGTGTTTTGGTGGTCTTGGAGCCTTATAAAATTCAGTTTTAGGAGGCTGCTCTAGTTTGTCTTTGAAGTAGTAGTATTTCTGTCGAATTTAACCTGTCCCATCAGTTTGATGGTAGATCTGTTTGATAACAGTGGTATTTTATTTCTCTTGGTCTGTGTGCAATGCTCAAAATACTTCTCTTTAATCTAGATTTGCAAAATCTGGTGTTCTTCTGCATTAAACTTGCAGACTCACTTCCTTGGAACAAAACACAAGACGGTAAGATCAGCTTTTGAATTCACCTTTTGTCAGATTTTACCATTTTATTTAGTAATAGATTATGGGATTTGAAATCTAGTTTTTAGTGTGGTGTTGAAACATACAATTTCAGACATTTAACTAGTTTTGCTAATTTACTGGCTTTCCTACTGTGGCAAAGTAGAACTTGGTTTTGTACATTAGTCCTGTCAGAAAATGTTACAGCTTTATGTCTAGTAAAGACAATACATGAGAATACATGGCTGTTAATAAAGGGAAAATGGAATTACTTAAATCATAGACAATCTCCAGAAGACAAAGGAATGTTTTTCTTTTTTAATTTTCAAGCAATTGTTCACTGGCGATAGTCTATGCTGTTGGTATTAATCCAACTTATTTTACATATAATGAAAGCTTTGCATTGGTGTTTTTTGACTCTTAAGTGTCTTTCTTCTTTGTTGGTTGATAACTTGGTAATTTAGATTGAAGAAGCATTGAAAGTTCATGGCATGGGTAAGTGCAAGATTTTTTGCTTCCTGCTGTGTTCTGTACCTGCATCTTTCTCCCCACCCCAATGTAGTTGTTTATGAAACAAATGAGAAAAACACTTTCTCAAGACTTGTGCTTTTTTAGTGATATAGCTGTCTAATCAATCAGTAATGTGAGCAAGAGGTATGCAAAGTTGATTAACAAGCACTAGCTAGAATACTAAAAATCACCTACATTAAATTTTTGAGAAACTCTAAAGAATTCAAGACATTAGAGACCTTCAAAATTTAAAAGAAAATTTAAAACCCAATGCTTCTTAAAGCATGTAGAAATACTTTATATTTGTTTTTGAAAAGGGGTTAATTTGCTTCTGCTGATTAAGATACTTTTAACACTTTTCATAGGTTTAATAAATCATTAAACCTTCCCTGGATCTTGATGACCTGGTCTAGTTCCAGTACAAGTGAAGGTCTAACTACATTTTCAGTTGTTCTCCTAAGCTGGTTTCATGATGCACCAAAATGTATTTTCAGGTTTCTACAATTCACTGCTCCAAGAATTTCGTTTGAAAATTGTTGTTCAAGTCAGACATAGTCATTGGACTTACCTGATCTGAGAATTGTTTTTGGACTGTAAAGGAGATTTAAGTGATGAAATATTTAGCAGCTGTATGCTGCTGAAATAAATGTCCTGAAAATCTTGGATGCCCTGAGATGTTAAGAGACATTGAGCTTGATTGATCTTCTCTGCCTGCTTCATTGAATGGCCTGACATTAAATAACTGTTGTTGTTTGGTATGAATGTTTTTTGTCCATCTTTTGGAGGATGGTGCTAATGACACTGAGGTCATAGGTACTGGACTCGATTGTTGTGGGTCCTTTCCAACTCAGAACAGTCTGTCAATCTGTGAAAAGAATCTCTTATCCAATTCAAACCTTAACTTAAACATAGCTTAGATTTCTCGTGTCAATAGAAGCTCAAAGAGTTATTTTAAAAGAGTTAGTCAGTTATTTTACCAAATTATTCTTTATATTAACAATTTTATTTCCACTTCTGTGGGACTTTCATTTTCTTTTGTTTTCTTGTTTGTTTGTTTGTTGTTTTTTTTTAGTTAAAACAGACAGTTCCTTAGGGAAGAAATTGAACACACTTGTGAACCTTCCTGATTTTGGTAAGAATGTTTACTGCCTCCCCACCCCCCCAAAAAAAAGTGGAAGAAATTTAAAAAAATGAGGTACAATATTACAAGTGAGGTCCAGATCTTAGCAGGTCATTGGGAGTTCATTTCTGTTCATTGTACTTTCAGCCTGCTGTAATGTTTTGTAATAATACTTAATTTTTGCAACACAAATGCTATAAAAGGAGTTGAAATATGTTTGGGGGGGATAATGTTTTATAATAACTGACTTAATTTGTGATGTGGGACTATGTATGAGCAGGTACTTGTACAGGACTTGATGTTCCTTGTGGGTCCCTTCCAACTCAGAATGGTCTGTGAATCTGTAAAAACAATCTTTTAGCACATTCAAAACTAAACATAACTTAGTTTTCTCATATCAACAAAAGCTCAAAGAGTTTTTTTGAAAGTAGTCAGTTATTTTTCCAAATTGCTCTTTCAATTGTACTAACAATTTTATTTCCACTTCTTTTGGATTCTTTCGTTTTCTTCTTCTTCTTTTTTTTTTTTTTTTTTTTTCCTAGTTAAAACAGAAAGTTACTTAGGGAAGAAAGTGAAAACACCTGCAAAACTTCCTGATTTTGGTAAGAATGCTTAATGCCTCTCCCCACACCTCCTTAAAAAAAAAAAGTGGAAGAAATAAAAAAATGTTGACGTACAACATTACAAGTGATGTCCAGATCTTAGCAGGTCATTGAGAATTCATTTCTGATCATTGTATTTTCAATCTGCAGTAATATTTTGTAATAATACTTTTTTTTTTTTCCCAAGTCAAATGCTTTAAAAAGAGTGGAAATAAGACTGGGGGGGGATAATGTTTTATAACAACTGACTTGATTTGTGATGTGGGACCATGTATGAGCAGGGATTCACTTGTATGTGAATTTCTTACAGTGCCACTTGAGCCAGAGAAGCTTCATGGACGGACATTGGAAGAGCAGCTTAATACATGTAAAGATTCAGAACCTGCACTTGGTGAGGGCATTTAATACTGTAATTGTTTGGTTTTGTGATGTTTACCTTTAAAGAGAACAGATCAGTTTTCTGAAATATGAAATTAGGTAATGTGTGACAAAATTTTCTTGTGATTACACCAAGTAGCCAATAGTATGGTATGGAAGTGCCAGATTATAGTGACAAAATCATTGGATTTGGCCTGGAACATGTTTGGTTGGATATCTCATGTTGACAATATTCTCTAGAAACAATCTAAAGTTATATGGCAGAAATTAACTTTAACTTAAAAGATCAGTGTGGCTCTTTGCAATTTAACTACCCATCCAGCAGAGGGGAGATAGGAGTTTACAGAAAAAGCAAGTAGGGGCATATATTAAAATACAGTCTCTTCTAAACAGTTAAAAAATAATTGTTGCTATTATTTTTTAGGATTTTTTTTTTTTTTTAATTCTTGAGTCCTATGTGGTAAACATAAGACATCCTAAACACATCAGTTTTATACCTTTGGTGTTCAAAAAGTCTAGATACCCAAAAGATAAAATATCTGATGGTTTTAGAAGTCTTCATTGATGTATTTGACATACAGTAGTAATCTTTTCCTTACATGTCAGCGCTTTAAGATGAGTTCTTTTGTAACCAGCACTTATGATTTGTTCCAGTAAAGATCAAATTTCCTAAGTTGTTTGATTTATTTTTTTATACAGGACTTGAATACATAATAGAATACCGAACAAATGACAATGTTCCTATTCTCTATGAATGTCAACTCTGCTACTTTAAAACAGGACTGAGTAACATGTTCATGCATGTTTGTGGTTCCAAGCACAGACTGGCCTACTTGGTAAGTTCTTTGTTTGTTTGTTTTAATGTAATGATTTAAGGAGAGACTTTGTTAGTCATATTTTGATTTTTAAAAAAATCAAAATTAAGGTTATACATAACCTTTTGTGAAAATCTTTGTATTGCAGTTGTGCAACTGTAATGAATAGACTTAAAATTCCTCTCAGTAATGTGTAAGTCTGTCCATTGCTTGACACTGAATTTAATTTATTCTTTTTTGGTCAACCAGTTATGAAATCTGTAGCTAAAATTGACTAGAAATACATGTTTGACTGATTTTTGTATTATGTAAAAGAACAGGATCAATGAAGGAACTATTCCATCTTTCAGATGCTTTAGAAGGAACATATTTTTAAATGAACATGATACATATTAGATAAGTGATTTGTGTTAGATTATTAGATACTGTTACTTAGAATCAGGGGAGGGATAACCCAATTCCTGTTCTATTTTGAGGCTAGACAGGACATTTCTGTTCTATTGCTTGTTTTATGACAAAGCTCTTGAGGTTCATGTCAACTCACAAATATTCAAACACATTATCATTTTCAATATGTTTAGAGAAATGAGGCTCTCTGGTCTTTGAATGTTTACTTGAGTATATTGGCTTAGGATTAGCTTTAACAAAACTGAGAAAGCAATATGCTGAGAACTATTTTGATACTTCCCATAAAACTCTCTCAAAATTGGAGTTATATTCAATATATCTTAAAGTCATAGACAGCTGAGTTCACGTGGTATTCTGAGGCAGCTTTAAGCCTAATGTTGGATGTGCTGCTATGAATCTGCAGAGATGTCTTTCATAAATGCCATGTTGTTTCTGGTCATTAATTCAGACCTACATGCTGAGTTTTGATATTCTCAGCTATTGCATTTCATGCTTACTTGAAACTGTTTCCTGCAATTCTGAATCTTACACTTGTAAACTGCTTCTCTGCTAAATTCTTAAATACTATACAAATACAATAATTAGTGAAGGATAACTTTTCAATCATGCACCTGAGCTGGATTAACCTTAGGTAGTGGAAAAGGTAGGAGACTAAAAGACTGGAATTTTCTCTGCTGAAAAAGAAGCCTGGGGGTCCTGGTGGATAACAAGCTCAAGGTAAGCAGTGTACCTTGGTGTCAGTGAAGGCTAGCAGCAAGCTGAGCTCTGCTAACAAGGGTACAGCCAGTAGATCAAAGGAATGATTATTCCCCTGTTCTTGATCCTTGCTAGGCCATACCCAGGGTATTGTGTTCAGTTTTGTGCTGTTGCAGAAAGGCAGCTATTTATGAAATTGAGCTGGTCCAGTGGAGAGCTGCCAAGATAGTCAAGGTGCTGAAGCACACTTGTACTGTGAAGAGAAGTTAAGGTAATTGGGTTTCTTCTGGCTGGAGAAGAAAAAGTGTCAGAGGGATCTAACAGTAACCCTCCAGTACCTCAGAGGAGGTTATTAAGAAGGCAGAACCAGACCCTTTTTGGAGCTTCTTGGCAGAAACATAAGTTTAAGTGATAAAAGTTTACATAAGTTTAGGGGATTTTCCTACTTGACATAAAGTTTTTCATGTGAGGGCCAGAGAAAGGGAGAAATCTCTCTCTCCAGAGTTTTTAGACCCAAGCAGTCAAAGCCTGGTGCAACCAGTTCAGCATTCAATGCCAACACTGTCTTGAGCTGAAGATTTGGCTTCAGTTCCCTAAATTACTCTGTTCATAACCATTCTAATAAGTTCTGCTATGTATATGTAGAAATTGATTTATCTCCTATGATTATTAACAGTGGTAGATCTGGAAGGAGTTGTGTGACTTAAAGACTTGATTTTATTTTCTAGAGACAGCATTATCCAGAGATAGCACAATCTGATGAAGTTAAGTGTAAAGGCTCTGAACTGAACAGAAAAGTTAGGCAAATTGGATTAACAATTGAGAAGAAAGAAGGAAGAAAACAAATACAGGTACATTTCTCTTAAGAATTCCAGAAGCTTTATATTTAATGAAGAAACCAAGAATGTAATTTCTGTTATGGTGGGCAGATTTGCTTTGGAAGGTAGGAAAATGTTGCTTTTTAAAATTTTATTACAGGTGGGTTTTGTCATTTTAGTAATTCTTCCAAGATTATTCTGGACAAAATTTACCTGAATGTACAAATAACACAAAATATATATATTAATATTTGATCAGTTTTTATCTCTGTGTGAGTGTAAAATAAGTTGTTTCTTTGTTGCTAGGAAACTGCCTTTATAATTTTTCTGAATAGTTTCTGCTTTGTAAGCAGCCCGTGGCAATTCTCAGGGGAGCCAGGTAAAATTTCTGATAGTACAGATGGAAGTGCAGGGATTTTCAGGTTGACATGAGATTATCAGCAGTGCTATGGGATCACAGAAGTGCTATAAGCTTAAAATCTTAGGGAGCTGCACCCTTAGAAACATATTCTTATGGAGATAACTTCATATTGTTCTCTATTGATACTTACACTGCAGTATTATTTATAATACCTTTATGTGGACAGGATATTGGTGGTTTCTTCTTGAGGTGCACCTTACCACCAGCTGGTTCATGACAACCTTATTGAGGTGCCCACTGTTCTTCATGGTACACGTTAATTTTGTTTTCTCCATCAATTTCAATTTCTGTCAGCAGTGTTTCTTGATAAGATCCCTTGCTAATGCTACATAATGTGCACAGATGTCTCCTTGCAAAGTGGAGTTCCTGTGTTAAAGCTGGCAGTGCCCTGTCCATCTGAAAAAAGACCTGTATTTTTTTCTGTGTAATACTGTCACACTTAGGCTCAAGGATTAGAGCCTGCTCTGTTCCTATCCTATTCTATTAAAAAACAAATATGGAAATATTGTAAGATCAAGTCAAGAATGAATGCTGTAGCAGGCAGAGGTTTCAGATGATCAAATCCATTCTGTCTGCATATCCTTCATTTTTAACCTCTGCGTAAAAAGAAAAGCAGCTGACTGTTGGCAGCAACTTTTTCATTTGACATACTTAAAATTCTTCTTGACTTGAGACTGTTTATTTTACTCAAGATTTATGTTCATGGATATGGAAATACTTACTTCCATCTATATTTTGGAGACCTTTTTTTTTTTCCCTAGGTAGTTTATTAGCAATCCATTCTCAGTTTAAGGAACTTTTAAACAAAGTGTGTGTAACCTGGTTTAATTTTGCTGCTATATCTTCTGAAACCAGCTGTTTAATTTTCTTTTTTTTTTAAAGCTCTAGAAGAAATTTATTTGTGGTAAATAAATGTCCAGGTAACTAACTTACTGACTTTTTGAATATCCATTGAGAGATTTACACACGTGTTTTACACTACTGGTCTTAAAAAATAAAATAAAATTAATGCTGATGAAATATCTATGAAATCATTTTATCCACAAAATAACTATATATGGGATTTATTTTTAGGTTGTTACAAGTGTTCGAACAGTGAGAAGGAAATGGCAAGAATGTAAGTGTGATCAGTGGGATGCACATTGCCCGGGGTAGTCTCTGAAGTGCCAGATACTTACCAGCATTTTGGTGAACTGGGCAAAAGGAGCAGGTTGGGGCTCTATGCTAGTAGTTAATTTGCAGTACAGAAAGCCACACAGAATTCTTAAAGCACAGCTATAGCTCTTACCTCTGGAAGAAAATTTTCTGTTTCACTAGCCATTGATACTCACAAAAATGTAGGAATGTGGTATCTGTGAGATTCCCCCACTCAGTTTAGTGTTTTAAAACTCATTGTAGTACAGTGTTGTACAGATGGATGGACAGTATGACTGAATGCCACTTGAGGAAATGGCTAAACTTTGCTATGATTCACATTGCCTGAAAATAAAGATTTTAATTAAAACTAATGTACTTAACATATATTAGCATGTAAATGGTATATTAAAATAGCTCAATAGAAGTAATGAGATCATCTAAATTAGCAGAGTTGTACTCTGAAGAGGAAAAATAGCCATTTTGAATCTAGGAAAGTGGTCTGAAATAAGTTGTGTCCTATTCAAATTATATTTCTTGACTGTAACCTGTTGGTTAATGTGTCTTACTTTGCATGTGACTTGGTGGCATTCTACTACACTTATGGTATTTACATATTTTAGAAAATGCAGGCATGTAATTATAACCAGGGTGTAAAATACTTTAAAATTTGTTGCTGATTTGAACTCATATTTAACATGCTGTCACATAATAATGCTTATAAAATTATTTTCTTGGTGTTTGTAAGTACTATTGCACAGAAACAGAACTAGGTGAAATTGAAGTGCAGTACTAGAACCACCCTCTATCAAGATAATGTCCATTGTGCTACATTTCAAGCATCTTTGTTTAGCTCTTGCAGAGGACAGCTCTTCAAATGCTAAAGTTCAGCATGTGGATGTGCCCCCTAATAATGCAGAAAAAACAGATGACGAAGATGAGAAACTGACAGACCCTACTCAAAGTAAGAGGAAAAATTATTTCATTAATGTTTTGTTTTTTTGACCAGTGTATGAACTACTTACTACTGTATGTGCCTGTTCATGGCTTCCACAGCTGAGTTATAAAGGTGAATTTGCACAGTTGTGTGGATGGCCTTGGGGTTTGTGGCAAAGGAAGGAATAATCCCTGTGTTTGTGAAGAAAACATTCTACTTCTACAGATGTTTTAGGTTCGCTTTTAATTTTACTTTTTCATAAGATACTTTGCTTCCACCTTTAGATTTTATTGATGTTGTCTTTAGAAGTATTCTTTGTTTAGAATATTTTTAAAATTAAAACACTGAAAAAAACATTATTTAATATACTTTTTATTGTTTTAGATGAAAACAATGTTCAGGAGGAGAATGAAGAAATGCAGAAAGAACAGGCAAAACCAGATGAACAGGTTGAACCTAATAATGCTATTGAAAGCAGTGAAGGCAATAACTCAGAAAGGTAAAAGAAAAAAAGTCATCACCTTCAAGTCCATTTAACTTAAAGGAAAATGTTGTACATGACAATTGTTTGTATTAGATTTGCATAGTAAAATCTGTGTCTTCTGAAATTGTACTCAGCTGTAAACTTCTGTCATCAACAGAAAACCTGGTGTATGGAATGTGATTTCAGACTTTGCTCTGGATGCAGCTGGCTTTTGTATTTAACTATTATCCTTAAAGTATAGTTGCTCAAAATGTTAAAAAAGAATGTTTCCTCATGTTTTAAAACTGCCTCTTTTACAGGTTCTTGTCAGATAGTTAGGGTGGTATGTGAACTGATTTTGGAAGGGAAAGACAATCAGTAATAGTTGAAACTATTAGGGTTTCTTCTTTAAAGTTTCAGTGAAGGAACAATCAGTGTTTCAAAGAAGCAGCTGTGTTCTAAAATGGTGAAACTGTGCTTGTTGTTTGTGAGCATCTTATTAGTAACAGGGTTGTGAATTGAGTAACTGTCAGTCTTTGTGTGAGGAGGACATCTCCAGCATTGGTCATCCTTGTGCAGCACCAGCAGCGCATTTAGTAAGGGATATGCAGGCATCAACCCAAACACAGGACTTTTGTTCCAGTGATTGGTTACTTGTTTTTTTTCTTAATGGCATTCCCTTGGAATGTGTTCTAACTTTAAACAAGTAAAATATCTCCCAGACGTGGAGGGCTAATGCCTTTTGCTTTATTGTTAAAGGAGAAATTGTCATGTTCCTGAAGTACATTTTTTCAGACCTGCCTCTCTGTGGAGTTACCATTATGGAAATCATCAGTTGAAGCCAGACTCAAGTCCATGTTTATGAATCTTTGTGTTTACTTATTGGCTTTCAAATAACTAACAGTTCTGAATCTGAACTAGTTAATTGAAACAAGAACAGGAAACGAGTAAACAGCTATCCACATCTGGAGATGCTGAGGTCTATTTCTGCCTGGTACTGATCTTCATTGTGCTGCTGGTAGTTTTAAATTTTAAGAACACCTTCCTTTGGAATATCACCTAATGTTTTTCTTTTAATCTGGTTCAGATGGATTCTGGGTGACTATTAGCAGCCAGGTGTTTCAGTGTGAGACTGACTTGGAAGTTAATTACTAAATTAGGACTTCAGTTTTTTCCTTTAGTATTTATTTTTGTGAGACTACTGAGAAGATGTGAACTCAATATGTAATGTCTTAAAAGAATTAAAATCAGATCCTCAGTGACAGCTTGTTTCTGCTTAAAGATTCTGCAATGTCTGTCTGAGAATTTCTATGACTCCTTATTTCTCTGTAGTTAAGTTTCTGAACAGTCACCTGAAGATGTAAATTATTTATCATTGTCTTCTTTTACTAAACTTTCGATTCCTGAGGAAACATTTCAAGGCAAAAGAGGGCTTAGGCTTGGCAGTCATATGGTTTTTGGCTAATTTAAGAAACACCTAGCCACTCTCAGCCCTGGTTCCTGGGCTTGCAAAGGCATGGAATGTACCTGTAGTAGTTGTAATGGCAGAACAGCACAAATATGTCCAGGATTGTTTAGCCATATGAATATTTTTATGCCCATTATTTGTGTGACTGCATTGTAAAACAGTAATTTTTAATAGCTGAATTTTGAAAAGGCAAGTTTGTGGAGTTCTGACAAAAATCAAGTTGTAACTAGGAGCCTTGTCTTGGTTCAATGTGTACAAAAATCTTACAGCAATTACCACCAATGTCAAGCTTTCTTAGTAACTCTGGATTTTAGAGCTTATATGCCAGATAATCACACTAAATAAAAACCCAAACTGCATAAATAATTTTTATGCTGATCTGGGACGACTGGGTTTTCTCTGAGGAAATAATGTGTCGTTTCTTTCCGAGTGTGTCAGAACTACTGTAGTAGTAGTGTGTCAGGAATTGAAACTGATTATCAGTTATTGGCTGGCTACACATTTTTGCTGGATCAGCCAACTGAATGTTTTATTTATTCTGTTTTAAGGTGTGAGACCAATAAACAATCAGAGGAAGAAAACAAGGAAGCTGAGGTGAATATTTTTTATGTTAACTCCCGTTTCCAAATAGTTGGGGAAATAATTAATATATGATTGGCAATAGTGTTTCCTTACTGAAATTAATATTATTCACAATAATTTAGCTACAAAGTTACTAAAGCAAAACTATTAACAGAAGTTTTTTCCTACTTTGTTATGAAAATCTATGTACACATTTCATAACAGCACAAACAATTTGAATTTTAGGGTGACCATAATTATTATTGTTTATTTGTATTTACTACATATAATAGATCTCAGGACCACTTTCTTTTTATGTTAAACAGCAAGAATTTACAGCAAATCCTGAAGACTTCACTAGTCAAGAAGAACTGTTGGATTATTTGGTGAGTGTTAAATCTTAGCTTGCAAGATAAATTTTGAAAAAAAAAATTAAAAAATAAAAAAAGAAATCACTGGTTTGCTAAGTCCACAAAGTAGCAAGTAATGAAAGGCAAAATGTAGGCAGTCTGGTATCTAACAGATTACCATTTTGCCAGAAGGCAGGATTCAGAATAAAATGAATGTCACTGAATTTATAATATGTCTGTTAATTTTCAACTTTCTAGACATTGTTTTTGCCAAAGTATTGGTTTACTGTCAGAGGAATTATCTGCATTGAAAATTCATTTTTTTCAACTATGTCTTTGCTTCACTCCTTAGCTACATGTTTAGATAATGTGACCTTTTTAAACCTTTTTTCTCCTTTGTTTCCTTAACTGGTCTGTAATTTTCAAATGAGGAATTGGGAAAGATGTAATTCAATAATGAAAATAAGCAGAATGAAAACAAATATCAGAGATACACAGAAAGGAAAAAAGGGATTTTCAAGAAATGAAATGCAATTTGTGCATTTAAAATGGGGCTCCCCCCGACCCTGGCCCAGAGTGTCAGAGCAGCAGAATTCTGTTCAGTTGTTGAAAATGTGTATGAAGTACACATGCACAGCAGTGATACAATCAATCACAGTGGAAAACTGTTAGTTTCCTGTTGTTAAACGTATCAACAACAGTCGTGGTCTTGCACACAGAAATGATGATTTTCATAAAAGCATTGACAAGCTCTACAGAAATCTTTACTGGTAGTTGCTTGACTGATCTACTGCATGGTAATTTAGGCACTATTGACTATCATAAAATGGTTTTTTCCACTTTTTTATAGGGAATTATTAGGTACAGAGATTACACCTTGTTAATAAAACTTACATTTGTTTTGAGGCATCTTCTTTCTTAGTATGATTGTTCTCTGAGAAGAAAAGAGGACTGTTTGGAATGTGATTGGAACAGTGTTCTGTTTTGGAGAGTGAAAATCATTTATTTTTTCATCTACAGTAATTTTTTTTTTCAAAAGCTGTGTTTGTGTTTCTTGTTGTTGGATTCAAAGCTTTCCTATGTGGTGAAAAGTAATTTTACAGGTATCATTTTTGCACTTAATGTTCATATTCTGTAAAGCTGTCCAATAATTATCCATCCATACTATATTTATTTTATTACTGCATAGCAAAGATATCCTTGCCACAATTTAGTCTTCTTTTTCCACTAGCTTTTGACAAGATCTTCATTAAATATAACTTGTGCAAAAGAGGAGACAGAAATACTATTATTGTTTAAAATGTAATACAATCCCTGTTATGCTGTCACATATGAACTTAATCCTTAGTTTTTATTTTCCACTGTCTAGTATGTTTAAAGGTGTTTGTTTCTAATTCAGAAGACTTTGATCTGTTAGACACATCTGGAGTTCTGTTACTTTGTCCCCAAGAAAGTGTTTTCTGCAGAACTTTCTTGGTGTAGTCAAGAGGATGACACATGTAGCCCTTTCTGTGAGTGCTGTTGGTGCTAGAGCTTGCTTCTCTAGTAGAGCTTCACAGCTTTAAGACTGCTTTTTCCTGAGACTTTTAGGGGAAAAGAAGGTTAATGTAAGGCAAAGCAGCATGCTATTTTAAATTCAGTAGCATCCTTTTTGCTACATTCTGGAGAAATAGGTTATGACTATATTGCCTCAGGGAAGGTAAACACATTCATTTGTATGCAGGCGTCTTGGCAAGAGATCAAAATACTTAAGGAGAAGCATTATCTTCCATATATTTCCAGGCATATTTTTGTGTTCCTTTTCAAATGATTGTGTTGGGTAGCTGCATCTTCCTTCTCTTAGGATTCTCTTCCACCTTCCTCCCCCCATTTATAGGATTGAAAATAAAAACTCTATTTGCTTTGTAATTCCATCCAAGTCTGACAGAAGGGTAGAGACACAGAGAAAATGATGTTCCTGCAGGATTGTTTATAAATTTTGATACTTCAGTTTTTCTGAGGAAAAATGTTTTATGGTGGGTTGTTTTGTTTCTTTATTTTCCCCCAGCAAAGTTTTGAGATACTGAATGAAGATGATGCTTCATTTATCCTGAAAGTTACACAGACTCTCACAAGTGCACTGGTGGAATATCGTCAGCAGGCTGCATCAAACAAAGTAATGCAGATTTTGTTTTGGTTTTGTTCTACAAACCTGTAGATTGCTATGATTGTATGTTTTTATTATTATAGATAAATATAAATATATTTATATAAATAATATTTGATACATACAATAAAGCAAAAAATGCTGTGGAGACTGTCTTATAAGTTTTTCTCATTAAATGCATAAATTTTAGTAGTGATGACAGGGTAAAATTTTAGCTTTTCTGTTGTTGTTAATAGAAACTAAAAAAGCTGTCACTTATTTCCCATGCTTTTCCTTACATCTAAGTTTTTCTGTTTCTTTTGGTTTTAATTCTAACTTAAACTTTTCTTCTCTCTACTGACTTGCCTAACACTCCTATTCTGTATATCCCATTTCTGTTCCCAGGCTTTATTCACCATGCAGTCACACAACAGTGACATGAAATTTTTTTCTTACACAACTTCTGGTCCTACTCTTTGGACTATTCTTTCTGAGGTCTCATTCTTCTTCCATTATTAGAAACCCATTTTTTCCCCTTTCTGCTATTACTTGTGACTGACTTATCTTTACATAGGCTGTACATATGGAGGTGTTTTAAGTACTTCTCTGAGGCTGCTGACATGTTACAAAACAATCAAGTCCTAACTGAAATAACTCCTAACCTACAAGACATAGAGAGATATGATGGGCAGTGTATACATAGAAGTTATTAGCACTATGATTTGCAAATAAATACTTGATTTTTCAGATTTGGTAGCAGAAATACTGGTCTTTTCTTATGTTTATGATCATTCAAAATGTAGTAGCTCATTTTTCCAAGAGGTTGTCCTGATGAGATTTTAATTTTTTTTTTTTTTTAAACTTAGAGGCACTTGGATGCTGGATATAATGGAGAAGCAGCACTAGAATATTCCACAGAACAGCCTGGCCAGACTTCAGCAGATATTACTGTCTCTGACACTGGTAAAGTTAGCTTTGCAGTCTTTAATGTGGTTTTATCTTAACACTGAACCTTGCATAAATGATAGTAAGCATTTCTTCCTGCTTTTCTAAAAGCAGTGCATAAGAACAGAATAAAGCCAGAGTCAAGCAGCATAAATGAATAGGTTTCTTCCCCATCTTCTACTAATATTAGAAAGAGAAGACTATTAAAACACATAGATCCTGAAACTGTGGGATTTGGGGAGAAATTGAGTTAGCACCAACTCTGACTTCCCTGTATTCAAAGGCAACTGTTTCTAAGGAGACTTTCAAAGTCTCTTTGGCTTTTTTTTCACTTCTTGATGGAGGAGATGTTTCCTGCACATTTAGTCAAGTCAAGATGTTAGCAGAAATTTATGTCGTAGAGGATGGATAATTCTCTTTAATATCTGAATATTCCAGCTGCTTGGCCTCAGTACTTCTGTCTAATTTTTTCAAATAATCCTGGATTTCTTGGAGGTAATTTTCTTCTAATAGAAAGAAATGGCTGTTTTTCTTAAACCAAAGAAGTGCAATCCTATGCTTAGAAAGGCAAGATACCAGAATACTAGTGAAGCTACTTTCTGTGATTTTTTTTTTTCTGTAGAGTGTCAATTTTCTAGTTTTTCTATAAAGTTTAGCTCTTGAAAACCTCAATTTTTACAATGGTAATAGCAAAAATTGCAGAGACTTTGAATATATGAGATTTGAAACTTTTATTCCCTTTTTGTAAGTGTAATGGAAATAGCTTTCACCTAACTCCTTACCCTTGTTTCTCCAGGATTTTCTGTAATTGGAAAGTCTTCTTGACTCTCAGTGGTTTGAAAATGTAGCGAAGTCAGATGATAACCACACCAGTAATGCTGCTATGCCAGACTGGAAATGCTTGTTTTGAAAAGCATTATTTAGAGAAATAAGTAATGAAGGCTCTTCAGAATCCTCTTTTACTAAAAAACAGTATTTCCTTTCTTTAGACTACTCAAGCAGCCAATCAGCTAAACAGTTCTTACCAGTCAATGAAGATGAATCCCAAAACTTTTCAACAGGCTCTTTGGAAACAGCATATGAGAACAACATCACGACTGAGTTTTTGAACAGTGTAAGAAATATGAATGCTGAAGAAGTTACTGCCACCCTGCACAAAATAGCAGCATCAAATCCAGCTTTCAGAGGTAATTTGCATACACATGTAAGCACATACACATATATAAACATATGCATAACATCATTTATTAGATCTGTGAAATATTAAGGACTTATATGGGTTGAATCTGAGGTATTATGAAGGGGTGAAGGGAATTTTTTTTTCCCAACCTCTAACTTTTGCAGGATGCAGTTTAGGAACGGTAATTCAGAAGAGCTGCCTTCCCATAAAGGCACTAATAATTACTGGTTGTTTTGTTTTTTTTTTTTAATTCTTCTCTCATTTTTTGCATAGCAACATTTACATGATGAGAATCAGTAAACTAAAACCCAGCATATTGTTTTTAGAAAATTAGAATCTTATATGTGCTGTAAGAGGGAAAATGCTAGTTTTGTGAAAACCAGCAGTGAAGAATTTTTTATTTACTAATTCCTGAAAGAAGTGTACTTGCACAGTAACATAGAAATAGTAATGAATCAGAGACAAGTAGTCTCTCTTCTGCCTGCAACTTTCTAATAAGTGTCAGCTATTAAACCTTCCCACATACTGAGCCAACTACTGCTCTCTCTTTAGAGCTGTGTATGTTTCTAAGCTTCTCAGAGTGTGTTTAGAATCACAAAGGTTAAAAAAAACCACTGAAGATGAGTACAATATAGGAAATCTTAAAGTTTCCAGGGACATACTGATTGTTCTCAGTTAAGGTATTTTTCTTTTAATAAGGAAAGATCCAAAACTCATCTCAACATCTGAATGTTTCAGTACAATTTGTGTTTTTAAGTGAATTTTATTATAAAATTGCTTATTTTCTGGTTTTGTTTGTTTGCTTGTCTTTAACTAAGGAATTGATATACCAAATGTTATAAGGATCCTGACTGAAAGTGGAACTCTGAGGGGACCAAGCAATGGCAGCACACAGTGACATGGTACTTAATAGAGATAATATAGTAATGTTTACTTTCTGTAAGTTTGCTGTTTTACTTCATTTGACCTCAGTGGAGTTATTTTGTTACGTTTAAGTTTTGTACAGTGTTTTTAAAATTAAATTAATAACTTGGTTTTGATATTCTTGTTATTTATTTCTCCATTTAGTTGAAAGTTCTGTTTTGGGGAAAGGTTGTAAAGCTCATGTTCATTCTTTCTGTGTTAAAACAGCTTTTTAAAACAGCTAACTTGTTTTCTTTAGTATTATTAAATACTGTACCTTAACAGTCTGATCTTCTTGTTAGTTCTTTTACAAAGAATTATCAGCAGAATGAACTACTGCACTCAGCACTACAAACTCATCCTATAACAAATACTTGGCAGTTATTCCCTGTGGCTGCTAAGACTGACTAAAAAGCATTTGCAATCAAAAACCCTTTCCCATATCAGGGTTATGAATAGGTCTCCATATTTTTTTATTAATAAGATTAAAAGTAATAATAAAAGTCAGCACTGAAGTGAGAAGTGCCTGGATAACAGCCAATTTAGGGAGCATAGAAGCTGCAGCAATGTTAGTAGAAGTTAGGTATGTTTTGCAAATTTAGAGATATATCCCAACAGGTGTAACCAGGCTCTGGCTAAGAGGCACTGAGGTGGTGGCAGAAGTATCTTTTGTCTTTTTCACACTGCCAGTGTGAGCATGAAATAAAAGCTGGGTTATACTGTCCTTCATGCTCCTTTAACATGAACTTTTTTCCAGCTAAAGTAGTACTGGTTCTGACTGAATGTACTTGTCTTATTAAATCATGAATGACTTCTACTTTTGTAGGCGGGTGAAAAAATGTTTGAAGTGATTATAAATTAGTTTGCTTGAGAAAAATATTTTTTTAAAGTGAAGCTGTGTAATTAAAATTCACTTCCTGCTTGTGATGCTGGGTAGCATTCAGTGGTTCTAATTAAAGCTCTTCAGTTTTGCAGCCGAATACTGGTATAATTTAGACATGCTGGGGCCAGATGGTAAATGAACTTTTTAGTGTTAGCTTACATTTTTTTTTGAGATCTGGATGGAATTTGAGAATCCTCATCCTGATGGTTTCACATCTACATACCATGGAATGCAAGATGCAGTAAAACTAAGGTAACAAAGAAAGTAGTAACAAAATGTATGAGTTTTATTATATAACAAACCCAGGAAGAAAAACAGTTCATGGACAAATTAAATCACCATTTTAAAGAAACTCTGAGGAATTTCTGGAATGCGTCTAAATCTGTTCTTACCAGAGACAGAGATGGAACCAGAGTTCTTACAGTCCATTTACTTTGTATAGGAACAGTGTTAATGACTGCTTAATGAAGGTGAACTTAATCAGTAAAAATTCTGAATTCTGAAAATAAAAATAGAAACATCTTTTTCCTGTTTGTTTTCAAGGTGCAGAACAATTTTTGTATTAAAATAATAAAATCAGATTATTCAGCTGTTGTAAATGGCTGTCTCTTGAGACAGCTTCTTTTTGCTCTTACTGTGGAATCATTCCAAATAAAGTTACAATAAAGTTGAAATAACTTGGATTTGAGGTGGATTTTTTTTGCTTGGGTGCAGGAGGAGCATGCTGAAAAAGAAAGTCTCCTAAATCTGTAGTACAGTGACATAAAATGGTTGAATGGTATGCTGCAGAGTGCTGCTGTACCTCTCAAAGACAGCTGAGAAACCTGAACTGCATAAAAGTCACCAAGTATATGCTTCCAGAAACATTTTCAAAGAACACAGTCCATTCAGCTGTACAATTATTTTTATTTTTTCTTTCTTACCTGGTACAAATAGAGGCTGAAAAAGCATTGTATTATTTTGTTCTTGTCCACCTCTGTTTTGTGATGGCTTGGCGTATTTGTTTCAAAATATATTTTAATGCTTTACTTCTGCCAGTACTGCAACGTAAGGAAAAAAAAGGCATTATCTTTACTGATAATATTTAAATAATGCTGTTGGCTTTATTTAATATTATACATTTTTGGTTTCTCACAATAACAGCAAGGCAGACTTCTGAGGTGACTAGAGAATTAACAGAATTAAAAGTCAGGCAATAACAAGAAAAATTAAACCAAGAGAAAATTAATTTTCTGTAAAGCTTCATCTAGGTTTTACACATTTTATTGAGATCAGAGACCTTTGAGGAAATTATTTTTAACAAAAAGTTGCAGAACTCCTATTCCTCACAGAAGGCAGAAAGGGGAAGGGGAAAGGTGTTCAGAGGTTAATTGACAAGAAGTAAAAAGTTTAGAGGTTGTTGCTTCCTGGATCTCCCAGGGTTTTGCACCTTCTTTCTGATAGGGGAATTCATTACCCCTTTGGAGCAGCAAGCTTTATCTGGGTACACGTGTACAAAAGTGTGTAGCGTGCCTTGTGGTTTATATGTGAAATAATAACCTCTTATATTCTTCACTGGAAGAATCACCAAATCAAGTAGCTTGGAAAAGGCCTCAGATCAAGCCTAAGCCATGACCCCATACAATCATGTCTGCTGAACTGTGGCACTCCTGCCTTTCCTTAAACAGCTGCAGGGATGGTGACTCAGTCAATGTCCAATCACCCTTTTCAGTGGAGAAATTCCTCCTGATGTCCAACCTAAACTACCCTTTAAACATTTTAAGGCTGTGTCCTCTCATGCTGTTGCTGATTGCCTGGGAGAAGAGGCCGACCCACACCTGGCTACTCTCTCAGGTGGTTGTAAAGAGTGATAAAGGCCCCCCTGAGCCTCCTTTTCTCCAGGTTAAATAACCCAGCTCCTCCAGCTGTCTCTCACAGCACTTGTGCTGATCTCTAACCAGGGTGCTGGTTATTATGAATGCTTTCTTGTCTGTTGTGGTGCTGGAGCAGCTGTGCTTCAGGGGGAGCACATCCTCACCGAACCACAGAATAAACCAAGGTGGAAGGGACCCGCAGAGATCACCGAGTTCAGCTCCTGGCCAGGGGTCTATCCTGCACAGGATACCCCAGGAGTAACACCATGAGCCTTGTACAAACTCCTTGAATCCAGTGCCCAAGCACCCTCTGGGTGAGGAAACTTCTTCCATCCAGCCTATACCTCCCCTAAGACAACTTCAGACCATTCCCTCGGGTGCTGCCCACTGGTTGCCACAGAAATGAGATCAGTGTCTACCCCTCCTCCTGCCCTCCTATCCCAGCCCTATCCCAGCCGAAGCCGAAGTCCTGGCGCTGTGTTCCCGCCGGGCAGGGGACACCGGCGGGATGTCCTGGCGCTGTGTTGCCGCCGGGCAGGGGACACCGGCGGGATGTCCTGGCGCTGTGTTGCCGCCGGGCAGGGGACACCGGCGGGATGTCCCCGGGGCCGCCCCGCCTGCAGGGGGCGCCAGCGCGCGCGCGGCCGCGGCGGAAGCGCGCGTTCCCCCGGCGCGCGGGGCGGGCGCTGGCGGCGCCGCTCACGTGGCGGCCGCTTCCGGGCAGGCGCTCGGCGGGGGCGGAAGCGGGGCTGGCGCTGCCGCGCGCGTGGTTGGTGAGTGAGCGAGCGGCCGCGCGCGGAGGAGCGGGAGGAGGCGGACGAGGAGGCGGATCGGGATCCCGAGCCCGGTGCGGTCCCTGTCGGTGCATCCCTGCTCGCCGGGGCCGCGGCGCTCGCCCGGCCCCTGCGCCAAGGGCCGCCCGCCTTTTGTGCGACCCGCCCTCCCTCACGTTCCTGCGCCAGGGAGGCGGCGGGAAAAGCGGGAGCCGCCGCGGCGCGGGCCGCGCGCCGCTCCCGGCGAAACCGGCGGCATCGGCTCCGCTGCGCGCCGCCGCCCCTGCCCCACCTCCCCCGGCGGGTTCCCCCCGCCGCCGCTCCCGCCTCGCCCGCCGCTGCCGGGGCTCCCGGGGGCCGAACGCGCGGCCTCCCCGGCGCCGGGCCGGCACTGACGCGCCTTTATTTGAACGCCTCGCAGAGCGACTGGAGCGGGGCGGAGGGAAGCGGCGCTCGGGGAACGAGCCGAAGGATGTCCCGGGACGCCGAGGAAGGCAGCGTGACGGCCTAGACCCGCGGGAGGAGCGGCCGCTGCGGCGCTCGGGTACGGCGTGCGCGGCGCGGGTCGGGCGGTGCGCTGCGGTCCGGTCCGGTCCGGGTGGCGGCGGCGGGGGATGCGCGGAGCTGATCGCCTGTAAGTATCGCTGTGTCCTGTGCCGGGAGAGGGCTCGCCCGAGGGAAATCCTTATCAGATTGGAGGAGTTAGCTAGGGCGTGTGCCTTCGGGTTTCTCCGGATTTTCCTGACTGAGCAAGGTAATGAGGTTCCTTAAGGATGCCGCTTGAGAGCTGCGAGGGAGTGAAACCAGAATCATTTGGTTGGAAAAGAGCTCCACGATCATCGGGTCCAGCCTGTAACCGAATATTTTCTCTGAGCCTGAGGTGAGGGTGCCTGAGCAACATCTGAAGTGGTGTCTGAAAAGTGCTGCATGCTGCTTTATGTTTAAGGAAGCCTGCATGGATTGGAGGTTGTTTTAATGCTTTGAGTTGTAAAACCGTGTTAGTGCTTAACTGTTAGGTGCGCTTAGCTCAGTCCTGTTGGAGCAGGGCTAGGTGAAAATACAGAGTTACAGCTTAGGGTTGGAAGGGACCTCTAAAGATCATTTAGTCCAGTCCCCCTGCCAAAGCAGCATAACCTAGAGGAGGTGACATAGGAATGAATCCAGGTGGGTTGGATTGTCTCCAGAGACCTTCCTGGGCAGCCTGTTCCAGTGCTTTTATACCCTCGAGGTAGAGCATTTCTTCTTCGTGTTGAGGTGTAGCTTCTTGTGATTTAGCATATGGTCATTATTCCTCGTCCTGTTGCTGGGCACCACTGAAAACAGTTTGGCACCATCCTCTTGGTACCCGTCTTGGGGAAATTTAAATGCATTAATGAAATGCCCTCTCAGTCTTCTCCAGACTAAACAGGCCTAGCTCCTATAGTCTCTCCTTGTAGGATGCAGTTTGTGTCGAAGGCAGTTGTTTCGGCAAGAAGTTTTATTGAAATGGTTGCATACTTTCATCAGCTGAATAGAGTTTGCTTGATGTCTTTTTACATAGCCACTGTGGTGTTTACATGACTTTGATTTTGTAAGGATTTTATCTTTTGATATAATGTGGGATATATGAATTGGAAATGGGTAGGCTTAGATTACCAGTTATTTCCAGAATATTTATTGTGAGGTAAGCTGTGCTGCTTTTAGTAGGAGAAAGGATATTTTACAAGCCTCCCACTTTAAAAGAACTTAATTGACTCCATTCGGGTATGTGCACACCTGTATTGTGAAGTTTTTATACTGATTGGGAGCCAGACATCTACTCTTGTAAAAGCAAGCCTGGTAAGTGGTGATACCTTTTACATCAAAAGCTGGTAGCTATTTCTATATATCAAGTAGTGTAATTCTTGTAATTCTTTCCTAAGAGATTCATATGGTAAAAATCAAACATTTATAAAGCCATGGTTGTTATAGTTGGACACTAAAGGACCTTTTTATTTTGGCACCAGGCTCCAAGTTTTTTAAAAGCATTTTGAGTTGATAGATTACTTATGCCAAATTTGTGCTTCAGTTACAGTAGTCTTGCATGTAATTTTTTAACCTAGTGTGTGAAAAGCAGAAATTAAGTTGTGGCCAAATGTTGGTGTAATCAGTTGTTTAAATTGTTTTAAAATAATAGAAAATGACAGTTTAAAACATTCTTTAATTATTATCCTGTTGATGTGTATATGAAATACTCTAGTGCAGCACATATTTCATCTTGAAGTCCATTGGGAAAATCAGCTAGGAATGATGATCACATCCACCAGAAGAGAATCATTGTTTGGATATTTTATTTAGAAATTTCTGGGTTTAGTCAATTGTATTGTTGAGGTTTTTGGCTTGGGTTTTTGTTGATTCGGGGGTTTTTTGTGTGGGAAGTGGATGATGGTTTTTTGGGGATTTTTTTTGAGAGGATTAAATAAAGGAATTTGTAGTGTAGTTTGTTTGGGAGTTTTTCAGTGTGTTTATTTTTTTCTAACTTGATAGAATTAAGAGTACTTCAGTATCAAAACAGAACAAAACCATTTAGAAACTTATGGGGGTTTTAATTTCTTTGCGTTACCTATATTTCAGAAGGTTTGTACAGCTTACAAGTTTGTGGCTCAGATACCTCATTTCTTATGCCTTATTAAAAGTGTCTTAGTTTTCCATTCTTTTTCCTCTGTAATTGCCTATTTGACCTCTTCTCTCCCTGCTACTTCTAGTTATTTTTAAATGTACAGACTGGATTTTTCAGTGTGTAGTGGAAGATTCCTTAGGTGTTTTATATCCTTTTATTGGTGAAGGCTTATTTAAACCTACAATTGTACATGTGCAAGCTGTGTTCTGTTTGGGATGGACTTGGTAAGCGATGTACAATTGAAAGGGAACAGTTTGCTGAGCTTCTTGGCTTGAGAAGAATCAACTAAGTTACTTTGTTGACAGGAGGTTTTTAAAACCAAGTCAGCAACTTAACTCTTGATAAAGCAGTGGCAGATGCAGATATCTGGATGCTTTGTAATGAAGTAGTTCTCAGAGCCGGAGGAGCAGCAGAATGTTTTCTGGACACTGGAAGAACAGCTGCATGAAATCAGTCTGCATGTCTGTTTAGTCTAGCATCTTGTCTCAGGAATAGACTCATTTATGCATAGACAAAAGAATAAAAACAGTAGCTATTTTTAGGAGGTTGCTGCTCTTTGGTGGGAAAACTACTTTTGCTGTGTGTTTAATCAAATTCTCTTTTTGCAGAGAGTCAGAATGACTAAAAAAAGGAAACGTCAGGAAGATTTCCAGAAAGTGAAATTAAAAGTTGGGAAAAAAAAGCCTAAACTAGAGAATGCAACTGATACTACCTTCAAAACAAAGGCCATACAAATTCCTGAGCAGCTTAAAGAAGATGGGGTGCTTCCTACGCAAAATAGAAAACTTAACATAAAGGTATGCTGTGATATTACATTCTGTAATGACAGAAGATTGCTTGCCTTTTATCTAGATTTTCTATGTTTACTGCAATTTGGGAAAAAACATTTGTTTTAAAAAAGTAAATGCAGCAGGCTATCTGAATGCAGCCCCATTTTTAAAGAATCTTGTGTTTCTCTGGGGGGTGGATTTGTTTTCCTTCCTTTGTGTCATCTTCCATCTCTTGAAGCTCTTTGCTTAAACTGAAGAAAGCTATTAATGCTGAGGTTTCATAGTTCTACTTTTGAGAACAAGAGTGAGAGGACTTGCCTTTGGTCATCCCTCTGAGTCAGTAGGGTTGTGCATGATCTTAAGAATGAGACCTAAAGGACAAGTCATTATATCTTGTTTTTCCTATCACTGAATTCTGATCATTTGTTAATTGTTGTGCTATGAATGTTTGTTCTAAACACATTTTGCCATTATGAACATTGTACATTTTAAAAGTATTCTGTGTTTTTAAGTGTGTATGAAAAATGTGCAGAAAATACGTGGAGGGAGTTTGAACAGCTTAAAGTAATAACGATGACAAGTGTATGTGTTTGTTTCCTTATAGGATCTGCTCTCACAGATGCATCACTATAGTCCTGGGGTTAAGCATAATGCACTGCTTGGACTCAAAGAACTCCTGTCTCAGTATCCCTTTGTAATTGATGCACACCTTTCCAGTATAATAAGCGAGGTGGCAGCTGTGTTTACAGACAAGGATTCCAGTGTCAGAGGAGCAGCTGTTCACCTGCTGCAGTTCTTGGCTTCGAGAATAAGAGCGGAACAGATTGCTCCATTTTTCCCTTTGGTAAGTGCCCATCTCTCTAGTGCCATGACTCATATCAGTGAGGGAATTCAGGAAGATTCATTGAAAGTCTTGGACGTTTTATTGGAAGCATACCCAGCTCTTCTTACAGACCGCAGCATTATATTGTTGAAGAATTTTGTAGAGCTTATTTCTCACCAGCAACTCTCAAAAAGACTGAAAAGCAGGGATAAACTTTCCTGGATGCTCTCCGTTAACCCAAATCGCAGAGTAACTTCTCAGCAGTGGAGGTTGAATGTACTTACCAGGCTCAAGAAGTTTCTCCAAGCAGTGGTAGATGCATCCAATGATACAGAGGATGAAGGGCTTCAAGAGCAGAAGGACAGCTCTCATTCTGTGAGGAACCCAATATGTATTAGTTGGAAGCTCCATGCAAATAATCAGCAACATATACAACTGTTTGAAAGTGGTGGCTTACGACCAAAGATCAACTCATCATTTAGACTGAGGTGAGAAAACGTTAACTAGCTTGGGGATTAATGTCAACTGTGTGATTGCAATTCATATTTTTGTGGGTTTGCCCCTTCCCCATATTTTAGGACACTTAGTGTAATGTGTATTCTTACTACAGAGGCTTGAAAATACAGAAATTCTCAGCAGATAACTGTGTTACTGTATATAATGAACTTTTCCATTATAAAGTCTTTATTTTGTGCTATTAATAATAATTTTGGATTACCATCTCTTTTGGGATATTTTTTGGAATGCAAACTGACATTGACTTATTGCAGGATGTTGAACAGATGTAGTGGCAAGAAGGCAAATTTCTTTGCATGAAATGTAAGCTTGTTTGTGATAATGAATTTTACTGAAATTTTGTGCTTTTACCTTCAAGAGTCTGTCATAAGCTTAGGAGTCTATCTATGACTCTAGTTCCTCTTAAAAAGGATAGCAGGATGTGTCTGGTGGTATGAAGTTCTTCTGAGTTTCCAATTCTAGATATTTTAATCACTTCACCAGTTTATATATTCACTGTAGATGAAAGATGTCTTGGCTGAGACATACTGATGAATATGAAAGAAAGTGTAGTGTGCTTAGTCATAGAAAGGTTTGTGTGGGTTTCTGTAGTACTCTAAACAGATGTGAGCTGAAGTTAAGGGAGAAATAAACAACTGTTTTGATTTTCTTCCTCCTCTCTGATTGATCCACTAGAGGGGAACCTCCCCCTTCACTTTATGGTACTTTTTGAACATTGGCTTCCTCATGCGCATTACTGTGGATGTTACATACCTTCTGGCTGGAAACGTGAAATGGTGACTAAAAATGGAAGCAATTTAGCTGTTACACAGCTCTGTTCCCTGTAAGCATTAAGGTGGTTTGAAGAGAAACCACAGTACTTGTTTTACTGCAGGAGAAGACAAAATAAGAGGTATAAAGCAGTTATACCAAATTGATCTAGGAAGTCAGTGGCAAAAAAGGGTATAAAACCCACTGCCTACTCCATTATAATGTCCATCTTATATCTTTGAAGGGCAGAAGAAGAGAATACCACAGTGTTGACCTGAATTAGCAGGTGGTTTCTATCTCTGTCAGGGAGAGACATCCATTCCTGCTCTCTCCTAGACTTCCTCTTTGGAAGTAGTGTATTACTTATGGTAGGTATAAGCTAAAAATTAAGCTAAGTAAGAAGTGCAGCTTATTCTCCTAAAGGTGTTGTCAGCATTAGTTTTCAGTCATGACCAGCAGGATCTGGTGCAGGTAAAATTTTAGCTGGCAATTAGGCTGGTGAAGCCCCCTTGAGACAGGGGAAAGGTACAGTGCTGAGCCCAGAACTGTCCTTTTGAGTTCATCTTTGCAGTCAGAAGTGCACGATTGTGGACCACTGTGTATCAGAGGATGCTTGTATTGTGCCCTGGTATATGGTGTATGGTGTATGACGTACCAGCCCCTTAATAGCTGAAGATGCATTGTATCCAAGGTCTAGGAAAATAAACTTTACGTCTGGTGTCACCTGAATTGGATTCTGCTTTTCTGAGGAGCTAGATTTTGGTGAAACATCGTGATACACTTCTGGTTATAAATACTTAAAAAAGATATTTGCAAGCATGAGGAGGAGCCCGAAGAATAGAAGGAAACATGCCTGGAATCCAAGGCGAGATTGGCAAAACAAGCTGATGGCAGCAGAAGAATAGAAAGGGAAGAATCATCTGCTGAAGGTACTAAAATGTTCTCATTTTATTGCATTTATGCATATTTTTGGTGTATTAGTTTTTTCACAAAGGGCCAGTACAGCTTGTTTTAGTGACTATGTGTGAAGTTCCAATAGTGAAGAGTTGTGGTGGTTTTTGTATTTTACACCAAAATAATTTTTGATGATCTAAAGGTGTCTGTCACTTCCAATCCCAATTATTGCCTTTTACAGGCATTCCCGGGCCTTTGCTATGGCCACTGCTGCAAGGACTGAAATTAGTTGTAATAAGAGGTGCAATACTCAGTGTGTGTGTTTAAAGTCAAATAATCAAGTCTAGGACTAGCTAAGGGTAATGAGTTGACCAAACCATAAGTAACTATTTGCAGTGTGTGTATTGATGGTCTTGTCACTAATACTGAAAGTTTCAACTTTGTTCTTTAACGAGCAGGCTTCCAAACAACATAACAGTATGCTAAATGTTTAAAGTTCCTGTATCTATTTTATCTTGCAAGCTCATTGGACAAGGCTGACATGTCACTGATAACCTAGTAATTATGAAATGAGATTTTCTGAATCAGTTTGCAGTTATTAGTGTTTAATAAAAATAATAGCTTCTGAGCTTGGAATGCTGGGTGATAGACTTCATTATCTTCTGTTGTGTGCTAGATTTTCCTAGTGTTTATAAATCAAAAATTGCAGTGTATTAGGAAATTGTTAGAATGTATTCTCTGCATTATGTGCTGACTCTGCTGCTTTTTGCATCAAACTCATTTCAGGTGTGGAAAACCAGAAAGCCTTCACAACTCAAATGTGGTGGTACCAAGACGTGTTTTTTAATTTTTTTTTTTTGTTACTGGAAGAGAGAGTTGAGCTTCAGATTCTGCTGAAAGAGGACAATATGAAGCTGCAGAGAAAAGCTTGCAGAAAAAAGTTACCTGAGAGCCTGAAATGGAAGATGAAGCATAGCCAATAAATACGTACATGTGCATCAAAGAGAAATGGAAAATGCAGTTCACTCGGTGTCTGTGTGTTTGCTGCATTTGGCAGTGCGCACAGAAAAGGAGGACAAGTAACCTGGCTTAAACTGCGAGCCATAAAAACTTCCAAAGACTTTCTGTTTTAAAGAACAGCAAGTTGTTTCCTTATTTTCTGTTTCTTTTATGCGTCCTTGACTTCCCTTTGCTGTATTCCTGCTGTCTTCTGTCATATGACAGATATTTACACAATTTTTGTTTGTTTGACCCTGCTGTGTGAAAATGCTGGTATTTTAAAGAAAAATGACAGCTTAAGGGGTACACAAATATCTTGCAGCTCCTTTCAGTAATATTTCCTTTTGATATAAAGGTAATATGCTTTGCAGTATATCCAAGAGTCACCCTACCACTCTAGAGTAGTGATAACAGGTATGTGACAGAGTAATTACATCAAACCTGCCCAGGTCGAGTGAACCTGTATTGCTAAGGATAATGTAGTAATCAAACAAATGCTGGGCAGATTACTGTAATACTTTGTCATCATCTGTTACTGGCACTTAAATTTTATTTTACACTTCTATTGTTAACCCTGAATATGTGGAGGGATCTTATCTTAGGAGATAGGGGCTTCTTCTGCAGGGGTACATGAAAGCTGTAAGTATTCCTACCTGAATGCTTTCAGCAGCTGGGAGGAGTATCTCTTTTGGCATAAATTCTTCCTTTTTCCATTCCTTGTTTCAGAAAAGTGCTGAAATAGTTGTGGGTGTTATAGTTCTGTAGGAATCTTCCAGTATGAATTACCAAACTTCTCAGGTTTCATGCACTATTCACTTTTTAATTAGCAGATTTTTGTATTCCGTAAATAGATTGCTGGAATTCCAGAGTTCTGTAATATCAGGTATTTTTTTTAAAAGAAATTATTAAAGACTACTACTTCTGAACTCTTCCAGTCAATTACTGAAATTTCAGACTTCATCTGAGAGCATAATCCTGTCACAGCATAGCATTTACAGGACAACCCCACTTTTTCAATGAGATTATAGTCTTGGTATCAACAGGATTTAGAATTCATTGTGCTTGTAGCTGAAAGATGGGATTTGTCTAATTTTGTATTTGAGATGACTGAGAGTTAAAAAGCCTAAGATAGGACCATTCACCTTAAACTCTTTCTGGTCTGAAAGAAACTGGTGTCTACTGCAGTGCCTGCACCACAGAAAGGAAATAAGGCAACAAAACAGACAAATAAACCAAATGATATTTAATGGATATATTGGTTGCTGCAGTTAAAGCTAAGCTTTATAAAATTTTAACTTGTTTGGTAATCATAGTAAGCAATAAAGTAAAGAAGATTTTTTTTTTTTTAAATCATCAGATATATTTCCATTTATCCCTTTTATTTTGTGCTGGATATCTAAATTCTCTCCGCCATTTTGCCTTCATTGAAAAATAGCTTGTATTTGTTTCATACTTTTTTTTTATTCTTTCTCCCTGTTCCTTTTACATGTCATTAATACCTGGGTTTGTTTTGGTTTAGTAATTTTCTTGATAACACCGATATTAACTAGAGAGAAATGGCAGAATACAATTTTATCTTATTATTTGTATTATAGGTGGTGGCAACAATATGTAGCCTCATAGAAGGATGTAACTAATTGGATAATTTAGAAATTCCTAGGGGAAATTGCTTTACATCTTCAATATGAAATGAAAATATTTGTAAACAAAACTTCTGCAGGTCTGTGGAAAGATTTTCAGTTCCTATTTTGAGTGTATATGTAAAAAAAAAAATGACTTGAAGATCATCACTGAAATAGAAAGGAGTTTAACAGGAGGTTCAATGTGTTAATTGTATGTATGTTAGGAAATGAGAATTATGATAGGAATTCCTTGCTGTGAATTAGGAAACAAAATCATAATGGAAAACAATTTCACAGATGATCAATTGAAACGGTTATTGCCTTATTTTAAGGAATCTGTACTCCTTAAAATTAACAGGAGTTATTCAGGGTTTTAGTTCTTTAAAGAATCTTCTTTTTGAATTGGATGCAAATTACTTGAATTTATCTCGTAGCAGAATTGGGTCATATCTGCTGATTATCCCTTCAGAGACACAAAGTGTTTTTTGAGTGGGGGGAGGAAAAAGTTTATTTTCTTGATTTCTGGCAGATATTATTTGAATTTAAACTATATTTTAGTTTTAATTTTTTTTTATTTCATTATCAGATAATTTTCTGTTTAGTCACTTTTCAGAGCTTAATAGCTAAACATCAGGTGGGAACCAAAGGTATATTTTTACAGGAACATTTTTTTCCCACATTTAATATGAAAAATATTGTGTTTATTATAGTTGGAGTTGACTATGAACTGTAATAAACCTCATGCATTTGACAATACCTTGTAGTCAGCTTCATTATTTTGCTTTAATGAGCTTAAAAGGGTTTTTTTATTATTTTGTTGTGCTGAATATAATTAATTCCTTCCTGTTGGTTGAAGGTGATAGGCTAATGCATATAATATTTCTCCATTTCATAGACTTTACATATAACAATGGGGAAAGAAATACTGAAATCTAACAAGTTGTTAAAGAGAGGGAGACTTGGGAGCAGGTTTGTTGTAGATGGTTTGAATTCCCTTTTTTCCCGTATTGAAATCTCTAGCAGGAAAGCCAGCAAATATTTAATGTGTTAAAAAAGTAACTTTTCCCATTATTCAGAAAACAGGAAAGTAGTGGTATTACTGTAATCTTCTTTTGAAAGGTGTGATCTTTTATCTTTTTATGCTTTTTTGCTTTTGTTGTTTAGGTCTCTGACAAGTGTAATGGACAGTGCAGAAAAAGGCCTGTCCTCGGCAGAAAACTTAAAAGGTTTTATTGAGATAATAATTCCATTACTGATTGAGTGCTGGATTGAAGCATCTCCTGCACAATCAGCTCCCATTCTTGGAAACCTTTTGGAATCAGAATCTCAGCAGCTTATGCAGCAAGTTCTTAGCATTATACATTTATTGTGGAAACTCACAAAGCGACATGATGAAACATACAAAATGGTAAGGGAGAAATGATCCTTGGCATAATGATGACAGTTCATTTTGTTTTGATAAGAAACCAGTGGTTTGGTGATTTGAAGTAGCGAAGATTCTTTGTTTAGAAAAAGCCTAGGTGTTGAGTAGATGAATCTGGATTTTGTTGCCTCTTACTGTGGGAATGAATCTGTTGAACTGAGCCATAAGTTCAGTAAATAGTCTCTAGGAATCCTCCTTGACTACAGCACGAAAACTTTGAAACTGGAAGTGATATTGGAGAAGGAGGAGCATTTTGTCTCCCAGATAACCTCTAGAATATAAATTGGAACAAATTGTAGAATGGGGTTGTTTGTTCCTTGTTTTCGTGTGTTGAATAATTTCATGGGGGTAATAGTGGTCTGAGATCTGTAATTGCTTGGTGCACTCTGTGTTGCTGTGTCATGATTGGTAGGATCATAAGACATTAGATCAAAAAGGATTTTAGGAAGTATTCTCTGAAGTTTTGGGGTTTTTTTTCCCAACTTATTTTCTCCATCTTTTATTTAGATAACTAAATTGCTTTTTTGGTAACTTTTGCTGCTTTTCCAAAAATCTTGCAAATTGGAAAAAGAACCCAATTTCCATTTTGGCTGTTGAGTAGTTGGAAGGAATGTCTTGCCAGCTTTTGGTTTAACCTGTATGTAGGACTGTAGGCCCTTTTGCTAAATGGAAAGCTACAGATAGGGTAATTATTGGAAAACATTTGTGAAATCATTACATTAGATCAAAGTTACCAAACAAATACAGCCTTGAGGGATGGGTTCAGTGTGTCTGAGCAAAGCACACTTATTCTTTTTCGTTCATCTTTTCTAGAGGCTCTTTTGGAAGTGGGCAAAAAGCAGACACTTGACCTGGTAAATTCCTGTGGCAGCTTCCTGTCCCTAGCCTTTTTCTGAAGGATCTTGCAGAGCTGCTGCCCTTAGCAATAGGGTGCCTGTATTTTGGTCACATGAACGTTACACTCTGTCAAGATATGAACTGGTTTGGCTACATACAGTTGGATTATGGCCTTAAATTATTTGTGGGGAGAAAAAAAATCTGAGGTTCATACAACTTGTTTTTTTGTGGAGCAAATTTCATTGTAAATAAATGGTTTGTTTTCTCTTTATAGTTACCTTTATATACAAAATGCATTCAAATGGCTCAGTTTGAAAATGAAAGCTTTGCTTATTTAATAGCCCTTAGGCTTACAGGCCAAAGTGGTTATTACAGTCACTGTGAAAAACCACTCTGAATATGCTTGGTAGAAAGCTATTGATCTTTGAAATAGTTTAATGGCCATTCTCTGTTCTTAATAGTTGAATATCAAAAAGGTTATCCTGCCTGATCAATTTGATAGCAATGCAGGCTTTTTTAGTTCTGAGCTCTGCTGGACACTTTGTGGAATGGTGGCTGTCTGCTAACCTGCAAAGCAAAATTATTTTAAAATACTGAATCATATTTCTGTAAGAGTGGTCTTTGTACCAGAAAACGTTTTGTCAGTGGGCTTTCAGCCGCAAGAACATTAATGATAGGGAAAGATCAAAGAAGTATTGAAAACTCAGGACAGTCATTGCAAGTTAAACAGAGTCCACTCTGATTTTTAGAACCCTAATAAATTGATAAAAAAGTACTTTCATTCAGATCTGTAACTCAGTTTAGTACTGCATATAAAATACATAAATATGTGCTAAAAATACAGTGGTTCAGTTAGGATTACGTGTTGTTGCTCAGACTTACCTTACAGCATCTTGTTATTCCCTTGTATTGTGGACCTTCAGGCACAGCACTTGAAAGTAAAGGTGTATAAATGACTTGCAAACAGAAGCTAAAGTTCCTGGTTTTATTGACTCCAGTAATGAATTTTGGAACATAATTGCCTGGATTTATTTAATTTACTACCGTGTTTTTCTGTCTATCATTTGCTTTCCTTAACAGGAGCTATGGCTTCGAATGAATTACCTTGTTGATTTCAAGCACCACTTCATGCGTCATTTTCCTTATTCTTTACAAGATACAGTAAAACACAAAAAGAAAGATCCATGCAAAAGGTAATAATAAAATCAATGTCATGTAGCAGCTTTTAATTTCATAAGAGAAGTGGGACAATATGACTTATGTGCTTTTTCAAATATTAAGTTTTTAATGATGGGAAAGAAAACTTTTTATTGCCTGTTGCTTGAAGATCTGTGGAAATGCTGTTATAGGAAGGCTGCATTGCTTCAAATTGAGAAGTTTTAGTTGTTTTTTGTAAAAGTATTGTATAAGAAGTCTGAATAGATCAAGTAGAAAAGTAAGTGCTGCCTTAGGGAGATGGAAGTATTTTATTCAACTCTTCATCTGGAATTTGCATATTGCTAAATGGTGGTTGTTTTAGGCTGACTGGTTTCATATTTCTGCATGTTTTCTTCAGCTAACTGTTGAATTACATGAAACATAATTCAAACATTCTTTTCAGCTGTATATAGTCTCCTCTAGTATTACGGGGCTGGGTAAGCGCAGCTAAGAGGGGAGATGGGGCACACTGTGGCTGTCCTGTAGGGCAGTGCAGTATTGGAGCACGTTTCTTCACTATTGAGCTGTCAGAGCAGATGCACCAATCCTGTTTTGGTACAGGCCAGTAGTAAGTTGTCTCCTCTTTCACCTCCCAGATGTGAGGCTAAATTCATACTAAGGTTGTTCTGAAGTCATTCTGCGCCTTTGCAGTCTTTGTAGAACACTGGTATATGTACAAGGGGTATCAGCTGGTGTCCCTTTTTCTTTCAAAAATAATTTTTTGAAATCTTTCTGTTCTTTCTCCCTCCTCCCCTTAGCAACAGGAACTGTATGAAATCCTCAAACGACATAGACCACCTTTTACTGAATTTAACCTTGTGTGACATAATGGTTTCGTTAGCAAGCACTTCAACACTTCAGACGGACTCTGGTTGGCTGGACATGATAAGGAAATTCGTGACAGATACTCTTCAGGATGGCAGCAAGTTGAACAGCAAGCAAGTGAACAGATTGCTTGGGGTGACTTGGAGACTAATGCAAATACAGCAAAACAAGGGTAAGATGAGTAGTTTATGGAGGGCAAAATTATTCACCAACAAAGCTTGAGTTGTTTTAGTGTTTTGAGGTCTGCATCTTACATTCTCAGTTGTTACATCATAATGTATTTTGTCATAGAGGTAAAACGAATTTCTTGGTAATATCCCTACATGTAGCATTGGAGACTTTATTTTTTGAATACTGTTAGATTCATACTGTTGATATGCAAAGTTTGAATGTATTTGTACCTGTTTTCTGGTTTTGCTTCTTAAGAAACTCTTATAAATCTAAGACTAGCTTTATATTGAAAAGTAACTACTAGGCTGTAGAGATGCATGATGCTTTAATATCCCAATCCTTATTTAAAGTCATTAACATAGCTGATAGACTCTCCTGAGTACTGTAAAATTACCATTTTAGTTCTGTGATTATGTGAAATGCCACGGTACTTTGGATGGAAGCTGCTGTTGAGTATTTTCCAAGGTGTTTGATTTGAATACTTTTCAAAGAGAAAACATTTAAGTTATGACTTGCAGAACCAGTCCAATATTTTAGCTTACTTTTTTCTTTCATTTCAAGTGCTACTTGGTTGTATTCCAAATGAGACCTTGGATATAGAACTTCAAGAAAGGACTTGATCAGTAAACAGAAAAGTGACAGCAGTCTTCTATGTTTTATCAGTGTGATAGAAATGAATTCCACATCCAGGCAGTTCATAGAGAAGTCCTTAGCAACAGATACAATTGTTAGAGTTGTAAAATGAAAATATGTCAAATGTCCCTCAAATACATTTTGGCAGTTATATTTCCTGCCAAATCCATTTTAATTGTCTATTCCCATGTCCCTGGTGACAAAGGTAATAACTGCTCATTCCTGTCTGCACTTCAAATGTAGCTTTGTGTTGAAGGCAAATAATAATAATTCAAAGTCAGAGCCTAATACACCACCTGTGCTAAGGCAGAGGAATTGCTACTCAGGAAAGTAGCTCCCAAACACTTGTTAGAGTGTTAGATCAGATACTTCAGGCCTTTCTTTGTAATGAAACATTGATTTTGTTTTTTTTACTTTGCCAAACTTATACCAAATAGTGGATAATGGCTTGTGTTTTCTACCCAAAGTGGCCATTTTAGTGTAATCATTTTCCTCAGGAATCTAGAAAAAGCTGAGCTTTAAAAAAGTTACAATGAAATCATGAAAGATTATTATGTATGGATCTTTTCTGCTGGTCCTGTGAAAGTTCAGTGTGAAATTAGTTACCTCACAAAGCTGTGTCTGTTTGTGTGGATGGTTTATCTCACCCCTTCAAGATAATTCTTGTGCAGTACTAAAAACATGACTAGATGTTAGATTATAATTAATCTACCAGCTGTAGAGGAGATACAGCTTTGACATACTGGAGAAACAGGAGAATGGTTCAGAAAGAAGTGCAAAGTCCTGCACGTGGAGAGGAGCAAGTCCATGCACCTGTACATGCTGGGGGATGAGCAGGTGAAAGCAGCATGGCAGTAAAGGACCAGGGGTCCTGGTAGAGCCAGCACTGGGCCCTTGTGGCAGAGAAGCTCAATGGGTCCTGGGCTGCATTAGGAGTGTTGGCAACAGGTTGAGGGAGGTGATCCTGCCCCTTTGCTTTGTGGCCACTCCTGGAGTAGTGTGTCCAGTTTGGGGCTCCCCAGTACAAGAGTGGCATGGACATACTGGTGAGAGTCCAGCAAAGCCTGTGTAGGTGGTAAAGACACTGGAGCATCTCACCTGTGAGGAAAGGCTGGGTGAACTGGAGGTGAGAAGATTCAGGAAGCATCTCATCAATGTATGTAAATACTTAGAGGAGGAGTGCAAAGAGGAGGGAGACAGACTCTTTCCGTGGTGTCCAGAGACAGGACAAGCAGTGGGAACAAACTGGAACACAGAAGATGCTGTCTGAACGTGGGGAACACCCTTTCCACTGTAAGGCTGATCAAGCAGTGGCACTGGTTGCCTGTAGTGATAGTGGAGTCTTATCCTTGGAGATACTGAGAAGCCATCTGGACACAACTGTGAGCAGCCAGATCTAGCTGATCCTATTTTAAATGAGCTCAGAGTCATTCATTCCCACTTCAATCATTATGTGATTCTATGGAAGAAAAACCCTTCTGTCCTTGATTGGCTCTTTTGATAGTCCTCTGGAAATTTTGAACTATGTTGTGTCAGATGGGACTGCAAAAGGTGGTACATAAAGAAAAAAATAAACTCTTGATTTGTTGAAAGCCTATTTGACATAGAGATTAAATCCTGGAAGGGTATGTGTTTTTTAGAAAGTGAAAAATGAGCCATTTCAGTTTAAAAAAATGTTTAGAGCACAGTGGAAATCTAAAGGTGGGAAGTTTAGACAAACCAAAAGAGCTAATGCAAAAGAGATTAAATAAAACCATAGTGAACCTCGAGTGCATTATGCCGCACAAGCATGGTTCCAGTTTTCTGGATTGCCTGTTCTTAGTAGGGATTTATGCTGGGGTGAAATGCACATAACTCCCTTTTTCTATGAATGTGTAGAAGAGTTTGTAGCTGTATTGTATGGAGGTAAATCTCCATTGCTTAAGATCAAACTTAAGACCTCTTTGTAATTAGGAGGTCTGCTCCTTTCTTGCAGTTCTCAGGTATGAATTCAACAGCAGCTTGCCTGTTACTTGTGTTTTTGATAAATTTTCTTCATGCAACAAAAGAGAGCACAGCCACTTCAGAAGGAGGCTTGACATGTGCCAGTTAAAACTGAAGTATTTTAAAACCTTCTGAGTTTTTCAGCTGTTTTTTGGACTTCTATATAATGTGGACCATTTAAAGTATCACTTTTAAAGACTACTTTTTAAAATTGCTTCCATTTTAAAACTTGTCCTGTTCACATGAAACAATTCAAATAGTAGGACCTGTTTTACTTGGCATGCCACAGTGTTATCGGGAAGTAAGAATTCTACTCAGAATATTAATTTGTTTTTTTTATTTTTTCTCTTAAATGTTCATCAATTAGCTGTAAACTACATAAAGACGTAATTGTTATTCATTTAAGGATAAGCCAGTGTTCTGTTGTAAAAAATGCTATCCAAGGTGAATCTTCACCCAAAGAATATGTGAATTGGGTAGGCTGATATTCCTGACGCATTGAAAATAATAATATATAATCTTAGTTAGAAGAAATATTAGAATGGATTTTATTTTTCTGTTGAAAAATATGTTTGATTTCAATTTCTTCAAATTCTGAATGGCTCCTGCTTCATGCTGGCATGTAGCCGTGCCATTTCAGGTGATTTTTGTAGTGTGCTTTGTAGTGAGAATCCTTATATGGTAACTTGAAGTTGAGTAAAAGTTTTACAGATTGGCCCCTGTCTGATCCAGAATAATTTTTAGAAAGGAGCCTTCTTGTCTGTCTCTGTGGGTAAAGTGGCTCTGTTCAGTGTGGAACACAAATATTTTATCTGGTTTTGCACACATAATTTAGTAAGACTGGTCTGTGTGCTGGGATGAAAAGAAGTTTCTCAGCTTTGGTTTATGAAGGTAATGAATCAATTGCTGCTGCTTAAGTATGCCTTAATTGGATTGCATTTCTTGGGACCACAAGTTCTTCTGTGACAAAATGAAGCAGGTCTCATACCTTTTGTGCTTTGCTTAAGTTTTCAGATGCTTTCCTATTTTTTCCAGGCTTGTCTTCTCTGAATTCAGGTATTTTTCCATGCTTTGTTAATTTTTTCCATCTGGTGGCTTAGTCTGGTTTCCAAAGAAAATATTTGGTATATTTCTCAGTCTATTACAATAAGTTCTGTGTTGCTGGCTAATTTTTGCCAGTTTGGTCACAGTGGTAAAGCTTTCAAATTTTAAGTCTGGTGATAACACATGGTTGATGAGAGCTTCAGAGAAGGAAAGGTTGGAAGGAAGTTAGTTAGCAGTTCATGAGGTGTCTTGCCAGCAACCTCTTGAGGTTTTTATTTTCTGGTTGATTAGCAAGTGTAACTTGGAGCCAGCTGGTTCAGAGACAGGGAGAGCTGGTGAGCTTAGTGTGTGTGGCCAGGAGAAAGGGATAGTACAGAGAGAAGTGAAGGCAGAGAGAAGTGAGTGACAGTGAGGTTTTGGGGAGCAGAAGTAAAGGACTAGAGAACATTGGTCTGAGGTTACTGCACCAGGGGAGGATTTGGAAGATAGGTGTAAAAAGCAGAAATTTACTAGTTCACGGCTACCTTGCAACCTGTCTTCAGGAAGTTGTGAAGTTTTCACTTGCATGTTGTCTCTATTCTTTTATCTGTTTCTTTCACAAGCTGTACAAGAGAGTGTTGTTTCGATGGTTTAGAAGTCAGTCCAGAAGTTACTTCAAAACATTTTGGTACTTCCCTCTGGAGTTCAATGTAAACAGTTGCAGATAAAGAACACATCTTTGTGTGTATGTGCGCATGTATAAAATCAGAAGATTAAAAAGTATTACTACCCCCTTTTTTTTAATCTTTTTCCAGTAGCAACGGAACCCTTGATAAAAGCTGTATATACGCTATACCAGCAAAGGAATCTGCTCTTTCCAGTTCGTACATTGCTTTTGAAATTTTTTAGCAGAGTTTACCAAAAAGAAGATTTGAGGACACAAAGAATCAGGTAAAAAAAAAAAGCATATTATTTTTAATTTCAAAATAGTGTATTGATTTCAGAAGTGAGAATACTGAATTTATATGTAGAAGTCATAAAACTTCATTCTGAATCTGTTTTGACACTTTGTTACTGGAATTTGAAAGTTTGTGTGCTCTGTGAGGTGGAGATGTATCAGCTTAGTTGTCTATTGTAGCATGAGTACTAGATAGATTTTAACGACATAAATTTTAGCTTGAAGTACACTGCTGCAAGGTAATTGTTACTAACTGTGTTGCAGTCAGTGGATGTGTCAAGATCGTGCTGCTGTAGCCCTGGAGCATTTCCATCACTTCAGCCTGAGGTCATGAGCATGTCACTTAGTGCCTTTGTTGGTGTTCTGATAGTGGCTGAATCACCTTCTTCAAGAAAAATACTCTGTTGTTTTGGGGGTGTGGTTCTAAAGAGACTAGGTTTAAGAAAGTGTTATTGTCCTTCTGGGCTCCTGTTTTGTTGTGGGATCTGTTAGATCATGGGCAGCTTTTAGATACCTGACTTGCTTCAGGTGTAGTCAGTAAGAGGAGGTTATTCTATGTAATGCTGTTGCTACGGTTTTTCATTAATCGGATGTGTCCAGACTGTCTCCAAATCTTAACTTTTCTAGAATGTATTTTTCAGCTGTCATCTAGTTCCAGAATGTAAAAACCTTAAACACAAGTCATGTGTTGATGTGTATGCATCAATCCTGGCTCATTTTAGAGCTGCAGGTCCCCATCAAGTAAAGCAGCTCTAAGGTTTTGGAAGGACCTTCTCTTTTCCAGGCTGAGCAACAGCAGCTCTTTCAGCCTGTCTTCATAGGAGAGGTGCTCCAGATCTCTGATGAATCTTCATGACCTCCTTGGACTTCTTCCAATAGCTCCATGTTCTTATTTCTGGGAACCCAGAGCTGTATGCAGCACTCCAGGTGGAATCTCACCAGAGTAGAGGAGCAGAATCCCTTCCCTCGACCTTCTGCCTACACTGCTTTAGATGCTCAGGATACAGTTGACTTTCTGGGGAATATGATCCTTTTCTGCCACTAAAAAAGTCAAACCTCAGGTCTCTCAGCAGTCTTGGCATCTGCTAACACAGTCAAGTTTTGGGAAAATTGTTCCCTTCTACAGCTTCTTTGCTTTGTTAATCTTCTGTTATGGTAATGCCTGAGTACGCGTAATTAGATCTACAGCCAGAAATAATTTTATGCTATGCTCTGAACATTATAAAAAGTGTAGGGAATATGAAAGACAAGGAAAACCACATGGGAATATCCCATTTTCCTCCTCTTTTCACACAGAGTGAAAAAGAGATCTTTTTCATACTGACTAATTTCCCTGAGGTTATATAACCACTGTTCTGTGTACTTACCTGAAAGTCTTGAGCATCTCATTCAGTTTCATGTGATCATATGACTATCTGGAAAGCTTTAACTTTCTATCTTTAGACATCACAAATAGCAGTAGTTTTGCTCTTAGTCTTCTGCATGGATCTGTGACATTTTAAGTAATAGAAGAATGAAATCTCAAAAACCCTTTGCAAAAAAGTATGACTCCACTTAGGTCTGACAAGACATTTGAAGACAACATAATATTGGTGTACTGCACTATTCCATTTCTTTCCTTTAGAAACAAGTGGTTTTTTTTTAATTTCTTCAAAATGTGGACTGTTCATTGGCTCCTGGACAACATTCATATTGTTCCATTCAATTTAACGTTGTAGCTCCTCCAGCCCTCCTCTGGTTCTCCTCATTATTTTATTTTTTTTTCTCAGAAGCTTGTCAAGAACAGCTTGTCAAGAATTCACGTTGGAACATTTTTCCAGAATTTTTTGTGAATGTTTTTATTTTTTAGGTGTGTCTAATTCAAAGGGTAAAGTAGGAGCTTTTGGCCTGTTGCTGCCTTGCAGAAAAAAAGCCAAACTTGACTGATTTATTACATGGTTCAGAATTAAGTTTTGTCTTGATATTTTAGTTTTTCTTCATTCTTAATCACTGCACACATACCATGCACTGTGTGTATATATGCATATATAGTGTGTCTGTATGTGTGTACACATATGCATTTATATACTGGTAAGAGTCTGAAAAGGCTATTCAGCCTCAAAATCTGCCTTCAGCACTGACCTATGTGAGACGCCATAGGAAGAAGACAAGAATTAATTTTACATCGTACTCTAAGCTTCCAACCATTTGAAGCTTGCACTTCCTCAGTCTGCAGAGCTTCTCTGTGTTTATCACTCAGTGGATATCATGTAATATCTGTCTCATGAGTTTTTCTCACATCATCCCTTGGACCAGTCTAAATGAAGACCAACTGCAGCATCTTCTGGCAGGGACTGACAAAGCTCAGCTGTGTCAAGACCCAACTTACTTTTGCTTGTTTAATCCTGTCTCCTAGCTTCATTTGATACTAGCATCTGATTCTTTCTGTGGAAGACAGATCAACTATTTTATTCACATCCACTATTTCCATAAATTATTCAAGTGAAATGATTCATGATTGGAGACCACTGAGCCCACCTCCAACTCACTCACTTCAGTGATACTTGATTTGATAAGCCAGGATGACATAGAAATTGTCACCCATGAAAGATAGGATTAGTCCCTACAGTTGTTTCAGTTTGAGCCAGAAAGGAGAAATAAAAGCAACTTAACAATGGGAAGAGAAGTTTGTGTGGGTTTCTGTTGTTCTGTCCTTTTTTTTTCTTCTCTCTTTCTTTAGAAGTCGAAGTAAAGTTTTATCTCGTTGGTTGGCTGGCTTACCTCAGCAACTGGCTCTGCTTGGCCTGAGGAACCCTGAGCTTTCCAATCAGCTCATTGATATCATTCATTCCGCCGCTTCTCGTTCAAACAAGGAATTGTTGCAAAGTTTACAAGCCACTGCTGCTCGAATATACGGTAAGACTTTGACACTATAGCACAAAGAATTTTGCCCCTCACCTGGCAGGCACGTTGCAATAGGTGGAAAATCCTGTTGTTTCCTAGGTGAACCTAAATACTCTGTGGGGTTGGGTTGCAGATTGGTCCAGTCCCCTAATGAACTATGCATGTCATTTACTAGAGAGTAAAAAGATTGAGATATTTAGTTCGAGTTAGTAGCACTTAAATCTGATAAACTAGAAACTTTAGTTTTTGTGTGTCCAAGAGTCATTTAGGTTGGAAATAAACCTCTTAAGGTCCAAGTGCTAACCCAGCACTGCCAAGTCCACCACTAAACCATGTCCCCAGATGCCACATGTTTTTTGGGAGATGCCACATGCTTCAGGGGTTGGTGATACCACCCCTTCCCTGCACAGCTTGATGCAATGCCTGACTACCCTTTCAGTGAAGACATTTTTCCTAATAGCTAATCCAAACCTCCCCTGGTACGGCTTAAAGCCATTTCCTCTCATTCTTCCACTTGTTATCTGGAAGAAGAGGCTGCCTTACCCTCACCTGGCAGCAGCCTCTTTTAAGGTAATTGTAGAGAGCGATCCAAGCCTCCTATTTTTGAGGCTAGTATTGCCTCTTTTTCCCCTCTTTCATGTTGGTTGTAGCCTTCTGCCGTGGGTGGGTAGCTGAGGTCAGTGCAGCCGGGCCGTGTCGGTGCGCGCTGACCGTGTGTTGTGTGCCGCAGATCCGCTCGAGGGCACGCTGGTGCTGCTGCCGGCCGAGGCGCAGCGGCGCCTGGTGCAGCTCGTCTACTTCCTGCCCTGCCTGCCCGCCAGCCTGCTCGCCTGCCTCAGCCGCTGCTGCATCATGGGCAGGATGTCCTCCGAGCTCGCCGCCACCCTCATCGGCATCCTGCACATGAGGTACCGCTCTGCGCTAGGCTCCAGCCACCGCAGCCCCGGGCGGGAGTACTTAGTCATGAGCTGTGAACTTGGTAACAAGTTTGCACACAGAGAATCAGCAGAACGTGCAGGAACTGATGGTGTGGTTGGCCTGTTGCTTTGACTCTGTCTTTACACTGCCTGATTTTCTACAGTATGTGTTGAGAAAATCATTCAGCTGTTTAGGTTGGAAAAGACCTTTAACCCTGAGTCCAACCATTAGTCCAGCACTGCCAAGTTCACCACTAAGCATGTTTTTAAGTGCCATATTCGTCTATCCATATTGTTATACTGTCTTTGTATATATTAAGGAAGTCTGCCAAGAATTTTCATCTTGAAATACAAACATTAGAGCTTTTAATACTTGGGTCATTTCAGTAAGGATGCAAAGCAGCGTTAGCCTATCTCTTACAAAATCTGTAAGGCTGCATGGTATGGAGCACCTTCTACCCAGAACATCATCACCAGTGGTCTTTGTTCTGCCACTAATTGCTGCTTTTCCTTGTGAATGCTTCAACCTGACACAGCTGAAGTGAAAAACAACCAACCAGTTTTTCTCATGTTCTCCTTTATTTTCAGTTCACTTTTTCTCCAATTACTACACCTAAATAGCCAAATTACAGTTGCTAGGCAAGTGCCTTGTTTGAAATTATTCATGCTCTTGTTTTTTTGTTTGTCCTGACTTGAAAGAGGGTAGGTTTGCGAGTGAAGCTGCTGTTCCATTGAAGTGAGTGGAGGACTTGCTGAGATTGCACAAGGGTGTTTTGTTTTGCTTCTTCTGGGAAAAATACATTTTTCTCCATTGGTCAGTATTGTGAAACCTTGGATAAACAAGCAGGAATTAATCTTCTATGAATTCTGCTTAAAGTGATTCTTGATGGTTTTTGGATCTGAAACATTTTTAATTAAAATAGGACACAACACAATGTACTGTCAAATGCAGACCTGTTTGTATTAGCTGTGTAACATGTGGATAAAGTGACTAACATAGGAAGCAACAGTACTGAAATTTATATCCTATATATATAATGCATTACTGTTGTAAAAGTGAAATTCAGTCTAGTTTTGGGAAGCTAGAGATCAGATTTTATTTTTTAGAATGAAAAACTTTCTGCTGTACACTGGAAGCTTAGTGGCAAAGTGTAACTGATTCAAAGATAGTCATTGTAACAACTAAAGTCAGTAATAAGCACTTATTTTATTAAGCTTATTTTGTTGTTAGATCTTAGCAGATCTTCATTGTGGAGATTTTTGTAGTAATGGAGTGCCTGTTTTCTAAAAATTACTGTAAGCTGCAGGTGGGTTGTGGGCATTTGATCCTTTTGGCAGAAGATGCAAGTGGCAGATGAAAGGCAGTGTTCTTACCAAAAGTGGGTTACATTCTGAGAGCAGAGGAGGAATCAATTCTTTGTTTTCAGAGGTGCAAAGGAAGTATTTTGATTTGAATTTATGGCATTTGGAACACATTTTAAACTTACTTTGGATTCAAAGACTATGGATAATCAACCCAAGAAGTCTATCTGAAATCACTAAATGAAAGAAAAATGTACTGATGTACTTACAACGGTGCAGCATTTTTGTATTGATAATCCAGACAGCTGTTCTTCCTGGAAGCCTGCAAGGTTTGATGAAACTTGAAAAAGAGAGATTACTCTTGACCAAGCATTGTTTTTATTTGATAAGCTTCTTCTCATTTCATTGAGAGAAATCAGTGCTAAGAAGAGGAAGTTGATTAATTGTCTTTAGAAGCACATCTGAAAATAATACAAGTACTTGGAAAGATTAAAATTACTCTTTCATAAATGAAGGGAATGCAAGGGATTGAAAATACATTCTTACCTATATATCCAAGTTAAAAACACTTATACAGGTTACAGAGTGCTTATAGATGACACCTTTTTTAGCTTTGGCTTAGATGAAATGTATTTTGTGGAAGACTCCCTTCTTTTTTTTTTTTTTTTTTTTTTTTTTTTTTTTTTTTTTTCCCCAATAATCATGACAGTAAACATTTTATGCTAAAAGATTCATCTAGGGTGCTTTAAAGACTTAGGGAATCAAGATGGATAGAAATGTTTTTGACTCAGGGGGATGGCCAAAAAAAGGTGCTTTGTCTACTTAAACATGCAAAGATAGGGAGATAAGTAATGGTAAATATTAACTTTCCAAGAACAGAAGAGTCTGATACTTCTTTTTCATTGGAAAATAAGTTGTACAGTCTAGGAAACAATAGTAGATTTTCTAGATATGAACCTTAGCTGGGTTTTGAGATTTATAATCTATTATTGCACACAGGACAAATGAACCTATTTTCTGTCTTTTATCAGAAAGGCTAAGCTGAACTATTGTATCTAGTTTTGTGGCTCCTTCTTAGATAATGACATGGACAGACGAGTGAGTTTCAAGAAGAGCAGAGAATGATAGTCTGTCAATTCTGATAATGGGGAATGACTGACAAATTGGTATTTTAGGCAGATAAGGCTGGGAAGAAGTTGGAGTCGGTTGTGTAAAAGGCTTTTGAAAAGGAATGGGAGAGTGCAGTTTCAGCAGGATTAAAAATACAGACCTTAAATGTCAAGAGAGTGTTTGGTTTGAGTGCTAGCAAAATTTTATGAAAGCAGAGATACATACTGGAATGGCTTGTGTAACAAAGGAATACAGATATACTTCCCTGGAAATGGTTAGTATCAGGCAATCAGGTGGGATGTGGATGACAGAGGGTAAACCCTTGAAGGAAGTAGAGGGACTGGGGAGCCCCTGGTCATCGTTTACAGCTCTTGTGATACTCAGAGTTAAACTTTCAAGTTTGTCAAATGAATGGTACCATAAAAAAACTTTCGTAATTCCACATTTCTGTGCCATAGCTTGGTCCGTGGGACATTTTCTGTACTTTAGATTGTGGCTTGGACAGAGAAACTGTCCCAAATCCATGGGGAGCTGTCATTTACGAGTACCCCGCTGCTGTCAGTAGATGGCGCTGTTTCTCTTCCGGTGCGTTCCCGTTTTCTGTGCTGAGGGATGGCTCTCCCTACATTTCTCCTATGGAACCTACTTATCCGTCAGGCTTTAAATAGCGTGCATTCAGGAGCATCAGAGGGTTTGGTACTTGTTCTTAATTTCTTCAGCAGCCTTTATTCCCGCGCTGTTTTGACTGGCAGCGGATGCATGTTTTTACACGCACCCAAGAGTACTCGTATGGAGCTGTGTGTATTTGTCAGGGACCAGCTATGCTGGAGTGTATTCACTGAGAGTACCTATGGATCATAATAAAACTTGCAGTTATTCCCTGAACAATCATTAGGAACTCAAGGAACTTACATGTTTTTTGTGCATAAACTATAAAACTAATAGTAAGTGTATCCAGATGGTTCAAAGCACAGCCCTGTGATGATATCAGGTGGTAACATAAAGTTGTTATTGTGTGTTACCTTTCAGACCTTCTTATTTTTTGTTGTTTAAAAGAAGTGAATTTTGAAAATACTCAATAGTTTCACTTTTTTTTTTTTTTTTTTTTTTGCAATGTTGAAGTGAATATCCAAGTGGTGTGTAGGAGCCCGTTAAGTGAGCTCTGTGTGCTGAGAATGAAAATTATATTGGCAGTGTTTCCATATAGAATGAGAAGGTTTCTGAGCCCCTGGGAGGTTGGTTAACTATACTGTTAAATTGTTATTTTGGATGCTGGTATGAACATAGCCAGATTTGCACTAATGGGTCATGATCTCTGTGCCATTGAACAAACATTTCTGGTGTTGGAGTCTCTGGGATGACTACAGCTGGTGAGTTTCAGGTGAAACTGAGGATCAGAAGGTGTAGTGTCTTAATTTCCCTGCTCTCCTCCTCAACTGCATGCCTTGTGCCTACTGTATGGGATCTGAGATGTAAGTAGCTTCAATAAATCCAGGCAGGTAGAGTTCTGAGAGATGGAAGTGTACCAGGGTTTTGGGATATAAGTCATACAGAAGCAGGTGAGGAAAGGTGTGGAGCGCCATGGGTGAACAGTCTGTCACTTCTGCCTGAGAAATGAGAGAGCAGCTTCTAGACAGGAGATAAGTTCTCTGAGTTGGCCTCTGATTTAAGCCTCTGATGAGCTTGCATGTATGGAGAAAAATGGAAGGGTCTGTTAGTATTTTAGGAAGTGTTTTGCATGAAATCTACTGGATGGATTTTTTTTTTTTTGTGATCTTTTAGGTGGTACTATTTTGATATATTGAGATAGGCAATTCATCTTGATGCAGTGTGCCACATTTCTAGAAGAGTTAACTTCAGTATTTATTTTTCATTTATGATTTATTGGAATAACTGCTGAATAAGCAAACAGTACTTCACTGCTAGTTAAAGGTGAATGGTTTAAGTGTTGGTTTGGAATATGCAATATATGGCATGAGTGCATCTTTTGACTTGAAATGCCAATCTTAGCTTCACCTTGACTGTGGCGTTCTGGTAATTCCTTGAGGCTGTGGATATGGACAGGTAGACAGTTCTCTCCAGGAGGTGAAGAAATATATAAATCACTGATGGTCTGATAGGGACTAAGGTAATAAACTTTAGCAGTATCAGAGGTAGAGCTGGAAAAAATGTTGATGTAATCTCCCTATGCCTGCTTTTTGCATTAATAGGGCAGAAAGGCTACTTCAAAATGGTTTTAAGGAACTGGTGAGGCTTGTGCTTAATTTTTGAACACTTTTTGGAAGACTTATTTTGAGGCAAGTATTTTTGTCAAATGCGGAAATGCATTAAATGTTGTAAATACGCCTTGTTGTATAAGGTAGATTACTTTGTTTGCCTGAAAAATTGGTCTGCTGTTTACACACCAAACACTATTCTTTTACAGTTGCAGAAAAACCCATTTGTCAGGCTCAGTGTTTTTGGTTTCCACTCAGTGACTTTGTGGTGATTGAGGGGCAGATACTCTTGAAAACAGAATTTTCTTTTTTCCTTCCCTTTTGTATATGTTGCTATGCTTAAGATGATTAATGTATAATCTGCATAAAAAACTCCACACTTACTGTTATGTGTTCTATTCTGTGAATTGTGGATTAAGAAATACAGATTATGGGATTGTGATCAAATATATAAATCAGGAGGTTAGATTGCTGACTTTATGGGAGAATTTTGCTGTCTCCTCTCATTCCTTGAAGAACAAATAAAGAAACTCAAATGCAATTTATGTGCCTTATTTATGCATAGTAGTTATGGTTGTTTTACAACTTTTTATCCATTGGAACAGTGTGTCTGGAAATTATTTCGCTGTAATAGAGAGTTGGACAGATAATATTTCACTGTCTAGATAAAAAACAATGGGAGTTAATTTATGGCATTTCTCCCTTGAAGTAGGGTGTCCATAAATGAGATCTCCAATGGCTTCAAACAGCCATTTCTTATTCTTGTGGGACTCTTTTTCCTGCTGGGGTCTTGCCAAGAGTTGTTTGTTGTTGTAGAAAAGGAGCAGGGTGAGGGCCATGTAAATGAAAGCTGAGTGCTCTCTGGCATAAAGTGTGTGAGAGTTCCAAGTTTTCACAGGTTTGAGATAACCCTGGGGGTAACTTGCATTCTGCTTGATGTAACTGTAAATGGACTCTTCTCTTAAGAGGTAGTGCCTTTAAAATATTCTGCTGCTTTCCAGACAGTAATCAGGGAGCTCAGCTGCTGTCTCATCAAGCATCCAGGCAGGCCTGTTGGTTCCTGCTATCCTCTGGAATCTGGTGCTTAGAAAAAACCAAGATGGACATTTTAACATTTGTTTGCTGTAAGATGTGAAATTCTGTGTCTTCAGATGCATTACTCAGATGGGGTTTTAGGGTTATAATAGAATTCTTTATGGATATTTCCTTTGTAATTAAATACTGCTTTTTGCTTATTTAGCCATCCTAGTTATTTTACCTGCAACCTTTGCCAGTACAGCATGAGGAGGGACAGTGAAAAAGCAAAATGTAGCTAACAAAGACCCTCTATACTACTTGATTAATGAATTATTGGATGCATAATTATAGTCAAGTAAAAGAAAAATAGCATATTCCCCCAAAGTGTTTGCAACCAGGAGAAAACTTGGAGAGGATGTTGTAACACATTATTGTGGTCAGCAACACTGAAAGAACAACTGAATTCAGTAATTCTCATGCAAGTAAAGTGTAGAAAATATTCCAGACCAGTATATTTATTTTTAAAAGACATCAATAAAATGAAATTTTTTGCCAAAATAAGCTAACTTCATATTAAATAAATAACACCAAACAAAGAAGAGTCAAAAATCATACATGTGTACAGAAGTATAGTAGTTATTAATGGCTTACTAGGAAAAATGTAGTGATAGTAAGGTCTGTGTTCACTGAAGTGTCTTTTCTGGCTTTATTTTTACACCCCTCAATTAAGAAACAAAGGTAAAGGAGGAAAGTATTAAAATGGTTGCAAAAGTGCATAAGCACTATTGAATAAACTAAACATTAGAGTGTGCTTTCAAAATGCTGGCTTTTCCCTGTTGAGGTACCACTGAGGGGATGGAGGGTAAAAAAATGATCTGTTTTCCTTGCTGCAAGATGAGAGAGGATCTGTAGTTCTTGGGAATCAGACCCCGGGGTTACAGTGCATTCCTTCATCCACATCTGGTCAGGAAATTTCCTTTTTCTTGCTCACTGTTTTGTAAATGTGTAGGACTTGAAAGAGAGAGAAGTCCAAGCTTGTATTTAAGGACACAGCCCCTAAATTTTTCCCCAGGTTGGTTGTAGTGTGAGGTTCCTAATCAAAGGAAAAGAATTATGTTGCTGCACTACAATTGCTGCCGTCAGTAAATGCCGTTTGCTCATTAGTGAATGTTTCTTCTGATTTGTTCTCTCATTTATAATGTGAAAGCAGTGCTTTGCTTCAGACAACCTCTGCAGCTCTGGAGCAAATGAGCATCTGACAGGCTTACTTTTAACAATGCATAGCTTAAATTGTTGTGTTCTTAAAATAGGCTTCATATTTTTCTTCAAATCCCTGGTAATTCCTTTCAGATGTTTGTTGTATTTTGCCACATTTTCAAATGGAAAGACTTGATCCTTCAAAAGAGATAATGAAAGTTAAAACAAAAAACTCACACTAACAAACCAGTGGCTACATGTGGTAACCTGTTGGAGGAAAAGGAAGATAAAAACCCCTCACTTGCTCTTGGAGCTCACATTCAGGCCCTGTACTACCTGGAGCTAAGTTGGTCTCGTCTGAATGATAAGATGGTGTACAATTGGAGAAGTACTCAAAGATTCAATTCTTTTTTTTTTTCTGTTTTTTTAGCAATTTCACCATCATTTTGTGACAGCCATGGTTTCCTGTCTTTTTCAGAACTGATATGAAAACTGAAAGGGCTGATCCTCATTAGCAGTAGAACTCAAAACTGATTTGATTAAGTTGATGCAGGGACAGGAGTTTATACTTTATTGCAGTTGCGTTTCAATATGACAGAAATTATTTTTCATTAAAGCTGAGCAGGAATAAACTGTGCCAAAGCTGAGATAAATATTGGCACAGGGCTTTTTAATGTTTTAAAAAAACATGTTTTACAGAAGTGCAAGTACATGCCTATACTGGGAGAAAATCTGTATTTTTCTTCCATAAAGGTGCAACAGTCCTGGTGTGGTACTGGCATGTGATTTTGCTCCTTTCAGTGTGTTTTGTTGTTTATACACACAGTCCTTACAATGATGGAAGTGTTTGGGATGTATTGTAACATACTTTCCATGCTCATAGGTAATTCCATAGGTGATCCCTTACCTCATATTTGACAGGTGTTTTTACATGTATTATTTTAAATGGCAGTCAGATAATGCAGCTGTCATTACACAGCTGGCTGGCTGTAAGACATGCAGAGTTCATAACAGTCTTGTGAGAAGGCTGGCTAGAAGGCACACCTGTACCGTGTAGTCCCAGTGTGGTTTTATCAGCAGAACAGTGTTTCTGGGCTCAGACAGTGACTCCCGGGCACTGTGCTGAAGGATTTGAATTGCTCCTCTAGAGCTGAGGGAAGGATGCTGCAGGATCTGTGTGGAAGTCTCTCACTTCTGATGCATACTGATCAGTAGCTGAACAGTTCTGTGTTGATCAATAAACTCTGGGCTGATGTTAAACTTGCTGTGTTGAGAGGTCATAGGTAGGACAGGTCATAAAAATAGGAAGCCAAAAGAAACAAGGAAGCCTTTTCTCTATGCTTCTGTGTATCAGTAAAGATTTTTTTTTTTCCTCAATGCTATTTTTGGTTGATCACAATGAAGATTCACAAGTGGTAAAGGACTGCTGTTCTCCATATCTATGGCCTTGGGTTGAGAAGGAATACTCAGCCCCGTTTTATGCAGTGGAAACAATTCTTTATGATCCTTGGTTGCAGTGTGATTATTTTGGTTGTTGGGGAAGAACTTCATTACTCATATTTCCAAGGCCTTAACTGAACTCCTGGATATGCCAAAAGAGCTGCTCTGCTGTATCCTGATGAGCTACAGAACAACAGAACATGGGTGGTGCTGGTGTGTCATTTCCACTGTTAGGCAGATAGAATGTCTGAATTGCTTTGTCAAGAGACAGAAAAGACAGGGTAGCCTTGATTAACTTACACTTCTAAGTACTTCTGTATACATAATAATGTGAGTGCTTGTGGACTTTTGTTATCTGTCTTTCTGGGTTGTTCCTTAGTAGTCACCAGTGATGTCTGTCTTCTGTGTGTTAGCTGATCAGTTCTATCCACCATCTCCTGCCTTTAAACCAATTCTCTTGGTATAAGGACCTTTGTTCCTACCCTGAGGCTGCTTAGATTTCTGGAATTTTTCCCCTAAATGTTATAGGGTCTTTCATATTCATGTGCAGCTACCTTTAACAAGATTTCTAAGAGATGGATCATGCAAAAATTTTTTCTTTCAGAAACTATTCTGTGTATTCCCAAGCATGAGACAGGTGTTCATGTGTCAGCTCATTTCATCCATTGTTACAGTGTTAATTTGCCTGGTGCAGGCACTGATGTTATAGACCTTAGTTATTTTTAAAAATAAAGCATACCAACCATCTCAAAAAAAAAAACAAACCCCAAAACAAACAAACAAAAAAAAACCAAAACAAAACCCCAACAACACCAAAAAGCAATTAAAACACCCAAAACCATGACAGCATTTGTCACTCCATACTTTTGCTGGTGTTAGGGAAGTTCACAGATATCAGATTGCTCACAGCAAGTTCAGTTCATCCTTGCCTTCTCTTGGAGGTCTTTTGCAAGGTTAATGCCATCTCATCCTGGCAATTCCCTTTTGGTTTGTTGGATTCTATAGTATTTTGTGCAGCTGCTTGAAGTTACAACAGGTTATCTTGAGATTATCTGTTCTGGGATAGGAACCAGAAGAGTTTCTTTTCTGGTGATCAGAGATGGGCAGAGTCCCTGTACCTGCTGTCCTGTAGCCTTTTCCTGCTTGATTGCCATCCTCATGCAGTGATTGTCTGCTGGGTGTACAGAATCTTGGGAAGTTTTCTGCTCCTGATGTGTTTGAAGGACCATTTAATAATAAATTAATATTGGTATCTTGGTGGTTAAAGCACTTGCTGAGGTTGCGGAAAGTCTGTGTTCACTGTCTTCATCTCAAGGGGAGATGGATTTCCTATTTCCTAACACAGAGACTTAGTCATTGAACTATTTTGAGGATGTGTACTTAATCATTTTATTAAATTTTATCGAATTTTCAAAGAGTTGAGGCCTAGAATGCAGTTAGGTTTTTTCAAGAAATGAGTGAATCAGCTACTGACTGTGTCTGTGACTACATAAATGTTCTGTGTGGAACAGATGTATCAGTGAAAGAAAGAGGGGAAACTCCTTTTACAATGATTTTCTAACCTAGAATTAAAAAAAAAAATAGTTGTGGAAGGGCTTGGTTTAATCAGTGGTTGATAAAATCAATTTAAAAGAGGATCACTAAGTACAAGTTGTGTATCTCAACCTGCTGTCTTGTCAATGTTGAAATAATTCTGTAAAGCTTTGGGAATGCTCTGCACTAGATATTCCCAATTATGGTGCTGGGACCATTTTCCTGGAAAGTGAGGGAATTGAATTTTATTTTCCCTGAACAGACAACACAAACCCTTGACCTTGCACTTCTCAAGTGTTACAACCCTCACATTTATAAACAAAAGAGTGATAATAGTATTAATTCCTCAGAATCTTGCATTTGCTTTATGTTTTACTTTAAAAATACTTGGAGATTGAACTCGGGGTTGAAATCAGTCACTCTTCTTTTTCAATTTTATTGCTAAAAAAAGAATAAAATCAAAACCCAACCCCAGTCCAAATTCTAAGGAAAACTTGCTTAGCAAGTGCTGGACAGGTGCATTGCTGTCTGTGCTGGAGTTTGAGCAGTGCGTTTTATAGCAGGACAAGTGGAAGGATAATTCCTAAAATGAGTGCATCAATGTTCATAAGAGTTCTTCTACTAGAGACCTCTAAATTACCCAAAGACTCCTTGTGACTGTATAAGCCAAAATCAACACCTTAAACCTGAACCATAAATCAGTTGGTAGCTAGTTTAGGTCAGGAGGCACAGAGATAATAGTCTGCAATTGAGAAATAACTCCCTGTGCACAAACTGCAGTTGTTTTATTTTGCAGCTGTGTGATACAGCCAACCTGAAAATAACAGCAGCACTAACTAAAATAGTGAAGTCCATCTGGAATTAAAAGAAAAGTTTGCAGCAGCTGATAAAAGGAATGCACAGCGCACTTGCTTTGACTGAGAAATATTTGCTCTGCTAATGACAAGAGAAGCAGTAATTTTTAAGTTAATTAGATTCAGCTTTTCTTTTAATACCATTTGGTGTACAGAGCAGGTTACTTCAAGGTGCAATTCTAAACCTCAAAAGAGAGGTTCCCACAGAGAGCAGGTGACCTTATGGAAATTACAACATGTAATTCATCATAGTTATTGTGGGTTTGGACTGCATGACTGAAGAGGTCTCACTTATATGCAGTTTGCTAACGGGTTCCTATTGTCAGTAATAATTTATACAAAAAAAGAGTTGTTCTAATATGCTTATTACCTTCCCTCCACATATAAAGCTGATAATTTTTTTAGTCAGATGTCTGAATTGTCATTTACAGGCATCCTGAAAATGCATTTTAAAAGTGCATACAGTCCCCCGTTATTCATGGTAGTCTTAATATATTAAACTAAAATCTTAAAAAAAAATTCTAATGTACTTGTAGTACATCAGCATCTGTTTTAGAATGAAATCTCTCTTGCTCTGTGTTTTATTTCATTTTTTAATTTCCTTTACTTCAAAATTGAGCAGCTTTAACAAATGTCTACATTATAGGCACTTGGGTTCTAAGGTAATTGAGGTGATGACAGCTGGTTAGACTTGTATTTAAACAAACTTCTATGCTGTAATTCTGCTCTGTTTGTACTATTAGAAAGACGTTGGTTTTGGTTTTAATTTATTGTGAGATTCTCATGTGATGTTTCAATTACATGATTTCATGGTTTTTTTCACACCCTGCTTTCTGTGTGGAGTACATCACGAGAACTGAAGGAGCATTTTCTTCATGTTACAGTTTGGCCCTGTTTCAATAGGAGGCTTCATGTTGTCTCTATTGTATTATGTCCCACTTGGAAAAGAAAGGGATTCCCTCCCCCTGCACCCACCCATGGAAGTTTTTTGTTGTGCTCAAGTAATTTTCACAGCTGCAGAAGATGGGAAGGTGATGTTTTTCCCTGTTTAAAGATGAGGAACTGAGGCAAGGAAAAGGTGTAAACAGAAGTATGTAGAAGTACCTGATAAATTTAGGAATTCATTTGGGCTCTAATTTTTCAGAATACATAGCATCTTCTGTCTTGAAAACAAAAAAATGACCTCAAATGACCTTGTAAGTTCAAGTGGAGAAGTAGAGATCAGATGGGTGCTGCTCTTAAAAATACTTGAAGCTGTATTTCTTCACAGCTTTTAATGGTGTTTTCATCTTTTAATCACTGTTGAACTGTTGCAGGACTAGGGGTAACTAGCTGGAAAAAAGGGATGAGAGAAGCTTCCAGTATGAATAATGTGAGCTTCCTCTGTCCTGAAATGAAAAAAAAAATAATGATACTTGAAGAAATGTGTTGTCACTGACTTCTGTCCTCTAATTTTAAAAAGTATTTATCTCGCATCATGTGTAACCTGCCTGAATTTGTGAGCTAATACTTTCTTCTGCCTTTTTAATTTTTGCCTCACACACTCTGCACATTATAGATGATGCAATAAATAAGGCAGGGACAGTTCAGATTACGTTATCCTTCATGGTGTAATCCTGATTGATCCATTCATCCATGATTTGAATGAGACATAGATTTTTATTTTTTTTTTATTTTATTTTTTTTGTTAGAGAAAATATGACCCATAATATTATCATACTCTCTAAGGTGTATAGAGAGGCCAAGCTGAAGATCAGAGGCAGCCTTCTCTGTCACTTTCTAAATTCAATGCTAGATTATTTTTAACCTTAATGCTCTTTTAACATTGAGGCTTCTTCTGTGCATGTAATAGCTTTCACTTTCTGAAGAAGTAAACTGCAGCTGAATTTGGGGGGATCTTGATTTTGTGTGTGTGTGTGACTCAGTGTAGCTTTGCTTGTGGAGATGAATCTTAAATTAAACCATTTAATAGCTCTGTCAGGGGTTTGTTCCTTATGCTGCCTCCATGTTCCCAGGGCAGAATTGCAGGGATTCTCTCTGCTTCCTCTTGTGTCTGTATCAGTGGCCCTTAGCCTGGTGTTCTCTTAGGATGCTTAACATGCTTATCCTCTTTGTGAGTTTGTAGATGTGTGGAAAACAAAACTGATGAAGTGTTTGATTTCCAGATGCTTAGCTATAAGCTTTGGAATTATTTTTCCTATCCAGAAATCTCCTAAACTATTGCAGTTTCTGCTTGCTAACCTGCAGTGAATCTTGAGTTTTTGTTCAGTCTCTTCTGGAGGTTATGTAAAATTCTTGCATGCACTCATCCTATTGTAAGGAATTCAAAGCATCTGTTAACTGTTGCTTATAGAAATGGAATTTTTCCAATAGGATTTTTTTTTTAAATTTGATTATTTTGACCCATATACTAACAAGATTTGTCGTGCAAGTCCCTACTTTCTGAACTAGAGTTATCACATGTTTTTTCTTTCTCTTTTCCTACCCAGGATTTATTTATTTTCACATTTGCCTGATTACCTTTGCAGCTTTCTCATCTATCATTCTCTCCCAACCTCTTGCATTCCCACCATTTTGCTCAGTGGTTGCATCACACTTTGAATTTGTGTGTCTAGTCCAGCAAGTCCTAAACTGTCTTGAATCTCTCTCTGTGCTCCTCAGTACTTACTTTGGTAAAACAAGTGACCTCAAGTCAGACCCGTGGTCTCTCTGCATCAGATTTAGGGAGATTCTTCTGCTGTGCTGAACAGGACATGGATTTCACTCTCTCTTCTGGTGCATAGATCTGAGTTCTGTTTGAATATCCTCCTTATGTAGGGAAGTAGTGGTGAGACCTCTTGCTGACTTAGTTGAGTATGTGTGAAGTCTCTTCCATGCTGTAATGAATGGGACTAGGACCTCCTTGGAAGGATGGAAAAAATTCACCATTTTCCTGGGAAACCATTGGCCATGGCCATGGGATTTGTCCTGGGAGAACTTGGCAGCCAAGTAGCAGCCATAGGGCTGGGGGGAGATTGAGAGACTGTGGGTTAAGGAAGAGACTGTGGGTGAGCCTGGCCTCAGGGCAGGACCAAAGGCCTCCTAGGAAGCAGAAAGGAGCATGCACAGCTGCCTGCACTGCAAAGTCACCAGGTCACCTGGAATATGGCAAATCCCTATTGCCAGGCATTAAGATTTCAATGCAAAGTGGGACCTTTATTTAATAAAACCTTACTTGGTGCTCTCACGTAACGATGATTTTTCCCTCCCCACAACTAACTATCCTACATGGTAGTCTGATGGAATCCTGAAATTTTTCTTTAATTTAAAAAAATTCTGAAATTCCAAGGTTTTTCTTCTTTCTTTTTGAGTAACTCCAGACACGTGCATATTCTAGCTGTCATTTTTGTGGATGCTGCAATATTATGGATGGATTTTTGTGGGTGGCAAAATGTATATACCTGGCACAAAAGTATTCCAAATTTGATATTTTTGTTCCCAAAGCACAGAGCTGTAAAAAATTCCTGCATAACAAGCTTTCCAGAATTTTGTTACCCATGAGCTAAGCCATTTTGGCTGTTGGCACAGAGAAATTAGGAGAAAAAAATTGATCTGAGGCAGATAGTTGGCTTGGAAAATTGCATTCAGAAGCTCTGAAATTTCACAAGATTGTAAGAGTGGAAAGCAGCAATCTTTTACAGCAAAGATTCATAGTCTGTAGTGCCAGTGCCAAAAGCAGCATACAAGGCAATTTGAATAATATGCATTTTTGCATAATGTGATGTGGGTCTGAGCTGCAGCCTTGTGAGGAAAGCATGTGTGAGATGTCCTTGTTCCCAGCTCCTGGCTTCCTCCTGGTTCTGCACCAACACATGGGCCAGGCTCTGCCATTAGGTGGCCACTGGTGTCTGTTTGCTCTGAGTTTCCACAAGATTTGAGACACCAGAGTAGGCTGGTGCTCCACTTGTTCCAGATTGCCCTTGAGGGGGAAAGTGTCAGACAGCTTTGATAATGGGTTTGCTCCTGTCTTTGCATATTGCTCCTTTTTGTGTTTTAAGTCTCCAACCAACTTTTTATCTTAGCTGTGTTCAATAGCTTCAGCAGTTCTGGAAGAGATGCTGAGACTGCTTTCAGATGGGGCTTGTTGTTCATGTATTAAAAGTAGTTTATATGATCAAAAATATGGCTCAGCATTTGTAATATAAAGACTTTTACCAATTAAGGGAAATAAAATTAGCTTAATTTATGGTGCCATCACTGTACTGAAGATTATACCAGTATTAATGAAAAGTTGCCATCTCAGTTAATTTAATCATCCTAAGCAACCTAAGGCCATGCAGGGGTACAAAAATCAGTGTGTCTTATCTTTAAAAGAGCCAGTTCTAATTTTGAAGCTATTCAAAATGCTATTCTAACAAGTATTAGAAACGGGAATGCTAAAACTGTAAAAATTTAGGCATGCTAATTGATTGTATTGTGTAGGTAGGTTGTGAATTCTTAATTACATGCTTTTTAATAAACTGTCTGCTATTGGTTTTGTGTAGATCATCGTTTGCAGGCTGGAAGTGCCAAGTGCAGGATAATTCAGTGAATGATGTGGACTATTTCAGCTTCTTGTTTTCAACCCTTATAGGTAATCCATATGAATGTAATAATTCAGAATTAACAAAATGAAATTTGTTTTGATAGTCAATTACTGAATTTAATTTAGAGTAAATGGTTTAGTAAGTACTTCCTGAAAGTAATTCTAATCTTGCTATATATTTTTGATACGAGATTTTATTTTCTTGATCTGATTTTTGATACTCTATTTTTACACTTTGCCATTTGGGCTGAATATTTGCATACTTTTTCTTCATTCTAGCAACTTTCTTAGGAAAGTATGAGGAAAACCTAAATTTAGCATATGACATAAACAAGATTTTTTTTCCTAGCTTGAAGTAAATGCCTTTTATTGGCTCATAACAATATAAATGAGTGCCTCTGGGATTTCCTGTGAATGTGCTTATGCTATTAAAAACATTCCATCAGAATAAAGTAATCAAAGTGCGTTAAAGTGAGCTGGCCAAGGTCAGTGTGAGAGCAGAGACTTCTGCTACTCTTACTCAGCTATAAAAATAGTTGTATTCTGTGGTGGTGCAACTTTGAGAAGTTACAGTGGCTAAAATTGCTAAGAAGTAACTCTCAATAACTTGTGCTGTGGTAAAAAATAGCACATTTCCTTCATCACCTTTGTTATTTATAATGTTCAGCTACTTTGTTTTCAAAGATTACCTTTTTGTTCCTAAATAGTAAAAAGAGTTCTGAACTGATAGCAGATGAAAATGAAATCAAAGCCCAAGTAACTCTTGTGGAGTAATCATCCTATTTTACTAAAACATCTAATACCTGTCTAAAAGTAATAAGACAAATGTGGTTTTTTTTTAACTCTGAGGTCATGTTAGTGAACACATGAGTATTTTGCATTATACCCATTTTTGTTATTTTTTTAAAGATACATATATTGCAAATAGCCTAACAGTGGCCTCTTAAAGATTTTTATATCACATTATAGTACGATTGGGTTTTTAATTTTTTTTTCTTTTCAGTCAAAACTCAAAATTTCTACTTTGATATACTTAGTTTATAAAATCAAGCAAGAGCTTTTAAGAAAAAATTGTTATGTTAACATAGTGTAAAAGACAGTGTTTGTCAATGATGATGTTGAAGTAGAGCACAGTTTGGCTTGTTTTGTGATACTGTTGTACTGCTTCTTCTTCCCCAGGGTTTTCAAGAGAGGAGCTGACTAGTCTCCAGGGCATTAGAGGAAAACCACACATTAGCCAGACACAGCTTTCACCTATCCGTCTTTACCTAACTGATCTGGACCAGTTTTTACACCACTGGGCTGTGACAGAGGTAATACATCAACACTAATTCTAAATGACAGCATACAAACTCTGAGTGCTCTCCATCCCTTTTCCACAGATGCCTAAATCCTGTCATGATTTGAGTTGAAAAAAGAATGAAAAATATAAAAGCTGTAGAACAGCCAACAATTTTTTACAGCTATCAGATAATATTTTGAAGGAAGCTGCTTTAAAAGTTGAATGTTTAGACATGTAGTATGCAAAGCAGTATTCAAGGAAAAATTGGTAGAAACCTTGGTGGAAATTCTTAAGCACTAATATTAGGACCAGCAATATGTTTTGGCTTTCAAAAACAAATTAATTGTAAAAATACTAATTATAAAGAGATTTCCTGGAGAATATGTGCCACTATTAATTAAAAAGCACTTGCATTAAATAAAATTTGAACTTGGAAGCAATATTAAGTTGGCATTAGTCATTATTTTGAATTACTTAACCAAAATATGCTGGGATTAGAAACTTCACTCTGAATTCAGTACCTAAGAGCATCATAAGAGCTAAAAGCTTAATTTGATTGTTAGTTCTAAAGGGATTTGAGCCACCAAATTTTATTCAAAACGGGTGCACTAGCTGTCTTTCTGCATCAACTCAACTCTCTTTATTGTTTAGCTCACCAGAAACCACTTTAAGGTGTGAAATCATGTTTTAATGACGTGCCAATTTGACAATATTTATCAATCATAGTCCTGAATTCAGAAAGAAGAGCAAAACAGGTTTTAGTTGTATGTTTTTTCATTCAAGAAAGCAATATAGTAGATTTTTCTACTTCAGTGTTTAGGTGAAAATGTTCTGAAATTGATGATGGTCTGAGATATACACTGTGTGCTGCTATGTATTAGAAAGTATTTTAAGCAGGGCTTTTGTTTGGTACCATGACTGACACACATTTATAGGTGTTCTGCCTTCAGTAATTTGGCCTGTGGAACAGTTGAACTTTCCAATTTGTTTTGCTTTGTCTCTTCTGGACAGTAGTGAAGTGTTTTCTCACCAAAATACCTTTCTTCAATATGGAGGGATCAGAATGCTCTCTTTCCATGTCCTGTTGCTCTGTGAATGCACAGAGCGATTATTTGTTTCTCAGAGTTGGCATAATCCCATACAGCATCTGAAGGATATATGTACGCCTTACCTGTTTCTGAAAATGTCAGCTTTAGTGTTTTCTCCTTCCTCTTTTTGCTGTTATTCCATAAATCTTTCAAAGTTGGCAGTAAAATAGGACTTGTTTTCACACAGGGAACAATGAAGTAGTTTGATTTCTTTTTTGTGCCTTTGGTTCCTGGTTGCAAGTTTGAGTCTCTTCTACCACAATCTTCAGTGTTTTGGTGCTGTCAAGGAGAGTCAGTATTTTTAGAAACTAGAGACTCACTTTTGTTAAAGTACCTTTTCTCAGGAAAGATACAAGATGCTCTCCCAGGCTGTTAGAAGGGGATGGTGGTCTCTAAGCAAAGGGCTGGATATCCTTGGTTAGTAATGAAAAAGATTTGGACGTCCTGTGGAGTACTGCACTACTTTTGCACTTGTGTCAACCTGAAGTATTTTCTGGGTATGAAAGAGAACAGGAGCACAAATCCCATGCATCAAAAATCTGTGTGAAGAAGGATGAGACTTTCCAGACCCACCTGATTTTGTAGGCTTCTAAACAAAGAGAATTCTAACTGTCTCATTTTTCCAGTGAGGATGGTCAAATACTGGAATAAGTAGCCTAGAGACATTCTGGTTCCCATCTAGGGGTGTACTCAAAACCAGGCTGGACAAAGTGCAGGGTGACCTTCCCCTGGTGACTCCACTTGAGCAGGAGTCTTGGATTAGAGGAACTCGAGGGCCTTTCTTCCAACTCAAGGGTTTCTGTGATTATTTGAAAACTCCTTTTGAAGAAAATCAGGTCTTTTTGTTTTCCATCAACAAATCTCTTTGTTATTTTTGCTTTTTAGACATAATGAAATTCACAGTATGAGTAAGGGTTTGTTGTTTTCTTCCATTTGGTAGGTTTGTTACATTTATATTTGATCTGAAAGTCAAGCTGCTCCCATTTAAGTCCTTCCAGGTACTGCAATGCTGTTTGGAGTGTTTCTCCCAGGTTGGCTATGTTTTTTTTTCCCATGGAATTTTGTGAACAGAAAAGTAGGGGCACCTCTTCAGTAGCTTGCTTTAATACTGAAGAAAAATTAAGATCATCTTTCCTCTGATCTGGTAATAATGGTGATGTACCTGGTTGTGTTACAATGAGGAGTGATCATTGGTATTGAGGCAACCATTTCCTTCTATGAGTTGCAGAATGCCATTCATTTTTCACTTGTCTGGTTTTGATTTCAGATGCAGTCAGATACGGTAAATGGTGCATTAACAAACACCCATGCTGAAGCTCTTCAGCTTTTAGGTTACTTTTTTCTCTGTGTTTAAATATCTAATACAGCACTGTGCTCTTTAAGCTTTGGGAGGTTTTGTCTTTTCCTTGTATGAGGAACAAACATGTTGAACAATATGCTATATAATGCTCAGTTTATGAAGAAATTATTCTGGGGACTGTAGTCCATTAAAACCTTGGGGGGAAAAAAAAAACACAACAAACTGAACAGCAAGAAGAAAAAGACCCCAACCAAAAAAGCAAACCCCAGAGTTGCAGGCTCTAGGGAGAAGAAAATTGACAACAAATAATGGGTCTCTCCTGGAGTGTCTGGAAAGACAGTGTGATATGAGGATTCTGCTTGCATTGAGTTTGAGGGAGGTAGGTTTGGAGACTGCTTTCTTCCAAGTGGACATAGTTCAAGGTGTGATAGAATTTTGGAGTTAAAATATTTTTAGCTGTGGCAGAAAATTACTTTATTTAGATAGAGAAGTGCTACAGGATATAATAAACCCCAGTTTGAATTTGTCATGCTTTTGGTGGAATTTGGTATAGTGCAGAGCTTCTGAATGCTAACCTTTCATCTGTTCCGTTGCTGGATAAGGAGGTTTGTGGTGATGTTGTAATGTTAAGCAAAATGTTTGTAGTAATTTTAAATACCTGCTAAATGAGAACAGTGCTTGTTGGCTGCAGACCAGGCCAGAGTATTGTTTGTTTAAGAGTTCTTATTATGTAGTTGTAATTCAGGATTTCCTCTCAATTGAAAAGTATTTTAATGTGGGTGAAAATAAATAAAGAACTCTGATGGAATTAGGATTTGATGGCCTGGTTTCCTGTCAATAAATGAGACTAGTGATCAGATTCCTATTAGTCCTTCCACCGTTTTCTTTTGTCTCTTCCACCGCTAGTTTTGTCTGAACCATTGCTGGTTTTTAGCTATCTCCTGAAAAGAATAAAGTTGCAAATACTAATTCCCCATAAGTTCTATGAAAATAAGCAGGTGGAAGAGAAAAGGCTCTGGGTTAGCACAGAGTGGATTATAACTCTGTTCCAGCATCCTGCAGGGGCTCAGCCAGCGGGGTTTGTGGGGTGTGAGGCAGGAGCAGCCAGGGTGCTGGGACTGAGGAAGGGTGCCAGGTGTGAATCTGGATGCCACAGCTTCTTGGCTTTACTTCTCACTGCTCAACTTTGTTCCCCAGTGCAGGGGAAAGCAGTCCCACCTTCCTGTCCATAGCTGTGCAATGGGTGATGTGTTTTTCTAAGGGTAAGGAGCTGGAAGAGGGAATTTTACGTATAAGACATGCATGCCAGAGGTGCTGGAGAAAAAGCAGTGTGCCTCTGGAGAAAGGACAGGTTCTGGAAAGGAAAAGAAAAACTTGAGGCATTTTCAAACAGCAGTTTGGACTTCTGGAGCGTTATTATAGCCAGGGCACCTGGTAGCATGTGGGTAACAGTAATAAATGCACTTCTGATAGGAATTAATACTTTTAGATAGTTTATAACAAGACCTGGTTTGAGATGGATATTTGTAAATTATTTTTCTTTTGTCTGAAGAGTGGTAATTGGAATTGCAGCAATATGTTTGTTGTTTTGTTGGTTTGGTTTTTTTGGGTTTTTTTTTGGGTTTTTTTGGGGTTTTTTTTGGTTGGGTTTTTTTTTGTTTTTTTTGTAAGCTTTGACATAGTGGTGATTTTCAGTTAAGCAGTAGTGCTTTAGAAAAGTGTCTCTTTAAATGCTGTTTTGCATAGCTCTAAAGGTTAGTCTTCATGATTTGTCTGAAAGAGGTGTTAAATGTGGGAACTTTGGTTCCTTTTCTGGAGGAACTTCTGCTTAAAATTACTTCTGTCTTGTTAAAGCCAATTATTTAAAATCAGCCCCCTGTAGCTGAAATAAATGGGACTCCAGAATAAATGGTTGCAGCCCGAGGGAAGAGCTTCAGCCTTGGCTCATTTTAACTGTGCCCATAGTGTTTGTCAGTGATATTGTTCACTCCCCTGTAATTGAATTGCTCTGCCAGGATCAAATGAAAAAGTGCCCACAGAAATGAAGAGTTTAACAAGGTAACCGTGTATACATGGTAATTTCTGTTGTAATATTTGATGTTTGTGATAGCTGAACATTTCAGAGGGAGAAAGCAAATTGCTCGAAGCCAAGATTCCAGAGCTTTATCAAGCACAGAGCTGACTCAAAGAAATAAAATATTCAAACAATTGTTTAAAATGTTTAAGAGCAAACACTAGGGAAGGTCACCTGCTTTTAAAATTAAAAAAATCTTGCGATGCATGTAGTGTAATACACTAATCCATGTCAAAACCTGTTCAGTCTTATAAGTGAAATACAATTGGGAAGACTGGATGTGCACAGATATGCTATGAAAAATTACAGCAAATCAATAAAGATAGCAAATCAGTGCATATAAATTAAAAGCCTTGCAAGGATGTTTGTCTTGAGAAGTAAATGGTGGTGTTGTAGTGCTATAGCTTAACTTGAAGCAGAGATTAATGCTTAAAAAACTCTCAAAATTTTTTTTACAATGTAGATTTTAAATTGAAGTTCCTGAAGGGTTTCGGCATGTTGTCTTTATTGAGATTTACAGGCTAAAGTTACATTGGGAAGAAAAGGCAGCTAAGGGTAAATAAACTTCCTTCTAAATAAAATTCTTTCTAAACTAGGAATATGGTACTATTTTAATCTTCTTAAAGGAAGACAAAAAAATTCTATATAAGCCTGTTAGTGTTTAGTAAAGCTCCATCCTATCCCAGCTTTAATGTTTAGAGATGAAAATAATTACTTTCTTTGAAAGTAATCCAAAGTCCAGAGAAACAGAAGAGAAATAATTTAAGTAAAAGAATGTCTCCTAAAATTAATAAAGCTCTTTTTCAAAAGACATAGAACTTAAAGCAAACAAGAAGGCCCCAGAACTAGTCCCCACCAGTAAAACATAAACAGTGAAACACAAACTTTCAGAAAACCTAAACTGATCATCAGCCAAGTGCTCCATTGTACCTGCATCATATACTTCCAGCATATCTTTTAACACTTTGGAGCTGGGAGCTCACTGCAGTGTTGCTGCACATCACTAGCGTGAATTTACACCTCCACAGGTACTGTGTATTGTGCTTCATATTCAAATCCTGATACCTAACCTAAATTTGCTCAGAAAGACAGGCTTTGTGGGACGAGAGCTAAGTGAAGGGTTTTCTGTGTTTTCAAGCCCTTTTGTGTGGCAGAAGGGCAGAACAGACAGGCAGGTGAATTTGGAGACTTCAACATCAGATGTTCCTTTGACTGTCCTGCATGTAGTCTGAGGAGAAGGCATTCAGAGGAGGAGCAATTGGCTGTGGTGACATTTTTATAGCAGTCAGGAAACTGCAGAGCTGTGAAAGAATGGCATATTATGGCTGCAAAGGGATGAAACAAAAGCTTTTCTGTGGTATCCTTTCTTTGAATTTTGTTAGTAAGATGGCTCTCAGAAGAGAACCCAACCTGTGATGTTCTTCAGTTATGGTTTTGTCTACTCTTGGATAGCACAAGCTTAAACCTAGCTGTTGAGCTGAAACCCTGGTTTTGCTGATGACAGAATTTTCAGAAATGCCTCTCACCTGGAGAACCAGGGTGATTGTCCCTAGTCCTCTCTGCCTTGTAGCACCAAATGTTGCTAGTATCCAGGCTTGAACACATGATCAAGGTGTTGCACAGGTGAGCTGTGGTGCTTGCCATTCAGATATTTGTGTCCAGTGGCAAATAAAGATAACTTCACTTAGTTTAATTGATTCTCAAATACAGGTTTTGTATCAGACCCTGTGACAGCCAAGGAGCCTGCAGCCAGGCAAGCGTCACAGTTAGCAGATGCAAGATGAGTTTGTGTGCTGCAGTTTGTGACCAGGACATGAACTGTGTGTCATAATTCTTCTAAGTCTTGGAAATACCAAGTCTCTGTCAGTATGTGGGACACCAGATATGTTCATAAGCATTTGTAATTCTTAAATTACATTTTGCTACCCTGAGTGTAAAATCAGTCTAATAGTGTCTTTTTTCCCTTGCTGCTCACCTGTGTAATATTCTCCTGCAGACTCTGTTCCTCTTTTTGGCTGTTTCTTTTTTTAACTTAGGTTTTGTTTTGTTTTGTTGTGAATGTGTAGGGGTTTCATGTGAAGGTTTTTATGGGGTTTTTTTTTTTCTGGAGTCAGTGAATCAGGAATATCTTTCACATCCGCCCCTGTGAGCTTAGCCAAGGCAGATGAACAAAGATCTCTTGTTGTACGCAGCTTTCTCAACAACTCAGGGCACTGTTAATATTGCCCTGTCAAATCAATTTATTTCAGAAAGAGAAGCAGCACCTGTCAGGGGAGCACAGTGTCTGATAAGTGAGGGTGCTTCGGGGGAGCTGGCCAGGCTTCAGACGCCAAGCTTCATTGCCTGCCCCATCACCTGAAAACTTCTTGTTTTCTACGCTCCGCACTAACATGTTACACTGGATCCAGTCCTGCTCCAAACAGGCATTTCACAAGGGCTGGGGAATTCACTGCACAACAGCCTGTTACATTTTAGTTATCCATGTCTGAGGTACACGTGGATGTGAGCTGAAAAATGTATTCTAAAGTTCACCTTAGGTTATAGAATCTGGTGTGCACCAACTTTCTTTTTTTAATAAAATCACTTCTCAGGGAGTCTGAACTGCCTTTGGTCTGACTCCACTCAGTGGCTTACTAAAATACTCGATCCATTGTCTGTCCTGCTTGCTTGGGTTCCTCTCTGTGCTCATGCTTGTGTGTGTCTTCAGAGGAAGGTGAGTATTTTTCTTTGAAAAAAGAGTACTTTGGAGCATGATTAAACTTGAAATAATACAAACATTTTCTCTGGACAGTTGCTGATAAGTAGTTTCCTTGAGACTTTGAATCAGGGTTCTGCCGTGTTACAGGAAGCATTGAGGGAAAGGGAACAGTTCAATAATGAACAAACCATTAGTCTCGGTTCATCAGGTGTGCTTGTTCCTGTTGCCATGAGGGCTCACACTGAGACTGGGCTTCCTTGGCTCATCCCAACTCTGGCTTCTGGAGGTGAGAGCATCTTAGAGATGATTAATTCCTCTGGTTCTGCATTAGAACTGTGAAAAGCCTGTCTGGGATTGCATTGTCAGTCGGGGTACCTGTCAGTGGCAAAAATGCTTTTAACTCATCCAGTTGAAGTAAAATACTCCATGGTCAGGATCTCAAAAAAAACTGGGTCAGGCTGTGCTTCTGGGGGGTCTTTCCAGCCTTCTTCTTGTTGTTGTTGTTGTTTGGGTTTTTTTTTTTTTTTTTTATTTGTTTGTTTGGGGTTGTTTGGGGTTTTTTGTGGCGATTTTTTGTTGTTGTGGTTTTTTTTCTTGCCTGCTGTGGTTGGCTGCTGTTGGAGTTTGTCTTCAGTGTGGCAGGCAAGGAGGCCCCTGTAGCAATGACTTCCCAAAGCACCAGTTGTGAACCTGGAGTTGCAGTTACGTGGCTTGTGATACTTGGGCTTGTCTGATCAATAGGATTTTGTTTGAAAATCTGCCAATGGATTACAGAGCCTGTAGCATTTGCTGCATAATGCTAACAGATAATCCCTGTGTTTAAGAGAATGCTTTTCTTTAGGTTAATTTATTCAAGTGACCATTCAAACAAAATTAAAAATAAAAGAAAAAAACAGCTCAACAAAATGTCTAAGCCTAAGCCAAAGCTGTTATAAAATACTTGCCTCAAAAATAAAAAACCCACCCTTCTCTGATCAAAAATGCCTGTTCTCAATCCTTTCACTTCAGGATTGCTCTGAAACAAAACTGCTCTGGCTTTGGTCCAAAATCAATCTATGAATGTGCCAAAAATGTGATAAATGCTAATCAAATGTAATGTAATGAATCAGCTGTGACATTTTATTATGGAAATTAAACATCATGCAAAACCTTGCCTAAGGAAAATAAATTGTCAGGGAAAATACTAATTTTCATGTGATAATTAAGTTTTCTTTTCCTTTCATTTCCATGTCTAAAAACGTTTCAGTTTCACTTTTTATAAAAGGCATTTGGTATGAAAGCCATTTTAAGCAGGATTTAATTTATGGAATTGAAAAGAATTGCCTCTCCCATTTAATTGCAGGAAAACAGAACTGATGTAGGGAATGGTGGTGCTGTTTTGAGGGTCAGAAAGATCTTTACCACAACTCTTCTAAGGAATTATGCTGCTGTCCAGTGGTGTGATGCCTATTTTCCTTGCCAGTTTGGGAATAATCTTGAGTATGGGTGTATTGTACCTGTAATTAAATGTTCCTACAACTTGTCTTCTTAGGGAGAGCCAGTGGATGGTGGGCTTGCTCTAGGGACATAGTCCTAAGGGTGAAATGTTAATAATGAAACTGTATTTTTGTTGGGTGGGCCTGGTGGATTTGCCTTCAGGTCTTTAGTTTGTTGGTCTGTACTGGATCAAAAGGGATCTCTCTGGCAGACTGAGTCTGGTGTGATGTGCTCATGAGCATATGGCATTTGTAAACTGCCCAAGCTCTGTCCTATGAGCAACAAAGGTTTCCTGCATTTTCCCCTTTCATAATCATCATTCTCAGTTTACATCTCATCTGCATTCCCAGCCAGCCATGATCATTGTGATGTTTAGTTGTTGTTTGATTACATTTGTTTTGGTGCAGCATTTTTCACCACTTTGTAAGTGACAATAAGATCCCTTCTTGGGTGTCATTCTGGCAGCCCAGGCAGGTTAAGTTCTTTGCATTGGCACTGGTAAGATAGAATCTCTCTTTGTGCAATTTTTCTGTATCTGTTTGGTTTGAATTTGCCTTTTCTGAAAATAAGTGGCTCCTACTTTGCACACCATGTCAGAAATGGTCTAATTCTAAGTGAGATCTTACAGAGTAGTATTGAAGAGATTATCCTTCTGTTTGAGTACTTCTGTTGGGATTATCTTTATTTTTACATCCTGAAGTAACATTTGCTCGTTTTGTGGTTGTATCACAAGCACTTGTTTTGTAACAGCTGATGAGCTGTTACAGAATTTCCTCCTCATTTTCAGCTGTTAAAACTCATAGCTGCATGCAGAAGTTTTTATAAGTCTCCAAGCACATGGACCACCAGTTTTGGTTTTTTTTTCACTGAATTTTTTCTGTAGCTGTTACTTATCAAACCTGTGTGATCTTTTCCATAGGTTAGTCCAGTCTCCTGCCTTGGCAGGGTTTCTCAGCTTGGAGCTGTCATCCAACAGTCATTTCATCAGTGCAGCTTTACCTTTTGTGTAAGTGCTGCTCATTAAAATACCAGGTCAGATTGGTGTCACAGTTCATCCTTGACATGACAGTCCCCAGGAATAACCTCTGTTGCAACTTGACTTTATTCCTTGACACTACTAATAACACAGATGTTTTGAGTGAATTTCTTGGGAATATTCCAGAGCACTTAATATTTTATCACTTTCAAATTGCAGTGGACAAAAGCCTTACTATATTTAGGATGGTGTACTCAGTTTTAATAATATTGTTTCATTATAAAGTAAATGTATAGTAAAGGTATTCAGTGCAAGAGTATGTATGACATTGTCTTTTAAATAGTCCTGCTAGTCAGACAAAACACTTGCACTACAGCTGTGATACTGATTAACATGAGCAATGTCCTGACAGCCCAACAATGTGATGTTCTACTAGGCAGATGTGTTAAGGATCTCCTGAATTTGGCTGGCACAAGCAGGGCTAAAAACAGGCAAGGCATGTACTTTTGGAAAAAGCTGAGTGCACTTCTGTATCACCACAAAGGGTGCTGCTTGGCCATTTCTGATTAAACTAGCACTGGCATCCATATTAGTGAAGGCTGAGTTTTCATACCACAGGACCTTGAGCTAATGGTTCTTTCTCTAACCTTTCCCATCCTCCAGCTGCAAATGTAGTGGACTATTATTTTTGACACAACATGGTTGATATGTTCTATTTTGTTATTATCTTCTCTTAGTGGCTTGACCTGCCTTATTCAACTAAAGTTTCAAAACCAAAATGCTATCACAGAATTTAGTCCCTCAGGTCAGATCCTCCTGTGCAAGTTCTCTTTAGATTTGAGTCATGAGGCATCTTAGAGAAATGCATTTTCCTGAGTTGAGATATTTGTAAAACTTAAGGACTTGAATTCTTTCATCCTTCAAACATCTGATCTTGCTGTTCTCTGATTCCCTAAGCACAAAGAGAAGATTCCATTTCTCATGTATTGGTTCTTCCATCTTCCTTGTCCTTAGCAGGACATCATAATTGCTCATGGTCTGATAATGTGCTTGTGCTGTGCATGTTGGCTTCTCCAGAGGCTTGAGTTGCCACCCTGGTTAGATAAGCAGTGAATGTGAACAGAGAGAGAGCATCCAAGCTCTCCAAGTAGTTTGTGAATTACTGGAATAGAGGGGAAGGAAAAGAGGACTAGAGAAAGCCATCTACTGAGGACTGCAGTACAGCTTAGCAGCAGTTCTACTGGAGCTCTGATTTCTTTACTCTATCCAGGAGACATACAACATTTCATGGTAGTTTGCTAGTGCCTGATTATATAAGCATCAGAAAGTTTTATGCCGTTTATAAAACAAGCTTTTCCATTGTAGTATTACATTTTGTATCCTTTTTGAACCTGAAAAGGAAACTATGTTGAAAATGGATCTTTGCTACATTCTTCTTTGTTGTATTACTTTCCTGTTCCACTGTGACCGCTCTGTTTCATACTTGATACAGTTATTTGGGAAGTTGTTTTCTGAAATTCTTCAGCTCCAAGGAAAGGGATTTGGAGGCTTGGTGTGGCAGTCTAGCTGGATAGAGTATTTTTGGCCTTCTGTCAGACAGACAGAATGCAGAGAGCCTTTCCCAAAAAACCTAATGGTATAGACCATCATCTCTTTAAGCACTGAACCATTTATGTTGACAATGTTACTCTTCTACACGGTGCAGAATCAGAACTTTGAGACAAAGCTGCTGCATGTCCCTGTAGGTTCTTTGGATTTAGATCTGTCAGCAAAGTATGACTGCACAGTGAGTCATTGCTGGTTGCCTTTGGAGTGCTTAAATATAACTTTGTTTTATTGAAACAGGTGATCTGTCACAGCTTGTCCACTATACCTTCACAAAGTCAGTGTTTTGACATTCTCCAGACTGGCATCTGTAAATATCTGGTAAGTGCCATTTTGTCTTCTACATTAAAACTGCTTTGTGATAAATTTGCTAAGTCTCATTAATCCTCAAATGCACTTACCTATGTATTTAATATATAATTTCAGCACTTGCAAAAGCTTTAAACGAGATGTGGGGGAGTTTAAAAAATACATAATAACTGTTGGTATGTAAACTTATGGGTAATTTTGCTCAGATTTCTGAATACTTCAGCCTGTCTTCAAGACAGTTTGTCCATAAATGAAACACTTTTTGCTTTGCTTTTCAAAAGAGCGACCAGCAGCTTTAGATGAGGTTTTTATAAGTATATAAGTATCTAAAGGTATATAAGTATCTAAAGTATGCCAAGAAGATGGAGCCAGATTTTTTTGTGGTGCTGAGCGATAGAACAAGAGGCAACAGGCAGAAACTTATGCTCAGGAAGTTCCACTTGACCATGAGGAACTTCTTTACTGTGTGGGTGACTGTGCCCTGGAACAGGTTGCCCACAGATGATGGGGAGTCTCCCTTACTGGAGATGCTCAAGAATTATCTGGACACAGTCCTGTGCTATGTGCTTTGGGATGACCCTGCCTGAGCAGGGAGGTTGGACCAGGTGACCCCCTGTGGTCCCTCTCAACCTGACCCATTCTGTGGGTTTTACAGCCTGTCTTCTAATCCCAAATATGCCTGAGCTGAGGATGGGGATGGCAAAGCCAGAGCTGGGTAACAGAATGGTCAGGGACAGAATCTGCAGTTCCCTGTGATACTGTCTGATGAGAGGGAGGACCACAGGTCTGCCCCTCCCCTCCTGTCTGTGATAACCAGTATCTGCCATTCCCTGTATGGAGCCATACTGAGAAGTAATTAGACCAAAGTTTCCATAGGGAGTAGTTTACCTATAATCCTAGTCTGGAATTTCAGGGGTGGATGTTGACTTAAATCAAATTTTTAAAAGGGTTATATGTTCTATTGCCCTGTCCCTTTGAGAGCAAACCATTAAGTGGGTTTTTATGCTTGGCAAGGCTGCTGAAAAAGGTCTCCAACTGGCTGCTGACACTTCTCAGGGAGCAAAGGCACCATGGAGGCAACATCCTGTATGGGAATTTATCTGAGCAGCCTCATCTACTGGACTTGTATAAATTGAAATGTCTCTGTTCCTGTCACCTTTCAGACTGGCTGACCAGCACCTTCCATCAGTAGCGTTGGCTCAATTGGTCTTCAGGATGGTTCTTTATATCCATCTACATCGCTGCCATTATTTCTTATTTATGGTTGATCAGGAAGAATGTTATTAATTTTAATTGTTTGGTGCCTCAGTGTCCTGTAGTATTCAGCAGGGTCATGGTGACAACTGCAGTCCCACCTTCTGTGAGGCAGGACCATCATCATCCTCCTGCCTCTGCACCTGACTGGCACAGGGTCAGCCTGGGACAGTGATCTGTGCTCATGGCCTTGAAATACACCCAGTGTCTTAGGCTGGAAGGATATAAAAGTTTCAAGTCATAGTTGTTCTGTATCTCTTACCTCTCACAAGTAATGATATGAATGAAATACATTTTACATTTCTGTAGCTTGTACTTTATTGATCCTTTTTCTGAACATTTCTAAAAGAAACAGCTGACCTTGTTAAGTGGACCAACTCCCTCTGTCAGCTAAAAACAAAGTACTTGCAGGTGAGCAAATTAGACTATTCTTGAACTCCTTAAATAGTTTTTTAAAGGTAAATGGTGCCACACTGCAGTGCATGATTTTTTTATGGCTTTACAAGACAAAAAATCTAGGGTACTTACTCCATAGTACTTCAAAATTTAAACTGCTTTCTAATTCACTGTCTACAAAAAACAAGATTTTTTTGTAAATTATTTATCATGCCTGTAAAATCCTTACTCAAGATGATGTTCTCTCTTTAACAGCAGCAGAGCATCACCCCACTTTTGGGTTCACCATATATTTCATCAGCTTTGATTTACCTCAATTCATAAAGTTCCTGTTGGGCTTCAAAGGAAACTCAGCCTGGTGACAATCCAGTAGAAGCTTTCCTTTCTGTAGCATAAATCAGAGTTCCTTCTACCTCAGTGACTGCTCACTGCCATTTCAAGACTCAGAAGGCCTTCCCAGTCCCATGATATATGCTTAAAAGGAAAGACCTGTTCTGCCCAGAAGATTGTTTGTGCCTGCACTGTCATTCAGAGCAAGGCTCAAAGCAGTGTTGTGTTTTTCAAATATGTTTGAGATGAGTATTTAGAAGGAATGGAATGAAGATGTCAATTTAACCTTCTGTTGGTATTGGTGGCAATTTATTGGGAAAGCAGGGATTTGAAAAAATGCAGTGGTCTCTGTAGAGTTTGAACAGAAACAAAGTAATACATGTCACCATAGGAAAGCTCTAGGTTTGCTTATATCCCAGCAAAAAATCTTTTGTATGAACTTGGATTGTTGGTTTTTTTTTGTCTGGTTTTAATACAGGTTGGATTGGTTGTAATACCCGATAGCACAGCTGGATCTGTTCTATGTGCCATAAATAAGCTCTTGGATCAAGCCTGCATCATAAGTGAAAACCTGCACAGGTTCTTGGCCTCTTGTTGTTACAGTCTTCTGTACTTTCTGCTAACTATAGACAGAGAGGATGCAGAACACTTACAGAAAAGGTAAAGCTGCTCTTCTTACCATCTCATCTTTGTCTTTGCAGCCACAAATATTTAGAGATGTGAAATGAAAGGATACCCCTGCCCCCCTTGAGGTTTTCTTTCCGGTCTCTCTTTTGCTTACTTCAAATCAGTACTTAGATTTAAGAAAAACCTGCAGAGTTAGAAGGAATTACTTAAAACAGTAACTGAAGAAGGATTAATCTCAAATTGTTCTACTTGGATGTCAAAACCATCCTTGGTTGGTAAAGTTGGATATTTTTACCTTAATCTTTAACCTTAGCTTCATTAGATACATTGAAAAGCACCATGCAAAGGATTTGGCTTTTTGAGTACGTACTCTTAACTGATCTGATGTTTCAGTTTTAAAACTTCTCAGGCATCATAACACAGACTACAAAGCCATTTGATTTAAAAAACCCAAAAGCTGCAGATAAATTCACGTGAAATGCAGAAATGTCTTTAAACAGGTCAAACTTTTCCATATACAGAAAAGTTGTTAAAAGTCCTCCTTCTCTTACTGTATTTAATGTCTTGCATATCACATATAGCTGAGTCCATTACTTCTTATGAATCTTAAACAAAGATTCAGAGGTACCTGAAAGGTGACTGAGACAAAAACCTCTTTGCAGCTGCATGAAGCAGAAATTGCACTGTATGAGAGATTAAGCAACATCTGTAGCTTCCAGAGCAGGGCCTTAATTTTCTTCCAGTGCTGTACAAAATTTTGGAATATTTTCAAGTTTGGCACTTTCTGTACAGACTTTCTGCTCTGCCGCTAATTAAGGTGAATGCAGTTGGTATCATTAAATCCATAGACGCAGGCTTATTTGTACCACCATACAGCCAGTTCACAGAAGCATCCTTGAAACGTGTGTCCTTAATCATGTCAATTTTGATTGTCTTTCCCTCTCAGGGATATGCTGTGGAGATCATGCATTTCTGCATTAGCACTCCTGCCACGGCTACTGAGGCTGATGCTGCAAAGCCTGCAAGTGAGCAGGATCTGTCGGGAAGAGCTGCCCGTTGTCGCTCAGTTGCTTCGCTTACTAATGCAGCATGGGCAGCTCAGGAGCCATATGATCACAAATGAATTTCTGGTGCAACAGATCATCAAGGACATCATGGTATGAAACTTCTTCTTGTTTCCCAGAGACCACATGTATGTCGTGTTTATTTTAAAAAATTACTGCAAATGTTCAAGAAGAGGCATTTTCAAACGGTGGTGAAAGCAGATTTAAGACATTATGGTGGAGTTCTCTAACCTGCAGGTTAGGGAGAGGGTTGTTTCCCTTTAGTGTTGAAAATGCCACAACCAGTTCTTGTGGTGTTCCACTGTGGGTGGGTTTTATTTGTTGTTGTTGGGTTTTTAAAGCTACCTACATAATCCTGAGAAGAGGGAATTCCTGGGACTGGGCTGGGGTGGTCTGTTGGTAGCAGTTCTTAGACTGGGTTGGGAAGCTTTCTTGAACTGGTAGCACCATGCTCATTTGCATTTTAATTGCCTATAAATTGCAAAATTGCAAAGTAAGTGAGCCACTCTAATTAAGAGTAAGGAAAGCACATCTGGTGTTAACTCACACACTTGGTAATGTAATGACTTAGTGAACCCAGTTGTAACACTTTATTATTTGGGCTTTAACAGACACACTGTGTTGAAATGTATTAAAGAGAGGAATAATGTCACTGTATGCAGGGGAACAGGGCTGTCTTGTACCTTTAACCTGATAACCTGTAGAAACAAAGCCTTTTGCAAGTGCTCTTGGGGAAATTGAGTTGTACTTTTTTCTCCTTTCTAGACACTGAAGAGCGGTGAAGTTCAGGAGCAGTGGCTCACAGACCTCCATTACTGTTTCAACATCTACCTTGCCTCTCATCCCCAGACACCTGGCCCTATAAACACAGTATATTGAAGAGGTCAAACTGCATTTATTGTAAAGCATTTACTTCTATTTAGTTTTGAATGGAAGATGTTGGAACAAAGCTTGTCAATTTTTTTGTAAGTGAAACAATAAAAATTTTACAGAGAACTGCAATACCTCTATTGCCTTTTTTTCAAGCAAGTAGATGTTACTGGAAGTGTTTTAGTAAAATGTGGTGACCACAGTGAGAAGTGTTAAAGTCCACTGCTTCATGCTGAAGAGCTTGAAGAAACAGACTTAAAATGATTCTGCTCATCTATTATTTTGAAGCATCACATTATTTTTAAAAACGCAGAATTGTGTAGTATCAAGCAGAAAAAAAAAATTAGAAAACAATAATGCTTTAGAGTAACAATTTTTATTTTTGCTGAGTTCATATTTTTAAATACTTTGTGCAAGGTAACTACTGTACACTGTGGCAGCTCCAAAGCTATTAAAAGAAGTATTTGTTTTTCTAGAGTAGGGCCCATCTTTTCTTGCTTCTTTATTTAATGCACATAGAAAAAGAGTTATTAAAAAATAGGTGATAATTTCAAAGTGATAGTTTCCAAAGGTTGTGAAAGGAATTTCTTTAGTGTTTTTTGTCAACATGTCTACATTTCCTTCCAAGTCCATACTTAGCTAAGGAACTATTGTTTCTTTAGTAGAGAAGTGGAGCATGAAGGCTGTTCTTCCATTCCTGCTTGGATTTTGAGAGAAATTTAATGAACTTGAGGTAAAATTGAACATTGGTCTCTTGGACCTGTAATATCTTTAGTACGGTTTCCCTCTTCCTTGAAATTCTGTTTGATGAACATATTCAAAATTCCTACATTTTGCAATGGAAAGCTTTGATTGCCCCTACAGTGGGGCAATAAATACTGGGTTTAGTGCTTCATTTTCTGTCTTCAAATGCAATTCAGATTTCATCCTGTGTTGGTAAAGAAATTAACAGTTGCATTTAAAAAACAGTTTGTACACAAAATGAGTCCAGCTCCTTAGAAATCTGCTTGGCATGTAATGCTGTGATAGTACAAAACTGAAAAATGTTCAAGTTTAATACATCATAGATGGCTTATATATTATGAAAGATAACAGTTGTACTGGAATGGATTTTAAATTCCAAACACTGTTTTGCTAATGCTTGAGTCTTGTATTTTTTTGTTTTGCAGCAGTGATTGGTCTCATGTTGTATGAAAATTGCCTTGATTTTTCCATGTTCTCCAGCAAATTAACACACTGTAGATTGCTCACTGTAAAAGAACAAAATAGCTTTGATGAGTAACTCTAATGGGTGAAAAGCAGCTTCATCTACACTGTGTTCTAGATTTCATAAGCAGTGAATCTCCTGGGAGCAGAACATGCCTTTTTCCTGGTAGCTTTGTGTGGAACACTGATGCTGCTGCTGCATGTGGGATTTCAGCAGCCTCTCATGGGTAATAGCAATGTTCACCCCCATAAATGAATGTAGGGCTCCAGACTATACTCTTGGCTGAATTTGCTGAAGAGCAGAAAGAGATTGCGTTGAGCAATCTTTAGCAACATGAGGTAGGCAGTGGGCTCTTTCTAGGAAGTCAGGAAAAGTCCAGGACCTAAAGTGAGTGTTCTGAATTGCTCATGCAATGTTTTTTATTTCCTGTAATGTGTGACAAATAATATGTGTGTTTTCCTTTCCCAGGTTTGTAAAGATTAGCTGCAAACATTTCAATGCTTTATCCCATTCTAGTCAGGGTCATCCCAAGTGCAAATCCCAATGTTTCATTGAGGGTGTGAACTCAGCACATCTTCAGGACGTTTTTCTAATGCCAAGAGTTGCAAAACCTGCTACTTTGCTGAACACACTTTAATGTCCACAGTGAAACAAAGAACCAGGCTGTCTGGTTCTGCTGCAGAGCACCTCTCTTAAAGTGCCACTTGCTGAATTGAAGAAAGGAATCTACTTTATTTAAAAAAGCCAAATAAGAAAAAGAACTAATTTCAAGTTCTGAAATATTTTAATGGTAACAATCTTAAAGGGGCTATTTGCCAGAATATTGCAAAGTACTTACCCCATGCCTGTATATCCCATCCCTTTTCTACCTGCCTTACTGAACATTTCCTTTGAACACCCTCTGTGTATCCCCCCTTCCAGAGTGTTTGACCGAGTTGGGTGGCAATCCCCATTACAGATTTGTCACCACGCGCTTCTTCCACGAGCTCTATGAACATTAAAACTCGGGCTGCCAGTCAGCCTTCACCTTCCCAGCTGTACCTTCTGCAGGGAAGAATGAAACTGAGCAGTCCATTCTGACCTACTCCAGGCACCTACGTCAGAAACGGAGTATCTGGCATTAGCTACTGACAGCTCTGAACTTTTCCAACAAACGTAATGTTGTCATGCACAAAGGCAGGCAGATGAAAAACATGTTATTGTCTTTTAAGTAAGGGCTAAAGTTCCCTGAGCTCCTATTAGGTGAATAAAAGTAGGTAGTGTTCTAAAGGAACTGGGCAGAGTTCCTATCACTAACCTATTCGTCACCAAGTTATGAAAGCAAAGGCCACTCCAGCCTCAAGAGAAAGGCTTTTTATTTCAGAAGACAGGGAGATCTGTTGTCCTGAAAGTTAAACAAAAAGAGCTAAAAGCTCTTTTAAAATTTAGATTCATATCTGCATGAAGAGGTGGCAATCAAACACCTGTCTGATCATGCCTCTTAATTAAAACAGTTCTCAGACAGTGGAAGAAAAAGGCCTCTGTCTCTTCATGAGGCAGAAATTCACCTACAATTCTAACAAACTCAATGGTAGGTCCTTCTGACTTCAGAGTTGTGTTAAACTACTTGGAAAATGTATTTTACTTCACTTTGCAAATCACCTGAGCTCCTGACTCCTGGAAGCAGTTGCTGTGTTCCCATCTAGCTGTGGTCTGACCGAGGTGTAGCACAACCAGGAACACCAAATGCCCAGTGAGGCACTAAAACTTCATGTGGTGAAGCACCAACATTAGCACAGCTCCAAACCCCAAGCTGTAATGCACTTTGAAAAGTCTGACAAAGGGCATTTAGTAAAGAAGTTTTTCATCTAAATGACTCAAGGATAGAAGTGCAGTGCTCAGTTAAGCCCAAAAGGAGTGAAAGGAGGAGTGTGCAATCACAACCATTTGGCAGTAATTACGTATTTTGATAAGAGAACCCAGTCCTTAGCAGATTGCTTTCTTACCTAAAAAGAAACCAATCTCACATATATAAACAACAAAGTTTTCTTAAAATAGATGTGTCCTACCTGAGACCAGCTGCATATCAGAAAGTTTCAGCTTAGAAGGAGATCTTGTTGACTGACACACTTTGCCTTCCTGAGAACGTCCTACAACAAACAGTGTAAACAGCTCTGTGTTTATCACGTAAACGTGGTTGTGTATAGCTACAAACTATTTCAGTAAGCTACAGCATTATTTTATCCTAAAAATTTATTTCATTTTTTATGGGGAAACTCATGAGACATTCCATATGACACAAAATTGTGACAACCAGAACTGAAATTTAACTAATAATAAAATACATCTTGCAGTTGCTATTAAAAAATAAGGAAAATAAATTTATTAGCTTTATTATTTTATCCTTTTTGGTTCTCAAAGCTACAGAGCCATGATAGAAGTGATTTACTACCTGTTAAAGTACATATAGTTAGCATATCCTTACTCAGTGATCCACACTGTAAAGGAACTCAAGGTCTAGAAGCAGTACTTCACCTATTCTTGAAGATGCATTCCTTTGCACGTGCACATTCAGGCACAGTGCAAAGCAGTGTAAAATTATAAAAGACAATTTTGCTCTTGTCATAAAGACCAGTTATCTTCATACAGAAAGTTATCAACATTGAACATATTCTTCAAATGAAAATATTTTTAAAACAGTAACGAAAACAAAAAGTTTAAACCAATGCTTTAAAAAAACCAAACCATGATCCAGGTAGCCAGCTATCCCCAGCTTAACTGCTCTGTTCTCTTTCCACATTGATATATGTGAGCAGCTCTGGCAACAGAATTATTTGATTGCTCAAGATCTGTGCTGAAACAATGCTGTGTGGGGATTCACACAGCTTTAGTAACAGCCATTTTAAATCACTGAGTTGTTTGGTATTTTAATCTGAAAGAGATATACAATTGCCTAGAACACCTGAGGTTCAGACTAATTTTTAGAAATAGCTGAGATTTTTAATAATAAGGCAAGAAGTGTATAGGTGAATACTCTGTTATAAAAATTAAAAGCATAGTTATAAAAATAAATTACAGTGAAAAGAAAATTACCATATATCTGCTTTAGGATGGAGTGCTTGCTGGTTTTTATGGCTGAGCTGGTTTTGTTTACGGATTTCAGATTTTTACACGAAGGAACTGATTTCAGAGGGCTATGGTTCAGCTGCTTCTTCCAAGCAACCTGAATGAAGAAGGCAGCTGCCTCTTGTCTCCATTTGTCTTCATCTTCCTTGCACTGCCGCTTAGCACTAAGGAGCTGAAACAACTCCTGTCTTAGCTGGTAACTAGAGAGCAGAAAAGAGAAGAGCACTTGTTTTAGGTGACCTGTTTTAACTTCCGTGCTTTCCACGCATCAGTTCACACGGTGGATTACATGAGTAACTGGGAAAACAGAACTCCCACTGATGTGCTAAGTCACTTGGATGAGAAATGTTTGTTCAGAAGAAAAAGAAGGAGTTGGGTTCAATTTTGGATGCATCCATTGTTTCACACAGTTAGTAAAGATCTGACATTATAGGTATCAAAAGTTACAGTGCTTCAACATCAGTTTATCAGCTGCTTTATATACAGAAAATCATCAGAAGGCAAAACTATAAATATTTATGGTAATAGTATAATCAACACTGCTTCCTCATTTTCACTATATTCACAGCTTAATAACACCAGACTTTCTTGTCTGCCTTAGCACTTCATGTCCTCAGTCAATCAGTGCAAGAGACACACCAAATCTGTCTCCTGTGGGTTCAACTGCACATTTCCTCCGCAGAAAACTGAGCTGCTCTCCATCCCTCCTCTGAAGATGCTCTCCTCTCCCCTCACCTTGTTTTCAGCAATCTGTGTTTTTTCCCTTCCCTTCAAAGGCTGCCTGTCTCTGACCCAGCCTTGCCTCAGCTGCTTTGATCTTACACACAGTCACAGCCCTCTGCAGCAGCAGATTATCTGTCCCTCACACTCCGGTGGCAAATGGCACCGGCAGCAAGGAGCTGTTTGGGGTTTTTTCCGCTTGGATCGGATGTAAGTATTCAATGGGATATTGGCGTTTCACACTCACAAGTCAATTAACTGGCTTAGCAATTAACTCTGAATCCTCCCAGTACAAACCTGTCACAAATGAGCATTGAATAACACTTGTAAAATATTAATTATAAGTGTTTGGTAACAGGCCAAAACACATTGATCATCATCCCCTCTGGCATTCAAAAAGGCTTCTGCTGGATGCCCTGGTAAAGCAAAGGAGGAAGGAGTGAGAAAGAGATGATTTTTTTTTCTGTTGCTCCCTCTGCAACAAGTTCTAAATTAAAACAAAAGACAACAAGCCAAATACAAATTGTTTAAATATATGTTCTAAGCCAATGAACTACATAATTCAAACAAAGCAGCAGCTATATACAAAAAATGAGTACATAAAAGCACAATAGAATGCCAAAGGGGGATGATATGCTCCGTTACAGTCTAAATAATTTTAAACTTCCAATAAGCTTAGTAAATTACCTCTGTGAAATTTGCTGGGTGAGACAAATGTATTTAATCTTAATTTAGTGAAGCTTCAGAATTCAGGCACGTACTGTTATGCAGCTCATTAAAGTACGTAACAAATGCAGGCAGCAACTGCATCTTGTCAGGGCCTGCAAGTTGTGAAGCATGGTATGAATTCAGAACAGGAGTATTACTGAGACATAGGAAAAAAATTATCCAGTTTTCTTAAATAACATGTCACTTTTAAATTTTTAATGGGATAAAAGAGGAAAAGAAAGTGAAAAGGGAGCACAGTTGCAGTGACTTGCTAACATAACTTGAGCTAAGGATGGGTTAAGTGAATACTTCACTGCAGAAAAAAACAATTGGGGAACTGTTTCATACTGGAGCAGAAAAGAATACTAAGCTGCTCTCTTGGAATTCAGTAATTACTGCCAGATGCCTTTGCTGATACAGTGAAATGACCCATTCACAGTCACTCCACCTTTGCACCCAGCTGTGATTTCATGTTTGCAGAGAACTTCTGGTAGTTTTTAGCAACAAGAAAACAACTGTGAGGTTCTGCCACTAACATGTAGGCAGTTATCTGTAGAGCAAGTGCAGATTGTTTCAATTCAGCTGTCTCTTAACAGATCATTCTGATCCTAGTGAGAAAAAAGGAGAATGGGACCAAGTTTGATACAATATCAATCTGACTGCGGTGCCTTAAAATATACCTGATGCTTAGTCAACAGAACTACTGCACATAAAAGAAAAGTGGAACATCCACGTGCAGAACAACAAAGCTGGCAAGTGGTATTCTCAGTGATTGTTATAGAAGTTTAATCTTGAAAACAACTGCTGGCCAAAGTGTGCACACAGCAATAATATATTAAAAATATACAGCTTGACTCCAGGGGGAGAACAACAGTGACAGCAACCAACTTATTCCAGCTCCTGTCATCTCCCTGTGGGCCCTGGAGTGTGGTAAGGCCCCGGTGCCCCCCAGGAGAGAGAACAGACACAGAATCTGTAAGCCTCAATGAGCAGGATAAGCAATTAACCTTTGAAAAGCCACACACCTTAGAATACACTTTTGAGGAGTACATTTATAAAGTTTGCAGATTTGGGAATAGAAACATCCTCCTGAGAATGGCAAGTTTAATACTCTTAAGTAGACCAGTACCACTCTGCTGTTGTGTTTGCCTGCAATAAGCAAATCAGGACTATAAAATTTGCAGAGACAAATGCATTTAGCTCTAATTTAGAGAAATTCCAGAACTCAAGCATGTACTCCTACATGTTTCTAATGCAGAATTACACAATAACATGGTATCATTTTACTGCTGTCTATAAGTACATGCTATTTACCAGATGCAAATTTAGAACAAAAACAAACACAGGACTGAGGAAGAACTGCCAAACTAATGTCTCCTGCAGCCCTGCAGAATTTGTGATCTTTGTTAGTGTTCTATGATTTCTTGCAAACAGAACAAATATATTTATTTCTCACTATCAAGTATTTAAATAACAAATATAACTTAAACAATATTTAATTTCCACAATTTCCAAAATGCAAGCTGTTAGTAAGTGCATGCACTTCTTGGAGAGAATGCATGCCATCCCTGTTTCAGCAGGTGGACAGTTTAGAAAGGCCTATCCAAAATCTGTAGTGTAAATGGAATGCAGATTTCTGTGCAGGTAAGTCAGCTCAATGCATGGTTTTGGATCCCAGTTGTGGGGAAATTTGCACAAGCACTTACTACACTTCATTCTGCTTTGTCTTAAAGCCATGGCACATGCCTGTCCCTCTGTAAGGATTTTAAACTGGTGTTGAGTGAAAGCAGCAGAGCCAGCAGCAGCAGCATCACGTGCAGATACACTCTCCTCACCTAGCTCTGTCTTCCTTTAGCTTTTGGTATCTAAGAGATTTGAACACATAAAACAAGACCTTGGGATCTACATCAGAAAAGAAGGCCAAGGAGCAAGCAGCAGAGAGAGCAGAAGTGGTGGAACCCTGGGAGAAAAAGTGGCTGCTTTGCTTCACAGCTCAGAGGAATATGGCATGGAATCAGAAACACGAAGTGGTTTGGGTTTGAAGGGATTTTTAAAGATCATCTCATCCACCCTCCCTGCCATGGCCAGGCACATCTTAAACTCAGAGTTCTTCAGAGAAACTGTCAAACTAGTGAGAGATCTCTAAAGAATACTAGTAAACATAAGCAATTTATAGTTTTCTGCATCCAGTAAAATCAAAGAAAGCCTAAATACAAACAAGAAATAAGAATAATTTGCATATTATATACTTCCCTTACATCCTCTTCCTGCCCATTATGATAAAAAATTAAATATTAAGGAGCATGTACTTTTAGAATGACTGCATTTCTGAGGCTGAAACTCACACATTCAGGAAAGCAGGATAATGCTGTGGAAAGCATTCTGTATATTCTGTACAGCAATTGTTCATGCTTATTCAAGGTATTCAAGCTACCTTCAAGTTTTGGCAATGAACACTCAAAGATCCCAAACATTCTGTGGTTTGGTTGCCTGGTTAAATGTGAGAGCACAACTCCAAGTATGCCACTGAACTCCAGGTTTAGGCAAATCCTGATTTGCACTCTTTAAAGAAAGATCAGAGCTTGAAATAGAAGTTTAATGATTTCTCTGATTATTAAAAGTCATCACTTATCTTGCACTTTTTATGACCTTACTAATGCAATTCTACGCAAGTGGAACCCACTTCCCCTTGTGTGGAGGAAGATTATTAACTGCCTCATTTAGCACTGGCAACACTGTAAGCAAAATAAAGCACTTTGCCAACAAGCCTGGTTTCATTTACATCTATTTGTATCTCACTCTTCTCTAGCCACTGAAAGAGTAATCTTACCTTCTCCACGTCCTCTGTATGACTGTGGCAGCGTAGTTCTTCTTCCGAAAAAGCTCTTTTCTTTTTCTTTCTTTTTCTATGATCTGCATTCGAATCTCTAAAGGGATTAGTTCAATATTTGTACTTTGCCATGGAACAGAACATAATTGATCATCTGCATTCCTGGATCTAACTATGCCTGTTTTTTCCAAGTTCAAACTGCCATCAGAAGCAGAACATGCTGTTGGGTTTCTTGGCACAGTCCTGGTAGGTTCTGCCTCAGCAGACAATAATGAAGAGGCCTTTTTTGCTATTTCATTGTTTCCCACTTTGACAGTTTGTTCTACAGCATGCAGGCTGTCATTTCTGGTGCTTACAAATACTGTTTTGGCACTTCCTGGTCTACTAGAACCAGCTGGTGAACATCTCTTATCATTTACCTCTTTATTTCTGGGTTTCTGCTGGTGCCTTTTGCCTTTGGAAGCAGCTTCACCCAGCTTTGAGTTCCGCGCCGTTCCAGCGGCACAGCCGACATCGCAGAAGAACACAGCCCTTCCTTCCCCGTGGTCCCTCTTGCCAGAGGGGGGCTGACTTGGATCCCTCAGCTTCTCCCCAGCATTGGCAGTCCTACAGGTAGAAGCAGAAAGCTTCTTGCTCCTCCGAGCACAGGCACCTGTTGTGTCGGCAGCGTGCTCCTTGAGCTTTGCTCCACCCAGTTCTGCAGCAGCTGCAACCTCGTATTTCACCTCAACTTTTGTTCCCTCGTTTGCTTTGCCACAATGGAAATGGACACAACTTGACTTGCTTTTGATGTGTTTCCTCAATGAATCTTTAGACAGAGAAATGGAAGGCAAATTCAGTCTTTGACTCAGCAAAACATAGTTTATGTCTCAGATTTTTTTGCTCAGTTACCTTTGGGGCACACTAGGATTCATTTAAATGAACAAAAAAATGCAAGCAGGAACAAGAGGACATGATTGCCTGTCACAGTAGTCCCAAACACCTTCATTTGCTTAATGTTTTACAAATGGTTTTCTTTCTAACATTACATTTGAGTTAGATGCCTCTGCTCTATCCATGCTGTATCCTGGCACAGGATAAGCCACTGACCCAGGAAACCCAAAGCAAGTGGTTTCTTAGTACTTCCCTTGACATCCTGAATGGAATTATGAGGTCCTTTCTATTTCTCCCTTGCTGCTGTGATCACTGCTTCTAAACACTTTGGTGAGGGTGACTCAGAAGTCATACTGGAGTGCAAACCTGAAAATTCCCCATCTTCCATCCACCTTCCATTCTGCTTGGAAATTAATAGGAGAATGAAAAAAGAGACCAGAGAGGATGAAATGTAACAGACAGGATGTTACAGGGTAGGTAGGAAGGGAAAAAGAAATATACTGTCATTCCAGAAAATCTTCTGGATCATCTAAAGCCTGGTGAAACCATGCTATATTTGTAATGCCTTTACAGCATACCCTTTTGACTGGATAACCAGATCAGAAAACATACAACAATCAAATCACAATTTTTCATAGCCCAAAAGGTCTGAGTTTATATTTAATTCCAATAAAATGACCAATGAAGTCCATTAAAATTTTGGTCACAAGAGGATTGATTAAAACACCTAATGAGAACTGACTGTACAACTTCATGGTTTGATCCTTGCTGTATCAACTTTCCTGGCATCACTTCAGTATTAAAAAGAGAATGCATACCTAAAAAAGGCATAGCATTCTTTCAAACACCAACTGTTCGGATTGAGTGAGAGGACAAATCTGTTTAAAAAACAGAGTCACCATTTCTCCATTTACATTTTTCATATACACCACAGATATGCGACATATCTTTAATCTTATTTTCTCCAAAGAGTGCAACTAATAGAACAATTTTCCACAGCCTGTCTTCACATATGCTAGGTATTTTTATAGACACTACAGGACACTCTACTGGTGTTTTTCACTACTTCACCCAGAGTAAAAGAATCTGTATCTAACTCTACCCTGCTGCACATATTGCTCAAGTGATGAAAGAATATGAAATCACAGAAAGACAAAATGGGTTCTATATATAAACTACCCCCAAGAAGTGGACAAAGCAGATAAACAGCACAATTAAAAAAGATCACAAACCTCGCCTGATCTCATGGCCTTCACTCTGAGGCTCTGCTGACAGGCAGCTCTCCTTTGGGGTCCCTTTGTCATGACCAGCTTTAGGTGAACCTCTGCTGTTTCTCCCTGGCTGGATCTGTGAAGCATTGAGGGACAGAAGCCTCTTGCTCTGTGTGTCAGCTGCTTTGTTGGGTATCTGGGGGACACTGGTGGCCTTCTCCCAATTTGCAGGATTCTGTTGTACTCTAAACTTGTTTTGTTCCACACTCTGCATCCCTTTCTGCAGCTTGGCTTCTTTCCTCTTACTTTCCTCTTCACGTTTCCTGCAATTACAGTCCATACCATAAGAATTTTGAAGATTAAATCTTGGAAGCATATATCTAACTTGAACACACTCCTCTCCAAAAACCTGACACTGCCACAACAAATCCTTGACTTGACATCTTTTTCGTGAGAAAAGGACACATATTGCACTGAAATGTCTTAGCTTGATCCAAAACAACAACTGACTTGCAGCTACAGCTTGATGAAGGTTAAGTCCTTGTCAGCCAGCTGCCCATTCAGTTTGCAGTTGTTTTGACTGATCTTAAAACACTCACTTATTGAAAACAATTAAATTTAGGGGTTTAATAAATACAAAAAAATTAAAAGCAGGATTTTAAAAAGAATCATGACACTAATAACTGTGTTTGTAATTAGTGACAAGCAATATTTTCATGTGAGTAGTAATGCAATGCACTGTATTTGAAAAGCAAAAATCTTCAACAAAAGACAATATTTTTGAAAATTATTTTTTCATACTTAGATGTGTCATAGTCAATACAGAGAATTATAAACCAACTTTGAACTGGCTACTAGTACTAACTTGCTGCTATGTATTTGTCATGGGTAGATAATTAATTTTGCATAAACATTATATAAATGACAATATAAAAATCATATAAATGACAATTACTGATAATATGAGATGTGAACTAAAAACTTGTGTGCACACTGTATGCCATTACAACGGTGACATTTGGATTTCCAAAATTAAATAAGCCATGAATCTCTTAATACTGTAGCCATAAAAGAGAATTTTGGACAAACTTAGGAAGGGTGCATCCATTGAAATTAAAATTTTGCAGCCTATTTTGAAATACAATGGGCTACCACTGCACTTGATCTTTTAAATTCTTGTTCCTACCAAGCAGGATAAACCCAATAGCACACAGCAAATGTTACATACCTCCCTCCCTCTGAAATTGTTTTTATAAATGAAGCCCTGGCTGTTGGGTGAAGTGACACTTTTCCTGTTGGAACGGACAGGCGGTAAATGCCATATCATGTAGCTGCCTGGTATTTTAACTTGCTTCCAGTGCTCCAACACAGCGTGCAGACTGTTGCCACATCACCTCCCAGCACGGCGTGTGACAGGTGAGTTATGCAGCACGCCAGCCCCAGTTCCTGTGAGTGGTGTCACTGCCAGCGCGTGTCACTGCAGCGCGAGCTGCCAGCCAGGAGCCCTAACTTTATCTGTCAGTGCTATCTTATCAACTAAGCTCTGCAGAAGAGCCTGATTGAACCCTGCACCTGAAAAGCTGCTAATTGATCTAAAAAAAATACACTCCTAGCAGCCTGGGATTCAGAATTCCCTCTGGCATGAAAAAAAGTGGCTACTTTCAATTAATATTGGCATTCCACAACCGGACAATGCAGGGATGTTGGAGCTGTGTACAGTATGGATCTCACAGCCATTAATGTGCCACTTGAGCTGATAAATCAGATCTTGCTATTCACACAATAGTAATTTTCCATTCTTCTCAAGAACAGGCAGCCTATTACCAATGTACTCTATTAGTATTAGAAAAGGAAGTGAGAGATGGGCTGTGTGATACACAATCAAGCTAGAGCGACCTGCATTCCTCTGAGCAAATTAACTCAATTGAAAACAGTAACTTCGGTAACATACCAACTGCAAAGTTATTGAGATGACACAGGACGAGAAACCAAGAAGTAAAAAGGATTGCTTTTTTCTTTAAAGGTCTTATCTGTGTTCAAATTTTTCATATTAAACTGAAGAAAGAATAAAGGGAAGGCATTTCAAAGCTCCCTATTCATAAAGCATCATCACAATTGTCACAGTACAGTGTAGTTGAATAATAAACTCCTGAATACATAAGAACCTCCCCCTGTGTTTTGCTTTATTTAATCAGAAATTCAGTTTGCATTACAGCGAAGGATCTCCTTAAAATTAAAATTTCCAAGTTTTTCTGTTGTCCAATTTGAGGAGAGGCTAGGTTTCATGAACAAGTGAAGGAAGTAGAGAAGATTCTAACTTCAGGGCTCTCCGTCATTCTCAGGAGGTTCTGGTGACCCAACAGGATCCAAATCTGGGCTCTCAAGTTAGACAGCTACAGCTCAACAGTGGTAACAGAACTGTCAGGCCAACATTTTCCCTTGTAAATGCAACACAATTTTGTCCTGAACGGTCATAAGCTCGCACTTTGTTGCAAAAGTGAAAGAATGAAAACTGAGCCTTTAGCAGATGGAAAGGAACAGTTTCAGCCTTACATGCACATTTGTGAAGACACAGAGATGTTTTGAATTTTTGATTCTGCTAAAATGAATTCAACCTTTTCTATTCTGTTAAGAATAGAAACTTAACTTTTTTTTATCTACACACGGAAGGATATTTTAAAGGAGAGTGTTTTTAAAGTTATCCTTGCAAAAAACCCCCAAAGACTTACTTAAAAAATGTCAACTGAAAATAGATCTCCAGGTACGATCCTACTACTGTTAGAGCTTTCTCTGGATTAAGAGGAGTTATATTTCATGTTGTATTAACAGCATTTCCTGCTACATAATCTACTACAATGGTTATTTTCAAAAGAATGATACCACTGACTCATGATGTGTTCAGTTTCTGATCTATAATAATCTTTTACACTGATAGTCCTTAACAAAAACATTAAGACAGTTAATTTCATTCCAGTATTCCTATGTTGATGGGTCTTCCCAAATGTGTAAAGCAGTCCATTAGCTCTTACCTAAGCACCTATTTTTTCCTCAGTCATTTCTTGTATGTATTTTACCATCATTCTGATTTCTAATTTAGTCTTCAATGAGCTTACAATCTTCCGCATCTTGGTGATATTTTCAAATTCAAATTTACTTTTTAAATGAAAATAAAAATTCATGATGGATTTATGTGAAATTCTTATCAATATACACTTTCAGTTTAAAGGTGAGAAATTTCCCATGAGGAAATATGAAGACTTCAGGAAAGTCTGAGTGACAGCTACTGTTTCTCCATGGCCACAAAACTTGTTATTCAGACACAAAAGAAAATTGAGTTGGTTTGATGTAATTTCTTCTGAAGCAAAAAAAAAAAAAAAAAATCCCACAGAACAGTTCAGTCTACTTAGCATCTCTCATGGACCAACTGTTTCTTTACTCCTCCTTTTCCAATGAATATGTTTACAATGGTTTATTGTGACACCGACCTCACATCCTTTGCCAGCTCTTATTTTGCACCTCAGCTTGTTTAGCTTTATCATTGTATGTTCTTATTACTGTCAATTTTAGTAGCTACATCAAATTTCCAAAATGTGCCTTCCCATTTCAAGTTGCTGAAGAGCTTATTATTTTCTCTGTTGCCACACTCCCCTATCTTTTCTCAGCATGTGGGGCTAACCACGAGTCTTTTGAAAAACCACATAATCTACTTGTACTCTCTTGGCATGAGAACATTTTTCTAAATCTTCTGAAGGCTGTTTAATTGAACTGCTTATTTTCTTGCTGTTCTTCTCTTCCTAAATATCATGAGCTACTTACTCACTTTCATCCATTTCCTTTCCACATCCACATTCTCAATCAGTTTCCTTCAACTGGCCAGAATGAAAAACAGAAGTATGGATTCAGGAACTCATCTTGAGAAATTGAAAGGGGAGGTGAACAAATGAGGAATGAGCTCTGCAGCCCTTTCAAAATCCAATACACTGGAAATTAGTTCTCAGAATATGTTTTAAAGATCTAAATATTATTTTCTTAAATTCTTGGTTTTGCAATAAGTAAACCAAAATCATCTTTTTAAAGTCTGGAAAAGATCTCAGGAAGTCAGCAAGGCTAACAGGCTGCTCAAAGTGTCTCTTTGCTCAGTGACATAAGAGTCTTCATGTTGTTTTGACCTTCATCAAACTTCATGTTATAAATTAAAATTTCTTTGCTATAGGAGAGATCATGGGAGAAGATGTTTGTATAGAAATATTTCATAGGCTTTAAATACAGTGAATGTAATTTTACCAGAAAATAATACAGGTATGAGATCTCGGCTGAATTTTTGTTACAGTAAGAAGAAAAAAAAAAAAAAAAACGAAAAAAAACCCAGAAAAATAACAGACTGTCTAAATCCAAGTAGATTTAGGAGCGATTTATCTTAGAGAGACTCTAAAATAATATATTACAAAGTAAGTTTTAAATATCTACACTGAAATAGTTGGGGAGAAGGTGTGTGTGTTCAATATAGGAGTTCACCATAATTCTGGATCCCCACACTATGTCTCCTTTTATCTGGAGACCAGATTTTTAGACACCAGTAGGGATAATAGTTTTTTGTATGCAGAACACCCTGGCCAATTTTAGCTGTGGAATGCACAGATGGGTACGCAGAATGATGACAACATAATGTCCCCTTCAGTTTATTACAGATCATAAAATTGCAATTAAATAAAATTTGTTATGTGACAACCTGATTTGCTTGTACACTCCAATTGTACTGTAATTCTCTTTTTATGGTGTTTGGTACACAGACTTTGTTTCTATTGTTTTCAAACAAATCAACAACAGCTAAGTTTCAAAAACTACATCAGAAACTCACAAAGGAAAACTATTATAAAAATACTCCCAGATTTCCATGAGGCAATTCTTTTCCATTTAATCTTCCACATGGTGGATCAGAGATTCTCCTAAAAATGACTGTCATCAAAAAGGACAAAACGATCTCATTTGGTAAAGTCAGTTGTGACCACACAGCAATAAGCACAGCTCTCCACATTAAAAAGAAATATTTTCCAAGGCAGCTTCCCCATGCATGGTTGTGACTTACTCTGATTTCAGTACAAAAGGGAAACAGTAGGAAAGCTACAGGTTACAAATTCAGGATGTAGAAATGTGACTAAGAGATGAATTATCTGGTATTTCTAGCTTTGGTTTGTCCTGGGGAATAATAATTGTTTTACAGTAGCAGCAATCAAACCCAATGAAGGTCTGACAGGCCAATTATGCAAAATATCACACTACCAAATTTGATACGGAGTGGAGTGCAGATGATTTTGTCTGTGATACACAGATGCAGCAACTAGGTGCAATACTTACATTGTGTGTTCTTTCACATAATCTCTCTTTATCGAAATAATACTCCCAAATCATGCAGAAATCTTTTCAGATGGTTACATTTTTTCATTTCAGAATCTGATTTCTTCAAGAGAAACCAGGTGCTAATTTCATACTAAGAATCTTAAGGATAAACTCCACGCAAGCAATGTATAGTGATAATCATTTATGTACCTTCTGACTTTAGAATTTCACCACTGTGCTACCATTACCACATTTAAATTGGGTTGAAACTCAGCCAGAACCTACACATCTTGCTGTCACCAATTTGAATTGCATATGTTAGTTATCTGCAATCCAATACAACCAATTCATAGGAACTCTTGAATTCAACACCAGAAAATCTAAGTGCAGAGAATGCTAAGGCCCAAAATGAAGTTGCAAATAGAAACCAGGAGTTCAGGTTGCTAGAGAAACATTGAGGTAAGCCTTATTAAACCAGGCTTTCCCTGGTTTGTTTTCAGTTTTTTCCTCAGCTACTGATTAATTTCTGTTCAAAACTGGTATCAGGACTTGATAGGCAAATAATTATTTCCACTACCTTATAGTTATAAATGTTTTCCAAGCCTTTTTATGATCATACAGAAAATCAGGCAAAGATTCATGGACACTAACACGCTATTTACTCAGCTTTTGGTATTTTGCCTTGCTATGATATATTATATAAAAATGTATTATTTAAACTGGGATTATATGGAAAATAACTTCCATCTGTCTATAGTTACATGGAAGTTATATGCTTCCTTCAGTTTCATGAATTTTATACCAAGAGGAACAAAAACTGATGAGCAACAGATAAAATCATACACTGATAAATACAAATTTACAAATGTCTATGTGCTGGAGTAGATTTCAAGTTTCAGACTTACTTGGCAGCAGCATCTTTTCTCAGCTGTTCATGTTTCATTAAAAGATTCTTCCTCTCTTGAAAAGCCTTTCTAACTTTGTATCCTTTGTAGACAGCCTGAATTTTGAAAGCAGCAATATCCTGAATGGCAGCTATAGACAGAGCCCCGTGTTCTAACATGAACTGAATCACTTCATGGTGTTCACCAAGCAAGGCATAATCGAGTGGAGTATATCTAAAAAAAAAAACACCAAAAGCACAACAATTACAATTCATTTAGAATTCCAGCTATAATGTGCATTTCTTCATGCTGATTTCATAATAAAGCAACTTCTACTATGAAGACAGATTAAACAGTTTCAGTAGGCTGTTTTTCTCATCTTTTTATTTTGCTACCTTATTCATTCTACACACTGTGGTTATGTTTAAAGCTTATTTTAGCCTTCTAATATAGAAGGGGGTAGAGGAGGACCTGAAGTGTTTGGACAAAATCTCCCAAAGCCCTATCCACAGCATTAAGTGCTTTAGGAAACAGTTTTTAAAATGTGTTATTGAGGTTTTCCTATAGAAATATAAAGAGAAAGTAAGTTAAAATATTTTTGTGTTATTTCCATATGCATGTAAATTCGAGAAATCTACAGTGAAATCTGGCTTAGCTTCTGTAACTTCAACTGAAAACACTATGACAGAGCAGCAGGATTAGATCCCTATCAAAGGATAACATATTTTAAGGTACTAGGAAAATTTAAGTCTGTTTTCAAATGGACACAGGTGTTCAAAGTGTTAAATTGCTTTGGATTTTAATGGTGTCAAAGATATCTAAGCTTTTTTCAAAATAATTCCCAAATTTCCCACTGTCGACATAGGAAGAAAATTTACACATCTCCCTCACCAACAATGAAACTTTAGGGAAAGACATTTAGTGACTGAAAATTATCAGTCACAAGCCATGATCAAGACCATATAACATAAGACTATCCACTAGCAAGTGTCAATGTATGTGATTGTGAAAATTAGGGCTCTTTTTGATGGTAACTTGCTGGGACACAGTGCCGGTAAGCAAAGAAAAACAGACAGAAAGCACAATTGGACCTGCCACAGAGCAATGGCTTGATGGAAGGATAAACAGTATCTGAACTGAAGTGTCTGCAGGAATAAAGACAATGACATAACATGAAAATTTGGATGTCAAGGCGTGCTGCTGATAGCACTTAAAGAGATGCAGATTTTTGATAACCCAGAAATGGGAACTTCAGAAGGAACAGTATATCAGATAAACACATTTTTAAAGTATTCCTAATTTTGAATACTTTAAAGACATAAAAGATACTAAATTTCACTTTATGCTATACTGTGTATTTACCAAGACAAAGTATTCTATTGCAGATCCCAGTCATGAAGATCCATATTTTTAAATGTGGATTCTCTAACTCCATCCAAGCTACCTTTGAAAGTAAAAAAATCACTTAAATCTGAAGAGAGGTTTTTATGACTGGACACTTACACACACTCCTATGTTGTATCAGTTCAAAGCCTGATGTAAATTTCCTTTTCCCTTGGTTCTCTCTCAAGCAGATAGCTTTTATATCAAGCTGGCTTCACAGGGAAACACATGAAGACATCAGCCATCAGCTATTATAGGCAATTTAACATGAAGGTGGTCAAGCAGCAGCTTGATGCACCCAGGACATTAGGTTGGATTGCAAAATAAATTTGCAAAGAACAACAAATGCAATACCCTCCAGACTAGTGCTTGATCACATATTCGGCAAGCAAGCAGGCACTTTAAAATTCTAGATTAAATCCCAGCTCTATCTTTTCTCTAATCTTTTAGTTAAAACTACTACGTTTGAATTTTTTACTGTTATCTCATACTACACTCTAAGAAAGTAAAGAAGGGAAGCTTTTTTTCCTAAAGGAATATTTGAAAAAAACCTCACTATGTAGTGAAATTGCTACTGACTAAAAACCAATTTCATCCAATTACAGGTGAACCATATCCATGAGGTTATTTTTCCTCTCTCTTACAACACTCAATTTGATTTTCAACTTTCCAAACTTCCAATATCTTAACAATAAAACAAGGTTTGTAGATATTTATTAGGATGCAATTGTGCCATTTTTTAATATATATTTTAGGAGAATTATATTTAAAGATTGATCCATCTAGAAATGGATCTCTTTTGTTCTGCACACGCACTAGTGCTTAACAGCAGACATTTGGAATACTGCTAGTTGCATTTTGAGTAATCTAGATTTATACATTATATAAATTATTTATTTATATATAAAAATTCCAGAAGAGAAACAAAAATATATACCATCTGAATGACTGTGATAAACCACAGCTAAGATCTTTTCTTGACATTTGAGCATCATTAGTTTATTTCCACAAAGTAAGGATAACAGCAGTCTCCAATTTGGCAAAATCGTGGCTTTTAATCTTACTTATTAAAAGTAATTTAATTAAAACTGTTTATTCAATTTTCTATCAAAAATTACTAAAAGAGAGCCTTGACATTACTTAATTAGAAACTAGTTATACTTTCATTTGTGCTTCTCAAGAAAAAATATGAACAGAAAAGGAAGAGAGACCTGAGTGGTTTAGAGTGGAGAATGAAAGAAAAATGATGGGGGAAGGAAGCAATTAAAACCTAGGGTTAAGTACAAAAGTCTGAAATCTAGCACTGAAATATGGGGTTGCAAACGCCTTAAGTTATTTAAAATGCTGAAATATTCAAATTTATATGGCATGCTGTTCATAATCTTATAATTATGAGGAGGTCATCCACTCTAAAAAAAGGCATTAGAAATATCTGCTAATAGTAATTATCTTCATGGTCAGGTGACTAATTTGAACTCCACAACCCAAATCACTTTTAAAAAACTATTATTTATATGTCAATGAAAGACAAAGAAAAGAGATGCAAATGTGCTGTCCCTTTTTAAAAACAGGCCTTTAGAATACAGGTAACCACCAGGTACTTTGTAATCACCATTTTAAAACATAACATTACATTTCTCCCATTTTCCTTCTTCTTGCTGAATTTGTATCAAATATAAATGAAAAATTCCAGTCTTTTCCAACAGCAGCAGAACTACCTTTTCATCCTTTGTCCCTATATATCTGCCACCAACTCCACATAAATGAGAAAGGTCTTTAATATTTCCAACAAGACCAGAGTGAGTAAATACACCCAGAAGTTCATGGTACAGAAATGTAAAAGTTCAAGTCACAATGTCTCAGTTAAAGAAGGGAACTTTCACATGAGAAAAGCTGCTTATGCTGAAGCCCAAGGTTACAGCTCTCCTTTGAGATACAAGAGGATGATTCTCTTGCAGCATCTGAACATTTAACATTTAAATGGAAGGTAGCACTTTGGCACAGTGACAAAGTAACACCTTCAGACAAGCAATACCTCTCCTCGCTGTTCTCCATGTGATTGGGGAAAGCATCAAAGCCGAGCAGTAACTTTATAGCATCAAGGTAGCCATTGTTACAGAGCCAGTGCAGGGCAGTTCTGCCCTGAAAAACAATAGAACAGAACAAAAATAAACATTACCCCCAAACTCTACCACGCCACAATAAAAGTCATAAATCATATTGCAATTCAATGCTTTTCTGGACACAAAGAACAAACAGTTCTTCTAAATAAACTTCCTTCTTAAAATAAGAACATAGCACTTAAATGTGTGTGATGAAAAACGATTTTTTTTTTTAACAATATTTCAACACTAGTGCTTTTTCACCTAAAACAGCTGAAAAGCAGCAGTAGAAGCCTAGCCTTAGAGCTGCCTTCTTTCCAAAAGATGTACAGCTTGCTCTCATAGAGCAAGAACTCATAATGAAAACCAAATTTCCATTACCTGGAATTATCTATGCCCTACAACAAACAGCAACAAGAAATTTCAATAAATTGGGTGAAGCTCTTTTGACTGATGAGGTTCTACTGACTTCTGAGAAATTATGTCATATAACAAAGAAATCTGTTATAGGTTGCACAATTATTCTGGCTCCTAATTTCAATTACTGCCTGAATAATGGCACAAAAGAACATATAAACCAATCAGTGCTCTTTTTTTTTTCTTTCACCTGGAAGAGTGATACATATGTGGGTACTTAATGTGGACAAGTTAGTTGAAGTAGTTATTGTGCAATCTCACTTGCAGTACTTTACTTTCTTACTTGCTATGCCTCTCTATGCTGGAGAACAGACTAAAATCACATTCTCATGTCAGCTATTAATACAGAAAGATAGAAGAAATCAGATTATTAATATGACTCCTCACGATCACACTTTGATTAGGAAAAAACCAAAAGTGATCTGGAAAAATCAAATGTTCAATTCATGCTAGATATTAAAATACTACTTTTCTTTCTAGATTTCAGAAGTGAAGGCATAGGGAAAATGACGTAAGGATTCATTTCCTTTTGTGACAAACAGCAGCACAGATGTTTCTATGTCCTGGAAAAGAGAATGACTTTGAAGAAAAGGAAGATGTTTTGATTTATGGCTATTCTAAAGTTAAGGATACACCTCAGTGAAGAAGAACAACATACCTCTTTATCCTGAATATTTGGATCTGCATTGTTTTCCAGCAACACTACCATGCAGTTAATGTAGCCTCCATAAGCAGCACACTGCAGAGGTGTTCTTCCTGCATAATCCTGCACATTAGGGTTGATTTTATTTTCTATCAGGATTTGGCACACATCAGCATTTCCTCCCAGGGCTGCCCAGTGAAGGGGTGAATGGCCATCTTGGTCAACCAAATCTACTCTTGCTCCTCCTGTACAAACAGATACATCTTTGAGCACAAAAAGAAAATACTGCTGAATGCTAAGAAAAGAGTGAGTTTATGTTCAACTAGAACTTATTTTTATTTCATAAATTGATAATTCAGAGAAATATTTCAGAAAGCAACCTCAATTTTGTTACTCAAATCCTACAATTAAATAAAAATTAATTGGGAATACAATAGTTTCAAAGAGGGCCAGGAATCTAACTTTTTTACAATCTTTTGACTATCCTCTAATATACTTTAGAATATCCAGACTTATCAAATGCCTATGAAAAACCTATTTTATTTGTTTCAGATATATGAATTTTCAATAGAACTTTTCTTTCTTAACAACAAAACAACTTCTAAAATCCCTAAAGCAGACAAGATAAAATATCACAATGTAATAATAATTTTTAATTTTTTTTTTTTTTTAAACTTAGGCATGCTAAGACTCTACTATGCAAATAATTAATTTCTCCATATGTTCTTGCAAGGTGTAAAAATTCTGTACATAAAAAACCCTCCACAAACAAAAAGCAACAACAACTCTCTAAATCATAAAATATTTAATTAAACATAACTCGGATTCTGATAGCCAAGCTTCTTGCATCTACAAAAGCTAAATGGCACAGGGAGTGGGAGGAAGAGCTTAACAAGAAGTTATAATACACTCAGCAGATCACAGAAGGAAGAACACTTTTCAGTAAGAGAGGTGAATTGATGGAAAACTTGCAAAATTCAGCCTGGATACCTCATCTATCCATAAGTGGGATAATGTCTGAAGTAGGGAGGAGATGTCTCTGGGAAGCTAAAATGACAGAATTTTACATCTAAGATACCACTGTTCTTTCTCTGTACTTCTTACCCCTCAGCAGATATTCTACAATTATCTAAAACTGTGTTAAAAACCCTTTGTTAAATCCTATTTCTATCTACAAACAAAAGACTGCTTTTAAAAAAACAACCAGAACAAAATATTAATGACATAGGACTTTTGACATCTATCTGCATTAAAAAAATAAAGACTCACTTAAAAAATCTTCAAAGAACCCTAAAAATGGTTTTTCACAAAAGGGAAGAAAGCTTAATTTGGTTTTATTTACTGCGGGGAGTGGGGAGAACCAAACAAAAACAAAAGAAAGAAAGGACTTGCTGGGGAAAGAGTTAGTTTGAGAGACAAGAATGTATTTGCAAAGGCTTGAACAGAAATGAGCTGCGAAAAAAAAAAAAAAATCCCAATTTTGCAAGTTTTGTATTTAACACTTCTAGCCATTTTGCACAACACTGAAAATCTTCTAAATTCACTAAGGCTATTTCCCAAGGGGAACTTACAAATAACACCTGCTTTCAGGAAGCAATTTCCTACCCCACCTCTTGCTCAGCTGCTTATTTCCCATTCCCACAGGAAGCAGCAGCAGAACTCTGAACAGGTTTGTGAAGCCCTGAGAGCTGACCTTTAATGAGTGTTTGAATCACTTCCTTGTGACCCATCTCACAGGCTCGGAAAAGCGGGGTGTGTTTCATCACATCCAGAGCATCCACCTGTGCTTTGTGCTCCAGCAGCAGTTTCACTGTGCTGACGTGGCCAGAAAGGGCAGCAGCGTGTAATGCTGGAGGAATAGAGCAGTAGGGAAAAAAAAACCACAATACCATGAGCTTTAGAGGTCCACAATTAGAACAGTCACAATAAAAATTAATCACAACTATTTTAGGTGGAAAAAGTACTTTTCAGCCTCAAGACACTGAAGAATCATAACAAGCGATGATGCAACAATAACACTTTCTTGCCACACAAGCAACAAGCAGAAAAACTGTTAGCCCTGAAACATTCTAACTTGCCAAACAGAAATTTTACATTTACCACCACCAAGATTGTCTTACAGTGAGGATTTGTGGAAGAATAGCAGCTTCTGATTAAAAGAATATAACATGATTTACTTCTGCCTCTGTTTTGCAGCATTTCTGAGATTGCTCATCACCAGTGAAAGAAAGCTTTCATTATTTCTTCAATGCTTTCCTGAAAATTACTTTTTTCTTTCAAGTAAGCAAAGTTGTCTCAATTAAAACTAACTTCAGAAAACTACCCAGCAGCTCCTACTCCTCCCTGCCCCCCCTTTTTTTGTTTCAGAATTACTTGGAGAAAATTTTATACAAAATTATGTAGCAAGACCATCTTATCTTGCACAGTATCTCCAGATCCCTGTTCTCTTCAAGGAAAAGATTACAGAAAGACCAGATGCTGCTACTTCATATACTTCAAAACTCAGGTAAAGATGTGGTATCCTGTAACTGGAGATGCTATTGCCTAACACAGCACCCTGCAGGCACTGTCAGCCAGAGTTGAGGATGACCAGCTCATGGCTCTTTTTGAAGGAAAGAAGAACTGCACACAGCAATGAGATTTCAAAGCAATGGAGAACACATGTATTGATGGTTTCACTTACAGTTTGACTTCAAAATGCTTTGGGTTATTTCCTATAGTCAGTAGTCAAATCAGACAATCTACATTCTCGTGCTGCCTTAAATGCAGAATATTTTACAGACAATAAAATCAAAATAATACAGGATAAAATCGCAAAACAATGTGATTTGTAAGTGTATATTTAACAAAGTGAATTCGTATCTCCCCATGAAATTTCAGAAATATTCATACTTAGTGAGAACTGAATCTGCTCACACAAGCACAATGTGGGGCTGTAAACACTACCTACACATCCTTATTTGTTTAATGTTGAAACAGACAGGGTCAGGATCCAGCAGAGGCATTATACAGAAATGCACACCACAAAGATCAGCATTAGAAGAAGCAGCTTCTTGAATCATAGCCAGAATATAAAAACAATAATTTTTATTTGCCAGCTACCGTTTACAACCAGCACCAGCTTATGAGATAGTGACCCAGCACAACCTGTTACACAGGCCCGACTAAAACGCTCAGGCTGTTCATGTTGTCATTCACCTGAATCCAAAAACAGAGCCACAAAATAAGTGACAGTAACATTGTGACACGGGCTAAGCACTGGGGTCAGAACCAGAGACACCCTGAGAAGTGAAGACTGAAATCATGCCTGTGAGAGGACGCCGATTTAAGTTTAAGTGCAGCAGCCTAAAAGTGCAGTGGAGCTCACGGCGCTCGGAGAAGGGAGTGCCCGCACAGCAGCCACTGCGAGTGGGTGGCTATCAGCAGGAATTGGGCAAGGATGGGATCCCTGCCGCGTCGCACATTTGGATGGGCCTGGTTTTCATGGTCTGACCTCACAATAAACTCTAGGTTCTGGTTTTTGTCCTGAATCCCTTATGAAACTAAAGGCAGTAAACCACTCCATCAGATGACACATGGGGTGTGTGTAACAATACAATAGAAAAAGAGCTGCTGTGTCAGCTTGGCCAGTTCTTCCCCCCTATCACTCATTCTGACGCAGGCATCTTGTTTCGCACTTTGTGCTCAATATTTTCTTGTAAGCCAAATTTTCTGTGATGGAGTCACGGTGACTGAAGAGATTCTTCAGCCAGCTGGTCACAATGGGCCCTTTGTTGAGCCGACAGACAGAGCCCTCTCCATTGTGCGCAGTGACGGCAGAGCTATAAAGCTGCCCCTGTAATGCTCCTGCAGCGCTGATCTCTGAGAGGAGGGAAATTCCTTTCCCTTGGTGTCATTCTCCTACACAATGCCGAGAGCCTCGATGTTCTAGCAGAGCTCAATGGAGAGCTTGCTCTTTTTGAGCTAATGCAAAAGGCTGCGTTAACGCAACATTACAACCGAGCCGAACTGAGTCTGCACACAAAAGTCAGAAAAACACAGCCCTGAACTCTGCTCAGCAACTGTATCCCAGGCACGGAGGCATGTGCGCTATTTTCTATTAGCGCATACTTTCCTGTCCGAACTCTGCTTTTCCCTCACGAAAACTTGGGAGTGATTAAAGCCCTTTGGAAAAAAAAAAAAAATTAAAAAAAAAATAAATCAGAGAGTGATTTACTGGTGGGCTTCCTTTTATGTTTAGAGCTCGCTATAATAAAGCCCACGCTATGCCCTCTCTGGCACAATGGTGCAGCTCGGGCTGCTCGGCAGCACAGCTCCCCACTTCCAGACTGTTCCTGTGTTCTACACAACGGCACCCTCCAGCAAATGGAAAATCCATTCATTTCCTTGGATTAAAAGCTCTACAACGAAACCGAGATTAAAAGGTGATTACATATCACCGCTATGAGAAAGATTTAAGACTGAAAGATAATAAACCCAACCACCTGAATTATTCAAGCATGAAATCCACACCTGAGTAATTTCAGAAACACAGTATGTGATTACCGATTACTGCCTGCAAAGAAAAAAACCCTTTGTAAGGAGGCTTGCACAGTAACAACAACATTGCTGCACCTTAAGGTCTGAAAAAAATGCCAAGAGGTATTTGAAAGGGAACTGTCAAGAAGTAGCAAGTGGAGCTGAGACTGATAAAAGATGAAGACTAAAATTATAGAATATTTAGTTTGCAATGTCATCAAACGTGAAGACTGAGATTTTATTTGCTGCCCTATTTCTTACACGCAAAAACTTCAAACTATCACAACTTGGAAAGACTGATTTATTTTGTGTATGTTACATTGTAAGAAAAACAAGAATTTAGATATTTATACAGAATTTTATGTTAATTATGTTTAAGAATTTTATGTTATGTAAATTACTTTTTGTTAAGATCCAGCATATACCAAGGACACTTTAAAATTTTATTTTATAATATATTATAACAAATAATACTGATGCACACAAAGTTTCAATACTGAACCACACAACCCTGACATATATATTTTGTGCTTCTAACTGTGTGACTGTATCTGGCATTGGGTAGTTCCTGATCTCCCTTCATACAGCTTGCCCTGAAGCCCTGCTATCAAACCCCTCCAAATTTATAGCAAATATATCCACATTCTCTTTTTTTTTCATTCTGATATCATCAGCATACTATGCAACTCAAGTATTTTTCCTAAATTTCCAACGCTGTTGAATACATAAAGGCTTCAACATCTGTCTCTCTCACCTGTCAGAACTGTTATTTTGTTTTTGTTGAAAGCACTACATAGGTACAATATTTCTACCAACAAAGACTTTTTTTTTTTCCTTAAAGGAGACACTCATAGTTAATTCTGCAAATTCTGTATTTCGTTACTAGCATTCTTGAATCCTGAAACACTGTGCTGCCTACTTATCTTTTGTTTCAGACAGATAACAGGATGATAAATTTGGGGGATATCAAGTTCCATCTCTTGTTCAGACAACAGAAGTGCAATAGCCTAATCTCTGTTTCACTATCTTTACAAATAATGGAACGATTTTCACGATGATAATTTAGCTACTTCAGCGGTTAGTTTGCTCTATATCGTTTCAAAGTATCTGGGTATTGTCAAACACATTTTCGAACAGGCATTTTCAGGAAGAGCTTTTTATGCAACTATGTTTCACTTTATTCTTCAAGTTACAGACCAGCTCTTCCTTTCACACGATTACAGAACTAACTAGCATTGCAGTGCATTTCTTTTTGCTACACTTCAAATGAACTGTTCCAATCTGTGCAGAAAAGGTTTGTTTTTTCCCACAATAAGGCAAAGAATTGACTCACACATACAATTAAATTAATGCAGAAATGTTTTCAGGATTGAAGTACACATTCAGAAAAACATAAATACAGATTCTAACAATGTTTCCACTTGGTGGAAATCACACAGACTGGAAACATGCAGTGGCTCTTTACTGTAAAGCATCTTACCTGTGCCGGCGTATTTGTCTGTCATATTGATATCAATATCCAATTTTAAAGTCAGCATAGTCCTAATGACATCATCACTGCCTTTGCCAGCTGCCCACATAAAGGACGTTCTTCCCTCAAGATCTGAGTCATCTTTTACAGAAGGATGTTTCAAAAATACTTCAACTGTTTCCTGAAAAGACATACTGTTGAAATTAACATTAAAAGGAATCTGCAACTACAAGAAACTATTGTCTCATGTTTTATGAACATGAGCTGTTTATGAAGCAAATCAAAGCTTCATTTTTTTCTTTTATGTTTATAAAGAGTAATAGCTCAACAGGAGCACAGCATCTTCTGCTATGCCTTTTCCCTCGTCAATGATCATAGTGCATCCTTTACTATGAGTTTAACACCAACATTTAACACTTTTTTCAGTGTCAAATACGATGTGTTATGACAAGGAAGCAAAAGACACTGCAGTCTCTGAAGAAAGCAATGGGAAAATAGCATGGCTTTATTAAAACATGACTGTAATACTGTGATGATAAAATTACAGAATCCTTTAGGTTGGAAAAGGCCTCTGAGATCATTGAGTCCAACCTATCACCCAACACCACGATGTCAACCACAAGACCATGGCACTGAGTGCCACGTCCCATCCTTCCTTAAACACCTACATGGACAGTGACTCTACCATCACCTTCCTGGGCAGCCCATTCCAACATTCTGTCAGCCTTCCTCTGAAGAAATTCCTTCTGATGCCCAACCTGAACCTACCCTGAAAACAACGTTCTGTCAAAATATTTTCCCAATATACTTTTTTCTCTCCAATTATAAATACAACTGAACATGCAAATATTTTACTTTGCCTGTCTCTAATATTTTGACTGTTAAAAAAAAGGGTCAATGTAGACATATTTCCTAATGTTTAATAACATAATCAGGTTACTAATTACTGAAATACTATAAATCAGAAAATATTAAGAAAATCTTTACACCTGAGTCCAGTCTTTCCACTGTAACTGTTAAACTAAAATCTCAAATCAAGGAAAAAAATAATTATTTCTTTAAATGCTGTGTTTGTCTTAAGCTGTCAACAAACAGGTCCACTTGTCCAACCTGCTGCTAGATTCTTAATAAGTCACCCAGAAAAGGATGGGAGATAAAAATCACAACTATTACAAAAAGAATAAAAGGAAGATTTTTCTCTTTTCTATCTAATGCCGTGAAAGTCTCTGTACGTAACAGCTGGGAAACATCTGATATGAGTCACTGGTAGGCTAGCCAGTAAAAATCTGAAAAAAACCCAGGTTTCATTATTTTACTATATATTTTATTATTAACACTATCTTAGCCTTTCCTCTGTAGGACCCCACAATAGCTCTATCACTACTCTGGGTAGGACAGGAATTTCCTGTCCTAAATTCTTTTAATTATGAAGGTGTTTGAATGCATAAGTACCATTGATCAATTAGGATTTGTTTTTTCACTACTACTTACTGTTTCATCCCTCTAAAGAAATAGGAAATTTATCATTTATCTTATGCTACTGATCTAAGATCCTTACAGCTTTGTGAATTTAGGTCTGTGCTACCAGTTTATTGTGACAAGGTCCAGCCAGAAGCAAGGTGAGATGGAAGCATAAAGCTTTCCACACAAACCCAGCATGAGTTTATTGCTCTGTGTACTCACACTGACCACCACTACACCTCAGACACAAACAGCCTCTCATTAGGCCAGAAACTCAGCACCCTCCCAGGGCTCTGCACTGCTGGAAATCCTGCAGAGTGAAAAGCACTGCAAAGGTGAAAAGCACTTCAATACTGAGGCACACATTCTAAAAAATACAAATATTTTATTTTTCCATTAAGTTTTGGCAAAGCAATGCTTCTTTCAGTGACTCTATTCTATAGCTTTTAATTGGAAAAAGTAGAAGAAAATCTCACACTGCTATAAGAATTATTTTCTAAAATGAAGTTACCATAACTTGAAAACAAAACAAAATTAAATTACACCAGTATGATTAACAAATCAGGAAATAGAAGTAGCAATCAGTTTAATTCTACATGTATTTTGTTACAAAAGATCCCATGTATTCTAACATTATTTTAAAAAGTGGAGGAAACAATATAAAAATAACAAAGCTGAAAAATATCAGCAAAGGAGAGAGCTAAATGGGAAATATTTAATACTGTACCATCAGGAAACTGAAAAATACTACACATTATTTTTGAATATTTAAAAATAAGATAGGGGTATCCACATTTCATTTACTAGATCAATGCATATAAAAACATGAAAGGAAAGTACATTGCTTTGAAAACCTCTGGAAAAATTAAGAAAAAAAATTAGTCCTGCATACTAAAATCAATATGAGGAGAGCATCTTAGCTCAGCTGGTTAGAGCATGGTGTCAGTAACACCTAGGTTCAATTCCTGTTTGGACTTAAGAGCTGGACTTGATGGACTTGTTAGGGACTAAAAAAACAACATATTCTAACTGAGAAAAAACACATCTAACCAAAATTGGGCAGACTATATAGAACAACAATGTGGCTCTCAAACCATGAGTATAGAGATGGTACTGTCAGAACAAACATGGATGTATCTCCACTTAGTTGTTTGATCATGTATATATGGAGTGCAGTGGGGGGAATTACTCAATTATATGCATGTAAAGGAGAAAAAAAGCAAATAATGGTGGTCAGAAACAACTGGACTGGTGAAAACAGAGTCCAGACATAATTTAGGCAGGGGCTGTTGAGTACATCACCAGCTAAAACAGGCTTGCAGATCTGAATGAAACCCTCCTGTGTGATTTTTCATGTAAGATGGGAAACAGTACATTCATTGTAAGTACACAGGATTACAAAAGAATGTCTGATTCTGCCATGTACGTTATTTCCACTTAAAACACAGATGATATCACAGTTTGGCTGGCTGATGAGATCAAAAGGCAGCAACATAATGAAGATGTTTCATTTAACTGAATCAAGCCCAGGGAAAGAAAGCCAGTATTAAAAACCTTTGTAGGAATACATCAATATAGAAAAGAGAAAAAAAAAAAAAAAAAACCAACAAGATAAAAGAATGTGGAGATAATCAGCAGTTGGCAAACAAAAACTTTTTTTTTTCCTATGCGTCTAACTCAAACATGAAAGAAAGACTTTTACAATACAAGTATTTTAAATGTGTGAATTAGTACACAGCCTAAATGGACAAAAAACAGCATCAACAAAAAATTATCTAAAGTGAAGATTACACAGAGAGATATGCTTCAATAAAAGTCTGAATTAAAAAAAAAAAAAAAAAATCTGGATGGTCTTAGTAAGAGCACTTCCAAAAAAACCCCACCAAATCCCAAAAACTCACTCTCACAAAGGAGCAAAGATATTGGTCTGCTCCCTTTTTCAATACTACTTCTAGATTTGTTAACTTGAATTGCTCTCAAGGGCATTTAAAATTTCCTTTTTTATTTTCCTTGTTAACACGTAGGTATGCAAGAAAGACCCAAATTACTATCCTTGCTAAGAAAATGTTGCAATGTGGACTATATAACTATTACATTAGGCACTAAATAACCCTTTCTATAAAGGGAGGGTATAAAAACTATGCAAGGTGAAGGAGTTTAAGTAAAGCTTTCTTAATTTCCAGTGCTTGAGAACTACTTCTGCAACATCTGTGACTGGCAATCATTGAAGTGCTGAGTTTTAAACTTGGCTCTACTGTATCTGATCTTGCTCTGGGAAAAAAATTACCTATTATACCAAAGTGTAAGAATTAAGCTGTCTGAGAAACCAACGTTCTTTGTTGTCTGAGTTTAAAAAATACTTTTAAAAATTTAAAAAATACAGTGTTCCTGAAGAATTATGACAAAAGGCACTCAACTCTTCAGCCGTGCTTCACGAGACAACAGTTCATTCATAACGCCAAATATTCATAAATTAATCACTCCTTGAATGCAAAGACTGGTTTGACTAGTCCTGCAGCAGCTGTGCAAATATTCCTACAGGTCATCTTACTCTAGATACCTTATAACTGCTTAGGCTTCACTATAATGAGCCCTAAAACCTGAAAGCACTGTGAAATAGTAGGTGTCATTCTGCTTTCTGTTGAAGTAACTGAATGACTATTGTGTATTCTGATGCAAACATATGGCTCAAAGGGTCTTTTTTTGTACAAAAAGTAATTTTTTGTAAATCTATCTTTTAATAGTTTGAAATTAACCAGATTTGTATCACATAATATAAGAGAACTCTGAATTAACTAAAGCCAACAACACTGTGTTTATATGATTTCAAAAACAATTCAAACACTCTGCTAAACTATAAAGATTTTAGCAAAATATGTTTACTTCACATTTAGGGTATGTTCTACTTACAGCAAAGTTGCTCTGTGCTGCATAATGTAGGGGTGTTGCACCTTGACTATCAGATGGGATAGTTCCAAACTTATTTCTTTCTAGTAAGAGATGGACAATCTGTGAATGACCTGACAAAAATAAAATAAAAAACAAATTTTTATCAAATCCTAAAGTCAAGAAAAAGCTTAGTTAAAAAAAAGGTAAAAAAAACTCCTCCAACAAACAAACAACCTAAATTCAAACAAAACAGAAGAAAACAAGAAAACAGACTTTAATAAAAAGTCATATATTTGTGTTGTAGCCATTATAGTTTAAATGTAAGAGACAAACATAAGACTTGATATTTGAACTATGAAGTCTGGCATGTACTTTCTTCCCAATAGTGCTCCAGCACCATTCTCTATATTGTCATTTTTGAGGGGCATCTATAAATCAGAATTACTATAAACACAAAATTTCTTGTAACAGAAATCACTAGAGCTTTTTCCTAAATAAAGAAACCAGCAGTAACTGGCCAGCCAAATAGATATGATATTAATTTTGCAATGAATTGGTTGAATACTTCCAGAGAAAGCCTGTAATAACTCAGTTGAGATGCTGCATTTGAGTGGCAGGTTAGTCAGAAACAGTAAAGTGAGCAAAGGCTGATGAAGATGAGCATTTGTGTATCTGCATTAAAAGACAAGCTAAACCAATGTTGACAATTTCATCACACAACATCTTGTTTTACAGAAAGCAAGTGTAAATTCTTCACTTGGGTTTTATTTAACCAAAATTTCACCTGGGAATGTATAGCAGAATCAGAGGCTAGTCTACTATCAGCTGCTATAAACAAGCTCACACACAACTCCTTCCACAAAACCAGATAAAAATATTTTGAGATTAAAAGCACAACAGTTTTGGAGGATGCGTAAACTTTGTTTTCCAGTCTGTGAATATAAAGACAAATACCGCATATTACCCTAAATTCAACCAGTCCATTCATATACTTGTTTCTGTCAGCATATGCAGCTCACAGAGTATCTTAATGATTTGGTATTTTAAGCAATACTATAAAACCACTCTGATTTTATAGGTGAAAACTCCCAGTACCTCATATGTCAGAAAACCAATCAATTCTGCAGCTTGTTACTTTTGCACAGTTGTCTTGAGTCACTTAAGAATAAATGAAAAGGTAGGTAAACCTTCCTGCTAGCAGCAGACTATTTTTAATGAAAGCATGAACAATTACAGAATGAAGCTGTGCTACAGTTGTGGTCTGTAGCTCTTAAGAACCTAAGACATGGAGGACTAGGCAAGCCCTCTCTTGCAAAATGGCACTTTGAGACTTTATACATACAGAAATATGAGAAATGAGAGAAAATGGTAATTTGGGTCAAAAAGGATGAAGAGTTATGTAAGCATTTTTTTCTTTCTAGGGGTCTTAGGGTGTACAGGAAGGCTCCTCTTTCCTGTTAGCCATTAAGAGAACCCTGGATGCAGAACATCACATTATTCTGCCCTTTCCAACAACAACAACAAAAAGAAGAGATAAAATGTTTCTATGCTATTTCATCTCAAGAGTATGGGAAGTAAATTGAGATTCACTGGAAGAACTTGCTTTGGAGTGGAATCCAAACAGAAAAACCACAGGAGTACTGAGCCTGAAAAAAGATTCCTGAGCTTTCAGGACAGACAACTAGCAAAAGGGAACCTAACTCCATAATCAGGACAGGAGGTCTAGCTATGAGAATAGCTCAAGAATATGAGAATAAGGCCTGAGGGAGTTGAAAAAAAAATTGTATTTTGTGCAACAGAAATTGGTGCAAAGGTGGATCTCGCTCAGCCATTAATGTAAACATTAAAACTCATTTCTTGAGGTCAAGAACTGTCGTTTCTGTTGTACTTTTATCTAGCAGAGATGTAACTTGGCTGGGAGTTTTATCTACACAAAGAAAAGGTAAGAGGAGCAACAATGCTCTTAAGATGCATGAAGCCACATGCAATCCATCACATCTAAGAAAACTTGTGGCAACATCCCTGCACTTCTTTAAATCTCCTGCTGTTAATCTATATAGTAACATCTTACTCTCCTTAAGATCCACATAGAACATTAACTTCAGCTTAAAACCATAACCCTGAAAATGAATAATGATTTACTAACCAGAAATTCCCAAAGAGTTTATGCCACCTAGAGACCTAATGAAGTTCACAAAGTAGTCTGGAGGTCTTGGCACATCTTTCCCCTTTACGTTGATTAGACAATCCATTTTTCCAACAGATGAAACTTGTCTCTTAAGTACAATAAATTTCAAAACACAATAAATTTTGCTTCTTGGATGGAACCAAGTGATAATGACTATTTCTTTGGAAAGCTGATCCTATGACATCTGATCCTTAAGATGCTTCACAATTTCTCTGTTAAAATTCAATATCCCTACATATATGCAAATTTGAGAACACCCTTCTCTCTTTTTTGTTTTAATAAACATAAACAAACTACAGGTATATTGCCACTGCAATTGCAGTAACTCGCTCCAGTGAACATCTGATTCTTGTATTGGCTTTCTTCATCTGCAGTGTCCCAAAGGACCATTGGGATGAAGCCTGTTAAAAGCAGAGGGAGACTGTTTGAAGATTCTTTTATCCAGTGTTTTTTTGTTTCTTTTTCTTTTAAATGGAAACAGGAGGTAAATTTTCTAAATCATATTAATTTTGTGTCTGTCATTTCAAGGGTTGTGTTTCCCTGCATTTAGACCATTTACATTTAATCAGGTTTTGACTTGTTTTGCAAGGATCCAGTTTTTTAAATCCAAACCAAAATTCACATATGCAAGGTTACAATTTACAGAGCATCTGAGTCTCAGGGAACAATCTAAACAGAGAAAAACTCTACACAAATAAAACTCGTTGTCAGACCTGATTAGATTGTCATAACATATCTGATGAAGAGCTTGTACTAGAAGTGTCAATTCTGCCATTTTTTGTTGTTTACTTGTGCTGGCATAATCAGAGTATCTGCAATTTCTTTGTGAGAATCTTCTAAAGCCCCTTATTTAGTTTATGAGGGGTAGTTTAAAAAAAAAACAACTAGATAATATAATCATAAATCCGCTTAACCAGGCAGACAATGTGCAGTACATCACAACAGGCTGAAAGTGAGCATGTGACTCATGATGCTACCATCAACCACCCTGCATTGTAGAGCAGCTCAGCTCCCTCAGGCACCTCACAAACCACATGTGACCACCTTACATACAGCCCAAACAAGGGTACTAGCTTAAATTTGTATATGAAATGCTAGCCAAGTTTATCTTTTTTTATCTTTTTAGATAAAAAATAAAGAGAAGCCCTGATATTTTCTTCAGGCATTCCTACAGATTGTATTGCTTTTATGCTGGGCTGTGAAACCCCACCTCAGACACCACTGCTCCAGAGTATCTGGTTTGTTGTTGTTTTTTTTTTTTTTTTATGAGCAAAGTTGCAAATGCAAGAACAACCTCAATATACTCTAACTGTTCTTAAATCATCAGCATATAACCTGTTGAAGTAATGCACTGTACAATGCTTTAGAGAATCTGAAGCTAATTTGAAGCAGTCTACACAAACAAAACACAAACTTCTAATCCTGGTCGAGCAGAAACCCTTACTGCTCTAAGAGATTAGTTATCATACTGCTAGGCTGGAATTAAATAAAAATCAGAGAAAAAGATTAAACAGTACAGTTAATTAATGACTAAGTGTCTTCAGCACTGTCCAGTTTACCAAGTAAGGCTGCCCAATGGAGGGGAGTTCGAAACAAGTTGTCATAAGATGTCACATTGCAGCCTTCATAGGAGGTCAGGACATCCACAACTGCTACATTCCCATCTGCAACAGCAAAATGAAGAGGAGTTCGTCCTTCATAGTCTTGCCAGTTAAGCAGAGATTCTGTAGGTGCAGCTTCCTTTAAAAAATGAATGGAACAACAAAATTTTAAGAATATTAAATCAAAGAGAAAACCTATACAGTCTTTACAGATGCTTTTTCAGAGAGAGAGACATGGTCCTTGATCAGCAAAATGTAGCTCTAGAACCAAATACTTTTGCTACAGTATAGGCTACTTTCAAGTATTTCTCATAGAATGCTATTTTATACTTAATTATTGTACCAGACCTGATTTCTGGTACCTACCCCATAGTTTTACCAGTCTGCTGTGCAAGTGGTTCCTTAAAGAGATCTTTAAAAGATTAACTCTGACTCTTATGAAAATAACTAGAAATTCTCACATAATTTACAAGTTGAAAATTACATATATATTTTCAGATTTTCTCCAACAACACTTCCCTTTCTGCACAAGTTAATTTTATTACTTTCATTAAAATATTCTTGCATTTTATACCCTTAAAGTATTTCCATAGGAGATATCTACATCTCTAACCGACAGGATAGAAGTGAGAGAGTACTTGTAATAATGCATCTACTTCTAACAGGCTTAATTTTGAATTTAAAGTCTTTCAAAGTCTCATGATTAGTCACTTGATCATGTAGCACAGGCATTAATAGATATAACTTGACTTTTCATTACCTTTTCTTAAAAAATATGCTAAATAACTTTCACATAAGGTCTCTAGCTATACAGTTTTGTATTATGATAGTTTCATCTCTCAAACGTTTTTCTATACAGATTTCACTTTGTGACTTTCTTTTTCAGGCAAGAGAGCAGAACAAGTACAAATGAACATAATCTTAGCATTTGAGAGATCTTCAAATGGCAAATATCATAAAGGCCCTGAAACACGAACTTTAAACTTCACTTTTCCAAAAAGAGAGGTATTATTAAAAAAAGTGGTAAACAATAATACAGTAGAAACTCAGGATGTAGGACACTAAACATCTAGATTAAAAGCAGATTGTCAAAACAAGAGTTTAAGTAAACCAGAGCGAGTGAGTCTGCATTTCTATCTTCAAAAATTTAAATCAGCTCACTGAAGTAATGGGAGCCCTGTGTAGAATTAAAACGGAATGTAGTCCTGAGATTTTTAACTTCCAACACTAGAGGGGATTTTAACCCATGATAAGTGAGCAAAGCAATCCTCTGAAAATACAGAGCCACATTATATATCACAATACTTTTTTGAAAGGGGAGCAAGGTATTGTGTTAAGTGCAGCTTGTTAACTGTTAAAGCAAGTTCCTGACCCCTTTCCACTAAACTAACTGCAATCTTTCCTTTTGACTGCACTAAGTATACAAATTGGCTGTAGAATCACTTGCATTTGCATTATTTGATGTGTAGTAACTATTACACAGAAAACAGATATCTAACATTCAGAACAAAAAAAACCAAGAAGAAAGGAAATTCCAAAATTATGGTTTCTATGCAAATATTAATTGACCAAAGTTGTACATTCAGTATTTCCTATGTAATGGAAAAAAAACCCCTCAAAACCTCCCAAACATTTAGAGTTATATTTCACTGTATTTTCTAAGTGCAGTATGGCTAAGTTAATACAACAATAGTAACTTCAGCTCTGCAATGCCCTGATTCTTTGTTTCTTACTGTTTATCTTCTAACAGTGCCAAGTTAAACACCTAATATTTGGTTAATGTAAAGTTTTCTAGATCTAAGGAGCTACATACTTTGCACACCGTATGTAAATCACAGAATGGTTGGTGTTGGAAAGGATCTCTTTCCAGGCTCTTTAGGTTGAACCTAAAGCAGGTTCAACCAGAGCAGGTTGCACAGAATTAAGTCCAGGTGGGTTTCAAGTATCTCCTGGGAAGAAGACTTCACAACCTCTCCAGGCAGATTGTTCCAAGGCTCAGTCACCTTTCGTCTCAGTAAAGATGCCTTCCTTCATATTCAAATGGGAATTCCATATTTCAGTTTGTACCCATTGCCCCTTATCCTGTTGCTGAGCACCACTGAAAAGTGCCTGGCTCCATCCTCTTAACATCCACACTTAAGGTATTTCTCATTGATAAGATTCCCTCTCAGCCAGGCTAACCAGTTCCAGGTCTCTCAGCCTTTCCTCATAAAAGAGATGCTCCAGACCCCTCCTCATCTTCATAGCACTTAGCTGGACCCTACCCACCAACTCCTGGTCTTTCTTGAACTGGGGAGTCCAGAACTGGACACAGCATTTCAGATGTAGCCCCCCTAGGATTGATCCTCTAGGGAAGATAACCTCCTTCGATCTGCTGGGAATGTTCTTCCTAATGCATCCCAGGGTACCAATGGCCTTCTTGACCCCCAGGGCACATTGCTGGCTCACAGACAGCCTGCTGTGCCCCAGGAGCCCCAGCTCTTTCTACTGAGCACAGCGTGATTCCTCCCCAGGTGCAGGACTCTTTATTTGCCTTTGAGCTTAGATGAGACTCCTCTCTGCCCAACTCTCTAGCCAGTCCAGGTCCCACTGACTGGCAGCACACCATGATCAGCCACTCCTCCCAGTTTTATATCATTAGCAAACCTGCAGGGGTACAGTCTTTCCCCTCATCCAGGTTATTAACTAATAAATGGAAAAAGACTGGCCCCAGCACTGACTTCTAGGGAACACTTCTAGATACAGGCCTGTAACCAGACTCTGTGCCACTGATCACAACCCTCTGAGCTCTGACATTCAGCCAGTCCTCAGCCTACCCACTGCCCACTCAGAGAACCTACCTGTGACAATGTTAAGGGAGACAGTGCCAAAAGCCTTGCTGAAGTCAAGGTAGACAACACCCACTGATCTTTCCTCACCTACCCTGCCAGTCCTGCCATCACAGAAGGTTCTCTTATTGGTCAAGTGTTATTACCCCTTGGTGAATCCATGTTGACTATTAATAACCTTCTTTTCCTTCTCATGCTTAGAGATGACATCCAAGAGAAGCTGTTCCATCACCTTTCCAGGGATTGAGGTGATACCTGTAGTTTCCTGGGTTGTCCTTCTGGCCCTTTCTCAAGACCTTGGAAACACACTCACTTTCCTCCAGTCCTCAGATACCTTTCCTGTTCTCCATGACTTTTCAAAGATGATGGACAGTATCTTAGCAATAACATCTGCCAGTGCTAATTAAATGCTAATTAAGTTGCCCATCTCAGACAAAAAACCTAATCAGTTTTAGATTAGGTATCATTACTGTCAGCCATGTTTTGTTAGAGTCAAAAATTAACATACTCAAAACATATTGGAGTTCACTAATATATGTAGTCACCAGTACAATAACAAATAATCTAAGCAAAACATAAAAAATTGATAAATATTACTCTCAACTAAAACTGCAATCAAAGTTAATATTGCTACACATACAAACCATAATAATCAAAGCATGTGTAACACTTATTTTGATAAATATTTGTTCTGGTTTGAAGGACAGGTATCTGTGGCCACATGGAGCCCAAACCAGATTAAACCGGACAACATGTTGCCCCTCAAGAGAGCTGTTACTCCTGTCTTAACTCTCCTCTTAATGCCCTCAAGCCCCACATTGGGCGCCAAAATCTGTCCTGGTTTGAAGGACAGGTGTCTGCCAAGAAAGGCAGAAATTTTCCTTTGAAACAGAGACCCAAATTCCACTCCCCCCCAAATATTATAAACGTTTGAATCAAGGACTCTGAGACAGAGATAAGGGGGTAGGAATAACAGCTCTTTTACTAATATATCTAACTGTACCAGCAGAAACAACAGCAATTGTTAAAATTACTAACAAAACAGAGCAGATTACTCGGTTCCAGTCCTTTCTTTAGCTGTGAGCACGCTCTCTCTTGGCGGGAGCGGAGGCGGGAAGGGGAGGCTGCGGCCGCGCCAGTCTCAGGGGGGAGCGGCTGGAGCGGGCAGCTCCTCGCTCACTGTTTGGGTTCTGGTGCTCAGCTGTGTCCGCAGAGACTGGAGGCTGGAGCAGGGCAGATGCAGGGTAGGTGATGGCAGAGGGTCTGGCTCTCCTGCCTTTGGCCGCGTGGCTTCAAGACCGAGAGGATCTCCCTCCCAGCTCGCTGGAAACACGAGTCCCCTCCGGAAGCATGAGAGCCCCTCCTCAAGCCGATCCCACCCACCCCTTTTGTCCAGAGCCAGCAAAGATCCGCGGTGCAACCGGCCAGCTCCATTAGCATGACAATGGGAAAAATTCCCCAAATTGACACAGTAATAGGAAAACACTCAACCCCCAACAATATTCAAAAGCATTTACCTGAACCACTACAGGGAAAACTTGTATGTTCTTCCCAAACTTTAATAGTCCTCAAGAGAAAGCAAACTGATAATACGCTTACTTTTTTTCTATTCATAGAGCTCAGCAGGGGGAGCATAGAGCCTACTGCAAAAAGTCATTTTATGAGAATCACTTTTAAGAATGGCTAAACATGAATTACGATAGGCACAGAAGTTGTTACTGAAATTCTAAGTCCACCAAAGGAAAATGTGTTTGAACAAAATGGACAAACAAGAAACAAATGCTTCTTCACTTCTTATTTGCTGATGTAACCCTGACAGCTAATTTTCAAGCCTTCCAGACACACAACAGCATCCTAAATAAATGAATCCTGAAACTCCTGGCTTAAAATCATTCATGTTGCCAAGAAATATCCCCATACTCAAAAGTGTTATTTTTACAAAATGGTGCAGAATCTCCAATGACAAAGCCATTATTTATATTCTAGTCTAAAAGTATTCATGTGTTTCGATTTTTTTGCCCCTTAAATTAAAAATTTCTAGGCCTGTTCCTGCCTACATTCACGAATATAATTTCTTTAGGTTTTAAGTGTGCATGGTTAGCTATAATTGAACTGTCACGCTGTATTAATATTTTAAGCACAATATAGAGAAGAAACAGAAGCTAAACATTTTTCTGTGGCAATTAGAACAATGGAATTGTAGGCAATAATGGAAAATGTGGCATAAACAAATGTCATGTCTCCTACCATGAAATATAAATAAAGAGAAGAAATACAAAATAGACAGAAATTACTAAGCAGTTGCTTCCATTATAAGAATGGAATCTTATTCTGTTCTTTTCTCCTTAAACCTTCCCAATGTTTTTCATGTAAAGCACAGTCTGGAAAGATGGAAAAGGAAGTTGACTGTGAGAGGATTTCCAGATTAGAGTTTCTCCCTACTTCACAAGTTTACTTTCTAGACATGCCAAACTGCATTTTGGTTGTATTTTATGGATTTCAATTTCAGATATAACCAATTTGTGCATAACTGTCACTCCTGCACACTCAACCTACTTTCTCAGCATTCAGCAGAACTCTTCATAACTGTTTATTTTGACAATACTAGTGAACTATGTACTACACAAACATCAAACAGAAAGATGACCCTTAATTTTAGGAATTTATAAACAGGACACAATATCTGGCCACACCCGAAGGAGAGTACAGGAAAACAAGACAGCCTTTTTCAGTACCATAGACTGTGGTTTCGATAAAACCAGCAGGTAAACTTTTGTCAAGTTTTTGTAAAGCAGCACTGGAGAATTCCAAGTAGGATACTAGAGAAAAAATAATTTTCTGGGGAATTCTTCCACAGTGTTGAAGATAACAACATAGAAACAACAGCAGTGTTGTTTTTCATAACTCGGCCAGCAGGCACCAAGGCAGTCCAGAAGCAGACATTGATACCTCACTGCTGTCTGGGCAATGGCACAGTGCTTAGAGAAAGCAAAGACAAATTGTTTGGTTGGATGTAATTAAGAATGGGGAAGCAACAGTGGCACAGACACTTGCCTTTTACACTGCTATCACCACAACGACAGTATTTTTGCAAACTTAAAAATGCAATTGTGTGTTAAGATACAAGATGACAAATTTTCACTCTATGGGTACATCCACTAGAAATACAATGCAGATTGTGAAAAACTATAAAGTTAGAAGACCTAGAGAGGAATAAGAATCAAACATGATGCTTAGACAATAGACTTGGAACTGGGTAATATGGCAAAAATCAGCTAAGAAAGAAGGAAAAGACTGTGAGCTCTGTTGTGTCTGCACTGTGCTGCGAAGCTCTGTCACTTCAAGACAAGTAAGAAAAACACTACAATTTGGGGAGATCTTACTACAGGATTATACTCAGGGCACCATCACCACCACAAAAAGCTATTTATATTCAACAAAAATTCAGTCAACAGACTGATAACCTACTAACATTTCTGTATCATGTATTTTGCAGCATAGCTAAATTATTTTTTCATTTAAACTTATTATTAACTTAATCTGTTAGTAAGCACATATAGACGTAACTAATTGCAATATAAACAATTAAGGTGATGCATGAAAAAGCCTAGATGAAATCAAGAATACTCTTTTCAGCCCAGCCAAAGTGCCTCTATACCACTGCATCCAGCATAAGCAACAAACAGGAGGAGTTGGAAGCCTCCAGAAGAGAGCTATGACCCAGCTGCCACTACTGAAACTAGGTGGGATGCATCTATGACTGGTGTGCAGCCACAGGCTGCTCAGAAGAGACAGGACAGGAAGGAGGGTCAAGGGGTTGCTCTCTACAATATGAGGACAGAGTGCAATGTGCTATCCCTGAGGAACAGCCATGAGCAGATAGAAAGCTGTAGGCAGGAATCAGACACGAAGGCAATAAAAGGACCCTTGTGGCCAGTGTCTACTACAGGCTGCCTGAGCAAGGGGAGACTCCTGACAAAGCCTTCTTGCTCCAGCTGCAGGAGGCATTGTGCTGGAGGGTCTTGTCCTGCTGGGGAACTCCAACCACCTTTTCCATTTTCCTGGAAGTGGCTGACATCTGCCTGCTGATGGGAAGAGTGAATACATTTCTTTTTCTTCACACAGCTTTTGCTTTCTATACTGGGCTGGCATTAACTTCATCCACAAATCTTCTGGCCTTCTTTCTATTTTCTCTGCCTTGAAAGAGGGCAGGTGAGTGAGTGGCTGTGGGGGTGTGAGGCTCTTGTCTGAGCCCAACACACCACAACTTTAAAAAATATTTTCCTTTTGACTACCGAATGTTTGTAGTTAAATACAGAGATCCTTATGTACTTTGCAGCAAGTTTACTTCTCCAGTGTGGCAGAAAAGTAGATACAAAGTTTGTGACAAAATTTTGTTTGCAACAATTTTTTTCACAGCTGGATACAAATTACAAATATATTGAATAAACAGCAGCAACACAGAAATACAATCTCTTTGATGCTGATAGCTTCTCTGAAGCTATTTTTATAGTAAAAAAAGTATCAATAACATTGCAAGATTGTAAGATTGTCAGTGTGATTTGAAAAAAAGCAAAAAAAGGTTTCATTTTCATATTTAAGTTAGCTTGCCAGCCAATCAGGCAGACAGACAAACAAGTCCTTGTAGTTAAAGTACAATCACTATATGTCTAGTTCTGAAAGAACTTTGAAAGAGATACATGCAGATTGTTCGAATGTGACAGAAAATTTAAATTGAGGCCTCTGTATCTTTCCATTTTAGTGAAGCTCAGAGATTTTCACAAAATAAAAATCAAGCCGAGCATACAACTTCATAGTACCCATTATAACTGTCATTGCAGACGATAAACTGAAATGTTGCAGTAAGATAAAATATTCTATCAAGGAAACAGTATTAAATTCATACATAAAATGACATAGAAGTCTCTCGGCAAACTGATTGTGGGCTGACTGATAATTGATCAAATATTTCCCAGAATTCCAACTTGAAAAACCAAATTAAATTGAAATTTTCTGTATAGATAACTAGATATAAACTTTCAAATAATGAAGGAAAGACACATAGCAAAGAAATCAGTGTGCAAAATGCAACTGAAATGAGCACTATGATTGAGCATTTTATCCAGGAAAACATTTAAGTCTTTCCTTTCTCCCCTTACAAGACTTAGAGCGAAGTCATCCACCCCTAGAACCCAAAACAAACTCCTCTCGAGAGAGCAAAGATATTTAGGATTATTTCCTACAAAGTTCTCGATATGAGAAAAAAGCAAATTATTTCAATCTCAAAGGGTCAGTGGACCAAAATGAGAACTCTCAAGAGAATAAAAAATATTTCTATCAGAGGAAAGTAGTAAGGACAGAAAGTGTTACATATATAGCATACTTTCTTACCAGAATACATTTCACTGTGTGGATTGCACTAGGGTCCTTGTTATTAGCTGCCCAGTGAAGTGGGATTTTTCCTTCAATATCAGGAATTCCAATATTTGAATCATGTTTTATGAGAAGCTTCACGTGCTCTGGGTTATTGTAGTAGGCACTCCAATGCAATGCAGTTTGCTGCAACACAATATTCACAAGCTTTTTCAAGACATTGAAAAATTGTTGAAACCTGAAAATTAAAAATAGCTAAAACCAGCTTTAAACAACAGGTAAATATTAGCAAGCTTTTGTCACACTTAAGTAAAGAAGACTGACAAAAAACTGAGCACATTTACCTGGGGTGGCTGAAAACTGAAAATCTGTGAAAATAGGCATTAAACAAAGCTGAACAAGTGGCCCATCTACTTTAGTAAGAGTCTGAATTAAGTCTAAGCTTCACCACCTCATATAAAACCTAAGCTGAGAAGCCCTTGTGCTTAGAATGTAAGTAAGTATCTCTGGTAGGAGACTAACTGCTTTTTATGAAGATTTGTTAGACTATGGCAAGAGAAAAATGTCTATGCCACTTAGCACTGCTATTTGGTGCAGAGAAAATATCTGTGCTTGTTATTAAGCAATGACATCCAAGCTAGAATGATCATCTGAACCAGGCCTCAGCACCAGAGCTGCACTATAGAACAACTGCAGTGATTAGTGCGGTCCCTCTTAAATTTCAAACTCTGATGGGATAACACAAATTAACAGACAATTCTCCACTAGGGGAAGGTGACACTGAATGCTGACACTGGACTTGGATCCATCTTGAACAAAGGTTTTGACATTACTGTCTGTGATGACTCAGAATTCTGAGGTTGAATATTAGTGAGTCTAATGCCCAATGACCCAAGGCAGTCCAATAAAACATCAAAAGGCAATCCATGCTCCTACTGCCAATTCCTGACTGCCAACACAGGCCTTGTCTATGTTCATAACTACACAGCCAAACCAACATGTGGGGGTTTCTTAACGGGCAAAACACTGGCATATTAACAAGTATTTAATTTACCAGACACACCTCTCCCAACTGTCAAGTAACAGTAAGAGTTGTAAGATAAAGAAAAAAAATTTTCCCCAGCTTTCTCACCCTCTCACCCTTATTAAACATTACATGGTGCTTTGATTGGAAACAGAGAAATGCAGGACATTTATGCATAAAGTACAATACTTTGGATTAGCATCCTTATACATTGCCATGGAATGTGCAAGTTCACTATCATGTCCTTAACTTCTCTGTAAAGGAAGAAGGCAAAAAGGAGTCTATTTGTGTTTGTTGCTGCCAGCTGTTAGCCTAGTACCATGGTACCAAGGATAAGATAGCACAGCCTTTTATTCTACTTGCCACTCACTGAAGAAGGGCTCCACAAAGTGCCACCACAGCCTTGTACCAGTAAAAATTTGTAATAAATTAACAAGTGTTATTTATTAAATGGAACTGACCAGTACTCCTGAAAACAGACAGTTGCAAAAAAAGCAGAAACCTTTGGTTACCAGAAGGCCAGTGTAGCCTTGGGTCACTGACTTCTCTCATCTACACCCAGTTTCAGTCAGTTACCCACATGGAAGTAGATGCATAAGACACCTGTTCTCCCTCATGTTCAGGAATAATATTTGACAATTTTGATGTGCTCAGTTGCAGCAAGGAAACTGAAAAAGCTATATGCCCAACAGGGTCAAACAGGTTGGACTCTGTGCCTGAGATCAGCTTTCACCAACCTGAATTCCATTTTTGTGACTACTCATGACATGAACTGGGAGAATAGTGTTCCGTGTTTTGTGGGGAATCTGGCAGCGCTTTAAATACTTGGAAATTTGCTGAACAGTCAAAGTTGCTAAATGGTTTTGGCAGGTTTATGCATACCTTTGTTAATTAATTAGCATGGTCATGAAGTCAGCACGACCTCTCCAGAATGACTGCTGTAATTATAGGCAGTTTTCTAGTGACTCTTATCATTAAAAGATTCTAAACGTGAGGTTTTTCAAAGGAAGAAAAGCAACATAAGCACATGCTATCCAGACTCTAACAAGGATCACAATGTTACAGAAAGACTTGATGGCTTTTGATTCCTCTATTGTTGTAACTACTCTCAAGAAGAATGTCAGTGGAGCCAGTGCAGTGAATTTTGACATCATTAACATCAGGAAAATACTAATATTTCCGATTTGAAGACCTAGAAAAAGTTTATAAGAAATAATTTTTTGCACACAACTGCTTGATGTCAAACCAATTTCTAAAGTTGCTACAAATCTTATAATAAGCAGTTGTCTTAAAATAAGCAGTTGTCTTAAAATAAGCAGTATTTTTACCTTGTTTCTGTCCTGGGTATCCACTTCTCCAGGTGCCATATGTTTTAACAACAAAGCTAAACATTTTGGACTTTTGTGACGTGTAGTTAAATGTAATGGTGTCATATCCTCTAAGTCCTTCTGCATCCAGTTTCCTCTACGAGCCAGTAAAAGTTTCATGAAGCGGTAATTTCCCTGGGTAAAGAAAAATATCAGAAATTTATGTCAGTTTATCAAATCAAATTATGATACTTATATATGTTTTTTGTATTACAGTGCCTAAAAAAGCTTGCAGCAAAACACAGTTCAAAGCTTTGGAAACATCTAATGAACCTAATGAATCTAACATTTTTTTTTGTTAATATGAACTCTTCATTTCTACGTCTCTTTTGCTACTTGGTTTTAGATATTTATATTCCATTAGCAGAATAAGACAGGGTTCATTAATACTAAAAATTCTGCAATATTATCAGAATTTCTTAGCTGTTTAACCTCAGTAAAAATGTGAAAACTGAAATAAGATCATTACATTCTGTTTTCAGCAAGGTGAACAGATATTGGATGAGAAATAAAACTAAACATGAAGAAAGAATGTAATTTTCAAAATGAAACTAAGAAAATAGCCAGGAATGATTCAGAAAGATAAAATGTACTCATCTGAATACACAGCAAATATATGCAAAAGTGATTGTTCCTTACATTTTAAAATTGAGAACTGTATGAGTTTTGGTCTGCAATATATATATAATAAATGGATGGGACAGCTAGCTTTACAACACATTGAAGATACTTATCACTAGGACTTTCATTAGGTTTTCACTATGTTTTCAAAAGAGATAACACAGAAATGCTTCTGTAATATAAATATAATGATATAATAAAGGAAGGGGGATCCCAAAAAGCCCAATCCAGTTTTATTGCTCAAATCACTGAAGAAGCCAGTGAAAAATTAAAGACATGAATATGCAACTATGAAGAAGCTGTACTGATTTAGTAGTACAGCCAGCCTTGACTTGCTACTACCTCTTGCTTGAAGTTATTTTCCATATAGGAGAGATGATACATACAACATAGTATGGGTTTATCAAATCACCTTCAGCAGTTAAGTTGCAACCGAGGATCAGCAACTGCTGGAGTAATAACTTATTAAAGTAAAACATCTGCACCTACCTTCAGTCATCATGGTTTAAACACCCTTGCTCTTTTCACACTCTAACTTTTGACCTTTCCTAAAGTGAAAGGAATGTGTTGACTCCTAATTTTGCTCACTGCCTTCCAATGTTTCCCCAAGATTCTAGGTTTTGCCAATTTCCCATATAGATCATTACCTATAACTACAATGAAAATAGAAAGCTCAGAAGAGAAGATAAATTGTACTAATTCTCCCCCACTTAGGGAAAAGCTGGAGCATTTGATGAAGCTTTATTAGACAATGTACACAGGAAAGGTGACACTTAAATCAATAGAAGTCATGTCTTTGGATCCTTCTGCTTATGAAACTCCCTGCAAATTAACATACTTCAGTCTGCTACAATTCTTTTATAAATTCTGCAAGTTAGTTTAGTCCCCTTAGGCTGTCTTTGGAAAAACAATGAAAAAAGGCAAGCAAGTAGACAAGGGCAAGCAGTGCTAACGAACAGGGGCACTTTGGTATCTCATAAGGCTCAGAATTGCAAATCGCTTTTGTCAGCACAATGGTAGGATGGAGATAGGCCAAAGCATTCCAGAGGCCTCCACAGTATCCAGTGCCAGGGCATAAAAATGATTCAAATTTCATTTTTCAAAGCAGCCATAAACATTGGAAGGGCATACTTTACAAAAATTACTGTTCTGTTTTTTGTCTAACAGCAATGGAAGACTTGAGCTTTACGGATGCAGAATGGATTTCACTAGGTACTGCCAAAATAAATGAATATGACTTTTTTTCTTTGCTACACTATTCTATTTTAAAATACAAATCAGGGAAAGCAAATCATGAATGAGCTCAGACAAAATTACCACGTCCTGCTTCTACTATTTATTGTTACAAGTCCTTGCTCATCAATGACAGATTACAATGAAAGTCTGCCACAGAACCTGCCACAAACTTGCCTGATCATGTAAACTTCTCTTGCCAGATACAGCACAGCTACAACAGCATTCCCAGTGAGAAGTGACCAAATACATCTTTTTCTTCTGCTAGGTCAGGGGAATTATAACCTCAGGATTTTGTATTTTAGTACACAGACATATATCAGGGCATACTCTGAAGTACAGGGGCAGAGCAGCATGATATCTGCAGAGCTCCTAAACCACAGAGAACAGACTCAGAACTAATTCATGATAAATCTGGGGTGGAGCTAGGGATGAGAATACTCCTCATTACTATCATTACACTGTACAGGCAAGTACAAGAAAAATTCACAAAACTCATACAAAAAGAAAAATTAACAAAAAAATCTCAGTGTATCATGATGTGGTTGGCAATCAGACTGGAGGGAAACAATGTTAACTAACTCGAGAGAATATTAGCTCCATATATCCATCACAGAGGATAATACATTTGTGTGGTTTTCTATATTTCCTGCCCAGGGTGTATGCATATTCATGGGGAAAAAAAATTGTTTTTGTATTGTTGATGGGTACTTATTGGAAGATTTACAAGTATATTCTGCTTTTTGAATGAATTCCACTGTAAAGAAGACCGAAAGTTAAAATAATGCATAAAACTAAGGAAACATGGTATTTTGTTATTAGAATTTCTCTCCCTACATGGTATTTTATATTTCCTGTTACACATTTTTCCATCAGTTACTACTACATTATTTTCTTGCATGCTTAGCCAACAAATCCCTCTCCTTAGCAAATGAATTTATAACAAATCCCTTCATTCTGAAACACAAAAGACTCTGTTTCTTCCAAGTGATTTAAGATTTTTTTAACACTACCACAGAAAACACCTGTACTTACATTACTTATTTGAATTATTAATGCTTTTGCTTCTGATTGCTGTTCTTTTCTTCAGTAATACCATTAATTTTGCTGTCTTCCTTTCACTTGTTAGAAAACAATATTTTGCTTTTTAATGACAATGGAAATTTTCCCCACCTTCAATTGATTACTACTTAAGTTTGTAAGTATGGAATATGTCAACAAGCCTTGAAGGCAGATGTAATTAGGTCTTATTAGATGTAGAGTGGGAATGCTTAATTTGAAAAGCCAATTCCTCCATATTTATAAAATTTTTGTGCATAGAAAAATCTTCAAGCTGGATAGGATTTTACTCATAAATAATACACTTGACTGGCCTAAATACTCCTGTGAATGAAGCTCTCTGAGTCAGTCTATGGTCTCTTACCATTGATAGTGACTCAAAACTAATTCTATTATAAACAGAAAACATTATGAGCAAACACGATTAAATACTTGTACAGAAAACTTGGTTCCTGGCAGCCAAAACTTACCATTCCAATGCCAATTCTTAAAATTCCTTTAGATTCCACAAAAATTATTTGAAAAATCAAAATACTTGACTCTGCAAACGACAGCAGAGCTTCAGAGCACAGTTGACTTCAACATAATCAGAAGAAATACTTCTGCTATTTCAAAAATTCAGCCACAGATACTAACTGCAGTGATGTAGAACTGATTTTTTGGTAGATAGTTCAATAAACAACCATGGCTCCACCATCAAGTAATGACTTCAAAGAAAGTTCTGGACTCCAAGCTCAACTGCTAAGCAGGCAGAAAAACTTTCTTTCCCTGAATATTTCAATGGAGAAGAGAGTTATGGAAGAAATATCTTAGTCAGAATCAATGAATTTGCCAGAATTTAGATTGTCTCTGCAATTGAAAAAATTATCCCCAAAACTGCAAGCTCGGTCACTAAAAAATGCTGTCTAGTATATTTAATATGATTCTACTGCCAGGGAAAGGTTTCAGTGGAAAATCACTGGCAAACTTTTCAACCTAGTTTTCTGGGTCTACAAGAAAACATGTTTATTTCTTTATTAATTTAAAGCAGTTTTTTCAATCTATTTTCTCTCCCTGGCTGGCTGAGGAAGTGTATTGAGAGAGCAGCTGGGTGGGCATCTGTCAAACAGCCATGGTCAGGCTGTCCCATATGGTCAACTATGTGAAAGGCTAAAGAAAAAATGAGCTCTGTTCAGTGGTGCTATAATTCTAATTATAGGTTGATGCTGAAACTACTGGTTGTAATACCAGTGCACTGAAAACATTGGCTTCACATTTCACATCTTTCCACTCTGTACAGCCCACAGAGTCCTGCTCTGAGATACTGAGTGCCATGTACCTCTGTTTCAAACACTTCCCCAGAAGTTAAGTATTGCTCACAACAAATTTTAACTATTTCACAAGCACACAAACTTGCTTTAAAGAGTACATCTGGGTTCTAGAAACATTCTGCTGATGTGCAATAGAACTCTGTGAAAATTAATTTCCATTCTCATGGCACTATGTCTCAGTGAGTTAACTTGGTCACTAAATTAAACTGTGTATTTCTTCTACACTGACTAACCACTCCTCCTACCCTGTAGCATGGATACATCTCAACACTAAACTTTTTGTATTCAGATTTTAAAACCACACTGCATAGATAAACACACCACCTTTTATGAGGGGAGAAACTGAGCTGTACAAGGTAAGGCTGAGTGTCTTAGCCTCTTAGAACATGTGCATCTCTCTAAGCACATCAAAAGCACAGCCATAGTTAGGCTACCATCATCATCAGTGGGTTAAAAGGGGACAGTGCATGTAGAAAAATTGCTTATTTCCCTATTAATTGCTGAGATCATATTTTCAAAAACCATAACAATTCTCATCCACATAAAGCACTCAACATGACTTGAAAGACTGATCTGTAATAATTTACAATGTAGAGAACATGGGCTGACAACTGTTACAGTACAGCTAGATTTTCAGAATACCTACAATGGGCCTGTGAAGATTTAGTGCACTGTAAGGGTTGCTAGAGGAACTGGGGAAAAAGCAGTCCAGTATCTCTATACAACCTCCTGGTAAAAAACAGCAGGGGTCATTAAAAAGAATGCCAAGCTGTTAAACCGTGAAGATGCTACTTTGGCTCCGCTCCGAAATTACATACCTGCTTTCCCAGGACTGGGAACAGACAGGCCAAAAGAACACAAATCCTCACAAAGGAGGTGGTTTTCAAGGGCTTTTCATTACTAACAGTCATAAGCACTGACGATGCAGTCAGGGCATATACTTGCAGCAGAACAGAAAGCCTTAGAAATATTTACAGATAAACCACAAATGAGAACTGAAGGTTAAAACCGACCCGCTGGATTAGTAAATCCATCCTCTAGCACCATAGGGAGTAAGAACATCTAATCTTTTTTTTTTTTTTTAAATTCCTAGCAATTTCTTTTAAGTGGAGTTACAATGTTTAGGATTTTTTTCCTCCCAGTTCTCTGTTTCAGGCTGGGGCTTTTAGGTTTTGTTTCTTGTTTGGGTCATTTTTTTAAGCCAACACACACACAAGGACACATTTAATTCTTCTGCCCATGAAAATACAGTGTGGCTTTTAAAATCTAAACAAGCATTGGTGTTTTTATCTCAGTAACAAAGGATAAACCTTACATTGCCCTCAAGAAATCATCAGCTCTCTGCACTCATTCTAGTTGGAGCTCTTCTATTTTGAACACTAGTGAGTGGAGATTACAGGGCTACCAAAGGGGGTCCCACAAAGAACCCTACTGAATCCAAATGACACTTGTCTACTGCTTGTGCATATGTCTTGTCAGATATACTTAAAACTGCATTTCTCCCATAAATTAGGTACATTCTCCAATCAGTTAGCACATTACATCCTTCTCAGTCATGTTTCAAATAATAAATTCATACTACATAGAATTAATCATTATGTGTGTCATCTGTTCCCCACACTCCTGCCTCCCTGGGACTTGCATTTTGGACTATACTATTTCTAACAATTTCAATTACTTTCAGTATTCCTATTCTTCTGATATCCTAGTCACTGCCATCCTCTCTTTGACTGATAATCATTCCTAACACTGTGCCACTCTTAAGTATCCTTTAAAAAAATACTACTCATGATTCTAAGTTTGCTCATTAGTCAAATATTGACTAATACTAGATTCAAGTGCAACTGTTAAGTTTTCTAACACATGTCCTCTGATCTTACAGCTCGTATTTCAACTGTATCCATTTTCAGTTCATTATCAAATAATAATTTACCATTCTCTTACATTTTACATCCTAATTTCTAATTAAGCTTGCAATTTTCCATCTAGTGCTACAGTAATATTTCTGCACAGGCCTAAAAAGGCAACCTATTGCATTTATTTCTATGAAATGAGCTAAATAAATATCCAGTTACTCTTAAAGAACCTATCGCTGACACTATTTAAAAATGTTATTGAATACCCTAAGTTCTATAATTTCACAATTCCCAAAGAACGATTCAAAAATTCTTTTGCACCTCATTCCTTGCTGTTTCTGTAGTCGTGAGATGAGATTTACCAAAAATCTGGCATTAACCACTGACCAAAGCCCCAAACAGAGAGTCCTGCAGTAACTAAGCCAGGTCAACAAATGTGCAGCAGAGTGCAGGTGAGTGGTAAAACAGAGGCTTCTACAAAATCAGAAGCACAAAGGTCAGCTATTGAAAGGGGTGTGTTTGAAGACAGCAGTGCAGCAAGTCCACCAACCACAACAGAAAGGATTTCTGAGATCTGATAATTATACATCCCTACCACAGATTAATAATTTATTAGCTTATTAAATTTTGATTGTTGAAATATATTCATTATTAATTAAGAAGCACTTATGTAAGACATTTTAGCAAATTTTTCTTAGCAATCTTTTATGAAAAGATAGACTAACAATCAATAAATCCTCTTCAGAAGAATATAACATATAATTCAGTTACTTTTACTCTTTCACAAACAGAACAGCACAAAATTATTACAGTTAAATTAATTGCAAAGAAAAAATCTCCTGCTCTATTACTACACCAATCATAACATGGGCAGTGATTATACAACTATTTAATAATTATTATTGTATTTAAATATTATTAATGTTTAAATTTTTCTTTTAAACTTTTAAATAGTATCTATGAAAGTAGAGCTGGATATACAACAGCATTTTTAGAACAGAAAAACGAATTATATGCTTACTGAATGTATGCTTACTGCATACATGTTCACTCATGTACAATGTTCATCTGCTTTAAACCCAGGTTTAGAACTGGTAATGTACATTGAAATTTAGCATACCAGGCCACTGATCTCTTTTTCCAGAGAAGCACATTCTATCCCAAATATACTAACAAATAAATAAATAAGTTAATACATGTAAAAAACCCAAACCAGTTTATTATGATCTTTTAACAGTCAGATTAGATTAGTTAAAAGCCTTTTAAACCCAGGACTCCTTAGACGCTGGAGTCAAGACCTAATTGTCACTTTGGCCAGAAACACAAAAATGTCTATACTTTTTAATAGTGACACAGCAGTTTCTAAAGCCAGTAGAAATCTATAGATTAACAAATACTAAATCATATTGTACACTCAGACACTCATGGAGGTAAAATATGTACTACATGAAAGTATTTTAGATTTTGCCTTGAAAACCCAAGCAGAACACATCGGCCACTTGGCACTGCATTAACATGCTTTGCCAACAGATTAGCACAGATGCTAAAGCCAAAGTTGAGAACAGTTCTTTGCTGTCAGATGCTTTCAAGAAGCAGTGAAAGTCAAAAAACTTGAACTCTTTAATCACTAGCTAAGCCTTTGAAAGATAAATACATCCACGAGGTTTCTCTTTAAAACAAAAATGGCAACTGAATTTAACCTGCTTATCTTCAGAGTAGAAACCTCTCTTTGATCTACTCGATCTTACAGAAGATAGTGTTACTATATACACAAATGTGCTCACTCTCTTTCCAGTGTGGAGGTGCTGAAGAGAGGATGCTTCACCCTGCAAATAAACTGTACAAATTTTCAAACCCCAAATATTTTAATAACTTTGGAAAGGGGCTGTGCATGTGGTTTCTTTAGAGGTTATTTCATCCTTTAGTGTCTCTTTGAAATGAGGCACATTCTAAGAATGTCAGAAACCACTTGGAATGATGTGGACTTCTGTCACCAACACCTATCAGTTTCAGTAGCTTTTCATGAAACAAACTAAGCACTCAGAAAAACAGAATCTGTTCTATCATAGTTCTAATTTGATATCTATAGGAACAGACTACTGTTCCAAAAGTAACTGAAATCCATACAACAAAAGGAATATGCTTATATTATCAGCTACTTTTGAGAAATCTCACAAGAATTCTTCAGAAGAAAAGCTACTAAGAGAGGCTAGCAAGTAGATATATTAATTTAATTACAAATAAGACTTACTTGGATTTATAAATTAGCACTTGTGTTTTGAAATCTTACCTATGCATGAAATAGTAGAACTTCTTGTTTTCTAATACACTGAAACTGAATTCATATTGCCTGGTTATAACAGCTATAAGCCCTGTAAAAGCTACCGTTTACTGTTTATGACTGCACCATTCCTACACTCCTTGAATATCAGTAAATTTGTTTAAATAGCTTCTGAAAAAAATCAAATAAAGTAAACACAGCTACTTGGAATCCCAGTTTCTAGTTAAAATTAGTAAAGTCAACATCAAAATATCAGGCTGTCTTTCTGGTTATCACTAACTAAGGGCTAACCTTTTGATTAACAATGTAATTTAAAAATAAAAGTACGAGAAAATCTTTAGGATTACTGTTTTAGATGTAACCCTTAGCAGCCATGCATTGGACTATAGGTTTGAAAAAAAAAAAAAAAATCTGTAAGCTCTTTATTACCTCTGTGTGGACAAGGATGATGCCATGCCTTCTATCTAACAAACCACTGGTGGATTTAAATATGCAATGCTCTGCTGACCCTTACAAGTCGACCATGACAAAAACATCACTGATTTTCGACACTGGGTTTAATCTCGTGAAGTACCCTTTTAGCAACTTCGTTAGCAGCAATCTAGACTCAAAAGTAAAACACTCAACTGGACAAAATCTCTCAGACAGCTGAACAGAAACCTTATTTACCAGTTTTCAAGCTGAACGTGTTCATCTGTCTGGCAAAGCATCTTAGGCAATACATCAGCAGAGAACATCAGCACGACTTGAGGCCAGTTCTGACTATCAGACATTCTGACTGAAAGCAAGGCAGTGTCTCAACTAAGAGCGATTCTCCCTAAAGCCTCCTGCAAGATTGGCTTTACTCTCTTGGTTTCCATAGGAATAGACAGAACTATCAACTGGCACACAGTTAAAGAACACAATAGAGAAGACAACAGACCAGTGCAGTAAAAGCCAAGGTAAACTGTTTCCCAGCATAGGCTGAAAGAAAATAGGTGTTTGTATCTCACAGCCTTTGACCTCATTTATCCATGGCCTACACATGTTGCTCCTATGTAGTGTTCTCAGCTCTTCAGCAATAAATGTTACGGTCTACCTATAAAAATTAGTGGCTTTCATGTAAAAAGCACTTCAAGGATGAAAATGCAATTAGCATTCTCATTTCCAGTTGATCTCTTCCACTGTTACTGAACTTGTTTTCCTGTAGTGTTCTTTTGAAGTCACTCAGGCAGAAGTACCCACAAGACACAATCTCTGGGGATTTACGACAAAGCCTGAGACACATCATCCATATTTACAGGATCACTGCCCACCTCTCCATAAAGAATCAAACACTAACCTTTAAAAAAATACTGTATTTCAAAAAACAGTGATTTGAAGGATTTGTCAGAAAGTACTGACTCCCTCCTCCCCAAAAACACAAGTACTAGAAAATAGTTACTACATTAATTTTCTTCATCTTAATGGCTTTGAGTTGAATTGCCTTGAACCAAGAGCACTGTAAAAAAAGAAAATATATCCCTGAAACAGATGTATGCCTTTCAAAAATCTAATAAAAATGTTACAAATCACAGTATAATCCATGACAGAATTCCACCTGAAAACAAGTCTAAATAACAGCCATTAGTCCAGTCCAAGTCTTTTTATCCTACTTTTGTGCAGTACTATGTCATTCTGGAAGCAAACTAATTGCCATTACAACTAAGCATCACTCTGACTACTACTGTGTCATTACTGCCTTGTACTTCTTAATTGCACCCCTCTACGTACATGTCATGTCCTTACAGACTGCTGGAAGCAACAACACTTGCAAAGTAAAAAGATAATTGCATATATGCTCATTTCTAAACACAACTTCATGGAATATTTTTGTTATTTTAGCTGCTGTTTTATCTGCAAATAAATGCCCGCCTTTTATGTGATTTAAATATATTTCAAACATATAAAAAACCACTATGTGAAATAATTGCAAATCTACCTATCAAATTCTATTGGATGAGAAAAGGTCTCCAGCCACAGCAAAGTCTCCAGAACAGTTACAGAAGTCGACAGACAATCCATATTGAAAACAACCAGCAATAAAGGTAGGTTTACTCTTAATTTAAATAATTATTCAGACACTTCAGGCTACTTTTACATATAGCATAGTTTTATAGTTTCTATAGACACTGCAGCAATGTTTGATATTTAAAATGAAGCCATAATCTGGTTACAGTACTAGTAAATAAATCAAAGCCTTCATAATCTACTCAAACTGCATCCTAGCAGTAATAAAAGTATAGGATTTATTTATCTTTGTTCAGACTAGAGGCAAATAAAATAACAAATCAAGGTTGGTGTTACAAAGCCTTCCCAAATCCACACCATATTAATAATGTTGAAAAAACACATCCTTTGTGTATATCCCTATCTATGTTTAAATGTTCCCATCATAAGGCTGAACACACATGGATGATATTCATGACATAAATCAGTTAATATTTCAGTAAAAATTATTCCTGATTAGTAAAAACTAGTAGTATTCTTCCTTAATCCTTCATTAATAAAAAAGTGCAAAGAAAAGAGGGTTTCAAACTGCTCTTCAAATTTAGAATTTTAATAGGCAAGTTAAATTTATTTTATATTTTATTAAATGCTGACATTAACTGTTGCTTTTTAGGCAGCAACAGAATTTGCTTATGCAGTTAATACATACCCATTTTGACTTAAGTGTGATTCATTTAATTCTCTTTAATCAACAATTTAACCAACTGTTTACAGACAAAGAGAGAGACAAATGAAAGATTAGTGCTCCTGGAGTTTGTGGCTGGCCATAAGATCTAAATTTATTTTTCAAATACCTCCTATAGCAGTAGCCTTGCATGCTGAAGACATCCTATCTAGTATCCTATTGATTCAAATGACAAGCCTGAGCATCAGATTAAGGATGTGTCAGACACCTGATAGAAGATTCCTGGAGATTTCAGCAGAAAGGTGTCCTGTTTCAAAATGATCTATTGTTGGTCCTTCATGTATTGAGGCGTATGTGGATACATTTAACACAAAACTAATTCACCTAAAATTAGAATAACATTTATAATCAGTGAAAACAAATATTTTCCCTTTTTACTGCTGAATAGCTGGGAAAAAAAGACACCTTATTCCAACAGAAATCACCCTACAGTTCACAAAATGCTACTAAACCAAACTGATGAGCTAATAATAGTGGAAGTCCTGTTTTAATTTGTCAGTGCCAAATCTGGACACAAACAAGTAAGTGATTTCTCAGTCCCAACAACAATATTTCTTCTCATAACCATTAAAGATCAGTCGTGGGGTCAGCTGCAGAGGGGCAATTAATGCAAGAATGATGTTTTATAAAGGACACTCAAACAGGGAAATGTCTTTGTCTGCAAAGGTACTTTTAAAGGTACAGACTTGGCAGCAGACATCAATGTCCTGGGAAAAGAGCTGGACGAGTGTCTTGTGCGCCGAGGGATGCCACAATGCTAAACATGCTCAAGGAACAACAATAAGTGAAACAAAATGAATTCTATTCAGATCTGAAGTGTAACTCTCCGAGTATTGTAAGCACCATGTTTAAAAAGAAAACACCATTTTTAAGATGCAACCATTATCTTCAAGATCAAATGACAGAGAAATTTTCACCTGTCCTTTGAACAAAGCAAATTGAGAGAGAGGGAGCAGCTGTTTGATAACAGTATATAGGAGACAACCAGCAGCTGAAACCCAGGATAATTAAGTCAACTTAAAAGAGCCAAACATCAAGCAATATGGAATAAAGTTCTTATAGAAAAAGCACTTCTCATGCCTGAACAAATTACTTATATTTGCTGGGCATATTTGTATCCTGTTCAGTTCTAGCTGGCCTTTGCAACAACATCTCTGAGTTGGAGTTATGCACCAATACTTTTTCAGACTTAAGTACTCATTTAAGATCTTTTTAAAGACAGGATCACTTTACCTACTCACTCTTGGTAACTGAGAATCTTCAAAAATTCATAGAAATAATTTTACTTGTTGACAGTAGCCTGAAAAATTATTGTTATGGAAGAGAACTTAGCAAAGATCAGTAAAAGTAACAATAGGTGAGTTACATCAGTCAGAAGCTCTTCCAAATTTTACTCACTAAAGTATGCACTGAACTCAATACATGAAAATAAAGTAATTCCACCCAGCTGGCTGTACAGATATTTAAGATATCATTCCATATGCTATGCAGAATTAGCTCCTTTTGACTGAGAAACACAACACAAGCAGAGCTTCTCAATGTTCTGCCACCATGGTTTGCACTTAAACCATATTTGCAAAGTCTTTTAGAAAATCACTGCAGTTGGAGACATTCCTTTTCTCATTATTTTAATGAAATTTCATATTGAAATTTCAAGTGCTTGAGAGCAAGACTGCTCAACAGAGGCACGAGGATGACAATGCAATATATATTCTGGGCCTGACAATAGCCTCCTTGGATTATTTCAAGTACAGAAAGCATGGTAGCAGAAGATATAAAGCCAAGTGAAGGAAAGTAGGAGAGTTACCAGAGCAAGAAGTGGAACAGAGACACAGAGAAGTAAAATTACATCAAGTTTGAAAATGGGAGAGATTAGTTTGTACAATGAAAATAAATCAATTAGGTTAACAAAAATAGCTGTGATATTGCTGGGGCAAGAGCGAAAGAAAACATCTCCAATAGTGATGCTTGAGTTGGAGAAAAAAATAAGGAAAAACTGGGGAAATCACAGATCACTGCCATGGCAAGTTGTCTGGGAAAAAATACTGGGTAAGAATTTTCATACCAAGTGTTAGGTAAAACTCCAGAAATTAAGATGCTGAATTTTGACACTCTTTTTATCACAATGAATAAAACAAAAGATGGAACGCTGAAAAAAAAATCAGGGGAATGGATAGATTTTCAATAAGTTAAATATAGAATTAAAATATAATAAATAGGCCTGGGCTTATTTTATTAATCAGGAAAAAGCTAATTTTATCACAGTGTGTCTACACTGCAGACAACCACACAGGGCAGAAATGCTGGGTCAGCTTCATGGATATTATGGACACTGAAGCTACCCAAGCCACAGCAGCACAATACTTCTCCTGTAGCTCAGCAACCTTCAGCACACTTCAAGCTGTGAGAGTAGGCTATGATGTCACTTCTTCATCTGTCCATCCTGTAGCTCACACCAGAAGGTTAAAATGTGCTTAAATCAGATTACTCAGACTCAAATATCAAGATCATAAAGTCTGAGTTGGGGAAGTAATGAAACAAAGAAGAGAAAGATAAATCAGGAGAACTAGATTATCAGAAAATAAGTGACAGAGGTGCAGCACCTGTCAGACAAGTAATTGTGAATCCAAAAATTATTCAACACACATGAATTCAGGCTCTCACACAAAGAAGGTCTTTGAGAGTGTGGCAGTTGATCTCAAAGGGACGGAAATCCCATGATTTCTGACACGTAACACCACTGAAATGTGATAACAGACAATCTGATCAAGATTTCTGCCTCTGGAATACTTACACTATTGTACTAATCTACAAAGATCAACCTGAGATTAAGGATGGGTTTGCCAGTATTTATAGCACACCACCAGTAAAAACAATATTGCAAGTCCAGATGACCATCAATAAGTGCTGCAGAAGAGAGGGGAGCAGCAGGGGAATCAATCCAAATTGAAACACCAAAAGTAAAATCACTACTTCAGAATACATGACCAAACACAGAGGAAAAAAATTCTGTAAGTCTTGAAATACTTACAAGTCCATTAAAAAAAATAATATATATATATAATAATTTAAAAAATCTAAAAAAATAGAACTGTCTTTTGTTAAATTAGCTGGTGCAAAATAAAGAGCTTTATTCCACCATTTTAAAACCTTGCTATTTCCAGATCTTTTATACAGATCTATGGCCAAGTACTACAGATCTCAAGGCAAATGTGTTACTTAGAGAAGGGGAATGCTGGCATGGTTACAGTTAAGACTTGCTTTGAAGAAAGTGCTAAAATAAGATGACAAATAAAGAAACCACTATTTCAGTAATTTTATAAGCAAATCCTTCATTAAAATGCAGTCCTATTATTTACTCTGGTATGGTAAATATTAGCACATTTGACACATTCTATTATTTGTTCTACCAGCATAAGAGGTCTTGCATTGGATTTACTGTATTTAGAACAACAAATCTTTCACCAAGAAACAGGCAGAAAGCAAAGATCAAAAGCAACAGTAAGAAAATGCAGACAAAATTCAACTGATGATTTTAAAGTCCAGTGCAGGACTGGATTATAATAATTAATCTACTTAGAGCAACTTTGAATCAATTGCTTATAGATCAAAAAATATACTGGTATTATCAGACTGACATATCTTTACAACAAAATATCAAAATAAAATACTTGATTTCCTTACAGCTTCTAATAAGCGATTCCTTCAATTGATGGATATTTTCTTCTCCCATGTCATAATCTTTTGCATTTCTATTCCCTGAGTAGTTAACTGGCTTTTTCTCAAGACATAAAACCAGTCTGATCTGGTACAACACTGCCAAATCTGTTTCACACAAATTCTGCCTGTCTCAGAGAGAGAGGGAGAGAGTGCACAGCACGCATCCTCATTAACTAGAAAGATATGTAATTAAACAAGAAAGGGTTAAAGCGTATGTTAGCCTATTCTACTTTTCTCTCTATTACTTTTTAAAAAGCTTTCATATGTCTTCTTCCTTGTTTCTGAAAGCTAACCATTCCTTCTTCCTTTCAGGAAAGCTGACATTTGACAGCTTAACATAGCTGACAGGGTTACCCAACAGCTCACCCTCCCTATTCTCAATCCAATTAGACCTCTAATCCTCCAGATGAAAGGCCCAACTACTCACGTTCCTCATGACAACGACAGCTATTGATTATTTGTCACTACAGCTAACACCTTCTCTGTCGAGGCCACTCTGACAGAAGCAAACCTACCAAATTAGACAGCACTTTATCTGCCCTGGAGGCCAAATGGCACAACAAGTAAAGGCTAATAAATGGTATAAAAATGAACAAATCATAACATTATGACAGGTTGATCGTTGCCAGCAGCTTCACAGCTCAAGCTTGATGCTCTGTTAGACCTGCTCCTTCTCTTTTCTCTTCCACTCCTGCACCAACTTTGACTGAATTAAAGGCCAGAACAATTAAGGCATTTGACCAGCAAAGATAAGCTAGGATAGAAGTATCATCATGGGACACGAATGTCAATAGCAGACTACCGTTTGTCAATAAAAACATTCCAGAGATGCAAATGCTCATGACTCTGCTCTCCACTAGGCTGTACTGACTCCCTTTGTACAGGGCTCTTCGAAAGCCCAGGCAGACACGCCGGGAAAATTAACCCCAGAAAACCAAGCTTGAGCTGGGAAACATTGAGGCAAGGATCTGCATCACTGAAAAAAGGAATTGCAGGACTGTGCTAGATGACAGAGAGATGTTACAGTCGTTATTTCATTTAATATCTACACTATCTATTTTCTTTGTAGCAGAGTGATAGAAACCAGGACTACGTAATTTGAATTTATCACTATAAATTTGCTTCAGTTGTATTTTCTAGGACAATATGCAGTATCTAGTGACAAAAGACCTCACAAGTCACATCACTCTGAGGCAAATTGAAAACATTTATTATTTTCAGGGTAGACTATCCAAAACCAGTGTTTCAGAGGCACAGTTCCTAAACTGAGGCTGTTTGCTACAGCAAACAATAGAAAAGAACATTAAAAAAAACCAAAAAAACAAAAAAACAAATCAAAACAAAATAAAACACCACAACCACAGTAATATTGTTAAAAATCAGGCAACCAAAAGAATAATGCAAGTAAAAATAGGCAAGTTATTTAAACAGTTAAAAAACAATTAATACTGCCCTGCCAAAATTAATTAGTTGATTTCTCAACTAAGCTAAAAGGAGCATGTTTTCCAGCAAGGGATTCCTATGCTTCTGAAAGTACTTAATAACAGAAAAACATTAGTAAATCAAATTACATGAAAACTTAAAGTTTTAGTTAAAGACATAAAACATGTATATCTGCTATTCTACTTTAACTGAGAAAAATGCTCTTGTTCAAAATGCAGGTTGCACAGATAAAGGAAACTACTGTGCAAGTGCAACACAGTATTAATTTAAGAAATCTAAACACTGTGAAGAGATCTATTTAGAAAAAAAAAATTTGTATTTTATTATTTTAACTTCTTAGGCTTACAAAATATTCCTGGGGATGAATACGTATTTATTAATAGTTTCAACCAGACAGATAATTTAACACTTTAATTATGGGCAGTACAGCACAAAATATATATATCTAAAATATATATATTTTAGATATTTAAATAAGTAGTTTAGCAAAAGGATCCCTTATGAGTACTACTGCCTGAAGAACACTTGAATCTACAGCACATTTGGGTAAGTTAGCTCTCACAAAACTCAAGCAAACCTATAAAAATTTTTTGAAGCAATATATAACATTTCCATGAATAAATTTTAGTTATCACTATTCCACTCTAAAATGTACTCCAAATACAAATAATGTAAATAAATCACTGCAAAGAGGAGACAAATATTGTCATTTTCAAATACCATACAGTAGCACTTAGTAGATAAATTTTTGTTTACATTTTACACATTTTTAATAGCCTTCTGTCCTTTCCAGGAGGAGACCAGCTCACAACTCCCAATGCTGAGCCCCACAGAAGCACCTGTGTGAAGGAGACCTACAGAGGTGCAACTGGCCTGGCCCAACACTCCACACCAGGGAAGACTGAGCAAACTCTTTCCAAACTCTCACTTACATAAAAGGCATTTATGCCTATGCTGGTGACAATGAGTCCCCAGTGTTCTTGGAAGCTGTTCAGGTGTTCCAGGATCAAAAACTCCTTCACTGTTTATGTTACAAACCTCCTGCTTATCCTAGGTGATAGCCACTGCTATGGCTTGCTCTTATTTAGCAGACTCTCATTCTTTTTAACACATACCTTGATTAAAAAGAAATTGAACACATATCATACTCCCAATTTGCTTTTATAAAAAATAAAAAAAAAAACAAAACCAAAACACAACAATGCTATGTTAGAGGACTTGGTGGTGCTAAATAGTGAAGAAAAAATACTATTCATAACACCTAATCTTATCAGCAAACTTGGTAAATGTCTTTAAGATTTAGACTTACTAGCCCAATGAGTTGTCTAACTGTTATTACTTGTGACTTTTCTGCTGCCTTAATTATAATATTAGTTTATGATCACTATTTTTAGTAAGTGAGAATCTTTCCCACTAATGCAAGTCAGAATCAGAAATGGTACATGACTGTATTTTCCAAGTTGTGTTCCAGATGTGCCTCCTTGAGAATCACACTGAACATCCCTTACACAGAGCAAGAAGTAATCCACACATCTTCCCAACCCTAGATGTATGTATTCTTCCTTCTGTGTTCAGATTATGTTTGCAGCCTCAAAACTAAAACAAAATCCTTCAAAATGTCGATGCTACAATGATACCTGTCAGTCAACAACTGCCCCAGGCAACTGGAGACCAACACTTAAATGGATGTCAAAGTGAACTAACTGCACTCAGTCCATCATTTTCCATGCAGATATACTCTACTATTGGGTAAACTATTGGGATAAATACTCCACATGTGCTCCTACTGCAAACCCTTTCCTTAAACATCCTCTGTCCTCTTTCAGCTTTTAGTTCTACTATTCTAAATGGGGGAAAAATACTATTTTGCTCTTCCAGTTGGAAGTAGATAGAACCATTCTGTCTACAGCAGGCTATAGAGCAAATCTGTCAGATATTTATAGAATAATTCATTTTAGCATCCCAGCAAGCTTTATTTGTTTTCTTTCACCATCCAATCCTAAACACAGACAGTAACAGACGCTATGATTTTTGGTTAGCCATGCTATAACTCCTTTGATGTGTAAAATGTCTGCTGGAAAGTAGCTATAGTCAGGGAGGTAGCCACAAATTGCAAGCAATACTTTCAAATATGTTTTACCAGAGTGAGTTTAGTAACCAACTGTTCCTAAAATAATTTAAAAATCAACTCTACAGGCACCACTGACTATAGACATTCATAGCATATTTATCAGTGAAGTCTGTAGAGAGACCAAGTTTGATCTTGCAGTTAGTTTGAAATTCTGATCTTGAACTTCAAGTCAAAAGAATACTTTGGCATATAAATTTTTGCATAACCTTGTCTTAAAATATGGTTTCATGCTAACAAAAAAAAGTGAGAAATCAGATTCAGATGCCCCAGTATCTGCTGTGCAACTGAAACCTAACATGTAGAACAGTATTTCCACAGTTTTATCTTCTGCAGAGAAAAGAATTGGCAGGATTTTAACCCACATTTTGACAGTAGAGACAGACAATAGCTAGATACCATATGATTGTAGCAGCTTAACACTTAATGAGGAAACAATAAAGTGCATGTTCTTGCCTTTTTACAAGACATGACAAAGTGTGCAAGCTGAAAATGCACTGCTTGAATATATGAGAATTGCATAAAGCAGTTGCCCAAATTTCACTCTGAATCAAGACACAGTAGAGGCAAATGGAATTATTAATGAAATCTATAGAACAGTCAAAAGCAGAATTAGGAGAGACATACAAGATCCTGAAGGAGAGCTGCAATTTGTCACACAAAAACCCACCAATTTCAAAAGGGTTCCCGTCCTTCCTATACTCAAATAGGACACTAAAATTCTTACCTATGGTTTTGAGAATATTTCTCATTATGTCAGTGTTCATTTAGGAAATTCCAGCCTTGCAAAGTCTCTGTTCATTCTCAGCAGTGACAGCACAACTTTCTTGGGGAGTGTACTGGGAATCAGATTTCTGTAACAATGTCAGTTTTCTCTTCTTAAATTTTTCCTGTAGCTATTTTTAACCATTTCAATAGGTCTTGCAGCAGAGATCAATGGTAGTATCAAAACAACCAATAGCAAAAAGCATTTGGGAACATGGGGCCTTGTGTTAAATAGGCAGAAAATTAATTGTTCTTTTGTAGAGTTCATTTTCTGTCAACTCACTGCCCAGTGAGCAGTTCTACAGCTGTGAAAAGGGGTCAGGGGAAGGCCATGGATAGTACCAAGCCCTTGGCAGCTAGGACAGTTTATCTGTAGTATAACACACAAATCATACAAAAGGAACTACTCTGCCTTCCACCCTTGAGCAATTTCAGGCTGCATTCACTAGAGAGAACTCATTGTTCAGGAAAGTAAAGAAAACATTTGTATCATGGTTATTGTCTGTAGCTTAATTAATCACAGAAGAAACTATAGTCCCACATGTTAAAAAAAATCACCTCTTCTGGCAGGTCAGCAAACATTCCTGTTTCATATCCTGGTGTGTTCAGATTTCTCACATTTAATCAAATTGTATGTTTACATGAAAATACCACAGAATAAATGTAAAGCTCATATGAGCTCTCACTTAAGGGGGAACATCATAAAAGCTTGTAGCCCGAAGAAAAAAAGAACATGAATTGGCCACCATTGTTTCTGACATGATCACTTATTTTCATTATATAGATTGGAAAAGAAAGTTAGAAGCACATGTGCTCTTTTATGCAGATCATATAAAGCCTTGATCTGAGAGACTACAGTTCCAAGAAATACATCTTGGAAAAGGTAATGAGGGAAAAATTTATAAAATGGCTCCCAGGCAAGTTAATTCAAGAGTTTTTAATACAAACACCTTTTATTTGCTCAAGCAAGGGGAAAAAAACATTCTGTTTTTGCAGCTCTTGGACTAACCTGACTGTACTCATTAGATAAGATTTGGAAATAAATTTTCATAAAATAAGTGAACTAAAGACTACCTCATGTTCCTAATTTTCTACCATGTCTAATGCTTGGCACAGGCTCTCTTTTTTTACTTTACTGTTACTGCTGAGTATACAGGAGCAACCATTTATTCTAGTTTAAGAAAAATCAAAGACCATTAAAATATACCCTCTTACTTTACACAGAATTCCTAACTGCATCCTGGATGTACAGTTATTTATCAACAACCCTGTCAGCAAATAAACAATATAAGCTACACAATAGTTAATGCTTCTAAAGCCTTGTTTTCCCAATGGGGTTGTATCAATCTTCCTGAAGCCAAATAAATATCCTTCTGTCATTTAAGCATCCTGATGGATTATTTTAAGTGCATGTTATTAGAAACAAACAAAAAAATACTGATTTTTTTTTCTTCTATCCCTGTGAACACAAAAGGCTGTGCCTCAAGTATTCAGAAAGATTCAGGTAGATCACTCCCCAAAGAAAACAGATTGCTAATAGGTGAGCATCCCCTATGAGAAATTTTGAGAGAGGCAGGTCTGCTTTTTTTTTCCCCTTAAATTACATAATAGTAATCCCAGTACTCAAATCTCCACAGCATGTTTATTTCACAATAATCTAAGTTCTACAAGTTTAAACAATCTGTACCCATATAGTACTACAATTCACTGGCAAATTATGCTAATGATTCTACTTCCGTTGCAATCAGTCACAGTTTCAGTTCCCGAAAATTACATCCGTGTTCAGGAAGTTACAACCACCCTCTGAAACTCCCATGACAACCTTCACAGGTGCACTTCTGCAATAATATCTATCATTTTCTGGTGGGTTTCGATTTTTGATGGTTTTTTTGTTTGACTGCTTCTAATTTAAATTTTATGATGTTAATGACTTGACCTTCCCCTTTTTCTTATTTTTTTAACGGATGTGCACCCTTTCAAAATTGCTTGTGAGACCTGTCCACTTGAAAAGAGAGACCAAAGGAGTGGAACAGAAGAAAATCCAAAAGGAAAAACATCAAGTAACTCAATTTATGTGGCCTTCTGCCTACAAAGACTGAATCTTCTCCATCATAAGGCTGATGAAAAAAAGACAGATACTATGAAAGACCATGTCAAGGACAATCAGAAAACGAGTTGCTAAAAAAATGTATGCCTTGGGTAAGATTAATTCGTCACAATTACAACACTGACAACACGAAAACCTGTATCAGACAGAAGCCTAAAAGAAAGAATCAGCTAGTCAGTGTGCCCTAGAGTACTCATCTCACTTTAGGGTGTATGACTGCACCCTCAAGTACATTATTTTTAAGTTATCTACATGACTAGCTTATATGTAGACGTCTGCAATGTAAATTTTTAGTTACATTTAGATTATTTTCAGCCCATCATCTCACATTGCATTGTACTGTATTATTTTCCATTAAAAGATATACCTGCTACATTTAAGCACACAGAAAGTTAAACTATCTCTTTATTCAAACTAAAAATCTTTTTCAGACCACTAGATGTATAAAACTTAAAAGCTGCAATACAAAGGATGCCCATCACTAAACAGAAGATTAACCATTAAGAACATAATTATTAGCATGAAGCACCCAGTCATCCAAGGTTGTCATACCAATATATAAACACAGGTGTTTTTCAAAAAACATTAGTATTTCTAATAGTACAGCCCAAAATTCCGACCTTGCCGTATTTATTTCAGGAATTTTCTGCATAGAAAGGTGTGAGAATGCTTAGCCTTAGAAAGGTGACAAGGGTAGAAAGAGAACATCCAAAGCCTTGCTTTTTGCAAATAGTCCAGATTATCACTAGTGAAATCTGAGAGAGAGATTATAGGAATCTTTTGTTGACATGAGAACAGAGGACAACCTGACAGCTTTTCACCTGACTATTGCTTTGTAGACATGCTCCAGTGACAAAAACCATTTAAATGAAGCATGGCCAGACCAGGATGACACAGCAACTCTGAGTTCCAAGACATGACCTTCCTCATTAACTGGTAAATATGGCCTGGTTATTAAAACAGCACTAGACAGAGTGAAATCATCAGATCACCTTCACTTCTCACCTGTGTTGAAACCCTTGGAACACAAGGAATGTGTAAGAGCACTGGCCAGTTTGCCGAGGTATGCTATGAGAAATAGTTTTGGTAGAGACTATGAACTGCTTTTATATCAAGTGCAAACATTTTGGTACTGCTTATTGATACCCAAATCAAAGTAGAGCTATTTTGACAAACCATGGCTCTGAAAGATGTCTTCTAGGACATTTGTGAGACAAAGCAAAGGCACTTGGAGTGCACCAGAATATCTGGAGGAGATAAACTACACAACTGCAAGTAAGAAAATAATTACTTAAAAAGGACTTAGAGGTGCCATTAGGAATAGAAAAAGGATTAAGGAATTATTGTGAAACTATCACATCAGTTAATGTTTTATATGTCCATATGGATAGTGCAGAAATCTTTACCTATAATTTCAGAAGAATTCTGTACTAACAACAAATAAGAACCTGCATTTTGAACACTGGATGTGACTGTTGGCATTTTGAAGGACTGGAAGAAATGCTTTTACAGAATGAACTGTTTATGTAACAGTAATGACAAACATGATGGAAGCATAGGCTGTCTCCTGTTCTGCAGACAATAGCTGGAAGCATAAAACTTGCAGAGAGGTGGGTGTTAAGAATAAAATACAAAATAAAATACAATGTAGAGCTGATTTGTACATATGTGTATACATACACACACTCACCCAGTACAGACAGGTTTGCAACTCACACAGGTTGAGTCAGAAGCTAGTTATGCAAGTGTTAATGGTATGATGTCTTAAATGGCATGATGTTTCATTTAAGTCCTATCCAACCAGAAATCCATCCTAGAGAAGAAAAGCAACTGATGTCTTAATTCATTTTACTGAATACTGATGATTTATGACTGAACTCAGGTCAATGCCACACTACTGAATGTTTGTTCTATTATAGGGATTAAAAAACCCACAAGCAATTTTACTAGGACTGAAAGACATGAACTGGCAGTTCTCTGCCAGTGAAATCTCCAGACAGAAAAATGGGAACAGTTTCATCTCATCCTGCAGAGAATAAAACCAATTGTTTTTATGATAAGCAGGATTACTAATGGGAGAGACACTATCTTGAATCCAAACGCATGAATGAAGACTTTCAGCTCTCTTCAGTCCAAGACAGCCAAATAATTGCTTCTGTTTGGCATTAGAAGAGCATTTTCTCACAAACTCTTCGCCTCTGAGACAGTTCTGTGGTTCCCAAAGGAAGGCAGCAGAGACCATTTTTTGTCAAATCAGCTGCAAGACTGTTTCAGATGAGCAAGTGCAAAGGGACACATAAAGGCAACCTGTAAAATGGTGACTTAAGGAGTCTCAAATATTCTGGCAACCAACTCCAGCCCTCAGAATGTGTCTGCTGTGATCTGATGAGCAAAGTGTTTCAAAAGCCCTTCAAAGAGATAGCAAAGAACAGCCAAAGTAATCCTGGTACACAGAGAGGAAGGTTCTGACTCAGGAACCTTATTTCATTTTACCTCCATCTGCTTTAGTTAGCATCAGTGTAGAAAGAAGCATCTTTTCTGTCCTACCTCTTCACTGGTTGCCTGTAAAGGTCTGTAAATCTTAGCTTCTCTCTCCAAAGAAAAGGAAAACTAGAATGCAACACAAGTACAATTTAGGAATCTGAATCTCCAAGCACTGCCCTTCTAAACAGCTTGTACTTGTGACTACCAATTAATGGGGATTTTTTTAAAGTCATGTGAATCTGTTTTTAAAGAAGCACAGGACAGCTACTGACTCACAAACTTGAACACAACAAAAACCATAGAGTGGCCCTGGTAAATATGTATATTCATGATTAATCAACACGGACTAAACGACTTTGGAAACGGGTGATCTCACAGCATGCTTTCTTTATCTATCTGAAAGCCAATTGTACAGAGAAATTTTATTTCTGGAGAAAAAAAAATCAGAATATAAACCAAAAGTATCAGCAAGAAATCAGCAGAATGCAAAACATTATTTTTAAACAGACAAAATTGCATGAAACATTAAGTTGTTCTGAATTTTAATTTTACGTATTTTTCAGAAGACACTCCTGACAGAAATGTAGATCTTAAAATGTTAATATGGAAAGACTACAGACAAAATTTTACACACATGAAATGTTAATTTCATAAGTTGACACCAATAGCAAGTAACTGTTCAGAAGGCACAGAAGGGAATTTTAAAAGACAGTTAAGTGAGGCAAATAAAAAGCAGTTGCAAGAGCTGTTTCCTGACCACTTTTTGCAATGCGGTGAATCACATCTATGCATTACATTACACAGTGAGCGTGTGACTACATAAAATCTACTTCTACAATCTTTATCTCATGCTGTTTTACCTCCCTTTTCATCTGCACTAACTGGAAACATCTAAGAGGGTCCAAGTATCCCATGTTACAATCTGCACTTTCAGGATAGAGGCAAAGCATAAAGGAAATGGAGAGTACATGCAGTTAGAGGATATTACACCAAGGCAAAATCTCTCTTGCCTTGAATTGCTGTGATGCAAATATCCACATTATGAACATTCAGACAAAAATTTAACAAGAATTTATATTGTTTGAATATGCTAAAAGTATTTTAAAAATCTGGGGAACATATAATTTTTAAAATTAAGTTTATAATATGGTTAAAATGTCCACGTGTCCATCACATCATAAAATCTGAACGCCTGTATGAATACCAGGCAAGTAAAGTATGCTACAGCAATTTTTTAAGTCTCTGACATTGCTGCTTTTATGAAATACCTATCTTTGATACAAAAACATTCACAATAAGCTGGTCGGTCCCTTAGAAATAGAAAATTAATCCTGGAAACAAGGTTATGATGATGACTGAATTATTTTCATCAGAGTGTAATGGTATGTAACCAAGCAGATGAATTAGCCTATTTCAAGTCAACTAAAACACTTTATTTCCCTGTAAGGGATGCAGTAACAGATCACACAGTCCCTATGGACTCCCATGCAAATGTACCTGGAGAATATCACCTTATAGTCTTCCTGAGATATTTTCTATTTAACTACTCCTTACTGAATACCATGACCATACTATAGCTGCCTTTATGCAAACCTAATTAAAATAATAAAAAACTGCAGATTATATATATTAAAAGATATAAAAGATATAAAAAATGTGAACAATTATGAACAGGTGACAAGATATATACGGAAATGGTTTGCTATGAAAATCATGGCAGATGCTCTAACTGGTACCACAACACAGCTAATACAGACAAAAAAGTGTTAATTTTGAGCAGTTTTGGTTTTAAACATACTATAAAAACTAAAATAGTAAATAAAAAATAGTAAAAAATAGTAAATAAAAGGCTGTTGCTTTCATTTTGAATTTCTAATCTTCTCTGTGGAGTCTTTTTCACAGTTTATGAACTCAAATGTCTCAGTTAGCAGCCAAAGCTGCTCCCTTCCCCCCCTCCCCCATCAGCAGCCTGCTTAGTCTCCTGTGGAGAGACTGTGGATACTTCCCCAAGGCATAACCACACTCAAAATTTCTTGCAGCTCTGAAGTTATACTTTCAATTACCTTCTATTTTATTGTTGAATACTTCCTTTAGCACTTCTTCAGTGGGACAATATAACCAGACAGTACAACAGACTGAGACAGCAGAAGGAAAAACAGACAGTAATGAACTGACAGCACCTCCCGGCACCACTGGCTGCAGGATAAGGTAGAGAATTCAGTAGTTAAGTTAAGCCCAGGAAGAAGAATGTGAGGAAGATAATTTTAAGGTTTGGGTTTATTTCTCATTATGCTACTCTGATTTGACTGGTAATAAATTAAACTAATTTCCCCAAATTGAGTCTGTTTTGCCCACGACAGAAGCTGGTGAGGGATCTCTCCCTGGCCTTATCTCAGCCCACGAACCTTCTGTTATATTTTTTCTCCCCTGTCCAGCTGAGGAGGGGAGTGATAGAGCAGCTCTGGTGGGTACATGGTGTCCAGCCAGGGTCAGCCCACCTCACAGCTGTGGTGAAAGCCCTAACTTTATGAGCACTTATAAAGTAATTACCTTCTGTGCAGCAAGATGGAGAGCAGTTCTTCGGCTGCGATCAGCTCTGTTAACATCAGCTCCAGCCTTCAGCAACGCCTCTGCACAGTCCAGCCTGTCAGCCAGCACACAGTACATAAGGGGAGTTCTTCCAAACTGGTCCTCTTTGTCTTTCAGCTCAGAGTTTCCTAAAAAAAAACCCAAAACAAAGTGCCCACTTAAACCAGTGAAGTATATTAGTATCTAGCTAAAAGCAGTACTTTTTTATTAAAAAGTCATTATAATATGAACAGCAGGTATCTCATTATAATATGACTGGGGTAAACAAAAAATGGAATATGTAATAAATGCAGAGTCATTACATTTTATCCTACTTTTACTGACAGTTACAGAATATTTCAACATATATTTACAGAAAAAAAGCACATTCAGAAAACATTAGGTCCATGAATACACCTACCATCAGTAACATTCTGCAGTGGCATAACTAAATAATTCTCAAATAGTTACACAGATCTCAGCTGCAGAGATTAGTTTAAAAATATCAACAGCACAGAAACCAAATAGACCTCCTGAAACCTGTAAACACTGTAACTAAAACAAACTTTGAAGCCTACTCACAGTATTGTTTATTTTAAAAGCATAAATGTCAATATTACATCAATACCATTATTTACTTCAGGATGCCTTACAATATGGAAACTACTAAAATATTTCTCAAGCTTGATTGAATTGATAAGGTTAGTAAAGCAGTAATCTGAGATCCTATTCAAAAAAAGTCAAAACACTATTCTTATTCACAGTCTAAAACCCTCCAAACACAGCAGTTTCACCATAAAGTTTCATATTTCCATGATGTCACCACATAAAGGCAAGCACCTTTGACTTCATGGGTATCAACTACCCCACACATCCAGATTGTTCAGATCTCCAATAGAGCAACATAATCTACAATTACCGAAGGAACATTGACTTTTACAGGCAAGTTAGTTTTGCTTTTTAATTATTCCTTTGTCTGCATGACTGTTGATGCTTCAGAAGCACTCCAGCAGAGGCATGCTGCTTCTTTACAGTCTTTGCTCTCCCCCAACATTTTTTACTTATCTACATATCCAGTAATTTTATTCTTAATTATAATTTCTATTGATTCACCCAGAAGAAGAATCAAGCAGATTAAATATGAATCAAGGGGAATATCAAGAATTAAAATTCATTCCCTCCCAATCAAGCCACTTACAAAAAACACTGTCAAGCAGAATACTGCTAGTCAGATAAATCATTTACTCACTCAGTTGATTTTTTTAGTTCCTTTAAAACTATAGAGTGAGTACCATGTCAATCACATGATTCACTCTGTAACACTTTTTCTTTTTGCCTGGAAAGTGTGATTTGCATCGAGAAAAGTTTTCTTGCTCTGCAAAAAAAAAGTTTAAGAACATTTTCAAACTCCTCTGTGATGCAGATATAAAAAAAGTCTTTTTAGTCTTCACCTGTGGCCTTCTCTTCTCTGACTGCCACTTCACCTTGATAACCCATTGTTTTCAGAACTAACTTTTGTGTCGCTAGCAATTTACTAAAAACCAAAACAACAAACAAACCCCCAAAGAACCCCACAAGAAATTGTCTACCGACCCACACCTAGCTTTCTCAGGAACAGGTTGGTTTTTGAACATCTTTTTGCATTATAATACCTTCACACTGCTGTTTAGCCTGCTCCTCCACATATCTTGTTGTCCCAAGCATGATTTAACATGTCACTGCTCCCAACCAACAAGCCAGATTCTCTAATTAATTAAGTACAGTCAGGTGCTCCTCCAATATCAGCTCAACATGGTCACTTAGACATCACAAAACCACATTTCACTGCTAAGTCTTAACATAACCTCAGGAGTATCTTAAATTGCTTGAAGCTGATGGAACTTGAACACTCAAATATATTAAGAGAAATACATGAACATTCATTTCTCCCAATAAGACACAAGCACATGGGCTTATGCTCAGATAACACTGGTTCCTAAATCAGCGGTGTCCAAAACTATCACCTTTCTCTCAAATTTTAGTTCTCTTTCTGTCACAGAATATTAGAGGATATATATAAATAAGATTTAGAGATTAACTACAAGCAAAAATGGACTAATGCTCAAGTGCAGCATAACTAAGTACAGCAACAGATATCTATGTTCATTTTCAGTTCTCAAAAAGTGATGTAGCTGATGACAAGGAGTTTCCATGACTGCACACAGTCTGAGGGAGAAATGAGCAAGAGATTCAAAATTGGATGCCAGTAATTTTCCTGAAGCTCCTGTTTTTTAAGGTAAAGAAACTATCTTCAGCCAGCAGTAGGTTTTCTCCTGTTGTTTACCAGAGCTCTGTAGGGCCCTGGTAATTAATCATTATTCTAAGAATGGTTAATATCCTGTGAGTATTCACTAAAAGGCTGTTTTTGGGCTCAGGCTAAGAGAAAGAACAAGGGCTAGGAGCTATTATATCACCATCAGGTGCTAAGGGGAGACTAAACTGATCAAAGTCTCTATCCACAACGCCTTGTGAACTTCACAGCTGCAGCAAATGACTACTTTCTGCAATCAAGAAAGCACAGGTAGCCTTCAAAACATTCACATATTATCATACCTAAAATGTGCTTTGGCAAAAATAATTCTCTTCACGTACCTGCCTAATAAAGAAATTTCTTTAGATCCCTCCCCTTTTAGAATCAGAGTCCTCAGCCCACCAGAATATGCATTCCATAAGCTTATTGGCAACAGAGGTCATAAACACTACAGAATACAGGGCCCAAGTCCAAAATTTAACTCTCATAGCTGTACTTCATCACTTCCTCACATTCTATGCAAGCAGTCATATCACACTCCTAACATTTCTATGCACTTTTTCAAACCAGAAGAGGAGAAAGGGCAGAAAGAGGGTGTGAATTCTTCCTAACTATTAAAAGACAGACCATGTCTTGTCACTTGCAAGAATCTTGCCTGCTGCAATACCTGAGATTTATTCTACATCCTACAATGCAGAATAGGCAAGAGAGAAGTAGAGAGGAGGATCAAACAGAGCACAACTGTATATTTGTAACCCATAGTTTAGTTAAAATTTACAATGAAACATCACATCAGAGATTTAGAGGCATTTGAATGCAAGCAATGCATGATAAGGGTTTTAGAATGAGGAGTTGGACTGAACAGACACTTCAATATAATGACTATGGTAATCATTATTATGTTCTTTTAAACAATTAAAACAATTAGATGCCTCTTCCCAAAGCATAAAATGGAAAACACAAAATTAACTTTTGCTCGCTTTTTTCCTTGGATCAAAATCATAGAGATGGATTTTTAACACTGAAGAACTGTTAATTAAAGACATATTCAGTGTCATAAAATACACAGAAAAGAAAACACTGTAAGCATTCCCAAAAGCCCATGAATGTACAATTCTAAAACAAGGTGATACAGTACAGGACAACCCACACCATGTAAACAATGAGCACACTTCTATTAGAACACTGGTTACACAATTAACGTTTGGCATGTACTTTATGGTATTTAACCCATAGGCTTTTTAGAAAGTCCTACGAAAAAGCATTAGCAGTGGTTAACATACAGAGATACTTTGTTACAAGCCCCTTATCTCTATATAAATTTTCTACTTACCTTTGATTCTGTCTGTGCCTTTTTCTGGCACAGGGTGTCAAAAGGAACGCAATATCCAGAACACACTGTATTATTTCAAACACCTGCTCCTTCAAAACTCATCCATACTTTAATTACATGCAAATAAAGCACCTATGTTTGCATACAGGCACACATGCTCCACCAAGCTATGGATGGTAGAAGGAAAAATCACAAAAGAGATTTGAAGGGCTGCTCTAAGAGACTGCTTGGCCAGCCTCTATGCCCCTCCTATGTTAGTAACTGAACAGGGAAAGCACATAAGAGGAAAGTAATAATGAATATAATGAATTTAGAGGCTAAAAGGTCCTACCTGAAAGGAGGAGAAAGTCAAGACTTTCCATTGCCACATCCACAGCTAGCTATGTATCCAAGATGCAAAGCCTGGCTGTATTAGAAAGGTGCTGTTAAGCAAGCCAGCACACATAACGCTGGAGCACTGTCCTGAATTAGCTGCTGCTGCTGAGAGCAGTCATGAAATTCAGTGAACAGCACCAATTGCTCAATTCACTTCTGGCATCAAGTTATATTTTCAACAGTGACTGGTAAACAGCTAAAAATATTACTCTAATGCATTCTTCTTCTGCTAGGCAATACGTGAAGTTTTGGTTTGTTGGTTTGGTTTTTTTTTCAGTTTGGTCCAGTTCTGGCAAAAGTAAGGTCTGTGTCATATCCTGAAAAGGCAGAAAAGCCAGATTTTGCTAGTATAGCAAAAGCTACAAGGATTGTGCAGTTTTCTCTCCCATGCAGTAGTAAAACAGCATTTTTATCTTGTTGCTGCATGACCATTACTAAAAGAAGATCAATACCTTTATCTAGCTCTAATAGCTGTTTTGTGGTATATTTGACAAGATCTACCAGCAACAAAACATAATTTTTCCTTTGTGTTTTCAAAAATGTCTTTTGGCTCTGAGATTAACAAAACCACAATGAAGTTAGCAAAAACTCTTGGTTGCTTCTTCAGGATTTGAGAGCCCAGACTTTTTTTTCACCTCCACATTCAGGCAGAAGGGATTTTTAGAAACCCAGGTATTTAAAGCTACTTTGTAGTTGAATGTCACAGATTCCTAGAAGTATCTCCATATCATCTGCTGTATATAAAATGTTTTTAAAAAGAGCAAACAGACAGCAATAAGTGCAAACAGTATATGTTTGAACCACCATATGACAAAATAAAGTTGAAGGCCCAACAAAAAAGAACTATTTCAACAAGTGCAGCTTCTATAAAGTCAGTTCCCTCAAAGTGTTCCTGTTGGATTCAAATCAGTTCTAGTTACATCTTGAGAAAACTGGATACACTTTGTAAAGAAGAGCCCCTTACTGCTTTCTGTACAGCTTGGACAACAGATCCATACAGGTCTTCACCTTGCCTTCAACACAGGTCAGCAGCAGATACATAAAGAAACCTGACTGCTGGTTTCATGCTATTACCATTAAATCCTTCACACACATTAAAACTGACATAAGTGACATAAATACAGACTGTGCTTCTTACTATTTCAGTCTTTCAACACTTGCTAAGCTCCGGGAATAGGATTTTCCAAAAAATGCTGAGATAATAGAATTCCTCATTATCATTTGGAATTGCATTTAATCAGAAGCTCTGAAAAATCCAAGTCTTCACCTATCATATGGCAGCCTTCCAAATATATGCAAGACTGGTTTTGGAACATAGAATATATACTGCTTTTGAAAACTATTAACCTGGAATGCCATATCATTCCTGAAGAGCAAGGGAAGGCAAAATCCTGAGCTTTTTAATAGTTGGGAATGTTGTTTTTTTTTTACTTCAGATTCAATAGGACTAGACTCTCTCATTACCTTTAATTCTTGAGAAACATTGCCAGTCTGTTAGAATCAAAGTAGCAAATAAGGCTGCCTCATTTTGTTCACAAATACTACACAGTGACAAGACCTCAGAAACTACAATAAGCTATCTGTAAAAACACATTTATCAAATTTCCCAAAAAGCAATTTAAAAAATTAGCATATGCAACCAAAGTATTTCAGCATGAAGTACTTCTCCAGAACTTCAAATTCCCTGAAAGGGGTTTTATCACTTACCAATTTTCTATTTTATTTCATAAAGAAGTACCAATCAAAGGCAACAGGTAGTAAAAAGAAAAATTAGGTATATTTTCAGGGCAACATTTATTCTAGAAGCACATATAATCAAGAAATCTTAAAGATCAGACCTGCAAGTCAAAACCAAAAAGCTCCAGTTCCAAAGTAATCCAAATGCATGTACAATGAAAACATTTACCTGCTATTAGCTTTTGGAGGGTACTCTTATCTCCATTAACAGCAGCAGCATGCACTTCAGATGCTAACGAGGAACCACTGAAGAGGCAGTTTGCTGAAATATTCATACTCTTTCAAGGTACTACTATAGGTCAGATCTGTGCCACCAACATTCTTTGTAGAAATTCAGTTCTAGAAAAAAACCCAAAACCATATTAATAAAACAGAATTATTTTCATACTGAGTCATTGCCATTATTCAAACAATGCTAAAGAGAATAAACGTCTGTTAAAAGCAGAAGAGAGAAAACATGGGGTTTATTTGTGAATTATTCTACCTCTAGCCAAAATTCACCAGAAAGAAGCCTGCATTAAGAAACATATACCTATATCCTGTAGTTTCATTGCCATAAACACAAATTTCAGTTCATAGGCTTTGCAGAACTCTGTATAGTGTTTCTCTACAAAACAGACTGATCTTCAGAGTGTTGACATGCATGCTTTAACCCAGTAACCAATAAAGTTTGTTATCAAGTATCAACTTACTATAGTCATGTAGTATAGAATCTCAGAATATCCTGAACTGGAATGGACACCCTGGGACCACTGAAGTCTAGCTCCTAGCACTGCACTGAACATCCCCAAGAGTCACACCATGTGCCCAAACACTTCTTGAACATTAACAGGCTGATGCTGTGACCACTTCCCTGGGGAGTTGTTCAGTTCATTGGTTGGGCACTGAGGGTTACAGTGAATGGAGTGACATAAGATGGGGGACCTGTCAGTGGTGGGGCTCTGCAGGGCTCCATCCTCGGCCCTGGGATTTTCAGTATCTTCATTACTGACTTGGATGTGTGACTGGAAGGGATACTAAGCAAGACCCCTGGCCAGCCAAGCCAGCCTTCTACCTCATGTGCTTGACTTCTGACATTTTGGAATTGCCAGCTCCTTTGAAGTTGGTGCTTAAGAAGTGACCAGCACTTAAGAAGTCACCCAGCACGTTCAAGAGCATTTTCTCAGGGGTTCTTACAATCTAGTTCCTCCATTTTATTCACATTTTACCTCTCAACAAATAAACTAAAATGTAAGAAATCCAGGGGCAGCAAATTTGACAAATACCAAAAAACTTAGTGAAGCACCAGAAACATCCCAATAACATCAACAATCATTTTTCCATAAAACTGACTCCATACAGAAGAGAATTAATAATGAAAGATGTTCACAGTTTCCAGATGAAAGCAACAGTTAATTCAGCATAAAGCGCTTGTAATCATACAGGTGAGAGAAGCAACCCATTATCTCTACAGTAATTCTTAGAAAAGTGTCATGATTCCATTGAATGGGCTAATTCTGCATCAGAGAAGTTCTGAAATATTAAGAGGGACTAGAAAAGGAAAAATTGTAAAATTCCTCAGGCATTTTTCTCTTGTATATAACAAACAGAACTGCTGTCTGGAAGGCTAGCTTGATCCTCATTAACAAAAAAATGAGACATTTAGTCAATAAAAATCAACAAATAAATAAAAGATCTGTTTATAAAATGCTCCATAATTGGCATTATCTGTAATATGCATCATATTACCACAATCAAGCAAATAATTCACTTTTCTTCTTTAAGCTAACACACAGAAAACTATTAGCCTTCTCAAGACAAAATGAAGGGACACTCACATGGACACCGAGGCCTCTTCAAGGTTTGTGAAATTTCATACCAAACTATGATATGTCTACTTTGCATTACGGAGACAGCAAGAATTACACCATTTTTCTATTCAGCAAAACATGAGGTTGTTAAAATTTAAACGTGATAGCACAATGATGCTATCAAATTTTATTGATACAGTTTCCAAGTGAGACTGAGCTTTGAAAAAATATCAAAGATTTTTCAAATGTGAGTTAGTGCACTAGATGTTCGTTCTACAGATCAAAGAGCACAAGTTCTTAAGGTAGTCATAGCAGAACTGATAAAAGTCAAGTTTCAATTTCAGACTAGAAAAAAAAACATGCCTTGTATATATATCTATGTGTGTGAGAGTGTTTGCTGCTCAGGAAACTGACAGGCCACAAGATTTTTGCAGGGTCACACAAAGTCTGAGCCTGTCAGGCTGTCTTTGAAACCAAGCCAGTCTTGACTTGAAAAAGGCTGATGTAAAGGATTTTCTTTTAAATCCACACCCAGTCTCCCTCCCTGCACTCGTGTGCACACTGGAAAAGTGACAAAAGCAAAGCGCGGCTTCCTGTGATCTTTTTGAGACGGCTCTGAAAGGTCTCAGAGCACGTAGGTATTCTGCAAGGTCTAAAGTTTCACTGGAAGAGGGCGAAGCCCTGAATTTCGGGTGCTCTTCACTTTTAGCATTTACAGCCGAGGAAGCGGCAGAAAGCGCCAATGTGCTGAGGCGCCAAGGGATGAACACCAGCGATGACGTTCCACCCGAGCTGAAGTTTCCCGACCCTCCCAGCAGCCGCTCTGCCCCGTCACACGCAGGCTTCCAAGCAGAAAGTTTCCTCCCAAACTCCCAGGACACGAAGACCACAAGGCGGACAGTGCCCAAACGCCCCTTGTCCCGTTCCCCAGAGCCAAGCGCGTGTGCCCAGTCCCGGCGGCTGAGGGTGCAAAGGGATCCGAAGGAAGCGCGGACAGCCGCTGTGGGCTGGCAGGGAGCGATCCCGAGCGGAAGAGAGCGCGGTGCCACGGGACACCCGCGCCACAAGGCGGGAAGGGTTAACCCTGCCTCGCCCAGGCCGCGGGAGCGCCTCCCTCTCCCCAGCCTTCCCTCCCTTCTCCCCTGCCCGACACAGCAGCTGCGCCCCGTAACTCACCTCCACCCCGCCCTTCCCCTCATCGCGCCGCCGCCGCCTCCAGGCGCCGCCCCGCAGACAGCCCCGGTGCGCTCTGGGATCCACGCCTCCTCCCTCTTTCTCTCCCTCTCTCCTTTCCTTTTCTCTCCTCCCTGCCCTCCCCTTCCCGGAACTACGGTTCCCGGCGTGCCCCGGGAGCGCGCGGCGGAGCGCGGGGCCCCGCGGTGGAACTTGCCCGGGTGTTTCCTGGCGACGGGGGAAGTGGAGGAGCCGCCGCCGCGGAGAGTGGGAGCCGCGCTTCTCCCCTCCCCGCTCCCGGCCGCCCGATCTACCATGAGACCCGCCATCTTCCCGCTCCTGCCTGACCCTGGCTGCCTCCTGCTCCTCCTGGTAAAAGCCGCCGGCTCCCCGCTGCCTTTGCCTTCCCTTCCCCGCGCCGGCTCGGGCAGGGCGGCGCTGCGGTGGCCGGCGGGCCCCGCTCGGGGCTCTTCCCTCGCTCCCCTCCCCCGCCCAGCAGGTGCCGGCGGCCGGGAAGGAGGGAGGGCGGCCGGGCAGGAGGGAGCGGGGCCCGGCGGTGTGGCTGAGGCCGATAGGCTGCGCGCACGGGGTGGGGCCGCGCCGGGCCCGGGCCCGGGGCAGCGGCCGGCCGGGCGGTGCGGCCTCGCCCCGGCTCCTCGGGAGCTGGAGCCGGCGGGAGCGGCCGTGACGGGCCCCCCCTGCAGCCCCCCGAGGGGAGGCTGTGCTGGGTGGGGGGCGGCCGCTTCTGCCGGGCAGCCAGCGCCAGGGCGGGAGGACACGGTCCTGAGCTGCGCCGGGGGAGGTGTGGGTGGGACGTGAGGGGGAATCTCTGTACGGCGAGGGTGGTTCGACACTGGAATGGGCTGCCCACGGAGTGGTGGAGCCGCTGTCCCCGGAGATGTGCAGGAAATGACTGCATGTGGCACTTAGTGCCGTGCTCTAGTTGACACGGTGGTGCTGGGTCATAGGTTGAACTCGATTGTCTCAGAGGCCCTTTGCAGCCTCATTGATTCTGTGATCTTTAGTTGTCAGACTACAGCATTTTTTTCAAGTTTTTTTTAGGCTGGCATTACATGCATGACCTAAGCCACCTTCCGGCTTTGCCAGTACACAAATGCAATCACTGATGTGTGTGTTTTGTGGAGATAAGTTGCCTGTGCTATAGTTCTCTATTTTTTTTTTATTTTTTTTTTTTTTTTAGAACAAACCAGGCTGGTGTGGTGATTCTTACTTTTCCAGAGATTGGGTCCAGATTCTGGACCTTTCATAACATATGTGACTTGCAGAACTAAGGGGGATTTGTGTGAATAAATTTTAATAGGGTTTTTCTCTTAAAATACTAAGGATTTGAATCAATCTCTTTTAAACATTTGGGAGAATAAAATGAGCCATAAAATTAAAGAATAATTGAAGGTAATGGCAGATAGAACTCTAGAAGTCCAAAGAGGAGTACAGAGTAATATAGCTGCTAATGAATAGATGAACTGCTTAGGAATGTGAGAACACGTCCATAATGAACAATACATTATCCATCATTATCCCTTTGAAATGTGCACTTCTACCTGGGTAAGCTCTGGTTGAAGTATTATGAACTTGCTGTCATTTCAGGGTTAGAAAACACATGTGATTGGTAGGGTTTGAAAAACACATTTGAAATGTTTATATAAGATGGCAATAGCATGCAAAAATACTGTATGAGAGACTGAAGTGAGGAGCCTCGTGCTTTTCAGCCACATCTGTGTATTAAAACAATATTGCTTATGTGCTAGATTGGTTTTCACTATTATCTTAAATGCAGACCAATGAGCAAAACCAAGGAGCATTTAAAGCTTAAGGACACAATGGAATGTGTCCATTAAATAGACAACTACAAATTTGAAGAAGTGGGCACAAGTTAGTGAGTTTTTCTTTCTTCATGGCACAGTTGATCAATGCAAATTAAATATGCATCAATAAGAATTATGTTTGCCAACAAAAAAGAAACCCAGCAGGAAATAACTATAATCTGCGACTTGTCTATATTTTGCCTGCTGTTTCTTTGTGTATGAGTCATTTAAACCAATTTCTAATGTGATTTAAAAGAACTCTATACATAAAACTTTAAGAAGAATACAGTTCGGAGTTGTTTTTTTTAAAAAAAACAATTAAATGTAATGTTATCTGTGTAATTATTCAGTGTCATTGTATCAGCCATGGCCCTGTGTTGTAAGATGCCTAGTTAAATGAATCAAGCCAATGAATCATTCCTTTTAGTAGATTTGTTGAGAGTTTTGGAAGAGTTGTTCTGAGCAGTCTGGGGAGGGGACCCGCTTTCTTTAGAGGGGCTGAAAAAGTTTGTAAAAGTGTGTTGTTTGTTTTCTTGTATATTCAGTGTCCCTGATAAGGTGTATCAAATTAGCTTTAAAGTTCTGGTAACTTTGTTTTTCTTGTTACCAGTTGCCATGAATACTTAAGACCAGCAATGCTACTTGGACTTCTGCTTCACATCTAAAGGATTTGCCACCTAACATAGGCTCTTGGAGCACAGCATATTTGTGGATAAGTGAATTTGTTCGTGTCAGTGGTTCATAGGGCAGAATACACAATGATATGTAGCTGTGAAAACAGCTTACTAAGCTGGTCTTGCTTAGTAGTTGCAATGAAATTATCAGGAGTTTTCTTTTCCAGACTTTTGGATAAGCATATTTCTTTTCCAGATGGGAATTGAATATGCTGCAAAAAAGAAGAAAAGTTACAATGTCAAATCAAAAGAAGTTCTCTTGTCTAAAGTTTGACAGATCACTACAGTTGTGGAGTGTCTCATGCTAATGTTCTTCTTCCCTGGTCTCACTGAATTTTGGGTTGACACGAGAGAGATTGCAGTGCAAAGGGGATACCTACAGTCCCAGAACAACTCTTTGCCCTTCCAACTTTTCAGCATTGTACTGGGCTGATGGGAGCTGAAAATAAACTGGAGAGGGGACAGGGGAGGTACAGGCTGGCACGACCTCTGCCTCAAGGGCTGAGTGAAGGGATGAGCAGTACATGGCACAGGCTGCAGGGGGGTCTTGGAGAGTGAGATGTTTCTGCCTTGTCGGCAGAACTGGGCAGGACTGATCTTTAAGATGAATCCAAGACAGTGGAATAAATGCTGATGGGAGAGTGGCTCATCACATTCTCCCCTAAGGCAAGGTGTGGCTCTTTGGATTTGCTCTATCCACTCATTCTGTATGCGTGCCTGTTCTCCCAGTCAGGTATACGTTGCCTTTAAAGAAAATTCTAGAATAAGACAGTGTTGCACATGTTTCTCCTGCTTGTGTTTGAGAGGCCCTTGTATTGCTCAGTGCTTCCCTGGGAGGCTCATGCACAGTGCTCCTGAGCAAATGCTGTGACTGGAGGAAACCACCAACGGATAGTGAGGGAAACAAAGAGGGAAGTTCCTAACTGGAAAAAATACTGTAGAGTAGTATTTTCATTTCTTATTTTACTGCCACTGCCTTTTGTGTCTTGATAATACACCAAGTACCCAAATAATGAAATAATGAAAGTAAAATAAAATAAAAGGTGTCTTTTAACTCAGTGTTGAAAGTGTAGTAGGTTGCCCAAAGAGAAGCTGAACTCTGTAAATTTTATGTCTAGAGTGTTTATCTGTGCATTTGCCTCTTTCTGTGTTTGTAATAGAAAACTAATTTTGTAATTGAGACTGCTACTCAAAATACTATATTCTGAATGTGAGCATGAGATAAATTGTAACTGTAGGCAAAATTTAGACCACTGAGCGTTAGACAATGAAATGGATGGCCTTCAAGAGCAGCACAGGTCTTCTGAGTTGTCCATCATCTGCCATGATTTCTAAACAATGAAGTAATAGACAACTGAGGATCATTCCTCTTTGGAGAAGGGAAGCAGGGGAGTCTTGAAGTTGTGAAGACAACTTGTATTCTTCATGGTATGCCATATGATGGACAAGTTTCCTGTTTGGGGTGTTTAGGAGGGAAGAGAGAAGAAACTGAACTGTTTCTTGGAACAGAAGACTCAAACAATGCTGGAAAATATCTAAATGAGTTATTGACAGTAAGATCTTAGAGATTCTGTTGCTGTGGCTGTGATGATATACTCCTTAGTATTTCTTTTGATATTCTTAGTGTTTGCCTCCATAATCTGTTCTGATTTTTGTTTGGTTGGGGTTTTTTTTTGGTTTTTTTGGCAGGACAGCTTTCTTGAGCAAGTGATTGGTCCTTACATTGCTTTCTCAATAGAGCAGAAATACCACATTTCATATGTTTCAATCAAATCAATTTCATTTTAAAGACTTAAGGGTTATATGCTGCTATTCAGGAGAACCAATTTTTCACCTTGCAGACTCTTTTTTAAGCTTCACTTGTATAGCTTCCAGATACTTTGTTTACTTAAGGGGAGGGAATTGTCTCATGCATAAGTGTACAAATATACTGTAAATTTTGTACCAGACCTTCTTCAAAACCTCTTCAGCAGAGTCTGGAGCTACATTCAAAAGCAAGTGCTTTAATAGCACTTTAAGTGGGTTTGGATGCATTAGCAATAACTTGTTCGTTATTCCCGCCGCCCCATTTGAGAGTGAATTCTCTGGTAGGAGGAAACACAGAACCTTTGGGGATGTAAGCAGAAGCAATACAGGGTGTAGAGATCAGAGCCTAAGGGATATTTTCTTCCAAAACTCCAACCTGGAGAAATAGAAGAGAAGAGGTGTGTTATAGAGAATTAAGAAAGGAAGTGAGATCCAATTTCCATTTGGGAGTTCTGCCTTTACCCTTCTTACCCTGACATGTCTTCCTTCATCAGGAGCATCGGTAGAAACACATGCAATTTTCTTTTCCAGAACTGTTAGTAATGTCAAGTGCTTACATGGTCTAATTTTAAAAAGTTCATAGATAAGATTTTAGATGTTTGAATAGCTTTAATTTTATTTTCAAATTCACTGTCTCTCTGGTATTTCTTTTTACATTGTTAAGAGTTGTTCTGCAAAGTTACTGCTATACTATAACACTAACTCAGAGTGGTTTTTTTCAGTGCTGGTTGAGGATGCTATGTTTTTCCAAAACAGCTGTAGCACTGTTTCCACATTTAATCATGCTTTGGTAAAAGTGCCTTACAAAAAGCAGAAAGGCATATTGGAAAAGAATTCCATCACTTTTCCTATTTTTATATATGTTACTACTGAGAAGCTGACTACCCTGATAATATACCCTTTATAGCTAAGAGCCGTTCATGCCATTAAAACATGTGCAAAGCTCCAGTACTGTGTCTTCCAGATAAGCACCTGTGACTTGGAGCTGCTTCTAAGAGTGAACCAAACCTGGAAGCTCCTTCACATGCGTGCACATAAACCTTTAATTGTAGTGATCCACAAGATCTGCTCTTTGGGTGGCTGATAGGACATAAATGTTGTCCACTACAGTGGCACTAAGCAAAATGCAAAGTGCAGTGCTCTGTGCCTTAAACCATATAGTGGTTGGAATGGTGAAAGCATTGAGGACAGAACATGGTTAACTAAAGGCAGGTCTCTGGGCATACTTTCAGCAAATAACTGGTAATCATATATGCAGTGCAAGTAAATCTCCTTTTCATCTGCTCTTATTATGTTAAATGTTCTAGGTTTCTTCCCTCCCTTGTTTCTTCACTTATGTCTGCCTATAGCAAGAACACTTTGATAGAGGGGAGTATTGAGAGCCTCACTATGTTTACTTGATAAGATCAAGTTGTAGAGTTCTGGTTTTTTGATTGTCATTGGGAGTTTGATCATTTAAATTTTAAAGGACTTCTTAAAGTCATCTGGTATTACTCCATGCTCAGTGCAATATTAACTTGGATGGAATTGCTCAGGTTTTTTTCCAGTTGTCTTATATAATTCCGAGGATGGAGGTTCTGCAACTTCTCTGGTCACCTGTTTTGGTGTTGAATCAAAACTTTGTTGCAAGTTTTCTATCTGGAGGTGTGGATTGTGTAAATTGTCTCTTGTCCTATCACTGCATCTTTAGGAAGAGTCTGGCTCTGCCTTCTGTAACCTCTGATTAGGTTGCTGGTAGCAGCAGTAATAACTTTTCCTTAAGGTGAACAAATGCAGCTGTCTCAGGCTCTTCTTGTATACCCTGACTTCAGTCACTACTCACCTTCATAGCCATCTGCTGGGCTTCACTTCCATATGTTAATGTCTTTTACAGATGGCCCCAAAGCTGGGCAGAATCCTTCAGATGTGTTCACATGAGTGCCAGATGAAAGGAAGGAATCACTTTCCATGGTCTGCTGGCTACACTTTTGCTAACACAGCCCGGTGTGTGATTGTCTCTGCTGCAAGGTCATGCTGCTGACTCCTGTTCAACTTGCTCTCCAAGACCTTTTCTGCAAAGCTGTTTTCCATCTGGTTGGCTCCCAGCCTGTATGGGGTTGTTCCAACAGAGATACAGGGCTTTGCCTTTGTGGAACTTTGCAAGGTTTCTGTCAGGCCACTTCTCCAGACATTTGAGGTATCTCTGAAAGGCAGATATTCCCTCTAGCTTACAAAGCATTTCACCCAGTTCCTGTATCCTCGGGGAGTTGCTGAGAAGGCACTCTGTTCCATCTTTCTGGTCATTACTACAGACAAAGCTTACACCCAGTATTGGCCTGGAGAAACTTCCTTAGAGGCCACTTGGACATGGTGTCTTTGGTTTCAGCCCTTTGAGCTCAGCAGTTCAGCTGCAGTGTCACTCACTTTACAGTTCATGCGTCACTTACTCAGTTCATGCATCAACAGTTTAGGTCTAAGGATCCTTTGAGGTGCTGTTAGAAGGCAAACAATGTCCAGTAGTACTCTTTCCTTGTTCACAGAGCTAAATGTCTTGCAACAGCAAACAGATTGATTTTACTTATTCCAAATATATGCTGGATGGATGTGGCTTCTGGAAAAAAAATTGTTTCTGTAATTCTCCTAGTGACCCATTTGGTCTGATTCTGTGGCTCTGTGGATGTCCCAGCTGCTGAAGAGCTTTCTAACTTGGTCTTCTGCTCATGTGGGTAATGCTTCTTTTCCCTGGAATCTGCTATGGGCTCAGACCTCATCAGTATAAAAACAGCCAAAGACAGCACTGAGTATCTAAGCCTTTTCTGTGTACTTTGTCTCTATGGCCCCTGCTAGCTGAGCAGCAGGCCTACAATTTTCTTATTCTTCCTGTCTTCCTTTTGTTGCCAGTGTACCTTAACATCCCTCTCTCAACTCCAGCTGAGCTTGGACTGCTGCCAGTTCAAGCAGTGTTTCTCTCTTCCTACAAAGTATTTTTCTTACCTCTACCTTCTGTCTGCTCAGTCTTTTTTTTTTTTTTATTTTTAAACTCATCCAGAAATTCTGTGTTAACCCGTACCAGTCTTCTGCCATACCAGCTCTCTGCCCAGTGGAGTGGTTTTGAGCTCTGAAGAGGTTCTTCTTGAAGGTCAGCAGGCCTTGTGGACCCTTTTGGCTTTCAGAGCTGTGTTTCATGAGTGAACTGAATTAAGACCCAAGTGCCTTTAGGTCTTGTTGCTTTTATTCAGTGGTCCTGTGAGGTACATATTTTTAGATAAAAAGTAAATATCATAGTAGATTATAGATGGGATTTACTGTGAGCCCCAGTCATATATGTAAAAGTTGCACTAGCAATGGCAGTGAAATGAAACACTGGAGGTCCGAAGTCTTGTTTTTTGGAAGATGCAAGTTTCCACATTTTATGTGTTGGAGTGTTCCAGCTGCTTTGCTTTGGGACCAAAATGACGGATATGTTAATTAAGAGAGAGATTCCCGGTATATTGCTTGCTGCATTGTTTCAAAGCAAGATACTTCTCTGTGGCTTAGATTTCTTTAATGACTGACACTTTGTATCCTAAATGATGTTTACAAAACCGGAACCTACCTGAGCAGAGCATAGAGCTCTAGAAATAGAGTGTAGTAAATGACCTGGTTCCTTGGCGTGTTTTCTTTGCAGCCAGCCTGTCTTCTGTCTTGTTTGGCATCATGATTCTTGCCTGTTTCTTGTGTGTTTCATTGAGGTGCATCCAAAAAAATATGAATGTCTCTGTAAGGATTTTTTTGGTTTTATTTTCATAGATTTGTGAAAAGGAGAGAAGAAGAGCAGTCTAATCCCTGTTGTAAAATAACTGGCAGTAAAGCTTGTATTTTATCTCCAACTGGATTCGTGTGGCAATTGGGCATAAACACAGAGAGAACTTGTTCATTAGGAACTCTGCAAGGAAGTATTTTGAAAGGCAACGAATAGGTGCCTGTTCCAATGGTCTGGAAAAAGCAAACAACAGCTGTGATAGTGTTTTGCTGTTTCCCATAGCTGTCGTGATTATGAAGTGATGATATAATTAACTTTCTCAAAAGCTGCACAAAGGAAAAGCTTTTCAGTGATGTATCCATATTTGTAATTCCAAGAAAAGCTTTTTGTTCCTTTAGTCAGTCTATCACTCCTGACTCTCATAACTTACTGAAATCCCCTTTTTTTTTAACTCTTGCTAGAAAAACTTAGCTCCTAGATTCTTTGCCAGTCATAAAACTTATGAATTTTCATAAACATGTGTATGAAAAAACCTTTTTCCATTTTTTCCTTCTCCCTGTTGAGTCAATTCACTTGGGATTTTGGACAAAATAACTGAAAGACAAATTGGTTGCTTCACAAAGGTAATTACAATTACAGTATGTGGTGCAGGGGGTGAATGGTTAGGGCTTCTTTCCTACTAATGATCCGTTAATTAGTGAAGGGAGCTCAGCAGTGTTCGGCCTCTTAGGAGTTACCTTTGAATGGCATTTAAATCGGCTTTGGTTAAAAAGGTATAATTGTAGTGGGAGAGACCTTTATAGAACTTTTTTCTGTCAACATAGGCCAGCAGAATTTGCTAAACCAATGCAAATGTCGACATATAATTGGTGTTATATAGATAATAAATATTTTAAAATAAACCAATAAATAGCTGTGATACCTAGCTGAGGATTTTGGTAGCAGCAGCCTTCCATGTTGAGAGCAGTAAGGTTGCTATGTGAAGCTGGTTGATTGCAGAGCCAGGGTGTCTGAAACTTGCTCCAAGTTCAAGCACTGCACCATGTTAGTGTGTTCATACTATTTTTAGGACCAATCTGGAGTACTTGCTTGGATGTTTTTGTCGGAGTCAGCTTGAAGCTGGCAGGTTTAATATTCCTTGAAGAGAGGTAGACCATTCTCTGTATGATTTTCTTTTGTGCATTTCAAAATATCTGTGGCATGTGTCCTGTCTTCTGCATTATTTATTCTTCTGCTGTCCAGAGTGATCAGGATAAATTGACTGCATATGTGCAGGACCTTTGCAGCTGTTTAGGGCAGAAGGAAAATAGGTCTTACACAGTCTGAAATTAGCCTCTCATTCTTCAAGGTACATGCTGCTGTGGTCCCAAAGGTGAATTTTTCTCTTCAGGTTCAGGCAGCAGTGCTTTAATCAGAGCTCTTCCCTAGAAGATAGTCAATGAATTAATTTGTAAAAGCGTATCTTTTTTTTTTTTTTTTTCGGCCTTCTCATATGAATTGGGAGATTTTTCCAGTGCCAACTTCTCAATTAGAATGCAGCTGTGGAGTAGTATTTCTGTTACACAGAATCACTGCTTATTTGGAAAGATCTTATCCATTATCTACTCACATGTAATTTTAAGGTAGCAAATAATAAATGCTAGCCTAAAAATTGTTTGCTAGAGACAAGCTAATGGATGTCCCAAGAGCTTTAATATGCTATGATTGACAGTTTGCATGTGTAGAGTAGAAGTTTGCGAAGTGTGCATCATAGTTATGCCTGGAATGAAGAAAATAAAGTAACCAAAGTAATGTAAGTTTAGATAATATTTTAAGTGGATTTATTCTAAAGTTTGGAGTTCTGATGTTAAGGGAATGATAAACAGAAAGCATCAAAATGCCTTTGTATTTTAGAAAGGTTGCAATTTTAAAATTCTGAGGTGTTCCTCATTTTCATTTTTCAGAAAAAGAGGGAGGAGCAACAACACCAGACTGAATCTCAGTTTTCATGTATGGGCAAGCACTTCATACACTACAAATGGCTGTATCACAAATTACTGTGGCTGTCTTTTGATAGTTGTACAGACAAAACCTTAGCCTCCTGCTGCAGTATTAGAAGGTAATTTGAGGAAGAATGGCATCAAGGAAAAACAAAATCTGTAGCACAAGGAGAGTCATAGTGATACTGGAAGTATTAGTGCTGAAAGCTCTAAATATGAGGTAGTTACATGTGGGTTCATTGTGGGGGAGATTGCAGAGCTTAGCATGACTATGTAATTGTAAAAGTGGAAGAGGGTCAGAATTTAACTTGAGCTGCTAATTGCCACAGTATCAGCCATATGTTTGCTGCTCTGCTCTGGTGTTTAGTTCTAACCATCATCCCTTCAGCATCAAATAAGCATGAGCTGAATCACGATGGCTGTGATTCTGTGCTTTCGAAAGGATTTTGTTTTTCAGGAGTTCAAACAGGTAGCTGCACTAAGGGAAATGGTACAATTTAAATAGTGTTATTGGAGACTGGCTTGTCCACTTGTCTTCCTTTATGTTCTCTTTAGAGTGCAAGTTAAACCAATATATTTTGCATCCCTTTGGATGGATTAGGTGAGGAAAATGACAAGCTGTATTTTTTGTTTAAGTATTTTTTTTGTCTATTTGTTGCTTTTACTAATTTTTTTCTCCTTAATCCAATGCCTCAGCTGCAGTGAGCAGTGTTGGTCCACTGTGAGTATTTCTCTCATGAAGGGCTAGTTGCTGTGTGTTTATGGTAGTCCTTATATTGGCATTTGAGCAGTTGGTTTCAGTAATTCAGCTGAAGGGTAAAACTGAATAAGTTTGTCTTTGCTTAAAGTTCCTACCTTTCTTGATAAGGCAAAGTTCCAGAGAAGGAGTAAAAATGTATTCAGTATTGCAACTAGTTAATAAAAAGTTAAGCAGCTACAAGTGAGTAGGTGTTGAAGTTATAATTTCTTTTAAAAAGAAGTTGGTTTTGTCTTATTGAAGAATAAGCTTAATATGTAGTAAAATTTGTCAAAATAGGAATTTGTTGGAAATTGTTTAAATTGTTAAAGTTTAAAAAATTTTAAAGTGTTTATTTTTAAAGGAGTAGAATGTGAGTAGGCAGCAAGGATAGAAAATTCAGTTATGCACTAATATATTAATTCCTTCAAATTATTCCAAGGTAGTAAACATTCATGTGACATAAATACAGTTTGTTATGGAAGCACTACATGTACTTTTGGTTTCTTCCTCTAAGATTATACTTTAAAGAAGATTCTGAATTCCATGGCCACTGCTCCCACGGAAAGACATAATAGTTTTTGTTTCATTTTAATATGCTTTTTCATCACCAGTCCAAGAATGAACAAAACATAAATATATTTGTTTTATTTGAAAAATATAAAAGCTAATTTCTTGTTCTGCAATGGCCCTGTGTAAAAACTACAATAAAGAGCACAGGAAAGCCTGTAGATTATAATGAATAACAGGGTAGCGTGTTGCTTTTTGAGGAATGGATTTTATTAAAAGTACACAGTCTCCAAGGTTTAAACTGTCTACAACAAATTTTTTGGTAGTAGGTTTTACATTTAATAGCTGTGGCCAAAATAGAGAACAAGGCCTTTTTCCTTGACTTAGTGAAAAGGGGCAGCAAACTATTTTGCTGTGCTTAGCCTTACCAAAGTCTTGACAAGACTGAGCTGCCCTTTATTTTATATTGCTGGATCATGCTTTAACAAGTTGAGGACCTTGAGGGTGCTGGCTTTCATACAGAGCAACAGCTGCTTAATTTGTGCTAATCATTTTGGCGATTGCATTTGTATTTTATGTGCATTACTCCTTCTTGAAAGTGTATCCTTGTGTTGTTGCCAAATAATCAGAGCAGTTGGCAAAATGGAAAAGAAAGAGTTATTGGAACATGAGGTGTTTTTTCCTAAAAAGCTGCACAAATGTGACCTTTCTTTTTCAGGGGAATTCTAGCTGCTCGTTTAAGAGAAGCAGCTTGGTAAATAAAATATCTAAAGATTCAGAGTTTTCATTAGTTTCCTGGGGAGCTGAATTCGTAGCTTTAAATCTTTGAAACAGGCTTTAAGGTAGATTCCAAGTTGGGAAGATGTGGAGAATTCTGAACATTATTCACAAATTAATACAGATGTTCAGACATCTGTTTACATCTTTTGAAGGTCTATGGACTGTGTTCTGTCTATGTGGATGTATAAGGCAAGGAAGCCAATGGATTATAACCCTGACTGGAGATCGCTCTTTTCCTTAAAGGCCAAGAGAAATAACTGAAAGTTATGAATAATTCAACTGGAAATAAATTACAAGTCTTATCTCTGTGACATTTTTTTAGACACACCTCATGTCATTTTTTGAGCCCTTATTTAAACATTTCTATAGAAGACCGTGATCCATAGGTTTGTGCCCAGAGACATGATTCTGATACTAATAGCTTTGTGGGAAAAAATGCAATGCATTGGGCTGCATGTTATGGTAATGGTGTTCAATTCTCATCTCTGCAATGGACTTTTTGAATGAACATCTTGTGTCTTCTAATGATAGCTCACAAACTGTTGAGAGGTTAGCTTACCCATTTTTCTGGAAATCCTTGGTGCTGTGGTATCAGGCCATTGAGAGATCTCTGCAACTATGAACTATTCCCAGTCAAATGGGACAATCCTTCAACTCCTTTGCTTGTGTGTTAAGTTTGGTTTTAGGAACCATTAGCTGCAAGTTCTTTTTCCTGATTTGGCATGTCAAATCAATATAATTTGGATTTTCAAGATAGCATTATAAATTGTGAATTTTTCTGTTTCCAATATTTTAATTTGAAAATAAGCTTTTCAATATTAATAAGATAGGCACCTGCACCAAATATTCCTTCCACACACTTAAAATGGGAGTGGACAACAAGATATGTGGAGGATGAAAAATTGAGTGACTTCTTTTTATCTCTACTTAGCTCTGTGCAGTTACAGCACTGTTTGGCTAAAACAGCATAAAAGTGAACTGTCTATGAAGGCTGAAGAAGTCAGTTTACTTTTCTAATTAAATATTATCCTTATTTCTGTTTAGTTAGATTTTTTCCTCTGTTCTCCTGAACATTAGTAACTGCAGTCAATAAATCTTTTTTAAGCAGTTTCTTTTGAGCATATTAAATTTTCCTGACTAAATTTAAGATAACAGTGAAAAATTAAAAGAAAATTATTTTTGTTACCCATTTAAAAATTGCTCTGAATACTGGACTATAATTGAGAAGGGGTCGTTAGTTAATGTTTTGAACTAATAGATCTTTGTCTCATAGGCTTATAATGAAAGCAGCTTACATTACCAGTAAAAACCCTGCATATTCATCACAGATGGCTGCAGTCAGTCTAAGTTATGAAAATGTTTGGGCAAGTCTAGAATCAAGTGGTGACAACTAAGAGTTGAACTCCCCTCACTGAGAGGGTGAATAATGTTCTTTTTTCATTTTCTCTCAGCATTCACTATTTACTGTTACCTCTCTCTGCTCTGAACTTTGTGGTTCATTATGGGGCTTCTGGGAATGCCGCCAGCAAGATGTTCCTGATTGATGGTTCTGAAGCCAAAATTCAGGGGCTCTTACAACGTCTTGTCAGCTTTGGCATTGCTGTCTTCTGGGATTTCTTTCAATTTGTGTCATCCTACAGCAGGCTGTAAACCTGTCTGCTTCCTGTTGTCCAGGAGTCTAATGCAGACCTCAGAGCAGCAGCAGATCAGTAGTGTGCATAAAAAAAGAGATACTCAGGGACTGAGAGTCAGCAGCAGGGTCCTGGGGGGCTTAGACTTCAGGTGGTAACTTCAGCATGTCAGTCTGCATTAGGTGTGGGCTAGATCTGGTTGCCAAATGTAAAATGATTTTGTGTTAGAGGAGAAAGATGGTTTAGCTGTGTGCCTTTAGGAATTCCCAGCAGGAGGAAAAGGTAAATGAAAAGTTTAGCAAGTGAAAATGTTCTTGTTGATTGCCTTGCAGGTGTAGTATTAATTAGAAATCATAATGTGCCATGAATATATTTTCTATATTCTACAAATAGTTTGCTTTGGAGATGAGGACCTCTATTTCATTATGTGCATTAAAAAAATAAAGGCACAAAGAACTAGAATGCAACAGACCTGGGTTCTTTTTTATTTTTTTGCAATTTTATGGCTATGTACATTTAACTTTTAAAATCTTCTGCAAGAAAGTGGCATGTAAACTATAATAAACTTGAAATAGAAATACTATTAAACCTACAGGTCTGTCTCTCCAGTTAGCAATTAAAGAACTAACAACACTAACTGGTGCTGGTAAAATGTTGATAAAAGGTTAACCTAAATCTCTTGAATAACCAGCAGGCTTAATTAATTGGATGTGTGAAATGGCAATTGAGCAGCAATACTGTCAGCAGAAGGTGAGTGGAAACTGGATGTGCTTTTATTTCCTCTTTGGGAAAATGTTGTGAAGCCTGGCAGAGGTTCAGTGTTGGGTGCGAGTTGAATAGGTTCTGCCCAGGCATTTATTTTTGTGTGAGGATACTTGTGTGGCATTGCATGGTGTGTTTGGGAGGATGATAGTGACTTTCCAGCAGTCCTTTGAGGTCTTTCATTGGAAACAATCAGAATAAATCTAATTCGTAGTCATTCCTCAGAAGTGACTGGTACTGGCTCCCTAAGCCATTGGCTAACTTCAAGTGAGGACTAAATCTTAATCAGAAACACTAAGATTTCTGTACTAATTAGACTTCTCAGTAAAAGCATGACCACTGCTGTGTTCAGAAACTCCTAGGAACCTGAGCCATGATGATCCTGCTTTATTTGACAGTATTTCTGAGGACCAGAAGAGTAAAAGTATATGCCATCTCCTCTTTTTCCCTCCCCTCATATAAGCTAAATTTTATCTTTGTGAACTCTTTGTTCAGTTCCTGATTTTTTTCCTCCAGCAATGTATTCTATAAGTGTGTAAAGCTTTCTGCATTCTCTTGTTTCAGTCTACATTTGTTTGGTCATTTTTCTGTAGTGTTGAATGATTGTGAGTAGATTATAAATATCCTAATCTAACTTGAGCAGCTTCACTCAAGTATTTTATATATCATATTCTGCTCTGTTTTTAAAAATCTTATTTCATAGCTACTTACTTTTACCTTCAGATTTTCAGTTTGAAAATAGAAATATAAAAATTAATTTTATCCAATGTAAGTGCAGAAACCTGAGTTTTTTTCAGGTGTGCTTAAGTAACCAATTTTCCTTTTGAATTATTTTTTCAAGATGCATTCTTCAATGAGTTTGTAGCTATCTTGTGTTGCCAGTTTGAATTTTTTTTTCATTTCAGTTACAAATATGAACCATCATCCATACATTCTGCTATGAGCCAGTGGAACGTAAAGTTTGCACTTAAAAGTGAAAAATTCTGAATACTTTTCTTAGCCAGTATGTTTTTCAGAACTTATGTTCAATACGTGCTATAAAGTAGCTGATATTCAGAAATTATTTCCTCAAAAATGTCTTGTTTTCTGCTCATGGTTATCAAGAACAGGCCACAAAAAAGGTCAGAAAATATTCTCAAAACAGTGTAGCTTCTTAGAAATTTAAATACAAATTTATATTCCTTCATGATAAATATTAATAGTAGTAATATCATACACCCTCTTGCATCCCATGGGGATAGCAAGATTACTGGGTCAAAAGGAGGTGTTTTCTTCCTTACAGGCATTATACCATAATGAAAGCTTCAGCTGGAGTGAGTCTTGCATATTTATTGACATTTCTTCAAGGAATCCTTTTTTTCCCCTGAGTCTGTCTACTTATTATTAAAAGTTTGGCACCCACAATTATTTAGTCAGTATAACATGTTTGAGAACGTGATTATGAATATGATTGACAAAGCAGAAATTTTCATACTTCTAGCAGGAAAAGTAATTCAGTTATCTCAGTTTTGTGCAACTTTTGGGGAAAGGTGTTCTTAATCTCAGTATTTTTCCACTGCTGTAATATAAAGGGACAATAGGGTAAATGGTTAATTTGTTTTTCACCTTCAAGATATGAAGATGTTTGGAATATTTGTTTTGGTGTTAATGTCTTAGTACATGCAGCTTGCACCACATTTCCACAGTAAGAGTTAAGAAAGCAATCACAAAATTTATTTATGGTATAAAGAAGTATTAATTTTAATTCCTTTTTTCTGCTTATATCACAGTCTAGAAGAGGATTGCATTGGTTAGTAAGTCTTGTGCTTTCATGGTGCAGTTAAATATTTGCATTGCAAGTTAAATGTATTTTAAGTGTATTGTGGCAATTTACAAATATGACTACAGTTCCTGATCCATTGAAGTGTATCTGCTAAGTAACAGAGCCCTTTCTCAGCTGCAAATAATATGCTTATCTACGTTATGCTTAATTTCTGTGTAGCTTATCCTGTTAGATAAGATTTGTCTTGCTGCTGGAAAGTTATACTAGAAAAAGCCAGGAAGGTTTAAGAAATTATCTTACCCATTTGGTTTGTTTAGACAATATGAACTGCTACTGCTGAGCTCCTGTGAAAATTGTTACACCAAGACCTACTGCGGAAGTTCTTTTCAACTGCGAATGGCGATGCAGAGCTTGTGTGCAGTAGCTGAAAAGTTCCTGCTTTCTAGAGGCTTGTGTGGATTTTCTCTGTAAACAAACCTTGTCCAAGATTACAAGCAGGATAAGCAGCTCTGTGGACTTCAGGATGATAAGAGTTCTTGAGGCCTTGCAGGGCAGCTGAAGCCTTAGAACACTGAATTTGCAAAGTCACCTGCAGTAGGATCAGATGATGGCTGAGAAAATTATTGTTGAAATACCCTATCCATTACTGTCTAGAGCAATATTCCAACTGTTATTGTTAATTGTAGCTACTGTTTCAATTGTACAGACCTTAGGTCAAACCTAACATTTGCAACAAAGTGGCAGGTGTGTACAAACAAAACCACATGCTGACCTGACCCATTGCTCACTTCAAACATAACTTCTACTACCAGAACGTCCCCCCAGCAGCACCATGGAAGCACCTGTCATCCTGTGCCCCAGCCAGGGGGTGATGGGGAGGTGTCTGCACTAATGGTTGCTGCCAGCTGTTGCTTCTCTGGGGATAATTTGGCCAGTGTGGATCCAGGTCCATATAGGTAGCCTCTTGCTCCAAAGACAGAGTCCTACTTCTTTCAGTAGTCAGCAATGCCAGCATCTTCAGAGGAACACCCTGAATACTAGCCTGCTGGAACTTGTGCATTGCACAGCTTGCTTAATCAGATAATTTTTTGGCAAATTGTGTTGTTACACTGGTTGTTTAATCTCTGGGCCTGACAGCTCAACCATTGGGTTTGTTTCCCTGTGGTCCTCTTAGAGCCACAGTTCAGACACTTGTCTCAGGCAGTTGAAGTGCCATAGGAAGATTGTGCAAACTCTGCCACAAATCTTAGATTTGCGTTTAAGAAGGGTACAAGAGAGAAGTACTGGTACATATTTTATATTCTAACAGCTGGTGTGTTTTCAGCCTGTCATGTAAGATAGAGTTATATACTACCCAGGGGCCTCCATATGGGAAATGTGAAAGAATCAGTATCTTCACTGGAAAGTGATTAGTGATCCACATTAGTAATTTTTCTGGTTAGCAATCCACAAATGAGAAAGAATTGAAAATGATTGATTGTTGCAGATCTCACCTGTGTGCGATTTACAGTGATAGTTTTAGGACTGTTGACAGTGTCTCACTGCAGAAATTTCCCACCATTTTTGAGGCTGATCTGAAGGAAAACAGGGATCCAGTTTGCCTATTTTTTTTTAAATAAAATTTTTCATATATACTTGTAATACTTGTAGGAAATCTGGTGTGTGACATTAAATGAGTTTTTTGATAAATTGTAAACAGTGTCAAAGGCAGATATATCCTGGAAGCTTGTTCTTTGTAGTCATGGTCCTACTGTAGGTTCAGGATAGGTCTCAGGCTCTTCTGTAAATGCAGTATCAATGTTGTATTGCTAGTTCCTGCTATACAGCTGCTCTATGTGGTTTTATTTGGATGGTCTTCATGCTTTTAGCTGTGTTTTTCTTTGGTGCCTCTTGAGCCACAGGCAGATTTCCTTTGCATCTCAAGGAGTAAATAAGTCTCTGGGAACACTGATAGCATGTATGTTATGTGCTACCACATTTTAATGCAGGATGTCTCTGTGAATCTCTGGTCTCTGCCCAACTCCTTGACCTGTGCATTCTTGTCAGTTCTCTTCTAAAACCTTCCTTTTCCTTTCCTGTTACCTCTGTCAGCTGAGGAATCGTACATCAATTGAAAATGTGAAGGCATCACAACAGAGCATCTGTTCCAAGCCCTGACTGTGCTTAGAGAAGTGATGACTTTGTGACTGGCTTGTCCCAGACAAGAATCTATATTATCCTACTCAAAAGTTAGCATGCTTGTCTCTCTCAAAGCAAAAATAAATTGTAATTCACTGATGCCTCTCTTACCTGGGCAGAACTCTACCTCCTATTTCTTCCACTGCATTTTAGGAAAAAAGGTCATGGCCAGTTGCACTGAAAATGAGTGTCCATCCATAAAACTGTGTATTGCTATGAGAGTTGCATTGAAAGTAACATCAATGTTGCTTTGTAATTGAATGATTTGGCTGATGTGGTGTCTTGGTTTTTATAGTCTGATAATCCTATTGCATGCTGGGACTGAAGCAATGTCAAGTGGAAATACAGAAGGAGATAAAAGACTGTAGCTAGTTGAGTTAGATGTATTGAAATTGTTTCCTAAAACAGCAATAAAAATGCAGTCAATTGAGGCTTTCCTTAATGAGAAACTTTTTAGCCTGACAAGTCCTATAAGTGACAGAAGGAATTACTTGTCTCTGGGTAAAACCTCTGTGCCCACATGCTTCTGGGCTGTGTGAGATTGCAGAAATGGGGTTTCATTTCTTTCTGTGAAGATACGAATATAAGTTACTCTTAAAGGTGCAAAATTTACCTGTAACATTTCTGGCTACATAATAGAAAATTGTATTGAAATGTCTAATTTTTCTTTAAATATGAAAGTATGTTTTATCTGTAGTTTATTTGTGTATTTGTAGCACTGCTGTCATCTAAAATACATTTACTGCTGAAACATACCGTATGGTTTGCTTTCTCTTTTTAGGTTTCTTGGCTTTTTAATCCAGCAAGAAGTGAAATAACAAGTCTAGATAGTGGAAATATAGATGACATTTTAAGTGAGTACTTTGAATAATTTTTTTCTTTGTATGTCTGCAGTTACTTATCTGTGTGAATATTGTAGTGATATTAAATGAATATTCATACCTTAACTTTGAATATATGAATTATAATCAGCTTAGAAATATTAAATACCTGTGGTTGAAATTAGCTGTCTGAACTAATCTATTGCAATGAGAATTTGAAGTGTCTTAAGAAAATAACTGTTACCTTGTTTACAGAAGGGAATGCTTGATTACATAACCAAAACCAGTCTAGAGGGCATTTTAAAAGTTCCCCCAAAAAATAGCAGCAAGTGAAACCCATGGTAATGGGCCTTAAGTATCTTGCTTGTTCAGCTCTGCCTTTCCTCACGTTAAGCACTGTTCTGATTCTGGTGGCTCACAGAATGGAAATCTTTTAAATTAAACAGGTTTGTGTTTCTCGTCTGAAACCTTTCCCTCTGAGAAGTATGCAACTTGCCTGTATCTGGTTGGTTTTGCAGGAAAAAGTTATATTGTTTTAAGTATAGTGGCGGCAGTGGGGGAAACCTTTATTAAGGTCTGGAGTTGGATTTGCCTTATGTTATGGGATTACTTTGTGATATGAAAGCTGTTCGTAAATTCCTTTTCTACAGTGGAAAATATAAAATTATTTTATACAATGTAATTCACAAAAGGGATTATATGCTAAATGTAAGTGCTTTTAAAATTCATCCCATTGCTTTCAAGCAATGATTCATGTATTGGAGGTAACCTTAAACTTTTCAGTGCTTGTTATTTACCTGTTCACCATTTGTATCCCTTGATAATGAAAATCTTAACACGGTAATTATAATCAAACTTGGTGTTCTCCAGCCTGCTCAAGAGTTGTCTTTATCAGCATGTTGTCTTTTCCAAGCTTTCAGCATCCTTATCTTCACATGTAACTGCTCTGTAACTTTGTCAGTTTTCTGCTTTGTCAGCATTTCTGCTTAACAAAGCTGTGGCTGATATTCTGTAGTTTGAGTATGTATTTCTTTTTTTTTTCAGTGTCTAGACCAGTACTACTACTACAAAATCAATTTAAAGCATGGTTGATTAATATAAAATTCTGTAAAGATCATACTTTATTTTTGGACAGGAGATTTATCCTTTTATGATTTTTTTTTTTTTTAATATGTGAAAAAGAATGCATAAGAACATTATTTCATGATCTCATTATAGGTATACCTGTACTACTGCATTTTTTTAATGTTCCTTAACATTTTTCTGTTTTGGGAGACTTAACATTTCTTTGCTATCTTTTCCCATAATATCCAGGTTAAATAAGACAAGTAAGGACAAACCAGAGCAAGTTGCACAGACAGGCTGCTTGTTCATCAGTCTTCTACCCCAAATAGTTGGAATTTCATCTTTTAACTGGTTTTTAACACTTATGAATAATAGAGCTAGTGCTTAAGAGCTACTGGAGTTCAATTTCTGGATATGGCTGCCTTAATTTTAAATCCAGAAATAATTTTTAACTCGTGTCACTTAATTACTTCTTGTGTGTCTTAATGCCTTAAGTATTTACATTTTTTGTCTTATATATCAATAAAGTCAATAGAACACTTGAGTGAAGGCCTCTTTCAACTCTTTCCCATTTGTTATAGATTATATTTCAGATAAGATTTGCCCCAACAGTTTTATAGGAATCAGACTAAGCTCTATGGTGAATTATCTAGAAATATTTGCTTTTGTAGTTTTTTTGCACATACTTTTATAATCTCAGATAAAAGAACTGAGAAGTTTGCCTCACAATGTGACATTGGGCTTTTTCTTTTTCTTTCTTCTCAGACAATGCAGATGTTGCTTTAGTTAATTTTTATGCTGATTGGTAAGTTATTCAAGTTTTTTTTTTTTTTATGTTTAAGCTTCTGTCTTTTGAAAACTGTCATGTTTGGCTGTAGTTTTCTAATAGAAAATACAGTAGTCAGTTGCTTTCAAACCAGTTCTTTCCTGGGTTTGTGTCCTGATTGTTTTCCTTCTGTCTATGCTTGCTAGGTTCATATTATAATAGGTTATAATTTTAAAACAATACAGCCTTAATTATGATCATTACTTTTAGACATACAGCAATAACCCCTCAACATACCACACTGCCAGGGTCTCTGTTTTAGGGGTGAAGAAGAATGAGGGATGGGGAGCCATTGTTGCATATACATGGTTACATATACATGCTTCATAAATGTGTAGCATACAGCTGGGCTGCCCAGAGTCAGATTTTTTCAGAAGGTGTACTTCAGCTCTCTTGGCATTTTGAGAGCAAGACTTGCTCTTCACTTAGATGTTTGCTGTTGCAGACATAACTGCATCCCCAGGCTGTGAGTGTTAAGTTTAAGGTGGGTTTCAGTGCAGGCTGCTTTATTGCAAGTCTACTCCTTGAAGTCTCATTCTCACAATTTCTACAGTGCCATTATGCATCTCCAATTTAAAAATCTGCTGTATGTTTGGGAGGACAGAATATAAAATAATTTTATTGACATATTAGCAATGGGCTTGTGCACTACTATTACCCTAAAGCCACTGAAGCATCTTTACAATCCTACCAACTTTTCTGTGGGCAGAAAGAGAGAATTTGTTTCAAAATCTGACATTACTGGAAGAAGGGACCCCTAGGGTTCTCTTTGTTCTTACTGCTGTAAAAGCAGTGTGCTCAAATTCTGCCAAACCTGAGCAATAATATAATACATAATACTTACAACTTGTATTGTTGACTCTTACAAAATTACCAGTGATATTTCTTGAAGGTGTTGGTGAATATTTCGTATCTCAGCAATCTAAGGAACTTCCTTTACCACATTTTTAAAATCACTTTTCATTGGGTTATTCAGGTAGAAGAAAATTAACAACATGCTTTCTGAATAGAATATATTTCCTAAAGGCTTATAATTGATTAATGGTGTTTCCTAGGGAGATAAAGCAGGGGAGTATATCTTGAACTATGTATTCTTTCAGAATTACTTTTTTTCCACACCTTATTTATTCAAGTTACTTTTGAACTGATTTTTATTCGGTCAGTTACTGGGATGATTTCAGGTAGATGTGATTTTGCCAATGGCTTTTCTTTCTTTTGGTTTTTTTTTTTGTTTTTGTTTTTTTGTTTTTTTGTTTTTTTTTTTTTTTTTTTTTTGTTTGTTTTTTTTTGTTTTTTTTTTTGTTTTTTGTTTTTTTTTTGTTTTTGTTTTTGTTTTTTTGGGGGTTTTTTTTGTGGTTTTTTTTTTTTCCTTCAAAGATTGAAATGTTTCAGTAGTCATCAATTGAAATATTTCAAAATAATATTTTGAAGTCATGATTTTGTGTTCTGCTTACAGGTGCCGCTTCAGCCAAATGCTACATCCTATTTTTGAGGAAGCTTCTAATGTAATCAAAGAAGAATATCCAGATAAGAATCAAGTGGTGTTTGCTAGAGTAGACTGTGATCAGCATTGTAAGTAAATCCTGATTTAGGTTTTTCTGTGCTGTCCTGATACCAAGTTAGTAATTGTATTGAAAAGTATGGTAAATAGCTGTGCAAAGTGTAGCTGTAGCTGACCCATCATTTAGCCCAGGGTTGCTTTTATTGCATCAGCAAACCTCTTCCAAATATGTCAGGGCAATTTCCAATGTTTCTTTCTCATTGCATCCATCCATTTTTTTTTAATCAATTCAGCCTATCTCATTTAATGAGGACAAAAGGGCTGTGATTAGAAATTGAATTGGCTCATTGAGGTTGGCTATTGCAACAAATGATGCAAGTCTTCACAACCAAGAAGAGGAAGGGGTAACCTCCCACTGTTAGCATGAAGAATATGTTCTGATCAGATCTTCCTTCCACCTTAGAGTTATGGTAGGGGCTGTAAGTTTCCTTTCACACAGCCAGGCAGGGATCAGAGCTTTGCTCCACTGTTGTTACACGTGTCAGAAAACAGTTGCCTATTTGAGTTGTTTTCCCCATGCCCAGACATACATGAAAATGATATGCAAAATCTTACTTTATGCTGTTACTAGTCCCTAAAGTTCCTTTTAAATCCCATAATAAGTAAAATGTGAGGAACATCTGCTGCACATTGAAAGGCAAATGGGTAGTAGCAGGATTTTTATTACACTATTGGATCAGCTGTGTTGTTTTATGCTTTTTGGAGAACAGCCTTTCTAGGAATAACTTCTTTACAGTGTCTTATGATACCCAGAGAGTATTAACAGCAGAAATTTAGTTTAATCAGTACTGATTATACTATTTGGGCTTTATAAAACTGTTAATTTGTAAGAACAAGCATAATTGGAAATTGGCTTATCTTTTCATGTACAACAAAACTTGATAGAAAGTTCTCACTAAAGAACATAGTAACATCAGTTTGTGCTGTTGCGTTTTATTCTTAAGGTTTAAACTAACTGCTGAAGTCCTTACTTTGGTTGCTGTAGCTTCAGTTGCTTGAATAACTCAGAGTCTGGGCTGCTGCACGCCCAGTGTTTAACTATGAGACGTTCTTGTCTTAGCAGTTATAGTAAGGAAGCATTTTTCTCACCCCTACCAAGTGCTTGAAACACTTTAAAAAGTTTGTTGCTTATCCCTCTCATATGCTCTTTGAATTGAGGTAGTTTGTGCTTGTTACAGAGAGCTAAGAGGAGGAGATGCTATGGAAGAGATTGTCATCCTTCTCCTGGAAGTACTTGTAGTGGGCTAAGTAGTAGGCAACAGCCAGGAGTTTCAGTTTTTCTTTTTATTTCTGGAGCATGGCTGCTGTTGCAGAAGATGTAAAATGTGAGAATTAAAAATAAAATACTTTATTGACGGGCCATTTACATTGCCTTTTTGAATTGAAGTAACAAAGTTGTGCATGGCATTCCTAGTTTCTAGTATTTATTTGCTGGGTTTTAAACAATGGTACATTTCATGACACACAGTTATTGGGCATGTCCTTGGATTTTAATGTGTACAATAGCAGCTTTTTAGTAATAAATTGGATATTAATGTATTATCAAGGTTGAGCCGGCAGTAGTATTTTGCTGAATGCTGGTGTCAAGATTGTTAGTGGTTTGGAATTTTTTACTCAAACTTTATACTTTTGCATGTGTTTACATATTTTAGCAACACTAGAGGTTTTATGTCAATATTTTGGTGGTTTGTTATGCCACTAAATGTAGATTTCATACCACTAGTAATTCACTATGAGAATGGTGTTCTAGAGGTGGTGGATTATTTGCATTACAAATGATTTGGTTCTTTTTGAGTCCAAGACTCTGTAGGGAATCCAAATAGCTGATTTCTGGCCACTCAAAAACAGCTTTCAGAATGGTCACTCAGGCATAGATACTTTCTATTTAATGCACTATTATTGAAGCACACTGCAGGGCCCAACAGCTCCCACCAGCTTCTGAGGGTAAAGCAAATTAAAGAGAATTATTGATGTACTGCCAAATGTTTAATGCCTAATGACAAAACCATCATTCTGTCTGCTCTTATAGGCAATAGAAAAATGTTTTTCTGGAAAGTGATAGTCCCTTATACATATTATAACTATATTAAATATATAGTTAACTGTATAATTATAACTTTATAACTATAAATATGCATATTAATGCTATATTAAGCCTCTGTATGTGTTATATTTTACACTGGTTTATAATATTGTGGAAGATAATTATACCTGAAATGTGTAGGCAAAGTCACCAGGCTGTATTTAAGCTGGTGTGTAATGCACTAAAGGTAAATCAGAAGTAGGTACTCTTTTTTTTTTTTTTTTTTTCCCAAGACCACATCCTTTTATAACTTAAAAATATCTGAGTTCTGCTATGCTGTGGCTTGTTAAAATCTTTGATGGCTTTGATATGTTCAATTTAGTAATTCAATTTAGTAATTAAATATTAGACACCTCTCATCTAAGTATAATACCTAGTAAATGTGATCTTCCGTATAAAATTACAGAAGATCTTACTGCACAGACAATATTAGGAAGGTTTTGTGTCATTGTTTGGGGATTTTTGTTTACTTGGGGTTTTTTGGGTGGTTTTTTTCCTTGCTTTTTGAATCATTTGTGTTAAGCAGGGGTATTGGAAACTTGGTGCTATAGATTTCCTATGTTTCTGTTCTATGTGAGTGAATATTGCAATCTAGAACTCATGTTTCTCTGGGGAAGAGTTTATATTTTGGACAGTTTCTCTAAATTTAACATTAGGAGCTGTGGTATAGAATTTTTTAAATTGAAGTATTATATATTGGGTGTTTGATTTTATTTCACCATGATTTTCTTTGGTTTCTGAGTTAAATAAAAAATAGTATCTAGTTTGAATATATCTTTATGCCTCCAAACAAATAAATTTCTCACTGGGGATATGTAAGGAGATGCTTTGCTGGGCAGACTGTTTAGGGAACTGTTGTTTTTCCATTCAAAATGTGTCTGGGAATGGTATTTTCCCTCAGTTTTGTAAGCTGCTTCTCTCTCTGTGTTCCTGCAATGTGTGCTTATGTTACTAATGTTAGTCTGCAGGGATGAGATTGTCTTGTTACTGTGCCTTTGGTAAGCAGAAGAACTCAATGATAACAAATTTGGAAGTTCATAAAGGAACCCTAAATGAAACTCTAAACAAGCATGAGAATTTCATTACATTCTTGTCACTTTGCTTGGAAAAAAATTCAGTCTGAGAGAGTTATCTTTGGATAAAATAAAAAGTGTAAGTGATTTGGAGAGGTTGTTGATGGCACTCCTCAGGAGAGCCATTTTATTAGTCTGTAGAAGGTTATGGGATGCCTACTGATGAGGCCCTGCTTAGAGCAGGCGTGGCTGTTGTGGAGCTCCTTTGCCGCAGAAGGAACTGCTACCAGAGTTTGATACAGAATATTGATTGCTTTCCTTCTATCTGTTTTGGTCCATCATACAAGTCACCAGTATCACAGTCACTGGAGTAGTATGCCTAGTTTAGATGGTTTCCCAAGTTTCTTTCTAATTCTGCTTCTTCTGAGTATTCCACCAGGGTGTACGATTTCTTGCGAGTGTCACGAGAGCAGTAGTTTAACTGGGGAGAATTTATGGTGTATTATGAAAGTAAAAAGTACCTATCAAAGACAGATTTCATTTGTCATCTGTAGTGTGCCCTGGTGGGTAGCCTGAGGGACTTCAAAAGATGTTGACTGATTTCAAGTGTGCAAGCAGAATACTCACTTGGTCATTCCAGCTTCAAATATACAGCTGAAAGAATTTGTTATTTTTGAGATGGAAGATATTGCAGAAAGGTAAGGAGGAGTTAAGATGATTTGGCACACAAAATAAAGCTTAGTATTAGATCCAGAAAATTCAAGCTCTCTATATGTAGCTGTGCAATTCCTACAACCATCATGTAACACCAAAGATAGGAAATGCAGTACCTTGGGTTTGTGCTAGCTCTTTCTCAGGCAACGTGAAAACACCACCCCCCTCTCCTCTAGGAAAAGGGACACTGAGTATTTTCAGAAGTTATTTTTACAGGGCTTGAGTTTTGAAACTTTGATTTTCTTTCAGATAACTTTTCAGCTGTTATAGTCCTCTGTTCAGCATGTGAATTCTTCAGGTGGTGCCTTATATAATGAGGTAGGCATTTAGGATAATTATTAGTATTGTTCAAATCCTACTGGACACGTTTTTTGAGAACCAGTCCCATAGACTTAAAATCTATATATTTGTTTAGTCATAGTGTGAATTATGGCCCTGAAAAATTAGAACAGTGTACTGAGTTAATAGTGACCCTTGTAAGTATTGCTGGTCCTTCACTGGGAAGGAAGGACCTTCTTAGCTACATTGTGGGTGGGAGCCTTCTTCAATATAGTGGGTTTTGGTGCAGTTTTTCAGCACATTATACATTTAATTTCAACTTGGTTGCTATGGAATTGAGGTTCTTGGTGACATGATACCTAGCTAGCTGAACTTTGGATAGTGTGTTGTGGTGTTAACCTAGACTGGTGGGCTCTGAAGCATTCTGAGAAGGTGGGCTGTGTGCTTGCTTGAAGCTGTAGCTTGAGTAACGTGTGTACACACCATGAGAAAAGCCTGAGGCACCCCAAAAAATGGTCTTTGGCATTCCTTTGAATAGAGAAACACACGATGCTCTGACAATGGTGAAATGGTGACAGTGCAAGAGATATGATAAAGATACAGATCACAAATGATAGCTCACAAAGCCTGCTTTCCTAGAGGATCTTGCTCAGAAGGTGGCGTGGGAGACTGTCTTAGAAAACATGTGTAGATGTCAGGTTTCACATAAAAGTTTGTTTCAAAACGAGCTGCTGTCTCTTCCCTGTTGTAAGACAGAGCTTTACTCAGGAGAAGTATCAACCAATACAGTGCATCTCTGAAGAGAACTGGGTGACTAAGATGTTCCTTTTGGAGTTGGCAGAATGAATAGTGGAAAATAGTCTGGGTAGTTTGGAAATGGTTGCATGTCAACAGGTAAATGTGCAGAATGGGGAGGAATCATCTGAATCCAACAGTCATTGCTGTTGCTCAAAGTTTCTGATTTGTAGAAGAAAAGATGACCAAGTGTGTTGGTAACTTCCTATCATAACTAATGTGAAGCTATTCTGGTAGCATAGACACTGGATTTGTGATTTAATGATCAATTCAGCAAATACAAACACAAGGTTTATTCCTTTTAGGTACCTTCATATCTGAAGAAAATAAAAAGTCATAAAGTTATAGTTGGGCGACTTTATTTTTTTAGGTAGGTTGTCCTTGTCTGTTTCAAATACCTCTTTTCATCAGAAAATGGACAGTGGGAACGTCAGGAAATATTTCTAAATTTAATTTAGGATTTACTATAACTAATGCAATCTGTGAATGAGCTCCAGCAATATTTCATGTATTTGCATTGTGTATTTCCAATTTTAAAAGGAATATAATTTTGTAGTTGCACTGCTTATGCTAACTCTACCTGTATCAAATGCCAGGGCTTAATGAAGCATTTAAGGTTTACTCTATTTAACTTTTGAATTAATTCAAACAATTTTTCATGTACTTGCATTTTATTTTTTGTAAAAAGACAGTTTTCAAATACTGACTTGTGTAGGAGTGTCATTTCTCTGTGTTAGTTCAAATACTGGCATTCATGGAATCTCAATGTAATTTGTAAAGATCATGCAAGTACTGACTTATGAAATAATGTTTGAATTCAGCTTTGAAGGTGGGCATTTATTAACATTAATTTTTTTACACAACTTCAGCCCTTGATGAAGATCCACATCCTGAGGTACTGCACTCTCCATCTTGGAGAACCTGCATAACCCCCTGAATGCCCATTCTTCAACCCTTGCATCCTCCTATAGCTGTGGAAATAATGTGAGGGAAAAAGTCCATGCTGTGAGACAAAAAGTGTGGGGTTTGGTGTTCTCTTGCCTTGCAGTTCTGTAACAGGAGGAGTGGTTAATATCAATGTGTTTCTGTGAAATCTTGACACGTTGTGCTGCTCCTTGTCCCTTATCAGACCCTGGTCAAGGCTGAATCAACTCATGTACTGTCAGACCAAAGGTCCTCCTATCAGCAGGGGAAAAGGGCAGCAAATGCCTGGCTTGCAGATGTTGTTTGTCTTCTACCAAGCAAATATAAAGTGATTCCTTCCTGCTGTACTTGCCACCTTCTTGCTGGCAGCTCTTAAGTACTTTAACTAATATGTGGTAGGTTTAAGGAAAGAAAACATTATTAATCTAATGTTCATTAATGTTGAATATATTGGCATCCTCCCTGGAGAAATTTGTATGAATTTGAAATAAAAGTACTCTTCACTGAGGACATAAAATGTTTCACCGTAACTTTAGCTGTAATTAGTGCATCAAGAAATGCACTTCTGGGATATTTAGGAAACAAATCAAGATCTCTTAGTCAAAATTGACAGACTGAATTCTGTGCTATTTTATAGTGATGCAAAGCTTTTTAGGACCTGGACTAAGCTTTGAAGTTGGGAGATGCTAGAGAACATTTTTGTGGAGTTGACCTGGTTCTTATTCCTTTGCTGTGCACATTTTGTTTTCACTTCTCAGACTCATCTAAGCTGTGCAACTGGTACAGAGACTGTTTTCAGTAACTAAAGCTGCAAGTAGGATTAGTATTGTTCTAGCAGCAGTTGAAATTATGATGGTTTCACTGGGAGTTCTTCAGGCAGCATGGAATTCAGACTTCTCCATTCTCTTTAAAAAAGTGTAAGTGTAAGATAGAAAGCAAATCTACTTTGTGGTAAATGTATAACTGCGAAGGGATGTTTTTGTCAGAGTGGATTTGTTCTCACATCATTCAGTACTGTGCCACATGTGCTCATGGACCCCACTTGGTTGCCTTCCTTGTGTGGGCTAATCCAGGTCACCTGAAGGGTACTCTGTGGCTTGTAAGGAGTCCATGAAAAGTGAAAATATGTGTACAGGCCACCCTTGCAATGCCTTCCTCTCTCTGTTGACTGAATGGAACTTCTCTGCCTCCAAAGGATCAACCAGTCTGCTGAATTCACTACTCTCTTTCCTTGAGAAAAGAAGGGGAAGTGTGGTGGGTGTGGTTGACTGGAACCTCAAATGGTTAAGTAGCTCAGGGAAGATGGGCATATTTGGGGGGCATTTAATTGAAATTAGGTCCAGAGGTATAGGTAAACTGCATCCCACTCTGTAAAAGACGATAATAAATTTTCACAGAGTCTGTGAGATTTTTTTTTTTTCCCCTAGATTTATTTTCAGGGAGGAGTGAACAGGAGGGAATAAAATAATTAATTAATTAAATAATTAAGCAAAGCAAAAGCCAGAAGGAAGTGGAAATCTATCTGACATTACATACTTTGTCTCTATTGTTTGTTTTTATTCTTGCTTTCCTAAGAACCCAAGATATATCTGGTCACCTCATTTCTTCAGTTCCTCCTCATAAAATTGTGAAGTTCTTTCCTGGACTTCAGCCACATCTGAAAGGGGGAAGACTTGCATTCAAAGCTATTAAATACTTTATAACTTTGATTAAAGCAGTTGCTGAATATTGGAGATGCACAAACCCAATTTCTACACCATAGCAAAGGCTGCTGTAAAATCTCAAGGCAGCTAGATCCTGCTCAGTGTGCCATGAATCACTTGCTGGTTATGTGTGAGCTTTCCCATCAATGTGTGGTTGGGAACTAGCTGCAACTCCTGCTACAATTTGCGATGTCCCAGTGATTTAGCAAGAGGAAGAGGGACAAAGAGGCATGTTAAGGACTCTGCTGGGGTGCAGTGAAGAACCACACTAGTGCCTTAGTAGTGGTTGAAGTTAAGGGGTACAGGATGCAGATGCGTGGGAAACTGGACTGTATTGCTTCTGCTTAGCTTTCTTCTTTGCTGCTTTTCTAACTTTCCTCTTAAAAACCTCTTTGTTTTTATTCTTTTACATTTGAAAGTCTTGTGAATAAATAAATAACTGACCTGTTACATAAAGATGAAAAGAGCTAGTGCTCTTGTCCTAGATTAATGCCAGTACATGTTACTTTGTTGTGTAAAGCTCTGTGTGGTCCAAGTCTAGAAGAAGACTGGACTGCATATATAGACATGAATGAAGATGTATCTTGAAGGGAATGATGATACTGGTTGACCAGAGATGTGTTTGCCTTAATTTAGAAACCTGGAATTTGTGTTTGTTCAAAACCTTAACATCTCAGAACTGTAACAGCAGTCTTCTGGCCTTCATAGCCTTAAAAAAATACTTTGCACAGGGCTTACATTCTCAAATATTTCAGACATGACAGTTGTATTTCCAGCATTGCAGTTGAGATGAAAATCATAAGCTTAAAGAAAAATAGATTATTTATTTTATTAACATTTTCTCAAGTGGCTTAATTAACTGAGATTGGCAAGGTTTGAAGATTCTCATGTTCCTACTATGCCCTTCAATTTGCCTTCCTAGTTGTTTGTAGGAAGTGTACTCAATGAGTATATGTGACCAAGTTGAGTCTTTGCTTAGTGCAGATTTTGGTAATATTTTTCTTTGAAGATCAGTTCATGGGAGGAATAGAGGTGTGAAGGTTTGGGGAGGGGGGGGTTTGTTTTTGTTGGGTTGGGTGGTTTGTTTGTTTTTTGGGGTTTTTTTTGTCTTCTTGTTGCTTAAAGATGTTGAACTGCTGGTTCATAGATTCCACATACAGGCAGACATATACATGCATAAGAAACCATGTACAGTGTATTTCTGTATTTATAAGGCTTTGCTTTCATTTTCTTAATTTCTTTTTAGCTGACATAGCTCAGAGGTACAGGATAAGCAAATACCCAACTCTGAAACTCTTTCGGAATGGCATGATGATGAAGAGGGAATACAGGGGCCAGAGATCTGTGACAGCAATAGCAGATTACATCAGGCAGCAGAAAAGTAACCCTATTCGGGAGGTCCAGGATTTGGAAGAAATTAGTTCTCTTGATGTAAGTGTTTCTATTTTATTCCTTCTCAAGATCTTTTTTCAATGTTAACTGTGGAATGTTCAGTACCTTGTGGTTTTTGTAAATTGAGTGGAAAACAGGATCATTTGTAGTATTACAAATTAGTCTGGTGTAGTCACTTTGAGCAGCATTCACTCCACTACTGAGTTACTTATCTTGCTTTTAAAAATTTGAAAATAATCATATGTTGTATTTGACAGGATATTTTTAATATTCCTCACCAAAAAATACAAGGATTCTTCTGAATATTGACAAGGCAAAAAAGAAATAATTTCTAATTTCTGCATTTACTGACTGTTGAATGAATGGCATCTCTGTATTTAATATCTATAAGGAGTAATGACAGTTTTTTATAATTTGATGCAAGTTATAATTCAACCTTTGTTTTTACAGCGCAGCAGAAGAAATATTATTGGGTATTTTGAGCAAAAGGACTCTGATAATTACAGAACCTTTGAAAGAGTAGCGAATATTTTGCATGATGATTGTGTGTTCCTTTCTGCTTTTGGGTAAGTTTTGAAAATTTTTGATTTTGTGACTTTATTTTTGAAATTCCGTTAATGAGGTCTATATAATTTTAATTAAATAGACTTCTTTATTATTTTCAGTGTGGCATAACTGAAGAGACTAAACATTAATAGATAAATACACTGAGGAGATAGAAAGACAAAATTCATCCTTGCCTTAATGCTTGCTGTGAAATTAATCTTTTATTTTTGCTTCCTTTTTCTTTTTTTATCGTTGTTTGTCAGTATAGTTTAAATGTACCTGAGGATGTTTGGGTGGGGGAATGGTAGACATTTGTTTCCCAAAAACCTGCATTATTAGAGGGAAAGGATTTTTTTTCATTATTAACTCTTTTTTTTCCCCCTTTCTTTTCTCTGTAAGGAATGTAGTTGCTTACTCATTTCCTCTTGGTCTTAGGGGAGCAGACCTTGTTCCAAAATACCTAATTTCTGTTCCTGGGCCTTTTTCATGCAAGTTTTATGTTACTGCACAGTGTAATAGCTTAGAAAGAAAATTGCATTTATGAGTTACATAGTGTAAGTCTAGAAGAAAAACCTACAGGAATTCAGATTTCTCCTTGTACAGATTTACAGTGGTATTTCAAAATATTCATCAGAAGAATAGATTGGGAGGGATTCACTTTTTAAGTAGTATAATAAAATAAAAATGTAGATTCATTCTGCAGTGTTTAATGTGCTGGCACTGCCCAGTTTGAAGTGATTGAGCATTAATGTGATTGTAGTGGTTTCCAGTCTATCCACAGTTGCAAAATAAGGAATTTGTGTGGGTTATGCTAGATTTTATGCTGCACAGAGTTGCCTCAGGAGTTTTTTTAATTGGATGTAGTGGAGAATAGCAGAGAAACTGAGAGGATGTATCATGGTAGAAAATGTTTCATCTGTTTGAACAAATCCTGTCATCAGTCACTGATGCCTCTTCCAATATGTCTCTAAAAATAGTTTGGGGGTGGGGGAGAGTGTTTGCAAGGTGCAGGAGTGCACATGGCTTTCCCTTCCTTCAGTCCCCACTTAGGTAAGGCTATGACTGTGTAAGCAGCCCTGTCCATGGCTTGTAAATCTGTGGTCTGACAGTCTTATCTCCAGTGAGTGCCATTATCTCAAGTGTTTTCTGATGGGTGCATCTGTCCTTGTTCTCAGCACAGCCAGTCTGAGTTGCTATTAGAATTTTTTTTGTTATTTTTTTGCCCCTCATTCAACTTCCCAGTCTTTTCAGAAATAACTTTAAAAAATTATTGGTGAGAGCACTACTTTCGACATTGACTCTCCTGCTTTTTGATTCTGTTCATCTTTGGTTTGCTCTTTATTGATTGCATATAATGAGAAGTAGTTTCCTCCCACACAGTGTTAGCACTGGGTTTTTGGGCACTGTTCTTGAAGTAGGTGCTGTAGGGGGTTTATTTTTTATTCAGATATTAGCAATAAGCAGACATAGTGGAATGGATCAGAGTTTGATTATTCATAACCTGCTCGTGTAAATACAGATTGCACAGCAGGTTTATCATTATTCTTATCTCCAGACACCCATTCCCTTTCTTGCCTGGAGCTGTTAGTGCTTTAAAGTGTAGCCTTCCCAACAGCAACCTTGGGAACTAAATGTTTTCATCTCTCAGTAGCTGGGGCTCTTCAGCTTCCTAAAAATTGTATGTGAAAATACTTCCAAGGGAGATGCTGGCTACAGATCAGTGGTTTTTATTCAGATTATACATAGCAAAATTCTTCATGGGGAGCTGGCATTGATCAATTGAACTCTTCTGACTGAGCATCCTGGCAGCCTCTGCAAAGGACTTTTGGTTTTGCTATGGATAGAGCTCAACAGCTACCAAAATGGTTTGGGGAGGTTACCTGAGTGGTCATGTTCAAATTTCTCTTAAGCTAAAATAAAACAATCAATTTTACAGGAGAAGAACAGTTGCTTGACTAACTGCTGTCAAGACAGAACTGTCCCATTATGCCAAAATTATTCTGGCTTTAGGTAGTTGTAATAGCTTATTTTAAAACTCTGTTAATAGTACTTAGTTGCAGATGATTTTGATGCTTAAAGCTGTTTTTAAATCAACTGGTCCTTACAGTTCTATTAGGATCTGAAGTGATCACTGAACAAGATTATTGAAAGAAGACTTGTAAGCAGGAAGAGATAGATGAAGAATCTGATGAGGAGATTGTTAGAGGTAGATTTTAGAAGTAGAGAGAAATGAATCTGTAATGTTTGTGAATGTGAAAGAGAATGTTGAACTGGAAAAAAAAAAAGCTGAAAATACTTTTATCTAAAAAGGCTAAGATGAACTACAAGTAGAATGTAAGTAACATGGAAGAAAGGAATAAATCTAGGAATTGTTTTAATTTTACATTAGCAAGTAAATATGTCAGGGGAGGGTGGGGGGTTGTGTGCTTTTCAGAGATTCACCTTGTACATTACTGCTTCAAAAAAAGACAAAACGCCAACTGGAATGTTTCCATTTTAGTAGCTGTTGTAAAAAGGTGTATCTTCAGGCATTTGGGATTTTCACATCATGTCCCCACTTTATTTGGGTTATCTGAAAAATAAAAAAAAAAATCAGTCATAGCTGCAGCCACTGGAGTGGAAGAACACAGAAGAGGACATTTTGGGTTCTACCACAGGGTTACCCTAGAGCATATATTTCATTATAGATTATCATCAGCTTAGCAAGGAGTGGTTGGGCAGGTGGCTTCTATGGCTTCACTTTCTTATTCTATGAAGGTTTATTTGGGATACAAGTCATTTACCTCAGTGATGATTGTCACTAGGAAGCCTCATTTCACATTATGGGGAGAGTCATGTTGGGAATACAAAAATGCATTTTAAAATACACATCTCTTAACTGCCACAAATTCTTGTGGTGTAACATAACTCTGCAAGGCACCTTTTGTATGTGATAAGAAAAGGATAATTAGATCAAAAGAAATCAATAAAACATAGGTACTTTGAGTTAAGCCTTATGATGTCTATTTTTCTTGACACTTGAAATTGTTCAGACCCCTGGAAGATTAGCTCATCTTGCAGTGAGGTAAATTCAGATAATTTGACTTCTCTTTCTTTTCTGTCTCCTCCATTGGATGCACAGCTGTTCCAACTGGCTTGAATAAGAGGTGATAATTTTGGGGTAAAAACTATCAGCTTTCAGGGCACTTCGGTGTGATTTGGGGTAAAATATTCTAAAGGCAAGAGAGGAGCTTACCAAGGTGAGGTAGTAAGATGAATATCAAGGAAGAACTGTGTGTCTTAGTGGTGCCTATCATCAGAGGCCACAAACTGCATGCTGTGTCTTCTCTCCAGATGTGTCCTGAGGGTAAAATGGACAGTGGGAATCACTTACCATCCATTTTGTCATTGCTTGTGCCTATAGAACACCTCAAAGTTCTGTAAATTCTTAGTGTAAACAGTGGAACAGGAAGAGTAAATGCAAACAAGATTCCACCTTTCTCTTTGCTTCTTCAAGATTTTTTTTTAAATTCTATGATGGTCTTTACCCAAAACTGTCCTGGCATTTGTCACTTGTCACTTTGATGCTTTTAGTTCAAACTCCTGATCTTAGAGGTGCGTCTTGCTGACTCCCTTAATGTCCTCTTATCCAAGCAGGCCAAGTTTCTTTGGAGTAACTTTACAGTTTACTTTAAAAATTAATAATTTCAATTCTCAAATTGTGAAGGGGGGGGAAAAAGAAATAAGGAAAGGATAGGAAATTAAAATATGAATCTTGGTATCTCAGTTATTTTATTCATCTGTATTAAGACATGCCTACTTGTTGGTTTGTTGTAGGGCTATTTCAAAAGCAGAGAGATTTAGTGGAGACAATGTAATCTACAAGCCACCAGGGGTAAGTGTAACTATGTATTTTATTTTTATTGTTGTGATTATGTGTGAAAACAAACAAATGGAGAATGTATTCAGATCATGCAGTGTGTTACTGCATCTCAGATCTTAGTTTTATTTCATCACTAAATAGTGTGAGGAATAGGATCATAGAAATTAGTGTTTCTGAGTTAATGAAAAAGTTCAGTCTCACATGTTAACAGTTAATGCACAGAACCTAAATCTATCATTTGAAATATTCATGTCCTAAAAATAAATCTTTTTTTTTTTTTTTTTTTTTTCTGAGAAACACAGTCAACACATTATGTGTATAGGTACTATGTGTTCTGCAGAACTCTTTAAAATCTGTGAAGGTGGTACACTTCATGTTTTTCAAAGCAAGTTACAATTACTGTGTATTTTTCTGACTTTTGACTGTCTTGTGTGCCTTATTCCACAAGTGTTGATTTCTTCTGTTAATTAAAATTTTAAAAAAAATTAATAAAATTAACTGTAGGTTAACAGACTCTCATAGTTTTACTGAGAAAAAAAATCAGTACAGAAGAAAATCTGCAAGAATTGCTTTATAGAGACATATTATCTAAAAATCTGCTCCTTTCTGAATTTACTGTATGAAAAGAGCTGCTTACAAAAGAGGAAGTAGATGCAAATAGACTTGAGGGGGAAGGGAGTTTCTAAACATTTTTATTTTTTTCAGAACAACAGAATGTATTAAGTTACTTAATTTATATGGCATTTCTGAATTAAGGTGTGCTTAATCATGGCCACAGCTTGCGAAGTCATGCTTCACTTCTTGTTAACCAAAATTGTAATTAAATTAAAGAATGCTAGCACTGAATTACAAGTTAAAACTACTAGCAAATAAAGGAAAATTATTATTTATTCATATCTCTTTGGCAAAGCAAATGTAAAATACCAGTTTCAAGTCCTGTAGGACATTGAGTGGGTTTCGATGAGTCTTTGTAACTATCAGCATGAAGCAGCTCTCTATCTGCATTTAGTGTAGGTCTGGAGATATTATTTCTCAGCCTGGCAGAAAGCAGAAATTTAGCTAGCCCTTACCTGAAGCATCTCTAATTTAGAACAAAGTATCTCCCATTATTTATAAATTGTCTTATAAAATGGAGTTGACTGCATAAATTATCATACGTAATATTTATTTTCCATTTATTCTTTTATCACATAGGTTATACAAATCTTGCATGAACAAAGTTGAATACTGGTATAAGATTAGTTTTCAATATTTATATCGATATCGTTATTTTATGTTGATAGGTAATCTTTGTAGGTAGCAATGTCATTTTTACTGTTTCTCATCCTACTGTATTTTTCTTTTCAACAGGAAAATGCTCCAGATATGGTGTATTTGGGCTCACTAACAAATTTTGATTTGATTTATGCATGGACACAAGATAAATGTGTACCACTAGTTCGAGAAATCACATTTGAGAATGGGGAGGTAAGACTTTTTCTACTCTTCTACATATTTTCTTTCTTAAAACCAAAATGTCTCTTTCAAGATCCCTAATCTACATCAAAGAACTTTGTTTTGTTTTACACAGAAAATGGCTGTCAGATAATATCTTTTCATTCTTTAGGAGCTTTTTTGTTACTCTTGAAATTCACTGGAGACAGATCTGTGGTTGTTTCATACATTACCAAAGTTAGAAGTTATAATTATTGAACAGAGGGAAAGACCTCTAAGATCATTGAGTCCAGCAGTTAACCCAGCACCACTGTGCTCAACACTAAACCTTGTCCCCAGGTGCCACATCCACATGTCTTTTTGAGCACTTGCAGGGATGGTGATTCCACTACTTCCCTGAGCAGCCTTTTCCAGTGCTTCACAACCCTTTCAGTGAATAAATTTTTCCCAGTATCCAATCTAAACCTATCCTGCTGCAACTTGAGGCCATTTGCTCTTCTCCTGTCACTTGTTACCTGGGAGAAGAGCAAATGCCCCACCTGGCTACATCCTCATTTCAGGCAGTTGTAGAGAGCAATAATGTACCCCCTGAGCCTCCTTTTGTCCAGACTATAAACACCCTCAGCTGCCTCCCACTGAAGTTAATGTGAATGGTAGAAAAATATGACTGTATTAACCACTTCAAGTTTGTAGCATCTCAAAAGGAGTATTTGTACATAGGTACAGAAACTGTTAGAAAATCTGCCAAGGTTTGTCACAAATTACAGTACACTGGATGAGAAAACAAAGAATTAGTTGTGATTCATTCACAGTTTGCACACTTAATTCTTTTTATCCTGAATCTGCTGTTCTGGCCACATGCAGCACTTAAGGTTTCATGGCAGAGGGAGGGACAGGGTGGTTTTATTCAAGCCATTTTTACTGACTATTTTTTAGTCAATCCTGCCAGCTTTTATTGGAAAGTTCTGATAGCTAACAAATCTTAATTCTTCATGTGCATCTTAATATGTAAAAGATGCCACATGTTAATATCTTTAGAAGTATGTAGTAGATTTTCATGGTACTTTTCTTGGCACTTTTCTCATGGTCAAACAGGATTCTAAGCCTTGGAAGCCAAGGTTCATCAATTTTAGCTTGTACCTCATTCTGTTGTGGTTTCTCTGGTTGCTCCCTTAACCCTTGATTCCTGTTTGCTTAGGCAGATAGTAACAATTGCAATGTGACATTTTGCCTGGCAAAGTTTGTTTAAAAATTTCAGTGTTGCTGGTACGCAAACAAATTTAAACATTCCAAAATTGAGATGCTTCTGCATTCTGAGATTGTACAGTTATTTAAATGGGCTCTTATTGTGCATATTGCACAATAAAAACATGAAGTGCTGTGACTGCTAAACTGTATTGATGGCACTAGAATACACTTGAACCACACAGTAATTGAGCTTTGAAGCAGGGTTTTCTGCTTAAGGAGACTGCCCATTCAAGACAGTTCCTGTGCTTGACCAGCAAAGGCTGTTTGGATCAGGATACCATTCACAAGAAATCCCTGTTTAACCAGTGATCAGGCTCTGTAGTTCTGTGTGAAATCAGTGCAGTGAATCTGTGTGGTCTAATGGTGGTGCTGAACTGTGAGGTTTTGAACCAGTAAGAAGTTTCTCAAAGGCACACAGAAGTGATGTGGGAAGCTGAGACCTAATGGAAAGTCTTTTGATTTTCTTAGCACCAAACAACACAGTAGCTTTTGAGGGCCTTTCCACTTGTCCTGCCTGATCAGTGAGATGTGATATGAAAGCTGGAATAGCAGGAAACAAAGGGAAGACTTTATAGAAGAATTTAATCCTTATGGAAGGGCTAAAATTAGCAATGTTCATGCCAGCTATTCTTACAGCCTGTTTGGAGATGAATTGATCTTGTGGGTGTAACTTGCTGAGGTTGTCATTTTAGCTGCTTGCAAGCAAGAGAAGACCTTAGAGCCAGAATACCAAGCTCTGTTTAGGAGTTCTCCCTCTGGAAATGTACCTGCTGAAGTGAGTGGGAAAATGGAGCCGTAATTGTAGTGAGACAAAACAGACTTTTTCCCATCCTGTAGTAAGAGAGGAGGCTGAAACCCAGCTGCATTTGTATGTGTAAAAATGAGAATGAACAAATATGATTAGTCATTGTTTTAGGGATGGTTTGGGAAGTTTGGAATTCAAGAGTACTGAAGTTATGAGGATCTCTGCAGTCTTGTGTTTAAAAGACCATGCTTCAGCTTGCCTGATGGACTTGGTTGAAGGAAGAGCAAAAGCCATTTCATGTACCCTGTGTAACTGGCTGCCTACTAATAAGGAAAGTCTTTTCTTCAACTTACTGCAAATTGAAGATATCTGAAGAAATGCTTCTATTTGGTAGCAGAACAAGACACTAATATCTTTCTCAAAAAGCACAGTTTTTATACTGATGTAGGCTAGAATCAAAGCAATAGCAGTACTTATTTTTTATACTAGTTGTGCAAATGAAGACAACTGTAGGCATTTTTAGATGATAAATGATTATTTTTTCAATCAGGCTGTAATGAGTTGAGCTGACAAAAATCACTTTTGGAGAAAGCAAGTGCATGTTGTTTGTGTTTTGTTTTGTGTTTGAGTAGAAGAAAAATCATGAATACATTATTCAGGGTAATCGTGTATTTATCCATCTGTGGGCAGAGATCTTTAAAAGGTATTGGGCTGCAAGAATGCATTCATGTGAAGAACTAAAGTTTGCCTGTCCAACAAAGGGTGACCAGTCAGAACACAGTTACTGGCCGGAGAGCAGTACTTGATCATAACTGCTCTGGCTGTGTCATTAGCTTCTGCTTTTCTCCTTGTTGGTGAGGAGGGGATCAAGTTATTCAAAGACACTTGTGTTATGCTAAGAAAGCACCAATTTATGTGGATAAGCTAGAACTGGATTCTAGAATACACCCTCAGCCTTTTGTAGCATTTTACACCATGGTGCTCAGGCTTTATTATAGTTTCTCTGGAGCTGCTGTGTTTCTTCAGAATCGGATTATTTCTTTTGCACAAGTATTCCAGTGAAAGTGTATCCCTTCCCCAAGATGCTGATAATGACTAGTTCTCATCCTGCATCTGTTGTATATGATAAGAGGAAGGAAACATGGTTAACTGTAGCACTTAGGTATCTCAGCAGAAGGGTCAGCAGTTAACATCTTTAGTCTTGCTCTTTCATCTGTTTTGAAAGTAGAGATCTCACTGAATTTGAAAATTGTTGGAATCTCTTAATTTGGTGCCCTTAAGAAATGGAAGAAATGAGTTTGTCCTTTGTTTTCTGTGCAGGAACTGACAGAAGAAGGCCTTCCTTTTCTCATACTTTTCCACATGAAGGATGACTTGGAGAGTTTAGAGAAATTCCAACAGGAGGTTGCACGGCAGTTAATAGGTGAAAAAGGTGTGTAATAATTGCCACTACTTCTTGGTTTTACTGATATAATTTTTTTCAGGCAACTCAGTGGAGTGGAAGTAAAGGCCGAACAGAATTGTAGTTTTCAAGCTCTTGAGACTGATGGGCTTGATGCATTTTTGACAGTGAGGACCAACTCCTCTGGAAATTATTAAAATAGATGCAGAATTTATTAGTAAGTAACTTTCAGAAATCCTTCTTGTCTAAATGATTTAATGTGTTTTGAGAGGGCATTAAACAAAGCTTCAGTTTGTAATATGGAAAAAAACACCCCACTTTTAAGAAAATCTGTTATTTTGGTGGTGGTGTTTAGACCTATTTTCAGGTTTTGCGTATTGTATCTATCTAATATCTCCATCTTTGTAGGAAAGTGGTTTCAAGTGGGTTTCAAGATGATAATAATAAAAAAAATCCTAACATGTTTTTTTGTCTGCTCACAATGTTAAGGTACAATAAACTTCCTCCATGCTGACTGTGACAAGTTCAGGCATCCACTCCTCCACATTCAGAAGACTCCAGCAGACTGCCCTGTCATTGCCATTGATAGCTTCAGGCACATGTATGTCTTTCCAGACTTCAGTGACTTGTCGTAAGTATTTTTCTTGGCGCATTTTAATTTGAGAAGTACAAATGAAAAGGCTCATACTTTAAACAGTACTGTGGCAGGAAGATGAGCAAATCTGGGATAGGTAAGGCTGCCTCTGTGTGATTTAGTGTCAGAACCTTAAAGCAGGATGAGCTGGTGTGAAGTCATTGTTTAAATGGAGTTGTATTACTTTATGCAAGAAAAGAATTTTATATTAAGTTCTTAGATGGTGGTCTTCTTTCTCAGTTTTGCTATTTTCCATCATGGTTAGGTATTTGGAGCCTGGCATGGTGTTTTTAGTAGTGATCTAGATATCTCAACTTTGAAAGATTGAAAATACTATATGGAATGTTAAGTACTGTATTATTCAGAGATTGCTGTAAAAAGCAGCATGTAATAATTCCCAGCCTGCTGGTTTGGTTTCTCCTGCAGTGCAATTCTAGCCTTCCTTCATTAGTCTACACCTGGAAAGCTGGCAAAGAAATGGTTGTGTGAGTTTGTGAAATTTTCCATGTGCAACTTGGAAAATGGCCAATCACTGGCATGTTTGTCTGGATAAAATACGTTACAGCAAAGTACCAGGGTGCTGAGGTGAAATACTGCTATGGTAACCCTCATTACCTCAGCCTGACTCTATGGTGTGCTGCCTTGGAAGCTGATGTTTCTTGCATGGATCAGTCAAGGAATGAAGATGTGTAAATGTTCTCTTCAGAGGCTTTCAGCCTGAGACAAGTTCTCTGTTTTTGTCTTCTGGTTGGGTGTAGAAGTCCAGTTTCTGTCTCAAAGGAGGCAGCTGCCCATCCACTGCCTGCTAACTCCTGGTTAGACGTTTAGAATGGGTATTTCATTTTTGCTGAAACTAAGGATTCAAATCTCAGACTTAGCGTGCAATGTGAATGTAATATCATGTCTAATTCTGCTATTCCGGGAGACATTTTCTGCCTGAGATACTGACAATTGGGAGGATAGTTCAAACGTAGCTTCTTTCTGTGATTCTCCACAAGTTGTCTATAAAAGGTTCTCTGATGTATCTTCAAATATCTGAGGCTATGTATGTTGAAATTCTTGATAAGTGACTGTTTTTCTCCCTGTATTTCTGTTTCTTTGGAAGATTGTATTCACTGCAGACCCTAGCAAAAAATAGCAGGATACTCGCATTTTAAAACCACTCTTTTTATTGCCACTTTTTAAACAACCCTAAAACAAATTAACATCTCGTATAGAGGTAGTAGTGATGTTTAGTTTAGACTTTGATGTTATGTTTATTAAATGTTCAGTTTCTGTGAAATGCTGTCAGGATAATGAGAGCTACTTGCTTGATGTGTACCAGTTGTCACTTACAAATGAAGCTGAAAGAGATGTCAGGATTGTAGACAGTTGCCTAATGATAAATAATTACTCAACCTTACTCTAGGAGGTTGAGCTGATACACAGAAATAGCAAAACACAGTTTGGGAACAACAAGGTCTTGGAGCTCCTGGGAAGATACTCTTTTGTATATATATAGTTTGGATATTTGGTTTGATTGTTTGTGTTGTTTCTTTGGTGGTTTTGTGTGGTGGTTTTATTTTTTAATAATAAGCAAAACTTTAATTCTGAGACTTTCATCTACCACTTCAGGTAACCTTCTGGACTCCTATAAACTGGCCCCAGGCTGTCTCTTGTAACCTCAGTGCTGCCACCAGCCAATAGGGTTTGGATATGGCACTTTCAGAACTGGCCCATTAAAAGATTTTCTCTCTCTTTAGGGAGTTCATTGTCTTTTTGGAGAGTAGGCACTTGGCAGGCTAACAAGACCATCACTATTTTATCCTCATCTGTTGGCCACCTGGCCCTGTTCATCCTGCTGTTCCAGGCTGGAAATTATAGGCAAGGAGTGTCCAACACCTGGATTGTAGCTTCTCAGCAAGAACAGGCTGAGCTACACGAGGCTGCAGGCACCGAGTGCCCTTGCTGCATTAGGAGAGGAGAATGTCTCCAGCAATGTGCCTGACCTAGAACAGGGCAGGAGCCTGAGCAAAAGCAGGGAGCAGTAAGTCTGCTGTCCCTATATGCTGTCCCTATAACCAGGCTGGAATTAACCCCTTTTTTCTCCATTGGTTCTAATTTATGATCTCATCTGGGATGGGAAGAGGACCCTTAAAGTACCAGTGTAATTCTGATTGGTGACAGACATTGCTGTAATTTTACCCTCTGAATCAATATTTGCTGTAGTTTATCTATAGAGTTTTCTGATGATCTTAAATATTGCTGATAGTTTGACCACACTTTCTTCCTCTTTCCTAAATGTAGTAATTGATTTGATGAAAGACTCCCTACAAAACCTGTGTCCATTCACGCATTACCTTTAGATTTCATGCATAGTGCTCACACTATAGTTTCTCTCTCATCTTTAATACTTACTAGATTAACTCTTCACTTTGAGATTTTTAGTCAACTTGACATTTCACAAATAAAACTGGATGCTGTAGTTAAGCACATTTGCTGTGGGTGACAGTAGATGATCTCAGATTAGATTTACATTGATATCCTCTTAGTGCTTATCTGTGGTCTATGTGCAGTTGCTGAGGCAGTAGAGAGCCTTTCAAAGATGTTTTGTCAATAGTGCTCCCCAAGTGTCATTTGTATCTGTAAACTGTGCACTTGGAACCTGCTGTTCCCTCTTACATTACAGTTAGTGGGGAGCTGAAGGGAGTTTACAATGAAGTTATTGGCTGGTACAGCTCTGTGGGAGTTATTGAAAAGATGAAATACTTGCTGTGTTCTGAAGAGACAGTGGAAAGAAAAAAGAAGCTGGTGGGATACCTTAGCAAGCTATGTGGCTCCCTGTCCTCTATTAATCACCTAAAAGTAGGCATAGTGTGCTAGATAAACAGAAGTTGGCTACTCTTAGCAGTGCACTTTAAATCTCCTGTGTTTGGACTTAACTTGTAATAAACGTGGGTGTTTCTGTTGAATTTGTTCCAGAGTTCCAGGTAAACTGAAGCAATTTGTACTAGACTTGCATTCTGGAAAATTGCATAGAGAGTTTCATCATGGCCCTGATCCAACTGATGTAGCACCTGGTCAGGTAAGGTTACAACAAATGCATTTCATTTGGCTGTTTAGTAAAGGCCTTCTTACTACTGCTTGTCAGAGCTGTACTTTCTAGTATATTTGTACTTTTAACTTCAGGCATTTAAAAGAGAAAATCTTTTGACAGAAGCATAACATTACCACTTTTGCTTGGCTCCTCAACCTTCTTTGGGTAAAGGCAGAGGGGGTATTAGGGGCAGTATGACACTTATTTGCCTTGAATAAGGGAAGAATGTAAGAATATTTATTTTCTCCGCTGAAACAGGAAATCTTGGGCTGGATGACCTTACTTAATAGAGCTGCTCTTAGGTTCTCCTGTGATTTCAGTGCAAAAGCTGATAATCCATCATAGCTGCGTTATTTCCCACACAATGCATTTCTAGAGGGTGATTCTAAGGGGAAACAACAATTGATTGAATGTTTTATATATTTACCAATGCAAGCAGGAGGCAAATTATTAGAGCATCAAGAAAGGATGGGTAAGCAGTAATAGGCCTTACTGCTTTTGTTAATACGGTTGACAAACAGCATTAGCAGTGCTCACAGGCTGCACTTGTCAGTTTGATTTCCTCATGTTTCTGCTCAAAGCTTTTTATGTTGTGTAATTACATGCCTGGAAGTCACTTCTGGGATCTCTTCAGCAACACAGCTATAGCTTCTTCTCCAGACAAAAGTCAAACAAGTGTCAGAAAAGCCAAAAAAAGACCAGCCCAAATTCCCTCTGTTCATCCCAGTCTTGTATCTTTTTGATACTCCACTCAGTTTACATGGTTGGGGTCCCACTGAAAAGTGCAAATTTAACTGTCAGAGAATATTTTCGCTACCTTGGGCACCCTCCAAAGAACGAACCATTTTTAAACACTTTTTTCAACGTATACATTGTGTTGTCCAGGGCTCAAAGGGCCCCCTTGGTCCCATAGGAGCCCTGGTGCCCTTGTGCTGTCAAGCCTTGGGCCGTTGCATGGCTGAGAGACAGAAACCATTTATAGCTAGAGGCTCCTTTTCCTGCTCATCTCTGGGATGTGGTAAGGATGGTACTGCTCTAAGTCGATTGAGTGCAGCCTCCTGTTGCCCTGCTCAAAAGGTTTAAAAGTGTGAAAGCCCTGGAGGGCTTGCCTTGGCCAGGAGAATGACTGCTTTTGAATGCTGTCATGACTGGCTGTGAAAACACGTGGGCTGACTCCTAGTTCCCTGTGTTTCTCAGAAATTCATTGAGCAACGAGAATTCAGGTCATCAGGAGGAGGGGCAGAAATAAGGGCTGGAGACTGAGGCATAGGCTAGGAACTTGCCCTGAGGAGGAGGCTTTGCCAGGGAGAGAGGAATCCTGTGGAGTCCCTGGATCTTGCTGCTGCCTGTCTGGGCACAGGCACAGGACCCAGAGCTGCAGGCTTGCTCCTGCCTCATTTCTGCCTTTAAAAATGCACACAAAACCTGGGCTGTTTAATTCCCATCTCTGTATGGCATCCTGCCATCTTGTGGAAGATGTAAATGCAACGGTAATAAATACTGGCCTTAACTAAACTGGATGCTGCTGTCGCGGGTCACCTATGCCCCTTGAATGCATGTGTTTTTATATGGGGAGTTTTCTTTTAGTTTCCTTGGAGAAGTAATTCTAAAATACTTTTGCAGTGATGTCACTTTTGCCCTGGTATATCTCATAAAACACATGCACATAAAACTAGAATACCCCCAAAGCAAGTGGTAGATTGAAGCAAATACAGTGTGGTACATTTGAAATACTTGTGTAACCTGTACAGAAACCCATGTGATGGCTGTTGCCCTTGACATGTTGCAACAAAAGGAATATCCTTAACTGGAGTTGCTTAATTAATTTGTGTGTGTCTGTGTTCCACCTACCTGGGACTTGGAACACACCTTCCAAAAAAACTCTCAAACTCAATTTGTGAGAATGCGGGACATTTGTGCACTCTCATGCTCGAAATTCATTTAATGGGGGTGAATGGTTATTAGTCTAACAAACTATTTTACTGTTTGTTCTGTTTTTCAGCCAATTCAGGATTTAGCAAGCAGCCCACCAGAGAGCTCATTCCAGAAACTGGCACCCAGTGAACATAGGTACACCTTATTGAGGGAAAAAGATGAACTTTAAAAAACTTGAAATAATCTTGCAAGCCTTTCAGACAGCAGCATTGACTTCTGTGTGGTGGAAATAGTAAACCTATATTTTCATAATTCTATGTGTATTTTTATTTTGAATAAACTGAAAAATAATTTTTTTTCTCCCCAGGCTTGTAAATACATTTGTTTGGTGGGTCATTCTGTACAGCATCTTTCAAACAGTACATTCTTAATGCTATAGTAAAATATCAGAGACCCATCCAGACTCTTGATCTAACTCTGTAAAACTTTTATAATCCAAATGAAGGTATCCTTGCCAGAGACATGCTGTTAACTTGCACTATCCCATTAAATAGGACTTTTGGGTTGTTTTCTGTGTAACCTTGGTAGTATGTGCTTTTTCTTCTTCTGTGAACAGCTATCCTGGTAATCAATCTATTTCTTTGTCACATTTTTCTCCAACTTAAAAGGGTCTTCTATTCTGGATACTTGGGAGGGGAATAAATTAAAGTTTTACAGAATCTTGTGTGGTGGTTTACTGGCTTTAAATATCTAAGCAGTTAAGCAATCCCAAATGTTAAAATACCAAGTGAGGAGAGGAAAAGTTCTGATGATAATGGCTGTTTTTTGAATGAAGGGGCTGTACTGACCTGCTCCGATTTCCTGGAACTGAGATTGTTATGCTACCCATGTGGTTGTGGTAAAAGGACAGGAATGTTAAAAACCTTTCAAAATCAGAGAGGACTAGGACTAGACTGGCATCTGAGTTTGTCCTAAATTTGTATCTGTATGTATGTTACCATTAGTCTCTGGGTATTTTGTTTTTTTTCTCTTCTGGGTCCCTGCCTTCCTGGCAGACACTGTTCAAGCAACCATTGCACATTTTCTGTTACTCTTTGCCTGGCTTGTGCCTTACTTATTGTGTAGTCTTTGAATTCTGCTCTGAAGAAGGAATTGCCACTTTCCTTGTGGGCTTTCTGTTACAGGCTTTTCTCAGCCTTCAAGCTGCTGGGTGAACATATAGAAACTGAGATGGCAGAATATCTGTTGATTTGTGCTGCATTGCTGGAGATGAAACAGTACTGGATTTGTACAGTGCACTTACTGCACAGACTGTAGGTCTGACTTGGGCCCCAGGGTTCAGTGTCCTTGGAAGCTTGTTCTCTGGACAGACTTCTCTGGGTTTGGGTTTGCTTAGGAAAGCACCAACCTGTGCAGTCACTGCTCAGGACTGTTTTGCCTCTCAGCTCAGTGCCACTGGCTCAGTTATTGACAGAGGATTTACGTGGCCCCGTGAAGCTGTGGCAAGAGTTGATCCCATGATGGGCTCCTGACTCAAGCCCCTGAAGCACCAGGCACAGCAGATTTCTAGGGAGCATTTCTGAGGAGAGAGTTGCTGGTACTACACTAACCTACAGCTGGCTAAGCAGCTGCAGAGGTGGGAGCTAAAACAATATCACAAAACTTTATTCACAGCTATACTTTTTGTTGTTGGTTTTGTGAATCTGCATTTTTGGAGTGCATATAAAATGCTTGAAAGCCAGGTCTTCCCCTGTCCCATTCTCCATCTCATCACAAATCAAGCATATTTGGCAGCTGAGTCATATTGGCTTCCAGCTGGAATCAAAAGATGTGAGCAGGGTGTGGTTTTAAGGCGGACATTTGTTATCTGCAGGTTCTGGAGGAGTTCTGGCACCTGAAATTTTAGTCACTTCTTACATGATACCTGCAAGTACTTACCTTACTCTTCTGAGGTTCCTATTTGTCCTTGGGATTCTTGGAACAGAATTTGTAATTGCTGTTTGATGGAAGATGTCTGAGCTACTCTCTGAAAAGAGATGGTCATCATCCACGCAGCAGTCCAGTGGCTGGTGCTTTTAGCTAGAAAGTGAAAGAGATTAAGTCCCTCTGCTATTCTTTAATCCAGGTTTGCTTTTGGGGGAAAGGACTTGACTCCCAGAGCTTTGGCATCCCAGCACTAGGCTGACAGTTAAATTTAACAGTTTTACATGCTCAAGTAATTTTGGTGTGTATAGATTGGAGTTGGACCTGACTCTCCGGGGTTCTTGATGGCCACTGACCCAGCTGCACCAATGCTCAAGTGTCTCTTCTCTTTGCATGCAGGAAGGTTGAGCAGCTAAAGCTGAGCTGGGCTTGCCCATTCTGCTGCTGAGGGGCACTTGTGCTTTTACCGGGTGATACTCAGAATTTGTGTTGAGAGAGCCAAGTGCTTGTCAAAATCCAAGCTGTGTTTCAAGTTGAGCCCTTCCACTCTGATCATCTACATCTGGGGTTTTAATGATTTGGTGCTCAGCTTCCCAGTCCCTTCTCACTTCTCAGTGTTTTCCAGGAGAAGTTGTTAAAAATATCAGTGTCATCCCCTTAGGGAACAAAACCATTCCAAACTCTCTTCCATTGAACTTGAGTCTGTTTCTGAGCTACCACGTGCATATGAGTTACTGGATGCCTGTGACATTTCAGAAACTTGTATTATTGTATTCATTTCAGTCAATGTAAATATTTTGATAGTTGAAGTATGTGCTTGGGAACTCATTACAGGATTCTTATATCATGGTAGTGCAATTATTTTAATAATACAAAATTTTGGGGGGATTAATCTTTTAGATGCTGAAAGGAAATAAACCCTGGTGTTCTCAGTAAATGCTCCAACCAGTCTTGTAGACAAAAACTTTTATTTGGTTTGAAAGAATTATTTATATCTTACAATTCTTCTGAGTATAATTGCTAGTTTGGTTACTCACATGCTGATGTTTCTTCACATATGTAAATAACCCACGTATTTTAAAATATCGTAACTTAAATAACAGTCTCCCACATCTAGTGTGTACACAATGATTTCAAATTGCTTCTGCAAGGATGCAAGGGGGAAGAATAGTTTTTGAAGTAGACATTTCATAAAATGAGTGCACACCAAGCTGAATTTGTATAAGCTGGGGCAGGAATTCAGTCTTTTGAATTTAGATTGTCCTGGCATTATTCCAGCTTGGGAGGAGAGGATGGAGTCCAAAACATCACAGATGTGCCTGTTGTCATTTAAATGCAAGAGGTTTCACAGCATACAGCAGGAAAGCAGAGAGCACATTTGAAAATCATACAAAGGATCAACCAGTTGCTGATTAAGAACACTTTTTTTTCTTAGTGTCTTCCTTTAAATGTAGAGAATAAATATAAAATGAATGAACAGCCTTAGTATGAAATTGTTACAAGCTCATTAACTGTGTTTACCTTCCAAGCAGATGCATTGAAAGGAAAGGACTTGTTGACTGTCAGGAGCAAATGAGCTGAATTACTCAGGTTATGTTTTGCACTCCAGCTGATTTTACCAGTGCAGGCACCAAGGCTTCAACACATGCATTTTTGACAATGTCTGCAATTACTTGTGAAAACTATTCTTGCACACATTGTTTCCCTGAATCTCAGACCTACTTAAAATAGACATAATGCTCTGGCTGGTAGCAATTTCAGTATTTTAAAAGTAATAAGGAAGCACTGCTTAGAAGAAGTTATTTGTGCTGTAACTAACAGTTGCTTACAATGTCTCTAGGCACAAAACCCCATCATCTGTCATTAGCAGACAGTGATTTCCAGTGATGATATCAAAGTACTGGTTATTGAAAGGGAGTTCTTTCTATAGTACACTTCCCTGCACCGTGTTCCCTTCTAGGGAGCCTTATCTCAATACTGACTTCACTGTGCACCTAAGAAAACAACTCAAGCAGAGCTCAGGATGAATCGACCAATCTAAAAACTTTAAAAAGCGGCTTCGCAATCTCAATTTCTGTTCCCCCAAACAGTAGCAGCAGTAGTGTGGGAAGTGTCCTGAAAGGGTGGAGGTAGGACCAGTAACAGTAAATTATGTGACAATTGTACAATTATTTGACAATAACAACATGTTAACACTTTTGCATTTAAGAATGAAAGCTCCAGAAGCAAAAGGCTTCTTAAGGAGGGTAAGATAACAGGTGTCCACTATAAAAGGCAAGCAAAAGCACTGCCAGCATCTCATCCCATACAGGCTCCACAGCATGTCCCAAAATCTTGAAGAGGCTGAGCAGCTACACTGCAGTGTGGGTGGAAGAAGAAGGCTTGGCACTGGAGAGTAATGCAAGAGTGCAGCTGCCCAAACAAGGGTGGCTTACGCTGTAAGCTCTATGAGGTTGACATTTCCAACCGTGTCCCCACCTCTGGGGCTGCCAGCTGGCACTGCCAATGTAAAGGGACCTCCCTGCTTCTCTGGCTGACCTGGGGCCTCACACCACCCCTGAGGGACAACAGCCTGCAGAGGGAGTGGGCCTGGCTGCAGCACTCCCTTCCAGGGAAGCTGTTCAGCTCTCCCACCAGGGCCCTCTGAGCTCCGTGAGAAGCAAAGGCAACATCTTGCAGTAAGTGCTGCTTCAGCAATGTGAGGCTTCAAGTTCAGAATGCCAGAGCTTGGCTCTTCATCCTGTATGGTGTTCTCAGGACAAGCCAAGGAGCTGAATAGCCATGGAAAATTATTACCCTCCACTAGCAGTACTGCAGGGTTGCTGCTTAGATTGTTTAATTCATAACTACATTTTGAGCAAGGCGGGGAGTTTACAAATTAATTGCCTTGCCTGGAAAGGGGGGAAGCTGCTTCCAGTGCTGATCTGATATGGCTGATGGAGGCAGATGTGATATATACATAACTTTTTTTCACTTTGCTCACCCAACATTGTCACCTTTTCTTATGACAGCATATGCTTCCCTGTGCATTATTAAACAGGTATAGTCAGTCATATCCTGGGAAATCATAGGAAGAGTTTGGGAATCCAGGTAAATTATATTTAGAATACTATGAGCGTGAAAGAATGATGGCATTTATTTCCTTTTCTTTGGAGCACTAAAATAAGAGCTCCAGCTTCTCATGGCATTCATGGAAAAGCACAAGGATTTTCCAAGTATCTCTTTGTATTGTCTGCAAGAAACTTTGTGCAAATTTGGCATGAAGCACCTGTCACCCATTATTACAGCTGTGAATATAGCTTACCTAAGAATTACGTAATTAAAAGTTACCCATATAATTTTCAAAGGACTGATGTCACCATGTCTGAAAAAATAAATTCGGACACGATTGTTTCAGCCCTCCCAAGGAACAGAACTGTCATCAAAATTCACAACTCAGCCTTGTATATAAAGCATAAGGCTGCAAGTCTGTCATTAGCTCAGCTACTACACTGTTGTTCCTGGCCATAATGAATCTATACTTCAGCTGGATTTTTTGGCACTTTGGTGAGAAAGCTCTGGACAGCTGGAAGAGACCTGTTCAATCATTTTTTGCTTTTTTCTTTGTATCAATTTTCCACCTGTGAAGCCCAAAATCCCACCACCAAGTGCAGCTGCAACTCCTGCTACTTTGAAGCCTGCAAGGAGACCAATAGGACCCCCCACCACTCCACCAATGACTGCACCTGCCACTGGCAGAGCTGCCAACTTGTATTTTGCAGCCTGTAAAGGAAAAAAAAATAGTTAGAATACTTGCCTGTGGCGATGTGCATTTTCCCCTCACTGCTCTTGGCAATGACTTGAATGCTCAATGATAAATAAACTTTACAAATTAATATTTTAAAAAAGTATGACAGAATATGCTAAAACCAATTAAAAATCAGCTGTCTTGTGTATGCAGTTGTGAACCAGATCTTGTCACATACTTCTGGCTGCTGTGTACACTGGGTGTTACCTGGTCACCATTGTTAAATTAGAAACTGAGAAAACACTCAGACTTTGCAGTGATGGGCCTGACTCCAGCTTTGGGGTTTATTTAGCAACTGACATGGAACAGGATGGAAATGACAAATTATCATCAACCTCTTGTTAAATGTTTATGTGATTCTAGTAAGCCAGTCACTGACTGCACTTGTCTTTGCAGGTAAACCAAAGTAACCATCAGAACAGTGTTTAAAAAGGCTCCCCCAAAATTAAATAACTGTATTTTCTAGCAGCCTGGATGCGACAGAAAATTACAAGAGAGATTGATTTTTTTCCTCTGCTACCTGTGGGTCATTTCTTCCTTATTTCCCTAATTGCTGGTTCCCTCAGCATTAAAGACGGCAGATCAATGGGGTTAATACAGAGGGTGGCTGGGAGGCAGAGCACCATTGATTCACCAGCAGGAGCAGATCCCTACCTTCCCCAAGTTTTTGGTTCCCTCTTCAACATTCGCAGCAGCACTGTTGACATGGTCTTCAATCCTGTCAATCTTCTCCTGCTGGGACTAGATGCAAAGGAATTATGAGTGAGGGAACCTGCTGGGAAGCAGCAGTGAGCCAATACACACCATTTTAATGCCTGTAATCAGGGCCCCACAGCAGCTTTCATCTGCACCCGGCAGCCTTAGTGGTGCTCCATGATTAGCATCTGATAAACTCTGCTGAAAGTACAGACTTATTTTAAAAAAAGCTAAACTATTAAGTAATAATATGGGGTGGATATTAGACAATTCTTGCTGCAGTTAGAGAAAACAACTCAAAACAGATGATTTCTAAATCTTTTCTATGGATAAAGGAATTCACATTCCAAAAGGAAAAATAATCCAAATTAGCCTGTTTTGTTTCCTGCTGAGTCTCACGTTCAAAGAAGAAGTTCTATAAAGGGCATTTATAAGATCAGTACTAACTCTAACATACAAAGCTTCATCAAGAAATCTAAGAAGTGTTTAATTATGACATTATAGAACAATAACTTTAGAAATAGTGACAGCACGAAAAATCTACTTGATGTTGCTCTGTATTTTACTGTTTGATTTTACAAAAACATTCCATCCTTTCTCCAAATGCAGTCAGTCAGGTTCCCCTGCAGTCTCTCCCAGGGAACACTGGCGCAGAAGATAAAGGGGTCTGAGGGTTTGTTTGTTCTTATTCTAATCTCAGCAGTATGCAGGCTGTTTTATGTCACAAAATAATGAGATGGCTTCAGCTTAAAATAAAAGGCATTTTGAACCTTTTGCCTCTTTCTAATTTAGAAACTGCTGAGTACACCAGCTCTGGTATTCATCTGCAATGCAGTCCACCCACCTATTACATCTAATGATGGTTAAGTGCAAAATCCAGGAAGTCCTGGGAACAGGACCTCTTCCTTTAACCTTTAGAATACTGAATGAGCATTTTTGCAGTCCCTCTCTAGACTAATGGTTTTTACTTGGGTTTCTTTGTATAGATGAAGCAGCACATACTCAGCAGAAAAGATAAAAGATAGGTTATTTATCCCTACTAACCCAACAGCAATGACATTAAAGAACTCACCCAGGACATGAGAATTGTGCATTTAAATTCCTTGTGGCATTGGGAGCCCACGTTTTGGCAATGCAGTGAGAGCACAGAAAGGGCATGATAAAGGTAATAAAGGATTTTTCTAGCACTCCTGATTAAGTGAGAAAAGGGACCTGACAAATACACACGCTGTGCAGTAAAAGCTGTCACCACCATTACAATTAGAGATTGTAAAAACAAACAAGAGCTGGGTAGAAGTCTGCAGTCAACACTGCAGAGCTTCTGTTAAGGTTCAGCTCATTGTAGCTGGAACGTTGTAGCTGCTCCAGTGACAAGAACTTGGAAGCAATTCCCAGCACTAGTGCTGAAAGAGCAGTCTGCTGCCTCCTCAAAGTGTCATCTTGGTAGAGCCTGCATCACAGGAGAGACACATCCTCATTTTTTGTCCCCATCTAGGAGTTACCCATGCACCCTATTTTTGTAGGAGACTATAGGACAGAATGCAGAATTAATACTTACACAGACTAAGAGAGAAAACTCAGTCACCAACTGATTGAGCTCAATCAAGTCCTGCAAATAAAAAACAAATGTTATTCTGTAATAGTTGCTAAAACCAAGAACACCAACACAGCAGGGAGGGAGTTCCAACATACCCCTTCTAAACTTTCCCAGGACTCAGCTGCATTTTCTTCCTGAGGTATTTCCGGAAGGCGGGAGATCTGGATCAGACTTTGGGAGCCATCCTTCACTTCCGTGTTATATAAAGTTTCTGAATGAGAAACATGATGCTTATAAATAAATGCACCAAATCAGAATGTAGGTGTTGTGCAGACTTTCTCACCCTTGAAGTCTCTCAAGGGTAACCTAATTCAAGCCAGGCAACAGCCCCAAAAATTATCATATACAGAGAAGCCTTACAGCACTACACAGTTTCTTAAAAGGGTGTTATTGAAGAAGAAATAGGTTCCTTTCTATTAGCACATTTTCACAACCAGTCCTGAAATGATACTAAATTATACTCCTGCATTCAAGGTCATTGAATTCATTTTGTATCGACCAGACTGAGAAAACTGAGCTTGGGACAAAAACTTTTCATTTACGTAAGACTCATAAAAATGCTGTGCTCCCAAAACTGAACAGACAGTTACTCATTTTATGATTGATTATCATGCTGCTGGTTTGATTTTCAGCCATTGGGAACTAAAAGAAACTGGAGGAAAAAGCTTTCAAAGCAAAAGCAGTGAAACCCAAGTCATATGGTGCCCAGCATTTCATGCTGGATCTGTTGGGTAAATGGTACTGAGGATGGCAGATATTTGCAGCTCAGTGCTCTACACAAGATATTCTCGAGTATGTGCCTCCCTAAATCACCTGGACTGAATGCAGAAGACATTAGGACAAAGTATGGTGTTAAAAACGGGGAATGACAGACAGTGAGGTGGCCCTGGGGAGAGCAGAGACAATGAGCAGGCACACTCACACCTCCTCCAGTCACAGCCCACTGTGAATGTCATGGACATGCCTCTAATTGTGGACAAGTTGAGTGGCAATAAAATAAAAAAACAAACAAGTTTGGCTTGGCAATACAAGGACTGAGGAAGAGCTTGGGAGTCTGAAAGGCAGACTGGAGAAGGTGTGTATGTAAGCACAGTGCAAACATCATCTCAATTCAAACAACTCAATTTCTGAAGGGAGATCACTCCTTCAGTAGGACACTGGTGTTTTCTTCCCTGGGATGGCAGTCCCAAGAGAAAGCTTATTATGGGGAAGACTGGTTAGATATGTCTAACAATACTAAAGTGTAAATATTGTATTAAAATCTTTAGATACAATGATTGTGCCAAGGTACGATAATAATATTATATAACTGTTACAACAACAGATATGACCAATGGAAAAGAAATAAATATAATCATATTTATAAAAAAATCAGTAATAGTGCATGCTTATTCATGGAACTAATTTAAGATAAAATAAAAATGATACATTTTCATAATATTTGTCCATTTCTCAACATTTTTATCCCAATATCTCATAACACATTAAGGACCCAATTGTGCTACTTTCAGCTAAGTCTAACATGAGTGAAGCTGATATTTAGACATAATTACTAAGTAAGCAGAGTAACAAGAATGCACTAAACAATTTGGGGGCTTATTTGGGCTTGTTTTTATTTCTAATGATTTCTATCCCTTTTCCTTTAAGAATCCAGACATGGAAGGCACTTCATGTTCTACAATCATCACCTGTTCTTCCAGAACATAGTTTTGATTAATAACCTCAGATTAATTAAGGTTGCATACTCAGTTCTAAAATATTCCTTTCCCCTTTTCAACATAATTAATTATATATCCAAATGTGTGTATTTTTTCGAGAAAACTGTTCTGTCACATACTCTGGCATTTATCAAAGGTTTTGAGGATTTTATTTCATTTCAATCCTACACAATCCTATTTCAAAATCAAGTTTCTTCTGCCCAGAAAGGTGTACTATTCCCCAATCAGCCACATGGCATGTTAAGTTGGTTAAAATGAAAATATTCATAATTCAAAAGCAAAATAAATATCTCACTAAGCAAAACTGCCTTCTCCCAAGACCTTGCTCTGGTCTGTTCCTAACAATCTATGCTGACCTACTGTAGAAAAGCATATCCTTGAAAGTGTATAAACGATACCAAAGTTTTGCTTGACACACATTCTAGAGAAATTAAAACTGTAATAGGGTTTACATGTTATCATTTTGTAATAACTAAAAATCAGTGAGGAAAAATTCCTCATGAAAATTCTTTATTCACTTTAAAAAACTAAGATAATGAACAAGAAGGGTAAGAGGTGGTCACATTTGGGCTGAAAGTTGGAGTAAGGAATTTATATTCACTCCTTCACTTTTTATCAAGTTTAACCAATTTTAATAGAATTGAGAATGGAAGTGACTTCACCAGTTCATTTATACAGTGTCTCCACAGAAATACAGTAATACAAAACACCTCTGCAGATTTCACAGAGGAGCTTTACATGTCATTACACTCGAGATAAAAATCTAATGCTCTGGAAGATTCAATACGTTGCTTAAAATATTTCAGGAATTTTAAGAGTGGAGTCTCACCTTTTGTTAATATTTGTTTAATATGCAATTAAATTCCATTTCTATTGGCCCTCAGTTGAGGATGGTGAATGGGGGAAGGGATTTATCATATCACTGACATGCCTTCTAAAAGGGAGATTTGAATTTGTAAACTCCTGCCTTCTCTACCAGATGGGAAGCAACATGCTACAAAGAACGGGCATGTATTGAACCTCCTTTGATTAAGATCAACAGCCAAGATTTGCTGTCAGGACTGCAGCCTCTAAGCACAAAAGAACAGGCAATATACTGTGTCTGGGTTAGCAATTCCACAGGGCTGCTTGCACAGGCAGGCAAACTTAAAAAAAAAAAAAAACTGTTTAATTGTATTTAGTTGTCTGACTGTCTGTTTTACTTTAAATGGGGTGAATTTCCACATTCCTGAGCAGACTTGCAGATGCCTGTCATTCCAGTAATACTGTTTTTGTTCTTCTCATCCCCATCTTTCTAATCAATTTATTTGGCCTTCTGAAGTGCTGTTGTACTAAATGTCCTCTGTACTTCAAAGGTATTCCAGATTTCAGAAGCAGTCCTGTTCTTTGAAATTAAACTCTAGTTCCCATTTGCCACCTATGTAATTGTGTAAAAAAGAGAAGCAGGAATCCAGGACAAAGCCTTTCCAATGAAATATTGGAATGTACTGAGAACTGCAGAAAGTCACCAACAGAAGAGGTATCTTAAATTTCATTTTGATCATAACAGAGAAGAGCTCACAAACAGACTGAAAGTAATGGCTAATATATATGAGGGGAATCACTGAATATTGAAGACAATGAGCTCGCCACAAAAGAGATGTCAACAAATTGGGTAAAATGATTAACAGAAATTATGTGGAAGAAGTTCCTAAAAGATAAAAAACTGCAGAATTGCTGTCAGACACAAAAAAAAACAGGCTGGGCTGAAGATGACACCAAATTGTCCTGATGCAGAGGAAGATGTTTATGCTTCAGCATGAGTTCTTCAATGTCCTGGATGCCAAGAATTTGACACATGATGTGAGTATAAAGAAAAATACAAGCACAGAAAGTTACTATCATGAAGACCAGGACATAAATATATTGCAACTACCAAGAGGCATAAATGGTAGCAGGAAGTTTCTGTGAATGTTTTTGAAGTTAGAGGAAGACCAAGGACATGGAAATGCATTGCCAGATATAAAGGTAGCTTTCAGTATGTATCTGGTGCAATTAATTTAAATAAGAAAGAAAGATACCGGCTGATAAAGAGAACAGGTTAAAAATATTTAGGTGAGCTAGGCCTATTTATGGTCTGAAGGTTTGATGAAATTTACTCTAGAGCATTTTTAAGAAACAGCCTCTGAAATTTCAAGCATATTTTTGAGAACTTGAATAAGGTGGTTCCAGAGGACTGCAAGAGAAGAGACTTTGAAATTCACAAAGATATTAGAACAAACTACTGAACCACCTAGTACAACATGTTGAAGGTGTTGCAGAGATGGAGATTTTTATGTCAGAAGCCAATTTAGTCTGTTCTGTTGGCCTTGTAAGAAGAGAGTTTTTTACAATAGGGGTGGTGAGGCACTGGCACAGGCTGCCCAGAGAAGCTGTGGATGCCCCCATCACTGCAAGAGTTCAAGGCCAGGTTGGATGGGGCTCTGAGCAGCCTGGTCTGTTGGAGGTATCCCTGTCTGTGGCAGGAAGCTTGGATCTAGATGACAGTCAAAGGGTCCCTTCTAACCCAAAGTTCTGTGGACCCTGTGTTTGATTTATCTTTATGTTCACAAGGCTTTCTGATACTACTGCATGTGACATTCTTGAAAGCAAGCCCAGTTGTCAAATCTCCTTTTCCTCCCAGCTCAGCCACAAGGTTCACTGGCTTGTTAATCACACTCGAAAGAGTTCTTGTAGTTCTGCATGCAGCAACAAGAAGGGTCATGAAATCAAATCTGACAGCAATTTCTTCTACAGTGCTACTGACTAAGAATGCTCTTTTGATTTTAAGACACATGAAATGCTCATATCATTTTAAGTAATAATTCTACTGCAGCAAACTAATTACAGATCTGTGGAAGGGTTTGATGTAACCAGCCTTCTCAGAGATCATCAGGAGAAAGCACTAGCCAGCACCAGGGCATAACAGAGACTTCTGAAGACAGAATGGTACAACAAAGATTGAAAGACATTTTATACAGAAAGGAGGAAAGACCAGCAAATATAGTTGATTTCTAGCATGTCACAGTGTGTTTTCCAAATATTTTATTTAAATGGATTTATACTCTTTTATTCTTTCTTCTCAGTTACCAAGTTAAAATGCTACAGGAAGAGATTTTCTTCTTAGAGACTTGCTACTCTTTTCCATATATTTCAGCAATGCTGTATTGCACTGTCATATAAAAATCTTCTTGGCATTTCTTCACTAATTCAATGAAAATGGCCAAAATTATTATTTGCACATGATCAAGTGATTTGCAGGGGAGGGGAAATGAAGCCAAACAATCTTGAAACATGAATGTAAGTATTCTGCTTCCTATGAACAGTCCACTATTTCAAGATCCAACGCTACAGGATCTTTCTCATGGAAGGCCATAGAAATTTAATTTTTAAAGATACTTCAGGATTTTCTGCTTATCAAAATTCAATCACAGGGCATGAAAAAAATGTGGTGTAGGGAAAGAAATCTACTTCATTAACAATACTGTTCAACTGAAATCCCATTTGTTTATTTCATTTATATCTGGTCAGAGAAATGGCATACTGGATAAAACAACAAAGATACAATAAATACAGAAATGAAATTCTACTACCTTGTCCTAGAGTTGCAGATCTGGTTAAAGAGGCATCCTCCTGTCCTTTGAGTTGCCTTTTAAGTTCTTCTGCAGATTCAGAATGCAGCTGCAGGAAGTCTTTAATGGCAGTTGAAGCTTCCTCTTTAATGGGATTTATCATTCTCTGCAGAACTGGGATATCTTCCTGCCGGACTCGCAAACAGAGTTTCTCCATCTCTCTCATATTGGCACGGAGTTGCTGCAAGAGTATTAAGAGTTATTTTGTAGCTTACTGCTATGTGAGAACACCAGACACCTTCAGTGCCTGGGAAGCATCTATCACTTTTATGATCAAGGCAGAAACATTTTTGAAGCCATCGCCACCACTATTTTGATTCTTCTAGCTGTCAGTTTTGTACTTTATCCATTTCTCCAAGTCAGTTTGTTTTATTTTGGGTTTCAATTAAAGCATTTAATCAATTATTCTGTGTAATAATTAACTATTTCACTGTGTAATTGCTGAAGTTATTTCTGTTTCTCTGGTCAATTTACGTCTTTGCCAAAATATTTACACAAATTGCAACAAGTTGCAATAATATCTAAGTAAAGTAAGTGACTGCTTCTCAAAATATGCTTGTTTTATATTAGTAAGTGACTGTGGTGATCACAGGACCTCAGAATACAGTCATTTATAATCCCCAACTATCCCAAAATTTTCACTTTCATTTTGTGAAGACAACTTCAGGGGCAAAGGAGAAAAAAAAAACTGACTATCTGGAAAAGCAAGATCTAGATGGAACTGGTTTTATTTATATACACTAGTGGAATTAATTGCTCTTCATATTTATGAAAAAAACAGTAGAAAATATAATTAGAGAAGGAATTTATTCAACAACATGTTGAAGTAGCATTACACAAACTTCCAAAGAAAGAACTATTGATTCGTTAAAATTGTGTCAAATTACTAAGATTAGATTAGATTAGATTGTGCTTAAATTGAGAGTGCTATTAGCCAAATTAGGCTGCATTATTCAAGACTAACCTCAGGTAAAACCACTGATTGACAATTTTTATAAAGGGAGATAAAAAAAAACTCCCAACTTGGGAAGACACTGAGCTGAATTTGCAACATGATAGCTAGGAACTTCCCTCATACACTTTCCTCATTTCAGTCTTCCTCCTGCCTCCTGGTATCTTCCCCCCACGGCCTGCCCCTAAGTACCGAAAAAAGGAGAACATTACCACTTTCCTACTGCACCATGTGCCAAAATTCTTGGCTTATAGAATCTTGGAATTTCATTTAAGAAACAAAATGGGACTATCTAAACACAACACTCAATCATCTAATTTCTTAGAACTATGTGCAAGGGACTGAGGTTGATCATGCTGTTTTACTTCAGTAAAGAAAATTATTACTATTATCCTGTCTTTGGCAACAATGGAGACCAAAAAAAAAAAAACAAACTAAAAAAACTAGTGAAACAGTGAAACAATGACAACAGGTGACAACAGTGAGTTTGGGGTGAGATAACCATGATTCCACAGCAGTTTCTTTTAAAGAAAAATGAGAATTTTGCAGCTGAAATTGAGATAAAATGTAGTTCTGCTTGGGATCTGTATCACTGTGGCTGCTGCTGGGGCAAACTACAAGTTTGTGCAGTGACCAACAAAACACAACTGGCTGATGGAAATTTGCACAGATCCTGAACAGGAGCTTCAATAGATAAGAAGTGCTCACCCTAAGAAACAGCTAAACCAGATCCTCATTTCCACTGCTCATTATTACCTTGCTAATCAAAGAGAAATACTTCTGAGCAAGAAGATGGAAGAATCAGATGATGATATTCACCTATTTAGTGAAATTTAATTTTAGTAGCTCTTCCTTTGTGGTTTTGAAGAGGGGACCCATGTTCCACTTAAACATGTTCCACTTCTGTTAATTAAACAAGGTGACTGGATTCAGCCTAGCAAGAAAGTTCCGCCCTGCTGAAAGGAGTCACATCCCAGGAGCTCACCAGGGTGTAACATCATAAATGTTACAGATATGCAAATGACTGTGAACTCTTCTCACAATAATTTTAATGGCACAGAGTTTAATTTTCAGGTAGAGTGTCTCATCCCAACTGCTTCCACTTTTAAAACCAAACTTACTTAGCAGGGAAGGTAATACAAAATTCTCTTTTCATTTGTGGGAACTCCTAAGTTTCAAACTCTGCAAATTCAATCGAAAAGACAGAATTTTTCCTTATTATAATTGCAATTTTGTTCCATTAACTTCCAAAATCAAACAACAATCTTTGTTTCAAGTGGCTTTCTCAGAAAAACTGTAGGAAAAGAGAACTGGTGAAAATCTTGGGAAGTTTATTCCTTCAATGCAGCATCTGCTGTCCCTGTATTGTTTCTGTCAGTTGTTTATCTAATCTGGTCTTAATAGGACTTCTTCATGAAGAGCTACAACCTCCTTTACACCTCACTGCCAGAGTCTAGAATGCTTTAACATCTCCTTACGTCTAACAGAAATCTCTCTGGCCTCGGTTTATACCAGGTATTTCTAATCCTCTTTGTTCAAGACAAGGAAACAATCCTTGAAACAATCCTCTCCACGTTTGCGGACAGACAACACGATGCTGTTGGGCACTCTTTGGGCAAAATAACTAATATGTTGATCTTTTCAAGAAGTCCTGTCTTCTCAATTTCTGCCTGCATTCACTAGTCTCTCCCTATTCCCTTCATGCCTTCCTTATAATTGTGGTGCCCAAACTGGACAGACTATTCTACCTGGGATCCTACTACTGCTGACTAAAGAGATTGTAGGAGAGACCACACTGACTGCTCTCCTGTTTATGTATGTTTATATATCCCACTAAATTACCTGGCTTTTTTTAATCACTACTACACAATCAGTTGGCCTAGGTCAAAGGAACTCTGAGTTTAAGGATATCTTTACCCTGCAGATGGCCACAAGCTCCAACAATGAGCTGATTTTACACTGATACCACAAAGAATCTCCTGCAGAAATAAAGTTTTCTACACTATTCCTCATGCCCTCACAGCATATCTACACAGTATGCCAGAGAGGTACCTAATCTGAGGATCATTTTAGAAATGTTACAGAAGACCTGAGCCAAATAACCAAGTTTTGAAGATTTATGCAAAAAAACAGAGCTGATCAGAAACCACCTTTAACTTGTAAATTATTTTCAGCTGAACTAGAAACCATAAAAGTGAAAAAGAAAATATAGATTAACATTTTTCAAGCAGCTTTTCAGGTCAGAATAACACAGTGGTGAGACCATGTCAGCCTAAATACATTTTGCAGAACAGAGCCTCTTTTTGTGGGCTGAATAGACTAAAGCCAGATTGTTCATCCACTGCGTTTTTCAGGGGTTTGTTTTTTAGTTTTTTTTGTTTAGTATCTTATTTCCTCACTAGTAACTGCAGCATTTCCCTTCCTCTCACTACCAAAATGATCAGAGCAGTCCTTAGATGTTACAACAAAATACAGCCATTTCATTGAAATTAGCTTAAACCTTGTGTGATACAGTCGGCAGTATGCAGACAAAATCTAGAAAAGTGAAAATTCATTCAGGCATAATATTTTAAGAAGTCCATGGACTGTCCCTAAAAAACGAAAATATACAAGAGCATGTTCAGAAAAACTAATACATGATATACAAGAGTTATTTTCTCAATATTTTGGAAAGGCTATCTTCATGCCCTGTGCAAAGATTTATCTGTTTTCTTTGCCTTCTTTTATGGAAGTTTTTAATGTGGCACCCAGTCACTTGAAAGCAGAGCAACAGATTTACACTCATCTATACTTCTATTATAATTTTGACCATCATCAAAATTACAACAGAAGTAATTATTCTGGGTAAACTGAAAATTCAGAAAAATGGCTAATTATGTGCACATGGATTAAATGTAGAATGGCTGTGCATATATTTGTCTAAAACCTGTGGCGGATGCCTTGGGTCAATATTGACTTAGGGATTCCTAATGTATTTTTACAACATCTAATTTTGAGAGCAAAGTGTGTGCTGCAGAGAACATTTGGTATCACAATAATTAATCTGATTTCTTTGCAAACAAACAGATCACAAGTCCATCGGTAAACATTTAAACAGCTTACAGCAAACACATTCTACATGTCATATAATTTATTATCAAGTACTCCAGACTACTAACTATTTAATTAAAACAAAGAGCCAGTCTGCTCTTCTTGCATGGACCCAGATACTTATTCTGCTCTCTGGGTATCAGAATGTGAACCACTTTAATGCATCTAGATCTGTATTCAGAGCTAGAAGCAATAAGCATTAAATAAAACCCAAGAAAATTTACTTTGACTGAAAGTGAAAACAGCAAGCTTTAGATTCAAGACAAATATAAATGTTTCTAGAGACAAATAAGCAGTTTTCTTATTAAAGCACTTAAAATATCTAAAAATAACATCTTCAACACAATTATTTTTTCTCTAATTATTGATAGATTTTTGTCTTGCTAAAGAAATGATAATTTATGGTAATTTAAATTTACAAGAGAAGCCTTTCCCACAACTCAGATGTCAAAACAGATTAGAGAACAGATATAAGCAAATGCATGCTTACTACACCACACCTGTTAAAATGCCATTGTTTTAACAGAACTTTCACCTTTGGAAGTTTCTTTGAATATGAAGAATAAACCTGTACTAAGATTTCAAAAGAACTTGGTGAAAAATCAAAACACATACTCAAATCTTCGATGAGCAGGAATATCAACTGGGTTTCATGTGTCACTTTATATCATCTATACTAAACAAAAAGCTCACTAGCACCTTCCATTCCTCAAATCAGACACATAACTGCAGCTCTGCCTACCGTGCCTACCATCTAATTCTGTCGTTCAATCAGGATTAAGTTCTTCTTTCTGAGGTTTTACTGGTGGTTTTTTTTTTTATTATTTTTAGCCTGGTATAATTTCCCACAAGAGTCATTAAGACACTGAAACAAACATGGGAATTCACAGTGTTAGAATTGTGAGCAATGGTTTAGGACTGTGCCACCTGTGCCAATCCTGCTTGTCTATGTGCAGTGTAGGTCACTTACAGTAGCAAAGACAGGTCCCTCCTCTGAACAACAACAGGTCCCTCCTATGAAAACAATACAAGATGCCTCTCCTGGCCAAAACACGTCTGTCCCCACAATACTGGCAGTGCAGCTGTTACAGCCACCAGATACTGTATCTGCCTCAGTGAACTTTGTGCTGCAGATGTGGTCTTTGTGTTCTTCTGTACTGATAATCGACTTTGCCTGTGTGCTATTTAGCTGATGTTTGGCTGAGTCTCTCCATCACTTTCATCAAGACATAGGTGTTTTTAGAAATGGTGTATGATTCCCTGAGTGCTGAGTTATAGATGACTATGGATGAAGTCACTGAGATGATGCTTGTGCTGACAAATGTGCTGGTATTTCCTCCCTTGATGATATAATGTACCTAACAACAGATGTGCACACCAAGCTAGTAATCCAGATGTTCTCTACATCTGAAATCAGGCTTTAAAATTAGCAGTATCCCTTATTGCAACAGCTGTCTTCTAATTTAATAATGTAAGAGGATAGTTTACAAAAGATCACAGCCTCTAAACTTGTGCTTCTTCAAGAATATGGAAATATTTCCGACTGTATTTGCCTCATAGGACACAATTAGGAAATCCCCAACTTTTAAATGAAGCAAAGCAAAACTGTGTGCTTGCTTGTCAAACCCACCTGTCAAGTGTATGTCTCTCTGAAGGTCCATCCCTGAGGTAACCAGAACTATGTCTGTAATTCAATCACATCAGTAGCACAGCCATTTTCATATTCTTACCTGAACCGTTCGTCCTGCGTTGATGTGCTCTTCGTGCAATCTGTCCCACAGCCTGCATCTCTGATACTAAAACAGAGAAAAAAGATTCCTTAGAATTGCTATTTTTACCAATTGCCTAGGCAGAACAAAAAAGCCACCTTTGGTAAATGATCAGTTTAATTTTTCAAAACTGAAAGTAAAGAAGTTGAGTCATAAACAATTCCACTACAAAATCAGAGACGTAAATAGCAATGTATTTTGTGAAAAATTTTTGTACAACATATTTTATTGAACTACAGACAACTAGGGTTTCAGTATCAGTTTTTAACACCCAAGTGATATTGCATCCTGACACTGCTGTGGCATAAGTCTCTTCATGGGCAGTAGAACAAATGGCAGAAGAAGGAAAAAGGAGTAGAATAGTGGATAAGCAGTACTGGTCATATAGGACAACGAGGTATCTGATACTACTGACAAAGAAAATGGCAGTCATCACACAATGCTGCTGACTGCATTTACACTGAATATTTCTAAATAGTTACAAACACAGCTACAAGAACCATCAGGCCAGATCTGGCACCTCCATCAGGCTCCACTAACTTCAGTGGGAAACTATCCATACAGTACCTTCCACAGGACAGAGACCAGACTAACTATTACATTAGCAGAGAGCAAGTTTGGCAAAAGAACTGCATATTATCACATATCAACCTTTTCATATTTAATCAGTCCCTGCTACAGGGAGTTGACACAAATAATACAGAGGGTTTAACATTAAAAAGAGTAGTAAAATAATAGAAGTAGAAGCTGTGATTCCTGGAATGTGTGCTGAAACTATCAAAGAATGTATTTACAGTATCACGCATTGATTAATTTACAATATTAGAATATTTATTTAATTGTTTAGATAAGGCAAAATATTTACTATGATTTGCAAGGCATTTTTATGTAAAGCTTAATTCCTCAATTTCTTAATAAACTTTGTTACCAATAAAAACCTATCTACAGCCTGTATCTTTACATAATTATTTTCATAATTTTAGATGCCACAGTAATAAGGATCACAAAGTTACTCAGCTTCCTAAAAAACACGGAGAAATCTAAAGTTACTACTTATTTTCAGAGCTAAAAGGTCTTTCATGTTAGGACTTTGTAGTGCTATGGAAGATAAAAGGTTTAGTGTTCAACAAAGCCAGATTAATGTCATTCTTCTAGGAAACTGAATAATAACAACCTCTGAATAAATTGCTATGCCATTAAAATTACTGACAGTGTTCTTTAAAGTAAAATGGACAAAAAAAGCCCTCTATCAACAATAGATCTTCCAATTTAGTCACCCTGAAACAGTACTGAAACAGGAATTTCTGAAGTTTTAACAGGAGGGTTTAGGGAAAAAATCACCTATTTGATTTCAGCTGACTGTAATACATTGTCCAAATAACTAATAATAATAAATCCTGTTATCCAGTTAAGAAAAATTCCTCAGGAAACCTTTACTGCTCTTCATAATTTCTACTAGAGATGTTCATCACATTCATCTAATATATTGTTTTATTACTTTGCTTCAAAATCCAGAATATGCTAGTGACGAGCCCAGAGAATCCAATGCCTTAACACACCAACATTCACGTGGTCAGAGAATTCCTCCTTGTTGACTTCTCTTTGTCATGCAACACAAAGTAGGCCATACTCCTTGACAGTGTTCACCCTGGGGGCCTCAAGTATAGTACAGCTTGAGAAGAGATGGTATTGAGATTATTTATTGTGGAAGTTGGGGCTATTCAGAAGAGAAGGCTGCATGGAGACTTCATTGCAACCTTCCAATACCTGAAGAGGGCCTACCAGGAAGCCAGAGAAGGAATCTTTATCAGGAGCTGTAGTGATAGGACAAGGAGCAATGGGTACAAATTACAAGAGGAAATTCAGGTTAGAAATTAGGAAGGAATTTTTTATTGTGAGGATGGTGAGACACTGGAAGAGGTAGCAAATGCCCCAACCCTGACAGTGTTCAAAACCAGTTTGGGCAAGGCCTTGAGCCTAGTGGAAGCTGTTCCTGCCCATGGCAGTAGGGCTGGGACTAGATTATCTCTAAGATCCATTCCTACCCAATAGCATTCTATGATTTTATCCTGAATAAATATGTGTAAAACTAAGGGAGGTCCATGAAGTTAAAACATCTATGGAATCCTAACCTGTTATGTCAGGTCCAGAGGAGGGCCACAAAAATGGTCTCCTGTGAAGAAAGGCTGAGAAAGTTGGGGTTGTTCAGCTTGGAGAAGAGAAAGCTCTTGAGAGACCCTATTGCAGCCCTTCCATAAATAAACAGGGCTTAGGAGAAAGACGAAGACTAAGGCTTATAGTGACAGCATAAGGGGCAATGCTTTAAATGTTTAGAGGGTAAGCTGACAATGGACATAAGAAATTTGTTATATTGGGTGTGGTAGGGAACTAGAACATGTTGCCAGTGAAGCCGTGGATGCCCCAACCCTGGAAGCCCAGGTTGGATGGGGCTTTGAGCAACCTGATGTAATGAAACGTGTTCCTACCCCACGGCATGGGGGTTGGACTAGATGAACTTTAAAGCTTCTCTTCCAACCCAAATCACTCTATAGTTCCATATTTCTATGATATTTCATCATAATTATGCTGTAGCCAAATAGTTTGTATTCCACAATAAAAATATAAAACATTAGGTTACTCTCAGGCACTCAATCTGTCTTGCTCTGTGTCCATTCTCTTGAGAGCACTCTTTAGTAACTTCCAGGCTTTTGCTTTGGATCCCTTCCATCTCTCCTTGAAAGTATCCAGTGGACATGGAGAGAACTCAAAAGTTTGTCATAATATCTCCTGCTGAAATCTCTTCAATAAATGTCCTATACAAATGTCCACATTTGGATAAGGACTGCAGGAAGACTCAGGTACCCTCATTTCTCGTTTTGTGTCACCTTGACATATCTTCCCACCACAACAAAGGTCCCCAGCCAAAGGTAAAAAGCGTTTTACACAACATCCTCTGGCACAGTCACAAGAAATTAAATTAAAATTGAAAGCAAGAGAGAAAAGGCGAAAAAGTGTCTTACAGCACTTTTATTTTTTTAAAGGATTGTTGCATATCACCAACAACGTTTAGGGCAGTAAGCCAAACAAAATCTCCACCTTCCTGTACAACCAAGTCAATTGCTGCTATCTAACAGAGACTTATAGACAGCTGTTCCTCTTTTGGATATACATGCATTTTATTCCCTCCTGGAGTGAAAGGCAATCCATTCCATGGAATGTGCTTTAGAAAACAAGAATTTTCATGGAGAAAACATGGAAAGAAAGAAAAAGTACAGAGAACTTATTTCTTAAGGCTATAGCTTTTAAGTCTTCTAAAACTGTCATACAGAAAGTTGGACTCTCATATAGTTGAGAAGCAATGATGATGAATTTATGGTAGCCACTTCCTCTGAAAAGGTGTATTCAAGGTCAAATTTCATTATATATTGATTTTATAGTTTCTTCAAACAGTGATTTAGGAGATTAATTGTTTGGACTATCTCTAGATCCTAAGGTTTAAATCAATATTCATGAAATGAGGTTAGAGCTATTGGCTTCATCATAAGTAAATAATGTTGCTGCTCTAAGCAATTGGACATAATTAGTGATTTTTGCTTAAAAGTAGCCTGTAAAATAAACAGGATCAGATTCGATAAAATTATCCTTTTACCTCTAGGGATTTTGGTTTACATGGCTGAAAGTTAATTTTACAAAAACTATTGAAGAGAAAACCATCATGACAGCTCACCAAAGTACTGTAACACATTCATTATGGCTAAAATGCATATAAAAGATATAAAATCCAATTATCATACAAGTATTTCAACCAAACTACTGCTAACATTGGTGTTTACCATAAATGTAAAGGTCTTTCTGCACACAATTACAAATATAGAACTTTCATCTTCAGCCAAATTTGAATCAAAGCATTTTGTCATCAACTTCTCATTGAAAACTCTACATAATCTTTCAGCATGACTGCCTCTACACTGCAAAAAGAACTACAATAGTAAAAAGTGAACACTAACCTTCTCAATATTTATTTGGTGCTTTCTTAACCTTTCCAAATCTGTTGGAATTGCCACTTTAATGAATTTCTGAATTGCAGGTTCGATTCGGCGGAGTTTAACTTTTTCCTCATCTTCAGACATCCTAAAAGCAGCTTTCAAGTCAACAGTTGTCCAATATACCTTCACCAAGGTAAAAACCCAAAAAATTAAACAAGAAAGGTAAACTTGAATCACTTTTTAAAGAAATAAAAAGATAAATCAGTCTTTCTAATGATCACATATCCCCCCAAACCACAATTAAGCAGTATTAATACTTAATATCTCGATGTTTGCAATTAAATGTATTATCTCTATTTATTTGCAAGCTTTGAGGATCATTTTTCATAAAATTTAACACTAACAAGAAGGGAATAAAACAGCTAAGTAATTAAGGCAGAGGCAAACGTGCTTTGCAGCATAATGATACATGAAAAGGTTTGAAAAAAACCTTCCAATTAGATGCTTTGATTGATCAGAGCTCATATTTTGCCAATTCACATTCAGAATCATCTTAAAATCTGTAAAACGTGTCCTGAAAAAACACCAGAATAAAATTAATTTTTAATTCCATTCCCAGGAAATGTTAAGAGCTCCTGAATGAAGACTTGCAGTCCAAATTGCTTATGTTCCCTACTGACAGAGAGTAAGGCATCACCTAGCAAGGGGTATAAATAGGCTGCTGAAGTATTTGCAGGACCAGTAAGTATGTAAGCAGCCTGAATTCTGTTCCCTGCGTAGTGTAAAACATATTTTTTGAATAATTTTAGAAGAGAGATGTGTAGTATTGTATATAATAGCATTTATCTACAGAGCATAGGAGTAACATAAAGGAATTCCATTATGCTGAATGCACACAAGGGGAAAGAAGACATGTATGACAAAGTTTTGCCACAAGTGTCAGTAAAGACATATGCCACCTTGGTTATATGGAAATACCTGAAGTACATCAGCTATCGTATCAGAATGGTTTCCCTGATTTTTGTCTTTCAGTAATTAAACTGATTTAAAGTAATTAACCCAGCATAATCCTCCTGCTACAGATGAGACACAGTAGAATGTAACAGGTTAAAAAACATTCCTGTTTTTCACACAGCAAAACATATTACCAACAGTGAAATTAGACACCACTTTTCCCACATCTGCCTATGGTGGGAAAATGCAGAGTGAGGGCGTTGACATTTTTCGGAGACCTGTGATTCAGGCAGAGAGAACATGAGGGCAGACACCAGCTGATGGCACTGGGTCTTTGATTGAACTGCTCAGTGCTCAGACCCAGCCCTCTCATGCAGGCTGCAGGGAGCACAAGTACAAACCTGCTCCAAACTCAAAGGAGACACCTGGGAAGAAACTCCCAGCAAGAAAGGGGAAAGCACTTCTGGTATAGGGAGGAAGATGGTTGCAAATAAAACAACACTACATTTTTCACAAGAACAGAATGCTAACAGGAGACTCTCCTCCTTTATCTATCCCACTCAACAAAGAAATTGAAAACTGTGGAAAGCTGACTGTTTACTGAGAGTAGACCAGGTTAGGGGAAGTCAATCTTTAAGGTTTCAATGAGACATCTTTTTTCAGAACCTCAAAAGGAAATTATTTCATCAACTGACTTTGCAGTCATTGCTAAATCTCCCCACTTCAAATTATAAAGAGACACTAACAAGCAGTCTTACAAATCCCCTTCTAACCCAAGGCATTTAATAATAACAACCTTCAAATAAACATGCAGTGGACCAATGACCTCACACTTTCAGGCTGCAAAAAGAACTTTATACCTTTTGTATTGATTCACTCTTTTCACCAAAAACAGCAGTTAAAATGCAAGGTAATAAAAAATACATCCTATTATACCTTGGACACTACAGTGCCTAACTTTTGAAAGAGGCACTCATATATCACAGTTCTGAGTCTAGAACTGATTTTTTTTAATAACATTCAAAAGATAAGAAGCATCATACTCCAAACTGCAGTACTTCCTCTTCAAACACACTTTTAATTTCCTGGCAGCTTATACACTAATCCATGAGTTTATGAGCTAGAATTAATTAAAAATTGGTTCCCTAAAGATATTTAATAGCCATCACATCCTTTTCCTTAATACTGAATCATCTTGAAGAAGTGTTGATGCAAACTCTTCAAACATATAACACAACATGAACTTACAGGAACACACAGCCCATTCTGTCTTAGAAGAAACACAGTAGAGACTAAGCTAAATTCACCCTAACTTTGTCCTTAACCTTTTATGACATCTGGAGATTGATGAGAGTAAAAACTGATAGTTTAGATGACTTACAATCTGGAGCACTGTAAAACCAGAGTTAATGTAAACAACAGCCATGCGCCTTGGGCAGATGATCTGAATTCTGAATTTTGAAGATTTGGCTGCATGCAGGGCTGTGGGCTGTAATTTTCTTCTCATTAGGAATTTCCAGACAGTAAAATAACTTCCATGACAGTGTCTACCAACCTTTTAAAGACATTGCTGTCTAAAATTTACTGTGCAGCAAGTTTGAAAAGCTATACAATCAGGTCTCCTGCTTAATTGTCTTTCAAACAGTATAGTAGCTTCTGCAACAAAAATTCTGAGCCATAAATTTCCAACACAGTGTCTTTTTTTTTTACGTTCATACAATATTAACATTAAATAAATAAAATTAACACTATGCATTTCTGCTTGTTGCTGATGCAATTTCAAGGAAACCTTGCGTATTTTATTTGACTTGTGTTCTCCCAAGCACAACTTTTTAACAACTCATTTCTGAAGTAATAATGCCTGTTCTTTCAGCAATCACAGAGTAACAGGACAGTTTAGGTTGGCAGGGATTTTCACATGCCATCACAGTACAATGTGAATCAGATGTCATGGCACAGGCTCCTGTCCAGTCAAGGTCTAACACCTCCATGGATGGAAAATCCACACTCACTAGACCCTTCCTTCAGTGTTTGACTATTGTCCAGGCTAAAAACAAACAAAACCAAACCATGACCACAAAGACCTTCCTTGTAGCTAAACCAGCTTGTGTCCACTGCTCCTCATCCCACTGTCATGCACCTCCAAGAACAGCCTGGCTCTACACCTTCTACCTGCAGCAGCATGATCTCCCCTTCCTTCACCTTCTCTTAAGGCTGAGCAAACCCACCTCAGTTTCTCCTAGAACATCACCTGCTCCAGCCCTCTAACCAGCATGTGGTCCACCACAGCACTCAGCTGCTCACCATCAAGTCTTCCCAACCTGTTCTAGGTACACAGCTTTCTTTTGCCTCTGCTGGAATTTTTGAGGTTTCTGTCTGCCCATATCTGCATCCCATCAAGATCGCTCTGAGTAGCAGCCCTGTCCAGCCTATGAATCACTCTCCTCAGGCAAGTGAAAACACTGCACTCAACATCAGCTTCTTAGGAAGGTGACTTGCCTCTTTCCTTGGATCTGAGTATCAGTGACTGAAATAACACTAATCCACAAGTAATCAAGACAGAAATGCGGAATAACTTTTAGTCAACTACATATCCAAAGCAGGCTGTAGCAGCACAAGTCACACAGCTGCAGTCAACCAGAAGTAAAATTCTTCCCAGGTATGGATGGTAACATACTTGCTACTTGGCATGAATTTCAGAAAATGCGAACACACCTCAAATGTTAACACTCATGGACTTTTGTTTGTTAACACTTATGAACTTCTGTTAAACTGCCCAGTGTTCTCCACTGAAATCCAGTACAACAATGCACAAGGAGTTCTGCTGGCCCAGGAAAACACAATACAATTCACTGATTTCATTTTAATTCACTCACAACACTTCAGACAACCACTGCCACTGGAAAAAATTATTGATAAGGGTTGAAAGGCCAAAAAGTTTTTCCCTGTAAATAAAATTAATTAGAATATAAGGACACACAACAGCTTTCTCCCTAGGGTGACCTGAAACATTTCCTAGAGTGGTACTGGCCCCAGAATTGCAGTGACACTATTGCTCACTTGGGTGAGGCCTGCAGTTAGTGAGGAACACGCTCCTGTGGCAGGCTACAGCAATCCAGGACTAAATTACATCTTTTTCTTTTTGTCTGTAAAATGGATCAAAATAAAATAACTTTGTTAGGCTGAAATAAGGCACAGCCACCAGGCCCAGCGTGCTCACAAAGTAATATGAAACTGCTCAGTGGTATAAACAGCCACACATGTGGGATCTCCCACAAAATACCCAGAATCAGCAGCCATACATGGCTGTGAATCCCAGTAGATCTGTGCTCTTGTGGATCATCTGGCAACCCAGCTTAGATCCAGGCAAGGCAAGGGCACATGACTGCTATTTGAGAAATCAGAGCAGACAACAGGCATTTTGTCTTGTATTGTATATGTTTAAGCCAGCTGCAGAAGGGCAGAAAATACCTAATGACTAACACGTGAACACCTTTAGCACAAAGCTGAACCGGTGGAGCAAGTCTGCAGTGGGCTGACACCTGCAGCAAGATGCCACAACAGTTCAACCTGCAATCAGAGCCCTAATACTGAATTCTTGGTTTTAACAGAACTATCCTTGGTATTAACACAGACTCTGTCTCACCCCAGAACCACACAATCAATTAGGTTGAAAAAGACCTTTGGGATCATCAGCTCCAACTATCAACATCACCCTGTCAACTAGACCACGGCACTAAGTGCCACAGCCAGCCTTTCCTCAAACACCTCCGGGGACAGTGACTCCACCACCTTACTGGACAGCCTGTTCCAATGTCTAACTAACCTTATGTGAAGAAACTCTTCTTGATGTCCAACCTGAACCTCCCCTGGTGCAGCTTAAGATCAACAGGTTGCAGAGGCCTACCCTGGCTGTACCATGCCCTGGAAAAGTAAACTGAGTGTGAAGAAAGCAGAAGCATAAAAAATTAAGATAGGCTTAAAGTCTTATATAAAAGGCTTCGAGCAGACTAAGCTAGTTCTTTTTCACTAGTTCTGACTTACAGTTCTAAAAGCTTGGGCAATACTAGGCTTAACAATTTGTCACACTGCTAAGAATAAGTAAGTAAACAAGCATATAAACGAGACAATCCAAGCTGCTGTGACAAGTTCTGTCCCGATGAGCGCCCCACAACCCGACCGCAGGGGCACCCCCGGCTGGGCACCCGCAGCCCCTCAGCCGGGCCGGGCCGGGCCGGGAGCGGGACGAGTCCCCGCGCTCTGCTCTGGGCCCGGGCCCGGGCCCGGCCGGGGGAGCGGCGGCCGCCGCGGCCTCGCCGAGGGCCCAGAACCGGCAGCGGCGGGGGGAACCCGGCGCTCGCTCCGCGCTGCGGCTCCCACCGGCCCCGTCCGCAGCGGCCCAGCGCAGGGCTCACCGTGCGCCCGCCAGGCCCCGGCCCGGCCCTTCCCTTCCCTTCGCCGCGCTGGCGCGGGGAGCGAAAGCGAAAGCGGAGCCGCCCCGCTGCCCGCTGAGTCTCTCCCTCCGCCCCCTCCCTGCCGCTCCCGGCCCCTCGGTCCCTCACCATCGGGCGGCCGTGTGGCGGGCGCTGAGCGGCGGCCCCGGGCCGCGGGGCGGGAGCGGGCGCTGGGCTCCCCCTCCGCCGCGGGGCGCGGCCCGGCCCCCGCCCGCCACACGCACACCCCCGCCGCCGCCCCCGGCCATCCTCCGCGGGCTGGGCTTCCTGCGGGAGCCACCGGCCGGGGCGGGAAGGAGACCGAGAGGAGGAGGAGGAGGAGGAGGAGGAAGAAGAGAAGGAGGCGGAGAAGTTGTCCTGGCCACAAAGGGGGTACCGGGAGTCTGGAATATATATCGGGAGGGAAATATTTTAAGAGTTTTTCATAGAATAAAAAAGTGTTCTTAGCTAGAAAGGATCCACAAGGGTCATCAAGTCCTGCACAGGACACCCCAAGAGTCACCCCATGTGCCCAGAGCGGTGTCCAGGCTCTGCCTGAGCTCTGTCAGGCTGGTGCTGTGACCACTTCCCTGGGGAGCCTGTTCCAGGGCCCAAACACCCTCTGGGTGAGGAGCCTTTTCCCGATATCCAGCCTAAACCTCTCCTGACACACCTTCGGGCCATTCCACTACTATGTTTTAAGAATAAATGTGTAAGTGTGACCTGTTTGTGGCTGACACACTGATGATGGGATCCTTCCCCGACGCCACATCCCCTGGCTGGCAGAGCACCTGCCCCTGTAGGGTACCTGCACCTGTGGGACAGGTGGAGCAGAACCTCCGAGGGCAGCCTGGTATCACTGCTGATCAATTTGCCACATCTGAACAGAAGTGTGAAACTGTCTGGCTACCTGGTAATATCTGTATAGTAACTATGTTACGTCAATATTAGACCATTTTTAAACTAAACATGAATAAAACAAAGTTAAGAAAGATCTCCAGAGTAACTAATAGGAATGTATGTTGATCCTGATGTTCTAAATAAGATTTATCTTATCTGTTCATCTGTTGTTACATGACTTTTTGGCCAGTTCCAATCTAATTTGGAGGAAGTCATTATGGTCCTGTAAGTTTTGTGGAAATGGATATGTCACTGAGGAAATAAACCTAAATTTGTTTCCTCAGTGAAGAAGTAGTAGGCAAAAAGCTCTTACAAATTCTTGTAGCAACAAACAGCGAGTTACTGTGTATGTATTAGCCATCCACTTTATGTAGACAGAGTTCCAGACTGCTTGACAGGATTTTCAGCTAAAGGACAATAAATTTTAGTTACAATTAAGCCTATTTAAGGGCTGAAGAATCAAAATGAACAGAATCCCATGGCTTCATTAGTTCTGGTGTTCATGGTACAGCCTCTGGAATGACAATGGAATACTAGGGTATGCCAGTGTACTAGGAAAAAAAGCTTATATCAAACATATATTTTAAAAAGGTTAAGGAGGATGACACAGGCTAGCAGTTTCACAGTTTGACCCACATTAGGAGCAGAATTGTGGAAGTGCTGACCTTGGATATGGTCATTTAATGTCAGTAATTAAATGCTGGTCAACATATATTTATGAAAAATATTTGATTAAATGTGTTTGAATTTAACTTTGGTAGATAAAGGTGGTAATGTTGAAGTATTAGCTTCCATCTGATGTGAAGCAGTATGCTCTTCTCATAAATACCATGAGTGCAGATTCTGTGTAGATCACAGAATTACAGAATGGGTCAGGCTGGGAGGAACCACAGTGGTCATTGGGTAATGACATGCTCAAGCAAGGTTATCCTACAGCACATAGCACAGGATTGTGTCCAGACAGCTCTTGAGTATCTCCAGTGAGGGAGACTCCACATCATCTCTGAGCAACCTGTTCCAGTGCTTGGTCACCCACACAGAAAAGAAGTTTTTCTTTGTGTTCAGGTGGCTCTCCCTGTGCACAAGTTTCTTCCTGTTGCCTCTTGTTCTGGTGTTTGGCACCAAGCACAGCTGGGCTCCATCCTCTTAACACCCTCCCTTCAGATACTTGCAGAAATTTATGAGGTCCCCTCACAGTTTTCTCTTTTCAAGGCTGAACAGGCCCAGTTCCCTCAGCCTTTCCTCATAATAAGTGATAATAAAATCATAAGCGATTCAGGTGACAGTTCTTGAGGGGGGGTGATTCTAAGTGAAGATTTGTCATTAGGTTGTCTTGATGTTATTCTTGACCTGGTGCTACTATAAATCACTGAAACAAAAATACCAAATGACTACTTTGCTCTTATAAATAGATATAAGATAAACTCCTTTGAATTGCTTTGTAAGCTCTTCTGCAAAAATACTCCTCTGAAGCCAGTCAAATTGGAGGTCATACATTCAAGATAAGGCCTTAAAGCCACACCTGGAATCTGGGAGAATGACTGGCATGAGACAGTGCTAAAGAGGACCTGGACACAATCAGCTAAACATGAGGTCTCAGAACAAGTCTTTTGATAGTTAATACTCTGAAGAAAACCAGAGGAACATCACATACAACGGGAATGGATATTCCCTCTTTTTATGGAAACCATTTTCAAAATAATGCATTCAGTTTGAGCATTAACATTTCAAAGGGATGTTAAACACTGAAAAGAGTCCACAAGAAAGTTATGAAAGGTGTGGAAGATGTGCATTAACATGAGGTATTTTTAAAATATAATCCAATGCAGGTGAGGAGGTACTTTTGTCAGAAGAGTGGTAGTACTTGCCTAAGTAGTGCTTAGAGATATTTGAGAAGTGTTGGTTTTCAGAAAATTAAAAAACTCTGAAAGCAAAACTAGAATAAAAATGAGACTAGAAACCTGACATATCTTAGTTTGCTATAGGATCAAATTGTCTATGAAACTGTTTTGAAACAATGCAAAATTGTCAGTAAAATATATAGAGATTTTTTTTTAAAGATACACTGTAGTTCAAGCATAAACAGCATACATTGGTCCAGTATGAAGGTGGCACAACCACAAGGTTATACTCAGCCAATCCTTTCCTTACACTTAATGACTCCAGAAAAAAAATGGGAAGTCTACTTGTATTACAGCAGAAGAAGGAACAGGATCATGATATTTCCAAAAGGAAAGATTTTTTTGTGTGTGAGTTCTAACAGGCAACATCTGAAGAACTCCTGGCACATTCCATTGTGAACATGACGTTCATGCCTGACTATCCAGTTCTTCTACCAGGGCTAATGTGGTTTTCCAGACAACCCAGCAGTGACTTCAGGGAAGTCCAAATATCCTCAAGCTAAAAAAAGACAATGCAAAATGCTGTCACTCATATAAAGATCATCAAAGGAACAAGAGTTCCACCTTCAGGTCTGGGAAAATACTACCTCTGATGGCAAAAGATATCTCAGGGAAAAAAAAAAAGTGTAGATGGAGTTGGACTTCCTGAATTACAGACGGACTCAGACTTATTGCAAGTCAGTGATCAAGTCTGAGTGGTCTCTTACAGATATGATGACATGTGTGCATCCCTGTATAGTTATCAAACTGTTGTGTATTACCAGTAAATATGTAGGAGAAAATAAGGGAGAATCCTAGAAAGGCACAGAACTTTGTTGTATGTCTGACTAAGGAAGAGATTGCAGCAGTTTCTTTTTCTTTTTCCACATGAGATCATTCATAGTTTTCAGATACAGGATTCAGAATGTGCAATTAATTTAATATGCTTAGCTCTATTCCCGACAATCTTTCCTTACACACAGACTCCCAGATAACTCATGCTGGGGATATTTCAGTGAGTGTTGCTCAATAGACACAGAACTTCCAAGATGCTCACATTATGTTCCCAAACATGTATCTTTTTCCAGTACAGCATTGCAAAGTTCTGTTGCCCTTTTCAATGCATTATTACTACAGATACACTGATTTCACTGTCAGACGGCTTGAGCTGGCAAGAACCATTCATAAAGTTTCCACTGTGTCATGGAAAACAGCCCTTACTGTGTTACAGTGAACATTGCTCTCTCTCACAGTCTTTCACGAGCTTCTTTGAAATGAGATCCTCTTTTAACATACATTCCTGGGAAAAAATCAAACTCTTTCCATAATTCTTGATTGAGGGGTGTTCTCTGGAATATGTGGCAGTGTTCTATAAAACTGTATTCTTGAGGTAAGCAAAATGCTGGGAGCTAGTTTGGGAGTTTCCTCCTGCTGGCAAAAGTTATGCTATAGTTTTTGACAGTTGCTGATCCAAAGTTCTTTCTGTGTACTTTGTGGCAAAACCATCTCAGATTTGTTTGAGGATCATTTGTATAGTATTTGTATTTGTATAGTATTTGTATAGTATTACAGAAAGGAGGGCTCTCAAATGGGAGTGAAACGGAAGAGGTTTATCATACAGTGACATATTTGCAGCAGCAGTAATACTGCATAGGGTGTAAAAGTAGGAGAGAAAGAAATTAGGGCAAAGCAGATTCTACTTTGGTAAAAGCACTTCCTCAATGACTGCATTGGTTATTTGAGTCTTTTCCAGCATATTCACAGGTCTCACAGAGTCACCTTGGTGCAGGAGTGGTTTATAGTACCTGCCAGTGATCTGCCCCTGTAAGGGTCATAGAGGAAAGCCTATACAGAGAGGGTGGGTGCAGACTGTCTACAACACCTGGTCTGCAGGACGATCTTTCTTCAGACAAGAGCAGGGTGAAACAAGCATCACTAGCTGGTGGGAGCGTGTGTTGCTGGCTCTTAGGGAATGTGCACCTGTGGCACTTTGCCTGGGATGCCTTAGCTATCTGCTGTTGGCATAACCAACAGAGGTAAAGCATTAAAAAATCTGCTGCCTGGGTTGTGGCCATACCTGGGCCATGCCCATGACTAGAATTTCATTAAAATCCATGTTTGGTTTTTTCTTCCCAATGTCTTTTTGTTCCCACTGAAGAGGATTTCTCCCATTCAGAGCTACTGATCAGTTTTCAGCATGTTCTGTAGCAATGGTTTATGAGATAGTGCCAGTTTTCTTTGTTCGGTCCCCTAAGCACTTTTGTTTCTGAAGAAGGTTAAGCTCACTCATCTGAAAAGCTTTCAGTGGGAATGTCTTTTGTGCACATTTGCTTCTTTTTATACCAGCTTGTATTGGCATCACCTTGAGAGGAATGTTACATTTGTCTTTACAAACAAGTTGTAGATCTGTTGGTAGTTAAAGTTAGCACCTAGAGATAAAAGAAACAATGGGAGGGATTACACTGATTGATGAATGGGGAAAGAGATTTGCCTTTACAAACGAACTGTAGGTGTTCTGGTAAATGAAATTGGGCAACAGAAGATGAAAGAAGCAACAGGGGGGGAAACTATGAATTCTACAAGAATTAAAAATTAAAAGGGAGGGTTATACATTAGAGGGGAATGTCAGGTGTCAAGCGTTCCGGGAAGTCTGTGCCTCTCGAGTACCTCAGCCAATGGGGAAAGAGAGAGGGAAATGCGGCCGGGAAATTAGGATAAAAAGGGAGGCTGTGTCCTCCAAAAATTTGGGAGATCCCAGGGGAATGCCCCATGGCCTCTCCTTTTATTCGAATAAAGCAAAAAGGACTCCTCTGTCTCCTTTTTGGACATAAACCTCTGGTGTTTGTGGATTAATTTTCCTTACAACCTTAAGCTAAATCCTGACAAGTCACTCCAATTTAAAAAAAAAGGAATTTCCACACAAGGCAGTTTTACTAACTAAAGGAAGTTGGTCCATTTCCTTGGAGTTTTTATTAGTGCCAATCAAGACAATGGTAACATTTTCATTAAAATCACCATGGTGAGCATTTCATTCTTTGTCAAGGTTCCAGTGCTTCCTGAGTCAAAAGAAAAGACTAACTATATTCAGGGATAAAAAATAGAAAATTGCAAATCAAGTGGACAAATATTCATTCATCTGTCAGTTCATCCATTATATTCACCAGAAGACATTCCTTTTCTAAAACCATTCAGCCATGAATGAAGGATTCAAGATGTCTTCTAATTGCAGAACCAGAGGTATAATAACATCATCTTACATTTATAATCAGTTTTTATTAAAGTCTTTTTAAAAGCCATTTTTAATTTTTCTTGCTTAGTTAGGAATGTGCTTCTGATTCTGCTGTTTCTCTAAAATGTGCAGATCATGAGCAACTGCCTGTTCAACAAAACCTTCAGGGGATTTGAGAAAAAAATTAAAGTTTAAAGTACTTATATTCATTTAGGGTCCTTTTCCACTGACTTGATGTTACATATTTACTTTTAAGATTTTTAGAGTTGTCTTTGCCTTCTCTCTTCCCCTTATGGGATAACCAGAAAAGCATTATTCAGCTCTGCCAAAGAGGTTCCTTGTGCTGAGAGGTGAATAAACAAGGGGGCAGGGACCCTTTCACTACTGCAGATTGCTTAGAGCTCCATCCAATACGGTCTTGAACACTTCCAGGGAGGGGGCTTCAAAACTTCTCTGGACTACCTGTTTGAGTGCTTCACAACCCTCACAGAAAATAATTTCTTCCTAATATGTAATCTAAATCAACCCTCCTACAGTTTAAGGCCATCGAGTTGACATCACATTGATCAGTCAGTACCTGTCAGTACAATGACCTGTTAATCACACTGCTGATTCAAAGGCTTTGTGTGCCATAGAGTCTTGGATTGTCTCCAGCGGTGGCTGCAAGTGCACAGTGAGCTCAGAGTAAGAAACCATGTGTGCTAGTTCCTCCTTCTTATTCTCCCAGCCTTCACCTTTTTTGAAGGAGGGGGCTTCCTGAACCAGAGTTGGTTTGGATTATCAGTAATCTCATTGGATCTCTATTCCAAATGCTCAGCCAATCTCCCCTAGAAAGTAAGGCTGTTTTGGGCAGAAAGGTCCCTTGGCAAAGATTTTCACAGGTCTACTGCTGTCTATATAAAGAAGCTGATTCTTCTGACAGTTCATTGCTGTCCAACTTCCTCTTGCTACTTATTGCTCCAATGACCTCATTTCTGCTTTGCATTGCCTTTTGTTAGTCTCAATCGCTCCTTGTGGTCAATGTACTCAATAACTTTGATCATACTTGTAGTTTTCCTCAGGGTATTTTCTGTTTCTTTTTTGTTTTTTTTTTTTTTTTTTTAATGAGGAGAAGAGACCAGAGCTGCACACAGTATTCATTTTGTGGGCAAATACATATTTGTGCAAGGTTATAGTTGTATTTTCTATTTTGTTGCCTATTACTCTACTAATAATTCCAAGCGTTTGATATGTCTACCTCTTTTTTTTTTTTTTTTTTTAACCATGTCTGAGAAGTTTTACTGCAGTTTTCATTCTAATCTCAAAGTCTTACTTTGAGTGGTAATGGCCAACAAAATGGTTGGCTCCTTACCTTAGGAATAGTCCACAGAGTTGCACTGAAAATGACTGAAAGCAACATAATGAATAAAGCAATTGTACAGAGGAATACTTCTGCTCACAAGAAAGTCATGGTGAGTCAGAAGTGAAGAGAAGGAATGGCTGAGGTATAGTTCAAAATCTATTGCTAAAAAGTATCTGTCATTTTTAATATATGGCAAGTGGTATACAAGTCTAAATGCAACTGAGAAACTATCTTAGCAAGATAAAAATATGTCATGGAATATACTTTCTCAAATGAGAAACTTCTTTGGCCTGGTGCTGCTTTGATTATTTCTGTCTTACACATTTTCCAGAATCATCAAATTCTTTGCTACAAAGGAACCCCTCATGACCTGGATCTTTACAGTGATGCTTGCTGGTATTATCTTGAAAAGTTTAATTTGCTTCTAGCAGAAGTCAGACCCTTTTCTCTGAAAAACAGAAAATGAGAAGGCAGTCACAATCAACTCTTTCACTGTCTCCTGCTTCCTCGTAGGTCATAGATGTATCTAAGCAATGAAGAGGGATGCTGGCATAAGACAAATGGCTTAAATTCACATTTCAAACTTGTTTCTTTCTTCCCTGATAGACAGTTTTAGTGCAGACGTGCTCTTATTGAAAAATAAAAGAAGAAAAGCACTTATTGGAAAAGAATATTGATGATCTAGCATCAAAGATGCAAAGTTGAAGAGTATCAACTCAGTTGTGAAGTCAAGCAGATCTTTTCATTACTTCATAGGTGGTGCCATGTATGCACTAAAACTGTGAAGCTCTCAACTTCTGTAACAGTACAGACTGAAGATATTGCATAAACAGATATGCAAAGAGACTTGATTCCATAATAAGAACCCTTTTTATAAATAATCTTTGAATCTTATTCTATTTTCCTTTAGGAATGCTGTAGGAGTATGAAGTCTTGAAGTTCAGTCTTGTAGAGATGAACCAACTTTAAAGTTTTTCTTCACAGAAAGAAAGCCTCTGAAGCTTATTTTGCTTTAAAATGTATTTGAAAATTTGGTTTTCTTGATAAGTACTTTGGGATACATGTTCAGCTAGCTTGGTGGAGAATTAGTAGTGCAAGTTGCATTAGTGCTAAAGCTACTACTAATTCCCTGCACATCATATTGAATATTTACATCTTTGTTTAGTATTTAGATGAGCCACGATACCTATTGCTTTCTCCCTGCTGCAGTTTTCTGTAATACTAAAAGGGGAAACGTAAACATGTAATAAAGACCATTTTTTTAGTTAAATATGTTCAATTCTGTTTACAAGATAGTATAAGTACAGTTTGAATTAATCCCTAAATTGTGACTCAAATGGCTTCATTTCATATCTCATAAATAGTAGATTGGATTAAAGTTCCGTGGGCACTGTGAATGTAGATTATTTCTTTGTGTGCAAAAGCTGAGTTTCAAGAGAAGCTTAAGAGGGGCATTAGCTTAACACTGGGGTGGTACAGAGAATGAGTTATATTAGCAGTTTTATATCCAGTGGCAAATACTGTCCACAGGATGAATTTCAATCATTTATGAATGGTTGCCTTCAACATCAGCTGCAGACAAGTAAAACACTGGGAAAACAAAAGAACTCTAATTGTTGTGTGACTGTGTTGGCAATACTGCACATTGATTGCACAGTTTGAGGAACATGACTAGATTTTATTTTCAGTCTATCTGATTGCTTCCAGCTGAGGGTCATGTCTGAGCTGGACAGCAGTCCCAAAGTGAACAGGATGGAGGTGATCTACACAAAATAGCTTTTATGAGCCCCAGGCTTAAAAAAAAACCCAAGACAACACTTCTATTGAGCCAAGTGCTAGTTATCTTTCTTTTGCAGGTAGTTTCTTGGGTTCTTAGTTGGTCCTCTCAATTGTAGTTTTTAATGTGACTCTGATTATCTTAGGATTTTATTGTGAGTTTTACTGCTCCACTGCTATACTTATTACTGACTTTTCCAGTCTCTTGCTATGTCTAGAACAGAACTATGGTTCAACAGAAATAGTTGTCATCTTTTTCCCAAGAGATACACCAAAAATTTGGAAGGAGAGAGGATCCAGTACCTCAGGAGATCATCACTGTTACTCTTCTTGATTTCTCATGTGAAAAATAATCAAGTTCTCTTCACTAGTCAGCATCAGGCCTTGGAAGCAAATGGGGAATCTGCCAACACTTTCACTTCTAGTATAGGAAAATTTAGAGGTAAGGCCAGGACAAACTTGATGTGGAGGATGTCTAGGTATGGGGGCTGCAAGAAGCAGGCCAGAAGTGATGCAGTTCCTGGATGAGAGCAGGAACCTGATCTGCATGGCAAAAAGACTACAGTGAAGGGAGGAATGTGTTCATTTATTAAGATTAAATTTGTTTGTCTGGGAAGTCTAGAAGACATGGATGAAGAAAGTAGTTCAAGACCCAAGCTAGAGTAAACATTAAAATTTTGCACTGGTGTGTTTTTAACCTAATGCTATGTAGGTCAAACTTCTGGTTTAGGGCTGTGACTCAGGGCTTTGTCAAATTAGAGTTTGGCTCTCCTAAAGATGATTCTTAGCTCTTCTGTGAATCAGATGAAAGTTTGTCAGGAATTTAGAAGAGCCTTATGATTCTCAGGACTGTTTCAGAACTGATCACTAAAGAAATTTCCTGGGACTACTTGAATCTCAGTCTTAAGGTTCAGGTTTATGGACTCAGAGCAGAACTTGATGTTCAGGTGCAATAACAAGATTCCTGTAGGAGTTCCTGCTTTAGGCTCCAATTACTCGTAGGATTTACATTAACACATACATTTCTGTCATTTCAGGAGTACCTTCAAAATAAATTTCAGGGCAAGCTAGTCTTTCATGAACTCCCTCATTGTAACTCTCTGTCCTCTATGATTTCTTTCCAGGATTGCAAGCATGGAGCATGAAAAGCTGCCTCACCAATTGATGCTCTTCATGCAACACCTCACTCTCTACCAGTGGTGGCTCTTAGGGAAAAGGCTGCATGCAGATACAAGTGGAGGAGCAGTGAAGTGACTTGTGTTTCCTGTGGAAGTCTGTCTTCACAGGTAGTTCTGCAAAGAAAGAACATAAGTGGGATGGTAGTTTGGCTCTGCATCCTTTGGATAAGGAAGGAGTTTTTCAGGGAGCAGTAGGATGAGCTTGCTGATTGGAATGCTGGGATCTGCCATCTTCCAGCCCACACCCTACATGTGTTTCTTGTTATTAATAGCCTTGTTCTTTACATTGCCACCCTCAAAATACTCTGCCACTAGTCTTTTCTCTCTGTCCTTCTTGTTCCTTCTCCAGCTCTGTTACCCTATGGATGACTCAAAAGCTTTTCCTTCTTTTCCACTGTCCCAATGCCCTGGGTCTATATTGCACTACAGCAGTGCTAAAAGCATTCATAACAGTATATAACAATTCATAACAAGGACAGTAGTGTAAGGACAGGAACAGATGTCAAAGATACACTTTCACCACCACTCTTAGCAGAGTGGAGTCTTCATTAGTTTTGTTCTCTTCACTTTAGTTGTTGAAGCAACATCCAAAGACCAGGCAAGCTGCAAGATATAGGAGCATTTCAGAAGAAAATGGTATGAAAAGTTAAAATTTTACTGTCAAATGTTAGATTGATGTAATTATAGAAATGCATTTATTTTATCCATTTGTTTTATTCTTTTGTGGGTTTGTATGTTATAAAACAAACTGGAAACAACAGAAATTCAAACTATATAAAACTGTTTGACTCTTTAACAATATATAATTTCATTAGCATGGGGCATGAAGAATGCAGATGTTATGCTTTAAAACTCATATTTTTCAATTTAAATTTGTCACATAATGGTGACATTTTATCACAGTAAGTGGGAATCTTGCCATTAATTTCAGTCACCAATATTTGACTCATTTAGGAATAAAAAAATATCCTATTTCAGTGCTGACATATTGGAACTCAAGCAAAATATCATGATTATACAGCATAGATGTGTACTTTAGAATTTAGGTTGGGTTGGATTGGGTATTTTTTTGTTTCACACTGCAGGTGGGCTCTGTAGTTCTTGTAGTGTTTCTTCCCTAGATTGATGTCCAGTCTCTCAGCAACCCTTCAATAGATATTTTCTGCTAAGGCAAAGTGTTATTTGTCACTAAGTGCATGTGGATACAAACTGAATCATCAAATCAGGACTTTAAAAAGCAAGAGAAAGAGAGAGAGAAAAAATAAAGGTGATTGCTCTATACAAGACAATTAACACTGGGACCTTTACAAAATGGGGAAATGGTAATTCCTAGAAGATGTGTTGGATATTCATGGATACAAGCAGATTAGCTGCTTTACAGATAGTTACAGATAGTGCCAAATGGAAAGCTTTTGCAGTTTTTCACTGCCTGCTACTTCATTTAATCATTTGCAGCAATGAGGTGTGACAGTAAAGGCACATACAGAAAATCAATGTGATAATGTGTATATATGTATTGCACGACATCCGTGAATACACCAGAGGTTATCCACCATCTATTGCTACACTTCTGTCTTATAAGAGAAAATGGAAGCAGAGTCTAAACAAAAGGAACAGTGGGAATCAATCAATTTCCTGCCAATGTGCAGACATCTCTATTGACAATCTTTAGCAAAATTACAATATGTTGTCCAAGACCTGTGTTTGGCAGAGATGGCTGATGAACCCTCAGGTGTGCTGATTATTTATATCTAAGTCTATTTTTTTCTCTGACATAGGCATTGCTGCCATGGTCTGTGACCCAGCTCCATCTTAGCTACACTGAAGGTTTTGAGAGACTGGGCAGTTGTTGGAAACATTGACTGAAAGGTGAGTGGAAAGAAGGGGAATTTTATCACCTAATACTGAAATTGCCCTGACACTCCTTGTGTGTAGAATTTTTACCGCAGACTTCCGGGCTGCAAACCTAAATAGCACAGCTCAAACGTTCTGCTGAGAGGGAGTTTTGGTGACAAACTGAGTGTGCAAGGTGAGGGAGAACTGTAGAGCCAAAAGATGATCAGCCAGACAAAAGCAAGGGGCTGAGGCCAATGGGAGTACCAAGGGAAAGAAGGACAGATTGAAACCAGATTTCTGGATAAAAATGGTTGTAGTGTAATCCCCATCATCCCAGACTATAAAGTAGCACACTTGGAGCATTTTTTGGGGTCAAAAAATGCTCCAATTTTTTAAAAAAGGAGATTTTTAAAAGAGGCAGATGCTTAGAAAAGAGAGGCCAAGTGAGGGGTGAAGCAGGGATGTGGGTGGCCCAGGTGCAGCAGGACAGGTGAGGGCAGGTGTCCTGAGGTGCAGAACCTCAGGGCTGTGCCACTGAATTCCAGAAGCAGAGTCGGGTTCACCTTCAGCCTTTACTTTGATGAAGGCATTGATAGGGCTTCTGCTTTTCCCTGTTTGTCCTGAAACTTAGAAAGGATTTTCTTCTTTAAAACCTCCACTTTTCCATTGTATTTGGTTGAGCCCACCCAGTGGGGTCTGGGGGACAAATCATAGCATAAGATTTCTTTTCCAAGAAAACCTGGCTAGAGGGGACATGAAATAATATTATAGATGTCCATGGCACAGGTGGCTGAAGTAGAACAATTTGAAGAAAAAAATATGTTCTTGGGCTTAAATAAGATGGATTCCCATGGCAAAAAAGCATATTTTCGTGTAATTGTGGACTATATCATAATGCTTATATGGGAATGGGGAGAAAAAAGTTTCTTCAGGCACAGAAGATTCTTCTTCACTCTTATTTCCTAACTTCTAAATGCTTGACTACAGCTACATAACTTTGTTAACAATTTTTTTCTGAGTGTGTGAAATACATGTATAGAGTACAGCAACTGTTCAAGTGTGAATTTATTTTTAAATAGAATTGACTCCTTGTATTAGTATAGGTGCTATGGAAGTAGAAACATTTCTATATTATCACCATCTATCTTTTGAAAAAGAGATATATATTTTTACCTTGGCAATTCTGGTAGCAAGATGGAGGCAGTTTTACAATAATCTGAATATATTTCAGGTGTGCAGTTCATTTTTGTACCTAATGAATAACTGTGTGCCTGAGTGGGTGGGTAGAAAATAAGAAGCTTTTGGATTAGATACAGAAGGTGAAACGTTACATTTATGCATGTAACATAGATATTTCAGTACATTTGATAAAGTCACTGTTAAATACCATTTTTAATGCATGTGATGGCAATCAGTTTCCTTTGAAAACCGTGATTCCGGGGGTGGGGGGAGAAATGTCTGTACCTTTCCGAGACGAATACAAGTGTTTCATTTAATTAAAGCAGAAATCACATTATTTTGCAGTCAGATTTCTCCTGTGGCCCCTGTGGTGCTGTAGGAAGTGATGGAACAGGAGCTGGCACAGGCTGAAGGGACTGCCAGCAGAGTGGGTGCTCGCTGTCAGGGTGGCACTCGGGCTCTCCTGCACCCACTGGGGACTGGCACCTTTGCTCTGCAGCTGCCCCAAAAGACAGGCTACCAAACACTTTGCTCACACACATTTGGTAATTAACAGTGAAATGATGGCTAGGAGCTCTGAGGCAAATTAAGAAGCATGTTATAAAGAGAGTGCTGAGGAATCAGTCCGACAGTCTGCACCAGGGAGGCTCAAGCACAGAACAGAAGGAGACCTGCAGAGATGTCTGAGGTTGCACACAGGAATCTTCTGCCCCATTCCCATGCAAAAAAGGTTGGACAGTCCAAAAGCACCTGCCAGCCCTGCCAGCTGGGAGGTCTCAGCTCTGTACAGGCAGCTGCTGTCCTTGTTGCCCAGCTAACCAGCAACTATAACTAAGCAGCTAACCAGCTGGAGTTTGGGGAGCCAAGATGCTCTCTAGTTACTCAAAAGTCATCTTTTGGGAAGACTACAGAGTTTTACTTCTTTCAAGAAGCCCCATTCGTGACCTGGTGTGATGAAATTCTCTGTGTGCTTTAGTATTTCCTTGGTAAAACCAGCAAAAATGGCTCATTTATCTGTAAGGGACATTATGTGTTCATATAGAAAAAGCAAGCATCCCTTGGGAATTACCTGTGGTGGCTGCTGTTCCATTATTTTCTGTAGCCCTTCCTTTGGCAACAGAAAGGTTCATTTTTCAGGAACATTTTAGGTTGATATAGATTATCTGGAAGAAAAAGAAACATCACATACAACAATCAGGGTGGCATTGATTAAGTTTTTCTTTTTTCTTTTTTTTTTTTAGCTGTGTGATTTTGATATAAAATATGAAGCATGATTCCAGTAAACCACTTCTGAAAGACCCTTTGGCCTCAGAGATTATTCTCTTTCTGTGTGCTGTGCCTTTTAGAGCAATTTCATCCAGCCTTTATATCAGCTTCCACTGAATGTCTTAGAAATGTTAAAATCATCTAATTCAGCATTATTTGATTGCTGCATATCAATACAGAAAACAGTGCATTGCTACCTTCTCATCCTTTGTGCAAAAAAAAAGCAGCATTATTAATGAGAAAGGAAAAAAGGAAGTATGACAATAAATTCAAGAGGCTGTTCATTTAAGCAGCTTCTAAATGAAACATTTGCACTTTGTGAATAAATCTACATCCTGATGCCTGATACCTGGAGCAAATCTTGACATACCTTGGGTATCTTCATATTTGGGAGATAGGTCCAGTTTTAAGGGTAAATCTGCCACCTTCCACACATTTGGCTCTCAGTACTCTCTTCTCAACACAATTGCATCATAAATTCTGCACTCAGTAGTTCATGTTCCTGGAATGAATGAATACTGGGAAGGAAACACAGCAGAGGGAAAACAGATAGGCTATTTCTTAGCTTCCAGGCCCTGTGTGACCTATTAATTACAAAGCAACATTATGAAAGAATGCTGATATCCACATATAGCCCCCTTACCAAAATAAACTTTCTCCAGAATACACATACACCATTAAAATTCACAAATACTTTCAACATATTGAAATATTAATTTTAAATGCATTGCCCTAGGATAGTATAATAGAGGGTGAAGCATGGGAAAGGGAGAAGAGGTACCAGGGGTAGAAGTGCATGACAGAGATGGATAGCTCTACAGAAAACTTGCTCATTTTCCTGGTGGATTGGAAGATGCTCTCTCCCATGGAATAGATGCCTTTGCCACAGCAAGAGGGCTCAATACATCCATAACCTCTATAAAACAGCTAAATCCCAGCCTCAGAGAGTACCAGCTATTTTTAACCAGAGCTAGATTTAGTATTTTCAAGTCTTCAGATCATTTCCCTTTTATCTCAGACAGGCAGGTCAAGCCATTGTGTGGAAAACATTACTTAAGGTTTAGGGAGGGACTGGTAAACTGTTGTTGGTAGAGGAATGATGCTAAATTGTGAGATGTGCTTGTGACAAGGAGAAAGAAACTCTTTAGAACATCCTTGCTTTCCCTGACTGATAACCAATTACCACCATTTTTAAACCTGGTGGTTAGTTTATTTATGTTTTCAAGGTTGCTTCTGAAAAAAGAAAATAAAATAGAGACAGAAATTTGTGTTTAAAATGATATATCTCCAAAACTGATGGTATTTAGGATGCCCACCACTGAAAAGGTAGTGCTTGAAATAAATTGCAAGTGTGATGCATATCAGGGTAAGCCTCAGAATTTTCCCAGATATTCTGAAATGTCTGGAAAAAGAAATGGGTGCCTGGGGCCCTGCTTAGGCATCTGTTTGCCATATGTTTTCACTAAGGAAATGAAATAAAATGTCAGAAAATCTGCAAGAGGTAAAATGTAGGAGGCACCACACTAAAAATAGCAAGGCTTACATAGAGACTGGACAGCTGGGTCTTCATGGGCTCAAGATGGAGTTCAGCTAATACAGTTTCTACCAAGTGCTTCTGAAGCACAGTGCTGCTGGTCCTCACAGAAGCCATAGCTGATTCATGGATCTCCCCCAGTCCCAGAACAGGGAGGAAGACTGGATTGATTGCCACAATTGGATACAGGATAGACTAGAACAGCAGGTTAAAAAGTTACACGTGTCCGAGGTGCAGGTGTCAGACATGAAGAGAAACTTGTCATGACATGGGGTATAGCTATTGTGATATTACTCTAGGGGAGAGAATGTCAGTGTGTACTAACTAGTACAGACCACTGTCAGTGAAATAAAGCAAAATGTTGAGGGCTTAACTAGATGGGAAACCACTGGAAAGACAAAGGAGTTCAGGGAAAAAATGCTGAAGGGAACCTTATGGGAACAAAAGAAGAGAAAACCTGGAGCAACAAGTGGGAAACAGCACAGAAATCAGAACATAAACATGTACAGTAAGATGCATAACTGTATACAAAAGCTGTACACAAAGTCCATTAAACCAATTAAAAGCTAATATACCTGTGTCCTTCAGAAAACAGGCAATCCATAATATTTTATTGCTATTGTGGCTATCAGTGTTATTCCTCAACTCTAGATTTGGAGCTGGTGAAACTGGAACAGCTCTGTCAAAACTAATAGAGACAGCAGCTTGCACCAGCAGGGAAATCGGGTCTTGTCTGTCTGCACGGAACCTTTGTCAAGGTGGTGTGTGATAACATTGCTCTGCTGTTTCCTAAAAATAGAGTAACTGGCTGTGTCAGTCATGCAGTGTCAGCATGGATGTTACTAGGACTGGATGAAACATTTAGTCTTTTTGTTGTTATTCACAAATCTTTCACTAACTGATCTTCATTCCTCCGGACAGATTCATTTTTCAAGGACCTCACCTGAAAATTCAGAAGGAAAATATTGTCAATGCTTGTGAGTTGTTAACTGTGACTTTTTGCTGCTTGTGATGTATAATTTTTCACTTCAGTTGCATTGCAGTTTTTATGCTCCATGATGGGACACATGAATTATTATGCAAATTTAATCAGTGGAAACTTTAGCAACAACAATATAATTCACTAATAGGTGGATAGGAACCAATTCCTGAGTTACATGCTTTTAGTTCCATATAATGTGGTGTTTAAAATCCATGGATAAACGATTTGAAGTACAGGAATATGACTATACTGTATGAGGACAGTTGTGATTGTCAACCAGAGCAATAGCTGTGAACCAAAATAAAGTTGTAGAAGATAAAACAAAGAAGGTTTGTTTTACAAGACCTGCATTCCATGTAGTCATATTGATTATTGTTAGATGCAAGTGTTCAATTCTGTGTTGTAGGCTTCTAAATGAAACTTCTCATTATGTGTCCAGGTTCAGCATCTGAGAAACACATCTGTATTTTCCTATATTATCTTTCTGCTCTTTTAAAATATTTGGAATGCACTGGAAATTCAGAGGTCTTTGAGGTTTTTCCTGTTTTCCATGTTGTGTTTCCCTCTAAACTGCTTGATTTGTACATCTGTAATTGCAGCTGAGTCTGCATCATATTTTTATTCGTTCTAGATGCCAAGTTTTCTGGACCATCTACAGTGTTTTATTGGGCAGATTTATCCTCCTGCTTCCTTCTGAAATCAGAAGATAAATACTAATGAACACATCTGTCTTTTCTGAGCCTCCGTTCAAAATTGTAATACCTGTTTCTAACAATGGACCAATATTTGGTGCAGAAATTTTTTACTCTGTTTCTTGCATGTTCCTTCTAACTATGTTGCCCATTGATTTTTTCTGATAGCTGTTTTTAGCAGGGTAAATTTTTTTAAATTTGCAGTTTACCACTATTATCCTTTTCCTGCATTCTCTATATTTGTATTGCTAATTTTTTACTAGAACTTCTGCATCATCTATATTTCACAGTTTTTTTTCCTTCCCCAGCATGAATTCTTTTCTACTTGCAAATTTGCATTTTGGCTGGGTTTTTTTTAATACCCGGTAGAATGTTCTTGAACAATTTCCAGTTCCTATTAATGTTTCCCACATTAAATTGATGTTCCTAGCATGTTAAAGCAATAGAATTTCTTAAGCTTGGACAAATTGTCCCTTTCTGTTTCTGAGTGGTATCTCATTCAATGAAGCAGATGAGAGAGGGTTCTGGTTACAGGTAGCCAAACAGGCAGATCTTTACCATCTTAAAGTGTCTGTATTGGCTGCAAAATGCCTGTGAAGGCAATGGCCCAGTGGGATGCAGGAAAAAATAACAATACTTCACTAATATAGGTATGTAGTTTCTAAATAAATAAATATATGTATGTAGTTTATGCATAAATATGTGTATATTGGGGGTGCATGCTCAAAAAGTTTTTAGTGATAATGGCTCACAAAAACAAAAGTCGAAGCTTTTGTTTAGACCAGTGCTTGATGAGTAAGCACACTGTTAGGTTTCAGTGATCCTAAAGTCGTGATCAGCCTGCACAGCCCATTTCTGGCTTGTCCTGGCTACTGTCAGGATGCTTGGCTAGATGGACCTTCCCTTGGAACTATCACAACTCCTTATGTAGTCTTAATCCATGAAATTAAAACTTTCTGCAATTGTGGATCATCTGCAGCTTTCTGACAATATATGGGTTTTGATTTAAACTTCTTTGCTCCCTCTTCCCTCCCTATTGAACTACTGCCTTTTAAATGATCACAAAGTCATAAATCACCCTTGTAATAATTAGTATTGAAAACAAACCCGTATATGAGATTTTCTTTTTTTCTTTCCAACCTAGTCTGATAGTAATAAATACACAGTTAGTGACATCCTTTGCTTTTATGTTATGACATGCAGGTTTCTGTGACTGGTTTGGACTCCAGTGACTTGATGGTGACAGTTCTTCACAATATGGGGGGGGACTACAATTTGAGATTCAAATAAGTAGTCTACTTCCAAGGAGTTCCTATGGTCTAGAAATTTATGGGTTTAAAAAAAATATGGAGCCAATAACTAGACTCTTATTTTAGGGCAGACTGTTAGAAATGCTGTCCATTGCAGCTTCATGTCTCTCTCTAAGTGCAGAAAACACGGTAATTTTGGGAGGATTTACTTTTTAGGCCATCTTAACATGCCTTCTAGCCCTGCAAACCTGATGGGTTTTGCAGTCCTGGCTGAGTCAGATCGAAGCTGACATCTGTGGGCTTCTGTGAGGGATGTGGGAAGAACGTACTAAATATGTCAAGTTAGAGTCTCCCCAAGCAATTTGACGATTGTTAGTCCAAAAGCACCACTTTGGAAAAGTATGCTGACTCATGGCATGAGAGGGGAAGGATTTCTTTTTTAAAGCAATGGGCAGATATGGTAGGATCTCTATTAACTTCTTGACTTTCCCAAAGCTGCCATGCACAGAACCATTCTCTAAATGTCTCTGTCCATAAACGTAGTCTCCACACAGCAATTATAATATTTTTTTTTCTCTGTCTCTTTTCATTTATTGCAAATGCCTTTGAACCTGGAGGTGCCTATGGATGTCTCCAATTATGTAAGTGAAGAGAACTTGGCACAATGGGCCCCTTATTTCAACTGGGAGTTCTGCAGGCTACTCCTGCATATAATAAATAATATATGGCAAATATATTATGTGCAAATAATATATGGCAATAAGATTCCAAAAAGCACCCATGTCTATTCTTGATTCTATTTGATGCTATGGGCTTGCAGTAGATGTAAAAATTCATCCAAAGTATCCTGGCAGCAAATGAGTAAATAAGTGTCTATTAATATCATTGCAGACCTGTAAGGAAAGGACAGGAATCACAGAACCACAAAATGTCTTGAAGTTGGATGGGACCTTTAAAGATCATCCAGTTCCACATCCCTGTAATGGGCAGGAACACCTTCCACTAGACCAGGTTGCTCACATCCTGGCCTTGAACACTTCTAGGGGTGGGAAGTGGTCTTTCTTCTAAGTCTTCTTTCTACACTGAAAGTCTGCAGACAGGTCTCTGTGGAGCCTTCTCTTCTCCAGGCTGAACAACCCCAGCTCTCTCAGCCTCTCTTCGTAGGAGAGGTTCTCCATTCCTTTTATAATTTTCATGACTGTCCTCTAAACCCTCTCCTAGGTCCATGTCCTTCTTACACCAGGGACCCCATAACTGGACAGGAGGAGCACAGACAAGACCCCAACCTGGGAAAACCAGGTTAGTTTTAAGCTGTGTTTTTTGCTGTTTCTTCTCCCATCCACATGATCCCTGCCCCAGCCCAAGGAAGGGAAGGCACTGCAGAGGGAAGAAGTGAGTGTGGTGTGTTGGTGTCCCTACTGCTGGCAATTGTTCTGCAGTGTGCCAGTCACATATGCAATGCTGCAGCCTAAATGATGCAGTAGCCCAGACAGAACCAGGCCTTGAGCTGCAAGAGTAATGTAGTATGGAAAAGTGGAAAATGACAACACCAAATAGTATTTTCCACCATATTTATTAGATTTTGGGGATTTCTCCTGCCCCTGAGAGTCCAGTAGCATGATTCTGAAGCCTTTTAATGTTGCATTAACAACTCCATCTCATGGCAAGAGAGGCGGATATGGAGGCTTGGAGTAAAACAAGCATTTACAAAAAAGTCTCATGTTTCATAAGAGAATTTGAAGATTTAATTGAAGTTCATTACATTTATTTTTATTTGTATATTATCTATATTTATCTATGTCTTTAGTTTCTCGGGTTCAGCCATCCTTGTTAACTTACCTTGAAGAGTCTTTCACTGAATAGGTCCAAAGTGGGTGTAATTCTGCAGCTGATCGTGCGATGCATCCTGGTTCTCTTTCCAAAAGACTGAAGTGTGCCAGCCTGCCCAGTGGATGGAAATACTTTCCACTGTGCTTCCCTCAAGAGATCAGTTTAAAACAGAGCATCGTTGCTTCTGTAGAATTTGAACCCAGAGCCCTCCAGCTTTGGCATTTTATTTTCATGATTTAAATTTGTTCCCCAACTCCTTAATTTCAAAGGGGCAGCAGTCTACCAGAGTTTCCTTTAGCAATCAGACAAAAAGCAGATGTTCATGCTGAATATTGCACAGCTCTGTACAGCAGGCAGGAAACTTCATGTAATAAAATTACTCAGTGTGGAAATTCTTGACTGTGGCCCAGTTCACAAAGCCTGCAAAAAGTCCTGTCATGAGTTTGACCATGCCCTTTGAAATTAAGGGTAGGGAGAACAAAGTTAACATGAAAATAAAGTCCAAAAGGCTGAAGGCTCTGAGTTCAAATTTCTCAAAAGCATTAGGACTAGGTTTTAAAATTGATCTTTGCAGCGAACTGCAGCAGGAGGCATTGTCAAAAACTGGGAAAGCTGGCACAGTCCAGTCTTTTCCTCAAAAAACAGGGAGGCAAACATAAATTTCAGAGGCAACAGAATTTTTTTCCTTTGAAGGCTTTCTTTAGATGTTAAAGTGTCTGGGGGAGCACAGAGCTTCTTCCAATGGTTCACTTTTGACTTGAATGTCCAATTTAATTATTTTTGTTTTGGTTTGTTTTTTTTTTTAACACATCATAATGTTTATTTCAATAAGATCTCCTTATAAAGTATAGTAATTCTCCCCTGGTTTCAACTATAATCTCCTAAAAAGATGCAGTGATTTACCATCAAGACTGACTTTCAATTCTTTCATACCTTATGAGACATTTTTCCAGAATTTAAAGGTTTTTTGCCTCTCCATCACATAGGGAAAGAAGATGGTGATCAGACTCAGAATTTATTCTTCAAATACCCATTTTCCATTAATAATGTATAAAATTCTTTCTGTATTAGAAACAAATGATATGATTTCATCTGTAACAAAGATCATTCAGGTTCTTCCACTATTTTTCTCTTTCTATCTAGAAATTTGTAGTGCCTTGGACTATAAATATATTCTATCCAATTTGATTTATCATATTCCTTTCCAAATTAGATTTTTTTCTCCTTGGTTTTCTTTGGATGTCTTTTTTATTAGGAAGCCAGTTTGGTAATCAGCTGGGACTTGTCCTCGAGTGTGCTGCAGAATGAGAATCTTTTACTTTGAATGGTAGACACTTCTCTTTCTTACCCTGAGCATGCAAAATGAAATAAAACCTCCTTTCTTGCTGGTGATGCCATCACAAATTTACCTTCTTCCTTTATTAACAAAGGAATGCATTTTGCTTTTTGAGAGGCTCAAAAGTTCACTACCAACACAGGGCTTGATAAGACTTTTGAGATAAGATTTTCGGGCTCTAACTCAATTGGATAACCATAATACATGATTAGTCATAGTCATGGAATGGTTTGGGTTGGAAGGGGCCTTAAAGATCATCCAGTACAAAGCCCCCTGCAAAGGGCAGAGACACCTTGCACTAGACCAAATTGCTCAGAGCCCCATCCAACCTGAATTGTTCCAGAGATGAGGCATCCACAGCTTCTCTGGGTAACGTGTTCTAGTCACACAAACTTCAGAATAAGGAATTTCCTCCTAGTGTCTAATATAAATTTATCCTCTATCAGTTTAAAACCATTGTCTCTTGTCCTACCACTACACTCCCTGATAAGGAGTTCCTCCCCAACTTGTCTCTAGGCCTCCCTAAAGTACTGCAAGGCCACAACGAGGTCTCCTGATTCTTTCTTCCATGTGAACAAACCCAGTTCTCTCAGCCAGTTCTGACAGGGAAGTGTTCCATCCCCCAGTCATCTTTCTGGGCCTCTTCTGGATGCACTGGAGCAGGGCCATATCCTTCTTATATTGGGGGCTCTAACCTGAACACAATTATTTCAGATAGGGTCTCACTAGAGGGGAGGGAAGGATCACCTCTCTTAACCTGCTGGCCATTTTTCTTTTGATGCATCCCAGGGTACAATTGTCTTTCTGGGATGTGAGCACACACTGCAGGCTCATATTCAGTTTTTCATCTGTCAGTCTGGCTGGGTCCTTCTCCACAGGGCTGCTCTCAGCTGGTCACCCAGCCTGCATCCATGTTTGGGATTTACCCAAGCACAAGAGTTTGCACTTGGCCCTGTTAAACTTCATGAGGCTCACGTGGGTGCAGCTCTCTATATTATTGCATAATAAATTGTCCATGAATGCCTTTGATATGCTTGAATTAAAGTATTTTATATGATTTTTGGATGTTCATGGAACACAGGCTTCTGTAAACAGAAGGATTATAGTCTACCTTGAGCAAGATTTAGCATCTACTTTTAAAAGTAGCTTGGAAGATACAGCTAATCTTCCATACCTTTCCTTACTACTTTTGGACATGCTGATGTAGGAGCCAGCTGGTTGTACTGAAACTTGGACTAATTTGAAGTGGAAGAAATGGAGCTTAGCACAAATGCAGGTAGGACTGCAGTTGCTTCTTAACTGAGTGTGTGAGAATATAAAAGAAAGGTGGCTGCAAATCAGAGGAGGTATTAACTGAATCCTGAGGTCATGTGGGAAAAACCTGCACACAGAATGAAGAAGTCAGTCGTTAAAGTAAGGTATAATGAGAAATGGATAAAAGAGGGAAAATTATATGGGACTGCACTGAAAACATTCCAAGTTGCCAACCCTAATTAGTGTTTGTGAAATCCCTGACTGTTGCCATGGCAATAAATGTGATACTACAAATGCAGCATTCTGACTTCTTCACAGGATCAAGCAAAGTTGGAAAGGAGCAAATCCCTATGTAAACATCAATATCGTCAATTAATTAGGAAACACAGCAAGATAAATAATAAGAACCCATAAAAGGTAAATTAATTTCTGTTTTCTCCTTGCTAAATTTGAAAGTTTCCCCAGCATCAAGCATTTCTGTAATTCACTTTCATTCTATGGTAATGTTTTATCACAGACCACTGTGGAAGTTGTCATGAAGAGAATTTTTTAATACGTTATTTAGTTAAAGCCAAGTTTAACTTTAAAGACTTTGGTTTATTTGAGCTATTTCAGCTACTTAAAACCATTTATTTCATTAAATGTCACTTAGCAGGTTTATTTCTTTATTTATTGGTTTCTTTGAGATAAAATTGCACCTAAATAAGGCCCAAGTTCTCTGTTCCTTTTAGAAAAACTGATAAACAATGTAAAATGGAGCAGACAATCCTGAGTGCTAGTGAGTGGCACATACAGGACAACTGGGGATCAGTCCAGACAACATGGGTTAATGAAAGGCATGTCCTGCTTGACCAACCTGATCTATGACAAGGTGACTCACTTAGTGGTTTAAAGAAAGGCTGTGGATGTTATCTACCTAAACTTCAGTTTAGCCTTTAACACCATTTCCCACAACATTCTCCTGGAAAAACTGTCTTCCCATGTCCTGGATGGGTGTATTCTTTGCTGGATAAAAGGCTGTCTGTATGGCCAGGCCCAGAGAGTAGCAGTGAGTAATATCCAGCTGATGTCTGGTCACAAGTGATGTTCCCCAGGGCTCACTGTTGGGCCCAGTTCTGTTTAATATTTGTATCAATGATCTAGATGAGGAGAGCAAGTGCACCCTCAGTAAGTTTGTAGACTCTCACCAAGCTGGGTGGGAATATTGATCTACAGGAAGGCTCTGCAGAGGGATCTGGACAGGCTGGATCAATGGGTTGGGGCCAGTTGGGTGAGGTCCAACAAGGCCAAGTGCTGAGTCCTGCCCTTGGGTCACAGCACCCCAGGCAGTGCTGCAGGCTGGGGCAGAGTGACTGGAAAGCTGCTGATGGAAAAGGACCTGGGGGTGCTGACTGACAGTGGCTGAACATGAGCCAGTGTGTGCCCAGGTGGCCAAGGAGGCCAATGGTTTCCTGGCCTGAATGGGGAATAGTGAGGCCAGCAGGACCAGAGGAGGGATTATCTCCCTGTACTTGGCACTGGTGAGGCTGCACCTCAAACCCCAAGTTCACTTTTGGGTTCCTCAGAACAAGAATGACATTGAGATGCTGGAGAGAGTCCAGAGGAGAGCAATGGACCTGGTGAAGGGTCTGGATGGGAAGTGCTTCAAGCAGTGGCTGAGGGAGCTGGGATTGTCTGGGGAGAAAAGGAGGCTCAGGAGTGACCTTGTCACTCTCTACAACTGCCTGAAAGGAGAGTGTAGCCAGGTGGGGGTTGGTCTCTTCTAGGTAACAAGTCATAAGACTAGAAGAAATGGCCTCAGGTTGTGCCAGGGAAGGTATAGACTGGATATTAGGAAAAATTTATTCACTGGAAGCATAATCAAGCACTCAAATGGGCTGTCCAGAGAAGTGATGGACACCATCTCTGGGGTAGATGTGGCATTTGGGAACATGGCTTTTTATGGACTTAGCAGTACTAGGTTGACTGTTGGACTCGATCTTAAAGGTCTTTTACAACCTAAATGTTTCAATGTTTCTGTGAAAATATTAAACAATGTGAAAAAATGCCTTTTTTCCCCATGGTCTTGTCTTTGGCATGACTTCAGAACCTTGTACTACTTGAGTAGTTTCACTATACACACATAAGGATCTTGCCACATACATACCATCATTTACATCTGTGCCATGGTTTAACCCCAGCAGGCAACTCAGCCCCACACAGCCACTTGCTCACTCTCCACTGGTGGGCTCAGAGACAGAATCAGAGGAGTAAAAGGAGAAAACTCTTGGGCTGAGATAAAGACAGGTTAATAGAGAAAGCAAAAGCTGCACATGCAAACAAAGCAAAACAAGGAATTCATTCATCCCTTCCCATGGCATGCAGGTGTTCAGCCACCCCCAGGAGGGCAGGCCTCTCTCATGCTTGGGACTTGGGAAGACAAATGCCACCACTCTGAATGTCCCCACCTGCCTTCTTCTTTCCCCAGTTTTTACTGCTGACCATGACGTGCACAGAAAATCCCTTGGGTCACTTGAAGACAACGTCTTAGCTGTGTCCCCTCCCAACGCCTTGTGTACCCCCAGCTTTTATCACTGGCAGGGTGGGGAGCAGAAAGAGCCTTGGCTCTGTGTGAGCACTGCTCAGCAGTAACTAAAACATCCCTTTGTTACCAACACGGTAACAAGCACAGATCCAAAACACAGCCCCATACCAGCTGCTGTGATGAAAATTAACTCCATCCCAACCAAAACCAGCATAAGTTGCTTCTCTATAAAGAAAATACTTGGTTTTGTGGGGTTAGGTCAGAATCTTTATCTCATTTGACTTTCACAACCATATAACAATTTCAAGTATTTAAACTGCTTCTGTAATCAAATGCAGTCAGAACATTCCATATTATAAATATAAAGATGACTAATGTCAAAAAAGAAAACAGAATAAAATTTGCTATAAGTGTTTCCATTTGGCAAACAAGTTTCTTTTACTTTTATTTGACAAATCACTGCATTGGTAATACTCAAAAAAGCAGGTCTGGAATACAATTCTCAAATATGTCCTCTGCTCCTAAGAATTTGATTAACTGGCACTCCATTTATTCAATTACTACATCAATGGCTTGGCATTTTTAAAAGTTAATCCTTTTTGTCCATTAGTAATTATTATTTAATCCATATCTTGCAATATTCCTAATGGTTGGTTTCATTAATTTAATAAAGGACAGATAAGTATTTATTTTCTAAATACTATCTAGTTTGGTTGACAAAACATGTGATTGACCACAATTTTAAATAGTCTCATGGATGACTTCATAAGCAGGGTAAGAAAGGTCAGTTTGAATACCTGGGTTATTTTGAATTTGTCAATGCTTTTATCATGTTTTTATAATTCCATACAGTGGCAGCATAATGGAAAGAAAACGAAAACCAAGTAAGAGCATTCACTGGACACTAGCTCAGCAAACAGAAGGTTTTATTCCCAACTCTATGACTGAGATGCTGTATGCCCTTGGGTTGGCATTCTCCTTTTCTTTTGATTTTGTCTGTTTGGACTGGAGCTTCTCCTGGGTGGGTACTGGAGGTGCTAATTAGAGTAGGTAGCAAAATGGGGTCCTGATCTCTGTTGTGGCCTCTAGGTGTTGCTATAATACAAATAATTAATCAAAAGCCATATTTCAGTGTCCACAGAGGGTGTTGCCAATTTTTCCAAGAACCATGCTTAATTTTATACAGTTAAACCCCTCTCTCCCTTCTCTCTACAGCATAACTGAAATTTTAGCTTTCTTTATTGGGCAAATGAACCTGAATGTGAAAAGTAAAAATAGGAAAGCTGTAGAGATTTGACTCACCTCTAGTCAAAGTTCCTCATTTTTGGGTGCCTTTGTGATAGTCTCTTGTCCAAGGGTGGTTGCTACTAGAGGAACCTGCTATTATATTCCTGACTCAGCCCAACCTTCCACTGCCAAAATCAACCATTGGGTATCACATGCCTTATCAAGGCCTCTGCTGCTGCTGTGGTTTAGGGGTATAAGCACACAAGGCACACATAAAGACACAAGTGCAGGTTAGATCAGGACATAGACCTGTTCTCATGTCTAAGGACACAAGGCCCTAAAATAATTACTTGTAAGTTTAATAAGGATACACTTTGTCTTGTAGGGTGAAACTTCAGACCCTGGTGTGGCTTGATCTCAAGATCTGCATATTTTGCTCAACATGGGGCTAATATGCAAAACTCATTATAATTAACAATCTTAAGATTCATAGTTTAAATTTTTAAAAAACAGCATGGAAAAAAAAGCAGCCCAACAAGATAAACAGAAAATAATCTGGAAGATTATTTTGTTCTGTCACATTTCCAACAAGGGGCTGCCAGTGTTGCAGCCCAGCCCAGCACATCATTTGATGTAACCCCCAGCCAAGCAGCTCCTGCAGAACAGCCCTCACGGAGGTGTGCCAGAGCCATCAGTGCTCAGGCCATGCCCGGAATACTGGCAGATGCCTCTCAAAACTGCACTTGTTGGAAATGCATTTGTAGCCAAACAGTTTTGTCTGGCAGAGGATAAGCAATCCCTCCTGCAAAGCAGTGGCACAGTAAGAAAAGGAGCTGGATGCACATTCGAAGAAAATGATGCAGGTGCCTGCTGGAGCAATGCCTTAGCAGGATTTACTGAGGCAAAGGGTCTGAATACGGGATGGGAGCTCTGTCCTCGTTCTGGCTACACATAGGTGCTGTGAGCCCTGTAGCCATCCACTCCCTTCTCTGTGGCCTCATCAGCTCTGCATTAACTACAATCCCTTTTTGTCGTGGAGGAGAAATAGTGAGGGGTGAATAGTCTCTCTGCTCTGGTCTACATGTGGTTCAACCTCTGGGACAACCATGGTTCAGCTCTCAATATCTAATTGAGATTGCATAACCAGATACTGCAGGCATGTATTTATATAAAAGCTATTTTAATCAAAAGACTAGCCATTAAATTGCCAGTGTTCTTAAGCATGCTTCACCAATTTTTCCACTTTTAAGACTCAAGTAGACAATTTTTTTAATGTTTTATAAATGATAAAAAATTCACATCAGATTTTAACAGAATTAAGCATACTTATTCAACACACATGGGGCCTCTGAAAAAAATGTTATTCAATTTAATAATTTTAATTTACATTGTATATGTACATGAGCATTTCTTTCAACCCACAGGTTAACACCACAAAAAAAAAAAAAAAAAAAGAAATAAAAAAGAAAAAAAGTACTGTGGTTACTGAGTGAAGAAACTCTTGAGACACTGTTGTCTGAAATAAAAGCAAGGCACTCTCCCTTAACACCTGATATATTCCTGAATTCTGCCTAGACAAAGGCATGTTCACACTGAGAGAGCTCTAAGAATAGTAGTAGATTTATTCTGCATTAACTCTTTCTTTTACCACTGTGACAGGTCACCGGCTGTACTCTAGGATGAATCAGTGTATTGAAGTTGACATGAAGGACAATTCCACAGATGATGGGATTTGGGAGAGTATCACAGCTAAGACTATCTATGGAAGACTGGAGGACACAGACTACGTGAAATCTCACACGGGGCTCTCAACCTGCTTCCTCCCACTCACATTCCACTTAATAAATAAACCTTGCTCAACAAAAAAGCAATTTTACTGTACTATGCTGATTTGCTTGAAAATCCTCATTAAGGGCCCGCTCGCAAAAAGCTCCTCCAAGCCCTTGTCTGGCTGGTGCTCAGCACCTGGCAGGATTTGTCCCTAGATAAAAGCAATTTCTCAAGGGACCTTGTGTCTTACACAAGGAGACAAAAGCAAATATTCTTTTTTTGGATTTTATGTCTGTATGTTTTTGTATGCGCACATGTGTGTGAGTGTATATATATATATATATATGTATATATATATATTTAGTATATACAAAAGCAAATTCAGTCAAAATATATTTGTCTTGCTGGTCAGGCTTGTTACAGCAACCTACAAGAAACATTAGCTTCTCTGATATTTAATTATGCTATTATGTTTGCACATAAGCTTAAAAGTCAATACAAAAAGCAATACTTTTCCAAATATTATCTGCAGGTAAACCAGAAATATTAACTATAGTGATTAGAAGTCTGTTTCCCTATTGACACTACTATAAATCTTGATATAAGAATAATTTTTTCATAAAAGCACATCCAAACATAGTAAGTGATAAAATACCAGATTACTTTTTGAAAACCATACAGTGACTCGATATCTGGGTTATCCTTTGCAGCAATTAGGCAATTCATTTGGCATCTGTTTGATTGTATAATTTAATTTCCATATAAACAGCATAGTTTAAAAAAAGACAAAAGCTAGAATGTTTAAAGCTAACAAAAGATACAGTGACATCAGGTTGACATTCAAAAATTTCTTTAGCAAAATGACCAACAAAATTTTGACTTAATACAGTGCATATAAAGTTTTTTAGAACTGAACTTTTTAAATATTATTTGAATTTAGCAAAACATGAGCAAGATTTTAATATCAAAGTGCTAAACAGTACTGCCTTAGAAGTCACTGCAAATAAACTGTAAAATAACTCTGCTTGTGATTTGACAGATATTTTATATACAAATGGTTAATAAAAAGACACGCGCACACACACACGCACACAAATATAGGTATATACATATATATACATACACATTATATATATGTATATAGTTTTCCAACTGGTGTATCTGAGTCAGTGTGAACACCCCATTTAGTTATCATGTGTAACAGGGTTCCCATGAGCTGGCAGTCATTGCAATAAATACAGGCAAAGCCATTACAATATACCATGCATACAAACATTTATACAAATAAAGACACTATGCAACAAATTATCTCATATTAATATGGCATCAACAGTATAAACATACAAAAAGGAGTACGAACACGGAATGTTTAAACGCAGCCCACTATATCCTTCCTAGCACTTACATTCATACTATTTTACAAGACTTGCTTGTTCTTGAAAACCATCTTCTGTCTGTTTACTAACGAGTTGCTTGTGTTAGAAGTCTAGAACTGAACTATCCCTGATACTGACCCTGTATGCTCCAATCACTACTTACTCGGGTTTCCTTAGCTAAGGAACAACTGAGCCACAATTGCTCCCGTGTCTTCCACATACATTTGTCAATAAGTCACGCTACATGGAATCAAGTTTGGAAAACTCTGTCAGGTAAGTTAGTGCATGTAATTTTCTCCCTTGATTTCTTCTGTTTGTTTTCCTAGTAAAATAAATTAGTTATAAACGAGACTTAGTAAGACAGCACTTTAAAAAATTGCACTTGAACATGGGAGCTAACAGCCATTGTCATTTTGCTATATTTGATTTGTATGAAATGTTTAATTGAATGTACTTTGCTAAAAAAGTGAATTTTTGTTTAGATTGTGCTGATGTATGTGCCCTTGATGCAGGAAGTATGCTAAAAGTATCCTCACAAAACACATACTACCCTGGCAAACAACAATTTGCTGTTCTTTCAAACACAGCTTCTACAATTTTACTCCTCATGGACCATGAGGTGTTAAACAACAGATTTAAAACAGTCATGTTAACCTTTTACTGCTGCTGGGATAGCATTGTCCAAAAGTGCCATATTAGCCATTTAAAAAACCCAAATCACACAAAAGAAAACAAAGAACACAACCCCAAACCAGTAAGCCAGTAAGTTTCAGGCCTCAGGTTGTAAGGACAAAGCGCCAGAAAAGACCTCATGTTAGACTCGGAGCGGCTTTTCTGTTAAGTGAGGGCAGAAATGTTAGCTGTAAGTCACGATCCATTTGCCTGCTCTGGTGGGCGTTTGCCTCTCAGGAGGGTGATTTGACTCAGAAGGGTAAGGTGTCCAGAAACAGCCTGTCGATGATGGAAGGGGCCGGCACCAAATCTTCCAGTTTCAGGTAAAAGATGCGCTGCAGTCCCAGTGTGCAGAGAGAACGCAAGTCAGCCAGAACACCCAGTACCTTCGGCTCTGCAGACTCGAGCGGTTGTCCTTTGTTTTGGCAACTGAAAGTTAAGTGATCTTTCAAACTGCTTGTGATCTTGTTGCATAGCTCTTCCACTTTCTTTGGTTCTTTTAATCCATGTCGTTCTGCAAAGCCAAAGGGAAAAACCACATCACCAACCCTATCACAAATGGAGAGAAGGCGTTTTCTTAGGCGTACTCAGGTGCATACTCTGGAACTCAGAGCAGAAAGTGCTCTGAGAGTGTAGATTTCTCAGAACAGCTGGGGTTACATGGTGTCAGTTAACCTTTTTGCCACACAAAATAAGAGAGGGCAAGTGCCCTTTTCTCTTTATCTACTCAAACAGGCAACAAAGATGCTCAGTTATGATTGAAATTCTGGTACAAGGAATCCAAGCATCCCGTGTATCTGACATAATTTTCATGATATGAGACAGAATTAATTGGGTGATTTTCCAGCAAAACTATCACAGGAGGTGTTTTGGAGATTTCCGTGCTTCCCCACCAGTTGTGAATGCTCAATAACTATGGCAACCATTACTTATTCAGTGAATTCAAGTGGCGATCAATATCCTTAGCTAGCTCCATCAGCACCCGGCCTAGAATTCCACCAGGAATTTGCAGACACTCTTATAAGAAACTAAAGGCACCTTACTACCCTTTGTTATTTTGATCAGCTGCTGCTTTTTAGTTTATTCATCTTTAAAAGCTCTAAGATAAAAGAAGCCTGGAAGTTAACTATTTTGCTTTGAGTGAGCAATGCCTGAACAGCTGCTATGTTATCCATCACAAAAACCTCAGCACTCCTAAAAGGAAGGGGAGCTGGGGTTTGTTCCCCTTCAAATATCTTTTTAAAATACTACAATGATGTTAAATGCAGTCACAGTTCTTTAAGCATAAGTAGAATGAATCAGATTTGTGATTCATTAAGAGCAGGCTTTTTACAGGGGAAAGAATTCTGTGTTGTTTGCTATCACGGCTTAGTGGATAACAGAACAAAAGAAAATTCAACACAAAAATCTCAAATTTGTGATGTATTAATTTGCCTCTGACTTTGAAATACACAGGCAATAAGAAATGGCTTCACTGCAAAGTCATAATAATTTACATGTGAAATAGAATTGTGCTAGATACAGCCATCAAAGAAAATGCAGGTTATATTAAGTCAATTACATATATAAAACAATGAAAGCAGTGGATAAGGAGAAATTGTAGCAGTTCTTGTGTTTGATGCTTTTGCAGTCATCTCTTTCCCTGGGCCTCTCTCCCATCCCTGGCAGCCAGCAGCCACATTGTGCCCATTGTCCCCAAGTCTTGTTCCTCCCTGCCAGGAGGAGCAAGCAATAGACATGTCCTCTGCCAGTCCCCTAATGAACAGTGAAAAGAGTACAGTTCTCTTTACTTCCAGAAGCAGTATTGCCTGCACAGTGGTGCCTTGCCCAGCCTGTGTATATGAACTCCTTGCTCACACCTGTTTTGGCTTAGGTACTCTTTACCAATAAACCAGACGGGATTCAATGAGGGCAGTCAGAAATGCAAAGGTCTGTTTTTTCACTGATATTCACCCATTTTACACTTTTTTTTTTTTTTTTTTTTTTCCCCAACTGTATTTATTTAGGCAGAGTTAGCTCCTGAATAATACTGGTTTGGGATCAGAATCAGAGATATGCAGACATGGTCATCTCTGTCCAGAAGCTCCTGTGCTCTGTCATTTAAGTACCATCAATCTGTGCTGTTGTTTCAGAGCAACATTTATCCAAGCAGTGACATCTGCTTCAGACATCGTTTTCACCTTGCAGGAATTAAAAACCCTAGGTATTCTAAGTGCCTTGTTTACATTAAAACATGAGAAGTCAATGAATATTTAAAGCCTTTCCAGTAAATGGTGTATAGTGTAATTATGTAAGCTTTAACTATACAGGTCACTGAGAGTAAATACTTAGGCAGATTTTGCCATTAAAAATCTTGGCAGATAAATATTTTATACAGGTTGAAAAAGCTGTAGGGCTTTTTTATTTTTTTTTACCACTAGCCTACTGAGAGAATCTGCAGGACATTAAATTAATCTTGCAATCTTTGAAGAGTTCTCATCTTTTAATCTCTTTTGTTTCCTAGCTGTGTAAGTGAAGATATTTTTATAGATGTAGGGAGCTGGAATATAGAATGGATCCAAAACCTGACTACAAATTAGCTGAGCACATTTTCAAACTACTGCCTCAGTAGGTGAGTACCTTGCTGCAGAATATGGAAAATTATCTCTGGCTCTGGAACATGTAGCAACTTGGTTAGCATTTCCAGCCAGAACTAAACAGCTTGTCTCCCACTGACAAGTTCAGCAGGTTTCATGAAAAAATCATGTCTTTTGTGAATAGCCATGAAATGTACCGAGGCAGAATACTATGTGTACGAAGATTATCATATTAGTAGCTTACTTTACATAACAAAACAGTGGGAATTCAGAATTAAGAGATACTCTGTCCTTAAACTCTGGTGCTACAGTATTAAAACAGTCCTTGATAAACCAAATTGTCCTCCCCCGAGTGAAGTGCCATACAACGGCCTTCTCTACTTGCAAATCTCCACAAGGGTTAACTCCTCGTGCCTGGAATTGCCTCTAGGGGTTTCAGTCTTAAATTCCTAAGGCATCCATAGAAAGTCAAAGCCATCTATGTGGAAGCCCTTCTGCTAGGGAAGGACACCGCATGCACCAGCACTGCCCACTGCAGTCTCTGGTGTTAGAACATAACTGCTTTCTGAAGAACACACTCATCTAAGAATAGGCTCCTCTTCTTGGTAGACTAGGACTTGGTAGGTTAGACCTGGTAAGCGTCTAGGGCCTGATTTGCTCCAAGATTTAGATTTAACAGGGTTCAAATAACAGGACATATATTTTCTTGCCTTTTTCACACAACCAGTTCTGTTTGCATAAAGACCCACAGTCCTTCTTATACAACCTAGAGGGAGAAGAATGAGGCCCCTGGAGTAAGGATGTGCAGTGGAACTGAAGCTGAGTGCCTCTAATCATCACTGCCTTCCACAGGATGTTCTTATCCACATGGGAATTATAAGAGCAAGATTTATCCCAAGAAGTACAGCTGGTCAAAACAGATTTTCACTAACTGATTGAGGACATGTGTAAATATTACTGTAGTCAGACTTTCTTATATTGACAAAGGCACGAGTAAAGTGAATATAGTATTTCTCAACCTGTAACAAACCAAGATTAGGTTTTAGGATATCACTGATTTTTGAGGAAAAAATGGTGATATACAGCAAAGATGCTGTCAAAATGACCACTAAATGCCGCTAAAGCTCTGCAAACGTAGCTCATCCTGGTAAAATGAACACAGCAAGATTTTACACCTTTTTCCTTTTCCTGGGAAGCTGGATATGGTTTTGTGCTATCACTACACTGATCAGCAAAAACTCAACAGGAAGAAAGCAAAGAAATCCATCACCAGCTGTGCTAGTCCCTCTTTCCCTAACCTCTGACCCAAGGTAGATCCTGCCAGGGTCAGGCAAACCAAGCACTACCTTTACAGAAAATGCCTCTCAGAGAGCATAAGTACCTCAAAGATCCTGGGCTCTGCACTCTGTGTCACAGGGTGTCACTTTCTGTCTCAATTAATTCTGAGGTGTCCACAAACGCAACAGATGAACACTGCAGACTTAAAATAGCCTCTTGATTGTCTTGGTTTCAGTGTAGTTATGTGATTTTCTCTTCCCCCTTTACATTCCTCTTCCCCTTCAATAACTCAAATAAGCACAAGGCTCAGTTGCCTACAGCTTTCTCATGCACACACTGTTACACAGGAACATTGCAATTTGGCAGATCCAAGAGTCTCCTTTCCTGTTGCAGTCTGGCCCATATTTATCCTGTCTAACTCTCAGACACTTCACAAAGATCCCCAACCTTGGTGCACAGATCTCTCAAACTCCTCCTAACATCAGTGTAAGGATGGGCATTTTTAGATTATTACAATTTTAGGTGGATGAATCATCTTCTGGAGGTGCCCTGTATTCTGCATCAGCTGTACAAGGTACCTAAAGTCAGGTAAGATGAGTGGCCACACAGAACACCATAGTTTGCTCCCTCTTTTAAGAAAACCACAATATAACACGGAGAGTGCTGGTTGCTGTAGAAGCAAAGAGTTCTTGCCTCAACAAAGAGGTGGGAGTGAAAAAGGAGGAGTGAGTACTTCACTTTGACGCTGACAGTATTTCCCTCAGCTAAGTGGATGGGGGAAGGCAGACAATGCAATCTGGAGGGGGTTTTTTTTATAACCAACTCTCCTACACTCCTCCAGTCTGCCACCTGCTTGTGTGTAGACCCAGCACATGAAGCACCCACTCCAAAGGATATCCTGGCAAGAGGACTGAAGGATATCTGCTGCTGAAGAGTAGGTAAGTTTCAATTCCACTGGGAGGCTGGACAAACTCATGTGCAGAAGGAACTGCAGCAGTCATACTCTTTTTAGCCAGACTGGTCTCATTACTGTTTCTTGGTATGACTGATGGTGCTAAAAATTGTGTTTGTAAACTGGAACGGAAAGCCCAACAGCAGGAAGACAAACACAAACTCCTAATTAATTGAAACCTCACAATGTTCTCCAGTGGTCTGGTGCCAGTCTAACAAAGTGTTAGAAGTGTGAATAAGCCCAATATATACAGTGGCTCTGGGCTGGTCTGTAACACACTTAAAATAAAACATATGCTGAAAGAGCTTGGCTGAATGAGGGCTAGCATGCTCTGTACTCAGCAGCATCCCACTGAGAGTGTCAAGTGGGCAAAATAATAATGGTTTGATGTGGATAGAGAAAGGAAGGGGCAGAGAGGAAAACCTAATCAATGAGGAGAATGAGAGAGAGAGAAAACACTAGCAGTTCTCAGAGCAGGCAGAAATTTGAGGCTAAATTAGAATGTGCCCTTGAGATGATCTGCACTGGACTCAGTCTTTCTGTTTTCACACTGTTAAAAAAAACCTAACAAATGGTCATTTGGGAAGTTTAGGATGCATTTTCAAGCACAGGCTGAGTTAGTACCTAGTCTACTCTGCAAAGCTTCATCTTCAACAGTACCAAGTCCATCATGGAGTGACTGCGCAGGAACACTTGTAATCCATGAATACATTAAACTCATAGAAATTGTCCATGTGGAATTAACAATAGAACTTGACCCAAGATGACCAGCATTTCCTTTCCATGTTGGCGCTCTTCTTTAGCTCATTAGATGCTACATATCAACAGAATAAGTGGTCCAAAGGAGAAGAACAAGACAGACCTAATTTTTTAATTTTCTTAGGCATGTGAGGTGAATGTCATGCATTGTTTCCTACCTACTTTCTTCTGGGTGATGCTTAGAGCAACACTCATATGCTATGGAGGAAGTTGTGTCCAGCCTTTCTAAACCAACTAAAGGAAGTAAAAAAAGAGAAGAGAGACAGAGAGAGGAAGATCCTAAAGGAGCACCTTACAGTAAAAAATGTGTTTCGGCACAACAAGAGCTCTAAGTTAACTGTTTGCAAGCCTCCAGAGTAAACCAGATACCACTTTTTTCATTCTGGGTGCTCTTTTAGGTTGATACCTTATCTCAGAGGACCAGAAAATTCATCAGCAACCTGACATAATGCTTTTCCTTATAGGGAACATACCACAGATAAATAGATGGACTTTCTAATGAAATATATAATGCAAGATATGGTACATGCTTTTAGGAAAAGTAAGTAATGTAGTGAACTACATTGAAAAGAACAAATGACCCTACATGCCTATAGCCATGCATCCTATGCTGTCATCTGAAGCTGTGGTTGGCATAGGACATGGAGCTTTGCAGCTCCAAACAACTCTGCAGGGTTAATGGAAGGTCACTGGAACTACTGGAGCTGTTACTGGGGAGACAATCTGACATCTCAAAATGAAGGAATAGCCTTCACTGTATTCACTGAGAGTAAATATTTAGGGAGATTTTGCCATTAAAAATCTTGGCGGATAAATATGTCTTAGGACACTGGGACCAGTGGAATGTCTTTTAGACTCCAACACTGAATTTTACATTTATTCCCTCTTCCTTCACTGGGAGACACATGTTAGTTTTCCCTGTCACTCTTGAAGAACACAGAATACGAGAAAGAGAGTAGTGACTCCTCTTACTCTTCTCTCTTAGCAAAACTGCCAAAGCTTTGTAGTATACAAGAGGGTTTGCTTTCTAAGGACACATCTTTGTTTGGGCTAAGGACAGCACTAGTGAAATCAAGAAGAATGAATAGGTCATTATTCCCAGAAGAAATTCCATCTGGAAAGACAATTCTTGAATTCGGTGCCAATACTGTACAGCACCTAAGATGCTGTACAGTATTAAAAAAGGCTGCGACTACTACAGATCACAGGGCTGCTGTCTTTTCCTTTTTTTTGGTTAAGGCACCAAGTCATAAGTAATTTGCGTGATAATCAAGAAAATTTTGCTCAAGGCAGCATTCTGGTTTTGCAGTGTTGTTACTAAAGGCAAACAATTAGATTCACAAAAGAAAGCTTTCCCACTCCTTCTTATTTTGAAACCTAATGACATGGATATCCACCTGGAACATGGGAGAACCACGGTCAGATTCCCTTCCTGCTGAAATCAGACCAGAGATAGGGCCTTGGGTGTCCCTCAGACTACCATCAGATACAACAGACATTCTGTGGCCCATGAAACACATCAAGTTGTCTTAAGACAAAAGACAGTGGTAGTTAATAGCTAGATATCCTATGTTCCTGGGAAAGGTTGCTCTTCCTTGGTCTGACTCACAGAAAGGGCTTGAAGAGTTTGCTGACTACCCATTGCTTCCAGCAATCCGTTACAGGAAAAAAGGGTGCCTTCCCTGGAGATAAAGAATGGCACCTAAACCACCCATCTAAATCTAAGCCAAGCCTCAAAACAATGTTTAAAAATTTCAGACCTCTTCAGGTTTTATCTTTTCAAATTTTCTCTTTGTTATTTTTTCTCTTCTGGTGTGACTAGCTGAAAAGCCAACACATGTCTTGTCATACTCAAACTGCAGGGAGGAGAAAAGAAGCCATTTCTTATGGGATGCCACATCAGACCCAAATCTCAAGGCTTTCCTGAAGAAAATTTCAATACAGTAGCTAGAATCACCTGATTTCCTCTTACATGCTTTATTTTTAATATTGTTCATCATTATACAATGCTATCCATTTTCAGGTGACCAAGTTTCTGGCTGAGGCCCTGAGTTAGCTAACTGCCCTTGGACATCTGAAACCTGTGAATATAAGTCACTAGAGCTTTGGGCTAATTTAGATCACATGAAAATACATGCTGTCCTTAGACCAAATCAGCAGAGATATACCAGCCTCACAAAATAAAAGAATAAGCAGAAAACAACATTAATTTTAAACATCATCACACAGAAAGGAAAATCATGAGAAGCTTGACAAACAAAGAAAATCTTAAAGCTTCTATGTACAGAAATTGTCTCCTTTTAACAATTGCTTCTATTTGTTTCGAAACTTTGGGAAGACCAGCACAATATAGCAAACTCCTGGAAGTGTTGTGATCAAGAAAAGGAAGAGAGGTGGGATGTACCAAATTAAAACCTATTTCTAATTATCCTAGGGTGAACTGAACCAGACACTGAACAACTTTGACCCCTTATGTAAGGGTAAGCAAGCAGTGCTTAACTGAACAAATTACCATGTTAAAACAGAACATGGGTTTGTAAGAGGAGTAAGTTTCCCTCCTATACATTTGTTTTTTACTACATTCACTTAGTTTATTGGGAATCCTGTTCATCAACTTGCACATTCTCAGTTTCCAGGAGGATAATCAAGAACACAGTACCTATGGCTACCTAAAAACCACATCTCATATATAGTAAATAATCTAAATCACTCATATATGAGCATATATGCCTGTATGTATATATATAGAGGGGCAGCACCTATCCTTGATTTAGAGATATCTGAATGCATATACATACATAAATGCATTATGTATGTAAAAAAGTATGCAGACACATACACATATATGAACATATATATATAGGTGTTTATAGTACATATATATAAGTAGGTGTGAACATATGCCAGTGGATGAGAAAAAAATAAATTGGGAATGTTCTTTCTGACTTTAACATACCACTTATTTTGGGAATTTTTTTTTTTATACAGGGATTTTTTTTATACAGAGTAAAGCAGCTTCAATTAGTTATTCTGGTCTTAAATGTTTTATCAAAGGAAACAGAACCTGGATCTTAAAGTACCCTTTCCAACTGCAGAAGAAATCAACAGAAATAAATAAAAAACTTGAAAATGCTTAAGAAACAAAGAACTGCATATATACACTAACCCTTCACCAAAATGCAGGAAGGCAGTGTACAGTGCAAACTCTGAAACCAAAATCTTTGCTCCACAAATGTCAGCAGGAATTGGCCAATTTTATTTTTCGTATCTGTCACCGAGTATTTTATCTCAGGGTTGCCCTGACACCATCACATCCTGGGTAAAATGAAGACTACAGGTGGTGTTGTTGAGGCCACTGCCTGCAAAGTAGTGGATGCCTGAAATGCAGAAGGAAATCAAGGGAGCTTATAAGCATCCCTGGGAAGATTCAGCTCAGGGCACACTGAAGCCCTGCCTCACACTGATGACACAATTACACTGTTAAACTGCCAGTTTTTCTGATATGAGTGTGAAGCTCTTTGTGGAGATGACTTCTGCTCCAAATTCTGCTGTGTGGCTGTCAGACACCCTTTCTCCCAACTCCTGCTGCCATCAGCCATGACTCTTCTATTGCAAGATGCCCAAGGCTTTATTGCTTCAGGAATGCAAAAATTACACTTTAAAAGGTTCTATTCCCCTATTTTGTATTTACTGGACAGATTTGGCAAATTCTGACATTAGTTTCCTGCTGTAATGTAAATGTAAATTTTGCCCCGGCAGGCAGAAAGGGTCATATGGTCACATGCACACCTAAAAGCTTTTGTACAACTGCGGAATGTGACTTTTTTCTCATTATTCTCTGATTTTCTTCCCTCAGAAAAGCAGTACATGGAATACCTAGGCTAGCCTGGCTACCAAAAGCAGCCTGCCTGCCCTCATGGAGCACACTTTCTAGTCTAGCTACCTTGCTGAGAGATGAGCTACACTAGCTGTATGGCTTCTAGGTCTCAAGCTGCCTTGATATTACTATGCCTACACAGAAGACCTAGCTCTGGTAATTTCATTAAGATTTTCTGGAACTTCAGCAAGTATCTTGAATATTTTTGTAGGAGCTACACAATTTGATTGGAAACAGTTTGCTTTTTAGAGGCTGCTCTAAGAAAACAATGAAGCTGCAAAGAAATAGTTAGATTACTTATTAAGAGGGGTGTCTGATAGCCTAATATTATTCCACAATTTCAATATGGTCATGCCAGTGCTTAAAAATCATTATCACTTCACCCTGAATATAGCTAAATTAACTGAAACTGCTTGAATCCAATAAAGCAAAGCACTAGAGTCTAAAGCTCTCTGTCAACAAAGGAGCACTTACCTGTAATCATAGTTAGAGCTGATAGACTTGCTAAGGCTGGGATATCAAGGTTAAGGCTCTTTAAGTTTAAGGAAAAGTCTTTAATAGAGTCGAGCCACTCCCCAAATCCACGAAGGCACTGAAGTCTATGAAGCACGAGTCCATTGCAGAATACAAACTTATCCTCAGCAGTATCAGACCTCAAATAAAAACAATTGAAAAAATTATAAATGCATCTTCTACTTTGCAGAAAAATGCATAACCAGTATTGAAGCGTCTGTCATTTAAAATCCAAGGCATATTATCCTGAGACATATGTGGGCATTCACGTTTGACAATATGTTTCTCCCTTGGGGCCAAAGTACAACAAACAAGCTTCTGTGATTGCTTACTTGGTAGAGTTATAAGCCTGAGGTTAGCTGTAGCATGTGGTGTAGACTGTCTAATTAGTTAAGATTTTGGTCCTGCCCAAAGGCATAAACAGAGAAGACATTTTGCATTAAATACTGTATGTTTGAACCAAAAGAATACTAAGTGAGTGCATTTTGACATACAAAACTAATAAAAAAGATAGGTTCTGCACTTTCAGCATTTACTTAGTATCATCTGCATTTTTCAGATTGTAAAAATTGGCAAGGAAAAAACCAATGGAGAGCACATGCAGTAATGTAGGACAATACACATAACTGCATAAACTATTTTAAATGAAAACCTTTGTGCAAAAGAGCCAAGCTCTCCTCTTCTTTCCTCTCTTTTACCAATATTTTTGTTTAAAGAAACACATGCAAAGGTAATTTTCAACCTAAATAAACAAGGGCATAATTAAAATCACCAGTCTGCAATTTTGCCTGTGCCTGAAAGTGGATTTGGTAAAGTGTCTTAACTAGTGCTAGACTGACAAACAGCATCTCACTCTATTAAATGACTTGGTATTAAGAAGAAAACCAACCTGAACAAGATTTTAAATCTTCTTCATCCCTTTCAAAAACAGATGACAAAGGGAAAAGAAAAAACTTTCATACTTGAAGTGTGTTTCTATATTTCATACTTATGAGTACAAAGCAGACTTGCTCAAATAGTACCTGAGGATCAATTTTGATTACTATGTAGGAAGATGGGACAGATCAAATAATAGAAGCACATTAGTGACACCTATGATCTCTTTTTAAATCACCTTCTTGATTCTTCCTGCTGTGTAAAACAAATTAAACACCATATCCTTTGTATGCAGACATTGTTGATTTTTTTTTTTTTTTACGAACGACAATGTTCAAAGATAGTGCCATATTTATTCCTTAAAAATATTCATGTGGATGACTTTTCACATCATCTTAAGAGGAAATGAAATAAATAGTTACCTGATGGAGAGTCTTAGTACAAACAGCTCCAAAAAAGCTGATTCTATGAGTAACGTCTGATCTTCTTTTGGGAGGTCAGTAAATCCTGGGATTTTTTCTGCCCAGCCTCTAGTTATGTCAATGGAGGCAGTCAGGAGATTATAGAATTGTTGTACATGTTCTGCATCTGTGCCTGCAGCAGCCTGATCAGTGGAACAGTACTAAAAAGAAAGCCACAGAAAACAAGGTTATATGCATTTAAGGGCATTCTGTGAAACATACAGCATTATTTGCCCGACAACATTTCCTTCTGTGGCAAAGCTGGTATTATTTATAAAGACATAAAAAAATAGGTCTACATCTACCTACTTATTTGGTTACCTACAGGCATTTTGCTATTCAGATAGATATTACAAAAATATTTCCATTTGTATAGAAATAATTTCAGATTTATAACTAAAATATAATATCACATTTTACAAGTACCTACATGCTATTATTAAACAGAAATAGAAACCTGGTGGCTAGGATAATTTGCATCACACTAGAAGAGGAACATTATTTGGCTTACTACAATGAAACACTTTTCCCATTGATGAATTTGTCTCAGTATGTCAGAAATGCAGATTTCTTCCAAAACCTCACAAAGTGCATTTTATCTGACAGTGATAGAGACACATAAGATAAATCACGTTTTATCTGACACATGCAGCATTGCTTCATTTGAATACAGGATTGGTTCAAAGTAAACCAGCTGCCCCATATCACCTCTTATCCTTCAAATTGAAGCATTTGAGGTTCAGCAGAACCTATTATCCTGCTTATGTGGCCATAACTCTTCCAGGCAACCATTTGACAGTCTCAGCTTGCTCAGCTTCCCTGTGACCCTCTGACAGCTCCCTCCCCACTATCTCCTACTTCATCACCAGCAGATCCCTGTCACTCCTTTGACACTGCTCTCTCTCTCTTGGCAGAAAATACAACAGGAGCTTTTGAGGCTTAGTCCAATTCTGTGCTTGGAAAGTGCTGCTGGTTTTCTGAGCAGGTACTAAATAATGTGGCATTTATTGTAGTAACATCCTCATCATCAGACACCTGCTGGGTTATTTCTGGGAGAGACTTCATAGCCACTCTCTCTTAAGGGTTCAGCCAAAGAAAGGCTGAGGTAGTCTCCACAGCTAAAAGAAGCCTGCATACCATTGGAAACAACTGCCCACATGCACTTAGGCTTGAGCCCATCAGCCTGAAGGCCACTTTAGCAACTCTCCAAGCCAGAGTGGAAGCAGAAAAAACTCTCTCCCCATCAATAACAGTGTCTGGCAGCCTGGGAGGACCATCTTACAACCATGGCCTGCAGATATCACCCAAGTTGCTAACTGCAATCCAGAAGTCACCTCTGTGCAGGACAGAGAGATGAGGCAGCAACCAGAACTTCTCAGGTAGCTGTCCTGTACTCTGCCTCTCCTAGCTGGAGCTGGTTGCTGTTGGCAGGTAAGGGATGAAGGACACCATGTCAGAGTTGCTGACTGACGGGGGAACCACAGCAATCCTAGAGATCTCTGTCTGTATCGGGGTCCTGGTACTAGCTCTTAGTGACTCTGTTCTGCTTACCCAACCTAACTGCCTGAGTTTCTCACAGTAAGTTCCAGCTCACATGCCTAATCAGCTGATGAAACATGTGCAGTCCCTTCTTATAAAGTTCATATGAAGACAGATTTTGCCTCAGCTGCTCCAAAGGATCCTGTGACACTGAGGCAGGTAGAGGCCACAATACAGAGAAGATGGGGAGCAGCAGTAGAAAAACCTGTATGCTGTATCATTTATGTGTTCAGATTCCCATGTGAATGGAGCAATTGAGGTCATTAATGGGCAGAAAAAGACAATTTACTTTTTCAGAGACTGTGCATGTTCTGGACCCTCTAGAAGTCAAGCTGCAGAGCAAGCCACAACAAGTGTGCATTTTGGCTCTGGGAGATGTGCTCTGCTACACAGGGGCTGACCTATGACTCTTACTACACAGGGAAACTAAACAGACTGATGGAAACTCCTGCCTCACAACAGGTATTGCTAAGCCAAGGCATATTCTTGATCCTTTGAGCAGTAAAGAAGGAAAAGGAAAATAAAAAAGATACTAACCATTCTGAATGGGTTCATTCTAAATACAACTCATCACAGCTCAGCATAATTATGCCAGGTGTTAATTTGTTCCCAATATTTATAAAATATTCCTTTGGAAAAAGTAAGGCCAAGTGTTAACATTTTCTAATGAAGCTGAATGCTGCATTATGTTGTGTAACTGTGAATGCTACACTGTGGTTTATCCCACACTGGGCACTAAATCATATTAAATGCATCTAAAAAATTATAACCTGTATTTTTTATTATAGCCAATCCCATGAGAGCAATTTCAGAAGAAAGGTAAAAGATTATATGGAATTGTGTAATTTTTAGCTGCTGCAATACATCACTGCTTGCTATAAAGTATTAGCACTTACAGAGTTGTTAAAGTAAAATATTATTTACTTGTAACAGACTTAGGAGGATACAAGTGACCATAAACAATACGTATGTTTCTGTTTCATGCACCACAGTTGTGGGTTTTTTCCATGATTATTTAATGGAGAAGAAGTGATATTTGACCTAACTTGTGACCAAGACAGCTGGCAATCCTGCCCTTGGTCAGGAGGCCACAGGACGGGAGGGCTCCCTCCGATCTGTATTTCTAAACCTGCCCCTGCAAACTGGAGGCAAACCAGGAGAAAGACAAAAGACAGAGCTCTGCCCCCTCCCTTCCTTGGAGCTCCTTTGGCAATTAAATGAAATATGACTGTTACTTAAGGAGGGGGTTGCATGTGCAGCAAGCCACATTAACTTGTATGTTATATCTGAAGAGATTTGGAAAGCCTGAGGTTGGGAAGCCCGACAGCACAACTTAGCTCTGCCCTTTGCCTGCTTTCATCAGTCCTTCATCGACGGCTACAGCTGCAAAAGCCTAACAATAACTTCTTTGCACAGACAAGAGCCTACACTCATTTTTCCAAAAGCCACGGTATGTTCTTATTTTGTGGCCCAGGAAGGGGGTGATTATTGCCTAAATACTGCACTCCCCCTCTGAAAAGACAACATTTCGATTTATGTTGGTGCCTGCTCTGCATCAGTAAGAATGATAAGATAGAGGGTCAGTTTCTCATGTCACTCCCTTAAAAGTGTAAACTCAGGGAATTGTACCAGTAAACAGGTGTGAGACCAGACTACGGCCCTTGGCAATTGCCTTTTGAAACCAAGTACCTAAATATACCACCGCTGTGGACTGGTAAGTTAAAACCAGTGCTGAGATGAAAAGCAGCCATATTCTGAACAGAACTGTTTCCAATGTTTTGGTGTAAAAAGTTTTAGCTTATGTAATTTATTTTTGGTTTGTTTATTTTTTTCTGGGTTGCTCTGTGTGTGTGTGTATGTTTACAGGGTTTTCTGGATGGAAGGGATACACATTTCTCTCAGAAACTTTTATCAGTATTTTCAAGACGGTCAAGATATTATAGCTTGTAAACATGAAGACCATGCTAAACATTAAGGTCATATCTGCAGAAGTGTCAGGGCTGACTCCAAAGCCAGGTTTCCAGATCTGCCCATTTGTGGTGCTCAGCAGGATCACAGCCTAGCTGAACGTGCCAAATGTGTAAGTTAGTTTTTACAGGTAAAATATTCATAGGAATATTTTAGCATTGCAATGTGTTTATGGCATGTTTCATTAAATTCATTGAATTAATTAAATTCAGTTAATCCTGCTCTTTACATAGCATTTGTTTCTGACCTCCCCTAACTTTTCAAAATAAGGGTCTATGAAAAACCTAAGAATCTACTAATTTCTTGTAGAATGTTTTTGTCATTTCAGTACTGCTGGGCATAACAGACTATTATATATTTTAGTGTAAAGAAAAACTTAGGCATTAATATATTCTAACAGATAATCATACTTAATCTTTTAGCTACCAAGACTAAATCAATTTACTGTCAATCATATGCTCCCAGTAATGTCCAACAGAATTGTTCAGCAATTAAATCTGTGGGTTGTTTTCATTAAAAGACAAATAATTACTGCAGGACAAAGAGAAAAGTCACATGAAAGTACATAATTTTTGTTCAGTTTTCTGTAAATGCAAAATAACTTTATATCAATAAAAAAATACAAACTATGGCCCCTGGACTTCTGTAATTCTGTGGTACCCAGCAGATTTCTAGCAAAGAGCACAGCTTGTCACACACCTTGGTATTTGCAGAATGATCTTTGAGACATTCTGGGTAAGTTAAGGTTATGTAGATATGGCTAATGCATTCTCCCCATAGTAGGTTGTCAGAAACTGAACAGCTAGATTCTTGGTAACAGCTTGAAAAATTATGTTATTTAATACTTACAGATTAGTTTGAAGAAAATATGTTACAGCATGCTTTAAATTGCTAAATTATATATATAAGTAAAGTCTAAAATAGCATAATGTAATTTTTATATAATTGTATTAAATATGCTTTAGGATTAAATATTACTTAGCAACAAGTGATAAATGGCCAATGGAGTTTTTGTTTGAGTACAGCTGCTATTTTTTACAATTTCAAATTTAATCATGTTTCTTTATGGGGGAAGAATTTGATCTTGTTTTACAATAGATGTAGTTTTTTTCTTATCCTATATCAACCTGCCTAAAAATTGTATTTAACAAGCCATTTCAATGCTGTATTTTAATAATTACAGAACATTTTTTTTCAGCTTTCAGAATATTCCATGAATATTTAAATTGAGACTATGATACATTAAAGAACAAGGTTACAAAATATATAATCTTTGGTAAAGCTTTGCTGATTTTTCAGAATTTTAATTTTAAAAGTCTTGTTTTAAAAATGTGAGTTTTACTGAAGGAATATTTATGCTAAATTTTATGCAAACCCAACCCTGTTCTCATTTAAATAATGACAAAATTCCTGTTGATTTCAACAAGAATGGTCCTATCCATCCAGTGTCACACTCTGCAACCCTTCTATCCGAATATTAGGGAAGTGCTATTAAATTTTAGCCTTCAGAAAATGGAAGTTAAGATATCAGTCACACTAGTACTGCCTGTGGTTGATCAATGACATCATAATTGATCATGTTTTGGCACAGTCTTTTTGCAAGAATGCTCTATTTATCCATGCATTTTTGCTTTCACTCAGCCACTGAATATACTGCAGATTATTAGATTGTTTTGTGATTGAGATCCTCACACTGAACAGTTACTAACACTAATATCTACCGCATTTCCTTTCCTCTCATCGTCCACCTATCACAAAAAGACAACGGCTGGCTGGACTGATTCCTACCCTCATCCAAATTTCACACTTAATTTCATTTTGGCAAACCAGCCGGTAAGGAGAAATGCAGCTCGCAAATCATTTCTGTGCGGAAAGCAAACAGGGAAAGAAAAGTGAGACCTACTCTTGAATAGTCCAGCTCCCTGGGCGTGGAGTCGGTTAAAGCTCGAACGAGGGCATTCATCATGCTGATGGGAGGAGAGGGCGGGGAGGGCTGAGAGGGTTCTTGCTGTAAGGGGCTCTTTGGTTTGGAAGGCAGCCGACCTCTTCTCCCTTTCAGGCTGTCGGTACGGACAACTGGGTGAAAAAAATCCCAAGGGAATCAGTTGTGAAGGTACCAGCAAATGATGGATCAGAATGAACATCCTGCTTTCCTTACAGTGGCCAGACCAGCAAAAATAAGAGCATTCTCCAGTTTCAGCACATGCTTTTGATGCCTTTGATTGCAAAGGAACACAAATGGCACCAGAACTGTGTCAGACCTATGATCGTAAGCAGCAATGCAGCTGCTCAGTGAGAGCCCAACTGTGTTCCTTGTGTCCATGCTTTGTTTGCAGCATGTCAGTGTGCCTGTGTATGTGTGCCCGTGACACTCTGCTGAAAAAAAGCTGAATTCTTTAAAACATAGATTTTAGTGTTTCTACTACCAGCGTCCCTTTGAAATGGCAGAGGCATTCATTCAAAGTAATTTTAGCTTTCTTGAAGCATTTGAAAAAATACGGTCACATTACATAGGTTCTATTATCCATGTCAAGTATCTGCAATGGGACTTCTCACACAGTATTACTCGCATGCTTAAATATTTGCAGAATTGGGACTAATGAGTTGATCCTGTTTCCATTTAAATTAATTGCAAGTTTACAATCAGCTTATGGGAATGAAACAAGATCCTATGTCAAAACGCACACAATCCACTGCAGCCCCCAGTGAGATAACATGGGGAAGCCAGCAGCATTATCGAGCAATGTTCAAAGTTAATAAAGGAGACATTTTGGCCACTGTCAAATTATCCTCTTGTGACCTTGCTGTTCTTGAACTCTGGGGTCTATAGTCTAAATATGATAATAGGGGTGAAAAGCACAAAATCAATACATTATTACATAAATGCACATATTTTGGGGTAAGTTATTAATCTCATCACTGTCAAATTTATTGCAGAGACATCCATGTTCACACACACACACACACACACACACACACACACACACACACACATGCACAGAGATTCATTACTCATAATTTAGTTTTCTGGATCATAAATAGCCAGAGTCCTTACCTTCTTTAACCATGCCGACACTGAGACACTTCTGGAACCGGCAGTATTGGCATCTGTTGCGACGTCTCTTGTCCACTGGGCAGTTTTTATTTGCCAGACAAACATATTTTGCATTTTTCTGAACTGTTCTCTGCAAAAATGCAACACAAAAATAGTAAACTGATCGTTTCTTGAGCAACTTAGAACCTGACAAAATGTGTTTTAATTACAACATGAAAAGTGACAGTGCAATTCATATAATTAGATAAAATTAATTTCCTAACACACTAGCCTGCAGGAAAAACAATTTTATTAGTGCTAGCTGCTGACAATGAAAATCATCTAGGATTGTTCTGAAGCAAGTCTCTGGAGACAGGCAACTTTGAATGATAAAATCATATCTGAAATTACCAGGTCATCACATCTACCTTTGGGGATTAGATTATCTCCGCTTTTAATATCCCTTTGGGAACAATTTTCTACTTGGTTCATTCCCTTGATTATTGCTGACCTTATTAAAATAAAATCAAAATGATCTGCAATGTACTTCTCTTGCTATCACTATTGTTAGTCAAATACAACAATAACTGGTTTGGTTAGCCATTAAAATCATCAGGGAGAAAAATAAAAAAATACCAGAAACCCCTACAAAATATGTTTGGCTAAATACTCTGGGAAAGTTAACCTGACCTGAGGAAAAAAGACAGAATGATGACATAGTTATGTAAATTTAATTAACTATAAAGTCATGTTGAAAAAAATAAAACAAAATTAAAATTTGTAGAAACCTGGTAAGCTTTGGAAAAATGCAACAAATATTAATACAAAAAGGTATCATGCTGCCATACTTAAAATCAAAGATACATCAATAAATAACATCCAAAAAATTACTAGAAAACACACCAGGAACAAATTTATCAACTCAACATTCAATATTAAATCTTAACCTGCACTTTAATTAATGGATAAATTTTATTCCATAATTTGCATTCGCTATCAAATAACAACCTCAATGTACTAAATATAAGAGATACAGTAAATATTGTTCATTGTGATTTGGAGCTGAAAACAGTTTGATTTTGCAGAATAAGGTACTGTTACAACTCAAGGACATGATATTGATTTCCAGAGGGGCAGGTTTGGGATAATAAGAGCTGCTATTTTCCTGTTATTTGTGTTCCCCTTTCTAGTTATATTTAAATAAAAAAATTAGTTTTATAGGAGACATACATGTTACTATGTGGCCAAAGGATTATTATTAAGTAATACTGACAGCTCCACCTACAATAAAAAAATGTTGTAAGCCCTCCCCCAAATATTTTGGGACTGTTTTTGTTCCCATTGTATCTTTTATCAGAACAGTGGCATAACTGCTATCTTAGCAAGAAGAAATATACAAAATCAACCCCAAACATTTCAAATCTTAACCTTGCTGCCCAGAACCATTCTACCAATAGTCAATCACAAGCTCTTCACTTAAACAAGCTATTTCTGAAATTAATAATTAATAATTCTGGAACCTGAACTCAGTCTGCTGGAAGGAAATTACAAAGCCCCCAAACCTAAGATTAAAAGAGCATATTAAACTCTTGAAAATATAAGCACAAAGTTTCCACTGAGAAACTGCTGTGTGTAAGTTATTTATGTTGTTATTCAGCTGCAAAGCTGCCTTCATTGCAGAGCAGGCAGCAGGACCCTGAGCAGTGCTTAGTCACTCTCTGCAGGCAGCTTTCCCCTGGTGAGGACTCCCCTGGCTCCTGAGCTGAAGGGTAATGACAAGGCAGCAACCAAAAGCAACTACAAGTGCTTGGGTTTGTCCCACCAGTTTCCTCTGGTGCTGACCACCCTGCATTCCCCCTCACGCCAACCGGACAACAAACGGCACCGCTGCCGCCACCTAAAATACTAAACGGACTTTTCGATCTCAGGGTTTCTTTTCTCATCTAAAAACAAAGTATAATTGGAATTGGTGACTGAGAAAAACCCAAGCTGAATACACTCCAGATGAGTTTCTCTACAGAATAAGTACAGTTTATAGCTTAAACTGGGGTGACCTATGTTTCACTGCAACAGAGATATGGTTCCCCAGGTCACCACCATGGCCTTTTCTCAGCAGAGACTGGCTGATCCTTTTATCTTACAAAAGGCTTTCCTTCTTCAAAAACTTTGGGTGCCCCTTCCACCTTGCTGGGGGGTTTTAACACACCCTGAAGCCCCGGGTCAGGACCAGGAGCGCGTGAGGACAGGCGGGTGGGAAGAGAGGAGCAGGGAGGGGAGCACAGCGCGGAGCTCTCACCTTGAAAAAGCCCTTGCAGCCCTCGCATGTCCGCACGCCGTAGTGCTGGCAGGCGGCATTGTCTCCACAGACGGCGCAGGTGCCTTCCCCGGACGAGGAGCTCCTGCTGGGCGGGGACGGCAGGCCGCTGCTGCCGCTGCCGCTGCTCTCGCCCACCAGGCCGGAGGTGGCTGCGTTGAGGCCGAGCGGTGAGAAGGCTAAGGTGGCTGGTCTCTTGGCCAGGTGGAGCCCGTAGGAATGGCCCTCCATGGGAGCCTGGCTGGCGGCGGGCCTGTCGGAGCCCAGCGGCAGGCTCAGCGAGGCCGGGTCATAGCACATGTGGGCGGCCGCGGACGGCGTGTGCGGAGGCGAGTGCTTGAAGTGGAAGAGAGGGAAGCGTGGAGGCACGGTCTTCATGGGGGCGGCGTCCATCAGGTGGCCGGGAGGCAGGCAGGTCTGCGTGGGCTGCAGCGGCGGCTCGTCCCACAGGCCCTGGTGAGCGGGGAAGCCGGGTGTGGTGGGCGTGGAGGGTGGAGATTGCTTGAAGTACATGGAAGTGCTGGGCATGCCCTCGTCCGTAGATGGGGGCAGCGAGGGCTGGTATGGGGACAGCCGGGTGTCTTCCATCTTTATGAGGGGCCTCTGGCCAGAGGAGGCAGTTTGCATTTGGTAGAGGCAGGAAGGCTTGAGCTCATAGCTGCCGGAGTAACCCTCCATAAAGGTGCTGAAGCTGGGAAGGGAGGTGGTGGCAGTGGCGGTGATTTCGGTACTGCTCAGGTCCATGGTCAGCTTGGCATAGTCAGGGTTCATGATGTCTGAGCTGTACTCCGAGCCATAGGCGTAGGTCTGCGATGCATAATTCGAACCGGGCGGTGAAGGACTATACTGCGCTTGCACACAGGGCATATCTGCAAGGGCAAAGGGCACGTCAACAGCAGGCCCAGCGCACCAGGCCGCGGCCCAGGGCCTCACAAACTGCTTCCCTAGAAGCTTTCCCAGAGCCCAGATACGCACCCAGCTCCCATTCGGACATTTAAATTAGCCTCTAGCCTTTTCCTTTCGACAAGAAATATACATCAGGGACCAACTAAGCATTACTTACTATGGAGCCTGCTCTTGTCTAGTCAAGGCAGAAACTCGCATTTATACCAGTGTCAGTGAGAGAAGAATCCATCTCAAGCTACCCTACATCTGCTGCTTAATATACATAGGTGTCGATGAGAATTAGATAAGCAGAATAAGAACAGTTTATGACTCTAAATCTATCTCTGTGTGCATGCAATCATGCTGTAAAATTTTCATGAAGGGTAAAAGAGATTATCAAATGCATAATATTAAAAATTATATTTCTTTTAAAAGAAACAGAATCTGCAGTGCATGTCAGAGGAATTACTCAAATCACAAGGTTTGCTACTCAGGACTTGCAAACATCAATTTTGCTTACTCAGCTCTGGACCTTTGAAGAATATTTCTGGTCAGCTAATAATTTAAGGCTGCTGCCTCATTATTAGTTTTAAGGCTTATCTCTGGTAGAATGTTCTCCTTTAAAAAGTGGAGGGTACAACATCCCTTTCAATTTGCAAAAATGTAGGATAAAATGTATGTGGTATTTATGTTTTCATGGGAAAGCAAGGTTGAGGCCAGAAATACAGTTGGTTTTATTCATTAGTCATGAAACTTAATGCAGTTCACTGATAGCTGGGATGGTTGAAGCAACACAGTGCCTGGCTGAAAAGATCTGATTGTTATTTTCTTTTACATTTCCTACTAGTCTGCCATGTAATTTGCTGGTCACAGGAAATAATAGACCCAATTCTGCAATTCACTGAGGTTTCCCTGACTAAACACTGTGAGATTCTAGGCCAATATTTGCAACTTGAACTAAAAGTGTGTGGTGTATTTTGGTTCCACAGCAGAGGAATAAAATGCATCAATTAGTATAAATCTTCTTATAAAAAGAAAAGTAAATATGGATAAAATGTATATCAAAATTAAGTGCAGTTCATCTCTTCTTAATCATGGTAATTTATATTCCAGAAGCACTTGAGAAATAATTCATGTTAAAAAAAAAAACAAACTTGCCTTGAAAATAATGAGGCTTTCCTCATTATTTTAAGAGCTCTTTTCACTTCCAATTTTAAAATAGTCACTCCTGGCATGCAGGAATCCACACAATTTGTGTTAAATCAGCTTTTAATTCTTTCCTGCCCACTTTGCAGATAAACATATTTAAACTAAGAACCAATTTTGAATTATCACGCTGTCACAAACCATTCACATCTTTCTTCGTCTCGAGAAAACACTAAAATCTGAGAAAAAAAAAAAATCAGTGCTGTTTCCTGAAATTAAGACCTTCCTTGCCTTAAATTCAAAAGCTTGAAGAAGAAGGCAGGACAACCTTCCCCCAAGCCTTGCCTCCCAATGTTATTTATGTATTATTCTACTGTTCTCTTTTTTTTTCCCTGTCAATTTCTGTCCATGCCATTCCACGCACACACATTTCCTGGCAAGTCGTATCACTATCATTTGTTAGTTTAAGGACTGGCTTTTAAAACATAGTGATCAGTGCTTAATCAAATAAAAAGGGAAAGAAATTCTTTCCACACACCTCCACTGAGAACTGACGGAGAAACACAACAGAGTGAGTTCACAGCTAATGTCACAAGTGGACATGTTGATACACAGCTCTATGAAGGAAAAGGCTTTTTGGCTAGCTCAGAAAATGAGCAGGAATTCCAGGGAACAAATCATTATGCCTTTTTTTCCTGCATTTCTCTGAGCATAACAGAGTTATGCCACTGAATTCTGTACAAAGTGGAGTAGAAAAACAGAAGTCTAAAATAACTCTGACCGGAGGACTGAAAAAATATCCCTAACCTAAAGGTCTGGTCTCTCCTGGCTCTGTGGGACTCCTCCTACCTCGCCTTTTGCCAGCGCACTTGTCTGTGTCTAACCCCTACTTTTCCACTTAGGGCACCAGTATTAATTCCCCTGCAAAGTAAATAACCTGGGATTTATTTTCTTTATGCAACAATACTAAAACAAGAAAAGTCCCCACAGGAGGTGCATTGAAGAGCAGCCTGTCATCAAAACCCAAATGAATGGGTAAAAGCATCAGAGCAGGGACGTTAGGAGCTATTACCATGGCGTTCTGCTTTCTTTGAGAGAACTTGGGGTAAAGGACGCCCAGCTTAACGCCAGGCAAGCTGTGCTCCTCACAGGGACACTAACACCCCCAACCAGCTTCCCCTTAATTCTGGCACATCTTTGGCGAGTGGCTCGTAACCCCGTGTGCCCAGGCACGGCAGAGCCAAAAGCGCTGCGAAAGGCATGCGCTGCTCAGATCCTTTTGGGATTTAAGCTCCCCGGGACGTCGGGGGCCGATGATGCCAAAGGGATTTGGGAAAGATAGGGGCCGCGCCAGGACCTCCCGCACCCCTTTCCTCCTCCTCCTCCTCCCGCCCTTGTCCCGGAGCGGCAGCTTACCTGGTGGGTATCTTGCGCGCTGAATGGTGGGGCTGGAGGTGCGGACGGAGGCGGCGGCGGGCGGCGGCGGCGGCGGGGTGGGTGCCGGCTGGGACCTCTCTGCGGAGGCGGGCCCGGGGCCTGGCCTGGGCGGGGGGCGCTCTTCCGACCCGGGCTCTGTCCGCCGGCAGAGAGACAAGGCACAGTCAGGGGCGGCGGTGCCCGGCGGGGCACAGGGGAGCCCCCGCCTCCCCCCCGGCGCGGCGCCTCGGGGGGACGTGGAGGGACCGTCCCCCGCCATCGCACGGCGACCCCCCGCCTCGCCCCGCGGGTGGGAAGGGGGAGCCGGCCGGGGAGCGAATTCCTGTCGGCTGCCTGTCCCTCATCACACAAAAGGCAGAGAGCACCGGGTTGGGACAACCGAGCCGCCGGTTTGTTCTCCTGGAGAAGGCAAGAGGAGAACTCCGGGCGGGGTGACTACAGCAAGCGGGACAGCATCCCCGAGCGCCCACTTCCCCGTGAGAACTTTCTCTTTTTGGGATGCAGAGACCGGGGAAAAGCAGGCTGGGAGTTACTATGCAAGGTGCCGGCCAGACTTAAGGGGTGTCCTGCCGGTCCAGCTAAAACTAACCCTGTGCGGTGTCTCCGGGCCCATCATCGCCGGCGCGGGGAAGGGAGCGCAGCCCAGCCGCCTCCCCCCGACCTCCGGGCGCTGCCAGCTGGGCTCCGCGGCAGCGCGGGGGATGCGCGGCCGCGCCGGCCCCTGCCCACGGGAGCCGCTCCCCGGCGACTCTTTCTCCAGCTCCTTGTCTTTCTTTCGCCTTCCCCGAGCCCCTCGCCTTTGAACCCCCGCCAGCTCCCGCGGTGTTAAGCGCCTGTCAGCTCATCCCTTTCTCTCCCGAGGGTTTTGTTCCCTCACGAGCTCCTGCGAGGCGGTTTCCCGCTCGGCGCGGAGCGCCCTAGGGCTCCTCTCTGCCCCCCCGAGCCGCCGGTTACCTAGAGACACTCGCTGCGCTTTTAACCACGCAGCACCCCTCCGGGCTGCCGCCGCCCGAGCCAGGAGCGCAGGGCCGTAAGGGCTGTAAATTAGGAGGAAATAACTACCCTTGTCAAAGCTCTTTTCTTCCTCCGTGCACTCTACATTCAGCCCCGAGTGACACCCCTCCCCACCCTGTAATACGAGGAGGAAACCGTGAAATACTCCATTGTGATTGTGACTTCTTCAGGGGAGTTTCGAAACCTTCATTTACCCGGGAGGGACTGCGGAGGGGGAAGGTCCATTCAATTAAAAAGTTTCGTGCTGGATTTCCACCGCCGGTTAGCTGGCGATTTTTTTTTGGGGGGATGTGGGAGGGATCGCCCCGAGCCGCACGGTCACTCCAGCAAATATCCACGAGATCGCGTGAGATTCACCTCCGAAGAAACCGTCTGGTCTGGTTTAGTCCATTGTTTTTTACCGGGGCTTGACTCCAGCATACAACGGTCTCCACGGAGGAGAGAAAAATAGGGCGAAGAATGTAATCGAGTGAAGCGGCTTGGATAAAAGTTAGCGATTCATTCCCAAACTTTTTTTTTTTTTTCCTGGAGAAAAAAAATCCTATCCCAACACACCAATTCCCCTACATAAAACCGTGTTTTACTCCCTTTCCCTGCGAAATAGCCTCGCACGGATTCCATCGTATACAAAAATTGCAAGTTAAGTAACAACGTTCTTAACCAGCCGCGCTAAGGTGAGAGGCATCTCCGCCCGGGACAGACTATCGCGATAATGCTGCCCCGACAACTGTCCCTGCACACAATATCACAACCCAACGCCCGCGCTTTCTCGCCTCTTTCCAAGACTGAAACTTCTTTCGCAGCTATTAAGGCAAGAAGGCAAAGGCGAGAGGCGCCGCGGGGGCAGGGAGCGGGGCAGCGGCGGCGCAACCCAGCGTCCCCGCACGGTACCGCCCGTGCCGGGGCACCGCGGCCCCTCGTTACCACTTCTGACCTCCGAAGGGAAAAGTGCACATTTCCGAGGAGCAGATGCCGGGCAGACGTGCCGTGCAAACATCCCGTCTCATTTCAATACAATATGTCACATTCCAGCAATTACCTCTTGGGCGAGCTCTTTGGGCTGCCGAGGGGAGCTGCTGCCTCCCAAAGTGAGATGAGCTCAACCTGCCTCGCCGTCCCTATTAGACAGCTGAACTTGTGCAAACAGAACCACCTATTTCCCAAGCGCGGCTAAAGGAAGGAGACAAATTGCTGCCATTCATCACCGGCGCTGTAAACTCCCCGCCGCCGCCGGCAGCATCATTTCCATGACAACAACTAGCAGAAATACCTTAGTACCACCGGCTCCGGCTCCCGCTCCGTTCCTCTCAAGCACAGCCCTCCCGTTTGCGAGGGGCAGCAGTGCCCCGCGCACGGCAGGAGTTGCCGAGAAGGCAGCGAGGCTCGGAAGACGAGCGGCAATTGAGCATCCACGGGGAGGATGGGGGAGGAGGGGGGGAAGGTGAGGGAAAAGTTTCAGTGAGAGCCCGGCACGGCAGCGCGTCGGCTGAGCCGCATCGCTCGCCGCCGGCATCTCCCCAGCATCTCTACCCCGGCGGCGTAACTTTCATGGAGTGGGGACATGCCGCGCTGTCCCTCTCCCTCAGCCGCTCCCGTTCACTCGCATACGTACTCGGTTGCTGTGGAGGTTCCGTCTTTACATCTAGTTTGTAGGTGCCCGCTTCCTTAAAGGCGTGTGTTGGCGCTGTCCAGCGGCAGGATCCGAGACACAAAATCCCTCAGACTCCGGGTAGCTGCAGGTCCAGAGGGTGCGTTATCCCGAGGCATGGAAAAGGGTTGAAAAAGCTTGAGGAGCCAGGAGCCCGTCCCCGGGCGAAGGGAGGGAGTGAGCAGGCAGGCGGGCGAGGGATGCCGAGTGGCCGCCGCCGCCGCGATGTGCCTTTGTGTGTGTGCGGCGGGAGCCGGGCCGGGACCTGTGCCCGCGTCCCGGTGCGAGTGCCCCGGGGTGCGCGTGTGCCTGCGCCGGAGAGAGGGGACGGAGGCGCCTCTCTGCGCTGCTCTCCCGCTCCCTCTCTCTGAACGTCATTTATGTGAGAGGAGCCCTAGCGGCCTCTCCATAGAGCGGCTGGAATGCGAAACGTCAATAGTGACGCCATGGGAGCCTGACGCTACTGACCCCCCCCCCCCCCCGCCCCAGTGTGTGCGCCGCGCTCCCGCCGCACCGCGCCGCGCCGAGCCGTGCCGCGCACAGCCGCGAGTGCGGAGCGGTGCGGAGCTCCGGCAGAGCCGTGCTGAGCCGCCGGCAGCGGGACGGCACGGCCGGCCGGCCGCCTCGGGGCCGCCTGCCCGCCGCAGCCTGGCGAGTCCTTCCCAAGCCTGATCGTAATAGTATTAATAATAATTATTATTATTATTATTATGAAGATAGCCATAATAACAAAATTATTATATCTTTATTGAAGTGGCTCAAATGAAAAGAGCTTTGCTTGGTTACTTAGTGGAACTTTTAGGATGACTTAATAAAGGTTTCTTTCACTTTTCTATTTTTCATTTTTTTTAAACGTATTTTCTTTTTGCCTTTTAAGTTTTTCCCTCTTTTTTTCTCTTTTCCCACTTTTTACATTTTTTTCCTTTTTTTTTTTCATTTTTTTAAATTCTTTTTCTTTTCTTTCGAAACTTTCCAGTGCGCAGGAGCAAGGAGCAGGTTGCGAGAGGTGCCGCTCACACAGCGGGCACTAGTTCGAGCGGCCCTGAGAAGCGTCCGGGATGCCGCCTGCTTGTTACTGCCTGTGTCCGTGTGTCTGCCCGGGGCACCGGGCTGGAGGCGGACGACTCCCCGGCTGTCTCCGCTGGCAGCAGCCGCCCGCCGCCGTGCCCGGTGCCGTGTTTATATCCACCGCCGGCAGCCTGGGTGTTCGCGACTGTCACCGCAGCCGTGACAGCCGGTGCCGCGCTTGTGCTTCGCACAGAGGGACTCCGCCAAACAAGATCTCCCGCCGACGGGAGCCGGGGGGGACGAGGCGCCTGCCGCCCCGAGGAGGAGGGACGAGGGACCGGCGGCAGCAGCGGCACTTTCGCTTTGCCTCTCGCGGCACCATCCCGCCGCCGGCACCGCCGCGGAGTGCGCTCCCCTCCCCGGGAGGCAAAGCCGGGGCAGGCGCACTGCTCGGCGCACGCCGCGGACCGGCGGAGCGGCGGCAACGTCCGACCCCGGGATCCCCTTCCCGAGGCGGTGCGTGTCGTCTTTCCGCGGGCGCCGGGGCGTCCCTCGCTCCCTCCCTCCAGGACCGCGGCTCTGCCAGACCCCGCTCCCCCCGCGGGGGAACCCGCCGGGCTCCCCGCGCGGCCGCGCTTCCCCTCCGGACGCCGCCGGCCCCCGGCGGGGGCCAGCCCGCGCCCCCACGTCACCGCCCTCGTGCCGCCGCCGCGGCCAATCCACGCACAGGACGCGGCGGGCCCCGTTCCGAGGGGCGGGGCGCGGCGGGGCTGACGCACGGCGGCCGCGTCATTGACGCAAGCGGCGTTGCTAAATTTAGCCGCGCCGGGCCCCGCGCGAGGCGCTCGGGATCGCGCGCGAGGGAGAGGGCGGGGCCGGAGCCCATTGAGCGGCGGCGGCGGCGGCGGGCGGGCGCGCGGGGCTATTTTTGGGACACCCCCCCGTCCCGCCCCCCCGGTTGTGATCCGGCCAAACCAAATATAGATGCGGGCGGGTATTTATAGCGCCGGCGAGTCCCATTGTCGTGGGGCCACGCCCCCGCCCGGCTTCCTCTGCGCAGGGGGTGGAGTGCGGGGCAGCGCACGAGGACCCCGGCGCGCACACCCATCCTCCCGGCAGCCCCCCCCGCGGGGGGGAAAGCCGGACGGCGGTGGAGGGGGCAGACCCGGCTCCCTCCAAAATAAAAAAAAAAAGTCTCTTGGTGGCTGTGGCTGGAGTTCCCCTCCGCGTGGCCGGCTCGGTGCGATTCCCTCGGTGCAGTGCGCTGCCTTCCCTCCCCATCGCATCGCATGCCATCCCTGCACGGCCCCCGGCGAACCGCTGTTGACATTCCCGAACGACGACCCCGAGCCCGCTGCGCTGGGGGGTGACGGTGCGGAGGCGGCGGAGGGGATGGAGGCAGGCTCACCCCCCTGCCCCGCCGGAGAGGGACACGCGTGGCAGCGCGGGGTGTTTCCGCGGCGGGGATGCCCCGCTCGGTCGGCCGCGGCGGGGATACCCCCTGCCTGACGCAACGGAGCGGAGCAGGGGCGGCGGCGGGCACAGCGCATAGCGCCGCGGTGACCTCATGGCAGAAGCGGCGCTGGTTGGGAGTCCTCCCCCCGCCCCCCCCCTGCGAACCAGCCCTTCCTCCCCTCCCGCCTGTTGAGTAAGCGCCGGGAGAAGCGAAAATGCCATGACGGGCCGGTGCGCTCATCCCCGGTGCTGACACGGCGCGACAAGGGAGATTCCCTTTGATGCCGCTGCCGGCGTGGGTGGCTGAGGGCAAGGGAGGAGAGACAGAGAGAGGGTGGCACTTTCCGCCCACCCCTCACCCGGGGCACTGGCCCCGATAAAAATACTCCGCTTTCCATGCTGTCATTTCTACTCTGCATCTCGGCCTCTCTGCTGGGAAAGGGACTCCGCCGAGCGACGCCGCCCTCCGGGCCCCTCGCCCCGCTCCGGGCGGGCTGCCCCTGAGAGGGGTATAAAGTTCCAGAGTCATCCCGAAACTCGCAGCTCCGGACTGAAAGTGTGTGCAAGAACAAAACGTCGGTGCCAGGTGGACTGTCCTAGAAACCGTATTGCCCCCCCCCCGCGCCTTTCCTCCCCCGGGTACTCCGTGCAACTTCGCAGCTTCCTCGAGCTGTTCCTGTCTCCCACGACGTGAAAATATCGTCATGCAAGAAAGCTAAAAAAAAACCCCAACCAACAAAACCCACTCCAAACCCAAAACCGGCGGCAAGAGTGTTTTAAAAGCCTTTAAAATAATCTTTGAGGCGCTATTTAAAGAACAGGAAATGGGATGTTTGGAGAAAATGATTAGAAAGTGGCACTGAGTGCGCTATGTGCCTCGGGCAGATGCGGGTGTTGTGCAGGGAGCCGGGCACTTGCTCACCGACTGATCCAAGGCAGCGGTCCCCTCTAGGGAGAGCACGGTCTGCTGTCCTGCAGTTATTTATGACCTGAGGTCACTCACTATACGCTGCGTGCTTCCCATGAGGCGAAAAGGAAGTTCTTCGTGCAAGGAACTCCCAATCCATTAAGCATTAACACCGGGGCGGGGGGCGGGGAGAGATAAGGGGACAGGAAAAACAGTAGGCAAATTGTCTAACTGGTGTGTACACAGCTTGCTTCGCTGGAGGCGGCGGTGCAGGAGTGAGGGCCAGGAGGATGTCATTCCCAGGGCTTACTGGATAACTCGGAATCATAAAACCAGGCACTGCAACAACAGGAGGAAGCCTGCGGCAGTATGAAGGAGGCCTTGGGTGAAAATAAAGCTCCAGGAAGTGGAGAAGGTTGTTGAGGGATGTTTGCTGGGTGCTGCCAGAGTTGGGGAGACTGAAGACTGGGAGCAGACAGTGTGGAGAGGCTGAGGGGGTTCACCTCCAGTGCCCACCCACACGTTTGCACTTATGACCAAATAACTTGACGACAACTCTTTATCAGAATTTGCTTGGCTTCCCCGAGACCAGAGCCAATCTTTAGGCTGCAGATTTCTGGGGCCAAGGCAATGAAATGTCACTGTCTTTAGTGTTAGGATACCCAAACTCCTAAAATCCTGACTGGCTGCCATCTATACAGAGGCACCTAAATTGGTCAGTAATAAAACAATGGGGGAATGGCCTTAAGCTGAAGGAGGGCAGGTTTAGATTAGATATTAGGAAGAAATTCTTTACTATGAGGATGCTAAGGCACTGGAATAGGTTGCCCAGAGATGTTATGAATTCTCCATCCCTGGAGGTGTTGAAGACTAGGCTGGATGGGGCTTTGAGCAGCCTCTCTATTGGAAGGTTCCCTGCCTATGACAGGGGGGTTAGAACTAGATGGTCCTTAGGATCCATTCCAACCTAGGGCATTCTAGGATAGATTCAATACTACCATAGAAAAGGCATCTATCTAGTCTAGCCTCCTATGCAAAGCGTACCTCTTGGAATTTTTTTAAATAAAATTTCCTGCCTTCCTCAAGGATATAGAAAACAACTGTTCATCTGCCTAAATGCCAAATTCTAGGGAAACCCCGAAGAGCAGTTGGCTGGTGCACCTAAAATACACAATAGCTCAATAGTTTCAGTACATGCACAGAAGACAGGACACTCAGATTTACCTAGTTTGTCTGGGGCAAGAAGGCAAGGGTGGGAATGGGGAAACTCAACCTACATTCCCCACCTCCCAGGAGATTGCTGTAATCCCTGCATCATTCTGGGTGGTATCTCAACCACCTGTTTGAAGTGGTGAAACCACTTTCAGGTTTGTATGCAAGCACTGTAGTCTAATGCTTCAGGCTGTCTGCTAGGATGGAGATCTGCCTATCCTATCCATTCCTGCTCCAAGGACGGCTTGTGTTATTTTATATTACATACCTATAGTATAAAAATTCTGCCATGGCCTTAAGAGAACTTTCTTGACTAATTGAGCATGATTTCTATGTAAAAGTTCCTTTTTCCTTCCATACCTTCCTAGACAACCAATAACCTGGTGATGAGGCCACTCTTTCAGATAAAGGTCAGTGTGGATTTGAGTCTTCTTAAAATAAGAAAGGAGCTGAATCACAGGTCTTCTGTTTTCTAGGGTAATGTTTTCTAGTGCTGTAACTGGCTGAGCTACAGAGTCAACAGAAAGTAGCACCTGTCTCCTTCCAGCTGTGTCTTTGAAAATTCTCATATGTGAGGTAGGGTTCTACTGGCCTAAGACTTACTGCTGTCCTAAGCTACATCTCCTTGCTCTGGAGGGGTGGGGTTTGGGAAACGGCCTTTATCATCATATTGAAGTTGGTCTGTTTCGTACTCTTTCCTCAACCTGCAAGCAAGGGTTAGATGATTAATTTGGATTTCAGAATTTGTGGTCATGGGGCACTAGAAAAAACACTGCAGCTTTTAATCTCATCATCTAAAACACAGTCTGAGTCAGAATCTTGCCCTTCAGAGGTATTCTGTCACTCAGAAAATAAATGTAACACCTTCGGGTGCTGATCAAGGTGACTAAAGTCTTGAAAATATCCTGATCCTGGTCAAAGTGACACTTAGCAGAGTTTGATAGCCTAGAACAGCATCTCTGCCTCAGCTGCCTTATAATGTTAGGCCAGCACATTTCTAGATGAGAGGTAGCCTGCTGCAAAAGGTTGTCAGGACACTCAGTTTATCACTGCTGTGTTTCCAAACTGAAAGAGGAACTCATCCTGCCTCCTTTGCTTGAAAGGAGCCTTTGTCATAGACAGGTCATGATGAGGAAGAGGGGAAGGTCTATCTTAGTTTTGGTGGTGTATTTGGCAGGCCATGCCCTGCTAAAACCGAGTCCTAGTCCTGGGTAAATGAAGTGCCAATATAGTCCAGCCTGCTGTCATGCTTTTACAGTCAAACATTTATCTTTTCTTTTCACAACTAGTTAAAGACATGATTGCACGGTTTATGCTCAGACTTTCCAAAGGACTGTAATTGGATCGTGGCCATGCATTGGAAATTTTTGCCCCAAAGGAAGAAATTTTGAGAAAGATTCAAATGATTCAAACCCAGTCTTTTATGAATGTTAGAAATATGCACAGTATGCTTTGTTCACAATAGCTCTGTTTTCCCAGACAGAAGCTCCACCAACTGGTGGAATTGCCCTGGAATTCTGCAATACCACAGATGGGGAGGCTTGAATATTCCTGGACTGACTCAGCCTGTTCACTTTGCCTGGCTTGTAAGACAATAGACGATTCTTCCTTGGTTGTGGAGATCCAAAATTAAAAGTAAAGGAGGTCACATATTAACAAATAGAACAACTGCCTTTTAGACAAGCCCACAGACTGAACTGTGATCATATTAAGCAGAGGGGCTGTTGAGAGTATAATTCCTACTGCCAACCTAAGAGCTGATTAGGAATGGGAGAAGTCAGGACCAGACAAGGTTCAGACATGCAAGCACAGCAGATTATTAAATAAAGAGATGAAGGAGCATTCAGAAGGATCTTAAATTAAGTACATTAATTATATAATAATGAAGCAGCTTTAAACTGGATTTATAATGGATACAAAATAACTACATTGGCCTTGATACTTTCAAAAGGACAATCTTACTTGATTGTGCTCACTTAAAGAAAATGAGAGAGTGGGGAAGAAAAGAAAAAGGCTCAAGTTTATCTTATCCTAGGCAAAGATCTCACAAACTGTAATGTTTATTACAGAGAGATGGATTTTAATAAAGGATCAAGGCCACGGGACTGGTTTACAAACCCCAAAATTTAATATTTTTTTCTGTCTATCTCATAATTAATAAAATTACAGCAATTATAATTATTATTTAAGTTATTTTTATGGCTTCCTTTTGGGCCTTTCATTTCTATATTTAATTCTTGGCTGCATTGTCAATCTTTATTCCTAAGATGGAATCTCTTTACTTACCACATGAAGTACTAAACAAATGCAACTCTGTAATTGTAAAAAAAATTAAATAAATAAATAGTTTATACCAGATAATCATTTAGGCTTGTTCAGCAGGCACTGCCTTTTTGGCAGAATTTCTATTTGTGTTGATAAAGGATAGCTCCTCAAAAGCAACAACTTCTTACTTATTTACTTTTTCTAAGATCTTTTAAATTTCATCTGCTTTTTATGACATTGTCTTTTTGGTTACCCTGTTTGTTTGATTTCCAAACCTATGGATCTTCCTACGCTATTGTGCACTGCATTTCATTTACTATCTCTCTTACCTCTTCTTGGACTGCATTTTCTCGGTTTCCTACTATTTCCCTGTTTCTTTGTCTTCTTACTACTGTGCTGACCTGCCCATTTCCAAGTCACATCTGAACTGCCCATTCCCAAGTCCCAAGGGGTAGCAGTTCTTCAGTTGGTAGGATGAGGGGTTTGAGGAGAGAAGTGAGATCCCAGCTGCCAGGGCAACTGCCTCTCCAGGTTTGCTTTTTGTTTCATCTCTGTCCTGGCTTGGTGCCTTTGCACAATTTCATTTACCTCTGCCTGCTGTTTCCCATCTGTAAAATAACAACAGAGTGTTTAGGAAATAAAGGCACAGAAATGGAAACTAATTACTTTTATTGTTTATTTCTTACTAATGCACAAGGCCTCAAACCCCTCAATGGCAGTAATTCTTTTTTTTCCCTCTTATACAAAGAAATGAATCATTTACCTGAAAGGATTTGAACTATTTCTTTCAAGCTTATCATTTCTTAAAGATCAGAAGTGGGCACTAGTATCAACGTCACAGGTTAAGAGAGTTTAAGCATCAGCTTTCTTCAGTCATGTCTAAACCTTCTGGCATCTCTGAATCAGCTGAAATACACTGCTAGAATGAGCTAATGAAACCAGTTCCATTTCCATCCTCCTGTGCTATATATGAAACACCAAATCGTGGTGTATGCACCTGAACTTACAGCCCCAGCTTCAGCAGTAGGTTGATGAGCTCAGAGTCCAGTCTTTGGTGTTATGAAAATCATCTTGAAATCCAAACTTGCAACTGGCAAGTCGAGGCTGCTGCAGCCCATAGTGGGTTGGGAATGCCATGCCTGGAGCTGTGTTATGAGTGCTCCTCTGTGCAGCCCTCTGGAGATAGTGGGAATAAGGAGTGCCAAAACAAACTTAGGAACAAAGGAGCAAAGTGCACTGAGTGCAGGTGTGCTGCTTAGATGTCCTGGTTTAACCTGGCAGGTAGCTAAGCACCACACAACCACTCGCTGACATATCCCCCACAGCAGGACGGAGTAGAGAATTGGGGAAAAAAAGGTAAAATTAATGGGTTTGCATAAAGACAGTTTCATACAACAGAAATGGAAGGGAAAGTCTTATTCCTCCTCCTACTACCACTACCACCACTTTTTAGAATATACAAAACAAGCAATGCACAGTGCAACTGCTTACCACCTGCTGACCAATGTCCAGCCTGTTCCCAAGCTTTCACCCAGCTTTATGTGCTCATCATGATGCAAAATGGTATGGAATGTCCCTTGGGTCATTTGGATCAGCTGTCCTGGCTATGTCCCCTCATGACTTCTGCATGCCCAGTCTACTCCCCGGTGGGTTGATGTGAGAAACTGAAAAGTCCTTAACTTAATATAGGCCCTGCTCAGCAACAAGCAAAACATCAGTGCGTGTTACCAAAAAACTACACAAAAACTTAGAGGTGGAGTGCTGTATGAGATGATGGTATGGTTCAAACAGCAAAAAATTTGAAATATCGCATCAAGAAGTGAAAGTCAAACCCATCTAAATAGTTTTAGGGGTACACAGAGCAGAGATCCAGTTACAGAAAGCCTATGTGTCTCAATGATGGAGATGAGGGGGAGAATGGCAGCGAAGAGATTCCGTACCTTGTCTTCTGCTTTCTTAAGAAACCCTCCTCTGAGTGTTTGAGCTTCACAAAGGCAAACAGGAAGCACCAAGTGGAACTGAAAATCAGTGGAGGTGCTCACTGCTGCACAGATGTGCCATCCCTGAGCAGTGTTCAAAGCTGGGTTGGATGGGGCCCTGATCAATCTGATCTAGTGGAAGTTGTCCCTGATCATGGCAGGGGATTGAAACTAGATGATGTTTAAGGTCCCAAACCATTCTATGTGTTTCACTAGTAAAAGGACCTTTGCAGTTTCCAAAGCAAGAAGACCAGCAAATGTCTTTGCAAAGGCTTTGTTCTGCATAGTTTGGGCCAATCTCAATACTCTGCCTTACAGGAAGAGAGCAGAATGTTGTACAGCAAGAGAATTAATGTTTGAACTGTCTTATATTTTTACTAGGATATGCTTTGTGCTTTTATAGGAAATTTGTTGTGGATGATGAAGAAAAAGCTTTGTCATGTTGCAGTTAAAATTTGCAATAGAAACTAATTAGAAGTTCCGGGCAATTTAAAAAGCAAATTTTATTTCCATTTTCTCTTCACCAAAGCTTTCATTTGCTGAGTGTGAGAACAACCATGGTGTTTTCACCCTACCAAAATTCCCCACTGATCATTCTGTGCAGTTGTGGTTCCATGCAAGGGGGAAAAAAACTTCCTGCCATCTGTTCTAAATTAGATATCTTTTGCTATTATATTTCCCTGTTTTATTGTTTTTGTTGCTGATGAAGTAGAAAGTTAAATTTTCAGTATTTCTGCCCTTAAAAGTTTAGGCAATTGCCTTTATTTTCCATGCTGCTGCTCATATATTATGATATATAGTATCTTACTTATATATGATATATAGTATTATGCTTTCAACAGAGAGATAACATCACTGAGCTTTACAATTTTATCATTCATCATACCTGTTCCTAGCACAGTATTTAAATAATGAAAAGAACCTGAAACGCCCAGTTGGGTCCTTTCTAACACTGGAGGCCTTTGGATTTCCTCTTTTCCGTCCCCTATAGTATCATCAAGCTGGTAACCAGACTGTCTCACCAACAAACTCCTTGACTATTTGCTACTTTTCAAACCTAGGCGTTAATGGATTTTCCTCTATCTACATGCATGTATGTCTTGATGCCCGAGAAAGTCCTTCTCGGTCGAAGTTGGACTGGAATCCTGGAGGTTGTTTCCAACCTTGATATTTCCTGTGGTTCATAAATAGGCTTTTATTAAAAATTGTACCATTTCCCGATTGCTTTCTTTCTAGCTGTCCAATTGGCTCTTTAATCGCTTTGCCGTGTCACAAACGTTTTTGGGGGTAACATTCCCACGTTGCCTGCAGGATTTGTGTCACACCAGCACACTCCACTGAACTCCCTTAACCCCTCATTTCTCCTCCCGCGCTGCTCTCGGGTCTGTTTTTAAACCTCCAAAGGCGGAGCCGCTGCGGCTTCCCCACCTCCCAAGAGTTTGCTGCCGTTTGCCGTGCCCGGCATGGTGAACCCAACCAGGATGAAGTCAAGCGCTTGTTCCCAGGCGGAGCGGCCGCAGGACGCCAGCTGGGGCTGTTTGCTTCAACCCCTTTTCCGCGCCGTTCGCCGGGGGCCGCCTCGGAGCGGGGGGACACCTTCCCTCTCCCCGTTTCCCCGGGCTGTCCCTGCCGCCCGCCCTGTCCCCCGCGGGGCGCGGGCAGATGACAGCGGTGGCACGCGCGCCCGGTCCCGTGACGCGCGCGCCCGGCTGAGCGGCGCGTGACGGCGGCGGCGGCGCCAACAGGTGTCCCCGCGCCGCTTCCCGGGACACCCCCGGGCTGGAAGGGACCGCTGGAGATCACCGAGTCCGACCCCGCTGCCAAGGCAGGGTCACCTAGAGGCGGTGACACTGGAACGCGTCCAGGTGTGTTTGGAATGTCTCCAAAGGAGACTCCACGAGCTCCCCGGGCTGTTTGTTCCAGCGCTCTGCCACCCTCAATGTAAAGAAGTTCTTCCTCGTGTTGATGTGAAACTTCTTGTGATTTAGTGTATGGCCGCTGCTTCATAACCTGTTGATGGGCCCCACGCTGTTGGCACCCGCCCTGGAGATATTTACATGCATTAACGAGAGCCCCTCTTCAGTCCTCTCCAGACTAAACAGGTCCAGCTCCCACAGGCTCTCCTCCTAAGAAACTCCAGATCCCTTTCGGGTCTGAAGCGGGAAAAACTCCGAGAACGGCTATGGGGAACTCGCATCCCCGGCGCGGGATGTGCTCGGGTCCCTTCCCACACGGGCTCGCTGGCCCGGCGGGGCAGCCCCGCTCCGCCACGCCGGGACATGGCGGTGGGAGGAAGGCGTTTGGGAGCTGCCGTGGGGCTGCTCGTCCCACGCAGGCGGCGGGAGGAGCGGCACCGCCAGCCCCGGGCGGACGCAGCTCCGCTTCCCGGAAACCCGAGCACCGCCACTTTTACACTTTTTATTTTCCATGGGGGGGTTTCCCCGGGGAAGGGGGGGGGTGGGAGGGGGAATCCCCCCGCTCGCGCCGCCAGCTCGCGCCCGCCGCCTCCCCGCCACGCGCCGTTCCCCCCTCTCCCGGCCCTGTCACCTGACGGCGCCCACGCCCTCCCCCCACCAGCGCCTGCGGACGGCGAACAAACGGCCCTTTCCTTTCCTTTCTTTCCTTTTTTTTTTTTTTAATTTTTTTTTCCCCTTTCCCCTCTCCGCCTTCTCCCGACTATAAATAGCTCCTGCGCGCCGTGCGTGTGTCACGTTCCCATTACGTGCGCCTTACGCTGACGCACGGGGGCGGTGCGCTCCGTGACGTCAGCGCGTATCCGGGCCAAGCTATAAATAACCTTCCGGCGGCCGGTGCCAGTGGCGGGCGCGCTGCCGCTGGTGCTCCCGGTGCCGCTTCCCGCGGGAGCCACCGGCTTCGGCGGCCTCGCCCCCTTGAGGGGCTCTGGGCTGCGTGCGGACAGGCCCCCCTGGGCAGAGATCACGCCTCTGTGAGGGCCGTACTGTCCTCGGGCAGCAGGTGCTGCTGTCTCTGGCTCCCCCTTTTCCCCGGCGGCGTAACGGGCCCTGAGGGGTGGTAGTTCACAGCCTGTGCGCAGTTCAGCGTCATAAAATGTTAAAGGGGTTGGAAGGGACCTTAAAGACCTGCCAGTGCCATGGGCAGGCACATCTGCCACCAGACCAGTCCACTCCGTGCCACATCCGACCTGGCCTTGAACACGGCCTTGGATGGGGCATCCTATCTGGGCAGCTTGTTTCAGTTTCTCACAACCTCTCAGTAAAGAATTTGTTTCATATATCTAACTCAAAATTCCCCTTTTTTCAGTTTGAACCCATTACTCCTTGTAATAAAAACTGCTTCTCTGGCTTCCATGTAGGCCCACTTCAGGTACTGGAAGGTTGCAATATCTGCCTTCTCTCCTCTAGGCTGAACAGCCGCAATATTCTTAGCATGTCTTCATAGACACACAAATCATGATGTGCCCAAGTGTTGGCTGTTTGTTGGTAATTCAGGAGTCACTCTGCAGTCAGCCTGAGTCCATATGCAGTAAAGATTGGAGTACACAGCAGAAGCAGTAACTTCAGTGCTGCTGCTGTTCTCTCTCTAGTCTGAGATCCCAGCAGGGTTACAGGGAATCTGTGTGTATATTAGCTGGTTATTATAAACGTAGGCAATGTATTCCTATGTTTATAGTAATGCTGTGCTATACAGTGTGTGTCTCAAAAGCTGCAGCCATCTCCCAAGAGATAGGCAATGGTTTTTTTGGATCCTTTTAGGTCCAGGAGAGAAGTGAGTGTTCTCACAGCCTAGGCAAGTGCTTTAGCTGGTGGTCTGCTGTGTAGAAGTGGCTGTGATGGCTGGTCTCTGTGTGTCAGCAGGCACTGGGCCCCTCGGGGCTAGGAGTGTAGCAAGATAACTTATTTTGCAAGCAGCTGTGCTGGCTGAAGATGCAACTCTCCCCCAGCGATTTGCTGCCTTTCCTCTGCCAGAGTTACCGCCCCCACAGCTCTTGAGTTGATGTTGGATAAGAGAGCAGCTGGATGAACTGTACTAATACTGCCTGAGGCGCCCTGAGGAGGATTCCTGCAATCTCTCTTGCTGACAGAGGTTTGGACTTGGTTGTCTATGGCTGTCTGTGATGGCAGCACTCATGGCAATAATACCTATTGCAGTGATACTCAAAAGAAGATGCCTGCTTGTCACTTCAGGCATTCAGACAACTTTCCCGTGAGTACATGGGGTACCTGGGGTTCAGGGTGGGTACACAAATCTTCAGGTCAGCCTGGTTGGTAACATCTCTGCGTCTGTTCACAGCAGGGCTGTATGCCAGGTAACCTCTTTGGGTGAGAGGGTAGGCATGGGCTGCATGTTTGGCTCTCCTGTCTGTCCATCTCACTTGCATCCTAAGTGTGTAGAGCTAGGTTCAAAGATAGACCTGTCTGAAGAATCTAATGGAAAACAGTTCTGTAAAAAGAAATTCAGTTCTAGTGCTTAGACTTGCTAAACAGTGTTAAAATTAAACCATTATCTAGTTTTGATTGTAAGCTTTCTGGCTACAGGAGCATCACAACTCATTCAGGGGTTGTCTCTCTTATCCCTTACTGTTAGCACCAAGGTGTGTGTTTCTTCCAGAGAGTCTTTGCAAAGCAAGGACAAAGAAAATGTAAATAGGAGATTTACTTAATAGATCTCTTCTAGTGCTTGGGGTTTCAGGAAATCCAGCTATTTTAATGGTTTTTTGGTGTGTGGTTTGTTGGCCTTCTTTCTGCTTCATTTTGTAGGTTAACATCTAGAACTTGATTGGTTTGCTTAATTACAAAGTACTTGATGTTACATTTTTCTTGTCCTGTGCTTTTATATCAGTGGATATATGTAGTTTTATGTATGGAGTTCAGAAAAGCGACTTCTTTCACTTGGGGAATTGCCCAATTTGGTGATTTAGGGCTTCCACCGAGTTCTGTGCATTTGGGAGTTTTGTATGTATTTTCTAGCCCTGGTAGAATAGAACAAACCCATTTCTGTCTGCAGATAAAGTGACAATTTTACAACTAGTAGTGTGTTGAATAGTGATACTTGTAATTTCTAATTGCTAGTCAGCTTTCTAGGGCTTATTTGACATAGTAATTTCTTGGACAAGTGTGAACATTTTTAAATCTCACAGTGTTTTGTATGTATGCCCTTCTCTGAGGTGCATGGTCTGATGGAACATCATGCAGAGACTGTGTCAGCCTTTTACCATCATCTTTGATGCTAATATCAGTTTCAGTTCTCAAGAAAAATGGTTTACTTCAGTAATGCATTCATTGAGAAAAACCCAGTGTTTCTGCAGTTACTTTGTCTATAAAGAGGAGAGTTTTCCTACACTGAGATGGCTGCACAGGTGAGCTGAATCTAGGAACAACTCAGTTATCCGTGACAAGATTTGTTTTGGCGGATTCCACAGCTGGCAGTAGGAGAGCTTACCTCTGACACCATCAGTGGGATAGATGGTATCATTGCCATTACCTAGCCATCCCCAAATTATGAATTCCAAGCAATTGGCAGCTGTCTAGAGGCAAAACAAAAAGATGAAAGGATCTAGTTATGAACAAGCTCTCAACCAATCTTTTTGAAAATGGTGGAGTTGAGTCACAGCACTGTCTTTCCAAGAAATGTTGACTTAGGATCTATGTCCTGTGAAATTTCAAAGAGAACTTTGGTGAGAGCTGTCGTACAGTTTACCACTGGTGGATGAAATATAATCTTTAGATGTATTTGACAAAAAATACTCTTAGCAAGCTTCCATTAAAGTCATCTTGTGCTTTTTGTTTGAGGTTCAAGTGTTTTACTGATAGGCGATTTAAGGGTTTTTGATAGCAAAAGCACTTAGGTGTGCAGAAAGCTCTCTTCCTGCGGAAAGTCTAGAGTTGAGACACTTGAGAGTGGGCTAAAGAAAAGCTAACTTTAACACCATGTCAGTTCTTGGTGGTGGGTCCCAAGGCCTTGAATTAAGGAGGATGAAAAAAGTGGAAAGTCAGAGGTGATCTCGGTGGGGCTTAGCCCAAACCAAAAAAATATTAACTCTCTCAGTTCATATGCACAGACAGGAATTCTACCAGTGTAGTGATTCATTTGAATAGAAGAGAAATTTAACCAGAACAAAGATAGAGCACAGGGAAAAGCAAAGAAAGATGAGTATGACACAAAATGATCCTTTGTAGAGTAATAAAGCAAAAAGCTCGTCTCCTTTATAGCTGTCTCCTCTGGCTTGGATGCTTCTTAACGCTTGCTGTTGAGAGGAAACAATCCCCTATGGTGATGCTGTCTGTGATCAGGATAATCAGAAGTGTTTCTGTCATTGGAGATGGTAAACAGTAAAAATGTATTTGCAGCAACAATTGGTCGTAAGAAAACCAGATATTAATGTGACAAGATTGTACATTCTTTGAGTACTTCAAATGAAATTCTTGGTGGTTTTTTTTTGTTTTTGTTTTTTATTTGTTTATTTGTTTTTTAATATCTATTATTTCTAAAGGTTTGATCTCTAACTTCAGGTAGACTGGGATACTTGTCAGTGAAGTCACTCCAGTCTGTTTTATAGAATTCAATGTGTCAGATCCATTTTCTAAATACAAAAAAGAAAGACATTCTATTCCTTCTGTGATACATGTCTAGGAGCAGATTTACAAAGTTTTATTTTGAACAAATTCCTGTTGATTTTTTTCCAGAAATGTTTCATTTGTTGAAGTGAAGAAAGTTAATTTAGAAAAACATGTTTGGATGGAATATGACAGTGTACATGATTGTATTAAAATCCGGTTTGGTATCTGAATTGCAAACAAGCGTGGCTTGGTAAGTTTCTTAAATATGGTTGTAACAATACTGTATGCAAGGGTTCCATGTTTTAAAAAAGATTTAAGTGGCATTGTTTTCTTTCTTCCCTTGTTTTGCATTTAATGAGAAGCAAAAATGGGATAGAGTGGGAAGTCGTAAGTAGACGAGCACAAGATAATGTGGTTTGTTAATGTCAGCCTTCAGCTTATGTCTGTGGTCACACGTTAAAATGCCCTTCTCGGTTTCTATGCTTTCTGTTCTTCTTTTCACTCTAATCTCTCTTCTGCCTTGTACCTCTAGAGTTTCCAGTCTCCGTTTTGGGTCTCCTTGCTTCCACAGTAGGCCAGTTCTGGACTTTCCTGCTTCACATATCCCTAATTGACTGTTGGGTTTTTTTTCATTTATGTAGTGAAATTAAGAAGTGATTTCATGTTAACTTTCTAGGGTTCTAATAACTCTTATTTACCTTTTTTCCCAAGCTGGTCTCTTTGTGGGAGAAGTGCTAATGAAACCTGCTAATGGCTAAAGCAAGTGTGGCTTTTTCTTTTCTACATTCAATGTTTTTCCAAACATTTTTGACATTTGGCTTTCATTATACACTCTTCTACTGACTTTGTTGTTTAAAACTGATTTCAGACATGAATCGAAACTAGTAAAGAGTTCTGCTCTGGGATCTGGAATGTGAGGGAGACAAAGCTACTTATGTATTATGAGATCTGCTCGTGCCTTTATGTATCATGGTCTTTTCTACTAGGGACTAGATCTTCCCCACTTATTTGGTCTGCAACTTGCTTACTCTTCCATGGCAAAGCCAAGACTTTTGCACTGGGAAGAAGACCCAAGCCTGAGATGTGATGTTCTTAAGGCTTTTAGAGCCAAAGACCAGCAAGTAGTCGTCATAGAGGACTGGTGACTGCTTTCCATTTCCCATTCCCCCAAGCTGATCTGGAGAAAGACTAATCCCCTCTATGTGAGGAGAGGCAGTGTGGTCTTTCTTTGTGTGAAGGGCACTGTTTGCTATCATGCTGGCCCTTTTAATTCTGTATGTCAAAGTGATTTGATATTGTATGCATTCTCAGTAATTTATTTAGGGAAATATGTTTGGGTAAGTTTATTGCTCGTTTGGAATTAATTTGATACTTAAAAGAGCATGATGCTCTTAATTAACTGCTTGCATTTAGTTGAGGAATAAATTCTACAAAAATAATGGCAGGTAGAAGTAACTGGTTCAGTCATCTGCAGGTTGTTCAAATTTAATTAGAATTACCTCTGTCGATGGTGAGGGGAAAGCTAGAAAATGGGTGATTGAGGATATAGGTGATGGTTCTTGGCTGTGATTGTTTGGACATTGGGCTGATTATTGGTGGACATGGTTGGTTAGGGGAAGGGTGGATGTACAAGAGAAATTATTTGAAAATCATTGTTGATAGAGCTTGATGAGAGTGATAAAACAGGAAGAATAGAAGGAAAGAAGGCTTTGTAATACTGGGCAAGATTTCTTAAAGGTTGTAAGGAAGTAAGTATATTGGGAGAACGAGAGAAAAATATGGGAAATGTCGCATTGAACTTCTACAACTCCAGTAGAGGTTTTGGTTGATTTAGAGCTTGTTTTTTTGCAAAAATTTATAATGTAGACAAAACCTGATAGTTAACCACTACTTCAGAATGATGCTTGAATTTCCCTCATAAAATCAGTTTGTGCATCCTGGTAAATAATTGTATAGATGTAAAGATTTGAGCTTTGATGTACACTTTCACATGAACAGTAAATGTTTCCTTTCTGAAAACTCTCCTAATTGTTTTTTAAAACTGAAGAAAGGAGTTAAATGCTAAGCTAAAGTAAGTTCTTGGCTGAACAGTGTGTGGGGTTCAGTAGATTCATGGATGCATAATTGTACTGATAGGAGGAACGGGTATGTATGTCTTTACAGATGACTTGAGAGCAAGGATCTGAAAGAATGAGTGTGGGGCTAGCTGGTGTAGGGGAAATATGTAGTAATAGGATTGGGAAGGCTGTACCTTCCTAGTACCTCAGCCAGTGGGGAGAGGAGGAGGGCAACAGGTGGTCAGGAGTTTAGGATAAAAGGAGGCTGTCCTCCAACAAATCAAGAGATCCCACAGAGGTGTGGCCCAGTGGACTCTCCCACTATTTGGATAAAGTTGGTTTCTGCAGGGCTCCTCTGTCTCCTCTGTGGACACAGGCCTTTGGCAGTGTGATTTTCCACAAAGTATAGATTTATTTATATTTGAGCAGTTTCCTGAATTCAGATTGTGCCTCTCACTTGTAGAAGTACGGAACTACTCCTTCCTCCCATGATTTCACTACAACTTTAGAAGCTACAAATCCTGGTGCTCGGGTTGGCCACTGACTTTTAGTAGCCAGTCATATGGTATAGATTTGCAAAGCTGACGCAAAATGGAGCCATTCATCTTCTCCCTATTACAGGCTGCTGAAAGCATATTGCCCTGAAGTTCTGCTCATTGCACTGTAACCCTGCTGAGCACCAAGGCAAGTTCAAGGTTTTGGTTTTGGTCTTGCACTTTACAATGCTTGATGGCAGCGGCCCAGGCTGCCTGAGGGAGCACCTTCTGCAGTCACGGCTGCTCATGACAGCTGCATTCCTCTGGAACAATGGCATTGTTGGTGAAATGGGGAATGAATGGGAGAGACAAACTGCTTCTGCAGCTAGCCCACAACTGAGGGATTGATTCCTGGAACATATCAGAGCGACTATAAACCTCCCTGTCCTCGGAATTAAGTGAAAATTCACTTGCTTCAACCTCGGCTTTTCACAATGACCAGGGAAAAAAATCCTTAGGGCATAGACGAGGGATGATTTCCGTTTCTTTTTAAAAATCCCAGATAACAATGTATATGAAAGTATAGGGTAGGAATAGGGTAAATTTCTTCCACTCTCCTGTGCAGTTTTTGGTAGTCTACCTCATAACTCCTGCCCTCACAGCTTTCACTTTGCTGGCCAGCAGTAAAAGTGTTACTTAGGCTTGGTTTTTTTGGGTGAGGAAAAATCCCCATCAAAGAGGAGACAATAGAAAGTCAAGCAGAAAGGCAACTCAGAAGAATGTTTCTAAGAATTTTAGCTTAATTTTTTCTGCTTCCCTCTTTTCTCTGCACATCTATTCTTAGTATACTTGAAATTTACAGATGTGTTATAAATTGTTGAAATGCAAGAGTCTAATTTATTAACTGTTTACAGGAGTGTTGCAACTGTTCTTGGGACAAGAACCTCACTGATCTGTTGCAGCTTGCATTTAAATTATTGGTCAAATATCAAGGAGAAAATACTTGCTACAATTTTTTCCAGTAAAGCATTGGACAATGATGATAGCCCATCTGACTGTTGTCCTTTTGCTTGATAGTTCAGTTTTGAGCCTGAGCCTAAAGAAACACTGAATCAGTTCACAAATAGCTAACAAATGGCTCAGTCTTCAAAAACAGAAGTCCACCAAATCATGGGTGTCATTAGGGGGTGACTAGAGCCCAAGTGTCTGTGGTGCCAAAGGAAGCTGGTGGGTGTCATGTTTAGAACAAGAGGAGGTGGTTCTTTGCACAGTGTGTCACTAAGCTCTGACATTCCACACCCGATGACATGACAAACACTAGAAGTTTCTCTGGGTGCAAAGAGGCAGCAGTGTGGAAAACCAAGCCAAAACTATAAACACAGCATGCAAGCTCAGGAGCAGTTGAGAGTGGTGGGTGTTCCAGGGTTGTGTTCTGATGCAATTGCCTAAGCATCTTTGGTTTTAGTCAATATTGTATAGAATGCTTGGGGGATCACTGATTTGTACAATGCATTCATCTGTATTTTTATGTTCAAAGGAAGTCTTTTAAACTTCTTTTAAGGGGAATGACAAAGCTTCCAGAAACATCAAACCTAAAGCTGGCTGTAGAGCAGTACAGAAAATCTTGCAGTTCTTGCATGGCTGAGTGAGAGAATGGCAGAGGAAATTCAGAACTGATAAATGTAAAATAGTGCATGTGCACTAATTATATGCATGCAGTGATGTGCTCTGTTTTACCTGTTATCACTCAGAAATTATTCTGGACTTACTGTGTATAGTTATGTGAAAATGTCAGCTTGATACTCAATAGGGGTCAAAAAGGCAAGCAGAACTATGTTAGGAAGAGGTAGAAGGAGTAAAAAGTAAAAAAAAAAAAGTGAAAAAAAAAAAAGGGAAAAAGGAGAAAATTCCATCAAATTGGTATATGAACCATGGAGATCTTAAATACTGCATGCATTGGAATAGTTTGCATATTAGTACAGAAGAGTTTTCCCCCTTAAATAATAGATTTCAGGGGAGACGAATTGATAGTTCTTTAGAGAGAGATAAATAGTGGACAGAGAACACATAAAATAATTTATTTTTCTGTAATAAACCACAAATTAAATTTAAGTCTTCAGGATGAAAGCTTAAAAACAAGAAAGAGAAGGTACTTCTAAAGGAAAAAAATAGCCCCACAAACAAAGGTGGTGATGTTACTTCTGGTTCAGAAAGACCTTAAACTGGCTCTGGCTGAAGGGTAGTGGTGCAATGCTTTCCCCAGAGTAAGCAGTGTTGGCCACTCTTGGGGTGGCAAAGTTGGTGAAATTGCAGCCGGTTGTGGGGAACTCAGCCCTGACATCAGAAGTTGCTGTGATGCTCCCCAGCGTGACCTGGAGTGGAGGAAGCATCTTGTGCCCAGGATATGGTGTGTGCCTGTAACAGTTGAGAAAAGGAATACTTTGTTTCTGAATATAAAGAAATGTAAATTAATTAAATTCAATGTAATATCATGCAGAAGACCATGGCCTGGTTTGTTACCTGCTGCACCTTGGTTTGATGGGTGATTATAATATCAAAATGTTTATAAACTTTTCGTAGGCTGTGGAAGATGATTGGTGGGATGGTCCAAAGCAACATAGCCTTAGGTTCATCTTAATGTCAGTATACCCGTTTTCATCCCATATCCCCTTCTGGGTATGTTAACTTCATGGACTCAGGAGCGAACCTAGCAACAAAGACAGTCTTGTGAATTCATGTCTGTACAGTGTGTCAGATGCATTTGCTGGACCACAGGCTAATAATAAAAAGAGAAAATGAAACTTATAAAGTTATGTTTATTGTCTGCAAGATTTAGTCACTCACACTGGAAGTAACTTTATTCTTACCAGTGTGTTCTTTTTTCTCTTTTATTTAAGAACATCATGTATGAAGTGAGATAATGCTGAAATACATTTTTTCTAGTGCCTACCTGCTCAGCGCCTGTTAGAAAATATCACTTTCCCCATGGAAAGTGTCTCCTGAATCAGACCAAAGACAATAAGAGAGAGAGTCTGTGGTTAAAACTTCTGCCTACAACCAAGTTCTGAGAATTTGTGTCATGACTCCTGCCTTCAAAAAAAGCACAATTATTAAATAATGACAAGAATAGTCCATGTACAAGGAACAAAGATGCTCCATGCAAGTATATCACTTTTACCAATTAATAGACAATGCTAAGTGGTTTTTAACTCTTAAAATAGTAATAAAAAATATCTGGTATATGTATGCTGGTTTGAATAATTCTTCAAGTTACTGAGCTGAATTTATTTTTTCTTTAAACATAATGTCACACTTATCTCCTATAAGTAGGTCTTTGCTGAGGCCTTTACGTGTCCATTTATGTCAGACAACTGATTTTCAACTTTTCAGTTGGAAGGCCCAGAAAAATGTGCAGTGGTAGAAGGAAGAGCAAATTTTAACCTATGAGAGTTCTCTTGGTGATTTTGTGGTACTTGAGTCCACCAATGCTTTGAAGGTCTCTGGAATTAGAAACAACTTATTTAGATTCTTAATCCTTATAAAATAAATGAAACTTCCAAACCCCTTCTCTGCATGGACACTAACAATTTATCCCAAGTATGTTGCTGAGTTTTCCAGTAGCTTGCTTGGCATATTTATTTGTGCATTAACTAGAAATTTTCTTTCAAGTAACTTGCTGGCGTATATGTGACTGGTGATGAAAGATGGCCATGTGTGAGTCTTCAGCCCAGAGATGTACTTCTTCTGTCTTTTGTCTCTGGTGGGCAATATGATTTGTCCTAAGACAGGATACCAAGAGGAACTCTCTGGATGATCTCATAAGGAATAGATTCACTTTTAGATGGGTAAGTAAAACTGCTAAGATACGGTGACATGTGGAGATAAATCATAAAGTAGCTCCATAGGCGCTTTGTGATTGTGTGTTCTGCAAAGCCAAAGACTAAACCTGTAAATTTCTAGCTAAACCTGCTTATATTGTAGCCCTTTACACCTGCTTGTATTCTATACTTCATTGTCAATATTTAGATATTGTATTAGCAATAAATCTAGTCACAATCATCCATGAAGTCAGTGGCGTGTTTCTAATGCCTGACTGAGATAGTTTTATTCTACTACTCTGTTATGATATATTCAATCAAATTTAATTATTCTGGGCCAATAGAATCTGTTTAAGTTTTCATTTCTGCAATACTAAGGAAGTTACGAGTTGTTAAGAAAGCTGCTGTTCTGTTCAAATATTACTCCATTAATTTTTTATTGTTAAAACAAATGCTATTTTTCCCTTTCCCTTTCTCTTTTTAAGAATTTAGTCAGTTACTAGAGGCCTTTACTGGTTTGGTCAGTAGATCAGACATACTGGTCTTTGGTTTCTAGGATTCTTCTTCAAGTCATTAAAAATCTTTCATGTTGAGTGTCTGTCATTTCCAGAGACTGAAACAGACTGAAGTAAAAAGTTTTGTGACAGACATGATAGTTTATGATTTAGGGAAGAGTACATTTGCATCTTTGGTTTTGTCCTAACCTGTCAAAATACAGGATTCAGCTGACTCCAGGTTTTTGGCCTAGTGTTCAAACTCCACTGGCCTTATAAAGAGCTTCATTCATCCCTGATAGCAGTGGTTTCTGACAAATGACTGCATTACATTGTAGTTAAAATAGTGTAAAACCCTCACAACCTAAACCAACCACAAATCCAAAAGATAGGGAGGTCATGAGAAAAGACCCAGATTCCTTTTCCCAGAGTTCATTCTGGTAGTCAGTCTGTTGAAGGAGGGGAATGTTTACTAACCTCACAGCATTTTGAACTTCTCTAAAATGTTTTTATTAGTAAAAGTTGTATTTGCTTGTCCATTTTGTGGAGCTCTTCCTCTAGTTTTTTTTTTTTTTTTTTTTTTTTTTTTTTTTTTTTTTTTTTTTTTAATTTGAATCATGAAGGACTATGAAGTTGCAGGGGCAGAGGACCAAAGCTGTGATGTGCACTTGGATGTAGGCACTTAACATCTATGTCTCTAACACTTTCTCCCTCTTTGGTCTGCTTGCTCCTTTGCTTTTTCCCTCCATTCTGAGCGGGAACCAAAAGAAGAGGAAGGTGGAGGAGGAGTGTGTTGAGCAGAATTGTTTTCTCCTGATACTCTCCTAAACAAGATCTCTGGAAAAGGACCCTTCTGCTTTAAGACTCTCACACATTATTAGTGTGATGTTCTGACTCTGCATTTGGAGGGTACCCATCTGGCTTTGTGGTTTCTGCACAGTGTGGTAACAACTTGCCCAGTGTGGTAGGCTCACCATGTGTGAAACTAAACTGGGCCAAATTGAGAAATTCTGCCAGCTAGGTGGAGCTCCCCCACTAAGTTTCTTCCTGTATTGGTTTGTACAACCTTAATCACCATTGCTGAATCTGTGAGTTCATTTAAAAGATGGCCAGTTTACACAGACTAAAATCAAAATGTGAGACAAGCTCTCTCCTCGTTGCCACAGGTGGAGGTGAGCAGACAGTAATCCAGAGATGTATGGATCTGTATTGTTGTTGAGTCTCTGTCTCTCTGTGGTGGTTTCATTCAGTGGAGTCCTTAAGTGTTGGTGACACTTTGAGTAGTTTTCTTTGTGGATAAAAGAATTTTAAAAGTACTTTTCAGTTATTAAAACATGGTCTGTAGGTTGCTGTAAGATAAACTTACCACTTAGCTGTAACAAACACCTGCTCATGGCAAAACTCTTCTCCCTGCAATCAAAAAGGGATTGTCTAAGCTAGGCATCTTTTGTTTCCATACTTGCTGGCTCTCTAGAGAGCACCAAATCAGGGGATTTCTGTCTATGTGCGATGAGGATGAGACTTCCAACTGTATCCTGAGATCTGAGGATCAGATGAAATTCACCATGTGTTTCTATTCTGTCTCCACAGTAAAAAAAATTGCAAAACATTGTAGGCATTGATCCACATAGTTTTTCTATAGACCTTTAGTAGTGCTGAAGACAGTCTTCAGTAATTTTCAGTAAATACATGAAGTGAAGCTAAGTACATGGTTTTGCTGATAATTCAGGAAGAAATGCAGAGTCTGGACTGCTGTCTTAAAGCAAATTTTTATTTTGGTAAAAGATAACTGCATTGTTGGGCTGTGAGAAGAGCATAGTGTATATCCTCACTAGTTTTCAAAATAATGGATCTGATTTTGTTAAAAGCATGCATGGGGTCAGTTACTGCTGCTCAGCTGCTGAGCAGTAATTGTTATATTCTAGTAATATGTTTGTTGTTTGCTGTGATATCCATATGGTGGAGTAAAAAGTTATGGTTCTGGATTTGAAATGTAATAAAATAGAGCTAGTAAGAAGCTAATTTCTTTTTCCACAGAGCTACTTTTCTTAGTATGTTTGAAGTTTTAAGTATAATTAAATAAAGCTTTTTTGGGGGAAAAATGAAATAGTGAACAAATAACTCTCTGGGCCAATAATCAAAGACATTTGCTTGAAACTAAATTTCTCCAAAAATTGAAATTGATGTACGTATGTTTCTACTGTAATATGACATTAGACTGTAACCTTGTGTGTGATATATATGAAATATATTGAGCCACTAGCAGTCATTGTTTCAATTCACCAGAAAACCAGTTCAAAGAAGAAAAACAGTATCATGTTGTAGCATTGAAATTGGCAAGTCCTTTTTTCTTTCTCTTGAGGATATGCATGCATTAGTGTAATGTTGAAATTACTTTAATTCCACCCCCATTGTGTGGGAAAAGTTTAAATAGTTTGAAGAATCCCTTTAGTTGAGAAGAGGGCAGTCTCTGAGATACCTGCTGACTGATTTCCAGGAAACAGTACTCTGGGGAGCAGCAACTTTCTATTAATCAATGTCTCATGTTTTAATCAATAATTGTGGCACATTAACATTAACATTAAGTTTTGTCACAACTTTGGTATAACATGGAAGACGAAACACCAGAGGGAGATGGTGGAAATTTGGAGAAAATTTCATCAAGTCATTTTTACGTGCCTGATTTGGGGGTGGTAACTACATTTATGAAGTTGTGGAAAGAGGGATTTCAATGCATTTCAGTGCAATGCTAGTTTTTTATAAATACAGAATTGTTGTATCATGAAACCTATATATATATAATTTGAAAAATTATTGACCCTAAAACATATGCAGTTGTTGAAACTTAGCAGCCTGTGGATTTATTTACAACTGCAATTCCAATTACTTATTAAGTGAAGATTTTTTAACACAGTATGTAGAATAATCTCATGTATTCTGTGCATTATGCATTATGTGCTATCTCATCACAATGTAGACCAAAGCTATGCAATTTAAGCACATTTAAATTTTAAGCACATTCAAATTTTGGAGGAAGATGGGGGTTTGGGGCCTTGGTTTCAGGGAGCAGATTCAATCTTCTTTGCAACCTAAGTGCAGTCTTTCATCTGATGATTTTGAGCTAAGGAGTGACCTGATGTTCATTGAGTACCATTTACTTTTGGTTCAAGGCAAACATGCAAAACATTATCTGCATCAGTGACTGAGGATTTTTTTGTTAGAACAGTTCATTCAACATCAGTATTATTACTCAAAACAAAAAAAAAAAAAAAAAATTGACTTCTTAAACAAAACTGTGTAAAAAGATCTCCATGCTCCCGACAGACACCAGAATATGTCAGTGCAAGTGTTCTATTTTTCATGTAATCTTGAAATCACAGAACTATAGAACAATATGAGCCAGAAGGGACTTTTAAAGACCATCTAATCCAACCCCCTCTCCCATGGGGAGGTGTATCCTTCACTAGATCGGGTTGCTTAAAGCCCTGTACCACCTGACACTTCCAGGCATGAGGCATCCACAGCTTCTCTGGGCAACCTGTCCCAGTACCTCACCACCCTCATCAAAATATTTCTTCCTTACTTCCAGTAGAAATTTACCTTGTTTCAATCACTTGCTTTGTTACTACAGCACTTGATAAAAAAGTATCTCTTTTAACTGAAAGTATTACGCCTTGCAGTGCAGTGTTTCACTATACTCTAAAACACTCTCAAAAGCTCTCAGTAAGATTGCCCGTCAATGGTAATGGGTGCCATGATATTACATGCCTAGAGGGAGAGTTGTTAGTTTAAAAACACAATGGCAAAGATGTAAAAAATCAGTGTATCAGAACAACTTACATAAAAAAAAGTTTCATTTAATGAACTTCTCCACTTCTGGAGCTGACACTTCAGTGTTAGTGATTTTCTATTTCTCTATTTTAAATTAAATGGTATAAGCTCCTAACATTTCAAACCAAACAACAGGTTTGTACATTTGACTGGAGAAGTTTGACAAAATATTTTTGGAAACCATGAAAATGGTAAAGGCATCACTGATGTAAGTGAATGATTTCTTACCTGTTGGCATATGACATCACTTTCCTCCTGGGTTGCTGTAATCAGATTGCACAATAATGGAATAGTCAAGCTTTCACTGGCACTCTCTTATATTTCAGACCATTATCTGAGGACATGAGGATGTGTTTCAGTCCTTCTAAGAAGATGGAGCCACTCTTGGAGTCAGAAGCCAGATTTCCATCAGTGGTACAAACGGTGATTTATATGTATCTGTATATTTTTGGCAGGGGATATTACCTATCCTTGAAAAGGATGTAGGTATGAGGTTATCAGTCACAATCTTCAGTAGACCTTAAAGGTTCACCGTGGAGGGGAAGCCTTGAAGGCTGAACAGGGCTAAATGCTGGATCCTGCCAGGCATTGTTTTCTTCTGAGTGACAGTCACTTTGAAAAGTGTTGGCAGCTGCTGACTTTATGAATAGCTGGACTGGCTGGGGATGTTAAAATACCATCTCTTCATTCATGACCCATCTTGCTGCTGGTAAATCTTGTAATGGAAATAAGCGTGGTTATGTTATCCACTGCAGGCCCATCTAGAAAGTTTGATTAAAACATTGATAACGTGCAGACTGGACTGATATGAGTGACACAGAGCTCTGAAGGTCTCTTTTGATATCGAGGCTCTGCAAATGGTAACCTGCACCTGATGGGCTACGAGGAGCAGCCAGGAGTGATAGCAGCTTCGTTCTGCACAGCTAGATCTGAAAGAGGATGCATGCATGCTGAAGAGCTCATTCTTACTCAGAGTGCTACAGCTTCAATTTATGTCAGTATGGGAGAATGAATACAAATTTCCCTTATTATTAGTACAATGTTGTGTTTTAGCTATAAGCTGTGCCAGTGTAATGCCAGGTTGGTATCTGTGCCTCCTAACAGTTTTGCTTAAGACATCACACCCATTACTGAAATATTCAGGTGTCTACAAAAACAAAAAAAGTTGTATATTTCTGTGGTATCTCAGTAATGTTGCTGTGGACAGGGAGATAATTTAAAATGTTAAGTCAGAGGGATCTTTTAATAGTGGAGACTACTCATAATAAAGGTATTAGAATAAATGGGACAGTTATTTGTTTTTAATTTGTTGACTACAAATATTTAAAAGGTGTCTTAATCCATGTTTGACTGTGCATTGGTTTTGTTTGGCAATTTGTAAAGAGAGACTCAGAGAAGGAAGTGAGAAGTATCTTACAACTTGAATTAGTTGTAACTTCCAACAAACTTGTTGCAACATCTGTGGTAGGATCCTGTGGGGAACATGAATATATTGAAAAGGAAAGCTTCATACCTACTTAAAGATAATTGTGTATTTACTTGTTTAGCATCAGCAAATGGAGTGGCCTTGGCACTTCAATGCTTTTGACTAGGAGAATGGTGTACTTCAGAATGACTATAGTTTACAGACTATTTTTCTTACTTCTGCATACTATTGGATTCAGTAATACTTACATATTTTTTCTTTTCAAAATACATTGCAAAATCATCATGAGATATACAAAAATATCTATACTGCATAACACATGCTGAAAAAATTATACCTCCTTGGGGATAGAAGGGGATTTAAGAATAATTTTAATAAAAGAGAGTAGTTTGAATCACAACATCTTGTTTCGAAAGCAAATATATTAGTACAATGAAAACTCGCTGTCTTTTTGTCACATATTTAAGTTAACTGTGCAGCCATAAATGAAAGGCTAGTAAGGTAAACAACAAAACAAAGAAGAAACTGTACTTTTATATTTATCAGGTAAGGAAAAAGGACAAGTGCTATGAAGATGAGATTAGTATGGTTTGGTGTGGATAGGTATCATTATGGTATCATGTGCTGTGCATGTTGAAGGGGATTTTGGAGCAATGAGGAGCTACCAGCAAGTGTAGTTTTGGTTTGTGATGATGGGTCTGGTAAGTGAAGAAAAACACACACATGGCATAGTTTCTCTGATACTGACTAAGCTCTGCTTGTTTGCAGCTAGAGATTGTCCTGCACTTTTGGTTACAGCTATGATATCATCCAGATAAAAAAAAATGTACACATTTCTCCCCAGTTTTTACAACACAGATGCAACTGCTTCTGCTTCTCTGCTCTCTACTGTTGTCTACACTGATGAACACTTCTAATGTGACTAATATCTCCAAAACAGTAGTGATAGGACTCCCTGTGCTCGGAAAAGAGGCTGGGTCTTTCAAGGGTGTTCAGGACCTCCAATGGAGTAGTTTTCAACAGTGACATTCTTTGAAATTACTGACTAGCCACAGAATATAGGGCAAGTACTTCACATTGTTCTTACCTCTTGATGACAGTTTTCCTGCCTCTGTCTGCAAAGAAATGTCCTGGCAAGTACAGGAAAAGCCAGAAAGGTGAATATAGTAGTGCCAAACACAGGAAAAGGATAGGAAACTAACTGTTAAGAAAAGCTAAAAATTTTGATGTTTCAAACCCCATCCAATGATTTATCTTCTCAATACATGATCTGTCCCTAGTTTTTCCTAATTTGTTAAGTTTCTAATGTGTCCCTGATAATACTTTAAGAGTACTAGGGCAAAATTTCTAATGAATGAGGTAGTAGACAGCAAATCTAATCTTTGGTATGATGGTAATTCTCAGAGAAATAGCAAAACAAATTCTAATACTAACCTGAGAAGCAGCTTTGCTTTGTTCTAAATGGGATATACTTGGAGATATGGTCAAGGTCAGATTTAAGTGTTGTATTGATCAAGAAGACATTAGAAGGTGATATGTTCTCCATCTGTGCATGCAGGAGGAAGTGTTAGCAATTTAGTTCTTTTAGAGATGTTAATGACAGGTATTATGGAATTTGTAAAAGCATAAGACAGGCATCAAACTTACATCTAAACTTGATGGTAGTTGTTACATGAAAAATATAGCCTATAGTATCTCCATCTCATAAAATACCCAAAATTAACATCAAAGATCCAGTATATCCTGTCAGACAACTCACATGGCATTTGTAATTCCAAAATCACATTTTTTTTCTTTTGATGACTGAATCAACTATATAAAGATTCCCCATACTGGTTGCAGTACAGAAATGGGTAGAAAATACAGCAGCATGTGACAGGAAGAAGTATAATTTTGTGGGAGTAGTTTTAGGCATTGTCCATAAGTGAAGGCTGGGCAGAGAGCAGAGGTCAGAGTAACACCAACTGTGAGATGTACCCTCAAGCCTGAGCACCGTCTACTGAATGACACTGCATTTCTGTGACCTACCTGTGTCACAATTACTGGCTGATCCAAATTTGTAGAAACACTTCTTCTATCTTAAAACCACAATGAATGTATCTTGGAAAGGCATGTTTTCTTTTTTGGTACTTGGAAGGAATAGCCATGATTAAGAGCAGTTTCTTAGGTAATGATCTAGGCATTGCGGAAACCACGGTGTGGTTTCAAGCTCAGAACATCCTGGTCATTCCTTCCGTGAGGGAGCAGACTGGTAAGAGAGGGCAGGACAGACATCTGTAGCAACATTGTTTGATGTGAGCTCCTCTTGGTTAAGGGACAGTCACATAGTCCGGCCTGCTGCATAGTCAGCAGCAGGGAACACCACCACTTTAATTTCAAGTGGCCTCTTGTAAATGACAGGAGACTTGTAGGTGTCAAAAATCCATCATTCTCTTTCTTAACCACAGAAATCTTACACAAGATGAAATCAGGCAATCTAGTGGCAATAAAACCAAGTAGGGAAAATGTTGGGCAATACCTGTTGACATCACTATCTCTAGGCAGCCTGTATGTGACCGCCTTCAACTGAAGTATGTAAACTTCACTGAGCTGTGGTGTGCTGCCAAGGTTAGGGTTACTCATACTGGAACACTAGCAAAAGATTTCTTGAAGGAAGCCTACTTTGGTGACTTTTGATACTCAAAAGAGCTAAAAAGGCAGAATTTTTCTCTAGGCAGGGATGCCCACATCAGCAGGGTGGCCATCAAACTGAGCATTGGTGTGGCTCTGGAACCTGCTGCTCCTCAGAAAAGCCAGAGCCTTGATGGAGAAGGGGAATCCTGGTAAAGGTGTGCACATGCTGGAGCTTTAAATCTCTAGAGGTGTAGCAGGTAGAAGGGGTCTGAAAAACTGCCAGGAGGAGCAGGACAGGGGAAACGTGGTTTGAGGTTGGTAGTTGCCAAGGTTTCTGATGGATGGACGCTTGTTAGCCTCATTCTTTCTCTGGTACCTCCACTGAGCTGTCTCATCAAACCTTTAAAAGAGACACTGTTGAAAACAGTGTTTTCACAGACTTTTGCCAGCCAGCCTTAGAGCATTTAGCCTGGCCTGCTGCACCATACTTGGGGAATGCCTTCTTAACGGGAATTCTAGTCTACTTATTGTAATAAAGTTCTTAATTCATTGTCAGAAGACTGAAACTCTTCTGGGGATTCTGCACTATTGTCATTTGACATGGTGGCTGTCGGGGACTGTGGATGGTTTAGAGGCTTATGGGGGGTATTGGCCTATCACAGATTCCCTGGAAGCTACTGTGTGCCATGGGGGGCCTTGGAGTCTATTCTGTCTTGCAGAAGGAGCATGCTCTACCACCCCCAAGGAACAATAACTTTCAGACAAAGAACATTTTTTCCAGATCTCTTTTGCAAACATGAAGCTGAGTGTAGAACCCTTTCTGATCTGAGAGGTAGCTGAAGAATTGTGTGCATCTGCTCAGCCATGAAGCCAGGATGAATATTGGACAGAAGCTTCTTTAGAGGATGATGTTTTGGGACTGTCTTAAGTGCAGATGGTTCTTGTCGCTCTAAAATCAGAAAAAGAGTTTCTGAACCCTCGACAAAAGGTTTTCTATCCTTATTATTGAAAACAGATCCACTGAATTATGGAGTAAATAGCAAAACACCTAGGAAAGCAAAATGGAGTGCTCTGAAGCCATAGGAGGAAGTCTGATTCCTGAGTAAATAAGCTACTTTTGATGGAATTCCAGGATAACTAGTGCATCACTGAGAAAAATTGTGATCTTGACCAGATGTGGAATGTGTCGGAAAAAGACACAGATAATCTACTCAAACAGTATCTTTTTGGGGGACAAGACAGAATGAGCAGGCACATCAGCTCGCCAGTACCAAAAAGATGAGATCCTCTGCCTTTCTCTCCCTTTATTTTTCCATCATATACTTAGTGCTTTCTCTGACACTTGTATTTCTCCAGGAGCTTATTTGATTCACTGAAATGGGAGTCCCATTTGTGTCATCAATGTTGTGGGCAGCTTTCTGAAATTTCAGCTGAAAACAGTGATAGTGGACTATGGTGGCTTCCAAAAGGAGAGGACAAAGACAGGAGCTGGGGCACAGAAAGAGAGAAGGAGGAAAAGAAGAAAACGGCAGACAGACTTCATACTTTCAGCTGCAGGGACATACTGGCTTTATCTACTCCTTGAACTTATGCTGTGGCTTTATGCCACTTAAAACAATTTTTCCAATTAAAATTGAAGTTTTTCTTACTAATTTTTGCAAATGCCAGTTTTCCTTTTTTTTTCACTTGCATGAGGAACTGATAGATAAACTGCATTTTTAGCTCACATTCACCTGAATTTTTTCTGAACTTCCTGAATTCCATAGCCTATATGTTGTCTTCTCTTGTTTCATGAGGAATGTTCCATGTCTTCTGTAGATTTTTTTTCTCATGAATCGCTTAACTTCTAATAAAATCTCCAGCTTAGGGAAAAATAGATAAGTAGAAGTCAAACAGCAACAAAATACTGAATGTCAAGCATATGGAGTAAGCTTCACTGCTTTACCCAGTGCTTTGTTCCTGTGGACATTCAGATTAGGGCAAGAAGAGATGGGCCATAAATACAATGGTCTTTAGAAGCAATGACTAATAGGGAAAGACAGGTCAAATATCAACCAACAATTTTAGCTTGAGACTCATGAGGATTGTACACTAATAGCTAAATATATATAGGATCATTCTCCTAAATTCAGACAAAGTAATTAAAGACAGAGGGCCCACTAGGAAGAGCAAAGTCAAGTAATATCTTTGTGTAAGTCTGAATTCTTGTGTTCAGTGAACAGACTGACTTGGATGACTGACAACTTCAACACTCAGTTGACTGGAACAAACCTGTCCCTTTCACTGATGACTCGAATTTTCATTACCAATGAAGATCTTTCTCTCTGTAATAGAAACTTGGGAAAAACTAGATTTTACATTTGAGAGTATTAGACTATCTAGATAGTTTGTTATTTTTGAAATTGTGTTAGTTGAATAAAAATAAAAAGCAGAAACACTTAGACCTCTTTTTAGCAGTATGAGTAGTACCCTTTCTAGAGGTATGAGCATTAGTGATTCAAGGACCCTACATTTAGACTTTAGAATATCTCTCAGGGAGTGGTTCTGTCTATCATGACAAAGTAAAAAAAGAGATGCTTAAGAAGAAGTGTTCAGAATAACATATCTTTGCAGCCAGCTTAGACCTTTGGGCATGCACCTTCACCTTGGCCCTAGGTAGTGTTTTGCATGCAACTTTGACACAGGTATTTCAGGGTTCCTTTTCCTCCTACACACCAACTCAAAACTGTGCTTGCTCTTTGAGTGGGACTAGACTCTGGAGTTTTTGTCTTTATATTGTTACTAATAATTATCAGTAGACACTGCAGCAGCTGTCAGCAAGAAGGGATGAGGAGCAGGCAGCCCCACTGGCAGGGAAGGAACTAGAACACTTGGACTTGGGGGCAATGAATGTGGCCCTGCAGTCAAAGACCCTCATATCAGGAACAGGGGAACAAAGATGGTGTCACACAGAACACTAACTGAAGAATGGGAAAAGCAGGTATATGGTGCACATGGAAAATGAGGAGCATGAGAATGGAGGAGACAATGGGAATGTGATGTGTTATAGCAGTTCTACTGCTTTAGTCTGTCGGTGTGGTATGACAGAGAATGAATGGGATCCACATTTCTGCCGTTCCTTACACTTTCTTGTCATATTGGCTGCTTTGCAGGCATATATCAGAGAATTCATTTAAATTTTTTATTTATATCTGAAATCTGTTGTAGAGGAATTTGTAAGTCCTTTGCCATGGATGTTTTTATCCTTTGTCATTGTAACAGCAAAGATCAACCCACAACTTTCATATTTCTTTACTTATTTAGTATTGAGATGTTTGCCTAAGGAAAATCCCATTTGTCTTGAGCACACAGTAGTTTCTTCTGTTTCCTGTGAAAAGCTGTTCTTCTTAGTAGGCTGTGCCTCAAAGATACTTATTCTAAAATGCAGGCTAAGCAAAAGCCACGCAGATTACTTGATCCTATCTGCTTTAAGCAATTGAACAGCAAGAGTTACTCCTAATACAAACATACAGTACGTTCTGAAACCTGAGTATCTTTGAAAAGGTGTTGATGGAGAAGTGTAAATGAAAAGAAATCAAGTTGACAATATTTTAAGCTATTTTTTAAAGCTTACCTTAAACTTGGTGTAAGTAGAAGGGTTGGAGGGGGAAATGGGCAGGAGGAAAAGGATCTCTCTTTCTTTCTTTCTTTCTTTCTTTCTTTCTTTCTTTCTTTCTTTCTTTCTTTCTTTCTTTCTTTCTTTCCTTCCTTCCTTCCTTCCTTCCTTCCTTCCTTCCTTCCTTCCTTCCTTCCTTCCTTCCTTCCTTCCTTCCTTCCTTCCTTCCTTCCTTCCTTCCTTCCTTCCTTCCTTCCTTCCTTCCTTCCCCCCCTTTCCTGTTTGTTTACTCTGTCCATGTGCCAGCACAGTGTGGGTATTCCATTTCACTGTTTTCATAAGCATTTTATACAGTCATGCACTGAGTTCTTTTAATTTCTATGGTTATGGAATATGTGGCAGATGTGAAACCTGTTAAAAAATAGAGGTTCCATACTACAAAGCCACAGAAAATATCCCATGAGATTTGAGGACAGATATGGGATTTGCCCTGTTCCAAACCACCTTTAGATTAGTTAGATTTCACTGTGGTGTAATTACTTTGAAGAGATGGTTGCCACAGACTGTGTGTCTATGGACTTCTCTAAGGATGACCCCAAGGCATGGTAAACTACTTTTGGCTGCTACTAGGAGCAAGTTTACAACTTTTAGCTGCAGCAGCATCCTCCCCATTCTTGTCATGTATGCTGGGTAATATATGACAGGAGAACAGTATAATGGTTCTCTAGATATCTGATCAATCAAAGGAAATAGCTGGCACACAGTTTTGCTAATCTTTAATCTGAGACTGGCTGAATGGGAGAATTTTTTTGCTTCTTCTCTCCATGGTTATAATCTGACCTTGAGTTTTCTACTCTAGATAATATCTGATAAGAGATTAAGGATGTGATAAGTAGCTGTTTTATATGAAATTTAAGAGGCCATTAAGATTCCACTGAATTGTAAAATTGTCAAGCTAAAAACAGCTCTCCTGGCATTCTGCACAGATGCAATAGCAAATCACTGAGTCACAGGAAATGATTCAGTCAACATTTCTAAACTTTCAATGTGTGTTTTATGGAAGAAACTTGATGTAAATGTTTAGACAGTTATGGTTTTGGAGATAAATATTGCAGTTTTATGTAGTTTGGGGTTTGACGTACCAGAATTGTGGTGCACAGTTGTCAATTTACTGAACATCTAAAGCTGTTCAATCATTGTATTCGATTCCAGTGTGGGATGTATTTTCTGTGGCTAATGAAACATGGGGTTATATTTGGGCATAACGGACTACACATCAGAATATCAAAGAAAAATTATCTTTTAATGACCCGGGACTCCCTCTGCACTGCTGGAAGAGAACTTGCATGGGCCTCCACACTGTTTTCCTTAATTGCTTGTCTCCTCATCCTGTAAATACAGTGCTATGACCTCTCATGGCAGGTTATCCTCTGCCCTAAATGATCTCACTGGGTTAAACTGCTTTAGAAGGTTAAGTTAAAATACCTAATTGCTTCTCATTTTAATTTCATTAATTAAAACAGAGTGCTGACAATGCAAAATTGACCTTTTCTTATGTTAGTTGCTTGTAGTTAAATGTTTCTTGTGTTTTTTCAAGAATTTTTCCAGTAAGATTTAAAAATTGTTTTACTTGATAAGTAAATGAATCTGTAGTATGCTGTGCTTCGAGGACATTAAATCAGTGTTATGGTTCCTGTAGAAAACTCTTATGCTTAGGTATACTTCTGTGAAGAAAGTTTCTACCGGCAGCATAATAGACAAATTCTGCCTTCAACCATATCATTTCCATGTGCCTAATTTGTCTGTACAGGAAAATAATGCCAGGAGACAGCTTCTGGAGGTGAGCAAGTGTGTTCCCACACTCTGCTGGTGTGTGGGAATCAGTATTTGAAGCTGAGACAGTGGAAGAAGAGGATGTTGAATGTTTCTGGCTGTAACAGGTGAGGACAGATGTGTCAAGACTGGTAATGTCTTTACGGTTCTAGATTTTCCCCTAGAGGTGTACAATACTGGAAAGATGGAAAAAGAGACCCCTCTGAATGACCAGAATGAATCAGCCACCCTATGCACCGTAGGGCACCAGAGGGTAACCAAAGATTTTGGTTCTTCTGGGCCATGCTGTACCAGGTATGGGTGTCCAGGTGCTGGCAGGGGGTGCTGCTGGGATCTCTATGATAAGCAGCCAAGGCTGTCCTTTGCTAGCTACAGCCCATTCCAGATGAATCCCATGGCCCCACCACAGCTCTTGGCTGAGCCCTTGGAAGCCAAAGTGGAGGTGCTTCAGAATAATGTGTGTAAGAAAGGGCAAAATGCTGCCTGGCAGGGAAGAGTGAGGAAAAATGTGAGAGAAACAGCCCTGAGAGCCCTGAGACAAGAGCAGTAGCAGGGGAGGAGGTGCCCCAGGTATCCCAGCAAGAGACTTGCCTTCAGTTCTTAGAGAAAACCATGGTGCTGTGGGTTGACCCCCTGCAACCCATGGGGGAGCAGAAATCCACACTGCAGCTCATGGAGGACTCCATGCTGCAGCAGTCTTATCCTGAAGGAACTGCAGCACAGGTGAAGAGCCCAAACTGGAGCAGTCCATGAAGATCTGCAGCCCATGAAGATGACCCAGGCCGGAGCAGGAAACAGCTGAGGAGGAAGGAGCAGCAGAGAGGAGCTGTTATGGACTGACCCCATTCCCCATTCCCCATTCCCCATTCCCCATCCCTTACACTGCTTGGTGAGGACAGGGTAAAGGAATCACGGGAAAAGGTAAGCCTGGGAAGAAGGTAAAAGTGAGGAGTAGATGGTTTTACCTTTGTTTTTGTTTCTTGACATCTTATTCTAGCCTTTTTTTCCTGTGGTAATAATTGATGACTGACCTCCTTGTCTTTATCCTTTCCAATTTTCTCCCCCTGTCTTGCTGAGGAAGGGGAGTAAACTACTGGATGGGCATCTGGCAGTAGAGTAAGTTCAGCCCACCATAAATGCATTTTGTTATATGTGGGGACCATGAATATTCTAATTAAACCAAATACCTTCTGTATAATTCCCAATGATGAAGTCTTTGATGTTTAATTGTTTTTGAGGGCGATGGAAAGGTGAGCAGGGAAGCAGACCTAATATTGAATAGATACTCAAAAGGCAAAACAAACACAGATAGCTATCATTGAGAATGGTCTTAATTTTCTTATAAGATTTATAATGACAATTTTTCTTGATTTTATCTTTATCTCCAGTGAATTTTCTTAAGTTAAAGGCAATAAATAGTAAAAAAAAAAAAAAAAAAAAAAAAAATCACAATGCTAGTGAGATATAGCAAAAAAATCCCAACCAAATGCTCAAAGTTTTAAAAAGGAAAGTCCTTTGTTCAACAGCCTGTAATAGTTAGCTTTGATAATTCAATCCTGAAGTTTTTGTTTAGTTTAAACTAAGTATTAGTCCCCACTTGGGATTGCATTTCTTGAAAGGACAGAGAAAAACATCCTTATAGGGCTTATAGCTTGTATTCATTTATAGCATTTTTTGAAAAGTGCAGTATTCTTTGTGAAATTTCACAGGCAGCAGTTGGCCAGAAATATATTATTTTTACAACAAAACAGAAAATTCCTTTAGTGTCACTGATACATGCAATTAATTGAAACTTAAAGGAACTACTGTTACTTAACTTGTCAAACTTGCATTCCTCACCTATAAATCCTTTTCAATGTATCTGTTGCCAGCTAATGTTCACTTTTCTTTCAGAGAACTTACAATATTAATATAAAATTGGCTTAAAGCAAATAACGTAGTGATTATAATAGCTAAGGTTTAATATTGAAATTGTTGAAAATGTATGCTTATAGAAAGTACTGTGACTCATGGCTTATCAGACTAGCTCAAGAAACAAAAAGTTGGGGCTTTTTTTAGTATAATGCTTCTGTAATTCTTCTGTAACTGTCAAAGCTAAAGTAGTTACAACAGCAAGTGTAAAATATACATGTCAAGTGGAACATAGTGAAAAAGAAATTCTGCATGAAAAACAGGACAGACTTCTTAACTCCCCTTTCGAACAGATTTTACATTTATCCTGACTTATGTGATCCTTCTCTTTAAGTTAAATTGTAGTAAAATGAGTCTGCTGCAGTACAGTAAAACAGAAAGGAGGAAAATGTTAAGCTCCTGTTTAAGAATCATTCATGGAATTATCTGTCATAATGAAGTTAATAGAAATTCATCAGGGACAAATGCCAAACCCTGTGCCAGGGAAAGAGAGATCCCATGAGGACCACAGGCTGGTGACAGAGTGAGCAGCTCTGTGGAAGGGGCCTGGAAGGCTCATGGACATCGGGTTGAGCAGGATAGAGCAATCTCCTGGCAGCAAGGGAGGCCAGCAGCATCCTGGGCTAAGGCAAGGGGAGTGCAGTGAGTAGCTGTAGGGAAGTCATTATTCCCATGTGCTCAGCACCTGTTAGACCACATTTGGATACTGTGTTCAGTTTGAGGCTCTTGCAAACAAGAAGGACAGTGGCAAATTGGTGTGAGTTTAGTGGAGGACCACAATCAGGCACTGGAGCGCTTGCCCAGGGGAGAGAGTCTGTGAGTGTAGGATTTGTTTAGCCTAAGAAGGTGGGGAATGTGTTGGGACCCCTAATAGTAGCATCCCCCTATGTGGGACAAGGTCATAAAGACAGAGCCTGCCTGGCATATCTCAGTGGCACGATGTGGGGGAGTGACAGTTAACAAGCAGGAGTTGAAACAAGAGAGGTTCACAGTATGAGTGAGGAAAAACCTTTCCACATCAAAGAAACTCAAGATACTGAAACATGATTTCCAGAGAGGTTATCTATTCCCCATTCTTGAGGACTTTGAAGGCAGATTGAATGGACCCACGAGGCTTGTCCTGCTTTATGCAGGGTATTGGACTTGAGATATCCTCTAACTTGAATTATCCTGTGATATTATGTGATGTGAATATATGTGATATATATTATAATAATATATTATCCTGTGAATATATGTGATGATAATATTATTGGAGGACAAACTTTGACAAGTTAGGGAGCTGGGCAATCACCAACTGTATGAAGTTCAGCAAGGGAAAGTGCCATATTCTGCACCTGGAACGGGACAACCCTGAATGTACAAACTCAGGAAGGAGAGGCTGGAAAGCAGCACAGTGGAAAGGGACCTGGGGGTCCTGGTTGATGGCAAGTTGAACATGAGTCAGCAGTGCCCTGGCAGCCAGGAGGGCCAACCCTGTCCTGGGGGGCATCAGGCACAGCATGGCCAGCTGGGCAAGGGAGGGGATTGTCCTGCTCTGCTCTGAGCTGGGGCAGCCTCACCTCCAGTGCTGGGGCAGTTCTGGATGACACAATATAAAATATAAAATATTGAACTATTAGAGAGCATCCAAAGAAGGGCAACAAAGATGGTGAAGGGCGTTGAGGGGAAGCTGTATGAGGAGCAGCTGAGGTCACTTGGTCTGTTCAGCCTAAAGAGGGGACTGAGGACAGACCTCACTGCAGTTACAGCTTCCTCATGAGAGGGAGAGAAGGCACTGATCTCTTCTCTGTGGTGACCAGTGACAAGATCCAATAAAATGGCCTGAAGTTGTGTCAGGAAAGGTTTAGGCTGGATATTGGGAAAAGATTCTTCACCCAGTTGGTGTTTGGGCACTGGAGCAAGCTCCCCAGGGAAGTAGTCACAGCACCAGCCTGACAGAGTACAAAAAGTGTTTGGGCAGTGCTTTTGAGCACGTGGTGACTCTTGGAGTGTCCTGTGCAGGGCCAGGACTTGGACTTGATGATCCTGATTGGTCCCTTCCTACTTAACATATTTGATGATGATGATGATATTTTAAAATTAGTTTCTGTGAGAGGTTGAAAGACTGTTGTAGAAAAATGTCCTTTTCAGAGTTTACATTCAGTCTTATTTCAAAAGTACTCTTAAATACTTTTCATTTGTGCTGAATGTGATTTGATATAGATGAAACAAATTGTGTCTGACACAGAAGACTTTAGAGCTTTTAATTCTATAATTTCAAGACATTTAGATAATTACATATTTTTCCTCAGATAAAAATACTCCTCTGCTCATTTTGGCAAATATTTATTCATCTCCCCTGTTTTAATTGGCAATTAAATGTATGGAGCATGACTTCTTTATCAAATAAATACTTACTTTAGAAATTAAGGGTATAATTTGAAAATAAAATGTAAGCTTTGAGTTGAACAGATTGCTAATATTCAACAACTATTCATTATCTATTTTCACTTTACATCTTGGCTGTTTAAAAGGATTTAAGAATATATTCCTAAACTCAGCATTAGATGCAGGAGCTATATTTTCTGGTTGGATGTTCTTGAACGAACCTTACAATAGGCTCAAGTGAGCTAAAAATAAACTTCTAGCAGTTCATATTAACTGGGTAATAACAGGCAACAGCAAAAAGCAGTATCCAGCTATGATGAAAACAGGAAGCACATTACACAATCTGCCCTTTCCAGATAGGTATGAATTCTTAAAGGCTTAACTAAAATAATAATCCCTTAAAGTTTTTAATAAAAGCAGAGAGTTTTCTATTGTTCATAGCTGAGTGGAGACGAAAAACATGCACCCCAGTACATTGTGAAAGATCTGCTGTGTCCTGGGAAACAACACTATTTCCATTTAGTTCTTGGTAACCCTGATTCAATTTTAAGTAATGGATTTGATCCTGCAAAGGGCTGAGCATCTGAGCCTTATCCAGCAAGGTTGCATGATTCTGTTAAGCCTGGGAGCATTGTGAGATAGAAACCCAGCAGGTGACCCTGATTGACTTGGGTGAGAAGAGAGTGCTGAGCTCTTGTCATTGATGCTGAAGGTATCTGTGCTCCAGCACCTCCCAGGAAACCATGTTCCCTTTCTGAAGCAGTAGCATCCTCTTCAGCTTTTTTTGTCAGGTAGAGGTGGCAAGGGTCCTCTCCTTTGAAGCAGAGAGAGAAGCTAGATAGATCTAGACCAAACCAAGAGAGGTTTTGGTACAGACATATTTTATTTCTGTGGTCAGGCTGGTAAAAGAAACAATGTCCCTGCTGCCAATGCAAGGTATCTACAAAAGATCTGTGTTTTTTCAGGTCCTTTTTCTGCTTGTGAGGTTGTAAAAAGTAGTGAAAAGTAGTGATGTGTGGAACCAAATATCTAGTGTATCCAAATTCCTGTTGTCTTAAGTCTGACACCATTCTGAGTACTTAAGTGTTTTAGATGCAGGACCATCTTGTTCACATTTATGGGGTTAATGCTTTTTAATGGGACAAATTACAGCATCATAAGCACAAAGTGTTTCAGAAGTGCCTCTTGCTTGGGTCAGGACCTAGACAGACTGCAGTAACAGAGGATGTTGGCTGCCCAAGAAGGGGATTCCTCTGCCTACCTGTGGCCTTCTTCTGTCCTGGAGTGCTGACTGATCCCTGCTGCATTTTTGCCACTGTTGTCCCTGTACCCCTGGATTGCCTCCTCAGGAAAGATTTGCCCACCTTTCAGGAGACCAGCCTTTCACACTGTAGCTCTGCCTCTGTAATAGCCCTGTATTAGGTGTCTCTATGTACATGGTAAACATGATGCAACACAGCTTTCTTCATCCTGTGTGTTCAGGATGCATTTGCATGGCAAAGGTATGTCACTGTGTATTTCTCATGCTAAACAAAATCATGTTAGACCTTTAGGTTTGCTCTGATTTGGGTGTTTTTTATTTAATGCTGCCCATTTGATAAATTGACCTCTGAAATGAAGATGTTAAAAAGTCAGAATTGACTATTTCCACCCAGAAGGATGGAATGCAGCCATATTATTAAATAATGACAATGTTGATTTACTGTTATCAAATTCTTCATAGAAACTAAATACATTAAACAGTCTGTGCAGATAATACTGGTATAAACCCAGACCCATGGATGAACTATTGCCATTATGATCTTATCATACAACTTTGGTACCTTGCTACATTGGAAAATGCTGGCACTTTGTGTATTCATTAAATGATTGTATGGTCTGCAAATGGTCCTTATCATATTTCAGATGTCCATAGCCAAAATGATTCTTATATATAACAGCAGAAAGCTTCTTTGTAAGCTACAGATAAGGTTTCCTGTGGGATCTCCTCAGGTTTAAAAATTGGAAGCCACGTCATTGCCTACATAATTTGTTTGTGTTTAGTTCATGGATTACAATAAGTGCTTCCATTTTTAACCACATCTTGCTCCAATGTATTTCTTTTTGCTGCTTGTTGTGATTTGGACCTGGCTAGATGCCAAATGCCCAACAAGAAGGGAGAGAGAAATAAAGCCCAAGAGAACAAGGAATGATGCACAGTACAATTTCTCACTAATCCCTGAGCGATGCCCAGTCTGCTCCTCCCAGTGATTGGTGCCTCCCTAGTTTATGTATTTTTTGGCTAGTTTGGATCAGCAGTCCTGGCTGTGCTCCCCTCCTGTTTCTTGTGCACCTGCTCACTGGCAGAGCATGGGAGCATGATGGTAAGCATGATGGGTTGTGGTAACAACAAATCTGACCACAACACACTAGAACAAGTTAGCTTTATTAGTTTAATAGTCACTGGTCACAACATTTATTAATTTTCTCTCAAAGCTAGCCTGCTTGTTCTTAAAGTTTCATTTATGTGGTACCTTACTTGCAGTAGGTGTTCCTCACTGTGCTGTTTGTCACCCATGGGAACTGGGCCAAGGTTATCATGTTGTACTTTGTTACTCTGGTTTATGATATGGTAGAATTGCTGGCTCTGAAGTGGATCTGGTATTTGTGCTCAGTCTCTGCCATCATCTCTATAATTTGGAAGAATCTATCAGAACTATTAATTGTACCTTTTACCTTTCCTTCTTGAAGACTCAATCCATGGTGGAGATACCCCCCTTCTTCTTCCCCTTCTTCTTCAGGCTAATTACAACAACTCTTGAGAATTTTGAATATATTTGGGATGTTGAAACCAGCATGTTTGTATTGCTATGTGTCCTGAGTGGGTTCCAGGTCTTGTTTAAGAAAAAACAACTGTTTAAGAATACCACCCAGTGGTCTACCCTGAAGCCAGGTAGTTATCGGTGGTAAGGCTGTGTGGGATAGTATGTGCCAAAGTGCCAAAGACTGTGGGCACCTCCAGTGTTTTGAAACTCCATCCCTGAACAAGTGCAGAATCTAGAAGAGCTAATAAAATATTTGGAAAAAGTATGCACTCACCCTGGCAATTTCAGAGAGACAAAAATCTCTGCCAAGTGCTGGGCCATAGCTGAGGCGTTTCAAGCCCTGTTTGACCATATTTGTTATCCTCAAGGGGAGAAAAAGGTCTCTGGGTCAGACAAAAAACACAACAGCCTGTTCCTACCCCTGTAAAAGGCACTGCAGCTGAACCAGAGAACCAGTCTGTGCCCCTATACACCAGAAGAAATTGAGCCATCGCATTTAGTGAAGGAGAACTAAGCAGAGCCAGCACAAGAACATGAGGAAGAGGCAGAAAAGGAGGTAACCACTCGATCCCTATCCCTGAGTGAGCTGCAGGATAGGCAAAGTATTTTATCTGTCAATCAGATGAGCACATCTGGCTGCCTTGGTGATGGGGTGACAAAGCTATTAGCCTGGAATTAGAGAGGAAGAAAGTCAAGCAGCTGGGATAATTTTCTAGGGAAAGGGGACATTGGCAAGGTGCTTGGAAAAGGAATGCAAGTTCTCAGTCTCTGGAGGCAACTCCTGTCAAGGGTAAAGGAAAAGTATCCCTTCAAGGAAGATATTTATGTCACTCAGGAAAATGGACTACCATGGAGAGACGTATCTGATACCTGAGTGAATTAGCCATCCTAGAGGTAATTTATTATGACCTGAGCAATGTGCAGCCACCCACAGATCCAGAAGTCCGATTCAAATGTCCCCTGTGGCAGAGTCTGTATGTATATAGCAAAACACAGGAAAGGTGATGGTGTGTTGGAAAGTGTGGGACTTGAGCATGACATAAATGGAATAGAATAAGGGGTGGGTACTGTCCTGGTTTCAGCTGAGGCAAGGGTAATTTTCTTCCCAGTACTTGGTACAGTGCTTTATTTTGGATTTAGTATGAAAGTAATGTTGATAACATGGCGATGTTTTAGTTGTTGCTAAGAAGTGCTTACTCTAAGTCAAGGAGTTTTCAGTTTCTCATGCTGTGCCAACAAGGAGATGCACAAGAAGCCTGGAGGGAACATGGCTGTGACAATGCTATTTAGCTTAAGAGTGTATGGGGATACATCTGCTGGAAGTTTCTTTGAAGGAGCTTTTTTGAATCCTGAGGATGTGACTGGCAAAGGAACTTAATTTTATTAGGTCTCTTTACCTTCATTTTGCCTTCTTGTGAAAGACTCCCTCTTAAAATTGTGGTGGGGTTTTGAAAGCTTGGAGAATTCTCCACCATCTGCCATCAAAAAACCATAATTAAGCTGCAAAGACTTAAGGACTGACACTAAGATGGCACAATCTCAATGGTTTTGACAGATGAACATGGAGAAACGCCAAATTATGAGAATTGTGGGTGAGGTCCTGTCTCTGAAGAGCTGTTTTATTGTCTCCTGCTGACAGAATACTGAGGAGGGAGCAAGGCAAGGAGACCTTTCTGACTGTAGTTGCTTGTCCTTTGCAGAGTGCCTGTTGGAAGTGCTACTGCAGTGGATTGTGGTTGAAAAATGCCCCTCAGCTGCTGCTTAAAGGGAATGGGCAACAAAAGAAAGATAAATGACTAAAGAAGGGCATGGAACAAGGAAGGAGAGATCTAGAAATAAAATTGTAACTGTAAATGACAGTGACAGGATTTTGACATGTTAGGGCAGAGATGAAGAAGTACTTATTATTTTCCAAGATAATTTTTGAAAGGATTGAAACAATTATTTATACAGTTTTTTGTACACTCTATATATACATCCCCTGCTATACTTTACACTCCACCCTCTAAAATTCTTAAAATAATGCAATCTGAAATACCAACAGAGTTAAAAATTTTTAATAAAATGGCCATTTAATGAAAAAAATACCAACTTGGTTTGATTTTTTTTTAATTGCTGATCAAAACCCCTTGGAACTTCTTCATATATTCCCTGGTTTTCCTACTGCAGTGCAGGATCATTCCCAAATTTTTGTCAATGCTAGTGTTTATCTAATCTATTAGGCCTAATAATTGAGTTTCAGAGACCAATTAAAGGTTTTTCCTACTGTTGGACTTCAATGCTCATAACTTAATTTTTCCTTTATATATGTGTAATACTCTCTTGTATCACTCTAAATGATTCTGCTTATGAACCAGGGTAGAATTTGCACATTTTAAATATTTGTTGTAGATGTAATTGTAACTTGATGTCATTTAATTAACACTAAACATGTATTTTCTTTTAGGTTAGTCCCCCCCTAATTATTTTTGCAGCTTTTCTTTGAACTTAGTCCAATTTTTCTATGCTTTTCTGGTAATTAGGTGCTGATAGCAGAAGAGCATATGGACAAATTCCACCTGTGTGAAGGATCATCTTTTATTTCTTCAAACCTGTGTCTTACTAGCTCTCATTAATGCCCTTAATTCTTCTGTTTGGAAAACCAGCAGCCACTTGATTTCTAGCCACCTTCCCACAGGTAGTGCAATAGTTTTGCATTCTGTAACTCCCTCATAGTTCATTTATTTTGACTTGCCAAATCACTTGCCTTATTATTTTTGTTTAGGAAAGAAGTTAGGTTTGTTCTGCTCGTGGTTTCCGGAGCAGCATGGTTTTTTTTTTTTTCCTCAATAGAACTGTGTCTGTTTTTCTCTAAACTTCTACTATTTATTTAGTTATAGAGTCATTCCCTAACAACTTCGGTGGTTGTTGATGCTTGACCTTTACCTATGATTATGCAAACAGTTGACCTGTTAAAATAATGTTAGTATGTCAAAGTGAAGATCTTAAAGGAAAAACAGAGTTACAGTTTCTTGTAGTTTCTTGGGCAATACTAATTTTGGACTTCCCTCACTTGAATGATGATTAAACTCTTTTTTTTTTTTTAAAAGGATTGTGTCTCATGACATGCAAGAATAGATAACACCAAGTAACAAAGAAACTTCCACATCCCTTCTTTAGCCTTTTGCTCTATAATCTTTATTTTAATGACAAGGAAAATATGTCAGAAAGGACTTTTTATGATAAAACAGACTTTTACTAGCAATTAGGATAATTGTTAGTGTGGAAACTCCCAGCACTCCAGCACTGCTCCAGTCTTCATGAGCATGACTAGGAATGCACATTTTAGAAAGTGCCTAGTCATATCACACCCCTGAAAGTCAGCACTTCAGACAAGACACACCAAAACTGAGGACTGAAAAACATTTTTATCTTGCAGGCAGGAAGGGAAATCTGGAAATTTCTGTGAAATCTATGGAAGAGTCAGGCTTGGAAGTGAGTTCACTTGTCTGAATTTCTGCTTCCTAAACTTCACATCTGCTGTCACCCTGAAGTCCCTCTGCCATGCTCCTATAATGCATGAAACCATGTAGAAAATGAGGCAGGGACAGAATCAAGACTATTGTTTGCCCTGTGTACATACCCTTCTTTCTGTGGGCTGTGTCAGACCCAGGGGAGTATCAGAAAAATCAGGATTTGTATTGTAATTTAAACCAAATTTTTCTCCATGTGGACAGTGGACCTTATTCTTGCTTGGGTGAGAGTCTTAATTCTGGACTTTTGAAGACTTGAGTGCTAGGTCCTAAAAGTTATTCTTCAAGTAATTAGTTTAAGGAAAGAAGAGAGGAAACAAGCAAAATTCATCAATTCATTAGAAGGTGGTAATTGTACTTTTTCTCATTGTTTTTACATATAATTCTAACACTGGTTTATGGGAATCTTTTTAGTCAAACAAAGGTTAAAAGCTTCAGAATCCACCTAACTACTCTTTGTGGACCAGACAGGGAAAGATGATGATGCCTGAGACACACTGAAACCTTGTGATATGCAATATACAAACTCAGTAACTTTTATTGTGTTGATTCTAAGGGTTGTCCTGAGATTGTATACAAAACCAGTTCTGGTCTCTCTTGGCAATGAGCTTGCAAGGGAGGCTTGAAGTCAGGCCACCTTGTGCCAATCATGATGTGCATCTCTCTGACACGGTAGCTGTGTGTAGCTGTCATGTTAGACTGGCAGCATGTAACTTCCTTCCTTCCTTCCTTCCTTCCTTCCTTCCTTCCTTCCTTCCTTCCTTCCTTGTGAGTTGGGCAATGTTATGATGTGAGATACATTTTATTATTTTCTTTTCCCCCACCACATCTTTCATTTCTCATGCTGCCGTTCTGTGATGATTATATGCTCAGTCTGTGCATGACTTTGCATTTGCCTACACGTTTTTACAGCTCCCCCTTGCCTGTAAACCAGTGCCTGCTAAGTGCTGCATCCCTTCTTGCCTGCCTTCCCTGAGTGCTTGTAGAGCTGGGTCCAAACTGTTGGAAGGAGCTGTGCTGCAAAAGGAACAGAGAAAGGCAAAACGAATCAGTAGATGAGTATCAGCCAGTGCAACCATCAAGGAGACAGTCAATGTAAATCATGGTTTTGTTCAGTATTTTTTCAAAAAGAAGCAGACACCACAGTAGCAGAATGGACAAATTTGTAGATAAAACCTCTATCAGTTCAGAGTACAGAGTAATGTACAGAGCAATTCCCTGAGGTGGTAGGGATTTCCTTCATCTCACAGTGGATTATTGTATAATAGCCAATTATGTACAATGGTAAACTGTATAATATTTTATCAAATGTCAGACAAGCGCCTTAAAGCTTTGCTCTCAAAGAAAGATTACCAAGGCAAAGGGAGAAAAATTATCTGGTGATTTGAAAGGATTTAGAAATCAGATGTTAAGGACTGGCCTCTCACTGAGTAGTTTGACAAAGAAACAAAACCTGCAACTACTATAGGCTATCATAAGCATTCTCTGTTACCATTTGAAGTGAGATAATTTAAGGAAGTATCTGAGGAAGATTATTACTTCCAGATCTTAGCCATAGAAAGATGCCAGGACAACTGAGGAAATTTTGTATTGAATGGAGTTTGTAAAAAAAAACCCAAAAAACAAGACCCTTTCTCTGTTTTGTGAACTTTCAGTAACAAGTAATTGTGCATACTGGATGGGGGACTTCTGCAGATTTTTTTTAGTAGTGTAGATTTTGACCATTCTTATTAGTTCCACTACCACATTTATTTGTTCATTGCTCATGGTTTTGCTATGATGAAAGAACTAGATCTTTTGGCATCCAGTAATATTTTTGCTTTGATCCTGTAACCAAATGATGCTAGCCACAAAATTATTTTAATTTTGTCATTATTTCACATGGTATACTTATTATTAATTTTGGTTTTGGCACACACAGCGTGGAAACTCAACCGAAATAACCAGTAGTGTCTTTGCAATAATGTCAAGCAATGTTTGGCAATTATTTCACTGTATGTTTTTGGAAGGTGTTTGACACTGACCTAATTTCAAATGGGAACAATTGTGAGTTTATGAAACCAAGCATGGAAATATAAACTAAACAACCAGTCATCTCCAGCAGGAATGCAGCAATTATACTCTTCCAATAATATTTAGTTTTAACTGGAAATCAATATACAACTAGTAAGGGGTGGATAGGAGGCCAAATAATTCTTGCTAAAGAGGCTAAGAAGGTGGCTAGGCAAGACTTTGTCTTGACCTTTATATTTCATCTCAATTCTGTTTCTTGTTAGAGTACTTAACTGGATTTTACAGTATCCTTGAAGTCATTCAGCCTGATGTAGAATAATTAAAAGAATGTTGATATATGTGTTGCTGTATTGGAAGCCACTCATATAGTATTATACAAGGAGTGTTGCAGAGGGAGTTATATACAAGCCTTGAGTTTTTAATGAATTTTTAAAATCAACTTTTGATCGCACTAAATCAAGAAAAGAGAGGCTATTCTAAAACACAGGCATCCTATAAGTATAAGTGAGTCTAATAGGTAGTGTAAGAAAACAATACATTGTTTGTGGAAAGAGTAGTTGATACTACTGGTCTGAGGGCACAGTCTAGGAAAATATATATGAAGTAATATAATATCACTCTTGATAAGACATCTGTAATGATTAATATTACTGACATATAAGAGTTAAGAAAGTTTGGGACAGAATCAGTGAAAGATACTTGGTAAGGAACAAGATAGTTTGTTCAGGGGGTTTAGTCTGGTTGGATTGGATTTCAAATCTTTATTTCATTTTACGACTAGTTTACATGTCTTCATCAGCCAGGTAATATTATCCATTTTTTATAACTTAAACATAGAACTAAAAAGATTCATAATATCAACATCAACTAGGGGATGGGTTTTGATTCATGAATGTGGTGATAGATGATGGTATTATTATTATTGTTATGATCCTCATCATCATTGCCATCATCATCATGATTTCAGATTTTCACAAGATCTCCAGAGAAACTTGTTTAATTTGGATTTTGGTGATAATACTTTCTGCTAGCTCCTAGTGATAAAGTATAGTGGGGATAGGTACTTAAACTATATCTCAGTCACATTTTCTCATGGATACTTGAAGTTTTATTTTACATAGGATAGTCCCAAATCTGCCAAGATATAAGAATTGTTAGGTAATATTCTGTTTCCTGTTGAATTCTGATAACCTGAGGAGTTGTTGCCTGGGCTGTGTTCTTCTCATATCACTAAAACTCAAAAGTGGAGTGGTAGTTCCACAAATAAATATGTAGCTTCAATATAAAAGAAGCCTTCTGAAAATCTGAAAAACCATTCGCTAGAGATGAAGTATTAGATGGTGGAAATGCTGCTTTGATTTTGTTGGACAAGTCCAGGTCTGTTTCAAGTGCAAGAAGAGGTCAATTTTAACAGGATAGTTCCAACCATGAAACCAAATGCTGCCTATGAATTATTGGTTAGTTTCAGTTAACATATACAATAAACCTTTATGTCTGTCCAGAGATATTTAAATTAAATGCAAATAGCTGTTATTAAAAAGTGTTCCAAAAGAACAGACATTTCTGTTTTGCACTGAAGAGGAAAATGCTACTATATTACCTAATAAAACCCTTACCAACCATAATTACTACTGATTGCCCTAACGTCTCAGTTTTACTTGGCAAAAAGAAACATGGAGTGTTGTTCCTGTTACTCTTTCCCTTGCCCCTGAATCTCCACAAGAATGTCTAGCTGAGGTGGCTGCATGACATTTTGGTATAAACAGCACCACATTTTCTCCTGCTAAATCTATAGTTCATACAAGCAGGTGAAATATTGCTCTCGGACTCCCATCAGTTATATACATTAGGGGAGTAGGCAGAACTTGAACTGTCATTCTTAACAGGCATAGATATTTATTGGTGAAACCCTTCAACATATTGATTTTCTGGCTTTCCATGTGAAAGACACTACTTTTACTTTGACATGTAACTCAACACTCCAAAACTGTGGCCTCTGCTTTCTAATAGATGAATCCTAAAGAGGAATTATGAACAAGTTAAAATCTATTGTAATTTCTCTCCAAGCATTAATTGTGTGCAGGAAGGATGGATAAACAATTTTCACTGATTATCTGGATCACATAATATATTGTTTATAATGTATTCTTAAAAAAATCTGCATAGTTTTTATTCATAACTGCCATGCTTTGTCGTAAAAAAGCACTTTTTACATATACTTAGGGCCAATTCAGTCTTCCCTTTTTGTTAGCTCAAAAACTTGCCTTTGAATGTGGAGAAAATGCAGTAGGTGGAAACTTCCTAGAACTGCAAATTACTTCAATTTTTTTTTTTCCCTCCATTTACAATAGCTAAAATTGTTTTAGTAATGTCTACTTTTTGTTATTTAAATTGCAGACACTGAATATCACACAGTTGTACGGTGAAGGGACAAGGGAACACATGCATTGCTGGAAGAGAGTAGGCTCTATAAGGAGTTTCCTATTTAAATATTTACTTAAATATTTATAGTTTTGAAAGTTTTAGTTCCCGTTTCACAGAAGCACATTAATTATGTTAAAATACAGTAAGAGGGGCAAAACCAATCTCCTTTCCCTAATTCTGAAGAGCAGAAATTGGTGGCTATCTCAGTGGCCTTCTGCTTTCTTCAGAGTCTCCCAGAGGATGTTGCAGTTGTTAAATATGGGAATTGCTCAGAGCAGAACTGATAAAAGAAATGATTTATGAATCAAAGTCTTTGCTGGACAGTGTTAAGAAATGGCCTGCCTCTTTTGTAAGACCTATTGTTAATGACTGTTTTGAGTTCTTTAATGGGACTTTAATGGGACAAAAGAAAAGCTTTTGGGGTAGTCTTCTGCAAAATGGTGAATATCCTTCTCCATTTCTTCCTTAAATTTTCTGGGATTGTTTTGTTTCCTCCTTCACGCTTTGTAAGGCTCAGGGTGGTGAATGCAGTATTCAGCTATTCTGACATCCAAACATTTCAAACAGTATGTCTGTGCTCAGAAAGGCTTATTTTTAAGTGAAGTGTTCTTTTAGTGGTACCTTGTTTAATACAGTCCTACTGTTCAAATTCAAGTTGATGAATATTCCGAAAATATTTGCACAGAAATGCTTCCATTTTTATCCTGTCCTGGTGAAGAAATCCTTGCATTAAGCAAATCTATTTTCTTTCAACCCTCCTCCAGTCTGCTGGAAGCCAGTGGGCCGATGATGTTGCTGCTACTGCTGTTCTTGCTGCCAGGCTGAGGAAAGGTCTGTCTACAAAATCCCTCTCCTGTCTACAGTTACGTGCATGTTCTGTCATCTGTCTTTCTCTCTGAGCCAAGAGAAACTTCTTCAGAAAAGGGAACCATGTTGGCTACTTGGCAGTCTCTAAAAATGCCCTTTGCTGAGATGTATTCAAGTTCTGTTCAGAGTGATTTCTTGGATGTTGTGGCTAGCCTTACTTGCAGCAGGAAGTCTTCAAATGTGTTTGGTAATCCAGTCAGAGCTTGAAGCTTGGGGTGTGGAGTTTATTAGTTGCTGTTCTAATTAAAATTGCTGCATCAAAAAACTCCTTGTGAGAAACCACAGTTGTCTGATGAACGCTGAAATGAGGTGCTTCGTTTTTGAAAATCTCTCATACAAGACCTGAAATAAAAACCTCTAGTCAAAAAGCACATATTACAGATATTTATAATTGGACTAGTTAAAAAAAATATTAAATTGCTACATTTGAATGTAAAGATTTGTAAAAACCAAGATAAATTTCTAAATGAGGTAGACTGATTCTCCCAAGGGACTACCTGCATTGTGTTAGTTCCACTGTGGTAACTTTTAAGTGTTATTTTTATGTGCTACTCAAAATATTTTATAAAATCTTTTCCCCAGCATATTTCAATAGAAGGATCAGTTGTCTGGAAAGGTACAGGTGGGCTTCTTTTTTCGGTACTTTTGATAGTTATTTCTCATAACTCTAGGCTCTGCAACCAGTCCTAAAGAATGGAAAGGGAACATGCCATAGTTAAATGAGAAGTATTAAAAACCAAAGCAATTAGCTGTGAACATTAGGCATCCAATTCAGCTTTTTTATATACATACTTCATGTAATCTTCAAGAACAGTTTTTCTTAGATGCAAAACTGCTGTTGTAATGCTTGTCTATGATGTGTAAGCTTGACAGACAGAAGAACTAAAAATGTCCCTTGTTGTGTGAAAACATTTGGAGAAAACTTGGAAAGATGTACACTTGCAAACAATTGCTTCTTTGTTTCTTTCAAACTTCAGTAAACTTGAAATTCCCCAAATGTCAAGTAACTAAATTATTTATTGCTTAGAATTCATAGTCTGCTTGCCTTAAGATTTTTTTTTAACATTTCAAGAAATGTTAAATTATGTGATGAATATTAACTGACAGTTTGGAAATATGTATACAAGAGTACCTGGATTCCATAGTCTAGTAGTGATAATCAGAAAGATGGCTCTTGTGCTCAAAGATAGAGAAATGTTATGGAGAAATTATTTTGTTCTTGCTAAATAATGGGATTTTGCAAGACAAACAAGATGCTGAAGTTTATAGAAAATTCTTGTATCTGCCAAGAAGTTTGAGATTTCATGAGATTTTAATTATTTTTTTTTAATAACTAAACAAGAAATTCTGAAATCACACCACAGTAAAAGTTGTAATAACTTTTATGACATTCATATCTCTGGTAGTATTTCTAGTTGAATGAGCTGCTTAAAAGAAATTATTTTTTAAGCTGATTTCAAGGTTTCAGAAGAGACTTATGCTGTGGCATTGTCTTTCCATCTGCCATTTTGACATTACTATGTTTCCTTTAAGTCATGAGAAAAATTAGGGGCTGCATGGAGGAAAGAGACTCAGATTTGTGTGCTGCTGAGGAAAGGCTGGGCAGGAAGCAAAAACTCCATACTTTATTCAGCAGCAGTGGACAAAGTCTAATTTTGGACTATCCACATTTCATACACTCTCTTGCCTCATTTATGGGTTGAAGGGGACCATTTTTTATTAGTTCTACTACTCACAGAAGAGCTCATTTGAATGGCATTACTATAGCTAACTTAGCTCCAAAAGACAGGATTTTAAAAACCAATATCGTATGCTTTATTAAACTCAAGTCTTAAGTAAGGCTATATTTAATAATTTTAATTTCTGAGGTTTCACAAGTAATCCTGATTAAATATATAAAGAAGATTTATAAGTTGTTAGAGCCATTTTTCTTGATTATCACTTACTGAGGCTTCAAAGTACTCACTTCAAAGTGCTTAAAAACCAAATATGCTTTTTTTTTCTTGCCACACCATCCAGCAACCTAATAAAAGACAGATTATACTGATATACTGTGAAGTACAAGGGATAACTAAAATAGTGGTTTTTATTAAATTATATATATATTTATTTATATTTATTTGATGATTTTATAATTATTTATATATTATTGTTTTTACATGTTTGCCCCATAGGTTTGTGAGTTATTCCAGTACTACAGGCAATGTTGATAATTTTATATTACAGGTACAGAACATTCATGTTTTTTAAAAATCATATTTGACTTTACTATGACAGAAAGGGAGCTTTGCCTTCATTTTTGAAGCCACAGAGGCTCATGGTCATTTGCATTTCTGCTAGAGGAATGTGTCTAAAGACAGAGAAGTACTGTCCTGCATGGCTTTTGTCAGGAGACCAGGAGGATGCTGCCCTCCGAACCAGTGATGTCTTGCAGGCAATGTGCAGCTGGCCACTCTGGTTGTGCCTGATGTGCCAGCAGGTTGCCTTAGGCCACTCTAAGCCCCTGGCATCCTTGGATGTCCCCCTTGCAGTTTTTCTCTCCAGGCATCCTTCAAAAGTCGGTCAAGACCTTTTCCTTGGCTTGCCAGCATGCTTTAGGTCACTACTGAGGCTGTGGATTTCACTCTCTGAGAAAGTTTCAGTGTCAAATAATTTTCCTTTAGGTGAGAATGCAGAGCCCATGGAGGGCTCTGAAAGGAAAAGCAGAATAATTTCATTCTGGTTTAACCTGACAGTCGTTGTGATGAGTGCTGGGTGACTGGTATGGATGAAAGAGTTGGGCTGATGCACTTTGAACTCGCTGAAGCAAGTTAAAAATGGCAAAGATATTCTTGCAATGGCCAAACCTGGAAGCTAGGCTTGTAAGAAAGAACTTTAAATCAAATCAGGATGGGACAGAAAGGTTACATAGTGACTGAAATGATAGGAAATACTCTGCTTTGTAGTATTCTGATTTCAGTAGCTCAGCAGCACCATTTTGCACTCTTAAATTCTTTCTTGCTTTTTAGCAAACATTAGAAATCACCCAGTTCTCTCAGTTACACTGGAGTCATGGAAATAATTGTGGGATCTCAACATACCAAGAGTAAAAACATTAATTAAGGAAAGTTATCAGCAACTAAAAATAATGTAAGAATTGTATCAGACTAGACTGATAGTACATAAGGATAATCTTAACTGTATATATATGTATATATATGTAATGTATATAATGTTTGGATTGCTGCAATGATTTATACCCACACTCTTCAAAATACTTCACTATATAGTCTGATTTTGAATACATCTATGAGATACTATTTCTGTTATTTCTTTTATGGATCTATTACATCACAATGACCCTGGAAACACAAAATGTCTCTCCAGTCACTGTGGGAGGAATGGGTGAATGATGAAGATTCCATGCAGTCCAGCCTGTTTTTCCAAAGAAAATGATGCATAGGTAAGTTAAGTAATTACTGGTGCAGGTATCTGAGGCAAAATTAGGAATGAAGCTCAGATATCCTGAGTCCTGGTTCTCACTATCATTGCTAGGTATTATATACAGCACATTTACAGGTCCACTGTATGGTATTACTTACAAAATGCAGTGGATAGAAATACACTGATGATTTAGAAGGCTATGTTAAGTTTTCTGGAGCAGATCTGCAGAAAGTACAATTGAAAGTACAATTGAACAGCAGATCTCCAGAACTGCATGGAAATATGATATTTATGAACAAACCAGTGCTGTATTGTGGATGTTGTAGTCTGCCATCAGTATCTTCTGCTGTAATGTTTCTTCCTTGCTGTGTGACCTCACATGACTGCTAACTCCCCAGCATGTGACAAGTCCCACAAGGATGGTCCACAAGATTCCAGCAATGGTTCTGTGCTCCAGAGAAGTTTGGGAACTTTGATTTGTCCTGCAGATAGAAGGGGATTATCAAAGTTTTCTACTGTTTTACTCTCCTGTTAATTGCTGACGATGTTTGTGGAAGAATAGGATCACTGTTTTTTCTGTGCGATCAAATGCTTCTGCAGCTGGTGACAAGGCTAAAGGGTGGAGAAGAATGAGACAACAGCCTCCCCCCCTTTTCTCCCCTTTCTTTTAGTAGTGTATTTTAATTCTCAATTCATTTTTCAACTTCGTAAAGAAAGCTGGGATTTGATCTGTGAAAAATCTCCACGACTTTCTTCTTTTTCCTGCAAAGTTAAGATTGTATCTATGCTCAGAAGAAAACTTGAGAGCTTAGTTATATCTCATGTATTGTTTTCTGGTTTTATGATACTTCCTTCCCCCTGGCAATGTTGAGAAATTTCTTCTCAGTTTTAGGAAATAATAAATGTTCTTTTGTATGTTTAATGGACTAGACATGTTAGTTCTTGGCCTGGCATGTTGTGGAGGAAATAATATGATGTCAACTTGGAAAATCGAAATATACTCACTTGTAGGCGTTTCTAAATCTTCAAATCAAGGGCACCGTAACAAATGAGGCAAATAGCCCAGAACTGTGCACCAAAGCCCTACTTCAGAAAGTTCTTTCTTGCAAAGGCCTTTTCATCTCATACTTTCTGTATTGTGCCAGTGGGCAGTCAGCAGTGTTTCAGCAGTCAGCAGTATTTCTTTGAACACACAGGTTTGAAAGGCCTCATAGAGTCTGGTTTTTTCACTATCTTGGCGATGAATCTGTTTTATCAACACGGATTAGTGGATTAGTTTTGTGTTTGAAAATGATCAGTTTTGTGCAGTGATATACAAGGGGAAGTTAGGCTGGAACTCAGTGATGGATGGTGTTTTATTTTTACTCTGCTGCTATGATGTTTTGGTCTCTTACAAAAAGAGAGTGATGGATTCAAGTGGAAACCTGTGGAGAAAGGGGCAAGTCACTCCTGGAGATCATCTTGAGGGTTCTGGAGGAAAAAAAGCTTTTATACACATTGGTTGGGCAGGGGAGGGATTTGAGGAGGTCTGAGATTGGAAGCTGTCCAAGGAGCTGGGAAACGGCTACAGAGAACAGGGAGCAAACACACAATTAGCCCTAAGTAATTCTCAGGACTGGGGGGCCACTACATAGAGTTGAACTCCAACCTCAAGAAAATAGATTGTTGGGCTGGAAAAAAGCCTAGAAGAAAGGATGCACTTCAGGAGAATAAGATAGTGAGAGGACTTTTTGTTGCAAACCTTTTTAAAATTTCATTTCTGTCTTACCTAATGACTTGATTTATATCCATTGTAAAAAGTTAACTCTTCTTGTTTGCATTTTAGTAGAACCTGGCATTTCACTTGAAAAGTCTTACATTTTTTTTAGGAGCAAGGGAAGTTCTTCCTGCAAACTTTAAGCAAATCTGCCTCACAGTTCCTGTCCAATTGGAAGTTTAGTCTTCACTCATCTGAAAAGTGTTTTTCAGAAACTGCTTCTAGCTTTCATTTTTCTAACCACATGTAGACTGCTTCATGTTAGTGCAGGTTTAATTTGGAGTCTTAATAATGGATTACAAAATCTGTTGGGTTCTTTTTTTGGAGGGGGAGAGGATGACCATCTTTTCTGTCCTTTAAAGGAGATTGCTTATTTCATTAGTTTGTCACATGAATCAAACGTTTGCAGAGTGATGCTAAACCATATGCTGTTGATTAAACTTTGTTTTCAGCGTGGAAATTTCCTGAAGAAATACTGGTACTGTATAGAGCCATTCATATGTGACACAAAATTTAAAATATCCGCTATTCTAAGATATATCCACAAGTAATACTTCTTGGTAGAACTACAACTTTGTGTACATGATAATAATGTAATCTCTTTCAGATGAGAAAAAATTAAATCAATTAAGTTGGAAAGGGTCACAATCTCAAACTGGGAAAATGTCCGTGTATCTGCTAGCTGTTCATTAATACAGCTTTAAGAGGGCAAACAACCTCTGTCTATTGATTAATTTAAAAAGAAGCACTTAAGGACCTGTGTTTGGAATAATTGCAATTGGGAAAAGTACAGTGCATTAAAATTAATTGTCTTTTGAAAACATGTAATCATTTGTACTCATAAATCTAACACTGATTTTGCAGAAACAGTGGTAGGTTCCTGATTCCCTTGTACAGCAAAGTATTCTGTATGTAAGTTATTACTGAGGTGAAAAAGAAAAATGCAATCATGTTTATAGGAACCTTTCTTCAATGGCCAAAAGATTTCCAGAGTGGCAGGAGATATTTCAGCATTGAATATTTGGAGCTGCTGATGCATAACTCCACAAAAATATTATCTCTGCTGTCAATTTAAGATAAATGTGTTAACTAACTGTGCAGTTGAAGGGATATTGAAAAGTTTCCTCACTATTAGAAGTTAGTCTTCTACTTTAGGCAAAGATTGCTTAATTGCAACTTCTAATTTCTGTAAGGATGAGGAGGATGGGAGTGATGCTTTCAATGACTAAATAACTACTTAAAAGGTTTTTTTTAATGACACACTTAAAAATCATAACAACCTGCTCTTCTGTGTGCTGAAGTTAATGATGTCATACTTTTTCTGAAGGATAATCTAGGAAAAGAATTGACAACTGATTCATGCATCACAGTCTAATTCTTAAATACACTTTTACATGAAAGCAGGAAAACCAGCCAGCATTTCATTCACCTTTCAAATACCAGAATTTGTATGAAAGCCACGAAAAACAAAATGAAATTTAAACTGAGTTGCTTGCTTCCTCTGGAAAAAAGCATTGTCCTTTCAGGAAATCACAGATGTTTGAGGCAGGCTGAGCTTCCAAGTCTGGATTAGGAATCTTTGGCTGAAGAGTTTTGGGGAAGGCAAGCGTGTCAATAATACACCTATGGCATGAGCCTTGTGTAAAGAAATTGTCGAAGGCTCTTGTTATCTCTATTTTTCTAAATTCGTTGACTTTAATATACTCTCTGCTGACTTGAGTGCACACTCTGGAGAATATTTTCCTTTTAAAAACAGATGGTTTGGAAATTTTTAAAATATTGCTTCTGTTAAGCCCAAGATATATATTAATGTTAAGTTGAGCTGAACAAGTGAAAGGATGTGCAAATTGATTTAAAAAAATACCTTACGAACTTATATATATATATATATATATATATATATATATATATATATATATATATATATATATATATATATATATATATATATATATAAAGGTATTCACTAGTGGATTTATCTCAATAAATTTAACATGATAATATAACAGTGAAGGCAACAAGAATGCTGAATGAGAGCAAATTGGAATGGAAACAGTATTTCCCTTCTCTATAATGTCTTCACTCGTGAAAGATGATGAGCCAGTTTCCAAAGCAATTAAAAGCTATGTTGTCAAGAATATGGCATCCCATATGGATCTCTGGTAACTGTACTGCTGGTCTGCCCTTTAATCATGAAAAACCTCATCTTCTTAAGCTGCACCTTACATATAGGTATCCATATTAAGTGGCAGTAGTTTCAAGCTTGTTACATTACATTTTTGCTCTTTAGAAAGCTTCTACTCATAAACAAATTGCATTTATTTGTTCTGGTTTTGTCTTTGTTGTATTGGCATGTGCAAAGGCTTTGTTTTGGTGTTCAGGGACAACAACTGAATGTATCTAGATAAACTCCATAGGTTATATTTTCTAATTGATTGGTTTTTGGCTTATTTTTAGGGGATCCTTTTTCATAATCAGCTTCTAGAGCTGTGGCACTCAAATCCAACTTCTTTATTGCAATTAAGGCCTAGTCACTGCTGTCTAGACTGCAGTGATGATGTTGGTTATTTTCCTGTAATAACCCTGTTGATAGACCTCAAAATAGCTCTGATCCTTTTTTTCAAAGAGCTGAGGTTGCTGACTGTACAAATAATGTTCTATCATGTTGCATGTAGTCTGTTTTTTGCCATTATGAGAAACTGCAATAAACATAAAAATCATCCTGTAAGTAAAGGGAAGGCTTTAGGCATGAACACATTTCCCAGCCCTACTTTGGGAAACTGTCATTCAAGCTCTCCATATCAGGGCATGTCACTGTAGGAGTGATAGCTCCTGTTCTTAGTCCCTCAAGGCAAAAGGGTGAAGGCAAGGGCTGGGGTCTAATGAATTGCAGGCTGAGGGCAAATTCACCTTCCTGTGAAAACTGTGGTTTAATTCTTTGTCATCAAATTGGATATCAGCCTGAACCTTACTGTATTATTTCTTGCTGTTTTACAAAAAGCCATCTTATTTAACTGAAGCACTGAAAAGACCTGTTTCTGGACACTGAGAGTCATGTATCTCTGCTAAAAGTTGGGCTGGTGTGATGGAAGGTTGAAAGTGCCTTGTCTGGCATTTAAATGTCTGAGGAGGAAATTCCAGAGGGCGTTTTGGCATGGCAAGAAGAATTTCTGGAGTAGCCCTCCATGGTGTCAACATGTTCATACTTTTCTTCAATTTGGAAATCTCCGAACCACTTTAGTCTGAATGCTAGTCTTAAGGGCAGGAAAGTACAATTGAGCAAATCTGTCTCAGGGAAAGCTGTCTGCATTGCTCATTATCTCGGGGTCTGCAATGAGTATTTTTGCATGTGAATCACTTTCTCTTTTATGTAATTTTGTTTTTAATATTGTTGCTGTTACTATTTATTTCTTATCTTATTGCTGTTTCCCATAAATTGTTCTTATCTCAGCCTGTGATTTTCATCTTTTGTGCCTCCAATTCTCAATTCCATTCTTAGTGAGAGGGTGGCAGGTGTTTTGGGAGAGTTTTGGTGAAGGCACTGAATTGGAGAGTGCCATTCTTAAACCATGACAACTGCACAAACATCATTTATCTTTGGCTGTGAGATTTATCCTCCATTCACTTGTTATTGGGTTTTTTTCCTCCATTAGTATTCATGAGTTAATAAAGCAATAGATCGCAATATATTTGTATCATGAATTGCAGTACTTGTTACAGCTAAGGAATCCACACAAAATCACATGAGAGGAAGAAAGGGACATGACCAGCTTTGAATGTGTGCTTCCCACACAACAGAAACCCACAAATATGTGCAATTGATGAGCAGCTAAATCAAGTGCTTTGTTGGTCACTGTATTAGCTTTACATAAGGTGCTCTGCTTGACTGGCACTCAACAACTTGTGCTGTAATATCTGCTAGGAGTCTGAAATTGTTTCAAAACTTCCATAGTGCTTGGGACAGTAATCCCACAAAGAAGGAGATAGCATTCCTTGGGAATGGGACTATTATGTCAGACTGAATGAAAGCACATAGGCTTGAGTTGACTTCTCCTGGCTCGTGGGCACATCAGGCAGGGTGGTAGAAATTCAGTACACTCTTCCTGACTCTGCCAATGATCTTCTGGTGTTTCCTGGAAAATCACTTTATCTTATCCTGTAACTTCAAACAAGGAATAATGTTATCCTTGGGAAAAGTTTCACCTAGAAGAACCAGGAAGCTCATCGTTAACAGAAAGGTCTGTGTCTGTGATGTTGTTATTACCATAAGCTTGTTGCAGAAAAAAGGTTCCTTGCCTCTAAGCCATCCATTTCCTTTATACTTTTACACAGTGGTTGATCCCAGATTCAAGCCTTTCAATTTCCCATATCTTCCATGAAGATGCATTCAGTCAGAGGCACAAGTGGATAGAAATGGCGCACAATGCAACTCTGTTTCTAAGAGTACTCTTTTTAAGATCAGGTTTTGCTATCAAGGAATCACTAAAAATAGAAAAAATAGAAGAGAATGCAATTTAAATCTATTCTTATTGATAAGATTTGTGCAAATATAAGATTAAGGAGTGGGGATGAGGTTAGTTTGGTTTTTTGTTGGGTTTGGTTTTTTTTTTTTTTTTTTGTAAAATTGATATTGCTCCAGGGAGAGCAGTTATGTGTAGCGTCTTGGTAAGAAACCGACTAGGTCCTGTCCTGAATTTAGGTTAACAGGAGAGAAATTACTAGAGATTTCAAATTAGAAATTCCTGAACATGATGCAATAAAGCAAGAAGCTAGCAAAAGCTGTAGCTGTTACCATCAGGAATGGATCACCTGGATTAGGGTATCAAGCTATTTATGTAACAACACTGGAGCCTGTGGAAAGAACAGTAAGCAGGGGTGGTTGGTGTTTATTTGGGAGAGAATGAGAATGGTGAAACAAATGAGAGTGAGAAGGAGAAAAGGTAATGTAAGAGGTAGCAAGCTGTGATTAGTGCTGTCTGGGGATACCTGTTGGAAAGTCTTGTACTTTATCACTGTGGCCTAAACTAGGACCATAAACCCAACTTCTTATCCTGACCGTAGTACATGCAATAAACCTGCTTCCCTAATGAGGAGGAGCAGGGGAAGCAGCATGCTTTCCTTAGGCTGCCAGGGAACACCTGAGTCAGATTAGGCATCAAGGTATGACTATGCCTGTGCCAGGCCTGAGGGCACTGGCATCCTGCTGGAGACTTCCTGCCAACATCCACAAGTGCCAGTGTAAACCTTGTGCAATGAAACCCAGTAGCACCTTTTGAGCCTGTTTCTTCATGCTGCTAGTAGAATGAACTTCAGGAACTATATGAGATGGTGGGAATGACCTCTGATCATGATCTGTTCCTCTGTTTGGCTAAATAGAAATCCCCAAAAAATAAGATGCTTCATTAATGTACTGTGTTAGAAAAGCACTGGTTCATCATAAAAGCTCTGTAAATACTTCAGATAGGAGTGAGTCTTAGAAATATATGAGTAGAAGAATCAGCTTTGCATTGTGAGAATGAATCTATTGCTTTCTTTCTTTAACCTAGTTTAGTGTTAAGAGTGGTCTCAGAAGCCATTTCAATAATCAGTAGAGTAGATGCAAATAAAACCTTTTGTAATCTGAAGCCTGGGCAAATGTAGTCAGCCCTGTGTTGTCCTCCCAACAAGCCAAAAGGCACAGTTTGAGAGCCAATGGCCCCAACAAGCAGAGCTGGTCTGGTGGGGGACAAGTAATAGGGAGGCAGCCCTTCACTTTTGAACACTCTAGATTATCACCAATAACTGTAAGAGATTTTTTATTCAGCATTGTTTTGATTTTTGCTATGTGAATGACCATGTCTTTTGGATGGGGAAGTGTCTATAAAATGGTAACAGGTGTCCATAAACATGCACTTCATACCTTCTGATGAACTATGCACCTTTACAGATGGTAATTTTAAATAGTGAGACAGAACTGTCGGCTGTAAATTAACTTGCTCTTTGAAAATCTCACTACTAACAAGGCAATTTTCACTTGTCTGGAAATGATGGCAAGATGGGGGTGCAGCTGGAAGAAACTCCTGTTTGCCATGTGCCAACACCATCCTGGCAGAGTCAGCTAAACTTTTGGGGAGAAAGCTGGAGATTGTGGTGGCAGTGAGACAAAGTGAGGCAGAAACTGCTTTTGGGATCTCAAATGGTTAATATTGCCAGAGATATCTCTGCTCTGGTTTACTCAAAACTAGACAGCATAACAAGATTTTAGAGTTTGAGATGGATAATTTGAAAATTAGTGTTTCTCCTCTATGGATGGACCAGACTGATTTTTTTTCCCCTCCAAAGGACCTAGTTTGTAGTTATCAAACAGCCCTGTCTGCAGTCACCTGTGGGTTCATAAATTCTATTTACAGTCAAGTATTTATAGCCTTGTTGGCTAACAGAAACATTTTTCAAGTCTCGGAAGATACTACTACTTTTCCACACTCACATTGAATGTGCTTGCTGATATGCCTAGATGCATGGAAAGTTTATAAACTTCCACCATCCAGAATTCCACCACCTCTGGCAAAAACTTGCTGAAATAAATAAAAAAAAAAAAGTTTAACATGAGTTTTGATTTGTGTTTACTTTTAATGAAGTTCTTAGCTTTTCCTCTCTGCAACATTTTAAAATCAATTATAGAACTTCTCAAAATTTCACTAAGTTAAAGAACTTGACAGTTTTGTGATGGAATTCACCCTCCTCCTGTCATGTTTTGTCACTGTTGTGACAGACTGTAATGGCATGTAGGATGGTGGGAGGCAACTTGGAAGAGCAGTGAACTCAGGAACATTGTGCTTATCCTCTGTGAGTTCTCAAATGATGTCCCAGTAGACTGATGGAATAGTGCTTCTTGAGAGTGAACACTTTCTCTTTTGGAGGTCAGTGTATCCATAAGGCTTCATAGTGATTTGTGCAGGAGCAGGTTTTGCTGGCAAGAAGAGAGAGCTACAAACTGTTTTATGCATTTTCATCTGAGAAGAATCCACTGGTCAACAGGTGGGAACTGTGCCAGAGAATGTTTGGAGCTGCCAACTTGGTGTTTGGGGGCTAACTGTGGAGGTTCAAGGGATGGCTGGTTTCCAGCTGTATGAGCAGGTAGCAAAGCAGGATTCACATCAGTTCCTTGGCTGCCCCAGGTCACTATCTAGTATTTCAGCATAAAACCCACCTCAAACAATTTATAAAACTGTGTTAGGTAGTAGACTTACAGGCAGACCCATGTACTCTACCACTGCCTGTTCTATGGGGGTAGCAACTTATGGTAGGGAGGTGCAGAAAACAAGCATTCAGCAAGCTACAGTGATATTTTTGCCTCAGCTACATAAATCTTCCAGAGTTTGTCTGCCACTCATATTGGAAGAGATAGAATCAGGGGAGAGCCTGGTAGTGAGTGGGGACTAGCTGGAAACCACTTCTGCCTTCTCCTGTACCACTGGCACACTTCAGAGTATGAATTTCCTAAAATAGATACGGGATGCCCTACCACACTGACCTGCATAATCTGAGAAACTTCTGCCTGAGTTTGGTTGTTGTTATGAAGTTCTTTTCTTACTCTGGCTATACATATTGTTGTATCATTAACACTTTTTTTACCCATGTGCATTCATTTTTGTAGGTGAGACTGTCATATCCCTTTAGGTGAAGGACAATTGTTAGCTCCTAAATTTTGATGGTTAGTGATTGAAATATAAAACATTTGAGTCAAGGACTGAAGTTCTTTTAGAACAAACCATTCTGTCTGTCTTGACTTTAAATGTATGGATTAAAAGAAATTTATCAGAGATAGGAGAAAAAAAAGGCATATAAATGGGGAAACACAGGGAAAAAATATCTGGGACATATAATATGCTCTAATGGGCAGGTTGGGTTAGAAAAAAAAAATGCTTGGTTTGGGAGTTGTGTTTCAGGAGCAGGATGTGATCTGATTGGAAATTCCAAAAGAACTGAGCCCACAGAAAGGCTCTGATTGGATGGTGAAAAGGAGAAAGGCCATGTTCTTTTATAGATCCATGTGTTTATTATGGCATGAAGTAAGTGGTGGTGGAATCTTAATGATCTCTGTCTATATGCTTGATGTGTTTTTTGTTTAGCTCTACTGAGAACTTGCGGAGTGCTGCATGGTGTAGTGGAGAGCTTGCACTTCAGGAGAAAGTTCTGGGAGGTAATACATTTCAACCCTGAGGGACCAGCCTTAAATCCTGTGGGGGCAGAAACTGATTTCATCTTTTGGATGCCAAGGAGAGGATACAGAAGCTGACTACTAGAGATATCAGGTGAGTGAGAAAGTGTGCTGATCCTTCCCACATTCCAGAAGTTTTAGATTGGAGGGAGGTCACTGGCTGGGTTTTGGCCTGTTTGACCATGCACAGCTGTGTAGCAATGAAGACTTGCTTTGTTCTGTGTCTTCCTCTAAAAATGTAACGTAGGCCTATTTCCGCCAACTCATAATTATTTTATGCAAGACACTCCATGTTTATTCCTTGTGGCTTCCTTTCCCACTTACTTGTTGTAGCAAGGGCACGAGGCTGTTCCCAGGATCTTACTAAGTTTGCATTAGCAAAAGAAAAGTCTTAGCTAGGGAAATGAGATATGGATGAGTAAGGCTTGAAAGCTACTGATAAAATATCAAAGCATGGCCAGATATTGCCTGCACGTGTGTGTGGGTATAAAGTAATGGGAAAACCTAGGACAGGAGGTTGCCATACGGTGGGAGGGAAAGGATGGCGTGAACTGTGGCTTGTTTCACTGTCACAAAACATCCAAAATAACCTGAAGCTTTAAGTGCTGGTCCTGTAAATTCCTTATCCTTCTCTAAAAATACTCAGTGGTCCTTAGGATGGCTCCTGCTGGTGTTTGCAGGCATGACCACTTAACCCTGATGTCTGAACCACAGTTTTTCAGGAACCTTCCTTCCTTTAGGGTGGTTTCTTGGAACTTGAGTGTTGTTGCATTTCCCAGAAGCAGTAGAGACCCTTCTTGGAGTGAATTGACTTCTGTGGCCTATCATGCTCACAGAAGCATAAAACTGTGAGGAAATAGCAGTTTTGATAAAAAAGCAGCAGACTGGTGAGCACTGAGCAAAGAGGAACTTGTTTAGTGCTGCAGGGCTGCCTTCAGTAGGAAATAAAGTTAATTGTCATCTGGCCTAAGTTAAATGGATGACCTCATGAGCAATAGTGTGTTTAATCACAAAGCCACTAGAAACATCTTGACATGAGATGGAATTGCTTTGTCAGAGTTTGTTCTAAAGGGATTGGGAACAGAAGCAGTGAGGATAGAACATGCCATCAGTACAGAATAAACCTCCCTGTGTCTCTCCTTCCTCACTGGTTTGCTGTGAAATGGTGGAACAAATGTGCTGCCATCTGAAAGGTACAAGCAGCCTTGAAAATTTAGGTCAATCCCACAGTAGAGAAATGGGGACCATCACAAATACTTTATTGCAGAACTCCACTTCATGTCTGAGATCCTAAGTGATATTTCCCAAATATATCTAAATGAATTACTCACCACTTGTGTAGTGACTGGAAGTCTGAATTAATTGAAGAACCTAGTGATTATCTCCAGTAAAGAACAAAAAATGGGAGAGAAGGGAAGGAAAAAGGGAAAGGGAAAGGAAAAGGAAAGGAAAAAGGGAAAGGAAAAGGAAATACAGTCTTCACAAATTTCTCAAAGAAATTATCATTTTCTTTCTATTATTCTCTTGGAAGAACTGCTCTTGAGTGACTAAGTTAAATAACACAAGCAAAAGATGATGATTCATGCTGCTTTTCCTGATAGTTTCTAGTGTTCAAAAGCCAGTATCACAGCTGCAGCTTTGAATAAATGCGTGGGGAAAGGAATAAAATTATAGTAGGTATGTTAGCGTAATGTTCCCAATGTGCAGCCTGTGTATGTGATTACCTAATATTCCTTACCAGCTGTTTCTTAACATTAGTCATAGTGATCTAAAACAACCACCCTCTCTTCATTTATCTCAGTAAACATTGTTCTTTTTTGAAGAGGTAAGCTGTTTAGGAACAAAAGTTGTTCCCTCCTCCCCTTCAGCTTTTTCGTCTGCATGTCGTAATTGTCTTGAATTGGAAACAGCTATAGCTGACCGTGTAAGTAATAACAGTGAGGAAATATTTAAATATGGTAATAGCTATATTTGAGTACCATCATGAATGTGTTTTCTAGTAGTGTCTAGAAAATGCAAGGCTCTGTTCTCATGCCAGGACAAAACTAAGATAAGAGGAGGAAATGTTTTCATTTTCTTGTTTAACACCACACTTATGTCTTTCCAAATGGAATCAAGATACTCCCTATAATTCAGTGTTTATCTTCTCATTTGAAGCTGCTTGTACTGTGCAAACATTTTGGTTTTATTTCAAATGTGCTTTGTCATAATTCATAACCTGTTCATGCTAGCACTTTCCTAAGTGTCTGTCCTACTTACTGATGGTGAACAGTGCTTTATTACTGTGAAACGCTCATGAAACTCAGTGGGACATATGTTTCCAAATACACTGGGACACATTCAGTGGAGACAAGTGCTGCTCAGGGTGAAGAGAATCTGCTCGAGGTCTGTCTGAGGAGGAAATGACAGGAGTGCTTGCGAGACTGAGAAGAGGCAGCAAGTGGAACTCCTCTTTGTGTGGCTTCAAGTACACTCTCTAGGCGGGGTGGTGACCTTCAGTGATATGGCAAGCTGCAAACCAAAACCTCTCTGTAGCTGAAACCACAAGACTCATTCCTTTCTCCAGAAGAAGGCCAGAGTTAACACATGAAATAATAATGGGTCATAAGCTGATCATAAGCAACCTGGGTTGGACCATGTGATCTCTGAGAGAGCTCCTTTGTTTTTGTATTACATCAGTGTGAGCAAGGCTGCAATTTTGTCCAGCACTTAAAAGCAAGTATTTCTCAATGATTTGTCTAAGGAAAGGCCATATTAGTCTATATTTTAGTATGTGTGTGGCACTGAAAGGAAAGCTGAAATTTCCTACCTTGATCTTGAGCACAGAATGGATTGACAGGATTCTTTCTTGTCAGCTGTCAGCAACAAGAAACCTTTGTGCTCCTCTGCAAAAATGAAGAATTTGTGAAGCAGAAATCAATTCTATCTGAAAAAGTTTATGAATAAGTATTTAGAAGAGGCAATTTAAAATCCTGAACAAAAAGAAACTCAAAGGACTAACCAATATGGAGAAATAATCAAACTGGACATATATGGAGGGAAAAATACCCTATTTGCAAGTTTGAAAGCTAGTACAGATATCAAGGAAAAGTGTAGAGAAGGGCTCAGCTGGAATTTGATGAAAGATCAGTGAGGATGTATTATTAACATGTAATGTGCACTGCACATACCTTTTTGTCGACATGTAACATGCAAAATCAAGGTTGATTTCTGCAAAAGACCCCTCATTTTTTCTTCTGTTTTTCTGGTAGCCTACTCAAACTGTGTCTTCTTTTTCTCTCTGCACCATGTTCCTGATTAAACTGATGGACACAGAAGAGGAGTCTTCTAATCTCAGATAGATCATGTTTGGTTTTTTTTTTTTTTTTTTTTTTTTTTTTTTTTTTTTTTTTTTTTTTTTTTTTTAAGAAAAATCAACAGCTAAGGGAAATTGAAGTAATTTCAAGTACTTGCTGCTAGGTAGTTGATAGCCAAAGCTCTTTATAGAAAGCAGTGTTGAAAATGAAGTGCCAGAAAATGAAGTGTGCCATTCATAGACAGTTAAGAAATCTTCAAAACTGTAGCCCACTGATCAGTGCCACACTTTTTGCCCTTGAAGTTGTTTAATCTATGTAGAACACTGGCATGCAGCATGTACAGTCATTGTTTCTCTTTGTACTTCCATTTATATGTTTGGTGCTGCACCAGAAAGAGATGTGTCAGCTGAAGCATATGTTGGGATACCTGACAGAGTAAATTCCAGACACAGAATTCAAATACTGAGTTCAGGTCTTTTTGTGTAGGTAACCAGATGCTATTTAACAAAAAGATGCCACGTAATTATTCACAGAGAAAATATTTGTAGTGAACACATAAGCACTGCAAGCATGCGTTCTCGAATAGTTTGAAAACAGCAGTGTAAATGCAATTTATTTCTGAGGAAGTTTGCTCCAGCTTACTGCCATACCAGCTCACACTCCTGCTGTTGCCTATACATTGTGTTTATGAAAAGTAACAGCTGCAACATCTGTTACCATCACAGCATATTTTCAGCACAGCATTAACACATATTTATATCATTTACATGGTCTTTCTTTTCTTCTCACCTCTTCATCTGAGACAACGACTCATCCTTCAATATAAACATGCTGTGCTTAAATAACCTGAGCCTCCAAAAGTTGAAAGGCGTCCGCAATATATCTGGATCTATTGCCAAATCCTACTTGACTGGGAACATACAGAAGACTCTGGCTGGGAAAACGTCAGCAATTAAAAGCATTCAGGGTTCTTGAAAATTAATATTTTCTTCATTTTAGTTTATCTAATTCAACAAGGATGTCCCCTGAAGTCAAAAGGTTAATATTCCTTGGGTGTCAGCAAAGACAGTAACCTATCTTCTGGATTTCTGCAAAACATGTTTTCTTCTTAAACCAGTTGAATCAAGCAAGGGATTTTAAAGCTTCTTCATTTTCACTGGCTTGTTCTTTTTTTTTTTTTTTTTTTTTTTTCTTTTATCTTGTTACTTACCAGGAAGGAACAGTAATCAGCCAGCTAACATGTAACTCATACACTTAGATTTTGTAGTCCTCTCACAATGTCCTCCATATTTATAAATGTGCTGTGAAATTTACCTCTAATTTTAGTAGGGTCTTGTCTACTAGAAAGATGAAGAAATAGCAACTATTTGTCATCAGGCTGTGTCAGATGAGGAGAACTGAGTCTGATGACATATCTTTGGTCTCCTTTTTCACTTTCTCCCATTCATTTGTGGGTGTTTGGTTTTCACTCAAAGTCTGACAGTTTGATTCACGGGTTATTTGAGCTGTCCAGTGTTGTATAATATCAACCTCCATGCAGCACACAGGGTCACACCTGCACATTTAGCTAGCTAGGCTGGTGTTGCTCCACATATCCTCCTTCACCATTCAAACACAAGGCGAGTTCATGATCAATGCAAGCATAACACACTTTGAAAACCATTCCAAAATGAAACCCCCAACATAATGATCTATGACTAATTGCTGATGCCTCAGGTGATTGCTTCCCTCCATGAATCCTGGTAGAGTTTAACTCTTGATAGTCATTGACAATATTGGCAATTATTGATGGTCATCTAAGATTGCTGTCTGTGTTCACCCTGTCCAGGTGAAACAACCAATAAAGAAGCTCAACTTCTTCCTAATATGATCTGAAGAGGGTATAGTTGAGATGTCTGTACTGTGTAACTGTTTGAAATTGTGTTATTTTTTAGCTTGGGTCACTGATGTTATCTGTGATCTTCCTTGTTATTAAATAGGCATAGTATCATCTTCACAGAATAATATTAAAATAAGTCTTATATTAAAATAAGTCTTGTTTTTGCACTAATCTACACTATAAATATCTGCAAAAACCCTATGATTTTGGTAGTAATTTTCTGAGAGAATAACAGGCTGTTGATGATATACTTCTACCTGTATATCATTGAGAGCTGCTTACTCCTTTGTTACTAATTGGTGGCTTGCTATTAAACAATATTATGTCAGGCATGGTGCATCTAGAGAAAACTCTGACATAAAAACTTTACAGAAATCATATTTCAGGGAAATCAGGGGTGCATATAGTTGAAGTTCCTTTCCTATTCATTATCTGGAAGTATGTTGTTCTCATCATCCTTAGATTTTTCACCATAATCTCATGTACACCAGTGGTTTCTGAAAGTCAGAATTTACATTTCATATAATAATGAAATAAAAGGTAAATAAGGACATGAAGCTTTCTATACTCTATATAGATCAGGATGGAATTTTTTCTTGCAGTCATTGCCATGTACATTTCTGAACTGATCATGCTGCTATAAGAGCAAAAGCCCTTTCCTGAAGAGTTTGATAAATAGCTATCCTTGTTTCCAGTATGCATGAGGCTTAAGGGGAGAGGAGGCAGTCATGGGTTCAAGCAACATTTTAAACTGTCAATAAAAATCAATAGACATTATTGAAGTGATTTTAACAAATATTGGATACCCACTTTCCATGTAATACAAGTAATATGCTGGGAGGGAAAGGCATTAGAGCTAAACAGACCTTTGATAACATGGCCACCCATTCAGATAAGGGAAAGGTGATTCATTGGGTGGGAAAACATGCCTTTGCTTCCTGTGCCACAAGGAACCATTGTGCTACTTGAGCAAGGACAGTCAAAATGAAACAGAGTGAAGCTGTTCACTGTCTGGGAGGTGTCACATGTGGGGTCAGGCCAGAGCATGTGCGCAATTGCTTCCCCGCTGTGTGTGCCAGTGCGCATGTGAAATCTCAGCCAGGTTTCTGCAATGCCTCCAGTGGATGGGAAACTTGTTCAAACTCAACATACGCCCTTCTGTCTGCATTTAAGTTACAATTAATAGCATGAATTATTATTTAATCTTCTAAAGGTTTTTTTATCATTCTACAGAATGACTGCCATGTGAAATACAGACAATAAAGTATTGATGGTGTTCATGCAGTAGCTGGAAGCAACACTCCTATAGATCAAGAAGTTGCAGGATAAAATTCTGTGTTGTACAAAGTGATCAGAACACACTAGCCCTGTTGGTCTGAATAACCTATGAAACACCTCAATAAAGGTAACACCTTATACACTAAAGACAAGTCTCAAACCCAGACACTGAATTTTTTTGTCTTTGTTTAACAGCATACAAGAATGAAGAAATAAGAACAGGGATAAAAAAATAATGACACTTTGAAAGTAGAACATATAAGAACAAGAGACAATAAAAAGTTATGAGAACATATTAATCACACACAGTCTCACCATCTGTTGACTCCGTATATATACCCCATCCTACTACTCCATATGCTACTTGAAGATAAATACATATAATGATGGATAACAAGCAAAAAATAGCACACAAAAGGTCTAACATACACATAGTAAATAAGCATATGGCATAATGACCCCATTTTGGTGTATCTGGTGTGACCTCCCAGAATGCACAAGCAAGGAAAGGCTGATCAGTGACTGAGCAAATGTGGCATTAAGGAGATCTAGTGACTTCAGTCACTGAAAATTCAAAAAACATCATCCATGGAAGAAACCTAAACTGAATAAATAGTCTAGGAACATTAAATAGTGGGACATAATACTAACACAGAGCACTTCACAATCCTGTCACTCGTCTTCCATTATCCTTTGTTTCCTTTCCATACATGTCCAAATATTAGTGACTTTCTTTGATCACGAATCCTATTTTGCTCTGTCAGTGGGTGATGATGGAGTCACATTTAAGGAGCTAGAAATCTTTGAGGGTACTTTTCTGCGGACTGTGGAGCGGAGGAGAGAGATGGAGAGTCTTTTCCTGCTGGCTGTTACCTGTGCAAAGGTACAACCCTCAGGTAAGAGCAAGGTCCTCTTGCATCAGAGAACAAGGTTTGCTCCTGTAGGGCAACTTGAAGGGATATTGCTCTGAAGGTGCTTGGTGCTTCAAAGGAGCTGGCAACTCTCATTTTTATTTCCCTCCTCTTGCTTCTCCAGCCTGTCACGTTCTGGATGGGAAAGAAGTTGAACTCTCTGCAACATGATTAATAGGTTTGCAGCCAAGTTCTGCACTATCTTTGCAGTCCCAGCCAGAAAAGTAGGGATTTTTCCATCTGGGAACTCTGGGCACCCAGTAGGGGCATCATCAGCATTTCATTTTGGTTAGTGAAGCTGGATTGACAAACACCCCATGGTCTTTTTCAGGTGTTACTATTGTGTCCTCTACTCCCATCACTGCTTATTTGGCCTAATATATAGTCCCACAGTGTTTAATAATTTATTGTATGTGTAATTAATGGATGGATAGGCTGTTTAACACTGTCTACATTTCCCTCTCAAATATGTAGAACCAAAGATAGAATTTGTCTTGCTATAAATGGTAGCAGTTCCTAAATGTATTTTCATTTGAGCATCGCCTTGCACACCATGGAACTGGACTATGCCAAACTGATGCAGATCTGATAGCAGCTATCAGTTCCCAGTTCCCAACAGCCTTTTTGATTTGTAAGGAAGCAGGCAGCAGCTTGGTGTTCAAATCCCACTGGTAGAGAGAGACTTTACCTCTGTGGTCTTTCATCTCATACAGAAGAAATGAGCCTTTGGCCATTGGTTGCTGTGGTTTTCATGGCAGCTACAAAGATTATTTTGGAAGGCAGTTGACTCTAGCTGGGAACTTTGATCTTTATTTCTTAATAAGTTGTGCTCAGTGTACAACTATTTTTATATTTCTGTTCCTGTTACAACTTAGAGGTGTTTGCTGTTTTAGTGGGAATATTTTCAACCCAGCAATAAAGTTATGCCTGTGTCTGAAGGAAAGCCACTGCAAACTGCTAATTTAGTTGTTGTACTGTTGGTGTTGCTGTAAGCCACATGTCAAGGGACTGACCATTCTCCATTCACTTACAAATGATAAACCTGGTGTGTGCTTGGATTCTTCTTCTGGAATGTGGAAGAAGAAAATCCTGTTGTAGTGCTCTACCTTCCTCTGTGAGTAGTTCCAACATTTAGAGCAAGTGAAGTTGCTACCCTTTTACAGAAGAAGGAAGGGGTTTAAATCTGGTTCACTTCCTAAGTACTTTTGTGATTAAAAACACAGAGCCCTTGTTAAGCTCTGTTTACTGTTCTTAGTTATGTTTTCTTTACTTGCAGCTATGTGATCCTGATGGATACTTATGGTTGCAGATTCTCTCTTTATCACTTCTGTTGTCAGAGCAGTAATATGTGTTCTGCCAGGCAAAATTTAGGGGTGTCTGTCTTTTTGTGGCAGAACAGTGAGCTAAGAGAATTTAATGGGGGAGCTTCTTATGAGAATTTTCTGTTTGTTGACCACAGGTAACAAATGAAAGATCCAATAAGAGCTTTCATTTCTCTCTGGAAAAGTGACTTTTTTCTTTTGATGGTTGAGTGCTTGGCTGCCTTCACAGACAGCCATATTCCCTGCTTTTGGCTCAGGCTGGGTCTAGGTGGGTTCTGGTTGGTATGCTAGCTGTAGAGTCTGACAGACTCTGGCATTGGCAGGGTTGGAGAGAAGGGTTTCAGTATGGACGAAGAAGAAATGCCCTCAAGAAATCCTTTGCCATTGTGAACTATAGTCATTGTGAGCTATAACTATCCAAAAGGCCCCTATCAAGGGTTGCACTCACATAATCTCAATAAGACTGACGTTTTCTCTGTGATATTTTTATGCTGTGCTTTTTACAAGAAGACTTCATACCTGGCATTTGAGCTGACTATAATGTGCCATCACAGGGTATACACTATCAACCATTCTACCTGAGGAGCTGCGCTCAGACCTAGGCTGTGCAAAACTAATTATTGCAAATTCATATCCTTATCACCTTTCCTAAGGTCCACAGCTCAGTCTTTCCCCCACCAATACCCTACTTGAATGTCTGACTGAACCAAAGTTTTCCAGTAAAGAATCCACTTATAACAGTAGTATGTGTAGTGTGTAGCCTACTTCTCCTGTTAGACCTTTAAATTCCAAATAAAGAACATTAGCGCAAGCAATAAGTCAATGTCCCATGATTATAAAAGAAATTTTTTTCAAATGGATCTAATGTCACGCTTATTAACCAAAACCTTTGAATGACAGAAGAACCTGGCATCACTTCCCAATTCCTTTTCAGTTAGGAAATGTCTGTGGTCAGAGCATTTTCATCTATCGTGAACCCAAGATTCTAGGTTAAGAGAAGTGGCTAAAATGGATTTTTATAAATTCAGTGCAAATGCCACTAATTTGAGGAAGTGAATTTCTGCTACAAGGTACACTTGCTGTTTGCTATCCAGGTTTCCTGATTGAAATGATTTACTGTTTACTGCCTCCTGAGAGCTGAGAAATTTCATTCTTACAATGACAACTCTTGTGGAGATGCACTCATTTGTAGAGTGCTTCAGTTCAAAAGAACTATGTGAGTGTGTATGTAACAGTACCAATGACAGACCTCCTTGGTTGATTTTTTTCTAATGTACATTTGTGCATTTTTTCTTTTTATAAATTCTTATTTTGGGGGCATAGCGTCTGGGGATTATAATCTTGATTGGGATTTCCAGTTCACAAAGGGAGCAGTAATTCTTTCCTTTGTTTGACCGGCGTTTATCAGAATGGTGCTTATTTAACCTTGTGGGCGTTGTCGTGTGATACCACTTTTGGGTCTGACAGGCTTGGGAGATTTCCTCCTCTGCCGCCTATGACTTAGCTGTGCAAACGAAAAAGGGAACTTAGTTTACTTCAGGGAACAACTTGCTTCTAGTCTGATAAGATTTGGTGTCTTTCACCTCTAATCTTACCCAGAGTTCCCAGAGATTAACAGTGAGGGTAAACTGAGTTTAGATGAGCTGTGTTTTTAATCCTGCCATTGAAAAAGGTGGTTTTTTTTTGTTTTTTTTTTTTGTTTTTTTTTTTTTTTTTTATGTTTGTTTGTTTGTTTGTTTGTTTGTTTTGTTTTATTTTGGTTTTGGTTTTTGTTTTTGTTTGTTTGTTTGTTTGTTTTATAAGTCATCAAGCAATCAAGGAAACTTTTGATATGAAGTGGAAATATTTCAGGCCTACAGTGTACTTCCCCCGTTTCTCCATTCCTTTTCCCTCCTTCAATAGCTTCTTAGACAAGCTTAGACAAAGATTTGAGGTCCTAAAGAGGTCTTCCCTACAGAAATCATGAAGCATAAAACAGAACAAGGTTATGTATGCTTTTATTGAGATGTTGACTTTGGTGACCCGGTCTCCTTCTGGATGGTCAAAAAGAAGAACCTTTTAAAAGCCTCAGCCATGAGGAAAGCTTCATCTGGATCTCTTGCCTAATTGGATTCCAAACTCAGACAAGTCTAAATCTGCAGAAGTTGTGAGTCTGGGCTGATAGAATGATCTCTCAAGGCCCAGTCTCAGCTGAAGATTTTCCCTTTACTATCTCCATGCCTGTTCTCTTCTCCCAGCCCAGATGACGAGGAATTAGTTTTCCAGCCTTTGAGAATGAAGAGTAGAAATGAATAAAGAAGAAGCCAAAAAGGGACCTGAGGAGAGAAGCTTGTTGCCTCATCTTTACCTCATCTGCTGTCTGGTACTGTGCTTTGAATGAATCTCTGGGGCTTCTGAAGCAAGCCTTGTGCTAGAATCTGCTGCCAGTGCTCTGCATGGCTCTGCTGTAGGACATTGACTAACATGACAGGTGTAAGAGCTCTGCAATGGGGGTGCCTTGGACCACGCAGTATCTCTGGGGCACAGACCACACCTGTTCTTCTTTAAAAGACCTGGCAAGTTTTTTGGAGTTCTGTTGAGAAGTGTTGAATAACTACATCTCTACACTGTGTTCTATGTAGGGAAGAAGCATTAAGTCTCAGCTAAAGGACAGCAATGAATGTAATTTTGAGACCATATGTGACAGATAATTTCCTCTCCAGGCTGATCAGGAGCGTGTATCAGCTGTGCTGTGTAATATGTTAGACCTATATATAGCTGTCTATAGAAAGATGTTCTTGCCTCTTCACTTCAAGAAGGCTGCAGGTTAAGCCCAAATTTCTGTTAACAGAAACCATACATGGTGTAATTTGTAAACTCAGAAAACTCTCTGAAGTGTTTGCTATGAACCCAAGCTATCTTTTATTTCAACAAAGTTTCAGTGCATAACTCTTACAGCAAAGTGCAAGTCTGTTACTGGAATTGCTGGCACTCTGTGGAAAAAAAAAGTCACCAAAAATTTTGTGGTGTCCTTCTCAAATTCTTAATCAGTGGGATCTTGTCCATGATCTGCAGTTTGTGTTAGAGCATTTTCAGAAAGGGGTACTACACACACACTAATGTTTTCTTTCGTGGTTTAAGTCCATGTTTCATAAGCAATTTGAAAACCTGGGTCTCTCAGAAGGTTTCACTCTTATACACAAAAATTACAACACTTGTTTGAAAGTGATGGCACGTAACAGTCTTTTCTGTACAAGAACAGGGTTTTAATTTTGCCTGATTTGTGATATAAACAAATGGCAAGTGGCTTTGGTATATGCATCTTGAATAGGTCAGCCAAGGAGTAGAGAAGGCTGCTCTTTCTGTCCCATTTTCTTAGCTTTTGCAAGTTTCCTACAGTAGAGGAGGCAGAGCTTCTGCTGAGGCAGGCACTGCTAGCTCCACTAATGAATGGAAAGTGATGTCTGACCATGTGATACGAGAACAGCACTTTCCATGTTTGCCTGATTATCGAAGAGCTGGAATCAGCATTGACGAAGATAATGTGATGTCACTCTTTAATCTGGCAAGCCTGCAAAACCACTTCCTCCTTGTGTAGGCTGGAGGTCTCATGATTGCCATTTCACTCTAAAGCATTCATTGAAAGTGATGTAAGACAGAAGAGCTTTGACTCTCTCCTGTTTTTTAAATGAATGAATGCTATTGTGAAATTCCTTGCAGCTATATTGGGAAATACACTGGTTATTCAACAGAGTATAATGATTATCAAACAAAAAGGGAGAAAAAACCTGAAAATATTAGTTTAGATTTCTTTTTGAGCTTTAGCTTTGATTTCATTTAATATAAATTAATAGGTTAGCCATCCAATTAAAATTCTTGTTCTGAAACACCAGAGCCTGGACATTGCCAGGATTTAAAGAAGCTTGTCACCATAAAGATGTGGGAGAGGTGGGTATTTTATACCATGAGGATCCTGTTTGTAACTTTATCTTAATATAGTTTTAATGGGAGTCCTGGAATAGAACACTTCAAGATAGATTCACATTTCTTGAGATTTCTAGATGGAAGACCTTGCAGGAGATTACTCCTGCCAGGGTTTTATACAGCTGTGACTCATGTAGTGGGGTATGTGCTTTTGCAAGGAGTAGTCCCGGGCTACTGCTGAGAGTCAGGGGTCAGCTAGGGATGACAGTGAGGTTTCATGCGCAGTGGCACAGCTGAATGTCAGTCATCGAATGCATGCTGCTATTGCAGTATATATATACATCATAACGTATATATATAATGAATGTTTTCACTTGCATTTCACTCCTAGTGGAATGAATGTATAACACGAGCTGGCAAAAAGTCTTCTAACTGCCCTCTCATGCTGCTCTTATTCTCCAGTCCTACTCTGGCCTGCCAGTGAGGGTTGTGGACTCCTTGGCTAGGATGGCAGCTTTTCCAGTAGCTTCACCATAAAATATAGAAAGTAAAACTGATTTTTTTGGGAGGCCTTTGGAACCTTATGTACTACAAACATTCATTTCTGTTTCCTTATAAAATAGCTTAGTTTGCTAATTAGGTTTGAAAGTGTAAAGCAAAACAATTAATGTAAATCCTGAAATTTTGTTTGAAAAATAGATAAAAAGGATGAGAAAACCTTCAAACTATTTTTCTCAACATGTGTTTGTGCTAGATACTTAAAAGACCAGCAAAGCAAATGTTGGATGCTGTTTGAACCAAGTGATGAAATGAAAGATGTCATAGTAGTAGATCACCAAATTAATTATTGAATTTTTCTATTCATGTATTTTGAGGAATAAAGTTTGAAATTGTGATTTACATTCTTCAGGATCTTCTGGCACATCATATAGTAAAACAAAGAATGTATTGTCTCTTTAAAATATGGCTGGAAAATATTAAATCTGTAGAGGTCAGTTATTGTAGGGCATTATTCCTTGGGGGAAAGAAGTATGATAGCTACTTATATCATAGATACTTCAGAGCTGGACTAGATGATCCTTGTAGTCCCGTCCAAATCATTTTATTCTGTGACTCTGTGATACTTTTGTTGTTGAAGGAAGCAGGGGAATTGAAGCAGAAAAATTGTATTCTGGTTAATAAGAGTATAACCTAATATTTATTTTTTGTTTGCTTAGACTGCTGAACTAAAAAAATAATCAATTATTGTCATAGCCCTGTTCAACTCAGGCTTCTATGAAAGCAGGCAGAAAGAGGTTCTGTGAGCTGTATGTATGTTGCAACTATTACAGAATAGGACAATCCCTCTTAAAATTATTCTTTATTACAAGTGACATGAAGCACAAGCATGCCTGCACATGGACTGGGACAGAATGTGACACAGAGTCTGATGGCAAGGTATGCTGGGTGCAAACAGCAGAGCTGGAGGGCACAGCCGAGCCCTGTGCGGTCACATCGCGTGTGCTGCTCTGACTCTGCCAGGGCTTGACGCTGGCTCGGGGGCACTCGGAAGGACTCGCTGGTTAGAAGAGTGGACAGTGACAAGGTGTTCTCCTGATGGCTCAGGGAGAAAAGGAAAACACAGGCACATCTAGAAGGCAAGGATTTGTAGCAGTGTTTTGTTTTGAAGCTTCGCCCTGTGTTCAGAGAGACTGCCCATCAATTTCATAATCTTCAAAGTCACTGGATTCTGTGACATCAGATGAGCCTGAGGCTTGCTTTTCTCAAAGAAAACTGTGGAGTCTGAGAAGTGTATAAATTCTGTTATTCAGATTCCTGGGCAACACCTGTCAGATGCTTAAATTTGGATCCTTTCTCTGTCTTTAGTGTCACCAGTGGCACAACTGCAAGTGCCAACAGAAGCAACTTTTGAACCCCAGCCCAAGCTATTACTTGGCAATTCATCTTGTGGAGTTACACAAGGTCTGTGATGCTGAGCACCTGCCAGCATGTTCCTGAGGTACTGCTGCTGATACCCTTGAGAAAAGCTTATTCTTTCATTAAGTTAGTGCTAAAACCACAGCAACAGAATGTGTGTTCAGGACATTTCAGGATGGATATAGCAAGGTCCAGGAGGAGTGGTGTGCTGTAGTGTGCCTGGCTGATGCAGAGAAGCAGGAATGGCCTAGACAGCGTTTTACTAAATAAAGCATGTAAAGGCCTTCTTGACTTCATATATAGTACGGGGATTTTAAGACAGAAGCTTGCCTTGACAGGTAGGATAGCTATAATATTATGCCCTTAAAGGTCTTTAAACAAAGGTAATTTAATGTCCTTTTTTCAAGTTTCTCTGATGAGAAACTGTCTTCTGCCATTCATGCCTTGTTCAGCTTCTGGCAAAGTGCCTAATTAAAAGATACCTGTGTACCATGGAGACTCCAAAAATTACGGATCCACATACAAGTGTTCTTCATTTTCTTCCCAAACAGCAGAGCAACCTCTTCTTCTATGTCCTTCACTGGTTCTTTCTGAGTGGTTTCTTGAAACTTCTAGCTTTGGACACACAAACCAGGCAAACTTTTAACTGCACAAAATGTGAGATGCCCGCATATGACCAAGTGAATTCATTTGGAGAGGATCATAGAAACCAATCTTTGTTGGGAAATCTATCTTCCTTACTCTTTGAAAGATCTGAAGAATCAGTTCAGACCATGCAAGAGCTCTAAAATCATCATGTGAGGGAGCTTCAGGTGCAGCTGCCTGTCTCTTATTTTCTTTTTTTCTTTCCCCTCCCCACAGCAATTGCAGCACAACTGAGTGGACCATTGAAAACGAAGCAGCAAGATGCACTGTGTGAGGAGGTGTTTTCACTGACCATAGCTACAAATCCAGCATTTTGGCAGTTTCTGCAGGAGAATCTTTCCACTTCCTGCCTATGGAAGTCTTGAAATTCCTCATCTTGTGCTGTTGTAACTGCAGGAAAGTTTCCACTCAACACGTTGGAAAGAAATAGAAAGCTTTGCAGTTAGCTAGTGATGAAAACTGGTTTAAAAATCTGTTCCTGTCCCCCCACTTTATTCTTCTGTGACCTTCACTACCATGGGATGCATCACAGTATGTTTTGAGTGCATTTAAAACTATTGTTTTCTATCTCTTTTTGTATATCTAAACCAGCTCACTAGGATGCTGTAGTTAAAAGTTTAGTGTCACTCTGGAGCTTTAGAGGAAGAAGGCTAAGAATGTGTGTGCTTTGGGATCTGCTCTTCTAGCACGTCTGAATGACTCACTAAGGCTAATTTTAAATGCTGGTGGCATACTCTATCATGTTGGCTTGTTTTGGCATTATTCTTTAACCCTGAACCCAGGGCCAGTTTATGTCCTGCTGTAGTCTGATGGTTGGTGTTAAAAGTTCACATCACTGTGCTCTGCACCAGTTGTTTTGCTGCAAAGTCCTCTAATAAAAGTCTTCAGAGTCCAAGATAATACCAAAGCTCAGAAAGAGGTCAGGTGATGAGCTTGTACATACCAGTATTGTGGTTGACAGAGTTATGTTGATTTTTACAAGGGAACAGAATACCCAGCAACATTAGAAGTGGTAGATGTATTAATTCTTGACCTTTCCATTGAGTTCATTTGTTGTGCTCATTTTCTTTCAGAGAAATCTGAAAAGTACCTGCCCTACAACAGTTCCCAGTTTTGATCTGTTTTTAGGAGAGTCATTATGGAATGCTGCTTCTTTCCAAATTTATTTCTTTATCTCTCTTCTAGGTTTCTCTTAGGGCTCTATATGGCAGTTGTCTTCCAAAGATTAATGGAATAATCTCAATTTCCTATGAGAAGACTTCAGCAGATATTTTAGTATCTGTCACAGAAGTCTGATTCTTTGAGTCATTGGAGTTATTCTGAATTCTTTTGTTGATTGAGAGAGCAGAATTTTTTTAATGTTTAGTACATATCCCAAAGCAGACATTTTTGCATTGCAACAGGAACCAGAATGCAGAGGGACATACTGTGTTGTTCATTGTGACACGGGAAGCCAGTGGAAACACATAATTTGTAGCCAGATCTCTGTTCTGCCCTGGGACCTTTTTCCTGGCTTTTTAATACCTTCTATCTGAAGGCCAGATGTCAGGACTTTAAGAAATGGAAAGCTGCCATGATTTATTACTATGGAACATACTTGATGAGCTGACTGACCACTGTTTCCTTCAGTCCAGGAATGGTCTTCTACTGTCATCTGTCAGATGTCAGTTATAGTAGCTTGACTTGCAAGACAGGAAAAGTGAGCTACAAGGCTTTCCTAAGGAGAAATGAGATGAGAGCCTGCAGCTCTTCCAGACCCTGCCTGGTTTTAACTTGGGGGTGGTGGGGGGGGGTGAAGTCTGTTCTGTCTGGCATCTGTCACTGGCTGGGGTGTGGGACTGTGCTCTGTAGCAGGGATGTTGAGTGTCAGATCTGTGTCTCCCTAGGAAGTATTGGGGGACACTGCCATCTACTGTCTTCCTTACCTGAAATGAGAGTTTGGTTATCGACTTCAGAGAAGAGTTTCTTCTTCTGCAGCCACAAATATATATATATATATATTTATAGCTATTTTCAATTTGTCGAGTTTTCTACTTGTACATCTCTCCTAAATGTGCGGGATCCTTTCTGACATGCAATAGAGAGAACATGAAGCTGGGAGTCAGGGAGAAGAACTTCTATTTCTATCTCCATCACTTGGCATATTGGAAGACCTTAGGCAAGTTCCTCTGCCCCTGTTTCCATCCTGCCAAATGAGGTGAATGATGCTGATCTGCCTTATGAACTGCATTAGTGTTTTAGCAGCAGGTCAATGTCACTAATACTCTTTTTAATACTTACAGATTTGGACTAGTCCAGAGGAGAAGTAACTCTAGTCTGGGAAATCCATTCACAGGTGTGAGGGAAGTCATTGCCACAATATTTTCTTTTTGAGAAAAGTAGCCAGCATGCTCTCTTTCTTTCCCCATGGTGGTGAGGACTGTAGCATGACATATTATTCTTTTTTATACCTTTATTGGTCTCTGTACCTTGCCCTTGAACAGGGCATAGACAGAATGTCCATCCTCATCCATCCAGCGGGAGCAGCATGTGTACAGCAGTTGAAGGGAGCACGTGGCTCCAAAATTACGATATCAAAAAGTGTTTGCAAGATAGCACAGCCACCCCAATGGCCTTAGATTAGTCATTCTGCTCAGTACAAAACCAATACAAAGAATGCTGCGTTCAGTTCTAATTATCCATTCACAATTAATTAATAATTAACAGCAACAAATGGCATTGCTGTCTCACTCATTTAATGCCTTCAATATTGAAGGCTCTGAATCAAATTTTGTATGTGTTTGTCTCAAAATACACTTGTGTGAAACAGCTATAACTCAGCAATGTACTCATCTTGTGGAATTGATTATCTTGGGTAGTAAAGCTAGGCATACATGACTGGGAATAAATAAAATTGTAACTCCTTGTAGAGTTTATTAATTTTTATAGATCTAACTTTAGGACAACAGTTATCACTGGGCAGTAAATTACTTAGATCAAGTCCCAAGCACCAAAAGGCAGAAAAACTGAGAGCAAATATTCCAAGGTGTTCTCTTCTATTCCTTCTCCATAGGCACATACAGCTGGTGAGAGCTGGATGCATTTCTCTTCCCTGCTGGTCAAGCTAGATTTGCAAACCTGGGTGTTTCTAGGCAGTCAGTGGTACAAGGATGCTCTGGGCCTGTGCCATTGTTTGACAAAGTCTTCACAGGGTTGGGAATTAACTTCTGTGCCTCATCTATAACGAATAATAGGTGCAAGACACGAGGTCACACGGGTTTCCTGGTGCTCAGATAGAAAAGTATGCATTTCCTTGTGTGTTCATTGCTCTTGTCCTTTCCCTGGGCTATAGAGAGAACTATCTGTTCAGATATTTACATGTTTGATAAGATCCTCCCTGAGCCTTCTCTTCTCTAGGCTTTGTAGTCCCAGCTGTCTCAGCTTTTCCTCCCATTCCCATAATCATCTTTTCTGCCTTTTTCTGTGCTGGGAAGCCCAGAGCTGGATGCAGTTATCCAGACGTAGCCTCACCAGTGCTGAGCAGAGAGGAAGGATCATCTTCCTCTTCCTGTTCTTAATGCAGAAGATTGTGTTATATGGTTTTGGGAGAGACCCGTCCAGATGACAACAACAAGAAGTTATGTTTGAGTGCCATCATACTGGACATGTTTGCTTGAACTCCTTATGTCGGGACAAGGCAACCATGAAATCTCTTATCTTGATCACTGTGGTACAGCTCCTCTCAAGACAAATTTCTCATTTTTCTTATTTCTCACTTTTTCTCATCTCTCTAACCCACCTGGGTGTTCGAAGGTTACATTTGTGTTTTCAGATGTATTATGGAAGAAGCAGACAAGTGATGAGAGCTGTGAGGGTCATGAAACCAGTTCTTTTTCAGTGTAAGAAGCATAGAAGATTCATAGAATTAGGAAAAAAAAAAAATCCTGCATATGATTCTCAGCTTCCTCATCAGATTATATCATCTTAACGAGTCCTATAGGCCCTCCAGAATACTATTTTTAGCACCTCAGAGCTTCTCCTCAAACTACAGTGTCTCTCTCTCTCTCACTTTCCCACTCTGCCCTTCTCTGTCCCTTCTCTCCTTTGTCTTCTGTAGGCAACTTACTCTTTTGACCATGACTAGCCTAGAAGTCAGTCCCATATGTTCCTTATGTTATTCTTGCTGGTTTTTTCTTTAGTTTCTAACACCTTAATGGTATTTCTATGGTTCTAGAATTTCTATGGTCTTTCCGTGGTTCTAGAATTAAAAATCTCAAGTGAATAATAAAAAAATCCCTTAAAGATGTTTTGTCTTTCTGCCTATGCTAGTGAATGGTGCTTCTTCTAAAGAAAGATTTGTAGCTATGACTCTCCCATCTTATTGGCACAGACCATGAAAATCACTTGTACAGCTGTCTTCTAACCATAAGCATTGCTTTCTGCAGTACCAAGATTTACTGTCTTCACAGAACTATTCCTGTGACCTTTGTTTTATCTCTAGTGTGATAGAGTGCATCAAAAAAAGAGTTTATGAAGAAGCTAATAACTGATGATCAGATACATGAAATCAAATTGTGATCTTAAAAAGTGGTGAAATTATTTTGGCTGACCTGTAGAGAGTGGAAGGGGGAAAAAGAGGCAGATTTTATCTATGATAGATTAATACATCTGTGGACACCAGCAAAGTAATTTTCAACATCTGTCAGTAAATACTGCTTTTCTGTTTATTGTGTCTTTAAGGAGAATGTCATCTGAAGATAAAACATGAGGCAGCTTTACTTATCTGAGATGAAACCTTTCATTTTCTGTTAAGACTGCAGAATTTGTAATAAATAAAATGGCAGGCTACATTTTTTGCTGAGTAGTGGCACATTTGGGATCAAAAGTGTATGAGGGATGTGGTTCAGAATTCAGTTACTGAACTGGGCAATTGTGATAACATCTTGAGGGTCTTCCTACATCTTGTGGAATTATCTATACAGCCAGGGAATAAATGCTCTTCATTTCTTAAATCTGCTGCTGTGAAACAGACCTGACTCCCTGGGAGCTTCCACATTTAGGTGACATAAGGTTATATCTCCAAGTGTTGACCAGATAGTAACAACTACTGAAAGTATTTTAGAGGATCCAGACCATTTTAAGTTGGTTGGTTTTAGTTAGCATAAGTCTCTTACAAAAATCACTTACAAAAGAACTACAAAATATTACAAAACTCAACTGTGCTATCAACTGCGTAGCAAACTGGAAAACAGTTGATAGCATACATAATAAATCCTGTGATGTTTCCATCACTGTGCAAGTTTATTTGAAGAATTACTCCTCTCATCCCTTGAAGTGGTTTGCGGTGTATACTTCTGTGATGTAGGAAGTTGTTTAACCAATGAGCTGGTTATATCCTCAGGCAGTTGAGTCTGAATGAACAGAGGGCAAAATCCTCTTTGTTGGGTGCAGATAATCCACCCAAGTAAAGGGCCTCAGCTATGGAGCTTGACAGATTCTGATCATGAGGACTCTGACATGGCAAAGTCAAGACTGGATATGTTTGGTTCAGTGTAGAATCATTCAGCGCAAAGTGAGAAAGTGAAATATCACACATAAGGTACCAAGAAAGGATTGTGCATAATGCAACTTGGACAATTAGGCACAAGGCAAAAGAGGAAGATACCATTAAGAATAAGCCAGTCAGCATGGAAAAAAAAAAGGTCAGTAAAGCCTGAGGCATTGGGGAGACATAATATAGAAGACAATACTGGTGCTCAGAGCAGTTAGCATAGATGAAGTTAGCAAGTCACTATCTGTGAAGAAAGCCCTAATTGTCTTAATTTACAACAGCAACAAGAACAAAATTATTTTAATCAAAGAACTACTTGAGGCAGTATTAGCATTGATCAATAGCCATGTAACTACTATATGAAATGCATGGTATTAGCAGTTTCTGCATAGCCTTACTCATGGCAGCCCATGCAAATGTTCTCCAATTTGCTTTTAATGGAGGATGTCCTACTGTTCAATGCAACATTTCACAGTTTAATACAGATAAATCTCCCCCCTTTCTATCTTAGAGGTAAGCTGACCTATTGATTTGAAATGCAGCCACTGAAGACTGAAATTTGTTTTCACTGCAGAGTTTGCAAGATACGTGGATCATGCTGGCAATCAGGAGTTGTCATTTTTTGTCCCCTAAGTATGAATCCTTTTCCAAAATTGCCTGTCACTGATGATTCAGGACGCAGAGAAATGAGCTATTAATGCTTTTCTAGCAAAAGCCTAAGTAGTTGCAATGTAACTACAGTCACCTGGATGTCAAAAGTGACCCTTCATGACAGTGGTTTGCTCTGCAAATAAATATCCAGTATGCTGGCATTTTTATAATGTAGCAAGTAGTCATCCAGAAATACTGACTGCTCACTACATAGCCAAAGGCTCTGTAACTGCTTCTGCTGGGGATTATCATTGTTTTAGTGCAAGAACTCTCAAGGTTAGTTTTGGCATAGCCATAATAACAACTGTGTGTTTTAAACCCAGTCTCTGAGTTGTTTATTGCCTTCTTTTTCGTAAAAAAACCAAAGTTCCATAGCCAAGAAACCAGCATGTCTTGGAATTTAGGCAGCTTTCTGTAGTCACCAGCCCTGCTCTTTCCTATGACAATTGGGCTCCTGTGGTTGAAGGTAAAGCTCAGTGTCTGTGCCTTCAGCTCAGCTGTGAACAGCAGTTAACTATCATTGCATTTCCCCTTTGCTTTGCCCTCAGATTGCTCCTCACATTGACACAGATCATAGAGTCTCTGTCAGAACTGATAAACTCAGCATCCAAACCCCTTCTGAGCCATAAAGAGTGACATACAAGCCTGTTGGTCCTGTTGGCTGATCTCTAAGAATAGCTGCACCAGTGCCCCTCTTCTGCAGCCAGACTCTTATTAAAGACATGCTCAATCACAGGAAAGATGAATCTTCCTGAAGGGTGCATGATAGCATTTCCCCTGACAGGTCTTATTCTCTAAGCATATTTCTGATTTAATGGCTGTTCTCTATCAAACTCTGAAACATGGTATTCCAAGTTTCTCTGGTATTCTGAACTTCAGAGAGGGATGAGTAGAAATGTGACAGTGTTCTGCTTTCGCTGGGGGAAAAAAGGAGGAAAAGAGTGTGTAGGCTACTAGGTCCTCCTTGCAGCTTTTCTTCATTTAGTTATAACTCTTCGGATAAGTCTTAATTTGCCACTTTATGAACTGGACTTATATTTGAGGAAGTACTTAAGAAATTAGTACTTCAGCTTGAGCCTCTGTACCCATCCCACCCAAGCAAAAAAACCCCTGAGAAAATGAAAGTGACCCATCTGTGGTTCAGGGTGCTATTTTTCCCTTGATGTGCATGATTTACTCAATAACAAACACCAGTTGATGAAAGAATAAAGGAAACAATCAGGAAGGCAAATTGTCAGAGTAACATGCATTGTCAAATGAAGCTTTTCTTCAAGTCTAGCTGTTCACACTGTTCCTCTGCCTTTTTGCTTGGACTGCTGACAACTCACCTCATGGCTTCCCACTCCCACTGCTAGCAAGTCTCAGCATTATAACACCAGATAGAGGAGGATGGCAGAGAGGGAGAATTGAGAACAAGGTGATGTGTTGACTTCTCTCCGTGTCCTGTTTTGTGTGTGGATAATAAATGGAAAAATACTGGACACGTAAAAATTATGAAGACCCTGGATCAAATCCAATTCTTGTTACACAAAAGACTGTGTATTACGAAGCCCAAAAATGGAGACCAGTTAAATCCTTCTTCTGAAAGTTCTCAGAAGACCAGGGAATTAAGAGCCACCACCAGAACAGAGCACCTATGCGTTTGTCCCTCTTTCTCTCTGTACACACACTATGTGTGGGTGGATCTATCACATCCCTGCACATTAACAGGATATCAGAATTCTTTCTGTGTTCAAACTGATGAAACTTCCTATGATAAAACTCCCTATGAAGCAGTTTGTAAACTGGTATCTTCCAAAAAATTAGTCCAAAAATATCTTCAAAATCTTTCCTTTAGGATGGTGCAGCCTTATGTCATCAGGAGTACAAGAACACCCACACAAGCTAGCTTTGTAAAATAATTCTTACAAATTCCTGAAAGGCTTCCAAAAACTGAAGAAATTTGTTTAGATCTGTTCTAGGAGAGGTAAACTAGTACAGCTCCTCAAAAAGCCCACCTTAATGCTGTTTATGCTTCAGTCCTTTCTAAAGACTTAAAAATATTATTCACACTTCTTTACTGACCGTTAGAGAATTCCTAGGTAGTCAGCAGAGCTCACTGCTTTTCAGGAGCTGGAATTAATTGCGGTTTATTAACACTGCAACATTGTCTCCTGCTGGCCACTGGCAGAAAGAGAGTCAATTCTTTGGCATGCCAAATGCCACCCGATCCCAGCCCATTTCCCTGCATTTCCAAAACATGCTAGGAGTGGATTCCCTTGAACTCACAAAGAAAATTAAATATTCACCAAGGAACACCCTCTCTTCCTTCATATCTACATGATGCTTTAATGAGGCAGCAGTGAAAAGGAGGTAAGTGGTTTTTGTGGTTTTGGGGGTTTTTGGCCATGCATATACACCATTTTACTTTCATGTTCGAACAGAGGACAGGAAAGAAATAAGATTTATTTTTAGCCAGCTTCTTCAAATGTAATAATTGGTGGCTGTGACAAACTCCCTGGGGAGCCTTGAGTTTGAGCATCTGCTCCCCACAATCTTTTCAGAGACAGGCAGAGAACCTCCTTGGTTACTGCTGTCCGCCAGAAGACACTTATGCATCTCCAGACTCGTGTGGTCGGAACTAAGATTTTTGCTTGTTTCCTTCAAAAGAAAGCCAGGAATGTCAAAACAGCCCAAAGTGCTTTAATTACTTGAGTAGAACTGTTGTTCAATTGGGTTGCCTGTGTATGACAATTTAACTGATATTCTATATAGTTGATAATAAATGTGTTGTCAGTACTTACCTAGCTTGGAATTACTCTTAACTCATTATTTTAGGTAAACGCAAATAAAAATTTTCAGAGAAGATGATGTAATTACAAACATTAGTGACTCTTGCTTGAGACCTCTGAGATCATAAAATAACAATAAAAGGCATGAAAACAGAGTGACTAATCCTTATTGCTTTTTTTTTCTAGACATATTTGAACAGTGAGTAAAAAAAATCTACAACACTTCCATGCTTTTCTTCATATCTTAGGCAAAATTGAAAAATCAGAATAAAAGAAGATGGCTTTCTCGAGTGCTATTTTGACATTGCATTTATTCTCTGTTTCTTTCATTTATCATATGACTAACATTGTTCAGAGCTGGGAGATCCATGCCTTGGTCTCAGAGTGACAGGTTGTATTTTATCTTTGAGTGCATGATGAAATTACACAATTGTTTTAGAGAGAACATAAATGTAGAGGTAGAATAAAAGGGCCCAGAGGGCCAAATTGTGCACAGACTAACACCTGTTTGCCTTAGAGATTTAAATTAAGAGAGAATTTCTTTCTTGTGCTAAATTCATCTCTCTTATGTGCAAGAAACTTTCACTTAAGCAATTTTGAGTTATGCAGATCTAGCAAAACAAAATATGGCTTTTTGAGAAGAAGTGCCAAGTTTTATTTAATTTGAAACCCCACTGACTTCATTTGTGCTACACAAGTAAAGGAAAGCATTTTTAAACCCAGAAACTTATTGGTGACTTCATTATGATTTGGAATACTTACACACTGTCACTTGTTCTTCCAAAGGAAGACTTTTCCAACCACTTTACCAGAAAGTAATTCAATGGGTTAAGGCTATAAACAGCTCAGTTTTAAAATCCTTCCTGCTGCTGTGAAGAATAAAATCAGAAAAGGAAGGTCTAAACCAGAAGTGATGGTGGACTGAGTTTTACTTGAAATAAAGTGCAAAGGATGAATTTACATCCCTAGTTCAGAGAGTTCTCTGAACTAAAATATTTGAATGGGGCCTAGTGGGGTCTTCTTAGACATCCTTTCAAATGGAACTAAGTTGAGTAATTGCAAACAAAGGCTGCAACAAAATGTGAAATTACTGATATTTTAAAAAATCTGATTAGTGTTCAGTATTCATGAAATCTAGCTTCTAATCTTTTAACATTGGTTCTATGTACTCTGGGCTTTTGCAGGAAAACCAGATTCCCACATTTAACCATTAAAGTTTCTGTCATCTTAAAAGCTATCAAAAAAGTTGTAGTGAGGTGCTGAAAACAATGAATGCTCTCCTCTTTCTAAGGGCTGGTTGAACTGCCAGGTGCTTGAGTAACACAGGCAAAGTGCTTGTAACATGTGCTGATAACATGCACCTCAGCTGCTGGATATACTCTTATGGAAATTATTTGGCTTGATAAAAGAGTTTTCAACCCTATTTCAACAGCTACTGAGAGTCTGTAACGGGAAGACTTTCTAAGTAGTTTAAATCAAGGGACTAGGCTGTGAAGATTTCCCCATCTCCTGAAGACAGACAATAAGGTAAAATGGGTGTGAGGGAAAATTATATTGCATTATTATATTTATTTATTAACTGTATTAAATCTTATTCCCCAACCTGTGTGTGTTATAGGAGCTATGAACAGGTGTTGAGTTCAGTACATACATTTGCAGTCAGTGATTGGTATCCTGTTGCTATTTGGGATAAATACATTAGCTCCAGTAAGCTTTGCCTAATTGCATGTGCCTGGGACTTCTTCTGAAGCAGACAAACAGTGAAATAACATTCTATAGGAGAAATATGGTCAATTTAATAGGCAATGTTTTTTGTTCTGGACTCTGAACTGCAGCTTGTATGACATCAGACTGTAATTTGCTTTCATAAACACTTCTTGTCCAAATCAGCACTAGCAAGAAGGGAAGGAATGGATGTGATTTTTACAGCCTTTATTGCAACATGCCTTCTGAAAAGGAAAGGTATACACACAGTTAAACTATGCTTTCACTTCTCCAAATTCTAAACTTCGCCAAAAGGCTTAGTCATTGCTTGAGAGGCCACCCAGGCCTGGGAATGGCAGGTAAATTGGCAAGCTTTCCAACCAAAAAAGCAACATTCACAATGATTGTGATAACGTGACTGTTTCAAATCATCCAGCCCATTGTTTGAGATTCTTAAATTAGTTTGTAAAACTTGTACTGAAAAAGAATTTAGCCCTGAGAGCTCAGTGGAAGAGAAGTTGCTTTGCTGTAGCTTTTCATTTGCTGATCAGTTCTGAGGGAAAAAAAAAAAAAAGCCTCCTAGTTGAACAACATTGCTAAAATTATTTTCTATTTTGAGCATGTGTTTAAGCAAATCCTTTTGTTCCATTCAGAGCTCATCCGGTGATGCAGTGTTCCCTTTTTTAGTTCTCAGAATTGTTGTCCATGGCTAATCTATGCTCATATCTAAGCCTTCAGTGTTTATACCCTCTTTACATGGACACCTCTGATTTCAGACAACTGGACTGGACTTTGTGAAACTCTAAATGAAAGGAATGAACAAGGCTCTGATGACAAGACGTCTTGTAGGACATGCAGCTAGTAGGAAGCATGAGTAGGGAAGGAAAGAGTATAAACCTCATCTCTGGTCTAATTTATGCTATAGCCCTACAGTGGTTTGGACCTTTGCATAAGGATAGACAAACCCTCAGATCCTTCTAAATTTTCCTTATATTCCTTAAAAGAACATTCTGCTCCTTTCATAGTAAGCAAATAAGCATCATCGTCAAATTGCTCTCGTCTGGATAGATTTCTATGCCTAAAACATAAAAAGATATTTAAGAAAAAAAAGTACTTATTTTTTGTTTAGGGCTAGATTCTTTTAGATGGCTTCAGCGCCTACTCACATTCTATGTATTATGTAAGGTCAGTGCTCAAAATTACCTTTCCAAGAAATACTTTCATTTCTCAACTGCTTTATACCACCTCACTGCTCCACTGTGTGGCCTTAGCTCCCAGCTACATCCTACACCATTTCACCATTTCTCCCACTTACTACACTGTCATCTAAAAATAAGAGAAGGAAAAAACCTCTGGATTGTGACTACTTTACTGTTATCTCCAGGCATTGACTTGCTTCCTATCCTGCTCTATGTGGCAGCATGCAGCAACAAAATCTCAGCTTTTAGGAACAAGTAAAATAACTCTATGCTTCCGGGAAGAAAAAGGTCTGTGTTTTGGAATCACTGAAAAGGTTTGATGAAGGTGAAAGGGTCCTTCTAGTTTTCTAGTCCTTATGAATTTGCTGTCTGACCATAATATTACAGGAATCTGTGAAAGTGCAAATAATATTATACCAGCCATCCATTATCTCACATATTACAAAATCTCCACATCTCTTGGAATTTCTCAATAAAACTTTAAGTCATCTGGAGCTATTTCCAAAATACGGCAGCCTGTCCGTTAATCAGTCCCTGTAAGTCTTGAATACTTTTATATTTCTCCAATTTCTAAATGATTTAAATAGATCATGGCAGTGCCTTTGTAGCACCACAAAATATCCAACCTCTGCTGAGAGTGACATGGAGTATCCAAGGATCCACCACAGGTAGGAAGATACACTTTGTTTTAGCAGTGCTGACAGCCTCAAACCTTTGTCTCAGAGGCTAGGTGCAACTCAGATAACTGGATGCACAATCCTAGTCCATGTACAATCTGTTTTGAGCTGGGAGAGGTGATGGGAGCAGTGTCAGCTATTCCCATGGGTGCTCTTCTGTTAGCGAGGGGCATGCTGGCATTCCTCTTATTCTGTGGTGTCTTGTAATACCCCAAAATGCTCTAAAGCAGTGCTCCCTGGATGGGCTTCCAAATATCTGGCTGTGGTCTTCTTGTTACATCTCTTGCCAGTTGAGACCTACATCAGTAATTTCTCTTACTAGTCCTTTCAATTGTTACATATTTATAACAATATCTTAGAAAAATGTAAAACTCCTCAGTGGTTAAGGTAAATGGATCAGGTTCTTATGGTAAGGATAAGAGTGAAAAGAAGGAATCAATCCAGCCTTCCCATCTAAAGGTTTTGTTTTTAATACTAATGCCATTTACCAAGTGATGCCTTAGGGAACATTGTACTCACATTGTGAAAAGCAATGGCTTTGGCTAGACACAGCACTTCACATGCTCATTATGACACAGCCTTTTCTGTTACTGAATGTTGTTAAAAATGAGCAAACAAATTGAGACTACACATCTATAACATCATGAAAGATACAGAGGAAATGCTGTGCACACGATTCAGATGAATTTTTATAATAGATATGTATGCAAAAAGATATTTTTTCTTTTTGCACACATAATGACGAAACATATATACAATAAATACAGGACAAAAAGGCACAAAAGTGCATATATTCTAAAGCCAGTGCTTCAAAGATAGAACTCAGAAATTTTTAAAAACTCCCTGAAAAGTTTCAACATTACTGACACTCAGTAGGAGCACTTGGAGAAGCAGAAACGATAGTCAAGTGCCTGAAAAGGATCTCTGCATGATATCCTGAAATAAGCACAGTATCTTAATACTGCCATCTATTTGTATGCACATAATTAGATATCTATACATGGAACTAAGAAAATAGGCCCCTATATGATTGAGAAGTGACCTTTTTCTTTCTTTCTTATAGGTTTTAGACTGCAGTTGCATTGAATTTTCTGTAAATGACTGTGAACTATTACTTAACTTTCACAGAGTCTACCCATTCATCTCCTCAATCTGCTTGGACTGATGCTGTCAGCTGCCTTTGCTTTTATGCCCACTGTAGATACTGCAAAGATCTTTCACTCTCCAAAAAACAGTTCTGTTTTGGATTTCTAAGAGGTAGAAAAAAGCTTTCACAACAGTTATTCACATCTGTTTCAGCATGTCCATAATATCTAGCCTCATGGAATTTCCTCTTTCACCAGTGAAGATACTGTTTTAGAATTTCCTCCTTTACTAGTAAGGACACTGTTTAAAAATATAGATAAATTTGAGAACACAGCAACTTACATTTTCCTACCATAGAGAAAATGTTCTGCATGTTTTCATCTTTTTGTAAGGCTCAATAAATTGAAGATGAATATAAATCCTAGGTTTTACCCCAGGAAAGATTCTTCCATCTTCAAAAAAGCCAAATCAGAGTATTTTAAAAATAATAATAGTCAGGGCACATATTGATACCATCAGAAATTTGTATCATGTAAAAGCAGTTTTTTGGTTTATTTTGCTTGTTTGCTTTTATTGTTGATTTTTCTTTTTGTTTTCTTCTTTTTTCTTTCAGATAAAGGAGACACCTCCACATGGCTTGTCTTTTGTTTCTATTTTTTAAATTATTCCTGGTAGAATCTGCAGACAGAAAAAATATATTTTGCATCAGAATGTTTATTTGCATGTCTTGTTCCCTCCTTCTTCCTCAATTCAATGCGCATATTTTTGATGATTTTCTGCTGTACTGCTCATCACTGGCAATTTTGTGAGCAAGTGAAATGTGCTCTTCTCAGGTGCGCCTGTTTCAGTCACCTGCCCCTTAGAATACTCTTTTACAAACCATTTATTTTAATAATAAAGGATAAATAAGGGATAAATTGATAACAAAGGCCAGTCCTGGGATGCCATCAATGGGAAGACTCCCACTGACCAGAAGGGAATGAAATATCACTTCAATGAACCTCTAAGATTTAAGTAGTTTAAGCTCCCTTCCCACAGCTGCATCACTGCTGAGCCCACCTCTGGATACACCAGCAGTGGCTGCTCTCTGGCCATACTCAGGCTTTGCATGAAGCACTTTAGCAATAATCTCCCAACAGCTGAACACTAAGGGCAAAAGAAAATTGTGGTTTTGAGTAAACTTAGTGTCTGAGGAATCAGCTGATGGGATGGCAGGGTGTGATCCTTTTTCCCTGAAGCCAATGGATCTTATGTCATTTACTTCAAGGGATGCAGGACCAAACAGGCAGGCCATGAGCTGGAGTTTGTTCCTTGTGCTAATCCATTGGTTTCTAAAACCTACATGATGACTGATGGGGAATATCTCTCATGAAGGGACAGCACAGAATTGTTCTTTTTGCTCTCACAGCATCCCTTTGTCTGTCTGTCCCTCTTTGCTCTGTTGCTTTCTAGCTGCCATAGTCTCCTTGTGGCAGGTGTTTCACACTTTTCTTCCAAGAGTGGTTTTAACCCCTGCCTATCCACAAGTCCAGGGGTGCAGAGAGAGCATGCAGAGCTCAGTGGGATGGGTGATGCAGAGCAGGCAAAGCTGTGCTGACAGCCTTCCCAGGGCCTGCTCCTTCAGTTGTGTGCCACAGCCCTCTTGCACAAGGACTTCCTCCTCTTTTTCATTTGGGCCTGTTCTCAGCAATAGAGCTATGAAAATGCCTGCTGAGGGTACCTTGTAACCGAGTAGATTAGCATATCTTCCATACATAAAAGTGGTCATGTTTAATAAATACATTTTAATTTCAGAATTATCCTCTAGATCAGAAAAATATTACCGGGGTTTTTTGACAACATCCAGTACAACTTGAACTCTTATTTAAAAGAATAAAGCAATATAAACATGCAAACATGAAGAGGCAGATAGTGGTCATTTGCCCTGACCTGCAGAAAACGCTGCAGGTAAGTGATCACAGTGGCAAAATGTGAGTGGCTGAGTCTAGCAACCCCTCTTTGTATTCAGAGTGATCTGTTTAGGAAGAGGTTTCAAATACTTAAAATACATCCTTTTAGCTTCTTTAGGGTTTGGTTTTTGTTTTAGTTTTTATTTTTTTGTCAGATGACGAAGATCTCAGCCACACACTCGGCTTTCTCTTGCTACCCGTGGTATCACTGCTAATTTCAGGCTCTAGCATAGTAACGTCACTTCTGCATGGTTCCAGGAGAGCTGAAGTAAACACTCCCATGCAGTGCTCTGAGAGCCCACATACAGTGGCTCATGCTTGTTCTGCCAACAGAGCTGTTTCATCCCAGACACTATATTGTCTGCATAAATAAACTGTAACAGGAATTCATACACCAGCAATTCGTCAGAGATTTATTTCTATTTTTGCAGCTTGCTGTAATTATTTCCTCATAGGGAAGCTGATTCCGCTTATATGGACTTTTCTTGAGATGGAGCATCTTTTCTGTACTTTTTCTTACACTTGTTATAAAGAAAGATTATTCATCTCTAAATTTATAGCATCTAGACATGTTCCCACTTGCAGCACCCAGACAGACAGTTATTCACTTAGCTCTTCTCAACACCCATTTTGAAAAAAATAAGAACTAATATTTTCTTTTTGACCAAAATCTTTCTTTTTCATCAACAGCTTTTTGATCTTATGACATTACAAATCCATGTTTTTCTTGCCAGATTCCAAGAGCTTTCTGAACTTTTTCATTCTCCTGTGCAAATGCTGCTATCAACCTGTTTGTGCCCAAAGTGTAATAAACTCCTAGAAAATAAAATATGCATTTAATTAGTCAAATTAATAAGTAGCTTTTAACATGACCATACATAGATGCATGTATTTTCAATTAATAGAACATGTGATCGAGCTTGTCTCTGGGCTTTGCTTTCAGACTTCATAAAATTAATCCATGGTGATAATTTCTGGAAGCTAAATTGTTCCTCGTTGACAAGCTGATGCTGCAGATCTTTGAGGCGTTTTCTGTGTGGGGAAGATGAAAGTTCTGAGTTGAAAAGGGAATGTGCCAAGGTCTCATCTTATTGTGCACTATGATTTTCCAGCCCACTATTCTGGTGGAAGGTGTAAGAGATTGCTGGTAATACGTAGGGGTGTGAAAAGGCTCACGACAGTGGGAGGAACAGTAAATGAAGTAGGAAGTTCTCATTGCATCAGGTCTGACCAGGTCTAAATCTGTCCTCTGACTTGTCTGCATGTTCAGCATGTAGTACTTGCACTCACTTTTGTTCCTGTCATCAGAGAAAGAGTGATGGCCCTCAGCTCTGCAGTCCATGTTTGCCACAGAGCATCCTTTTGCACTCCTGACATGAGGCCAGCCCAGGGTTAAATTCAGGTGGCTCCATGGTATGACATGAGCCTTTCTGTCACACAACTGACCTGGAGGTGGGCAGCATAATGGCACTGAGGATGAACACTGAGCTCCTCCCTGAGGAGGACCAGTCAGCAGGTCAGAAGGGCAGCTAAGGACAAGCCTTCCAAGTGACACAGCGAAGGGTACATGGAGCCCCCAGCCAAGAGGGAAGGGCAGAGGAGGCCAGTCAGAGTCAGTGTGGCATGTTGGTGTGCCCAGGGCCCCAGCACCTGTGTGTGGTGCTCAGCTGGGGGCATGAGCTTGAGCTCTTGACCATAAAGGAGTAAATACAGGTCTTGAGTTCATGGCTTCACATACTACTGACTGAAGTTTAGTTTTTGAGTCTTTTGATCTCAAGTCTTTGCTATTAAGCCTGTGGATGACTGTAGGGAAACCAAAGTTTTGTGAAACCAGGCACTCTGCTCTTGCTCAGGTCTACCAGGTCACAGGGTGCTACTACCTTTTGTCAGTAAATCCATCTCTTCCAGGGAGCTTGGTTCTGTCTTTACAGGCCAGCTCTGTCATCCATGACTGTCATGACTCTGGCTACCAAAATTGTCTTCCTACCTGAGTCTTAACTGTCACCTTCTTCCTGCAATGACCAATCTACTGAAATGCATTTGGAAATAAGGTGAAGGGACAGAAAAAAAGGGGAAAAAAATAAATTAAAAAGATGAAAACGGAGAGGGAAGAAGATTATAGTGGAAATTATGATCTCTGTTTCCTCCTGCTAGACACTAACAAAAAGCTTTTGGAGTGTTAGACCACATATTTTCAGATGGGATCACTCTGCTAAAGCTGCTGATCACCTGCTTTTAGCTGTGAGGTTGACTCTTATGCTAAATGCCCACTCTGCCAAATCCTTCGTCAAGGCAAAATACTTCACCTGCTGTAATTAAATCTCATGATTTTTTAAGCTTGTCTCCTGATTTTTGGAGCCTGACTCATGGTTTCTGTGGAAAACTTAGGCTTGGCAAATGCTGAAAGCAGTGGGAGTATTTGCAGCTTGAAGGCACTGTTCAGCGAGAGGAAGGGTGGAGGAATCTGCCCCTCAGCAATTAGTAGACTCGCTTTCTACGAAAGGACGTGTCATTTGGTAGGTTATTTTAGCATGCTGTACAGATGCAGATTATTTTTTAGAATTTTTAATTGGTGATACCATAGCAACTTTATACAATGAAAAACAGTCCAGGCCAGATTGTGCCTGACAACCACCCGCCTGTTTGGGGGTGGCAGAAAGCTGTACCGACCCAGGAGGACTTTGAGAAGCTCTTGACGCTCTGAGTCCTGGTGAGGAAGGCTGTCAGATAGGTGGAATGGGCTCCCAGCCCCACAGCTAGAGGGGACTGGTCCATTGCCTTGTCACCTTACAGTCTTTTCCTCAACATTTTGGATTGAACAAGATGTTTTAGCTAAATCCTCGAGATGTCAGAAAATGATTTAAAATTCAGGGCTCTGATGGATTTTTGCCCTTTGTGAATCAGAGCTGGGAGAGAGCCTGAAGAAGTAGTGCAGGGCAGAAATACATATAACAGATAGTGTCTAGACCTACTGATGCTGCAGCACTCAGTAGCTTCTTTCAGTGATCAATGGGAACTAGGCTTTTCCTTTGTTCATTCGTCTTAAGCATTTCCTACCTTCTGGAGAGAAAAATCTGGATGGGGTCTGTTCAGTGCTGGCCCCTCTTCCCTTGGTATCAGTTTAACAGTAACGGGCAGGGAAGAATGTCACATCGCTGCTTTGATGTAGGTGTTCTCTCCTTAGCCCTTTGGTGTTCTCTTCTTAGCTAAAGGACTGAATCTCACACCTCAGGTACATGTATATCTCAATAAAGAGATAAAGGGGCCATACTCTGTGCAGCATTGTGCTCTCATGCAAAGTCTTTGCCTTTCTGCCATGTCTGAGACATGCATATGTGGGTGTAGGTATGTATATGACTCTGAGACAAAGTCACTGAAAAGAATGGAAACGGACAGTGCTGGACTGGTGCTGGCTAGGGATCACCACGAAGAGGTTGAAAGAGTGAGGTGGACAGTATTGATGTGTGAGTGTGTCTTGACTAAAAGATGGAGAATACATAGGATCGTATGACCACTGTGGTTCCCAATCCACCTAGGGAAGCTGGAGAGCAGACAATGACTTTAACTGGGAAACCCACTACACAGTAATGAGATAAAAGAGACTAGGGGAAGCAAAGGGTCTTTCAGAGGAAAGTAAGATGTGATGCTCAAGGCCAGGTTGGATGGGACTCTGAGAAACCTGGTCTAGTGGAAGGTGCCCATGCCCATGTTGAGGCAGTTGAACTAGAAAGCCTTTAAAGGTCCCTTTCAACTCAATATATTCTATGATCCTTACACTGTTATATGTAATTAGGATAAAAGATCAAAGCAGTGCTGTGTATATACTGTTTTTTGTGGACACATATTGCAGTCAAAAACAGTCTCTTAGTGAATATTGCAGTCTTTACCTGGAAATGAAATTCAACACATGATTAGATTGCACCAAATATGTGGAGAATGGTGACTACTGGAAAGGAATATAGTAACAAGAGAGACAGATATTTTACAAATTGTGCAGAAGCTTGAATGCAAAGAACTGAGACTGATCCAGGTAATAAAGACATGAGGGAAGTCTCCCGAATGAGGCTTTTAAAAACCTGACGCCACAGATTTCCCCCTTTCTGTATGGAAGGAAAATGAGAGACATGGAAAGAAAATAATTTACCTTGATAACATCAGGCTTCCTTTCACAAGGCCTCCATCAGCCCTCAATTGAACATAAATATGTGTGTGGGAAGGGGGTTTGAAGGAAGAGCAAGTCCAACACTTGGGAGCTGTCTGCTTCATTCCCAATGTAAATTCATAGAAATGCTAACATGCAATATCACTGTGCTAAATACTCATGCTCAAATGTTTCCCACCCTTGTGGATAGCTCTATGTCCTTGGTCATTCCCTAGAGATAGGCACAAATTGGCTTAAAAAATACAGAGGAATGCTGCTGAGTATCCTTTTATTCAAACCACTTCCCATCAGATTTTCAATGGGAGAAAGAAATCTGACTGTGGGAAATGAAACACTTTTGAAGCTACAGGCAGAATTTATCATGAGCTAATGCTATCACAGTAGAAAAACACCTGAAAATATCCACAGGAATTTTTAAGTAAGAATTTCTTAATCGATTTCTTCTTTGAAGATGGAAGAACATGCTGTCTCTGTGTATATGCATGGTGTTATTCATCTATAGGAATTTAGCATTAATTAACAATTTAAAGAAATCTACCAAACACTAATTGGATGTATTTTTATAAGTTTTCCTGCATATGAAAATGAAGTTCTGCATTTTGAATATAGTGATCCATGAATCATGGAAGTGTTTCTCTTTTAATTAGGGAGACATTAAATACTGATCCTGATTTTGCCGATGTGGTCAATTAATATATCCCTGCTAGAATATCACAATTTAAAACATTTATGGTGGTCACCTCTTTCTCAGAATGCATTTATGATAAGAAGCTGAGTTTTCACGCAAAATTAATTATTTTTTCTAATGCAAATGATACTAAATAGGAAATGCTAAATAGGAGATGCTGAATAGGAAATGAAGCCAAAGCTTATGTATTTACTTCTTCATAATGCTCTGCTCCCCAAATCCCTTCTTTGCTTTATTAAACCATAGAAAACTGTTCCCCTTCCCAAGTGACCTCAGCTGGGTTGAAATCTTTATATCAGTTTATCATAACAGATTATGGTAACAGAATGTTACCATTTTTTGAAGAACCGTATCACTTCATCTTTCATAAATACTAATTAAACAACTCAGGCTTACGTCAGTGCCAAGATTCATGTCAGCAGTTAGTGCAACTTGTTATTGTAAGATTAGTTCTGACACATTCCTTCCAGCACAGCAAGCAGTGGGATCCTGTGCAGCACTGGGAAGAAGTCATCTCTCTAGAGACTGCCGCTAGGTATCCAATAGGAAGGAAGGCTGCTTTCTTTAACAGGATTAAAAACTCTCTGCTGACATACTCCCTAACTGAATCATCCTGAACTGTAAGTCTCACCACGCAGAAGGAACGAGCTCACTCATCACCCAGGCTTTACAGCACTCAGGCCCTTTGTGTTATAATGTCTGTGCCCCATGGGACTGGCTTCAGGAGCCTTCTCTGCTCTGGTCAGGGATCATTCACAGCTGCAATAATTGGCAACGATTTCTTGACTACAAGAACATCGAGTGAGGCTTACTCCTCTGAGCAATTTCTTGCTGTGAAAGAGATGAAAGGGAGAGAAGTGACCTTATTCTGTCCAGCTGGCACGTACACTGCTGATTCAGGGGCATTCCCTGGGCTCTGCTTGAAGGGGTGCTGGTGGTATTGTCACTGTATAAATGTTACTGTTTGAGCTGAGCAACGTGCAAACACTGGAATCTTAAGAGCTGTGTAATTTTAAGGCATCTCCTTAGCAGAGGTCATCCTCAAGGGAATTGCTTTCACTGTTCAGATTCACAGGTGTTACAGTGCCTATTGAGTATAATTTCTTTTTGCTCTGAATGCTTGTAAAGACATAGAGAATGATGATAGGGGAGAGGGATAGACAGCCTGCTTGCTCAGCAATGCACTGTGGGTTCACAGAATACTGGTTAGTATTTGGTCTTGTTTCACAACAGGTTTGGACTCAGATTTTTCAGAATGGTGGAAGCATTTAGTGTTATGTCCAGCTGGCATATGCAGTAGCCATGAATATGTGGCAACTGCAGTAATAAGTTAACTTAGGGGATGGAGTATATATCTATTGGCCTGTGTGCCTAAAGTGATTCAGTAAGTAGGGCACTCACACGAAATTGGATTTTAATCCTGTTGCAATTCTGAAAGCTTGGATCCTCACATGGACTCAGGCATAAACTAGCATTACTGTGTATGCTTGATATATTCCCTCTTTTTCTCTTTTTAATTTAATTTTTCCTAATCAGATACCATTTGTTTTCAAAAAGGCACTGCATATCCTCAGTCAGAATTATTAAGTAGGTAAGCCTTCTTTATCCTCCTGTTGCTGCTCTGACTTAAAGTGAGTACATGAAGCTTTGCTCTCAGTTTGGGCAGTTAAGACATGTTCAGACCTCAGCATTAATGTGAAGAGGAAAATCATCATGACCCAAAGCGCTCTGACTGATCCAGGAACTGCATCAGATTATACCATGCCAGAAGGTGCATTTACACCCTGCAATCTGTAATCAAGTGATACTTGGAATCAAGTGTATAATTCAGAAACTGTCTTTGGCAATGTGTCTAAACACATATTGGAAAATAAGCAGTTATGATCAAATGACAAATATGTGTCTTTCAGGTGGAGTGTATGATGCTTTTCTGAGCATGCTAGTGCATGGAAAAGAATTATAAACATGAGAGATGGCAGAACAATTTACAGTATCTTTCTGTATCAGAACAATTTTCAGTTTCTGAACTTCAAGGGGGAAACCAAATCATCTTTATAGAAAGCAAAGCTGTAAAGTGTGATGGTACTTTTTGGCTTTGTCACATGTGCTGCATGAGTGACAGATTAATCTAAGCAGTGTCTTGTTTGAAGAACCTAAGCCTGCACAACTGCTGAGGCTGAGCAAGACTTGGCCTCAGAGATAGAAGCATGAAGGCTTTGAGTTCTCTGAACCTCCCAGACTTGGAGGGTGCTTCTTAGCAACAGTTTATGAAATGAGCAGAGAAACAGTGGTCCTGGCTGGGTACATCAATCACCATCTTTGTCATTATCCATCCAAAATTGAGGGGTGTTGTGAAAATCTTTGCTGGTTTTAAATCTGCAAGTGTAGAACGAAGTTATGCCTTTTGTTTTTGTTTTTGTTTGTTTTTGTTTTTGTTTTTGTTTTTGTTTTTGTTTTCTAAAAAATGCTGAATCCCTACTCTGAAGACAAACTTCCATTATGAAATATATTAAATAGAGAAAAAATATTTATTAAGGTTTTTATGAATTGCAAGGGACCACAGCTATTTAATATCAGTTTTTAGGAAAGGCCTCAAATATTTTTGTAAAGGGCACCTGGACATTTGTTCTTTTAAAGATAGATAGAAATAATTTTAGTCTATTTTAAGCTGATACTAAGACTCCAGTCAAGAACTCAAACTGCATTGGCACATGTGGGGCTGCTTCTGGAGACAAAGGCAATTTGTGGCATATTTTTAAACTCTTTTAAAATTATTCAGAGATTGTAATGTGTTAACTCTTTGATTTATTTACTTGAAGGTTTGCATATTATAGCTTAGACAGCATGTCTTTACATGCAGAATAATATCCCAGAGACATGGGAGGTAGGGAGAGTGCTAAGAAAGGCTCTTATACTAAAGGAAAAGGGAATGGAAAATAGAAATTAGACACATAAATGTATAGGAAAGAGGTGGCAAAATTAATGATGATGCAGGCATTGCTGAGATGAAATCTGAAGTTTGTTCCTTCAGGCATTTTTGAGTTCTGAATGTATAAATGTTTTGTGTGGAACATATGGAAGAAACAAAGCTTTATGTCTACTTGCATAAGTCAGAAATGGTTGGGTTTATAGAAAAGAAAAAAGAAGGATAGGAAAAAAATAAGGAGAAAAGCAAATTTGGCTGAGATCAAGAGTGAAAGATTTATATTCAAAAGAAATAATTTTTTTGTTTTGTTTTGGTAAAGCATATTAGAAGGAGATGTGAGCAACTGAGAAGGGGAATCTGAATAGGAACCAGAACACTACCTTGACAGATAATCAACTACACATACACCCAGATATATTTAATGCTTGTGAAATTTAAAGAGTATGTTTTATTCTATCCTTACACTTAAATTAACTGCATTTCTAAATGCATAATGTTCATATACTCTAATGCTGGGGATAGTAAATCAGAGTGCTTTTTAAAGTGCATACCACTGTTTGGTATGTTCCTTATATTGATACATGACAGGTATTCAGTTGAGTGTTACTGAAAGTTGACAAAATAACTGGACTTCCACCGGAAGGAAAGAATTTATTCTCTCCCTAGAGCAGAGATTGTTGTTAACTAATCCAGAACAGTAACTGTTAAAGCATTCAGTGTCAGAGATACTCTAATGAAGACAGAAGGTTTTTATAGGCTTGGCTAGTCCCCATGGAAACAGCCCTTCTACTGGGTTACCATAGGAATCATCAAAGCCTTTGTAAGCCTCCCTTAACAGTGCATATAGGCTTTCCAGGCAGACTGGAATATCTGCTAGAGGATACACCTCCTGTTTTTAAATATAAATACAAACAGATTTTGTTTCGGAGTGGTACTCATCTCTGTTTAACTAGCTGTGCTATTCTTTACGTTAGTTATATTAAACATTGGAGTCACCTGTGGTGCAGGGATGTGTGAGGGATGGAAGGGTTTATGAACAAAGCAAGCCATGTATGTTTGTGCCTAACCTGTGGGGAATCACCAGCATTCCATACAGCACTTCTGGGATAGCCCCAAACATGTACCCCTCCACCTTTCTGTGGACATTGCAGAGCTTTAGGCAGACTGAAGCTTTGCTGGACAAAAGTTATACCATAGGAGACAAACAAGCAAGGAATGGGGCCAAAGGAAACACTGCTGAATGAAACTAGCAGGAAGCCAGCCATGGAGTGACTTAGCTCTCTAAGGCTTTCAAGACAGTTGCTGTTTTGACTTCTAAATTATGTTCCTTGAAGCCATTACCTGGGGACAGGATGAGTAGTTTCTTAGATAACTAATGAGGAATTGCATTTTCATGTTCTTGATCCTGAGGCTTTGTAAGAACAGGGAAGTACAGTGGGGAGCTGCAAGTTGTGAGGGATCCATGCACCTACTTGCTGGTCTTATCATTGTCAGCTTAATTTTATTCAAAATATCTTTATAAATGAAATAAATAAATATAATTTTGATTATGTTTAAACTCCTAGTATTAATACAATGTTCTCCATACAGGGGATTGACGTTAATAAGACTGCTTGTAAAGGAAATCTAGCCAACAACTTCAGGGCTTGTTATTTTTCCAAACAAATGCTAGCTGCAAGGCTTTCTACTGTAGAGCCTGACAGCATCATAATGCTTTTATATTCCACTTTCCAGTTGGCTAAATTTCATTATGCAGTTTGGGCATATAAATCAGTGGAGCTGAATTGAAGGACATGGTCTTTACAGGATGACACTAGCAGAGAATTTGGCCCTTGAGTTCCAGTTACCAAGGTACCATATATGTAAAGATCCCCATGATAAAAGGGACTGCTTACATGTTTTGGTTAGGCATGTAGGCATTCCTTGCCTTACCAGAGAAAGAATTCTGATTGGGCAAAAAAAAAGTTTTGTATTTAACCAAAAATGTATTTGTTTTAAAATGGATAATTGGACCTACAGATGTGAAAACTGCTATATATTGTGGCAAGTTTGCACAGATGGTATGGCAAGGCATACATCATGTACTACTCTTTTCCAGAGCTGGTAGAAAGGCAGCATATTTCTTCCAGGAAAATATTTTAATGAAGCCAGAAATGTCTTTGATTTCCCAAGTAACTGAGGTGCCACTATTAAGGACATTTTTGGACACCGTAGGCCAAAGATGATCTCTCTAGTTACCCAGAAGCAGGCAGTGAAAATTTGAGGATTGCAGTCATCCAGAAGCAATCACTGAGACAAAGATCTATTTACAGGGAAAGGGGATAAGAAAAAAAACAGAGAGAAGATTCTTCTGTGCACTGATAATTGAAAGGCTGCTTTATGTCTCCTCTGCCAGTTATGAGTTACACTTACAGGGACTTTGGTCCCATAGTTTTAGTTCCATTTTAGGAGCTGACAGAGGTGTCAAAGATGGTATCTGGAGCAGCAAGAGGTGGGATTATACTGGGTATGACAGAGTGAGTGCTCTCCAATGTGTTCTCCCACCAAAAATATAGAATGCTTACTATTTTTGGAGGTCTGACTCCCCATGCCATGCACTGTATTGCCAGAGACAAGGATAGTTGCAGGAGTACCTGAAATGTAGGTCTAAAAATAAAGCCATGAGTAATTCATTGTATGGTTCAACTAGTCATATGTCCACCAAATGGAACAATGCAGCTGTGATCTCAAGCATTTGACTATGAAAAAAGAGGATGATGTGGCCCACATAACATACCTGAACTTACTATTGTAAGAATTACTCTACCAGTGGGCTTTCTCTAAGAAGTGCATTCAGTGTATAAACTGCCCTGTTTACCTTGCTTGTTGCCATTAAAACATCCTTAATGGTTCACCCAGAGAAACTGTGGATGCTCCGTCTCTGGAAATGTTTAAGGCCAGGTTGGATGGGGCCTAGATCAACATGGTTTAATGGAAGGTATCCCTGCCCATAGCAGGTGAGGTTGGACCAGATGGTCTTTGAAGTCTCTTCCAATCCAAACCATTCTATGGTTCTTGTTGCAGAAATCACCACTAAAGCTTTATGTAGGTGAGAAATCCACCTAGCTTGTGATTTGTGTTCTGAGGTTTTGTGGCTGCAATTTTTTTTTGTCAAGTATGTCAGGTTGTGAAGAAGCTGCTGCACCCACTGCAGTCTTCCAACAAAATAGCCATTATATTCTGTATATTTTTGTGTTTGCATGAGAAGTCACTGTCAATCAAATTGTATCCTTTAGGGGGGATTCCTGCAGAGGGGAAGCAGTAGAAAGACTCATTTAAGAGCAAAGGAGAAAAGGAAAAATTTAGATTGTATTGGATCCAGTGTAGCAGCAGAAGGAAGCATATATCAATTTCAAAGTAAAAACAGGACAGGAAAATAAGGCAAATCAAGAATGTTAGCCTACTGTCCATCCTTTCTAAGCAACAGCTAAGATAACTGCTCTTTTCCAAAGGGAAATGTGGCATACCTGGGTTGGAAGGAGGTAGTGAGGAGGGGCCTGCCCAAGGACAGTACTGTTCTGCTGTCTGTGTTGTATCCTGTCAGCTGTAGATTCCTACCCTGTTCCCAACATTCGTCACATGCCATGTGTGCTTATTCCCTGCTCCTCACCACCTCTGTCTTGGTTTGGAACTACTGTGAGCTTAGGGCCCAGTGGTGGCATCTCCTCTCCTCATTGTGACCTGATGGCATTGTCCAGCTGGTATCTGCTGTCAGAGGCACAGAGCAGTCACATGTGATGCAGCACTAGAGGAACTTTCTCCCTTTGCTTCTGCGTCTGCACATATTTCTTCAACTTTTATGAAAGTGCCTTTTTGCAGCCTCAAAATCTTTGTATTCTGCTGATGTTGGATGTGTATGTCAGGCCTGAGCTGGTTTAATGTTCATGGATACTTTTTAACTTGAGGGAGGACATGTCTTAAACAAAGAAAACCAAGAAACAGCTGAACATGATTATATCCCTGTTAGGAAAAGCCTGGGCAACCATCCCTAGGGTAACAAGGAAAAGAGGTCACTGTAGAAATACTGCAACCTACAGCAAGAATGGGAGGAGGGTTGAGGTATCTGAAGTGTAGGAGCTGTTGACAAGGTAAAATGAAGCTTTTTAAAGGAAAGAGAAATTATGTCAAGGAATTCTGCCTGTTTCATCACAGGGAGCTTTCTAAAAAAAAACTAAAGCGCTGGTAGCCCTGGAAAGGGCTCACGGTGACACCAGCAGTGGCAACTTGCATGCCTAGGGGAAGTGATCCATGTTAAATGCAGTTAAAGAAACTACAGCATTTTTCTTGCTGCAAATGAAAAGCTAATGGCAATTTAAAAGTAGTAGAAAGACAGGAAATATCTTGTTTTAAAAGGTTTAACACATGGAGAATAAGGTGAAGGCTCTAGCCCAGAGAGCAGCCCAGAGCTGAGAGTCAAAGTGAAGGGGGGTCTAAGATCTTTTGAGTTCATTCAGTTTTGTTTGACTAAGATATTTCAGAAACTCAACAGCCTGTAGAGCAGCCTTTGGTGCAAATGTCATAAATCTTTATTGATTTTTGTGGAAATGTTCGTGTGAATATACTCACTAAAGGATGCATGCTTGAAAATCATTGCTTCATTCAGTTAGTGCCTATTTCTTAAAGTATTAAGAAATTACATATCAGAAATTCCAAGAAAATAAAATAGATGTATGTGTCACTAGGGGAAGGATAGTTGAGGTGGAGGTCGGGGTCTGGTGTAAGGAGGCAGAGAACTGTGTGTGCCAAAGGAGCTGCTGAATGGAACTGTGCCAGGAAAGGCACTGGAGAATTTACGCTGTACAGACAAAGATGATCTTTCTTTCTGCCCACAGTTAGTCTGTTAACAGCTTGCAAGATCACAGTAGACATGAGGAAGAAATAATTTTAAAAGATCCCAGAAACACAGAGTTGAAAGCAAGGAAGTGAATGTTTATGAGAAACATTTATGAGAATATTAACTGTTGGCAACATAGGCATCCCTTTCAAGTTGAATGGGAGGAATAGGGTTTAAAATTATAAGAAACCCTTTAAAAATTCATGCCAAGATGCAGCCTAATGGGAGCAACAGGGTACTGAAAAATATTCCTGAGAGTATTAGTTGCATCCTTGTTTCATGTGTGTAGAGTAAATTAAAAATGGTATTTAGTAGGAATGATAAAGAAGACGTTAGGTGAAAAATGCACTCAAACACATCTGTCAACAGTCATTTATTTACTGTTATTTGGTCAAATAATGAAGCCCTACATTTGAAACATTTTATCAGGTTTCATTTCCTTTATTCTGGAAATATTGACTGAGTAAGGAAAACTGAAATAAGAATAATTACTTATGGAAAAATGCCTGCAGTCTCTGTCTGTGTGGACATTATATTGTCTGTATGGACTTCATAAATATGACTAATGTATGGTGATTGGAAAATTTCTTTTCCAGAAAAGGAAAATATTGCTAAGAGCTGTAGTAGGTACTGATACTATCATTTCAACCTTTTTCATAATTTTTTTTAATACTGATCTGTAGTAGTGGCACTGCAGAATGGAGATTTAAGAGACAATGTTGGAAAAAGCAACAAACCTATAGGTTATTCATTGTAAAAACAATATGGAGTAGTTGAAACTATTTGGCTGCCATACTTCACAACAGAGGACAAAACAGGCCATGGACTTTTAAAAGACATTATAGCTTTTCATATACATATGTGTACAATTTTCCAGATACATGTTTTGTTTTTTTCCTCAGCAGAGTTGCTACATCTGACAGCATGAGTCTGAGGACAGGCAGCAAAAAAACTCACTAAAGGCTACATCTTGTAGCCACCACTTTGTGTTGTAACTTGTCATAAAAGACTTTCTGTATATACTTACTTTTCTATCATATACAAGTTAGCCTTTTGACTTAAATGTTTTAGGATCTGTGTTACTTGTGTTCTGTAGGAAATGGCTCTGCTAAACATCATTTATGTACATACTGCTGCACCTCTACTGCAAAGGATTCTGTTGAGATCCCCACCACCTAGGAAGCATTTAAAACTGCTTTTTAATTTTGATAAATGATGTCCCTATATGTTGTTTCACTTGAGCATTTTGAATGATTTACACAGAAACTGAGTTAGAAGAATGAGAATTCAGAGATCATTTTGGTGTCAAAAATCAATTTGTTCTAAGCCTTGTGTGTGCAAAGTATGTGAATGAGCTTTGAGACCGAAATTATTATCTTCTACCTCCTGAGCAAAGATTAATAAAATGGATTTTAACTGGGGATTTTGATACCTATCTAAGTAGAAAAATGTGAGCAAAAAAGGAGAAAAATCTTGAACTGAATTTTCTAAACTAGACTGATACCAATCATTGCAAATATAAACATTCACTGCCTCAGTTTTTAGTTTATCAGCATTAAAGAAACACATTAAAAAGTCATGTGCACTTCAGCATCTGGTAGCCTGTGTTTTTATATTTCAGAACAATATTCCTGACATACAATCATAATAAAGCTACGTCTCATATAACTGGTAGATATTTTGTATCTTTACTGGTCTTGGATATGCATTATTGCATCCAATCCTATTATTTAGCACTAAAATATTATGGGCTGATTCTCATTTTTATTTCTGTTGCTTTCTAAGTGTCTGGTTGTGTAAAAGAGCTGCATATTTGGCAGGGGCTTTCATAGACATGGCAGCCCTGATGAGTGCATAATGACTTATAGTGCCCGATATGTGAATGATGCAGAACAAAAGACAGTGGTTCATTTACTGTCATTTCCTACACTTGCCTCTGCTCATGCAATGTGGCTGTGAAACATTTCCATGTTCACGATAATGTGTTTTGCTTGCATTTTGCAGTCATCTTCCACATGTGTAAATGAAGCAACAGGTGTAAGATTCCTGTGTTTTCAAACTTTATCCCTTCCCACAGATGAAATTGTAAAACATAATAGAAGAGGAGGGCATACATACAGACAAGAAAATGTCTGTGCTTATGTTTTTTAAGCTACTATGTATTAAAAATGCACACACATTTAACAAGCCCAGTCCTTTTGAGATGAAGACGACTTTAGACAGAGAAAATTGTAGATATGGAAATACTATAGTGTGCATTCAAATGCAGGCTTGGCATAGCACCACATTATAAATTAACAAATGTTGTTCATAATGCTTGTTGCAATTAGAGATTGGATTTAACTGCAGTGAGTGACATGACCAGATGACATCAGGGGAAAATAAAAGCTCTTTTGTCAATTCTCTTGTTTTCTATCTTGCTACTTGTCATTATAAAGTCAATATTAAGTCAAAAGTTTCTGTTTAATAGGATGCAAGATCGTATGCCCAGTACCCAGCATTTTCTGAAACTTGTATCTCAGTTGTAAATGTGTGTTCACTGTATTCAGAATATTTATGAATAGTGGTCACCAGTGTATATTCCGTTCTTCCTGTCATATCTGTTTAGATCTGTAGATGTGTAGATGCTCTTCTGCTTGAATCAACGGGTGTAGTTCATGCAAAATTACACATAACTGAGCCCAAACAGCACAGGTTTAGCTTTAATTTCCTGTTTGGGTTCATCTGTGACTGAAGTTTTCTGCTTGTGCCAATTACAGTTCACTATGTGTAAATGGTATATATGATGTATATGTATCCTCAGTCTTACCTCTTCTGTGAGACTCTCCTTTCTGATATGGTCATACAAAAAATACAAAATTTCCAATCAACAAAGCATTTAAGACCACAGACAACTACAAAGTAAGCCAGTTAAAGAGATTCCCTGTGAGCATTTACCATTCAGTTTTCAAGAATTTTTTGAAGGAAATTTTGTGTCTCAGGGTAAAGGCAGAGATCTTTACAGCAAGTCACTGTATCAAAGTAAGTGGGGAGAAATAAAAAAAAAATCTGGCCTTATAAATTCTCTGATAAGTTGAATGAAGAAGAGAGGAGTATGTTATTTTCTTGTCTATTTAAAAAAAATAATAAATCTGAAAGGCCTAAAAACCCACAATGTTTCAAAAGTAGATCACCTTTCAAATGCTAATGTGATTATGAGAATCAAAAGCAGCAAATCATGAAAATCATGGTAAAACATGGTTAACTGAAGCCTGGTGTGAACCAACAAACTTTTGTGGTTAATTCATGTCCCTCCAGTAGAACACTTTGGGACTGGTTTGGAACATTTTCAAAGATAATGGTTTAAAAGAATCCCATTAACTGGATTATGGGCTTTTTTTTTCCAAACAGGTTAGTTTTATGAAGCAAAAAACATCCAAATTCTTCCACATAAACATGCCATAATATTAAATGACATATAAAAGGACTAGATGCTGCTTCCAGGTATATCTGGAGCAAAACCAATGGACAAGAGATTGTCTTGAGAAACATTAGGAGAACATATCCATTTGAAACACCCCTCTGAGAATGGTTCCTCTGCTCTTCCTCCTTTTCTGCCTCAGTGATATGAATCTAGCAATGCAATTCCTCCTTAAAAAGGCCAATATTCTCAATAAGATATCTTGTCAGGGCAACAGGATGTGTGCATGTGTGGGGGGTTGCCTGGGACAGAGCAGTGATTCTATACACTTGTCAGTGGAGGGGCTCAGAAATTTTGAGCAGAATGTTTTTCAGAAAATGCCAATTAATTCTGTTGTAAATGTTATGTGGGAATGTGTCAGGATTGACTATACGTTGTTTGTTTTGCTTTCAATCAAAACAAAGCATTCTGATAACTTTTTTATAATCATGTCATGACAGAATATTTGAATGTTTCATTTTGGAAGACATTTCATTCAGGATTGTGTTCAATATTATAAATTGGGGAACAAATTGTCAGAATTAAAACTTTTAATCCAAGTTTATCTTAGGTGAATTAAAAAAAATAGTGCTCCTGTTTGCTTTACTTCAGTTTAGGACAGGTGAAATTTTAATGTGTCAGTGCTTTCCAGGAAATGAAAATACTACTTTCATGAAAAGTATCTGACAGAAGTCTATCTCTCATTGTTTAAAAATGAAAGTTTTACAGTTTTTAAAATAACTTAAACATCTAGTTAAATGAGTGGAAATTGCCTAGAAATAATTTTTGGGGTTATTTATTTACATATTTTAAAAATTGGGTTTTTTGTGTATTAAGTTACTGAAAAGATTTTTCAGAATGTCCAAACCAATATTTGAATATTTGAGACACTGGGCACTACTGAGAACAGACTGATTTTCTTCATTGCCTTCTATCAGATATCTACACACATTTGTGAGATTCTCCCCTGAATCTTCTCCAGGCAGAAGAGTCTCAACTCTCCTCATATGAGATGCTCCAGTCCCTCAGTCATCTCCACAGTCCTTCACTGGGCTTGTTCCAGTAAGTCATATATCTCCATTACTGGGGGGTCCAGAACTGGATCCAGTATTTCAGTAATGGCCCTAACAGTATTGGGTTGAAAAAAGGTAACACCCTTCAATCTGCTGGTAAAGCTCTTCCTGATGCAGCCCACAATGCTGTTGGTCACTATGGTGTATTGCTGGCTTGCATTCAACTTGCTGTCCACCAGGATCCCAAGCTCTTTATGGAGCTGTTTCTCAGAAGCTCAGTGTGTACTGGTGCATGAGGGTCATTGCTCTGCATTGGCAGAACTTTGAATTTCCCTTTTCATGCCCCTCTCTGCTCTCTTTGTCGATGTTTGCTTCCTCCAATTTTATAACTCTGAACTTGCCGAGGGTTCGCTTTGCCCCATTTTCGAAGGTTTTTAATGAAAAGGTTGAACAATATTGGCCTCTTGACCCCTGGCATACACCACCAGAGAGGTACCTTCAGCTGCACTTTGTGCTGGTGATCACCATCCCCTGAGCTTGGCTGGTCAGCCACACCCAATCCACCTCACTGTCAATTCACCAAACCCATACAACACTGCCTTGTCTGCGAGATTGCTATGGGAGTCTGCCAAAGGCCTTAACAGAGTTGGAGCAAACAATATTCCTTGCTTTTCCCATCATCTGACAAGGTAGTCCTTTTGCTGTGGGAAGGTATCTGCTTGGTTAAGTGTGACTTTCACTAGGTAAAGTCACATTGACTTCTTCTGATCACCTTGTCCTTCATGTGTTTGGAAAAGGCTTCCAGAATTAGTTGCTCCATGATCTTCACAGGGATTGATGTGAGGCTGACTGGCCTGCAGCTCCCCAGATTTTCCTTTTTGTCCTTCCTGAAATGTCATTTGGTTTCTTTGAAGATAGGAATATAGCAGATAGGAGCATTTTTTTTTCATATTTCCTTTACTTTCTCATTCTGCTATGAACAGACACATAATATTCCTGAATTCATTTATTTCCATACTAGGTGCACAATCAAGGTTATAGATTTCCTTGACATATGCACAGTCATTGCTGTAGACTCCTGCTCAAAACAGTGGGCAGATAAAGAAACAGAATACTCAGATAGTGCCCTGAAAGAGATTTTTTTCTTCACCCTGCTTCTGTTTTTAATATACATCAAGAGGTGACTTATCTTTTATTACAGACAAGAGCAAGAGAGCCAGAGGGCTTCTTTCTTGCCAAATAAAGTAGTTCTCTGGACCCCTCAATCTCCATGACTGAGCCTACAATTGACCTGGGTTGTCTTCCAGGTTGGGCTTAAGAACTACTTTTAGAAAAGTGACTTTAACTAAATCCTTCTAATTCTTGTAATGTAACTGCTCTGTCAGGAGTTCAGTGACATATGCAGCCCAAAAAAACCCAAGGTTTTTAAATTTATAATAGACACAAGTAATAGAGAGTTCGTTGCTCCATTTAGCACTGTTGCCTGCTTGTTGGCTCTGAACCAATCTGTCAGCAATCTGTCCAAGGCTGAAGTCTTTGTCAAGGATAGAAAACAATACGAAGATGTAGAAAACTCCTACTCATGTAGAAACTTATAAACCCGCAGAACCGGAACACCAGAGAAATATCTGAATACAACTGTTGAGATAAAAGAACAACATTATGCCCCAGAGCTATGTTCAGTAACAGTGAAACATGATTTGATGGAAATTTTTATTTAAATGGTTATGGGAAAATTAGGAAAGAAGAAAATAAGCTGAAAATAGAATTGTCATCTTCTAAAGACCACCAGGCTAGATCAGAATAATAAAATATTCCAGATCAACTCATCTGGTACTCAAAACACATAGTTCTTTTACCCATGGGGAAATGTTAAATATGTGGACATCTGCTGGATTACAAACATTCAAACTTGGTTCATTAAAGTGCAGTTCTACTCTTTAAAGCAGAAAAGTGAGAATGATCTCTAAGACCTTCATGTTTTGTGATCTCTCAAAGGTCATGCTATCAGATTATTTATGCTTACTGGTTAAAAGGTGCTTCTGTAATACCACTACACAACCTTATTTCCTCAAGGGAAGGGAAGGGAAGGGAAGGGAAGGGAAGGGAAGGGAAGGGAAGGGAAGGGAAGGGAAGGGAAGGGAAGGGAAGGGAAGGGAAGGGAAGGGAAGGGAAGGGAAGGGAAGGGAAGGGAAGGGAAGGGAAGGGAAGGGAAGGGAAGGGAAGGGAAGGGAAGGGAAGGGAAGGGAAGGGAAGGGAAGGGAAGGGAAGGGAAGGGAAGGGAAGGGAAGGGAAGGGAAGGGAAGGGAAGGGAAGGGAAGGGAAGGGAAGGGCATGCTTGTAAAATCACCATTTGTCATCCTAGGTCACATTTTTGCTATATGAAGTGTATAGTTTTTGTACAATCCAAAAAAGGCTCCTAAATGTTTTGAAGTATGATCAGACTATAATGCAGTATCAAAAAAAAGCTATTCTAAAGAGATATATTGTAGCAGTCTCCTTCCTTCCAGAAGGCATACACCACTTGCTGGGTCATCATTGAAAGGACCTAAATTTTCCATTTAGAAATTTAGGAGTAAATAGAAGAAAGTAAACTAGCCCTTATTCTCCTGTTTGGTATCAGAGATGCTGTGCTTAATTTATTTTAAAGGTTATGACAAGGACATACCTTATCTGTTGAGACATTTCTGAAATGTGTTTAATGCAACATTTGTTGTATTAACGAATTACCATCATTAAAATATAGTTTAACAATCTAGTCCTACAAAGATAAGTAAACATATTGTATTATTCCAAGCCTCAAAGCTCCACAACAGCAGAATTCTAAGCAAATTCACGTTGTTGTTAATATTGCTATTTTTTAAAAAGTGCTTTTCTCCTTATTCATTGTGAAATATGAGAGAGTATCCAACTAGATGTTGTGCTTGTTCTTTGCTCCCCTTCCCATTTTCACACTGGATGGGCTGTGCCCTCAAAGTGGAGAAGGTTGCTCAGCCAAGGAGTCTGCTCTCTGGGCTGCCTTCATTAGCTGCAGAAACTGGAGGATGCACAAGGAGACTGGGGGGTGGGGTGGGCTGGAAAACAAAAGTACTTCTTTGGATGCTGTTCAGATAATTGAATTTTATTTGTTGTAGACAGCGAGAATTCCCTAAATCAATTGTTTTATGCATGATCGCTTAGAAGTTGTTGTGCTACCACTTTACACTTTTGCCTGTGGATGGCACGGAATCAATGGGATCCTAATGTTGGGTATATAAAACACTGCATATCATCAAGTGCTCTTAAAAACCCAGCTATGAGGCATCCCAAAATGTGCATCCATATTTACTGAATATTTTTTTTCTCTAATTGTCCTTTGTTTCTGCTGCAGCTCTGCAGCTTGGGGATAGCCAACCTTGCATTCACAGGAATGCTGCAAACATAAATCAGTTGACATTTTCAAATAACTTTCATTCAGAAGCTGCAGTGATGAATGCCATTAGTGAGCTTATGGAAAATTAATTGTAAAATGTTGCAGATTTCCTCACTTACTGACTGATTCAGTTTTGAACTGAGGTAGGAATCCTGAAGAAAAGCTGGTACAAAATTAATTAACTCACTTACCAAAAAAGCTCAATGGGAGTCAGTTAAAATTGCACAGCAATTTTAATTCCCACATTACACACTTTCTAAAAAGTTTACTTTGCAAATTTATTATTCTCCTAATGCAGATATTTCATGGCTTACAGCACAATGTAAGCATTCTTATAATGCTTTATATTCAGAAATTTATACTGTATATAATATTAATATAATAATATATAATAAATTATATATTATAAAGTTACAATTTAAAGATCTAATGTGTTACAGCAAACGTATAGAGAAGAGAACTGAAATGGTCTAAAGAAAAACTTTACCCTCAGCTTTCTTTTGTTAACCTGACATACAGAATCTTATATTCCACAGAGAATGAGAATTCTGCCTTCATCTTGTACTGTCTTTGTTCATCAAGCACAGTCCTCTTTGTGTCTCCAGGTCAACAGGGAACTTAGTTCACAGTAACATTTAATAACTAAGGAAGCCAGTCAAATTTAATGATGCCACTAATGGATGTAAAAATCAAGTATGTGCCTAAACACTGTGTTCTGGGCATTACCTAACACTACACACAGTGCTTGATAATTATGCAAAATTTCAGTCAAATATAAAATGGAAGAGCTTTTACATATGTAAAGCTCTGATAAGAAGTAGTAAAATTGCAAAGCTCGTAAGTAAGGTACACAATATAGGAAGATAACTAAATAAGTATTCTGTTTGTAACAAATCCCATCCCTGTGGGTGATGTAATATTGTAATTTTGTATCTGAAAAGAAGCAAGAGTGATACACTGAGCTAAAGCTGAATCTGCTTTTTAAGAAAGACATTGATTCCACTCCCACCTGTTCTCAAGAGTTTGATTTCAATCTCCAGGAATACAGCGCATTTCAAATCCAATAAGGTTATTTTTTAAAGTGACATATATTGTATCATCTTATACACACCAAAACAGATGCAGAAGTTAGGAAGGCTGCTGTTTGTTGTTTATTTGGATTTTTTTTTTTTTTTTTGTTTCCTGTTGAAATGCTATAATGACACAAAAAAATCCTATAGATTTCATCTGCACAGAAAGTGAATGCTCTAGCATGCAGAAAATTTTCCATGCTGCTATGACACAGCCAGGAGCACAAAGGTAGCTCTGTTACACCTGTGTGTCCAGTGTTGCTTCTGGCATGTCCCTTGCTATAAAGTCCAGAAACTCCCCTTCAGTGCTTTTTTACAGAGCTACACTTTAGCTTAGCTCTGATTTGTGTCCCACTAATGGATTTTCTTTTCAGGGTTTTCTTTGAAATTTGACATCTATCTGTCTATCTATCTATCTATCTATCTATCTATCTATCTATCTATCTAATTTTTAAATGGGTAACATTCAAAAAACAAATAATTGATTTCTGGCACTCAGTTGATTTTTCTTAGCACTCAATTAGAAATATATCCTATTCAATACCAGCATTTTTCTGAAGTATTTCCTTACAAGGAATGTGTACCAGTGATGGATTTCCACAGTTTTTCCAATGTACCAACCCTGCACCTTCTGACTAACAGCACCTTGATTCCTCTGCTACAGTGTTCTTCAGTTGTAAGGTTTTTAATGCAATCTTTTTCATGGAGTCTATTGCTCTTTTGAGATGTGATGTGTTATAATTCTCTTCCAAAGAAAGTATTTTTTTAATAACTCTTTTTTTAATATTATGGATTTGTTTAGCAGCTCTTGATACCATTTACCCATTGCTTGCTTTATTTCTTTTCTATTCAAGAAATCCCTCCTTGCTTATCCTAGGATATCTCTAAACTTGCCTGCTGAAATCCATTCATTTCTCCATCAGTACTCACTTCAATATGCTTAAAAGTACTATGTGCATTCTTCCTTTTCTCTTGTTTCATGCTGCTTTTTTTGCTCTCTGTCTTTCATTACATATAGGATTTTTGCCTGTTATTGTCATTTTTGGAGGTATTTTGGAGAAAGTTACTGTTTTTTATTTTCTTTCTTTCTTTCTTTCTTTCTTTCTTTCTTTCTTTCTTTCTTTCTTTCTTTCTTTCTTTCTTTCTTTCTTTCTTTCTTTCTTTCTTTCTTTCTTTCTTTCTTTCTTTCTTTCTTTCTTTCTTTCTTTCCCTTTATTCCACTTATTCTTCTCCAGATTTCTATATGGCTTATATTTAAACCAATACTATACTGATAGGTTTTGTGCTGCCACATGAAAAAAAGCTATAGAAAAAATGTCTTTTGGTGGACTTAAAATTTAGTACCCAAATATTGTTCTTGAGGCAAATTTGAATTTGCTTTAACAATATGTCTGCTCATCCAGTAACTGTCTCATTGAAGATGCGGTTTTGCTTCTGAATTCAAACATATATTTATGAGCCGTGTTTTTATTTTTAATATTTTATGAGGGTTGTGATTTAAAGGTTTTGCTGCTATTTAATCCTGTCTGTTTTCTTCATGAATTGATAGTTTCTTGTTATGTATTTAATTACCATTTAATTTGTAAGTTCTTTTCCAACCACTTTATGAAGCCCCCTTTCTTTTGTTAATTGCTCTGTAATGAGAAGCATGGGAAAGAAAACATAAAGGTCATCATGTAGTTGAAAAATGTTCTTGACACATCTTGGCCTCTTTTATGACTGCTGGACTGATGCCATTTGCTTCGAGGGTGGTGTGAACAGGGTCTGGAGGGTAATGTTCCTCTCTCATCATTGCAGCATGAATACACCTCCAAGTCAAAAGACTAATATCTGATATGTGTGTTTTCTTATTCTCTCAAATAGCCACAATCAAAACCCAGGCTCTAAATGTATTCATTTCATTGCATGGCATGTTTTACAAATTCTGGTTGTTGTGAACTAAGTGTGAGCTTTTAGTGCTTGCCTGGCTCTCTGTAAATTCCCATTTAATTTCAGCACATGAGTTGATAGTTCTGGTGGTGGTGGTGAGCAGCAAAGACACAAGAGCAGCTGAGGCCTTGGAGAGAAAAACATTCTTTTGGATAACCCAGGAGGAGATCAGAAAAATTTTAAAAGAAGTTCACAAAAGCCCAGTGTTTCCAAACAGACAGCAGTTTTCAGAAGGAGCTCAGTATGTACAACTTGCACAACTGAACATGCCAGTATTTTAGGGGAATGTAATCCTTTAAGTGCAGAGTGAAAATTCTTGGCTATATACCCTGCTGATGAATTGTCTTTTAATTTTATTCAATAGTAATAATAATTCTGGAGTTGATTCTCACATTTAAAGTTATGTACTGGGATATGATGGAGGCACAGTATTCCAAACTTGTGGACATCTGTAGCCCTGACAATTTCAGTAGGGCCACAAGAATTTTTAAAGTGTGATCTGGAGCAAAATGATTTAATTGTGCATGAAATTCACACAACATGATCATAGATCTGTTAAAAAATATTAACGACGATTTTCTTTATGATTAATTAATGTGAATGTAGAAGATGTTGGGTAGGTTTTCATACAGCAAAGATAAACTGAGTGGGACATCACCCATTCGCTACTTATGATACTTCATTGGCTAGTTAAAACTTCAGCTTTTTTTCATTCAGATGTATCCAATTATCTTTTTTTTTTTTTTTTTTGTTAAAAAATGTATGTTTGTCAGGCTTTCTGAGCTATTCTTACTACCTTCCATAAATATTCAAATCTAGTATTACAACTAATTTTTAAAAATGGCTTGCAGCACATCTAGTAAAGTATTATTCTTGGGTTTGGAATAATGACTGGCTTAAGAGTAATTTAGCAGACATAAATAAAAATGATAAATTATTATGGTTCTGCTTTTCAAAGGACTCAAGTGTCCTGCCTGTTTCCGGCTACAGTAAGCTATCATTCATAAGTTTGTTTTGAAGCTCATTTAAGTATTTAAAAAAATCCAGAAAGCTATATTAAGAATGATTTTATGCATGTTATGACTTAGGAACAAATCTGATTTAAAATACTTTTTCATGGCTATTAGAAAGGATCTTCTGTGCCTTCCTTGGAGAAGCCAAATCTTTCATCTGGAATTTAATTATTCAAACAAACAAACAAACAAACAAACCAACAAAAAAGCTTTATTTTGAGTGAGTTAGAATGTTGCTCCATGATAGAGTCAGAAAAATGTTCTGAAACAACCACAGCAGAAAAACATAATTATGCTCACAAACAGAGTTGTTAGAGATGAATGAGCAATGAGTGGACAGAATGTGTTGCTTGATAAATTTAGCTCTGCCTCTGACTGCCGCTTGTTTGTGAGCTGCTTTGGTCTTCCTTGAATCAGTTTGTTACTCTAAATTAGCCTCCAGTCATGGTGGCAGCTCCTGTGTGTTCCCACGGCCCTGGGAGCTGTGCCAGACGTGTCCTGCTGCAAGCAGAGCCTTCTGAGCAGGCTGGAGGGGAAGGGCCAGAGTCAGGATCCAGTTGTCTTTCGTCAAAGCCTGAATATTCATCTCCTTTTGATATAAAGCTAAATAAATATTACTGGTATATGATAATACAGATACATTACCCTGGTAGAGAAAACAGACTGAGAACATGGAGTGTCTCAATCTCATCAAAGGCAAAAATCTCAGCCAAATATGGTGGAGCAACTGTCTGTAAAGCACATCCTAATCTCAGCAGAATGGAAAAGCAATGGAACCTCTGAGTATGAAAAGCTGCTGGTGCAGTTACTGTCCTTGAAATAAGCTGTGATCAAGCTTGCTACCAGCATGTGTGTTCTCACTGGAGAAACATAAACTGAGTCTACAGAGAACTTGAAGGAGCCCATACCAGCTCTCAGCACTGACATTAAAATGATCCTTACACTAAGGCATTATAGTAGGAAAATGAGAAAGAACTCTACCTGTAACACAGCTGCCTACAGTGGGAATAATCAGCTCATTGTACTCCCAATGGTATTTGCAAGAATATGTTAATATTCAGAAATGGAATTCTTACCTACTAGATCAACCACGAGCTGCCTTAAGACAGCAGACTAATACAGAGTCTAAAGGAACCCAGTTGTGATTCAGGCCACTGTTGTGCAAGAGAGAAAAATGGTTCTTTAAAGACATGAAAATAAGAGATGAGGCACAACTAAAACAGAGGCTCCATAACAGGCAGGAAGCACACAATGATGTTGGTCACCAAGAGCTGGCTTTAAAAAACATTAATTGAAGTTTACAGACAGCATTGATATTGTAGCTCTGTTATAAGACATGCACTCATATTAAGAAAACAGTTTTAATGAGTATCATCATGGTGAAGTGGGTAGAGAGATTCAGGGAGATTTTCTAGGCAGCAGAACCACTTGTGAAAGCAATATTTTTTAAAAGAACATAAAAAAAGCAACTCGGTAATAAAAGTATAACAAAATTTCTAATGAACTATGAAAACATAAGAAGATATACATTAAGTCTAAGTTATTTCTATGTCAGGAATTCTGAAAAAAATGCAGTTAATGCAAAGTAGTATTTTAGTCGGTACAGGAACTTTTTACCTCACAAGATCCCATCTGATTTTTATAGTTTTATATATGCTGAAGAGGTACACAGAGGTTTTAGTAAGAAAATATGAAGGCATTACAGAAAAACAAGTATATTGTTGCTCAAATATTTTCAGTTTGTCAACTGCTTGAGAAAAGATGGAAATACATCATTTTGCAAGAAGATACGGGATGATATACTCAAAAGAGTACTGTGGTCACAATGAGTATTTTGGATTCCCAGGAAAAGTACTAAACTTCGCCTTTACAGAATGTAACAAGGGAATGAGACCTCTGCCTAACCTGTTATGAAGTGATGCTACTCAGAGTCTACAGCTGACCAAAATGAGGTTGTAATGAAGAGATTATTGGCCTCTTCTCTGAAGTAACAAGTAATGGGACAAGAGGAAATGTACTCAAGTTGCACCAGGAAGGATTTAGAATGGATATTATGAAAGCTTTATTCACTGGAATAATTCCCTGGAAGGGTTGTCAGACATTGGAAGAGGCTGTCCAGGGAAATGGTGGAGTCACCATCCCTGGAAGTATGGAAAAGATGTGGGTGTGGCACTGAGACACAAGGTTTAATTGTGGACTTGGCAGTACTACAGGAACAGTTGGCCTTCATGATCTTAATCATCTTTTCCAACCTAAATGATTCTATACCATGATAATGTAGGAATTATTATAATGGGAAAGGGAAAAGTGCCATGGTAATTGCAAAAATCTGTCCTTGTTTTAGGTGGCCCTTATTGACTTCTAATTTGTGCTGATACGTGCTGGTGGTCAATTTGCCATGAATTAGACAAAAAACAGGATATAAATGACTGTTTAAAAGCTGTGCTTGAAGTGGCAAGAAAGTCCAAATAAATCTAAAATTATGAGGGGATGCTGAGCAAGCCTGCTTAGTAATAATCTGATAATACCAAGAAATCAAACAGTGTAATACTTGGAAACATTTCTTGCTAATAATGCCTTGTGAATGATGTGCAGCAGAAGCATGAGTTTCTATTTCTCTAATGAGCATATTTAGGCACCAACAACCACTGGGGAGAAGCAATGCTGCATGTCTGTATCTTGGTCTAGACATTTTTTATGAGGGTGTATGATGAGCACATACAATAAGGATGAGAAACACCTGGTGTTGAGACCCACTTTTTGGTGAGAAGGACAGCTGATATATAAAAAGAAATCTTTGATAAAGATTTCAGGGGAGTTGATGAAGATTAATACCTGTGAAAGTAGTGATTTCTGACCATTTATGTGGGCTGAAGTGCTGTGGTGTAAGAATAAAAGCTGATTGAATATCTCATAGTGGGCTTTTAACTATTTTTAAAATGTGTGGCTCACCACAGTGAAAAAGTACAACACACAGTAAACTAAGACTGAAGAGTTTCATGTAAAATGCCTGCAACAGGAAGAATGTGGCTATGGTAAATTGTTAGAGTGCTCCAGGATGCCTAGCACCCTTTCTTTTTCATTGTCAGCCCTGATTGTTATTCTTTTTAAGTATGTGATGTGAAGAACTTAATAACATTTCTGCTCCTAGATGCAGACCCAGCTAACAGAAGAAGATGACAGTGGTTATATCCAGTTAAGGAAAAAAATCTCTGAACCATGCTACCTGCCTCTATGTCTAGTGTCTGCACACTAAAACTGCTCTTCAATTTTCACTGAATTTGCTGTTTTGCAAAGCAAGTTCCTAGAGCACACTTGTCATGAGTAGATGTGGAGAACAGAGCCCACAGGGTCATACAAGGTAAAGTGAATGGAGTTTTCTCTCTTAGATATTTGCACTATTTTATTTCTTTTGTTGTAATTTATTTTGACTTTCTCTTTCTGGGCCTTGAACTTTACTTAGAGTGGATGGAGGTTAGAACTTCTTGATAAATCTGATTAATTCATGAGCAATTGGCATCTACAGAACACACACTACATCTTTACATGAAGCCTCTTCTGAAATAGTTGTTGCTGCATATATAACAACAGTCAGTGCTTGAATGTGAATTTTTTAGTAAGACCATTGTGCACAAACAGAAACACGATTTATTAGAATTATATGTCCATTATTTTTTAACTTTTTAAATATTAAAAAATATCCAATGTATTAGTAGCAATTCTAGATCTTTATCTAAGCCAAGCAAACTATGAGATTTCTGAATTACTGAAAACTAGTTCATTGACTGTAAACTCACAGTACTTTTTGTGATATGATTCCAGGTTAATCTGAGGGAGGAGGCTCTAAAAAAGGACTCACATGATTTGGGATGAGGGATGACAAGTGGCCAAGAATGTTTGCTGTAGATACAAGGACATCTGCTTGTAGAGGATAGTGGAACATAGATAACATAAATACAGTTCAGCTTAGAATTCAACTACAAGAAAGCATTTGAAGCCAATGAGTTTGTACATGAAACAAAGAAGGAACCAGTAAAGTCTGTGTGAAAGAATCTTTCACACCCTCTCTGCTTTATCCAGTTTAATGCAGTAACAAGCAATATATGTATTTTTATTTCTTAAAAGAGCTATTTTTCAGGCAAATATTTATTGATTTCTTTTGATATCACCTGAAATTAAAGATCCACTAATTTTTCACTGAAAAGACAAAAAAAATTTAATTATTTTAATTATATTTAATTATATTTGACTGTTAATGTATGCTGTTTTATTTACTATATGCATACTGTTACATTTAAATAATATTTTTAATCTGTATTTTCCCTGGCGGCATATTTTTCATACATCTGGTATTAATACACTTGTGTGAGAATTTTCTTAAAGATTCTCAAAATTCTCTTCCCTGTGGTTAACCCCTATATTGTGGATAAAATAAGCAATATATCATTTACCAGACACACTGAATAACTGTAATTCATGGGATTCAGAGTTCATCTTATTATTTGAAGACTGCTAGCTAACAATAGGCTTCATATTGCTTCCTTAGTACCCAGTAAAAAAATATGAAAGTAAATTCTATGATGTTCCACTCTTTATAGCACATCAAATTTCCTTGGTGTTTGAAGTTCTGTAAAGCCATCCATTAGACAAAGAGAAAGGGGGAGTAAGAAAGCCATGTTTATAAAGTCAAGGTTCAGGGCAAACCTTAGATCATCTTTTCACAGGCAAAAATAGTACCTATAATTCAAAGGAACTACATCAGAATAATTAAGATCAGAGAATGACCCTTCAGGACACATCCTGCTGACTCTTTCTCTGACCTTTTGTACAGCTCTGTAGCAAAAAAGGGGCAGGGAGATACTCCCCAGGGGTTACACAGAGATCCTCATGACATGGAGGATATGTGGGTGCCATTAAACTGATGCATCCGTTCTGTCTCTGCATTTCCACCCAAGGGATGTCTGAGCTTGGCTGGGATCAATGGCAAGTGCTGGGGAGCATGATAAGAATTGCTGTGTGAGAGAAAGCCCTATAAAAGAACAAATAAATTATGGGCATAACCTAGTCATATAAAACGCTCCCAGACACATGTGGAAGCAGGAGGTTTGTATAACTTTCTGTAACCTCTGGCTGGAAATGGCACAGATCTTTCCATAGGAGCCAAAATATGGCCCTGCTGAAAGAAGGGTCGAGTGCTACCACACAGATTTTCTTTTCTGGTGTGGGGCCTGATAAGGCTTCCAGTGGTTGCCTAACGTTTCAGGACTCGTGCAGCTTGTCCCCTTTCTGGGGGAAAGGAAGAAAAATAATTGCATGGTTACTTCAAAAGCTTTTGCTGACTTGAGAATCACTTAATTCTCTTTCTAAGGAAACAAAGTGACTGGGCTTTCACCAGAATAATTTAGGGGAGAGTTACATGTGGCAAGAGGAACAGCAATTTCAAAATTTTTCTGTTTCTGCAGTGAAATAGCCATAGGAGCTGGTTGTCAATGTATTGGAACAGGGAATTGTTTTCTGAGTATGCATAGCAAAAAGGAGATTTCACCCCTTTCTTTTCTCAAAATCTAGTTCCTATTTTGATATTCACAGTAATAGACAAGGCTGTGAAAGAGCAGAGTTGTAAAGAAAAAGCACCATGATTTCTCAGCAATGCTCATATTGATGCCACTACTTAGAGAGAAGTTTTTGGACCTCAAAAGGTACATCAGAACACTTCATTGGCCAAAATGGATGATGCTTGTTATCCCACATAGCAGTGTGTGAGTATTGCTCATTCACCACTTTTTGCTCCCAAGGAGGTAACACATCTGGGTAGAATGTATATCTTCACTTTCTCCACTGAAAGTCATGTAGCTATAGTGGCCTGAAAATGCTGTTTGTTACCAAATTCTTCATCATTTTTGTGTCTGAACCTTGCAGCTTTGCAAAGCTCCCTGTAGGTGAGTACAGATTACTGCTAGCCCAGGAATATCCTGAAATTCAATAAGGCTTGGGGGCCTTGAAATTATATCACCCTCAAGTAGAGTATGGCCAGATTTCCTTTGATTTCAAACAGCTGTAATTTTTCCATACATATGAACATTGATGGTGTGCAGTAAGTCTCAGGAGTTTCCTGGAAGCTGGCAAATCTTTTCTATGCCAGTAACATGAACCAAGAGATATTTAGTGTTGCTAAGCTGAGTGAAGTGCTTTTTACCGCTTTCTTTGTACAGAGAATAAATAAAAATAGTTGTTAAACCTAGGTTGTTTTAAATAAAAGATATCAACTTGATATTGATGTTTTCCAAACAGAATTTTTTTTTAATTAAAAAAATTCAATTTTAGAAGCTAATTGTATTTAATAGTGAAATAGATGAAAAATAATTTAAAAATTAAATGAACCCACAACAAACAAAAAAACCCCACCCAAGCTTAACAATTTCATTTGGAATGGAACAGCTTTCACTCTTTTACTTTTCTGCAGAAAAAAAATAGCCAATGGCTGATTGTCAAATGGCATAAGTCAGATGTTTGTGCTGCCCTAGTTATAACCACCTTTCAGTTCTGTGACAATTGAAGACAATTTGCATGGTTGATGTTCTTTTTCTTATGGCCCATTTTTACTGAAAAAATAAATATTAACCATGTCCTCAAACCGTGCATTTTTTTTTTTTTTTAATAATGAAAGAGATGCTTACTTACAAGTATTAAAGCTCGAAACTGTGAACAAAAGTGGTATTTTTAGCAGTGACACAAGGTTGCTGGTTTGCTGTGGAAGGCTGTGTGCATCCATGAAAGTGATTAATGCTCAGTCCCGGCTACAAAGGGATAACAACATTCTTTGACATTTTCTATCTTACATCATACTGTGTTCACCCTTTTTAATAAGCAAATCTTTGCAAAAGGGACAACTACCTGTACCTGCTTTCCCCATCTAACACAACTTTCCAGAGCTTCATGTGAAAAAAGTAATTTTTTCAACCACTACTTTGAAGACTAACAGCAGAAATTGATGAGTGTTCTCAATGCTAGCTTCCTGGCCTTAATTTTTTTTTTAAATTGCTGAGGTGCTATCTAAATTTTAAAATCTTGAGTTTTACTTGTAATATCCTTAGAGTATTGATTTATTTTTCAGTATAAATATTTTCATTAATTCAAACTTAAATAAAAAAAAAAAGGAAAGAAGTTTTCCTCCCCCTTTTCTAAGGAGCACTTAAAGAAATGTGTTTAGAAATGCCATACTGAAAGTTTTCACCCTTTTAATTGCACAGTGTCCAGTCCTGCTCTTTGTGGTTCCTGGAGCTTCCAGTTGAGATCTGGGTCTTACTCCTGCAAGCATTAGCTGTACATAATCAGAAGCAATCCTGTTTCCAAGACCTTCAAGGCAAATGAAGCAAGACAGGAAAAATAAGCACCAGTGTTCCTGCTTTTTCCAGCTGGGCACTAAGGGACTGAGTGATTAGGATACTTGCCCAGTGTCAGTAAAGTTTATTGCAGTAACAGGAATTGAACATATGTCTTCATTTTCCCAGGCTCCTGCTTTAAATAGAGACCCTCTTTCCTTCTGTGAAACCTTATTCTGTCTGAAATGCTGTATTCAAAATTCATAATGGTTGAACCTGAATATTTGAACATATGTTTTTCAAATTTTTTATATTTTTGCAAACTTCAAAAAGATTTGCCTGCTACCATTGTGTCTTCAAAGGCCATTAAATAGTCTGGGCCTGGATGTCAGGCCACAGCTTCAAAAACTTTTGCCAGCAAAAATATCTTCCTTGTGCAAACAGATCAATATTTATGTGTCCTAGCTGGACATTTACATGAACAAATATGAGTTTTGCCTGGGCAAACACTGATGCATGAAGCCTCCACTGGCATGTCTTAGGGTAGAGTTTTAACTAAACATGTTTTCTAGCAATAAGTAGAGTGTCCATTTTAAAAGGGTAGTCTTTTATTACATACGGAGAATGATGAATTTCATATTAGTAAAATCTGGAGAAATCAATACTAATTGAACAGAGGAGAAATGTTTGATTCAACATTTTCTAGTAGGTTTTGAACTTTAGTAATTCTTCCTCTTAGAAAGTTATTATTTTCTCCTTTTGCAGTATACTCCATATTTTTACCAGAATTTCTAGATGCAAGTTCTCCTACACAAATCATAAATTCAATGTCTATTTAACTTCTTGGTTTTGAATGACATGCTTTGATTCAGGGCAATAAATCAACAACTTTTGAGGGGGCAGGGAAGAGAGAAAAATCCTGTGATTTTAATTTCCACAGAAGGGCTGTTTGTGTTCTTTTGCTTAGGATTTGTCTTGGGTTATCCTTGTTGGCTGTAACTGCCCACCAACATCAAATAAAAGATCTTAACTTGAGAATTGGAGACTGTCCAAAGTTTATGGAATTTAAATACATTTAAATATTCATCTCACCTGCAGTGAAAATCTCCTGTTCAGACTGGGAGGTCTTGATGGAGTCTATTTCCTTCACTCTTTCTAGAGCCCTGGAATTCAATCCAGAAGAAGAAGTAGGTGCCCAAATTTAAAGCTGTAATCCAAAAATCCTCTGCATACTTGCTACCAACTCATGGAAGTGTCTAAACTCCATTGTATGATTTATTTTTTTCTTCAGGCATTCTTAGGTATCTGAAACATGTGCCTGTCCTTCAGATCATTTTATGAAATCCTTTTTCAGCCACTTCTTTCAGTGAGAGATTGGGGGATGATCTGACAAACTAGATTATTTCTATAAAGTGTCAAAAATCTGGATCAATTTCTTCCTTGACCCATCCCTTTCCTTTGAATATTCAGTTGAACCAAACCTTCTGCTGATCCCAGCAGAATGGAGGAGAAACGTCCCGTTTTTTATTTGCTATTGCAGACAGCACCAGTGATGTTTCCCAATTTTTGCCAGCTGCAGAGATGTTCCACCAGGTTCACTGAAAGTGTGTTGGTAGTGATACTGCAGTCCTGTGGTCTTGCACAGTACAGTCATGCCCTGGGGAGCATTGTACCCCTGCTAGCATCTCCAGATCCCTTTGTGTTGGCTGGCAACAGGGACCTTCCATGCATTGCCCTCTTTCTTGTGGTCCACCAGGGCAAAACAGGGTAAAACAAAGCCAGATTGGCCCACTTTTGGGAACCTTCTTGAAACAGAAAACAGAAGAGTTTGCTTTCAAGAATGCTGAGCAGCATAAGCTAGCCTGGCCTTGAGAGCATTCTTGCCCAATTTTCTTTCACACAATAATTTTACCTTTGCTGAGAAAATCCATTACCCTTCCTATCTTTTATTGTGACATAATTGTCACAGGAAGAGTGTGAGCTTCAGGCAAAGCATGCCTTAGTCTCAGGTTTTGGCAACAGTTTAAATTTAAGGAATCACTCTGGCCTGTGCGTTCTAAGGATGGCAGATCAGGTCTATTTATAAAATGAATTATTTATTAAATAGACAAGGGATAACAGATGAAAGATCTTAATCAGAATTACTTAGTACACAGTATAAAACTAAAAAGAGCTACTAGTAGATTATAGCATAACATAAAACAGTGCATGATATCAAGATACCTGTATTACAGCTAGCAAAAGAAATAGTATTGATTAGGAGTTGAATGTAATTTATCACAAAAATGACGATAACAGGCACAGATTCCTTCACTTAATCCCTGGGGAATAACTGCAAACAGGTGTCCCTACTCATTGGAGAAACTCCACACCTCTCCAGGGGAATGTATAGAAGATTTCTGCTTTGTGAAAATTTGGTGTAAAGTAAGTGTCTGTCAGTCAAAAATCCAGCTTATCTTTCCAGATCTCACTTATGGTAAGATGTTTGTTGGGAGATGCCAGACAAATGTTAACCCCATGGCACAGAATAACTCACTATAAGAAATCTTGTCCTGTTTGAGTTATCTGACTGGTTAACAAGCAACAGATAAACTCTGGTGGGGGTGACATGCCCTGCTACAATGGTGTAATTCTGCTTCCTCCTTCACATCCTTTTCATAATGCAGCAAATAATACTACTTGTTATCTCTCACCATAGGTGTCCTAGGCCACAGACAGTGTGTATTCATTGTCCCTTCATTAAAGGTAATCCCTCTGGGCCTCAAAATTAAGGATGAATAGTTAATCCCTTTACTTCTTCTATAGTTAAAAGCAAAATGAAGCTTGTGTTTAGAAAGAAGTTTGTAAAAATTACAACGAATATCTTAGTTACTTGTGCTACTTGAAATATAAAGCAACACAACTTCAGGATTTTTCTTTTAAGACAGCTCTTCATTTTGAGTGACCCCCGTTACTTCACAATTGTTCTCATACTCAGCATTCATGATGTCAGTTGCTGGGTGTATTGGGTGATGCATCTAATGTGCAGAGCTTGTCCTCTTGCTCTGGGTGTGTCTTATGGTTTGCAACTCAAAATGAGTCACAAGCAACTTAGAGTTTTATTCCCAAGTGCCCCTTGACTGTGAACTGGGGGGCAATTTTATCCTTTCTGCTCTCAGAGCATGCCTGAGAAAATTGGCAAAAACTTATCAGAACCCCTAATAGCTGAGTTTGACTCATCAAGCCTAACTCGATCCTGCAGAGTTCAACTTTTCAGAACAGAAGTTGTGTCAAGAGATATTGCTTTCAGCTCAACAAAATCAAACTTTAGAAGTATTTGAAACATCCTCTTTCTCCTGCCTCTTTGACATAGGTGAAATCAGTGGCCTGTAATTCTTCTTAAATGATCCCAGATAAACAGAGAAAGTGGAGGAGCCAAGCTCAACACCAAACTCAAAGAGCAGGCAAACTGCACGTGTATTTTGGGCTTGGGTCAGTTGCTCATTACAAAAGGCCCTAATTTTTTTCAACTTTCTAGAACATCTGATAAGATGGTCTACTGCACAGCTCCAACAGGCATGATAGGATATTCCTAAAGGCTATCTGTGACCTATCAAGGAAAAACTTCTTATGGTCCTTCTATAAGCAAGGGCTGTAGATGAAACCCAAATTTGATTAATTTCTATTGATTCATTTCTAAAGGACAATAAGGTTAGATTCTTGGTCTAAATCACTTTCTGGAGAACACAGCTTTCAGTGGTGACTTCAGAGGGAAGAGAGATATTAGCTGTTGTGGAGGCTTTTGCTGTCTTAATAATAATTTATCATCAAAAATTATGTTAAGTACTAACAATCACATGCCAGCCCCAGTAACATTTATTCTTGTAACTACTTGGAAGCAAAGCAAAATACATTAATAATACCAGGAAACATAAATGAAAGTGTACTGAACAGATACTGCCTCATTAACAGTTTGGGGAAATTCAGTTACTTTTCACACCATCTTTCTCTTCTTGCTTGCTGGCAAAACATGAAAGGCTGACACAGCCAAATCTCCTTTAGAATTTCGATATCTTACTTCAGATAAGAAAGAAGTGGTTGTTCACAAGCATTTGACTATATTACCTTTAAATCTTATGTTTAAAATCAGATTGTTCAACAAAAATCTGTTTTTGATGTTTGCCACAATAGGCTGAAGATAGTTGTAACTCAGGAGATACGAAATAAAAGATCAATTGTCTGAGTTTTCCTTCCTCATTTAGCACTCCGTATGCTAATGAGTAAATGTAATGTGCCTGAATGAGTAAAACTTGTGGAGAAGACACACTGAGAATTGTCTGAGAAGTCAGAAAACAAAACAAAAAGTGATTAATACCTTCTCATTCATTCACCTTCAAACAGGACAGCTTTCAGAAGTTTCAGTTCAAAGAAGCCTACAAGCTACTTGCTGGTAGAAACCAAGCCATGGTGAATTGAATCCATACTTACCCAGCATTAGTAAACAGAGAATCAGAAGATGCAATAGTCCAGTCAACATGGACAGGTCCAGAGGGTTGTGGGAGAGTTTCTTTATTCACCACGCAAAGTTGGTAACACCAGTTTGCATTGTTCTTAGAAAATATAAGTACAGGAATGAGATAAACCTATAGTTGTTGATTTATCTGCATTCTCATCTGGTTAACCACTTCATACACAGAGGAAAACCATTTTAGGAGTCGTCAATTTTCCTTCTAACACCCTCCTTTTCACTGTTTAACTGAATGTCCTCCATTCTGTTTAATGTTTAGGAGAGTTCTCTTCTGGTCAGATAGTTTCCAGATCTCAGCTGGGAAATCAACTGTAAAAAAATGGCAATTTACAGTACATATAGAGCTTATTTATCAAAAGTATCGCCTTTTTTCTATACTGCAGTCTTTAAACCCAGAAGAGCATTTCATGGATCTCCATTCAATACTATCTGTGGGTTGTTGGTGAACCCTTATTAACTTCTCTGTGTACAAACTGTGCTGTTCGTGTCTACACACATGGTTTGACTTTGAGAAGCAGCCTCTTTGTCCTGCTTATGCATGTTGGTTTAGTTTTATGGAGATTTTGGATTGTGTGACCTTTAAGATGAAGATAAAACTGAATTTTTACTATAGACATATAAAGAAAACTCTGCAAATCTGTGCAGAGAGAGGTGCAGTGTAAACTAGAGATTGGTTCTTTTACTGTCTTTGAACACAGGCCTCTAGTTGCATCTACTCCTGTTGTGTCAAATTATGTGCTGTGCATGCATGTTTTCCATGCTTGTTGATCAGACTATCATCAAAGACAAATCTGAGAGTTTTATTAAAGTAAAACACACTTTGGTATTATTCTGATTCCACAACTCTGCTACAGTGACTCCACTCCTTTGCTTTAATGTTTTCTTTAAAGTATGAAAGCTCCTTTGTGATTTGTAACTGACAAAAGGAGTATAAATCTACAAATGCCTAAACTGACTCTTGATCATCACATCAGTCAAAATTTTGTGAATTAGCATTATAGTCTTTCTCTCTGAAAGCTGCCAATTTGAGCACAGTACTTGTCAAAACTGGGTTTGGAAGGAAGGGAGGAAGGGAGGAAGGAAGGAAGGAAGGAAGGAAGGAAGGAAGGAAGGAAGGAAGGAAGGAAGGAAGGAAGGAAGGAAGGAAAGAAAGAAAGAAAGAAAGAAAGAAAGAAAGAAAGAAAGAAAGAAAGAAAGAAAGAAAGAAAGAAAGAAAGAAAGAAAGAAAGAAAAAGAAAACCACAAATGTGACTAGTTGCCCTTGCAGAATGAGTATGGTTTTTGTGCAAGAAATTATGTCCCCTGTAAAAAAGTTATCTTCAGTTCTTCCATCTCCACAACAGTCAGAAATTTAGCTCAGCTTCAGTGTAATTCTTGCTCTGGTTGGGAAAGTAACCTCACAGATAAAGAGGGATGTCTTATCTGTTACTAAAATCTCTATTCACAGCAATGAGAGAAAGAAAAAAGAGAGAGCATAGGTAAGAGGAGTAGTATAACCTAAATATTGGCTGGGGTGAACACCTTCAAGTAAGATGATCTAGTTGAATAAATAGCCTGATGTAGTCTGTGTAGACTCTGCTCGTTGGAGAGAGTGTGATTGAAGTAGATGGCTTTTAAAGGTCTCTTCCAAACTAAACTCTGCTATGATTCTATAAAAATACTATGCAGAGTCAGGTCTGAAATGGTCAAAAAGTCTTGGAGACAGAGAGTCCTTCCTTGTGTCTATCAAAATCAGAAATCTGTGTTAGATATCTAGGATCCTTACTGTTTATATAGAGAATAAACCACCCCTGAGAGATTAATAATTTAATCCTGAAATAGGTTGTGTATGAGATACGTCAAGTGAATCATCATTTGGAGAGATCTGTTTCACTTCAGTGACTTCGAGACAGCTGAAGATGACTGCCATTACTGCCATAATACTGAATTTTTTGAAGCCAGGTGACATGAACTCTATATGCAGCATTCTAAAGAAGCTATCAGCTTTTCTGAGTCCCATCATTAGCAAAACAAGCAGAGGTGAGTTGATTTCTCACTTGATGCAGAATACCAAGGTCCCACTGCCAAGGTTGCAATGACTCACAGTTTCCCTTTTCAAGACGAAGAATGGCCTGTGATATTTTACATTTTAGTACCTGGAATCATGTTCCTCTCACCTCACTACAGCTGACTTTGTCATCCATGCTGGCACTGGAAAGCAATGAGAATTATTAGCATGGGATCCGCTTGAACTATCTTAAAAGTCTGCTTAAGGTGAAGAACAGCATCTCCACAGTTTGTGTTAATTAGACTGACTAGATGCCCATTGACTCTAAGAACAATTTACAGTGATTAACTGCTGTGTAAATGTCCACATTGTACCTTTCCACCATCAGGCAAATTGTGTTCCTAATACAGGAGGTAGTTGATTCCACCTTAATTTATCAAGGTTTTAGAGGAAACTTAGAGAATCCAAAGATTTGTACAAAATAGCTGTTGTTTTGCTTGGTGCTCCTTTCTCTGACCTGTTTTCTCCTCATACTGCTGCCATTGCTGCATTCCATTGGAGTAACATGGAACATATGTATCAGGGCATACAGAACAGAACAGGGCACATTACTTCTCCCAAGAAACTTGGTTCTGGTTACCCAAGGCTGTGTTCTCCTTAGGCATCAGTGGTGCATCAATTGCAGAAAGCACTCAGCATGCCTGAAAAGCAAATTATTTTGATTTAGGTGTCTTCCATGCAGTTTGGATGCTCTTGTCCCAGGCTTTAGTGGTGAAGGAAGGGTGGTTGTGACACTGGGCTTTGTGTTGGAATGTAAGTAAAGAAAACACTCCCATTTTTATTACCCAGAAAGAAGGATTCTCTCTTCTCCCTCCTAACTGATACTCAGATTTTAGAAGAAGAAAAGGCTAGCACATTTTTTGGCACAGAAACACTTCCAGATTGTGTCTTATTTCTTTGAACTATGCAGGCTAAGATAATGATATAAGGATAATTATATTTCATGCTTCAAACTGAAGTTGATAGGATAGAAATATCCTTCTGTGTGGAGCTTCTACATCATGTTTAAAACATCTGTTATTAGCTGAAGCCAGAAAGACCTATGCATGTACTTAATGAATATATTTAAAGAATAGAGAACACAACCAGCATTAAAAAAATTTAAAAAAATGTCTTCTTATATTAGCTAATCTGATATTTCAGTTGCATCAACAATGAAATTGTCAATGATATATCCCATGCTGATCATGAGTGTACCAGAAACGTAATTCACTAGCAGCTTCAACATACGCAGTTTCCAGAAAAAGATAACAGAAAAATTATCTTTATACAAAAAGACACAAAAGTTCTTACCACATGAAAAACAAACAAACAAAAAAAAAAAACTCCCTTAAAGACAAGTAGAGAAAGCTTCTTTAGAAACGCCAAAAAGAAAAGAAAACCCTTTAATTTAGACTCCTGCTACTCTAATCATTCCACTCTGCGTGCAGTAGAGATTAGGTCTAGAAATCAAGAGACTGTTTCCTGAGGGCTGCTAAGCTCTGTCACTGAGGGAGAATGGTAAGGCTGTGTAAAAACCTCCCTACAGCCCCTGTCACTATTCAGGGAAGTTCAGTAGTGATGTATTGAAGTCTGCTTCAAAATTAGTTATTAGACAGATGGTTGCAAAGGGCCTGGATTACCCCTCTTAGAAGTTTTGCCCATTTTAAAAGCATACTGAGTGAACAGATGTTGCATCGAAGGTGTTGCTTGGGTTGCAACAAACAGAGATCATGCAAATGAAAAAATATTAATGAGGAAATCCTTGGAACTTAGAAGAAGACTTTTTCTGAGAATCTTTGTTGCTGGGAGGGGAGCTGGAGGAAGAGCACTCCAGTAATGCAACAGTAAGCAGTCAGGCGTGGTTGGCATTTGGCCGTCTGCTGGAACATGAAACAGCAGGACTTCTGTGTGACAACTGGTGTGACAAGTCTAGCAAAATGTCTTGTGAAATAAATGAAAGCCATCTCCTGAAATGAGGAATGGTGGTGGACTGAGACTGATTGTGCTCGCAAAAAATATCTGAGGTATGAGTCCTTCCTCTTTTATCGTTTCACCTATAATGCACTTGGTGTAGATGCTTTCATGAGAGGGAACTGGAATGTAATTGAAAACCTTACATTACCAAATTAACTCCTCTGGAAGAAGAAGAAGAAGAAGGAATTCCTTTGTTGCATTCATTTATCCTCCAGAGTAGATATTGTAAAATTCTAGAAATCTTGCTTTCCTTCTTGTCCATTAAACTTATAGAATGATTGAATAATTCCTTATCTTTTTTTTCCAGGCACTCACTAGTTTTAATACTTTACTTTTGAATCACTGTGAGGTCTTGAAGGTGTGACAAATAAATCAATAAATAAAAGGCTGTAACTTTGGGGGTGGTTCCAAATTTGTGATTTGTAGAAAGGAACAGAATATCAAGATCACCAGACTCGGGTAAGGATAACTCTTTCACTATTAGGATAATAAAGGGCTGCAAAACATAAAGTGGTGCCATTTGGAAAGGAGCTGGGGCAGCATCTGACAGGATATTTGACAAAGCAGTTTGTTTGTGTGTCTCTTGCTGTACACAACACGAAGCTGAGCACTGGCAGAAACTCTTTGAGTGAAAAGATGTTATTAGGTCCCTCTTGCCTCTGCAACTGGCAATGTGACTGTAGCTGACTGATTAGTGAAATTGCTGATCATCATTTTTAGTCTTGAAATTGTGGGGCTGTGGTTTTTGTTTTGTTTTGCATTGTTGTTAGAGAACAGGATAATAATTCATGATGAGACCATATAGGCTACAATAAAAAAACCCATAAAACAAAAACCTTTGCAAAGCAGTTGGTATTCAGTTCTCTGAAAGGCAGAATTTAGAATAAAAGGTTGCTAACATTTTGGCAGTGTTTTCCTCAGGCTTTCTCTTGTATTTGTGCCAAATATCTCACAAGGCTCAGATTTGATTAAAATGGCAATGCTCTCTGCTACTTGAATGTAATTAGAGCCATTCATTACAGCTTTAGTTGACAGTTTGGCAACCTGTACATTTTTCTGAATATGGACATCATTCCATGGAAACAGTTCAAGGGAAGAGTGCAAGAAGAGGGTCCTCTCTTGAACTGCAGCAAATGGAAGGCTGTCTATGTTTAGAGAAGTTTACAGGTTTCCAAACTGTCAATCGAAGCCACAAGGAAGAGCTCTAATTAGATTAACCTAGCAGAGCACTGCAATTTTTGTCAGCCAGCTCCTGTGAGCCCCTGCTGTGTAGTTATCACATATGCTGCAGGACCATTAAGTATTTCTATTGCAAGTTACTCTATTTTGCTGCTATTAACCCCAGCCTTAGAACACTGTTGGATGGAAAGTAAATCAAGAAAATCTGTTTGCCTATGAAAGCCTTCTCTTCAAGCCAGCAGAATTTTGCAGATTTTAGAAGATTTTTAATCTGCTTGAATTTTCCACTCTTTCTAGCATGTGTACAACAAAATGACACCAGTAAGGTCAGAGTGGTCCTGGGCTTCTTTCAGGTTACTAATGAATTGTATCTTTCAGTTCAAAATAGTAAGTCAACTATTGATATTATTGTTTTGCATTCTTCTGAGCTATGTCCTGAAACTGAAAAAAAAATATATCAAGAAATGTTATTTTAAAGCATTTCCCAAATCATCTGAAAACATGAACCTTGTTCATTCCAATCAAATTTTCTTGTGATTAAAATAGGAATGTGTTAGTCCAAAGTCTGAAAAGAACAGCTCTTTGTTTTCCCTGTGGCTCATCACTGTGAAAAGTGAAAAGCAAGAGTGCAGATTAATGGACGGGGCAATGTGTAGTTTAGTTTTACATTGCTTGTTGCTGGGCTACTTCACTATGCAAACCAGGGGGTGATAGCCTCATTGCCCTTTTGGTTTCATGGCAAACTGAACACTGAGGCTTTGCAGGAAAGAGGGTGTATCTGGATGAAAAATGGGTTCAAAGCTGGAAAGTCTTGAGATCATTTGTTTGTTTACATAATTGTACACAAAGCCCAGTTCCTCTCAACAGCAGTAAGAACATGCAGACCATGAGCTTTTGCCAAAGTCTCCCACCAGACAGTTTAGCCATGTGCCAGAGAAACATCTGTCTCTTTCTGCCTCAATTCCTTTATCCTCTGACATTTAACTGCTTTCCTCATTCCCAGCCTTGTTAGATGTCCCCGAAACCAGAATCTCAAAAAACGTCTTAGCTGTGGGTGGAGTCATGGCTTCAGGCTGGACACTTAGAAATGCTTTTATTCTGTTCTGCAGAAGTGTAAGTTGCAGAGCTGTCACAACTCAGGACATGGAAGGCACCAGGAAGCTGTTACCTTCCTGATCCTGAACAATCCCTTTTCCTTCCAGATCATCTGCACATCCCTGAGCTCATTTACTTGCTTTTACAATACCTGTGATGACCCTTGGTGTCGTTGCTTGCTTTGTCCGTGCTATTTAATTTCTCTTAATCCTTGTGTAATTTTATACTGTGTTAAATAAATTAGATAAGAAATCAAGTCAAGCTAAGTCAAACAACATCCTTACTGTCACAAATGCAATTACAAATGTTTAACTATTTATGTGATATTCTCCCTATCCAACTTTTCAACTCATCATTGCAAATCCATTTTATTCCTTTCCCATTCTTGTTGGAACCTCCCTCTGTGTGATCCTCTTTCTTTCCCACACAGAATGTAAATAACAGCTTTCAGATGCTGTTGTTTGGCTTGGCAAAGGGCCTCACAGGCAATACCTGCTCAAGTGATTTTAACTCATAAACTGGGATTTTGCTGGCAGGCCAACTGTACTTGGTGCCTCTGTACAGAAGTGTCACAGTTGTGTTATGCTTTCCCATGAGTCAGTGTGTTTTAAAGTCCTGCTTCTCATGGGAGTGCAGTAAATATATGGAAGCACTGGAAGTTTCTCTATGAAACATTTTATTCAGTTCTGTCTAAAATTTTCTCAAAAATGTATATGCATATAGATTCAAGAAGGCATTCTGTCACCTAAGAAGCATCCTAAGCTTTCTATATTCCACAAACATTACTATCTCTATTGAATATGAAAGAGAATTTGAAACAAATGTAGATAAGTATATATAAATACACAATTTGACTCTGAACTACATAAAGTTGACTAAAAGAAAATAAAATGTTCTTCAGAGAGCTCTCTGGTAATTTTTTTTTCTAGCAGTTTTCTACTTACTCATTTGTGATTACCTCCTCTGTATCACAGTCTGAAGACAACTTAGATACAGAGGTGGTCACAAATGGCCTTCACATGCATTCCCTGCTTGGCTAGGATATTCAGCACTATTTCTTTCACCTGATGCATGGGAATTCTTGTGGCCAAATGTACTCCATGATTCACACTTCAACTTGTCTAAAACTACTGTAATTCATGACTGATATTACATTCATATTGCAAAGTTGGTCCCTGGCATTCGGATCATAAAATCACAAAATGGTTCATGTTGGAAGGGACACCTTTTCCCCAAGATGTCATTGTCTTGGCTTCTTGGCTCAGCCATGCTCTGTGGTGGGGCCATCAGCCTGGCTGCTTCACAGAGGCTCACAGCTTCCAGAGGATGCTCTGCAGACCCCTCAGACTGCCAGCCCCTATGCACAGCAACCAATACACATTTCTAGACAGCTGAAAAAAGCCATAAGCCAGCCTGGAATCACCTTTTTCAGAACACATATGAGGCAGATGTAATGGTACTACTCTGTGCTTGTTGGCCTCCTTTCTCCTCATTCCTGGTTGTTTTCATCCCTGCTGCAATCCAATTCTGCCATGGAAACTCTCCTGCCGTCTGTGCATTTGATCTGCTTTTACTGATGTTGATACGTGAATTGAAATTCAGCTGAGTGTCTCAGTCTGGAGTACCTTTCATTTATCTGGGGTGGCCTCAGGGGTACATGGTGTGTGCCAGATACATCTCGGTTCAATCTCCTTTTCTGCCTTTGCACTTAAGCTCATGATGAGACTGATGGCTGGATTCTGTTTATACATCAATAGCTTCCTCTAGGGACAATCCATTTTTTCCTGGGCCAAGCTCCTCAGAACAAAGCTGGTGTGCTTCTTTTGGCTGTTCAGGCTCCCCTCTGTCACCACCATCTCCCACATGGTAACTGAGGCAACACTGTGAAGCTGGTCTCCTTGGGAGACCTTTTCTCTCAAGTTTGTCAGGACCACAAGGGTGGGACATTTGTAAATCCTTCTCCGCACAAGAGTCTCTGATGGACTTGTCAGGGTACCTTGCTCACAGACATCTGCACAGAGGAAAAAAGGATGCTCTGACAACTTGTTTGGTCTTCTGGGCCTCCCTGGGTTCTTTCTGCATGTCAGAGTGCTTTCCTGATTATCACCAGGCAGTAGAGGACACCTTCATCTGTTTCCAGTGTCACCTACCTGAATAGCTCCTGAGGTGATCTACTCTGCTGCTCTTTACTCTGGAAAGTGTGTTGGGCAGTGATTTCACATGACAAGGTGCCTTGGGGCCCTGCTTAGGGGTTTGCCACATTTTTTGGTCAGTGTTATCCATATAAAATCATAACTCACAAATGTCACGTCAGGTTGGTGTTACATGACTCATACTTTTGTATATGCAATGTACAGAATTCTCTTATAATAGATTTTTAAATACACAGGGAAGAAAACTCAGTCTTAATTAATTAAAACTTACATCAGAAAGGTTGCTTTTTCCCCTCTTTCTTCCCTGTGGTGGGTTGACCTTGTCGGGGTACCATGTGCCACCAAATCACTCTATCACTCCCCATTCTCAGCTGGACAGGGGACAGAAAATAAAATAGAAAACTACTCATAAATTGAGACAAGGCAGTTTTCCAAGGCAAAAGAGGAAGTTAGGGTGTGCACAAGCAAAGGAAAAAAAAAAAAAGTTTTATTCCCTACTTCTCATCAGCAAATGATGGTCTGGTCACTTCCTGGGTAGCAAGGCTTCAGTATTTGAGTGGTTGCTCCACATGGCAGACATTGTAAATAAGGAATGCCTCCCCTCCCTTCTATTTTACTTAGCTTTTATATCTGAGCTGACCTCCTATGGTATGCAATATCTATTTCAATATCTATTTGGTTAATTTGGGTCAGCTGGCCTAGCTGTGTTCCCTCCCAGGATCAGCCTTCTGATGGAGGGGGAAGGTTGCTGGCACTGCTGCTCAGCAGGACCCAAAGCACAGGTGAGTTATCAACACCTTCCAGCCAGCAGTGCAGAGCAGAGCTCTGTGAGTGCTGCTGTGGGGAAATGAACTCCAGTTCAGCCAGACCCAGCACATTAACCCTGTGTCTTGGGTTGCAATACAGGATGTGGCCAGAAATGTGTACTCTATCACCATCTGTTGAAGCTGGGTGGGGCAGTGATTCCTTATCTCCATGGCACATATTATCTGCTAATGGGCCATCTTTAAAACCAGGTGGGGCAATCATCTTTATCTTTTCCACAACCCATCCTCCCTCCAGGAAGATATCATCTGCTGAATGGGCCATTCAGTCCCACTGTATGACTGATAAAATTACATCATCCCACTGGGAGATGTTCCAGCCAGGGGGAGGAGCCAAGCCATTCCTACCTAGATAAAATCTGAGATTTTGGACAGCAAGATACCTTCTTTCCACTGGATTCCAGAGGAAAGCTGGACCTTTCCACATCATCCCTGGACCTTCAGAGGAAAGCTACAACCTTCTACAGGAGCACTGCTTCAGCTGAACCACACCTGCCACTGCAGGGGGACTGTAACTACCATTTAATGGGACTGCTACCAACACCCTGACTGACTGACAGGGTGTCAGGTTGTATTCTGACTCTGTTAGTGTTTTGGGATTATTCTTTGTAATACTGTATTTCTATTTTATCTAGTAAAGAGCTGTTATTCCTAATTCCCATATCTTTGCCTGAGAGCCCCTTAATTTCCAAATTATAATAATTTGGAGGGAGGGAGTTTACATTTTCCATTTCCAAGAGAAGCTTCTGCCGTTATTGGCAGACATCAAACCAGGACACCCTGCCCAATTAACTTGCTGAAGTTAGTTTGCTTCCACTGAAAGGGTTATCCTACTCAGGCCTTCTTATAATCTCTACCTCAGTGAAACCCAATAACTTTTAGAGCAAGATTCTTGAAGATGCTCTTGTTAAACACTTCATTTCATCACAAAGCCCACTCTAGATTCTCTCTTGGCCATTCTTCTTGGTTAAATTAGGTACTATTCCTTTGGATCTGCAAATCACTCTCTGTTAAGCTTTCTGTTTCACAGTTCTCCTGACTGAAAGAATTACCTCCCATCCTTTGACTTTGGTGACTTTTAGGCAGTTAATTTGTGAAGTGGATAGAAATCAGTATGTTAACAGCCATACTGGATGTGTAAGGGAGTTAAGTGCAGGTAGATAGTTTGCTTGGTTGAAACCAGAAACCGTGACACTTGCTCCCGCAGCAATTTGACCCTCACCTTTAGCCTTTCTCACTTCAGCTCCCAGCAGTGCAGCTGTCAGTCTCAGCTCCCCCTCTCCTCTCAGCCCTGTGACCAAGGCTGTGCCCACACTGTGGATGCCAGAGCCAGCTCCAGACTCATTACATGGTGATAATGTGCTGCCAGTTTCCCAGAAAGGAGCTGGTCCCATCATACGGCAGGCGGCTGAAATTGCTAAGGCAGCTCCTGTCCTCTGAGTGCCCACCTTTCTCTGAATTTGAAGGGTTCACGTGTGAGTATCTACACTGCAGATAGTGTTTCAATGTTGTGTGTGTAAAACGTGGGAATTGCAGTGGCTTGTGACCTGACAGGGCAAATGTGAACATAAATACTGTGTTCTTTTAATTAGGCAATAGGGTAGATAGCCTTTTGGAATTTTGTTCTGTAAATGCTCTCTGTTCATATTTGCTTAACTGATTTCAATCTTTCTAGTTCCTGTAGAATCACACAATCCTAGAATTGTTTAGGTTGCAAAAAGCCAAGCAGTAATCCAACACTGCCCACAACAAAATCATGTGTCTAAATCATGTACACATGATTTCTGAACACTTCCAGGTACCTTAATTCCACCACTTCCCTGTTCCACCCTCTCAGTGATTAAGTTTTTCCTAATATCCAGTCTAAGCTTCCACCAGCACAACCTGAGGCTGATCAGAATGAGGCACATATAAATTCTGTGTATGCATTGATTCAAGCTGGATGCATTTGAAGCAGGGGCAACTCATACCTGAACTACTTTAAACAAAGTGTGGCAGCTGAGGCATCAGAGCCACCATTCAGCCAGTTTGGGATCCAGCTCTGGGTACAGTGTTGTACAGAACACTGGGTAGGCTTCCCACTGTGCTGAGCTGCCCAGCACTGGGCAGGACACTTCTGTGGGTGCTCATTTACATGGTTATCTTGCAGTCCAGGCTGAGCAGTGCCTTACTGAGCACACCAGGATGAATTCTGGCTGAGGAACAGAGCTCTGATGCCACGCCCCTGCATGTGCTCTGGGTGAGTGTTTGTGCAGGACCTCAGTAATGCTGGATATTAGATAATTATGGATATCTGCCTCTGTTCTGGCAGTCCTGAGGGCTCATCACTTGTGTAACTCTGGCAGTGCTGGGGTCTGTTTTATCTTGCACAGCAGTGTACTTACAGAGCCTGGGATCCACATGACTCTCCAAAAAGAGAAGCAGGTTTTTAGTGGATCATTTCTGAAGCCCCAGCTTTGTGAAGGGAATTTCACCTAACCAGATGGGTGAGTGGCAGCACACAGTGTGACAAGGGCAAAACTAAGCAAGGTGCTGGTTGCCCTGTCAATACACACATGCTGACTGGCCACCTGGCTCCCATCTCTGGCCACACAGTGGCTGGATCCCTTTGGCAGAACCAGCTTGGTTCTTTTTCCTTTACCCATAGAATAAGTGTTTTGCCTTTAATATCTTCATCATCCAGTCAAGTATGAATAAAAATACTCTGTTTTTTTCAAAAGAGAGAAGGAAAGAGAAATGTATGAGTGGGCAGATTGTGATCATCTAAACCTTATTTCCTTAGAAACCATAAGTAGTCATGGACCTTCAGAATTCTGGAAAACCTATATGGAATGTTACAAATGGGAATATAATAAAAAGGGTAAAATGTGTTCTAGGTTTGTTATTTAGGTTCAGAGCAGTAGGGATATGAAGCTAAAGCTGTAATACATATGGGGAGAGGATTTGATTTTGGTGACTGGAAGCCAAAACATGGCCATATCAAACCAAATTTCCTTCCTTCTGTACAGTTTTCTGAGGTAGAGTTTAATGTTTTTCCTGGAAAGAAAAATTAAATGTTTTCTTGAAGAGTATTTGTAAAACTGAAGTCTACATGCTTGTGACATCAAATCACAAATGTAGTGCTATATTGCCCTGTGGGCATGGAAATTTCAAGCTCTTGAGTACACTATTATAATAAGTTTAAAATGCATTTCTTGCAAACAGTGTAATTCCTTGAGACACTTTAGTTGTACATTGGCTTACAGACTGTTATCACAGTTGTGTAAAGAAAAGAAGAAAATATTTCTATTTCCAAACAGCAGAATCAGGCTGACAGGCCTGTGCTCTCTTTGAGGGAGAGCGAGGACTTCTGTTTTCCTCTGACTGTGAAACTGCTTTCTAATCCTTGTGCAAATGCATTAATCTTTGCTAGAAACAAAGCAAAGCACATCTATTCATTAAAATTCCTTGAGAATTTATCTCACTATGCTTTCAAGTAACAGTTTTGAAATTATTTCACTAAAGCAGAAATTTATTTTCATTAAATTAAAAAAAAAAATTGACCTGGAAAAATAGCAATGACTTTTAGTCAGATACCCATGTCTGGCCTTGCTGTCACATTCAGGTTATGAGGCCATTGTCAGCATATTTGTCAGTTCCACCTATTTCAAGAAAACTGGGTTGTAATAAATGAGGACAACTGTGACAACATAATGTTTAGCTCACCAAAGCTATTTCTGCTGATTTGGGTTAGAAGATAGTGAGTGGCTTCCTCAGTTCATGTCTCTGCATTTGAAAGCTCTGATTTGATTATGCTGAAGTGACTTCCCACAAACCAATATCTTGAATATCCCCTGTGAAGTTAATTTCTTAGCTTTTCTTGGCATCTTGTTTCTGCATTTGCATCTGGGTTTATTTTGCCATCATATAGTTATGAAAATTTCTTTAATTTTTAATCTGCTTTTTTCCTTGCTAATACCTTATTTTATTACTTCCTGGTCTTCCCAATGTGTTGATAAGACTGATTTATCATTTATCTGATATCCATTCATATGTCTGTGAATAATCCTGCTTCCTCTTGGTCTTTTCTTCCCATGAAGACTTCTCCATATTTGAAGATGTTTCCTCTTAAGCTCTTTCAAATTCAACAGCATTTTGAAAATTTGCCCCTATATTGATAAAGGAAAAAAAAGTCAAGGATGATTTGAGCTAGCTGTAGTGACATAGTTGTATATTTAACATTCTGTTTTTATTAACACTACCCAATATACTGTTTGACTTTTCTCTGACAGTCACAGTAACTTGACTTCACTGCATTAACAGTTTTATCCTTCCTCTTATATAACTTGCTCATGTCTTTATAATGGTGATTTCGATTAAGTCTGAATCAATGGGAGTAAATTTTCCTCATTTGATTCAAGTCATATTTTTTTTCTCTAAAACCCTGGACTTCTGTACAAAAAAATTAGTAGTGAGTTTTACCATCACTTTTGGCCCATGAACAGACTTCAAATGCAAAGTTTTTGATGCTTAATTGAAGAAATAGAATACATTTTAAAAGACTCGGTGCTTGAAAAGTGTTAGAAGGTGCAAGCTATGAATGCCTGGCTTTGCTGACCTAAGGAGAGCTAACTACACTGCTATGACGTGGTAGAAACATAAGCAAAGGTAGGGGAAACTGCTGGGATAGTGGGAAGAAGCTGGTAGCTGCTACCAGGAAGAAAAACACATGCAAAGACAGAAAAACCGATCTAAGCTGGAACCAGCAGCAAGAGAAGTAGTTTTGTTGGAGCCGTGACTGGAAGCTGAAACATTATAGACTCCTAAGAACCTTTGATAGCAGTGTGTGATCTCACAGTAACCTGCAGGAGGCAACTGGATAACACTTTGGACCGGATAACAAAATTTCTAGCCTGAATGACTTACCCATGCTAACGAAGAGGGAAGTTGGCTTTCACATCCAGCTCTTACAGGATTTTCCCATATGTTGTCTAAAATGGATTTTCGTTTTATCACTGATGGCAGGAAGTTACTCAGCTCATAACTAGGATGGAATAAACCTACCTCATACAGGTATGAAATGGTATTCTTTGAAAATAATGTTCTCCCCTAGCACTAAGTCTTTTCCTATCTGATTTGTAGTACAGATTTCCTGCATGTCATTAACATGAAATGGATTGCTGAGTAAATTTTCTAAGTTGGGCTTCTGCTGGACTAAAATGATCCACTTCAAGATTGTCCCAATCACATCAGTGAAAAAGATCTCATTGCTTGTTTTAAAATTCTGAATTGGGACTGGTATTTTAGTCAGTCCCAAAATTTGTTCTGGTTCCTATAAGACAAGTAGTTTAATGCTTGTCTTCATTTCCTTATCCTGGGTAGGATACTAGATATCCTGGGTGAGACTGGACTGGATTATAATTATGCATCAAAAAGACTGCTACAGGATTTCCTTGAGCAGATTTAAATGTTCTTGCAAACCCTTCCACTACGGACTGTACCTTTTCTATTCTTGCCCCAGATCTGCTGCTACAGAGCCAGCACCTGATTTTCTGTGGCTTACTGATCTTCCAAAAACCACACAAATGCTGTACCTTTGCTTCAGCTTCATGCATTCTACCCCTTTCTTGCCTCTTGCTAAAACAAATAATTCGTGTTGTTATGAAAGTGCTCCCGGTCAAATTGTGTATGCATGCTGATGATCTTCTGTGATAAGATACTGTACAACTTTACAGTGCCACACACTAAACACAGCAGCATGCAGGAGCTCACATGATGGTCATTTAATATCCATGACTCACAGTGCACAGGACTAGGATTCCAGCCAGCTGGGATTTGTTCTAAGTGGCGTGAAATGACAAACAGTGCATGATATACAGCTCAGATACCAAACATGGTGGCCAAGCTTTTACAAAAACATGGCTCTGTGCCCTCTCCATTAAAGAAAAAAAATTTAAAAAATCATGCAATAGATTCACACAATGACTATTGAATATTATTTTTTAAAAACTTATGAAAAATAAAGTGCCAAGATAAAGAGCATGGTATCTTGGCCTTTCTAGGTGGTTTCTGCACCCTCCCTGGTCTCTGGTTGTTTTCTCTTTGTTTAATTTTTCAGTTTAAGTTTTATGTTGGAAACTGTTAACTCCTCTAACTGTGCTTGTGGTATCTCTCCCTGATTTTTGCACGTAAAACTGCAAGTTATTTTCCCTGGCTTGATATTCAGCTGGGCTGTTATACAGTAGTGGAGTGCAAGAGGGATTAGATGTTACTCTGTGATTCACCCAGTCCCCGAGGACAGCTATATAAAGATCATCCTCTTCCCCTTGGCTCCAGGGAAGCTGGGGGGCAGATTACGAGCTAGCGGAAAAGACCAAGGCATAAAGAGAAAAACTCACCGTCTGCAAAGAGGCTCCTGGAGCACACATTCCCTGCTCTCACACTGTACAGAGCTGGGGAACAGTGCTCCACTGCTCGCCTACAGCTGGCACAGCCATAGAGGGGCAGCTCAAGGGAGAGCAAAGCCACTAAAAGTTCTCTTTCCCACATTGGGACTGCTGCTTTCACAGAAGTTTCTCAAGGTTTCCTTTTCCAAGGAGAAGAAAGTGATGGGAAAGGCAGGACCCAGAGACCCTGCTGTTTACAGATGCCTTTTCCCTATGGCCTGGGAATCCTGAAATGTGATTGCCTTGTAAGGGCAGGTTATTTTCAGCCACTCCCTTCATTATGTTCCTGTTAAACCCATGGCTCAAGTGGGGCTTCTGTGCTGGAGAGATTTCACACTGGCTCTCTGCCCAGGGATAGATTGCAGCAAGGGTAGACTCCGACAGAAATAGGTGGATATGTGTGTAGACCTCCAAGTCTTGAAACAAGAATATCACTGCTAGAGGTCAAGGTTTGAGCTTGCCAGTATTTCCCTCCTTTGCTGAGGTCAGTTGATGCTCCCTTGCCAGTGCTGGCTATTTTTGTTACAGTGTCACAGTGGCGGGGATTTTCTCTTTTCAGACCATGTCACAGAAGTGACACAACTTGGGATACTTTTGACTCTGAGACTTCAATAAGAAATGCAAACTGTATTTTCATGCTACAATTTCTTCTAGATTACTTGTTTACAAGTAAGAAGTACTTCAATTTTTATAAAATATTTAATTGTATTATGTATTTTATCTGAGGCTTTAATATTTTTAAACTATTATTTTTTCTCCTGGAAACACTTGTCTTTCCTAATTTCTCAGAAACAAACTTTTCAAAGGAAAATCAAGATTATTGGATTGTAGTTTATTTATTTTTTTTTTCCTCTCTAGTGGATATACAACAGTTTTAGATGGCTTTTTGCAACACTTGAAATTATGGATTTAAATCCAAAAGTCTCATATCTGGTCCTTTCCCATGGTTTTTATGGAAGAATCAAGATATGATTTGAAAAAGTGAAGAAAGAAGGAACCTGAAAGTTGATAGCTATGATAACACCTGCCTCAGCTTTCTGTGTTCTGCATGGCACATTTAGTTATATTTATCCTTCTATTTTTGCATCACCATTTTGTCCTGGATCTTGTCACATGCAGCAGGGTTTTGCTGCTTCATAGTCTGTGTGAACTGTAAAGTCACTGCTCCGTGTAGCTTGTTTGAGATGAAAAGCCTTTCCAAAACGGGATTTGGTCTTTTTACAATAGGAGTAGTGTACTTTATTTCATTTTTTTTCTATTTTTAATTAAGGATTTTACTGCAGCATTGTCTGGTATTACCATTGGCTTTACTAAGGCTCCACTGCCTTAACTTTTGTTTTTAATGTTCATTACTTTCCAATGTGTTTTGTTTTAAAATATGTGTTGCTATTCATGTTACTAAGAGCAAATTCAAAGTGCCCTGTACAAGAAGGTAATGAGATTTGTGATGATTCCCAGTTCCTTGGGGAATTATTTCAGCCTTAGATGGCACTTTGGGAACGCTCTTTCCTTGCACAAGAAAGCTTCCCTCAGTTATAAGTAGATACTTAATATAGGGCAAGATTAAAATCCATGACAAGGGTTGTAATGACTTCAGTGGGTCAAGGATTTTACCAAAGGATGGTGAAACAAAGAAATGCACAGAAATGAACAGTGTACGACACTGCCTCCCTTGTGCAGGGAGATCACTTTTGGCATGGATCTTGGACCTCAACCAAGCACTTTGTCTTCTGAAGTGAGAGCTGTAGTGTGCATGAAAATGAATCATACCATGCTACCTGCTGGACTTCTTGGATTGGTTTGTATTTTCTTGGCAGTAATACACAAGGAAGAGAAGGATGAATCTGTGATCATTTCTCCTCTATTAGTGGGTGACGTTGGTAAGGTGTGTTTAAAAATTTGTCTGTCTGGCCTCAATTTCTTTACTGATAGGCAGTCTAAGCAATGTTTGCTACAGATTTCTGGGCACTGAATCATTAGATATGTATCAGAATATTGCAGTCACCTTTTGACAGTAGCTGTTGCTTTCTACCAGTTTCCACTGAGTATTGAGCTCTTCAAGAACTCACCTTGTACCAGCTAGGCTCTGGAGGCTACTGATGTTTTCTGGTACAAATAAGGCAACAATGGATGGGATTATAATTTTCAATAAAATGTTAGGTTACAAAGAACCTAACAGACTAAGGCATTTTGAAGAAATGTTATTTGACCTTAACTCCTTAATGTCGTATAATTGGGAGGGAAAGGAATAATTTTTTTTAAAATTAAAAAAAAAAGATAGAAAATTAAAGAAAAGAGGAGTTGCTTGGGTTTGGAATGTTCATTTTTCTCTACCTAGCTCTATGGTTTATTTTTCTGAGGAAGAAAGCATTTGCATTGACAATGTGTTGATTGGGGGGAACATGGTATTCTGGGCCCTACTCTGCATTTTTCAGGGCTGGAACTAACTCAGTCTTGTGGTACCCTATGCCTGTAGATAAAAGGTCTGAATCAAAGCACCTTTCTCGTCTCTCTCTATGCATCAACTACTTGCCCACTGTTCCTCCTTTCTACTGTCGTGCACAATTTCTTCTATCCTGTCAGAGGAATACATGCAATTGTGTAAACCTGTTGAAGTATGTTTCAGTTTGCTTTGCTGAGTGGTTTTGGTGTGCTCACTTTTGTTTGCCACCATCTCCCTAGGCTAGTTCTCTGACTGGAGGCCACATCTGCATGGACACACTGGTTTTTGGCATTGGTGAAGTCAGGATCAGAAGATGTTATGAACATGTGTTTTGGAGAAACATATGAAACTGCTGTGAAGTTGAAGGATCTGTTTCATACAACAAAATATCAAAAGTCTGAAAGGCTTTTAAATGGGAAGTATTGGAGGAAAGCACATTCTCATCTCCTGACAACAAACTAGTTTCTTTTGTAGAAAAATGCCCCAATGCAACTTGCTATCTTTTCCATCTTTAGTTTAGCAGACAGAATGAAAAAGGAAAAGATAGATCTACTGTCTGCAGAAATCAAATTGTAGAATTTAGTGTTTCAGTCTACTTGGACCTTGAAGATCTTCAAAAATCATTTGAGGCAAAAGGAAGGGAAAACTTGTGATGCTGGGAGACAGAAACCATTAATTTTGTAGATCAAATTTCTAGACAGAATCAGATTGATTTTTGTAGATGCATTAGCCAGGAAGAAATACCCAGCTTCAGAGACCTGGGATCAGGCTGGGTGGGAGCTCATTTCACACTAAATTCTGTGCATTCATGTGAATGCTGGTGACAGTGACATCAGTAGTGGCACTAATTTTTGGGAGGTGGGAGATGGCACAAGGCAAGAGGATGCAAACAGCTTCAGCAGAAAACTTCAGGAGAAGAGAAAGTGACTGGTAGGAAACTCTCCCATCATCCATCTTTCACCAATGAAGATTGATGAACCTCTTGGCAGGCATTCTGCTAATACTTGTTAATTCTATCTCTAGTCAGGTCTGTAGCTCACCAAAGGCTGTTTTATATCTAACATAGATATGTTTAATGGTTTTCATCCTTGACTGGGGAAAGAGTCTGGTGTTATGGAAAGAGATTTTAGAAGAGACTGGAAGACATGACATACAAAACACTGAAAATTCATTAGTATTTATCTTTGCTCAAAACCTTTGAACAGCAGTGGATTTTATAGAGAAAAAATTAAGTGTAGTCATAATTTATTGACTTTACAGCTATGTTTCCTGCAGTGTTTGAAAACTCAGAAAATTAGGGCCATCATGCTATTGGCAGAAGGGAATTATGAATCATTCTCACTTCCCAGTGCCCCTCCATCACTTGCAATGAGGCAAAAGGAACACCTGTCTGCTGAGGAAAGACAACCTCTGAAAAGCAGTTGTATATGGATCTTACACATTGCCTCTTTGGAGGGCAAAGGTACCTCTTTCAAAGTTAGGCTGAAGATTTTAAATTAAATATGGTTTGATCAATTAATACTTAGTTGAGGGTAAGTATTTTATAAGTATTTTTCATTACTTTGTAACCCAGGTGTCCTGTAGAATTCCTATTGGAGTTGCTGGATTCCTGGCAATGGAGGTCACTCATCACTCAGGTTCAAGGGAGATCCAAGAGGCATATTGCCAAATTTTGGGTTCCTCAATAGAGTCTGAGGTTTCTCAAAACTGTAAGTTTGAAGGCTCTTGGAGGAAGGAGGCTCTGAAAGCTACAGGGCTTCCCACCACAGAAGGTCCTGCAAATCCTGGAGCTGGCTTCCAGGGACTGTAGCTGGAGCACTTCATGAAGTTATCAGAGTGTCATGAAATTATCACAGACCTACGAATCACATATGCTGCCCAGAGCCTATAGAAAGGGGCTGGCAAATGAGAACTGGAATTGGATTAGTATGCATCCAGGAGTGACTACATTATTTTGAAAACCAGGCCATTCACAAACTCACTGATATGGCTTCATGTGCCTTATAAAATTTCCTTGCTAACAAAAACCCCTGTATTTTTAGCTCTACTTTGTGTGGCTGTTCAGAAACCTGTCTGCAATTCTTCATGAGCAGCAACTTTCATTGAGGTTGAAGTGTAATGTAAATAATTAGAGTTTCAGGAGTCAGGGCTCTACTGTGGAACATATTCCATGTAGATCATCCCTGACTTGTATTGAAGGAGAATCAATGACAGTTTTGTCAAGTAAAAACAATTCCCACAATTTTTCAGACTTTCTGAAACTGCATTTGGAAAACAGCAATCCAGGTATTCAGTCTTCATCCTTTTGTTTGCAGAGATAGTTTATTTACTATGTCATATCTATATGAAATTAGTATATGTGGCTTTTACAATTGTCCTGCTCCTGGAAAGGTCACACTGGGCTGGTTTGCACAGCATGAGGAACAAACTTTAGGGATTCACTAAAGGACTTCCACTTGAAGAAAATTTGGAAGTATTATCACACTAGGGATGGTCTTCTCTAAGGAACTGTATCTGAGGTTATAAGGAGGGAGGTGCCTGCTGGGTCTTGGAATTCTGAAGGATCTTGTGGCCATCTATGATGCTTACAGTAACAGTTGGGCACCAGTCAGGTGGAAATAAGGTTATATATTTCCTTTCCAGTTATTCCTAATCATAACACCTTCTATCACTGTAATTCCACTTCTCACAGCTTGGTTCTCTCAAACTCCTGTATTATATGCTTTAACCCTTCAGTGTTTAATTTGGTGCCTTATTTTTTCTCCAAATATTCATGTCCTTATACACTGACAGAGCTTGCACAAGACTAAATCAAGCCAAAAGAAAACATCTGGAGATGTCAAAATGTGGATGAATGGAAGTCTCAGCTGGATTGTTCCATACAATTTTGGATACCATACTTCAGAAAATATGTGGTCCAAATGGATGTACTCTGCAGAGATTAAAAAGAATAACTGGAAACTGTGATCAGCAAGGAAAACAAAAGCGGAATTAGGTTTATTTAGTCTGAGAAAGAGAACTCCAAAGGAAGGCAGGAGAAATATTCCTTAGGTATGCAAGTGCTAGCTGGGAAGTATTATCTTGTTGTCAGAGCATTCACAATGCATGAGACAAAAGATAATGGATCTAAACTGCAGTAAAGGAGATTCATGGCCAAATCAAGGGGTAAAGTAGGAAAGGGTACCCTAGCACTGAATTATATTGCCTGAGGAAGCTGCTAATCTCCATCATTATGGGAGAGAGTTGCTGTTGTTTTAGGAAAGTATTTCTCAGTTAAGTCTAGATGTAGGTTAAAAGGATTAATTAAGCTGGTTTTTGAGAACACATCCAGCCATATTTTCTATAATATGTTTTGGAAGTAGAGAAGGAGAAAAGTAGTAGAGTTTGGAACTGAAACCTGAAGATTATGATCTTTCACATTATTCTTCTAATGGCAAATACCACATATAAAAAGTAAAGGAATTCCTTGTATCTTCCCTAATACATGAAGATTTCAAAAAGTAGCTGCCTGCTCTTCTGTTTTGACAAATGTGATGAATTGATAGCCCTGCTATTATCTCTCTCCTTGCTCTGTTACTGAAAGAGCAATTGAATAAAGTTAGAATATTTATCTTCTATAGTTTTAGGTATTAAGACTCAAGTAGTGATGTCAACCCTGCAATGGACTCTCACTCTTATCTTGTGCAAGATTCAAAACATTTGTAATGGTATTCTGCCTTACACATGAGGCATAAGCCTTTCAACATAGACAGTTTGATCTATATATTTCAAGAAAATATGAGATATTAATATCTTACTTATTATTATTATTTTTAAATATCCCCTAAAACCTCCTCTGCTTTTCTGGTTTTGTTTTTTCTAATAGAGCTTTTACAGCCAGTATGTAAAAATTAATTAGGTTGATTATTGTGTAATAGGTATTTTTTCCTTTTTACTTGCTTTCCTATGAAATGGCACTTATGCAATCCTTCCTTCCTTCCTTCCTTCCTTCCTTCCTTCCTTCCTTCCTTCCTTCCTTCCTTCCTTCCTTCCTTCCTTCCTTCCTTCCTTCCTTCCTTCCTTCCTTCCTTCCTTCCTATCTGATAGAGGGTCAGAGATCTTCAGCATACTCTGTTCCTAAAAGCTTAATGAAATCAGGAACAGAGTAGGAAAGGGTGATACTCTTAATCTTTATGGAGAGAGAAATAGCTGCCTAGGTTATCTGCCAGAGAAACTCTTGGAAAGAAATTGTTATCATTGATCAGCCACAGGAAATGCTTCCTGCAGGTAACATGGATCTTGTTCTGCAGCAAGGTTTTTGCTTCTGTATAGACTCAGTCTCTGTCAGCAATAAAGGCATAAAGAAAGTTTAAAAGTCAGTTATCACAAGCTGTTCAAAATTAGGCTGCATTAGTTTATGACCTCACCCTGCTACTTGTTTTCTTGTGAAGAAAGTTATAAAAAAAGTAATTATCTGAATCCTATGAGTGAATTTGAAAACAGCAAAACTGAGAAATCCAAAGGTAGGTCTCTGTAGTCTTGCATATTATGAAACCATGTATTATGAAAACACAAAAATATAGTCCTTAGTGCTAAATTTTGTCATGGTTGTTTAAAAAATCTATTGCATCCCGAAGCCTTTAATGTTCCTCCTAACCTCCCTTAAGTGTTTGTTTATTTGCTGGCTTTTCTGAGTGTGAGGAAAGCAAATGTCACATTGGGTGGCTGCCTCTTCTCTTGGGCATGGTCACTGCAGATTGGTGCTAACCATTATTTGCTTGTTTTTCAACTATTCTGGGGCAAAACGTGGAGACAGGAAACATCTGAGTCTGTCTGACACTCCTGTGGCATGGACCACACTGGAGCAGCTGGGGCTTCTTATTTTGATGGGTAACCCTTGGCTCAGGCCAAAGTTCCTTGGTACTTTTTCACCTCTCCTTGTTGTCCTAGAAAAATTGTGTCAGGGTCCTGAGTGCATTAATGAGCCTTAGCTGCTCTCCTCAAACCCCCATAGGGCCTCCACCCACATGTTCTGCTCAGGGGCTCCACTGCAGCTCAGTCTCTGCTGAGTTCTGCTCCAGCTCCAGCTGTGTTTCAGTCATGCCTGGCCATGGCCCTGCTCCAAGCTTGACACAGGACCTGCCTGTCACTATGGACTTGCCTGCTGATCATGAGAATGTGTTTGACTCTGGCTACAGCTGCCATACCTGGCCTGACCCTGCCTTGATGATTTGCATATAAATGTCACTACAAAATGCTTGGGACTTCAGGAAGCCTCACTCCTCAAAGGTGCAAAGCTGTGGCTTGTCTTAAAATGAGGTGTTTCCACAATCTCACTTTACCTCTGTCCCTTCTGTGAGGAAAATTAGCCTCAAAATTAGGTCAAGCAAAACATTGTTATTTTGGTCAGCCTTCTCACATGGATTTGCTCTTGTCCCTCATTCTTGCACATCCAAAAAATCTTGGCTAAAACCAGGTGTCTACCTGCACATACTGGTTTTTACACATGTGGGATGGCACACTGCTGCTAAGGCATGGCTTGCTATTGATAACTGCTTCCCCAAGGAATGGAGCTATCCTGACAGGAGACAGTGGGACTTACACTCCTTGCATTTCAATTACAGGTGGAGGAAGGGAGAGGGGGAAGGAGAGCTGGGTGTTGTTGCTGTCTGCTTCCCTGTGCACAGCACATATTTCTGCATGGATTTCCAGCAGCAGTCATTGATGATCACATCAGCAGTAATGTCCCTTGATGCTTGCAATCCTTCTTAAGGAGTCCAGGATGGTAGCACTGCATGGAAATGGGGCTGAAAGCAGAAAGGAATACTGGTGACAGGTGAGTAGAGAGCAGAAGAGCTGCTCTGTGTGTGGAGAAGTTCTCTCCAGCCTAGCACTTTTTCTCTGATGAGTCAGCAGCAGATCCCTGCAGAAGAACTAAGGAACTGGCCATTTCTGGAGTGACTCCTCCTTTGTTATGTCCTTCCTTCCTATCTCCAGCTGTCCCTGGGCTACTGACTTACTGGTCAAGAATTCAAGTTGCTCTGTCTGAAGACTCCAAATGGACATGACCATCATGCATATGCTTTGGGGTAACCTAATTTCAGTCTTCCAGTACCTGAAGGGAGCCTACAAGAAAGATGGAGTGGGAACTTTTACATGAGCATGTAGTGATAGCACAAGGGGAATGGTTCAAACTGAAGGAGAGTAGATATATATTAGATCTTAGGAAGAAATATTGTTACTGTGATGGTCATGAGGCACTGGGAGAGGTTACCCAGAGAAGTTGTGGATGCCCCATACCTGGAAGTGTTCAAGGCCAGGTTAGATGGAGCTCTGAGCAACTTAGTCTAGTGGAAGGTCCCTGCCCATGGCAGGGGGCTTGAGACTAGATGATATTTAATGCCCCTTCTAACCTTGGCCATTTTATGATTCTATGATTCTGTGTTCATTAGCTTTCAGAGAATTTTATTATGCCTGCCTAACACAGGGTAGCACCAAGATGCATAATTTCAATATGCATTGTGCAAATCTATCCTCTCTATTTTATTCTTCCATGCAAGGTCTTCCCTTCAAGATATCTACCTAGGCCTGCCAGAGAATGCTAAGAAAAATACAGTTTTATCAAAGAAATAACACATTATCTTGTGCCTGGATAATTTGTTCCTGGAACAAGTAACCTTCCATGGCTGACAAAGGATAACTTGACTGTCCTTCTGAATTGCCAGCTGTGACTTGTGCAGCTACACACTCAGCATCCTTGTTTCACTTTGCCATGAACTTCCTGATCTAGGAACTCTGATCCTGTAGTTTTCCCACTGAAATACCACAGAAGATTATCTGACTAACCATGCTTCTGTAGGCAAAACCAGATCCAGCCCAACTTCTCTTTTGATCTGGCTGGAGTTAGGTCACATCTTTAAAGCTACTAGATGTATGGCTAGATGGGCTGACTTTGTTATTTATCTTTATATAAGGATTTATAAATTCTTCATTATTTTACTTATTATTTTTATTTAATGTACTGTTTCTGAAGGCTTTCCAGAACAGCCAGTGTTTTCTTGATTTGTACTCTCCATCTCTTCCAGTAAAACCCTACTAAATGACAATGCAGAAAGGAGGAATTTTTCTGAGGTTGTTTTCTGCTATCTGGAGATAAGCAAGTTCCATTATACTGTTTCTGTAAGATCTACAATTCCCAGTCATGGGAATTGCTTGTGTGACTGTTAAACCCTTTGTGGATTCAGATAAGATGGACAGTGGTTCTCTGGAGCCGAAGTGTTGTTTTAGGATGACATAACAAGTGCTACCATCACTCTCAGTGAGTGACTGAACAGCCTTTAAGTGTCATCCTTCTTGGCACCCACAGCTGTTTAACAGCTGTTGGTGACCTTCTTTGCTCACCAGTTTGGAGTCAATGATGCTTTAATACTCTTGTTTACCTGGCAGCTGACACTCTAGAGCCAAAACAAAGTTTGGTCAGTCCCCTAGGCTAGCTTCCAGTGGCTTAATAAAATGTTTCTTCATCAGCCTATATTCTGTTCTGGTCACTAATACCCCATGGACTTTGCTTGTCTGTGATTTCTTTTTCTCCTTATAATCTTCCAGGTAATTCTTTAACTGGTACATAACTTGGTTGCAATTCTTTCTGGCAAAAATGGAATTAATAAAGATGCATCTCTCACATATGTGCTTCAAATAATTAAATTTGCCTCAGATCTTAATTTCAAACTCTTAAAAGAAAGTATTTAAAAAATGACAGAATTACAAGAAAAACATTTAAGAAAATTTTCTTAACAGTTAAGAATGCTTTTAATTTAACTATTTTCCTTTGTATAGCAGTTTACATCAACCTTGGAAGATGATTGAACTGAGGATGTTCCCTGTCAATTAGAAGACTGGTTTGAGTTAAATTAAATCACCACTTAGAATTCCACCTTAAATTCTACAAAGATGGCACTTGCTTAAGGTTCTGAAGATGGGAGTATGATCTGCTAAAAATCAGACAAGTGAGCAGAAACAAACTATGACTTCTGCCCCAGGGGTAATGGAGATGGAGATGAATCCTGACAAGCACACACATGACAAGACCTAGGCAGAGCAAGAACGCGTGACTCACAAATTGTAGTGGCACGTTCTCTCCAAGGGCCTCAGTGCTCAGTAATGCCTGAAAGATCCCTACCAGGATCACATGGTGCATACAGTGGTTGGCTGTCTGTTGAGCCATATAATAAAACCCCAACAAATTAAGTATAAAACAGCCTCTGGTGAGCTATAGCCCTAATTAGAAATAGAATTAACAGGTATTAGATTAGCAGAATGCCTGCCAGTGAAGTATGGAGGGGATATCATTAAAGAGACAGACTTTTGGTGTGTGTTTATGTTCCTCTGAAGTTGATCCCCCTTTTAATTATTTCTGCCACTGTGAGAAAGCTAGCAGGATTCTTTCCCTGAAAAGACCAGGACAGAGATGCAGAGAGGTTCATCAGTCTTCCTGGGTGAAAGATGGAGAGTTTTCTACTGTTACTTTCTCTTCTCCTGGAAGTCTTCTGCTGGAGCTGTTTGCATCCCCTTGCCCTGTGCCATGTCCCACCTTCCAAATGGGGAGTAAAGTTAGTGCCACCATTGACCTCACTGTCACCACCATTCCCCTTGTAGGTGGAGTTTCCTTCTGTTGGAATTTACTGTGAAATGAGCTCATGTTCAGTCACAGCCCAGCTGGATGTTTCAGTCTCCCAAGGTGTTTTCATCTACTTTTACTTCCTTTACAGTTGCTTCTCTTTGTCCACTTTAGTCCTTCTTTTCTCTGCCCAGTCTCTTGTTATTCCTTTTCTTTTTGCTTCTTCTGGATCTTTTTTTTACTTTTCCTTTTTCAACTTATGTGTTTTTAATATTATCTCACTTTATCCATTCTGCACAAAGTGCTCCTTCATCTTTCCAGACCAGAGCACTGTCCCTTCATACTGTCTGAATAAGGATAATCCTGGATATACAGACATTGCATGCAAAACTTCATACAAGCATGGATGTGGTGGACACCCAGAGCAGCAGTGACAGTGAGGGCAATCAGAGGTTGTCTCATTCTTTTAGTTCATTAGTAACCTCCTTCTAGCCCTTAATCCTGATATTCTGAATCTGTGAAAGAGCCCCCAAAACTGTATCCCTTAAATCCACCAGAATGGAAGCTGTGGCAAGCCATCTCTCCTGCTGTCTGCTGGACCTGTAAGCATACTGTGGTCTGTGTTCCTGTCAGCTCTGCTGGGTGAAATAAAAACCAGTTTCCACACCTAAACATTGGAGGGGTTTTGTTTCCCACAGTCTCACTGCAATTCTGCTGTGCCTGAATAGCACAGATCACCTGTCAGGTGTAGTGGCCTTGCTGCACTCACAATGTAGAGCTTTGCTGTGCAGATGTAGTGGTTATACAGTCATAATTACGACAAAATTACAGTAATGTCTTTGACTTTCAAAGTCTTGCACATATCCCCACCCAGAACTGCAAACTTTTAGTGAAAGAGGGACCATATTTGATTGAAAAGCTTCTGTGAAGTGGCCTTCTGCTAGAGCAGTCATGTCAAAGCAACAGATTGGCCAGACCATGATGTTCAGAAAAGTGGCACTTTTTACAGTGTCCTTCAAGAAAATCAGCTATGGGTTTCAGCTAGCAGAATACCCAGGAAGATTTGCTGTCTCCCAGGTTCTCAGGTAAGTGCAGTTCATAGAAAGTGTTTTAAAAACTGTTATTTTCAGGATGCAACTATGCATCTCAGTCTGGGTAGTCCAATTTTGCCAACATGAAGTGCTCCCATTCAGAGTCTAAAAGCATTGTTTACTTCCTCCTAGGTTGCTCTGTGCAGATGGCTTTTTGTCTATTTCCTTCCTATGAGATGGGACTATAATTCATGAGGAATAGTGAGGGTTCCAGCTGAAAAGATGGATAGATTTTAGCAATTCTGTAGTCCTTTTAAAGCCATGACCCTGAAAGGCACACATGGTATGAGTTGGCCAACAGTATTCTGGCAGGCTCTGTAGACAGCTATTGAAGTCAATTTTTGGCAAGGATTTAGCTAGCTGGGTTGTGACCACAATTTTTATATAGCTATTGTGGTTTATTTTGACATGGAGGGAGTGATGTGGCACAGACACAGAAAGCTTAGATTGTTACCATGTTAATGCTAAGAATATAGACATCAAAGGGTGGCAAATGTGTTACTGCAGTTCAGTGGGTTTCTATTCTCATTGCAAATCAGCTTGATATTGATCATTGAGTATATCTGGATGTGGATCAACCGTCCTGAAGTACGAAGTGGAAGCTGCATACTTCTAAAACACCTTTCTTCTTCCCTGCTGCAATCTCATTTTCTTTTTCAAATCTGTGCAATGATGGCTGCATTTATGTAGTTGCTGTCCTATTCATTGACTGTGTCTCAACCAGGAAAGGCATCAGAGAATTCTTGTTCTGCATATGCTCTATACATGCCTCTGTGAGGGCTTGAAGAAATATGCTTTAGTTAGAAATTAAGGCTGCATTTGCATTCTATGGAATTAAAATTCTAGATAGGGTCATAAATGTGAAACCTATTTTGCTGTCATTAGATATGATATTTTCTGTTTATATGTTTTCTTCCACGCACAGAGACACAGAGACACACATACACAGTGTTTGTCACATTTCAGTACAGCTGGTAATTTTCAGTTCATCAGAAACTCAGAATAGCAGAGAAATTGTTCAGTCAGGCTTGATGTGGAGAACAAGTGTTTGCACACACTCCTCGCTCTCTTTCTGGGAGGAAACTATAAAGAGAGGTTTGAAAAAGAAATGTCAAAGAAACTCAACACATTTGCCTGTTCTTTTAAATATACTTATTGCTGATACACAGGAGCAGGTTTAGCTGAGAGGTAGAGCAGGAGTTTAGAACCAATATCTCTTTAACTGGAAAAGTGGACAGGAGGAAAGTAGGCAGCACTTTTTTTCATTTACAGGGAAATCTTCTGCTGAGTGTCACATCAACAGAGCAGACTTGAGAGGGTGTTCTTGAGAACTAAGTTTTTTATCTTTTTCATCTTTCCTACCCTAGTAGACTTGAAAACTTGAGACCCATCACAGCCCTCTGAAGAGGCAGGATTAACACATGACCAGAAAAGAGTTTATTAGCTCAGGACATTAAAAAAACAAAAAACAAACCATAGATAAACACAAACTTAGGATAAAGTATCTCTGTTCTACCTTGCCACCCACCAGACAACATTCTAGAAAGCAAAGTCTTTTGATTCCATTATTTCAGCTGTACACCAAGAACCAGACAAAAGTCTCTTTTGGGTTTGTGTATTCAGTGCAAGAAAAGCCAACTTCTCTCAAGAATCAGAGTAGATTCAGCTGTACCAAGAAAAGTTGGAGTTATGTAGACAATCAAATCCAAATGCTCCCTTTTTCTTTCTCTCAAGGCCAAAATATTTCCTCAGATATACATATTCATCTCCATTGAAGATATTGAGAACTAAGCGAGTCTCAAGGCAACTGCACAGAAACCAACTGTTATTTTCTGCAGTGAAATATGATTTTCTAGAGTAAAATATGTCTCTTTTTAAAAACGTAAATTCCATATATAAACTCCTCTTGACATATCAGTGTTTCTAAAGGATCCCTCTTTCTTTGCTCTGTTAGCTGAGCAAAGAGACTGACCACTTTTTTAATTGGTCTTTTATGACATTGGAGAAAAAAATAATCAATTTTTTCTATAACATTAAAACATTAAAATTTAAAACTGAAACGCGTCTTGTCTTCATGAAACAAATTTCATTTTCAGTTACATATATTTCATCTACATCCAAGAGCACCAGACAGTTTACTGAAATCCATCCTTCTCTGACATTGGCAATATCACAGAAAAAAGATCTAAATGTAACATGAAATATGGAAGTATTTAACACATTATAAATATAGATAAGTATATTTTTAATACAGATACATTGAAGACGCATGGCAACCAGTTAAGTTCCTTTGGAAATGCCAAACCAATTGTTTATCTGATGCATGAAGCTGTAGGCAAGTATCCTAGTGATTTGCTTGCAATGTAGGAGCTTTTGTTCATATTACACAGTGCAGACAAACAAAATCTGCAAGCTTCTCAAGTTTGTTTACACTATGATCCAATTAATTCACATATTATACTGAATAACCATTTCTGCTATATTTAGTTGCTAACCATTTCTGACACAAAATAGTTTTCCCAGTGGTTTTAGTATTCATGGTCAGTGATGGGAGAGGAAGGTGTGAAACCTTGATGGGACTAGATAGGGGAGGTCCAGCTACACCCATGTTCTTCCCTCAAGCTCACCTTATATTCTTTGATGGGTTTGTTGCTCTGCATCTTTCTAGTGCCTCCAGTTACCAGGGTACATATTTACTGTTCTTACTCTTCACATAGTAATAGTAATAGACAGTGAAAAGTCAAATCCACAATATTATCTCTCCCACCCTCTCACAGGCAGGCAGGCTGTCTACAGAGAGCTTTAAGATGGAATTTCCTTAATGCTTTGGAATATTAAAAAAGTACCATAAAACTACACAGTACTTTAACAACTAGAATGACTTTGTGGTTATTTTGCTTTCACTGCAACTAGTGTGCATTCTCAGATCTTCCAAAACCTTTCTAGGGATTCCACCAGAAGGTAGCTGGCATTGCTTCTCTGTGGTGTTCACACTGGCCAATTCAAGCAGAAGACAATTTTGGCTGAGTGAACTGTGAAGCAGTGATGTGTGTTCCATTAAGTACTCTCATTCCAGCTGAATGTGGTTGTTTCAAATTAAGTCTGTACTGAAGATAACAAGATTGGTTCAATTATTCATTTGCACAAAACTTACCCCTGTTCTATTGTTTGAGAATCGATCACAAACATTTGTCTGCAACATAAATGAATATTGTTCCTGATATGTTGAACTGTTTGTTTGCTGCAGGTTGCTGTCTGATGGGTAGTTCTTGTAAACACATGGGAGCCACTCATGATGCATTTCCTCTGTTGAGGAATAATTTCTAATCTGGTTTTTTTTATGTGACTGTTTAAAAATATTTTTAACCAGGATAAAGATTTTAATGGAGGAAAATACTAAATAATAAATGAAAAAGACTGTGGAAATAAGAAATTATTCAGTTTGTGAACAAGTGCCTTTGTCCACTTAAGAAATTAAGTGTGAAATGTGTGAGTGCCACTTAGCAGCCCTCAGAAGAATAGATGGACACAAGTGGTCCTGTAAGGGACCCCCTGGACTTCAGCAAATATAGTTTGTTTCTCCCAACACCTGCACAGGCTGCATCACTGCTGCTTTTTTCATCCAAATCCTGCCAATGACTAATCAAAATCATCAGGGGGCACTCACAACAGTGAAACATTGGCTGTCTTGAGTAGTTACAGTGTATTCATCTGGACAAAAATGTGAGTGTGTTGTAAGTCTATTTTGCAGATGCAGATTAGAAGATAATAATAGAAGCAAGGACTGACCAGATTTATAGCAGTTATAACAATATTGATGTCTGGGCTGTGTCTGCTCAGATGATCCATGCAGAAATAGTCTCATATTTGCACAAAGGATGATCTGGAAATTGGTGACTCCGAGGGATACTCAAATGTAAATGAATAAACAGGTGAATGTGAAGTTCTGTGGTCTCTGGCTAAGAGCATGCTCTGTAAAAAGCAGTGCTGTCAAGTAGAAATAGAAAGAAGAAACTGCCACTAAAATCCTATCTAATCCTGTCATAAGGAAAGGGTTCAGAAGAGAGTAACAAGTCTGAAAAACCTATGTAAGTGTGATGGGTGCAATATGCTATTAAGAAGGAGCTTAAGAGAAGAGTCATGCCAGAAACAAGCTGTTGAACACTAAAGAAAATGGCAGAAATGAGACTTCTATTTCTGGAAAGTAAATGTAGATAAATCAAGCTAGAAATTATGTGCCTACTTCTTGGTGTGGTTAGTTGATCCCTGGAAACTACTTACCTAGATGTGAACCTTGCTCCTGCCACTTGAATCTGTAAGCCAATACTGGAAATACTGCAAAAGTTGTATTCTGTCTCAGTCAGGAGTTATGAGTTTGCAAATGTTTCAGGTCTTGGACCAAAGAGGTCAGCAATCAAGTAATACCAAAGACCAGTTAAAAAGAAGAAAGTGTTTCAGAAAACTTACTTGGAAAACACTCAAGTGGAAATATTAGTCATGGACTGGAGCAAACAGATTTATACATTGCTATATATAAAAGCAGAATAATTTTATGCACTGAACAGTAAGGAAGTTATCAATGCTGAAATTTTGAGCATTTTACCACAGTAAAAAATAATAACTGGCAGCTTGCCTGTAACAGAGGAATCTCATCTACGCTTTTGTGCGGAAGCAAAGGGTCTCATAGCACTTGCAGCTGAGTTGCAATGCATCTCCGGCAGAAGCATCATTTGATAACCATTATGCTTTCTAATCACTTTCTAATTAAGCTGTGTTATTACAAATATGATGTGCAGCTGTACTTTATTTGTCATATTCTTCCTTGGACTTATTGGCTCCAACCTGTACTCTAATTTTCATACTATGGGGCTGCCTGAAAAAGTTCATTTTGTCAATGGCTGCTAAGACGAAAATTTCATTCCTTGTGCAGTGTGTTACCTATGCCCATCTCCTTTGATATTGCCTTGCTTTTCTTTCTTTCTTTCTTTCTTTCTTTCTTTCTTTCTTTCTTTCTTTCTTTCTTTCTTTCTTTCTTTCTTTCTTTCTTTCTTTCTTTCTTTCTCTCTTTCTCTCTTTCTCTCTTTCTCTCTTTCTCTCTTTCTCTCTCTCTTTCTCTCTCTCTCTCTTCCTTCCTTCCTTCCTTCCTTCTTTCCTCCCATCCCCCCTCCATCCCTCTTCCCTGATGTCTCCAGCTAAATTAAACCAAATATGGCTCAGACATCCAATGTAATTATGGCATGGCTGTTTCTTGACCAGGTCAGTTGGAAGCAACCTTTGCTATGCAGCCTTGAATTCCCAACTCTGGATTATCATGAATAAGGAATAAAAGGTAAAAGAGGATTTTGACAAAACCAAGCAATAGCAGCTTCTGGACAGAATATTTTATTCAACCATCTTACATCTGAATGAAAATCACATTTTCAAATGTTTTGTTCATCTTCTCACCTAAAAATACAATGTATTCACATCATTTGCTCTAATTGCATTTGTAAAACTCATTGACATCTTTTACGTTTTTCAGTGTTTACTTGTTTTATTTAGTGCAAAAAGAAATGCACTGAAGTGGACTGCAGCATTATTAAGGCATAATGTTTCACAGTGAGGGGTCTAGACTTCATAAAAAAGCCTACAAAATCCCAAATGGGTACTAGAAGTGAGATGGGGGAATCACTACTGTGTTGTAAATGAAGTTAATACCATTCTACTGACTTCATTATCAATGCTACAAGACTGCAGTACAAAATATCCTCCCAAGACTTTGGAGATTTGGCAAAATTTTTATGTTTCTAAAGAGCAATTGTATATATGTTTCTGCACCACCCATTACCCAAAAGTAAGGAAAAAAAAAGAAAGCATAGTTACTTTTATTCACTACTACTTTTAGTTACTACTCTATTATTTTTGGGTTTATGTAATTAATGTTGCATAATGTGTGCAACAATTATCGTAATATTTCCATTGTAGGTTTCTAAAGATATGAAGGCATCTAAAATGTCTATTCACTAGCAAGGTGATGTTTTATCATCCCCTTATTTAGTGGTAAAGCAAATACAGAATTGAAAAAATGAATCTCCATATTCTCACGCTATACAAGCAACATTAATTAATTCAACATGACAAGCTTTGTGAAGTATCTGGGTAAGTCAATCTAGTATCATTTTGTTCATGAAGCCCAAAATATAGACTGACAAAGCACAAGTATGAAATGCATTTCAATCAGTTTAATCAAATAGAGTCAATGTAAAGAAAAGGGGCATTGTCAAGATGTGTCAGTGAACATTTGACCTGCCTTGCAGTTAATATTGTTTTTGTGCAAATTTCTCTTGGGGGGATACCCACTCTGCTCTGCATTTCAGTTCTAAAAACTGAAAATTTTATTTTTAATCTGGTGAATGGAAATCTTTAGTAGGAATGATATAGGAAAGACATCACTTGCAAATCGTTATTTACACACAATCTGAACTTGTGAAATCAGACTCTTTAAAACAAACTAGACTATTCAGTTTGACTTTGATTTGATTGGAGGAAATCCTGCTTTTTCTGAATGATCTTTTTTGTCTGTTTTGTGAGATGCCAAATATGAGTCTACAGAGTACCAAATTCAAAATCTGGAGAGTTTAGCTTGTTCTCTTCCTTAAGTCTTGCATAGGGAAAAGATGAGGGTGCAAAGTGAACCTATACCAGAGCCAAGTGGCCACAGAGCTTGGCAAGCTGTGACTTTTAAGGGCAGTGGAAGGGGCTTGCCACAGATGGCTTCAGTAAGACTTCAAGAGGGATTCCCTGGTAAAATAATTCAGGTTTTCTCCCAGGAGAGAGTACCCAAAGCTGCCTTGCTTCTCTGCATCCCAAATCTCCCCTTATCACTTTCTATGATCCCAGTAAAAAGGAGACTGCAGGTTTGTATATTCATTTATGAAAATTTCTTCACAGATTTATTTTCACAGTGCTTGATGTAACGCTATAGTTTCTGATCATGCTCAATATGCAGAATAGTTTAATGGTCAAATCATGACACAAAAGGATTCTGTTTTGTCTGTAAATCTACTCCTCTGTCAGGGAATAATGCAGTTGTTTTAAGGGCTTTTAAATCTCTCTGTTACTTTCTCTGAATACTATAGGTTAGGCAGGATTTAAATTCACTGACTGAACACACACATGTATGCTCAGTAGAAACCAGAAAAGTAGCTGTTAACATCTTTTCTCAAGAGAAGAGAAAGCAACGGGCGTGACAAGATTTGGAGAACAATTTCCCACAACAGGATGTATTTGGGAGTCTTGTTTCATTACCTAGACCTTCAGCTTTCGCTGCCTTAAAGAAATCATCACTGTCTAGCAGCTGTGGTGACCTCAGACACCTGAATCAACCTTGCCAGGATATGGAGAGATCTGCAAGGTGAGTCCCTGAGCAAATTTCTCTATCCATCCCTTTGAAGTGTTGAGTGTTACCCCCAGGAATGAACGCTGACTTATCGGTGCTAAGTTTCACACTGCTCTTAGAGACAAGAGGAGACCCACAACTTCTATGAATTTCATCCCCACAGATGATTGCCATTTGTACCTCCTCCCCTGATTCCCGGTCCCTTCCCCTCCCCAGACATTGATGGAGCCATTCCTAGAGCCCACCAGAGCCTTTGGATGTACCAAGAGCATGACCAGGGCGCTGTCAAGCTCTGGAATCCCAATGGACCACGTCACATTTCCAATATGTGCACACTCTGATCCGAGCACTGTAGCAACTCATCTGCAGGGCAGGTTTTTGAAGCAGTGCTCCAAAGATCAGGACCACATATTTTTGTCATCCTATTGTTGTGTGAACCATGAGACATTCACAAATCTGGAGAGATCCCCATATAATTCAGTGTTTCTCCTGGACCTCTTGGAACCTCAGTACTATGTGGAAGTGTTGCAAGTTCTTTTACATGATTTTTTGAATGCTTCCTTCTTCAAACTTTGATGGAATGAGTTCAGAGCTACGTGAAAAGAATGATTAATTGCAGTTTAATGAATCACAGGAAAGGTTGATGCCTGGTTCCAGCTCTGGAGACACACCTGTATCAGTCTTATTTATTTGAAGTGGTTTACCCTGTAGTTTTACAGCCAATGAACTAGAATAACCAAAATGGTCTGAAGTGTCTTATTTTGATATTTGCAGCATTTTCACCCCAATATTTTATATCAACCTTTCTATTTTTCATGAATATATGCTGCTTAGTCCTTGACTAAAATATTTAACAATGTGAGAGTGGAGTATTTTGCTGCTACAGACTTAGACCTTCTGAAGAGCCTAATCAAAACCAGATTTTTTTCCTTTAATTGGAAAAGAAATGAGTGTTTTGCACTGCACACTAGCTAGTTAGTGCTATCATAAGCAACCCCCTATTAATCACGTACCATTTTTTGCAGCTGTGTACAGTAACTGACCTGCCTAGATACACTATAACTGAAGCAATTAAGGATCTTTTGTATTTTTTATGTAATTACCACTTCTGAGCTAGGTTGCTAAATACTTGGGACATTTGGGGTTATAATTTCAAGGTCATTATATTTTTGTTCATCTCATTTCCTAGGAAACCTCTTTGCAGACTTGCCTAAAGCATCCCAGATACTGTACATTAAAGTATGGCAAATTAATTCAATCCTACCTCCTTCCACTCAGTAGGTGCATGTCCATTTTTCCAGTGTCTAATACACAGTATATTTTTAAATTGTAAACTATTGCATGTTTTAATGATGCAAACAATGGAGAGACCAAATAAGCTAAAAGAGCTAACACATTTATCTCTACATTCTGCCATCTGTTTGAAACTGCTGATGTAATTCCAGTTTTAAATTACATTAGATCCTGCCTTCTGGACCCCTTTCCCTATTTACTTTATTTTTTTTTTTTTTTTAAGCCTTTAGAGAAAGCAGTGCCTTCAGGTTGTTGACTACTTAATAAGAAATTGTGTCTTTGGCTGTTTTCAATCTAGACTTAAATTTAGGTTTCCTGGACAAAGAGGTATGGTGAAATAATAATAGCTTTATTTCCAAAAGATGAAATTATTCTCTGTGTACAATTTTATGGATCTGTTTTCAGCAATAATGCTAGCAACCAGCAGATTTGTTTATACTGAAGGAACAGCAGAGATTAAGGTTTGTGTTCTTGCATATTCTATTGTCTAATGTTGGAATTTTCAGTTTCATCACTGTGTTTATGCTTCAGAATTGGTTTAATTTCTTTTATGTAACCTCTTCCCCTTATTTTATTGGCTTAATTAACAAACCTGTATTTATTTTTCTTAGCACTTCCTATGCCTTTTCCGTCCACAGTGGCAATTCTCCATTCTCTTTTCTTCTGGCATCTTGTGGCTCAAATCACTTATTTGCCTGGATCTGATACTAATGTTGATCTTTTAAGGATTTGCTCACAAGCATGTTGGTCAGGATCTGTCTTCAGCATATCTATCAAACATATAGCCTGATTTTTGCATAGTTATTTTAATGTCTTGAAAGTTTAGATTTCAAAACATTTGTGTCACAGAAATTAAATTAATGTATTCTGGTTTACATTTAATTTAATTTTGTTTTTTAAATTTTTACTTTGTTTATACTCATTGTATACCCGCAGAATAGACTGAATATAAGGATTTTGGACAAAAGTTGGAGTCCTATGCTAAAAAGTTTTCCGACTTCTCATTTGAATTGATTTTTAAAAGTGATATTACATAATTTAAAATAATGAAAAAGTCTATTTCAAGCTACATTTTATTCATCATAGCAAATAAATTTTTATAAGCATATTTTTCAAAATTCATTATAAAGTTTTTAAAAATTGTGCAGATTTTAAGATGATTGGAACAACCTACTCATTTAGAATTTCCAAACCATACCATGCAAAAGTCTGAAGAAAATGTTGAAATAGATTGGTTTAATTCTGATAATTTTCTAGAAAGTTCAGATTGTTAATGAAAATTAATTTCATCACAATATTTACCTAGATTCAATTTAGAAAATTCTTTAAAATTTAAATGAAACCCCACAAAGTTAAGCTTTTTTTGTTGTTGCCTGCTTTGGAAGGGAAACAGACACTGGGTTTATTCTGAATTTAAACAGATGATTTTATCTTTCACTAACTTAAAATGTAGAAATTTGATTTTAATAAGATTTATAAATTTTAATTACTATGAAATGCTAGCCCTCCTACAGAATGATATCTAGGAGCTGCGGCTGTTGTCTTATATGAATCTTAAATTTTCTCATTGAACCAGCTTCTGGAATGTAGCAATTTTAGTGTATCAGTCATCGATCCATGTAAGTTTCTTGACCAAAGTTTCAAAATCCCTAAAGCACTGCTACCTATCAAAATATACACACTCAGTCACTATGACTTCAACTATCATCATGCTCAATGAAAACAAAAGTCTGGTGATTGAATTGTGACAAACTTAGTGTAGGCTTTCTACATTTCCTCTCCAGACACTGAAGCTGATGGTTTAACTGAAGTGGTGGCCAGCTGTTGGGAATTTGGATGACTCCCTTGATTCTTTGTCTAGGCTGGCCATCACAAAAAATCTGTCAAAATCTGAAGCAGGAAGGTGTAATATTCCCTCTCACTCCAGCATTGCTAACTTCGGCTGGATGGATATGGAAAAAGTCAGCAGGTTCCCATCAGTTGTTGAGGACTAAGTCAAGCATTAAAGTGTTCAATTCTAGATTTTCAGAGTTGGTATAAAACCATGTAAACCATTTATTCATATCTTAATATAAGACTATGTTCTATGATGATTTATCTTGCTATGAAAAATAAGTGTGTAAAAGTTAAACCAGAGACGTCCAGGTAAGGTAAAACAAATACATTTTAAATATCTCTGAAGCTGATATCACAGATTCATGGAATCATAGAATGCCTTGGGTTGGAAGGGACTTTAAAGATTATGGAGTTACAAATCAGGATCCCTGAGCAGAAATGTTCAGAGGGGCCCTGTTCAAAACTTTCAGGGTTGGGGCATCCACAATTTCTTTGGACAAGATGTTCCAGTGCCTCACCACCCTACGAGCAAAGAATTTCTTCCCAACACCTAACTGAAATATCTCCTCTTTTACTTTAAAAACTGTTCCTCTTGTCGTATTACCACCTGCTTACCTAAAAAGTCACTCTCCCTCCTTTTCTAATCTTCTAGACTGCCAGGGCCCAGTAATGTCTCCCTGGAGCCTTCTCTTCTCCAGGCTGCACAACCCCAACTCTCATCCTGTCTTCACAGGACACGTGCTCCAGCCCTGTGATGTTCTTTGTTCCCATCCTCTGGACCTGCTCTAACAGGTCCTGGGATGAGACCCCAGAGGTGGATGCAGGACTCCAGGCAGGGTCTCACAGGGGCAGAGTAGAGGTAGAGGGTCAGAATCACTTCCCTTGACCTGCTGGCCAAATATTGTCAGTTAAAACTTGTTATGGGGGTTATCAGCTTTTCACAGATACAGAGAGTGGTACACATCAGAGGAGGGAGTGTTGATTTTCTGCTTACAAAAATACCAATAACTAATAGAGTCTGAGCAGTGTTTCCCAAACAAAGAATTGACTCCACCCCGGCCTACAAAGAAAAAATAATAGAACTCACATTATTTCTTCAAATACTCATGATTCCAAATGTTTGGTAACCAGCTGCCTGTTGTGGTAATGCTCCTTCTTTGGCACAGAATTTGTATTCTAGACCTACATGAAATTAGTATACAAAATGAACTGAGTGAGTGATTTGTTGGAAGAAGTTTTTGTTGTGAAAATGTAATGAATATTTCATGGTTCAAATTCAAAGCAACTATAAAATATCAAGTTTTGCTCTGATGCATAAAAACAATTCATCATAACTGTTAAATACAAACCATATTCACTCATGGTATGAACCATAAATATGACAAGAGGTCCCAGAAAGTTGTAGTTATGGTTAAGAAGGAGTCTGCAGTGAATGCAGTAAAATTCCTCCCAAATGTTTTAAATAATGCTGTCTTTCCTGATGATAGATTGAGTTTCATTGGCATCAAGATTTACAAATCAGCCAGGGTCACCAAAACTCAAATTTTTTCACTGCATCCCTAAAACAATGCTTTCCTGGGTTTCGTCCCAAAATCTGTCCCAAACAAGGACAAATATAACATTCAAGTATATTAAAAAAATGACTTAAAATGTCAAAGAATATGTCCTGCCAAGTCCTGTGCCATTTTATTTGCAAGAACCTCCGAACCTTTTATCCCCTGTGCACACGAGGCCTTTCAACACAGTTCCTGGTCTTACAGAGACACTTCAGAAGTGACAGATTTCATGGAAGCCAAAGGAGCAGTTAGCAAATTGAAATGTAACACTAATACCATGGACTGTATTTCTTCTGGAGTAAAATATATGTTGTTGTTCTTGAGATCTATGCTGTTGAAAAAATATCTGATACTTCTTCAGCACAGTAGTGCGTGAGTCCATATGATTGCAAGACTGTTTTTTAAACTGAATGAATAAATTTTATTTGAATGAAGAATTTATTTAGTGATACTGACATCTTACATTTTCCTGCAGTTCTTTTCTTACTATTGATTTCTAGAACTGCATTTCTTGGATGGAGACATCTGCAGCAGCTGGATGGATGGTGGCCTGCTATAAGCTCTGTAGAATAGTGCTACAATCTATGTTGTTTTACAGAAAAGTCTCTGACTGTGGCATCCTGTCTTGTAAGGATTGAGCTGCCTCATTTGAACATACAGACAGTGTAAAACTTTGGACAAAAAGCAGAAACACTGTGGTTGCTGTAGTGGGTCAGAGATAAAATGGAAGTGGGGCTTACAACGAGGACAAGTCTTCCATACAGCCAAGATTCCAGCCTAAAACTCCAACCAGAAACCTTCAAAAAAATCAGCAGACTATGAAGCATGAACATGAAACATTGTCCATATTACTGAATGAATGTACTAATTTTCAAGATGCATATGCCTGAATATATTTACTTCATAAGCAAGCTTTCAAAAACTCTCTCCATATACAGCTTGATTCCAGCATTAATACAATTTGCAATGAGCTAGCTAATAAGCTTCTGGTTTTGAACAACTTGACTCTATTTATGAAAGATTAGACCCACTGAGAATCACATTATTCTTTTTTCACAAAGTATTTGAATCTAGCTACTGTAAGGTTGCAAAACACTGCAGAACAGTCAGATTCAGAGATTATTTAATCAGTAATAAAATGTCATTGCAGGCAGCATAGCAGTACTTCCTAAATCCCTCGATGCATGGTCGGCTTATTTCATTAGAATCTGTGCTGGCTGCTCTCCAAAGATGCAGAACTAATGCTATCTGCAATTATCGGATTTTGTTAAGCACAGACTATTCGACAGTTACAGTGTTAATGAATGAAGAATAGCTAAGCAAGCCTCTAATCCATTGCTCATTGTTTAAAAAAAAAAATACAGCCCAGCCCTATCATACTCAGTTATAATATGACTCAAATCAGCAGAATAAATAGCTCTGCACCTTTTCTCCCTGTGAGGCAAATCTAATGCATTGCTTGCTATTTTGCAAATGAGAGAGGCTTTTTACTCTCTGAGAAAAAATTCCTTGCTGAGAAATAAGTAAGATGTAAAGTTTTCTGTCAAGTAGGGGTATGATATCTACCTGTTATGGCCATATTCTTGCCTGTTGTAAAAATAACCTATTGATAGGAAAAGGAGAAAATAATCTAGTCTGTCACTAGAAGTATCAGTGCCTTTTAATTAGCCCTCAGCAATTGTAAGTTATCATGGCGTGTATTGCACTGTGTTGATAAAGCTCTGAGGGGAAAAGACTGCAGCTAATAACTAGCTCTGAGGTCAGAATTGCAGCATCATCTGTGAAGCTTCTGGATGCTGACACTTTCCAAGAGTGATGAAGATGTGGGTCCCCTGGCAGAGAAAAAGGTGAGCTTGTGTGTAACTGCATCATGGCAAAGGACTTAAACTTTGCTTTTGTAAATGCATAGTATTTGTATTTTTTGTAAATGTACCCATTATCTATTATAGAATTTAAAATAAAAATATTAGCAATTCAAATACTTTCCTTAAGAAAAAGAGCTGAAAATTTTCTATTTTAAAGCATTTAGCTACTAAAATAATTTAAAATTGCTTTGGGAAGCAAAAGCTCCACGTGGCATTTTTTTACAACATGTCTCATAATCAGACAATACTACTATTGATCAATCAAATTTGAAATCTTTTCATGTTTCAAATTACATCACCATCATTAATTCTGATAGTGACAGCTAAGTTTGGCTTTCTAATGGAGCAGTCTGGTTATAAAACACAGTGGAAAAACAATGTATGTATCCTGAATATGTCCTTTTCCTGTATCTGCAGTCCATCAGTCCCAATTACTCTGCTCTTTTTCCACTGTCTGATTAACAGGAGCAGCAGAGAATGATATCAAAAGTGAACAGTTTGGTTACTTTTCCCCTGCAGTGTCTTGGTCTCCATCCTGCTGTTATCTGCAAACTGAAAACATTTTAGGCTAAAATGGGAAAATGATTGTAGAAACATACAAGGCAGGACACAGGTGTGGCCATTAAGAGCTGTTACTGGTTCTCATGGATGAGATTAAAAAGTCCTGTTGTCTCACATTTCCATTGGCAGCAGCCTTTGGGCAGCTGAAGTGGTCCTGCATAGGCACCAAAACATGTCATGGAGATAGATATTAGCAGGGCCTCCCTAATATTGGTGTCCCTTGAGGGTCCCTAGCACACCCTTCAGCCCCTGCCCGAGCTCCCACCCCACAGTGCCCAGGCAGGGTCCCCTGGTTTAGGAATGCTGCTCTCCAATTCAGGGCTGCCACTGAGACTCCCCCAACCATGTGTTGCCTTTTTGCTCCCCTTCCCTCTCCTCTCTGCATTAGGATGGAGAGAGGAATTAGAGGCACAAAAGGCGAAGATCAGATGGAAACAGATTAGCTGAGGCAAGAGCAAGAAACAGCAATGAGATAAGAAAGGGAATAGTAACAGTATTAGTAACAAAAGTGTCACACAACCAGAAACAAAGCTGCAGCATGGTCCAGGGTCTATCCTGGGGTCAGCAGTCCCTGTGGAAGGAATGAAGAACAGGGCTGGAGTTTAGATGGAGCTCTCCAGCCCATGGGCTGAGGATGCAGATGAAAATTTCAGGCCAGGTGGACAGCATCATTGAGCCCTATTGGTACACAGTCCTGACAGATAAGCTGTTCCAAATATTAGAAAAATTTCTGCAATTTGTTATGAAAGATTACTGCTTGGTAATGGTTATAATACTATATTTATCTTCCTTTAATACATTGAAATACTAAAATATCAAGATGTTACGAAACCAATTGTTTGGAGGAATTTTTTTCTAGATTGTTTTAAACATTGCTTATAAAGCTGAATAACTTCCCTAAGTGGACAACAAACAAAATACGAATTTTAGCATGATGGGATTTTTTTTCTAAAATCATATAGTCATATGAAGAAAAGACTGGTAGCTCAGTGATCACAGGCCAGCCCTGAAATTCAAATATGCTTCTTCTGGGTTTTTTGCACTTTACCCATGGAGATTGCCCTCACTCTGGCTATAGCTTTGGACAGCTGGCCTGAAGACCAAAGCCACAAAAGAAACTTCATACTACCCCTAACCAAACATGACATGTGCATCTTTTGTGAGATGAGAATCACCCTCTATAAATATAATAGCAAATGAGAATTCTGGATGTGCTGTTGTGGCATTAAGGGTACTCCCTTAATGGGAGGAAATGTCTAATTCCAAAATTAGTTGCCTATTCTCCCATTGACTAGCTTTTAAAAACACAGATGCTTCTCCTGCAATAGCACTTTAGATAATACAACCATTCAGCTATGGTTAGAAGGCCCAAACATAAATGAAGCATCTTTAATCTCTTCAAAACTAAGAATTGGGAAGAACAAAACTTCTTTAAAGAGAAGTCCCCTTGTGAAATATTAGTATCCATTTTCAACAATCATCTGATTTAGTGTTCTGGTTGTTCTTCAACACTTTGGAATTGGACATCTAAGTCTCTGGTATGGTCAAAGTTTGCTCTTTTCTCCACATGTGATACTATTTACAGAATAGAGAATTTAAAAGTCACCTGTAGTTTGTTACATGGCCTGAATCATCAAAATTTTCTCTAATGAAAGAGTGTACACTGGCTTTTCATTTTTTAAAATAGTTTAATACTTCGCCACTGACTATTTTTGCATATAAAGATATAAAAATAACCATCATAAAATGAAATGCCAGCTTAAGCTGGAAAACTCTTACTGACTTTTCTAGCCAGTAATGCTCAGGAAATTCTTCTTGGGAACTAATGTGGAGCAGCAGAACCTGAAAAAGAGTCAGTCATTCAGTGGAAGGGGCCAGATGGAAAGATGGTGATCTATGCCAACTGCTGGGACCCCACTGCTAGAAGATTCCCAGGTAAAGCTTGGTGTTCACAGAATCTGCCTGAAACTGCACCTTATAAAATCAAAGGTAATTTTTAGCACATTTTAGCAATAAATGTCAACCAGAAAAGACAGTCTGAGAAAGTCCTTTGTCCTCATAGACAGTTTGAGGCTGAAAGATTGAGGCCTGGAAACCACTGCATTTCTCTGAAGGCTCAAGACACCTTTTGTTATTCAGCTTCTCTCATTTTTAACCAGATTAGTATCAGAAACGCCATATTCTTCCTTTCTGAAAAGTTGAGACAGGATTCCTTAATTCCACACAAATATTGCAGTTGTGTTTTTTCAGCCTTGAGATATATGATTGAAAATGTTGGATAATCAAAATATTTTGATGAATATGTGATTCAGATCGGTGCTTGTGTTGTTTTATTTTTACTAGCCAATTCACTGGATTTAACAGAAATGCTTCACAGAAATTCAATAAAGTAATTTTACTCAAAAACTTTACTTGATGATGTGTGTTAAATGATGTATGTATCACAGAGAAACATAGAATTTCATTCATGCATCCAAAGCAGCTCACATTTTTACTATCAACAATAGTGTACACACAGTATGCATGCTAAAAGTTATTTCCAGAAATGATCTGTAGAAGTCAGTGCCTTTGAAAAAATCTTAACCCTTCTGAGGTAACTAAGGCACTGACTGTACTTACAAATCACATTATTTCACTACTTTTGGAAATTGTTCTAAACTGTATATGCTATTAATGATTTGTTCACATTCTTCTCAAAATTACTGATGCTTTAAAGAGGATTTATCTAAAGCACAGTTTTTGCTGTTGAATTCAAAGCCCTTGAATGTATTTTCTTGGATTTTCAGAAAGAGTTTTTATTCTGCATGCCAGTGCTGCAGTTGCAGGTTTTGATGAAGTTGTCATGAAACAGCATCAATTGTTTTCCTGATATCAGTCAATTATTTCTTCATTTCTGTTCCCTGCATATTTTGAGTTTCTCATCACAAGATCAGCCAACTTTGCTTTTAGGAGGCTTATTCTTTTTAAGTCTAGCAATACTTATCATTAATGATTCCATTGCTGTTTGAGGACTTGAGGAAGGTTCTCCAGGAGACCTGTGTCCAGCTGCCTGCATCTTCCTGGGAGCCTCTTTGCATAGGGGGGTTAGAGGAAGTTCAGAAACCCACCAGGAAGGTCCCTTCATGAAACACAGGCCCCAAAGCAATTCTCAATAGAGGAAAGGCTTTGCTCCAAAGGCTGTCTTATTCTTTTACATCTGGCAGTGCATATTTTGGCTTGTACCGAAAGCATTAATCTTCTTTGCGCAACACGGATCATCAGCTGAGAAAGGAATTTACGGTAGCCTCTGGAGAAAGATTTCTGTCAGTGACAAAAGGCAAAGCAGCTGGACAGACAGACTGTGCTCAGGCCATTTGCTAAGTTCTAACTTAGCACTGTCTCCATGACAGTGGAGCAAATTCTCAGGTCATACTAATCAAACAACAGCAAAGAAAGGCAGAATGAAGCAACACAATAAAAGCACCAAAACTATAACTCTGCATTTGACTTCCTGTAAAAACTTGTACAAACCCTGTTAAGAATTCTGTACTCGATAAAGCTGGGACAGCTGTTACATCTACAAACTAATTGGATCCAATAGGAGGAAGGAGATTTTGCCAGTGAGATCCAGACTTACATTTTAGAGGCTGAAAAATCTAAGTACCTCCAAATACTGTCTATATCTCAGCTTCACAACGCAATTAATCAAACTGCTGACTTCCATGCATGCTTATGCCACCAAAGGCACAGGATTTCCACAGAAATGAGGAACCAGGACTTTCATAGAAGTATATAAACATGAGTTTAATCAGAATACACAGCCTGCTGAGTCAGTGATGCTTAACATGAGGTATATTGTCACTTACAAGAGTGAGACAAATATGTGAAACTTAGTGTTGGATGGATGAATGATCAATGAGGAAGAATGAGAGTCCACATTAAAATTTTAAATTACCCCAGTTTTGAGAAAAGCTCAGGGAATGTTCTGTCAAAGAGAAAATCAGAATGAGCACCCATTCCATGGCAGATAAACCATTTCAGAGTAGGGATTTTACTTATGAGGACCCATACAGAATTACATCGATCCCATTAAAGCTTTTCAGATAATGCCTGCTGCTTCATACAATGCACTGGTATTTCATTTTAGAGCAGCAACTATATCCACTGGGTTTGCAGGCAAGCTTATTTTCCAGCTGCTTGTGGAAAATATTTCTGCTGAACCCCCTGGTGTTTTTCCAGGCATCTTATTGCTAAGGCTAAACCAAATACATACTATCTACTACTTTAACTCATGTTTGGCTGAGCCATTAAACATACTATTATACTGCACTCTTGCAAACTTGATAGACTAAAGGATTTAAGATTAAATTATAGGTCTAGAAGCCTGAGAAAATTCTTGTAGACATATTGAAAACACTTCTTTTCAACAGTCAAATAAGTATCAAGGCTACTTAATGATCAAATCAAGATCTGCAGACACCACAGCCTGCACACTCTTTCTTAGAAGATTTTAATCTTTGTCCTTGTCCTTCAGTGGAGTTTCTTTCCAGAGCATCTTGGCTTAATAAATGCCTTTGAAGAAGGCTTCAGCACAAATAAAAGAGTACTTGTGCAGCAATCTTGAGTTCTTATCAGCTGTATAGTGATCAGGTGAAGGAATAATTTATTTCAATCAGCAACACCTGTTTTTATAATTGCTCAAGTGATTATAATTCAATAATAAAAAGCCAATTTAACAATCTTTACTCAGATATTAACCTCTGATATACAGCATTAGAATGAAATTGCCATTGGTTAAATGCCCTTAAGAAAACAATTGCTATCATACATTTTTCTTATTTTGTTATGTTTTTTTCCATATATCCCTTGTTATTTGACTTTTCTTTTAAGAATAAAATATGTTCACACATTCTCAGTCGGAAGACCCCCATTGCCATGATTTTCTACCATAGTCAAATATGTTTAGTCTCTCAAAAGGTTCAATTATTTTAATTTTTCTTCATAGTTATCTTTTTGTGATTTGCCATTTTCAGAATGGCATTATATTTTTGACTCATAATTCAACTTGTGATTTCCTATAATACCTAGATCCATTTCTGCAAAACCTCGGCTTAGCCAAGTATTCTCCCTCCATTTTTATGTCCCTTGTCTTCCTAATCAATATAAGTACTTGTGGTTGTTCTAAATGAACTGCAGCCAGTCTTTTTTTCTAGGCATTCCTTCATTTTGTCAGGATTGTTTGTATTCCAAGCTTTCATTTCTCCATTTTTGCAGTCATTCCCAGCTTTGTGTTGTGTGGTTTTTTAAGTTTGCAGGCTCTCCAGTTCATCTTCCATATCTCTAATAAAAATATTGAATAGTGGTCCAAGAGATATTTACTGTAGATCTGTTCTAAGCACAACTCTTCATTCTACCTACAAAAATTAATATTAATTACTTAACCACTAAGATACCACACTTCCTTCTTCTTCTTTTTGAAAGAGATTTTTATTCTGAAAACAGAAGCAAAGGTAAGTCTGTGATTTCTACCATGCCACCACCACCTTCTCCCTTCAGAAATTCAATGAGAAATTTTTATTTTTCAGTTTCTGTCATTTTCCTCTCTTCTTTGGGTTCTTAAAAAGAATAGCAGATCTTTTTGTGACAAATATCTGACCCAGAGTAGTTCACAGTGGATGTTTTATGGCACAGCTGATCTGAAAACTACCAAATATGTTCTGTCAAACCTGCTCTAGTAACCTGTTTTAATCTTTGTCTCTGATCTGTTAGCCATTGGCTTGTGGCTGTGAAGAGTAAAGAAAAAAAAAAAAGGCAAGAAATGAAACATGCTGCTGTTCTCAGTCTCATCTACTCATTTCATTAATTATTCTCCTGCAACCAGACTGAAACTTTTCTGATCATTTGCTTTGCACTGATATAGTTTATATAAAATACAACAAGATATTACACACAGCTCATGTAGGCATTTGTAATTTTAACTGTATGTACTAACTATTATTTTATGGCTATTCTTACTAACCTGACCTGGTTTTTACCTTTTCTATGCTCTTTCTATGCAGTGACAGCACGTTTTCCTCCTTTTGTTTCGTGACGAGAGACGCCGTCATGCTGGTAATGCACCCAACCAGCAACCAGCATTAGTGTTTTATGATCCTGCTGAAAAATTAAGGCCTAGCTGACGTTGTGCTTGGCACCAAACTGGAGCAGGAGGAGCCCAGCAGCCCGGGGACATCCGTATCCCCATGGTGCCACCTTCTGACTGGCGTGGGAGAGCCCGCTCCAGGCTGGAGCATCCCTGCAGGGAAAGGGGACCTGCCCTTGGGGGCACGTGGGCCTGAGGCTGGGGAGATGTGGTGAGAAGGTGAAAAAGAGAGCCCTTGGGAGCACGATCTGGTGAGTATCCAGCGTTCTGTGCTGGATACTGGGGGGTCTTCCTGCCTACTGGGCTCAGAGACTCCAGCACTGTGCAAGCGCTGGTTTTCAGGATTATGTTATGTTTGAATTACCATAAATGAAGGAACTACCTGGAAAGTGAACAGTTTAAAGTGTTTTAAAATTTATTTCACAGGGGAGAAAAAGAAAAAGAGACCACCTCTATTCATATAAGTTCCAGGTTAATTTACAATATGGTGACAGCAGGACTAATTGACTAACATATGACTAAATAGTCATATTTTCCATGGATGGAGAAATGATAGAGTTGATATTGAAGACCTTCCCAGTGACTTACCACAGCTCCCAAGCACCTTATACAGAGATGAGAGCAAATACACATCACTCTTTTATCAATATAAATGTATGTCTTGCACTCTTAATTTCTTTGCCCCTTTTCCCTTTTTATTTCCATCTATTTACCCTTACATATAATTCCACAGGAGATTGTAGACCTGGAATGAATATCACACACTGACTCAAATCCTTCCTTGGTGTTTGAATCCTAGGAAGGGAAATACCACAAATACCTACTGATACAGGTATTGGAAAGTAGGAGAATCTATTAATTTTTCTTACATGCTGGAGTGCTCCTCTATGTACCTGACCAAAGGGGACTCAAAAATAGGGCTCTGCCCATTAATGGGCTCTCTTGCTTATTTTTGACTCAAAACTTAAAGGAAACTATGCTGAAGATGCATAAGGAAAATATAACCCATCTCAGTCTATTTTGACCTCCTCTAACACTCCTCAAAACATTAGAGTTACTGGACTAACTTTAGGAAAAATCATTAGAGTATTATACCTCTAGCACTTCTAAATGTTTTGCTGAGATGCTTAAAAATAATTGAAAGTATAAAAATGAACAGATTTGTCCATAAGATAGTGTGGGGAAAAGAATCTGATGGAAGTGTTACTCTTCAGAGAAACTGATCCTCTTCATAGTGGGGCTCTCTTAACTCTTCTGAAATGAATTAAAGAAAAAAGAAGCTGAATGAATTAAAGAAAAATTCCTCATATTGTATGGTTCAAAAGATAATTTTCCTCTGACCTTTCTCTTGTGAGACTTGGTTACAAATGGCTTGCTATGAGAAGTTGATACCTGATACTCTGGATGTCAATTGTTTTGTTTTGTTCTGACGTTTCAAATAATTGTGTATTGTTGCCCATTCTAAGGGTGTAATGCTTACAAGGCAGAAGGCTTGAAGAAACTAGGGGGCTTGGGCTCTCTGTCCAACAAAATAATGCTGCAGGGAAAGTAGCCTAGCAGTAAGCAGCCTTGGCAAATTCTAGAAAATTGCAACTATTCAAGAGGCTTTTCTTTTTGTTCATTTGCCTAGTTTTAAAATGATATTCTCAGTGGAGATATCTGGAACACTGCCTGTTTGCATCTACATGAGGCAAAAAGTCTGTCATATTATTTCAACAGAGTTGAATCTGATTGAACAGGAAAGGTACTCTTTGGTATATGACTTAATCAAATATATTTGTTTTTTGTGGCTATGGCTGTACTGTCTTCCCCTCTTTAGAGAGCTATCCAAAGGTGCAGCTGCCATTTTGGGAATATTGCAACACATTATTGTGGAGCACACAAAGAAGATCTTTTCCATCATATGGCACTGTGGGGTTTTTTTTTGCTGTTTTCTCTAGGTCACTTACTACCTTTGCTCAGTAATAGATCAGTGAAAATACATTAATAGGGTGCATAGCAAAACATTCCAGCACAGGTTTACTTACACAAGGTTTCTTTGTCTTACAATCAATCAGTAAAAAAAGAGAAAAAGGGTTATTATGAAGCTAAATAGAGATTATTCTGTGGTTCCCAAAAATATGATTTCTACAATGTGGATTTTTTTCTTGAAGAGAGTGCCAAGGTCTTCACAAAAATACGTTTGTTAGCTTCTCTTAAAAAATAAGTAAAGAAATCAACTCAGAAATATGGATGTTTCTGTTCAGAAACTTGCTGAGTTTTCCAGGTCACAGAAGACTATTTCCTGTCAGTACAAGAAGAGACTTAAACCACTGATTTGTTTATGGGTGAATAAAAATACTACAGCTGTAAAGTGCTTTGCATGTGGGGAGGGGGAGAATGGGGGAAATCCAGGATTTGCTGGGGTTTTTTCTCCTTCTAAAATAAAATCATGTTATTTATGTGTTTTTTCCACCAGTGACTGCCCCTAGTACACCTTCATATTTTGGAATAAAATCCTGCTTTAACAACTGTTACCTGTCCATTGTAACAAAGCCTGGACTGAATCTAAGTGGAGGCCAGTTCCAGAAACAATTATTTATAACCAGACCTAGTCTTCATTTGCTGAGGCTTGAGCTGTCTCTTTGACTTCCCTAAGCAGGGAAAACATAAAATCTTGAGCTTCAGATTGCTTCACATGCAAATCATGGGACAATTGTCACCTCTGGGATTTGCAAAGGGCTTCTAGGAAAGATAGTGCTTTGGTTTTAGGAAGCTGTGTTTCCCGGCTTTAAGAAGTTTCATAGTCATCCTGTGTTAATGGAGGGAGAGTAGAAATCAGCTGGCTGTATGGGTATGCCTGGAACCATTCCTTTTCCCATCACATATAGGATCCTGGTTTAGTTGTGTGTGGGCACTACATTTTGGAAGGACTAGACCTACTTGACAATATGCCCTGATAAACATCAAAGTAAAATATACTGGTCCTAAACAGGGCATTGGTACAGCAATTGTAATCTGAAATAAGACATCACTCTGAGTGATTTTGTGAGGTTTTGTGTATGGATTTATAAGAAAGAAAAAGAGCTGAGATCCAGGAATGATTAATGGAAGGTAATGCAGAAATGTTGCCTTGCAGCATTCTAAGAAGAGAGGACTGATTCAGCCTCTGCAGTTTGTATGCAAATTGATCTTGCAAAGGAAGGGAGATTGCTTTTGACAACTTAACTCTAGCAGTGCTGCAAGGCACCTAGAACGGTCCTACTTTCTATTTTCTCCAGTTCCTTTCATTCCTCGAGGTGTTGATAATGAAAGACTCCTGCCCAAACTGAATGCAGCTCATGTTGACAGAGACAGCAAATACACATGGTAGCTTTCATATTTCTCTGTCAAACCATTTGACTTTTTTCATGCCTTTTCCACAGGGCAAACTGTGAAACAACATATAATTTCTGTCACATGTTAGAGATTTCAGCAGTGGGGTTACAAAAGATGTGCAGGTCTCCAGAAAAACATTCAGAAAATGGTGTTTGAATGATCTTTGAACTCTCTCTAAGCTTCAAAGGAACTACCACACTTTCTCCTTAACCTCAGTAATTGCTGATTAAAAAAAAAAAAAAAAAAAAGCAGATTTTAGAAAGAAATCATGCAATCTAGAAACATACTTTCCATCTGTGTATTGCGGCTGAAATCCAAAATAGGCCAGCTGGTCATAGCACAGCTCACATATTCACAGTATCTGTCCTCTGAATAAGTCATTTCATCATAAACAGTGGAAAGCAAAAAGCAGAGTCTTAGTTTCTCTGATTTTTTTCCCCCCTGTATTTGACACTCAAGGGACTGGCAGATACTAAAAGATTCCTCTCTGATGTTAAATTTGATATCGTCATTGCATTTATTTGCTGCTCAAATATGTCTTTTTAAAACTGTGTGATCCAGGATGTGGAGTGGAATGTTTGTTGTGGCAAATGCCTCTCTTCATTGGAGCAGTTTGGTCTGGCAGAGCTCCCAGTTGCTGTAGATTTAGCAAGTAAGTTGTGCACAAACCCTTGATTTTCGTTCTTGCTTTTTGTGGCACTCTCTCTATATCTTGAGAGCTCCTGCAGTTTTTGGAACCAGGAAGTAGTGTCTTTCAGTATCTGCATTTTATATCTAATCAACAGGGACTGATCCTAGCAAACTAGGAATTCTTCTGTAAGTAATGGGAACTCTCTCCTTTATTTCCCTCTGCATTACTGATTTTGCTGTGGGGAGCAGATGCTGCACAGGGGTTGCAACCCTCTCTGGGCTGGAATGGTTTGAACAATGTTTGTCACTCTGTGCTGAAACCTTTCAGAGAAAAAACAGAGACGATGTGTCAGGTAGGAGAGGAGGGATGAAAGGTAAAAACTGGAGTAGTAGCACTGCAGGATCAAGAGAGGGAAGTTAGTCACTGTAGTTTTTTGAAGTGATCTAAATCAGTTTGGATCAGATACAATGGACATGGAGTCAGTGACCAAGCTCTATCTAAACACAACCAGTGAAGGAAAATTATACCTGAACTTACAGTCTGGTGCTTTACTATTTTTTTCTGATTTTACATTCTTCAAGTATGAATAATCTGGACAAGCTCTGTTTAAAGTGCTTTCTCTACCTAATGGCCAAACCTTTGGCTAATTCAGTGATGAAAGGCATGAAGCTACAGTCTGCAGCAAATGGATATTAGGTTGGGAGTGGGAACAAATGCAAAAGAATGCCTACTTTCACAAAAGGAATCAAAACCCTTGCTGCATGTATAGTGCAGTTTCTATGCACCCATGTTATACCTCCATGCCTAAATAACTACAAGCACAGCCTTACCCTGGGCTCTCAGAAGAACACTATTATGCTTTGTAATTGCAGCTGTGTGTTAATATGATTCCTCCTCCTCATTAAAAATGGTGTTCACTCTAATTTTATGGCCTTTTCTGTACTCTTTAAAGGACATCCATTAACTTTCCCCCCCTACCCCTTCCCCCCTTTTAATAAGAGAATATCTCCTCTGGTAATTAATTACAAAAATACATTTATTTGATGCAGATTTACTGGCATTACAGAATCACTGAGGAAGAGGGGAGCCTCTGGAAGTCTCTAGTCCAACACCCAACTTTAGCAGCACTGTGCCCAAAAATAGAGCAGGTTGTTTAGGGCCTCGTCCAGTGGGTATTTGAACATCTACAAGGACTGAGGTTTTACATCCTATCTTGGTACTTGATCCAGTGTTTCACCCCTCTCATCATGCAGATTTTTTTTCTTAAATCTGGTTGAAATTTCCCTTATTGCAACTGATGTCCATTACCTTTTGTCTTATTCCTATGCATCTTCAAAAAGAGTGTCTTCTCTATAACCACCCCTTACTTATTTATGCTGCAGTTGTTTACAGAGCTGCATAAATGGCTGGTGAAGAGAGACAGAAACTCTGAATAGCTGTCAGGCTGAAGTAAATAGAATCAGAACCTGCTGGGCAAAAGCTTCTGCAGGTCAGGAAAGAGGTACAGCTGGTCTGAGTAGCTGGATATAGTGCTGATGGTCTTAGCTAGGAATACAAAAAGAAGGGTGGTGCAGGTACCAATATGCTTCTCTATGGCTCTGCTTGCTCACAATTAGACAAAATGTGAGAATTGTCTCACTAGTGCCACATAATAATTTTTCCAAAAGGCAGTAAATGGTAGCTTGGAAAATCTTGGTCCGTAATGAACCCTGAAGTTTCAGGATGAACCTTCATAATGAAGGTCTTACTAGGAGTCTGGAAGGGCTCCTTCTCATCTGTGTGGTTTTGGGTGGGTTTTTCCTTAGTGAAAATTAATGCAATTGTTCACAACAATTGAAAATGTGTGTGAGCCACACCTGTCCATTTCATTTGTTCTTAAGCTATAGTGGACACACTGGAGCACACCCTGCTCACTGCACTCCTCACTCCAGCTGGGCAGGCGTGTCCTGTGCTAGTTATAACACAAAAACTAGAGAAAAGTAAAAGTCCCTCCTTCTGAGATGTTGGGGAATAAAGTTTCACACAGGGTTTGGCACTGGGCAACTGATCCCTGAGCTAAGGTCTGAGGTCTGAGTCTCTCTGGAATGCAGGTGGAGCAGAGGTCTCTGAGCACTCTCCCCTAGCTCTGGTCTCAGTCTCTGTGGTTTGGCTCACACTGTGTGCTCTTTCCTCATTCATACTTCCATGGCAAGACACGTGCACCTCCGAGATCAGCACCAGAATGAGCAGCTCTGTGCAAATGCGTTTCACATCTTCTGAGCTCCCAATGAGATCGGGTGGTGCATTCAAGAAAAGTTGGCAGTCTTTTCATATTTACTTGGACAATAATAGGTACAATAGATTCTGCTTCCTATCCCAGAAATTGTTTGTTCAAATCTGCTTGTGTGTGAGTGTTCAGGCACAAACAATTGCTGCCATTCATGCAGGATTAGGTGTAGTTCATATCCTTCCAGATTTGTTTATTTGTGGTGTGGTTCCAGCCTTAGAGATGCCTGTTTATTGAGGTCTGTCCATTCTCTACCTCTTTACCTACCCATATACTTACTCTTTACTCAGTTAAGTAATACTGCTGAGGTTTAGCATGAATCTCTAGATTGAGGTCTGCCTCTGTATTAACTTACTGCTATGAAAATGTAAAATAACCAGAGCCAACCCCTATTTTAACTACATATACAATCAAATATGCCCTCAAGTAATTGGATCTGTAGAACAGAAAGCAAAACATTGCAAATGGTACTGGTTTGCAGTAATTCATAATCCTTTAAGCATATAAATCCACCAGACAGCTTAGAAGTGCAATTTCTGCCACCAGCTATGTTGAAAATGCACTTGCATACTTAGTGCTAAACTATGGCATCAAGCAACAAGCCACGCTCCAGGGGTGGTGGAGCCTCTATCGCTGCTGTGCCAGTCCTGGGAGCTGTCACATCCTGGGGAGGCACAGCCTGCAGAGCTGCTCTGGCATCACTGCTAATTAGGGTGCTGTTTGTACTCCTTCCTGCATCCTGTCAGCTTCCCTGGCTGGTGTGAGGGGTGAGATAGCCTCATCCCCTTAGTGAATGCCACCAGAACTGCTGCAGTGGGTCACAGCCAAAGTCCAGCCAGCCCAACATGCCTTTTCTGACAGTGGCCTGCAGCAGAGGTTTAGGGAAAGAGAAGCAATTACAGAGAGATACTTCTCAGTGGTTTGCTGGGAAACCAGGAATGTGGATGCTTCTTGAGCCAGATATTGTCTCTAATGGTTTAGCATATGATAGCTGTATAGGCTGCCAGTGAACTTGTTTTAATCTGCCTTTGAATTATTTTTTCTCTTCCTGCCTCTCCAATATCCGATGGTAATACATTTCATAACAATTCTCTGATATGTGAAGCAGTCATTTCTTCTGCTGCCTTTAACCTAGCACGTGCTAAGTGTAATTTCCCCCATGGTCACCTCCTCATTCTTGCACTTTGAGAAGAAAGATACTCGACCCTGGTGGGCAGCAACACCTTTAGTTGGAAATATTCCACTTTTCCTGTCCACTTGCTTGTACAAGGGGTACAAGTGGGGTAAAGATGATTTTGTGCCCAGGTTGAACACAAATGGATGAAAAATAAAAGGAAATTATCTGACAGACACCCTCAACAATGAACCTTGTGTTTAGGAGTGGAGAAGACTCACCTTTGTAACTTCTTGCCACAGAGGCAAAGATCAGGGCAGAGATCCCTTTCTGCACCAAGAACAGCAAACAGCTTTCAGTGACAGCAAAGCCTGTTTCTAACAGTAGAATGTGGAGGGGATGTTTTCCCTTTAAGAAATATCTATTCAAGTTACTTGAAACATCTGTGTAAAATTCATTACATTGTTTTCTTTCAAAAAGAAATGACAATTCAGTTCAAAGCTTTTGAATTATACTTAGGTTTTTTTTTAGACAAATGGTTTTTTTCATTTAAAAAATAAGTTTACTAGAGTTTAATTTTAAAGAAAACAAAGGAAATGAAGAAAAATGCAGGGAAAGCAAGAAAGCCTGTCTTCCCCTCCATTGTGAACTGCTCCTGATAAAAAATGCTCCTCATCAAAATAACAAGTCCCCTCCACCTTCTCTAATATGAAGGATTAGACCTGCTAGAGAAGTGCTAGATACTTTGTCTTTAAAATGGTCTTTGTCAGGCTATGTTCGCTATGCAGTCCAGACCTGGTGACTGATAATTATGATTAAACTTACATTTTACTGTATTTACATATTTTAAATTAGATTCCAGGTAGCAAATTACAAGAGAACCAGAGAAGGATATTTACAAAACAGTATTTCATTCTTTCCTCCCTTTTATGCTTTATTTGGTAAGAATTTTCCACAGTGGAATCAGGATTTTTAACCTATCAATTCTAACGGAGAATAACTGTTGAATAACAAGCAGAATTGAACACATAAACTTTTGCATGTTTTTAATATCTCAGCTATGGAAAAATCTCCTATTCATTAGCCTAGCAGATGTTGAAATCAAAATAGATTTCTCTATTATTCTTAGAGAAGACCAAAATGTGAGCTGATTCTGAAAGAGTGACTGAAGAACAGCCCCTATCTCCCCACATCATGGGAAAAGATACTACAAAAATTAATGTCTTCCAAGGCCTTATTTGACATTTCTACCTCTTATTTGTTTATTTAATTCTAGGACAGGCACAGTGAAGTAAACTAGGTGTTAGTGCTGCTGGCAGACTAATGGAGACGTTGCAGGTGCAGGAAATAGATACTGAGAACCAATGACTGAATATTCTTGTTAATGCTCTCTCTAGCAATGGTTTAGTATTTATTTTAGGAAATGTCTGAAATATATGTAATACCAATAAACCTCAAAGAAGTGTTCTTCTGTAAGTCAATGTGATTGCCAAAAGACTACTGCTACGTAAATGAAAATCTGCTGATTGTTTAGTGTTGCCAAATGTTTAACTGGCCTCTGAAACTTGGCATACACAGTGAAAATTAGTCACCAAATGGATAAAACAATAGAAATTACCCAGGAAATGCAGTCTTGAGTGGTGTGCTGAGATGGATGGACTGCTCTGCTGCCTTTGCCTCCTGCTGCATGAGCTGGGTGAGCCCCTGGTGAGATGCCCAGAACGCAAAAGCTGCTGTGGGGAGGTGCAGAAAGCTGGGCAGCTTGTGACAGCAGGCACAGCTCAATGGCTCAGGGCTTGGTGAAGGAGCACACAGTGGAAGGTATGGCAGCAGTAACAGCACCGTATTTTTCATGATGGGAGGCCACCATATGCCTCTGATCTACAAATCTCAGCAGAAGGTCAGGGGGTGATTAGGACTAATTGACAGGAAAACTTGGGTCCTGCACAGTGTCTTGATCTTGGAAGGTGTCAGTCTTTGAACTCAGGTTCTTCTGTCAGAAGTCTCAACTTAGACAGGATAATTCTATGTCAAAGTGATGAGATTGGGTCTACATGTGGCTCTCTGGCTCCAGTCAACCCCACATGGTCTCAGACGACTATAAAGAAATTCCCTTTGGGGTCTTCCAGCATGAGAGGACTAAAAGCTCATAATTCATTTAATTAAAAAAAAAATAAAAATGGTGCAACAGAAATTCTCATTTGTTTTTCCCCTGGCTAAAATGAGGACCTAAATGACTGGCTCAGGTGTGTCTGCAATTTAAGAATACCTGCAAGTAAGGTGAGATTAGGGGCCCATTTACAGTCTCCGAGGATTGTGGCCATTATGAACTTCTGAAAACACACACCATTCTGGCTTTGTGTCAAAGATCTGGCATGACGTTGCTCTAAGGGGAAAAATATTCATGCTTGGTTTCTTTGATCCAGATGTGGAAAGCTCAGTGCAGGAACCAAGTCTGGCAGCAGCAAAAGGTTGGGTTCGCAGCAATACTTCCACTTGGCTACATTTGACCTTCCAAATGTCATTCCTTCAGTATACCTACAGAAAATATAGGTATTGCAGGTATTATGTTGCTAATCAAATTGTTACAGCTTTAAGGTCGCTTCCACAGAAATGGAATAGAAGCAGTGACAATGGCAAGCAAACCCAATATTCATTGGTTACACTGGTTTTGTTTTTAAATGCCAGAAAAGAAGTGTGAGGTTTAAGGGACTTGTTGGAACTTACTCTGCATCATCCACTGTGATTTTTCTATGCAGGATTACCCCATAATGTACTGAATTGCCACAGGGTCATGGTAGTTTTCTGATAAATGACCACTGGAGTGAGTATTGCATATGCAATTTCCAAGTTACTATCCAAATGTGTAGTCAAAAACTACTTTTAAAATACCTTCTTATCTTCAGCACAGCCTTTTGTACAACTCTGCAGGATGAAGTAAGCTTCTCCAGTTAATGATATCCTTTAGACAAAAAAATATACAATTGCTTCCCATGCAAAAAAAAAAAAAAAAGTTCATTACAATCTCTGAAGTATTAATGAAATAACCTAATCTTGCAATCATTAGGCTTCTCCATAACTTGTCTAAATGCTGATTTTAGTGTGATTAAGGATGGATACCATTAATCCAATAACACATTTGCATATGTCCAGCCAGGAGACTTTTCATGCTGATCTCAAGCAGCCACTACCTCAAGAACACTGGGATTCCAAGTGGATGATTTTAAATGCAATTTATCTGCTCACAGCCTATGTACAAAACTATCCCCAAGGTCTTTCCAAACTGCCCTGTGGTTATGCCCCAAAATATATTTCATGCACCAAATGTAAATTCAAATGTGCCCAAAAGAACTTGAAGACCAAGATGTGAGTTCTGATTGAAATAATTCCTCAGGGGAATGTTTGTTGCTAAGAAGTGGCTGAATACCACAGAGATTAATAATCCCAGTACAAAATATTTTTCCATGCTTTTTCATTCCGCTCATTTATTTAGAACATATGCCAGAGAGCATTAATGTTTAAAAAAAGTCTCCACCCACATCCTTGTGCAATGTTCTGCTAAGAAGGGCCCCAGGTTATTGTAAGTGTAGTCTTCTGACTGTGCAGTTAGGTACACTTACATCACTGACTTTCTTCCCTCAAGTGTCCTCTCTACCAAGAGCATGAACTTTTTTTCCACCCTTACGAGAGATAAAATGAACCTTAAAACATGTAAGCTTTTATTTCTGGGAAGAGGGAGAAAGGGATTTCTCTGGCATAAATTACCTGAATTACTGTACATGATTTTATTAGGATGAGATGAATCCACACCAGAATTTCCTCTTATGCCTCAAAATTTAGGTGACTGGCACAGGTGTGAAGCTTGGAAGAGTGAATTCTGATGTGTTGTTCAGATGTTTGTGCTGCTCATTTTGAGGGGTGGGAACCTGGCTGCCTACCCTGCTGTTTCTCTGCTACTGCAGGGTGATGGTACACGGGACAGCAGCCTGTGTTCTCATTCCACACTGACACTGCTGTGGAAAGGCACTTTGTCTCTAGAGCTGGTCTTAGAGACCAGAGTGGTGCCCCCTCCCACTGCTGTTCCTACAGCTCCCTCTGCCTCTTCCCTGGCTCAGGGAGAGCCAGGCACGACTGCAGTTCTGCTTATGCATTTAGCAAGAGGAAACACGTAGCAGACAATACCAGTCTGGTAACAGAACACAGCAAACTCTTCTGGCTCATCACTATTTTTGCTTCTCCTTTGAGTACATATAAATGCAAGCAAGAGAAACTGTATAACTTTTTTGAAAATGAAGGTAAGAAAAATACTGAAGCATGGTATCACTGACACGTGAAGATTACAAACAAAAATGAGACACTTTGTGCAACTGTGCAGAGAAAGCAGCTCTTAAAATTACAACCATAATCTTTGCATCAGATCCAGTACTTGGGTGATTGTTTTAATTAGAACTGACATATATTTGTTTCTAGATGTTTTAGAAAGTAGAGAAGAAGGGAGATCTTGGCAGAAAGTGTGTGTATCAGGAGGCACCTGATGCTTTTAAGCCTGAAGCAAACCTCCCCCAAACTCTTCAGGATGTCATTGAAATACACAGATGTAATTATTTGAAGTTGCTGAAGGAATTGATGCCACAGTAATTAGACAACTCTTTACATCAAGAAATGAGGAAATAAGACTGACACAGGTAAAAGAGAAGACACTCTGTAAGAAGGACTGTAAGAACTTCAAGGCAAGGCTTTATGAGAGGAATAGCACCTAGGAGAGAATCAGCAGATCCATGCTTTCTTTCGTCAGTCCATCCAAATTATTGCCACAATAAAGAAAGAGATGTCAAACAAATACTGTTGCTGCCTAGCCTAGGCTTTTATTCAGCATCTTGCTCCCCAGCCTCCAACTTCTACAGCCTCTTGTCAAATGTTGTTCCATGGTACCTCAAATGAAGGGTAAGATGTGTGAGCCCTCTAGAACTGGACTTGTCATTCTCCCATCCTAGCCCACAGAGCACGTCCTGTAATTTCAGGTAACTTTGAACTAGGGCTCCAGGTGGCTTATACTTACACCCTGCCTTGAATGAAAATGCCCATGGAGTATGCTTTTTCTGCAGTGCCACTGACTTTACCTTTTTTCCCCTCACATTTTTGAGCTCTGCAATTACTCTTTGCTGGAACTTCTAGTGCACCATTTCAGATTTTCCACCCCAAGATTATCCAGGTTAATATTTTATTATTCATTCTAACATCTGTTATAAGCCAATTATTAAAACAAACTCTGTTCCTTGGGGAAACCTTGGTGGTAATAACATGAGGCAGAGAGGTATTTTTTACATGTCAGTAAATATTTCAAGAGTTATGGTGAAACTAAACTTTCACACATGACATTCTTGCTGTAGTAGAAACTTTAACCACATACACAGTGCTTAATGATTGTCTTTACAGGTGACGTGGGGCTCCTCAAGAATTTTGAACAATAAATTGTTAGCACGTGTTACCTCTTTGTGATTTCTCTTGCCATTAAGAGAACAAACTGAATACAATTATTTCAATTTTCCTCTCTTTCCCTACTTTCTTAAGTCTCCTACTAACTTGTGCAATATATTTGAATTACCTTCAGATTCAGTCTTGCAATACAATCCTCAGCTGACCTTTTGAGCTTCCTATTGTGTCACAATACTCTTAATCTTTGCCCTTTCTGATCACAGATCCCCACTTTGTCTATCCTTTACCTGTGAAGAGTTATAATCAGTTTTGCTGAGGAGTGTTGGGTCACTCTTCAGATCTGCAGGGAGAGAAGATGCTACCAGGGCCTGGATATATAATTAAGTTTATGGTGCAGAAGGGTCCTTATGACCAGTCACTAACCTGAAGCCAAATTCAGTTGGTCAAAAGTGACCAGAAATGATTTCTGAAATCTTCTTGGCAGCTACACAGAAATGGAAACTAAAGCTTCTAAAGTTAGTTTTGGTTACACTTTTATGAATTTTATTTGGTGGCATTTTGGTTTTGTGTGGTTTTCTTCTATCTTAACAGAGCGTGTCCTGTTTTACTAGAAATTTTTCAACAAATCCCTCCCTGCCCAAAAGGGGTCTAATTGGAGGTAGGGGTGAAAATTTGTCTCTCTTTTTTTCTATATTTTTCTGCCTTTTGCATTTCCTCACATAAACCAGGTTCCCCTTTTTGGCAGTAAATATGTAAAAAACCCCAAACTAAGTAGAGAGGTGGGAAACTGGGAAATGAGGATAATCCCAAAGGTGCTGGTGACCAGCTGTCCTGAGCAGGGCAGCTGAACACGGCTCATCCCAAGACAAGGCACTGCCCCAGATGTTCTCACATTCGTCCTGCTGGCATCATTCATGGCACAGGGCAGGGATTGGGAACACACACCAGAGGTGCCAGAGGTGCCATTATCCCCTGGCCCTGAGCACAGCTCCCTTGGAAGAGAGCAGCCCCAATTAGCAGCAGAATTTCCGTGGCCGCTCGCAGCTGCAGTTTCGGGGTGGGATTTTGGGCTGAGCCAGCTCCCTGGAGCTGGGACCCAGCTCTCCCTCGGAGGTGCTGGGGAGAGAGTGCCAGGGAGTTTGCACAGCTGCTGCCAGCCCTGGGAAGGCTGGGCCCAGGAGCCAGCAAACCGCTCAATTAAAGGCTTGTCATTGACTCCAAGGGGCTGCAAATGAGCGCCAGAGTGAATAAAGAGTTTCAGTTCCTGGAGCGGTTCAGCTGGCACCTTTCACCACGAAGGGGCCAGTTTTGCAGTTTTAAGTAAATAAAGTTTAGAGCAAACAAAGCTGTTTTTCACCAAAACTCTGGATTCTTTGTACGTGAAGAAGTGGAGGCTGCTATTGCCTCAGAGAAAAACTGATGGCTGAAAGGAGCAGAAGTGGAGCTTGTGAATGAAAAAACACATTGCAACTCCCCTAAATCATGCAGGGAAGCCTCCTGCAGCAATACCTGAGCTAACTCCAAATCTGAGCAGCTTTGTAGACCTGTCAGCACGGCACCCTGCCTGGGACACATCCCTCCCACCTGTGCTGCCTCTAGGACACAAGCTGGTGTCTGTGCTGTGCTGGTGGGAGCAGCCCTTGCTCCTTGATGCTCTGCAGACACCCAGCATCATGTCCTGGTGTATGCTTGCACACATACTTGTCCCATACTTGTGTGGCAACAAACTTTGGAATCTAAATCTGTGCCTAATCCATATACAGGCTCTAGACTGACTGGAGAATTCAGCAAATAAGTGCCCAAGCAGCTAATCTCATGGCTTTTTTTTTTTTTCTCGGAAGTGAAATGTTGCACTAATTTCACTATATCCACCTAAATTGACCTTTTAAATTACAGTCACACCAAATACATTGTGTAATTTGAGGAGCTGCATTCATGTGCCTTCACTATGCAAAGTAGAAAGACTGATACATGGATTTCCTTGGGACATTTCTCACGTTCCCATTGAGATTCCATCATAAGAAAGGTGCAAAAGGGAGCTATAATTAACCATTTGGAAGTCTGTGAGGTTTTCACAAGGAAATAACAATTTCCTCTCCCATGGCTTACAGTATGTTAAGTATTTAGTAAATAGTCTGGAAGAAGACTCTGTCGAAGATTTTCATTACTTAACACCTACTCTTTCAACTATTCCTAAACTGTTGTAATAGTGCAAGCTAAAGGGATTTCAGATATACTGACGTCATTTTTCTGTTCCATTTCCTTCCCCTCACCCCATGCATTCTCCTTTTGGAGAATTCCTCCAAAAACACAACATCAGTAATAATCAGAATGTTGAATTTCTGACAAATGCCATCTGCTGATTTCTTTTCTTTTTTTCTTCCCCAAAAGACAAGATTTTGGATAGGGCTAGTAAGTACTTTAGTTTCTTCTACTTTATGCTACCAAAATAATCACCATGGCAACTCTTTAAGGGCAGTCTTCCAAACAGATTTATTGTGAATGCAAGAACTCAACAGCACTCTCTAGCAAGAAACAAGGCAGCATCTATAGCAGGTTATTTTGGTACAATGCATGAATGATGACTAATAGACACAGGCATGTCTGTCTGAACTTTTTCAGTTATCCCTAATACTTTAGCTTGCCATATTTATAGGTGGTGAAGGATGCAAGGGTGGGGGAGGGAGGGAGAAGCAATCAGTATTAAGCTTACATAGATTATGTTGTAATTGCCTTTCCTGAATAATTTTTTTTGGCCACTGATGGCTGTAAGAGAAGAAAGCCAGAGAAACAGCACAAATACTGGGAGAAGGATGCACTACACTGGAAGGAGGCTCAGATTCTTTTGAGATAATAATTGAAGGTTTTGACACATTGTTTCTCCCCTTTGTTTCTTATTTCTTCTTTCTTAGCAAAACAATGAAAGTAAAGAAGATTGACAAAATTATTTGTCATTCTGGGGAAGGGAAGGGAAGGGAAGGGAAGGGAAGGGAAGGGAAGGGAAGGGAAGGGAAGGGAAGGGAAGGGAAGGGAAGGGAAGGGAAGGGAAGGGAAGGGAAGGGAAGGGAAGGGAAGGGAAGGGAAGGGAAGGGAAGGGAAGGGAAGGGAAGGGAAGGGAAGGGAAGGGAAGGGAAGGGAAGGGAAGGGAAGGGAAGGGAAGGGAAGGGAAGGGAAGGGAAGGGAAGGGAAGGGAAGGGAAGGGAAGGGAAGGGAAGGGAAGGGAAGGGAAGGGAAGGGAAGGGAAGGGAAGGGAAGGGAAGGGAAGGGAAGGGAAGGGAAGGGAAGGGAAGGGAAGGGAAGGGAATATTCTGTATAGTGAGGAAGACAGGCCAGGATAAATGCTAAATTATTAATCCTAAACAGTCATGGTATATTCCAGTATATTCCAAGTAGCTGCTTTTTGTCTCAGGTGTTGGTAGAAGTTAGCAGGTATAGTCTGTACAAACCCCAGAGTTTTGAAAACCAGCCAGCATTGCCATGTTATGTAGTTGTATAAGAGGTTATATATGGTACTTGCTTTGCATTTGGCAAATGGTTCTCACTTAAACATTCATTTAGCATGATTACTTAAGTGAACCATATAAGGCTATTCCTTGGAGCTGCAAAATTAACTTGTTATAGTGATGCGCTATGCCAAAAGCTAATTTAGGATCTACTTAGGAATTTATAACATTTATTTACCATGCCATTTGAATAAGGCAACTTTGCTGACAGCTCCTAGCTGGCCACAACTTTTATATCATGCTGAATCTCATCTAGTGCTCCCGAACATTTCTTTTTTCTCTTATGCACTGTCACCCCATTCTTCTCAATGCAAAGTGAAAAGATAAGAAACTGTGTACAGAAGCAGAAATCCACTGAACCCTGTGAAAAATGTCTTTTTCTGCATGAATGAGGGGAGAACTTTGGACTTTTGGGAGTTGTGCTTTAATTGAATTGAGCATTGAAAGAAATACAAAGGATCGTTCTCCACTTTCCCTCTGATTTGAGGAGATCAGACATAGAAACCAGGGAATGTTTGTGTCCTTTTTGTCAATTCAACCAGAATGTTAAAAATATTGAAGGACCCCCTGCCTGCAATGTCATGCTTGGAGATAGCATCCCAGGGATGTTACTTAAATATATACATGCATTACACAGCAGGTACTCTTCCTCAGGTGTAAGATATCCCACAGGTTTTGCTTGTGGGCTTTCCCTGCCTCAACTGCATAGCAAATTGTTTATGAAGTGAGACATGAGGTAGAGCAGACTTACTGATTCAGTGAAACAAGCTCTGCAATCACTGAAAACACTTGCAAGGGTTCCTTGGAAGAAGGAGTGACTAGACACAGGGGAAAGCACTGGTGTTGCTTTCTGTTCAGTGATTCAAAATTTGGCTCACTGGCTGATGTTCAGTCAAATGAGGGAAGCAAATCCAGGAGAGCTCCCTCTAGCCAGGTTATGATGCTCCTTATTTGTCTCAAGAGAACCTGAGATCACAGTCTGTCCTGGTGTCTCTTTTTACATCTCATTTTCTGTGCGACCAGCCTTTGTGCAGAAAGCTCCCTGTGCTGCTCTTCGGTGCTAGCTTCAGCTTTCTCCTCAATCCCAGCTCTTTTCCACTTTAGCACTGTAACAATTCTCAAACAACAAGAAAAATAACGAGGGGAAAAGTTAATTTGTGTCTCATTGTAGATACTAATTGCAGAATGCGTCGTCTTTCTTTTCTCCCTTTTCTCCCCTTTGCTGACGCACATGCTCTATAATAAGCTCTGTTACTTGGAGCCTGTGAGCCTCTGTAGTAAGCTGAAACTGGTACTATATTTACTCACTTTCCACATTTAGACAAAGGCTATTTTTAACTGGAGTTCTATTTGCGGGGGCTGCCAACGTCACTTAATGTTCACATGCATCTTGGGCATCATATGCTTGTTATTTTTATTTACTGTGCCTGTGCCAGGTCTGCTTTTTTTATGGGAAGAAAGAATGAGAATGCTTCTTCAGGCCAGTTCTTGAAAGCTCTTTTGTACAACAGCAGATACACAGATAGGCAAAGAAAAAGCAACTCAGCAGTAGATTTGGCCAAGCTGCTTTTTAATGGCTGGCATTTTTTACCCCTAGGTCTAGTCACAAAGCTGTGTTCTCAGTCCCACTGCATTTGTTAAAGGTGAAGATGTTTCAAAGGTATGCTGATTATTCTGGTGTCTCCTGGAGGAGCCATGAGCTCTTATTCTTGTGATTAGGGATGCTGGGGAAATTATTATGATTCCAGTATTGCTACCAGGTAGTTAAAATAGATGATGTGTAAATAATCAGTGCTTTTCTGATCCTCCTTGTTAATAGGTGCATGCTTTGGAACTTGAATGCAACAGATGTTATCTTCAGATAATTAGTGCAGGTTTTCAATGTAAGAGTCCCCTGAAATGCTGAAAGTACTGTGCTGCAGCCATAAATCATGCCTGTAAGTCAGGGCCTGTACACAGCTTTTTCTGTACGGGTTTCCCTGCATTGCTCCAGTGACCTGAACTTGACCCAAGGGAATTGCCCTTTACAGAGGTTTGGAACACTTCATACAGCATGCTGACTCAGGACGCCTGATTCACTTGATATTGCCATCATCATATGCCCAGGATTTTGAGATAGCCACTACCCACATGCTTTGTAAGGAATAGGTTATTCTCTGCACACCAAGTGGCATCCTTAGTCACACTGAATGATGAATTCCTAGAAAGGGGGGGAAGTTAGGAGAAAATTCTTTAACACTTTGCTGTCAGCATACTTAACTGGAAAGTTTTAGCAGGAAATTAAGTTACAGAAGAAAGCTACAATGGAACCTCCTAAGGTGGATTTTGTTTAAGTTTGAAATGTTTTGGAAGGCTTACAGGTTTGGTTTGTTTATCTTTTAAATCTCTCTCAGTACTTCCTACTCTCAACATTAATTCCCATTTCAGACTGATTTCAACATGAGACTTCCCAAGCCTCATATAAGTCTTCTGTGTGCTGATCAAAACAGAATCAAATCTTTTACATTTTCCTGAAATTAATTTTTGCAGTGCTGTTGCTTTCCCCACTACAGTGAATGTTTTAATTTTCTTTTAAAAAACCCCAATAACTTCTGTTTGTCAATAAAATAAGGTCTGGGTTTTAAAATCAAAATTGCTAATTTCACATCTGTGCTTCCAGAACTGGGCAGTGAAATCCCACTAAGTCATGGACAGGTGTTCAGACTCAGTGGGAGCTGCACAAGCTTAATGCTCTATAGGTTAATCCATTTACTTAGGTGATTAAACATGAATGAATCTACATACCTGCCTTTAGAGGCTTTATTTAAAAACATGTCATCCTAATGATATTACCCAATGTGGGGTTTTTTCTGAGGAAAATTATTTTTTATTGCTAGCTGATGCTTTTTTTTTTTTTGTGGTTTGGAGACTAAAACCTAAAACTAAATGCCAAGAAAAGGAAGATTGTTAGAAAACCCAACAAAACACCACAAACCTGTATACTATTTATTTAAAATTGTGTTATAAAATCTTGTATTTTCTAGTCCCCTTCAGTTCTTAAAGCTCTGCTAGGCTTTAAATTTACCCTTAGACAATAAAATAGATTCTGGAGCTAAGGGTCACCTCAGGCCAGCACAGTGTGTGGTATCTGTGTGGCTCTCCTGCTCTCTCATGGTTCCTGCTGGTGGGGCACAGGAACAAGGGAAACTGCTGATCTGACTTCTCGAGATGAGAAATCACATTCAAATTTTTTTGTTATAACTTCTGATCCTTTGCTGGGCTTGTAATTGTAAACAATCTGTCCCACGTGCGGCGTCTCTGATATCCTCTGCCACATGACAGCTAAAAGTGTACGAGGAAGAGCATGTGTAAGCATGCTCTTGGAGGCAGAGCCCATCTTCCCTTTGTCATGCCACCAGCATGTGATGTGCACATGGCTCACCAGTGACACAGGGCCAGCAGCAGAGGGGAGCTCATCTGTATTTTCCAGGTAAATCCATCGGTTACGTCGCACCCGTAAGGAACGGGGACAACAAAAACATGTTGAATTCAAAGAGCCATTTGTGTTTGTTGTCACAAGTTACAAGTGGCAATAACTTTGCTTCAGGTGCCCTGGCATAATCCTCACCTTTCTTCCACAAAAGTACTTTCTCCAGTGTTTTTTAATGCCATGCCCAGGCAAGTTTTGTAGTGTATGCAAAGATATGGTATGTTTATGCATGTATGAATGAGTGTTTTCCTGTCTGCTCTCCACAAGGGAAAGGGTGGGTGTGAAGGAGTCTGTAGAGATCAGGAAGCTTCAGTGACATCCTCTCACTGCTCTGTGTGATACCATTTTCTCTTTCCCCAGCAAACAGCAGCAAACTTTGCAATTTATAATAGTACTGAACTTACTCTGTGGCCACAAATGGCAGGCAGGTTACTAAAAGAGAAAACAGACTCATAAGGGAGCCTCAGCAGCCTGCTGCCAATATATCTGATTTCTTACAATACCAAATATTTGCACCAGACTGTATCAGGAAGAGACCTATCAAAAGCAAAGAGAATCTTTTTCATCTGAAGAGCCACTGAGGAGGGGAGGCAATGGGTTAAGCATTACAAGAGTTTAAGCTGACAGCCAGCCCTTGTGCTCTGCTGCTTCGCAGAGGTTTCCCTTTGATGGAAAATATTTCAGTGACAGAAGACACTGGCAGCTGAGGTAATACACTGCTGCTGCAGGAACCTTGTGCTTGCCAGGGAAAGTCAGTGGGTGAGACAATTCTGAGAACAGCAGTGTCCAGCTTCTGTCCCCTGCCATGCATTGCTTGTATGAGTGTGTGCTGCAGGACTGGTGGGGTGGATTGTACAGGAAAATGAACCAGATCAGGGCAAATTTGGATTATTTACCTGTTGCTACAATGAAGAGCCTTTCTGAGGCATTACAAGTAGTCCCCTATGTTATTCCCTATGGAGACCAGGACAATGCTTATGGATAATTTCAGTCAAACTTGAGCCTTCAGAACAGATGTTTTACTGCTTTCCCCATTGATTCTTGGATGCATTCAATCTATATATGAGTATATTGTGGCTTAATGCATGACTTGTCAGGAGACAACACTCAAAACCTGTAGCACCAGTTCCATTTCATGTCATCAATCAAACTTGTCACTTTGTCAACAACATCTTTTGAAGAGAAGAGCATTTTGTTTGTGCTGTTAAAAATGTTCATTATGGTTCACCAGAGCACACTGAGGTCCAGAGCCCCAAAACTGGACCACAGACCTGAAAGCTGTGCCAGCTACCTTTTGTAAGTTGTGAGCCTGTGCTGTTTGAGCAGTGAAAGAAACTCTGCTGACAGTACAGGAACATGTACTCAAACAGTTCACCCTCAGTGCTCTGGTATATTTAGGTACACAAAGGATTTGGGGAGGTATGGGAGAGATGTAAGGGTTTATTTCCACTCACTAATCTCTCATTAATTAAAAAGAAATTGACAAATTAACCTCTTTCAATTAAAAAAGGGTAGGCAAACCAACAGACTGGAAATTTTTGGTAGAAAAGACTGCATTCACTAAAATTATTGCCTTTTTTCAGACCACTTGAACCAGCTTTTCCTTCTCAATTGAATTCCAGTATTCAGTGGCTTTGAGAAAGTGTTACAGACCAGGTGTGTGAATTCAGAAGCCATGATCCAGGTTTCACATATCACAGAAATCAAAGCATTTTTCACCTGAGGTTATCACGTTTTCAAGAAAAAGACTATTTGCACTGTTTGGATTTGAACACAGTTAGGAACATACATTAATATTAGAGTCTAGGCTTACAAGCAGGGTAAAGGCAGCATGAGCTGCCATGGGAGGAAGTTGTGAATCAAAGCCCTTCATTTCCAGGCATTTCCAAGCATTGCTTTTCTTCAGAGAGAGACAGAGAGAGTAAGCTGGCATTCAGCCCTCAGTCTTCATTCAAACCAAATTCCAGTTGCAATATTGCCAATTCTAACTGTTAAAAAATCAGGAGAATAAAAAAAAAAAGAAAAAAAAAAAAAGTTGTATATTTCTGTGTGCCGTCTGGTGTTTGAGACTTAATATGGGTTATGTTTCCAGGCTTTTCTCTGCAACCAGAAGAAATTGAAACTCTGGGGGTAAGAAGTTGTGGGAAGAATGAGATTCTCATGAAGCATTTGACTCCAAAATCAGTGCTTGAATTGAAATCCCAAATATTAGGAGATCCACACTATAAAATGCCATGTGGCAGAGCACATTACAATAAGCTTGTGGGAATTTTATTGAATAACAATTGTGAAAGGACACCAAGATTAATTTTGTTATATTCCATATTACTGAGCATACTCTCAACAAGAGTTAAAAAATATTTTTTAAGAATTAGAAGCTCCAAAAAAAGAGCTTTTATTCCCTGATCTGGCTTTTATAGGGACCTGTCAGTGAATATACAAGATTTCAGTGTTCCTGACACATTGGGTTCTCTGTATGCCACACGTCTGTCCCCTGGATTAGGCTGTAGCATAAGAACAAGCCAGGATAAATGAGGACATTTGTTATAGCCTGTGAATTCATCCAGTCCAAATCTCCTGATACATAAACAACACCAGGTCCAAACATCTTGTCACATCTGCTTTGTACACCAAACAGCTGGGTGCACAGATGCTTTGGTCTACTGGAGCATCTTAGGCTGAGTGCATTCTTCTGTGTGCTTAGTTATTTGTTTTAATTGGTTTTGATGATTTGACTTAAATCCCTTGAGATCTAGCTGGAGAATGGCTAGATGGTACTTTTGTGGCTGACTGTGACAGCTGCCACGGGCACATGAGCGGCAGCAGAAGTCACCTAAAACTTCTGGGTGAGAGGTCACCATGAGCAGGCCCTGAGTCTAAGGACACTGACTTCAGAAGCAGGAGCTCTCTGAGCTAGAAAAGACACTTCATCACATGTAATGAGGCCTTGTCCTCCAAAAAACAGTGGAAAATCACACTTAGAAACACAGAAACAGTTTCTGGGAAAGGAAGTGAAAGTTAAACAGCTAAATTACATAACTCTTTGTATACATCATGTATAGATCAGACATATTTATATACACACATCTAATACATATACATATACATATACATATACATATACATATACATATACATATACATATACATATACATATTACATACATATGTATTTTTAGTGAGTGATAGAGCATCTTGCTGCTTTCTCCTGCCCTTCGTCCCTAAATCCATTCTGTCATGCCACCACACCACACCACACCACACCACACCACACCACACCACACCACACCACACCACACCACACCACACCACACCACACTCTCAAAGCTGTTTGAAGGCAGAATTGGGTCTCTCTCATCCACACAGGGAAACAGCCAGAATGCCAATGAGGACTGTAAGTAATAGAGAGCATTTATTCTGAAAGGGGATATGCCCAGTGGCTCAGTGATTCCCCACACTACTCAATCTTTTCATCATCCATTTCAGACTCACTGGGAAGAGCCTTCTTGCAAACTGCACCTCCCCAAGCACCTGGCATGTGTGTCAGTACTTCCTCACTGGAAGTCTTGAATCAGCCCAATGCTCCTCAACTAACAAAAGCAGAAACAATCAGAGAGTTAAATGGCCTGGACTCTGGCCAACTTTAATTAATTAAAGTTCTACCAAGCATCACACATTTACATCCAAAAAAATTTCAGTTCATATTAAAGGAAAATCTTCTGGGGAAATGAGCCACCAAATATCTGTCAGTACCTAATCCCAGTGTGTCCCATTGCAGGACAATACCCCTTAATTGCCATTTCAACCTCAGGCTGCTCCCACATGGTGCTGAGCCCACTCCCTCCATCCCATGTTTGTTTTCTCTATCCCTTTGGGAAGCTTCATGCTTGAGGACATACTACACCTCTTCTCTGTGCCATAAGCATCTACACAGAAGTGACCCAGCTGGCACAAACCTTTGAAAGCTTTCTATCAAGCTTCATAAACATGTGAACGTTCTTTCTTCGTTTATGTGTTTATTTTAAAATCTATGCAACAAAGAGGAAGGGATAGTGCAGGTTGGAGAGAAACTTTCCTGACTGGCAGGCCAGGGAAAGTGCTTTGTGTCTATTGCCAGTAAAGAGGCAGGAGGGAATCCTGTCCTCGGTGTCCCTGCCAGGACATTGGCTCACCTCTGGTCATTCTAGATGCACCCTGACATTTGCTAAGTCAGACTTCTCTCATGTCTCTGAGCACTGTCCACGAGGCACCAAATTACTCACTTCTGTCTCCTGGGAACACCTCCCTGTCATCAGTCCTGTGCCACAGTGATACTGCATCACGAGTCACTTAAGATTAATTACAATTTCTCCACTTTTACTGAACCTTGAAGGATCAGATATTGCTCCTCCTCCTCTTCTTGCCTTGCTATGATAGGGAATTCACACCGAGTCCAACACAGCTACCCGATATTCTTTGAAGTTACCTGCTGTTATTTATAAACTTTGAGATCTTTGTGACATACTACTAAGTTTTGCTTTGACTAAATTTTTCAGTAATTTTCATTTTCCTGATTTCTGACCCAAACCATGGGAAAACAATCAGTCTTGTTTCTTTCAGTGCCAGAATTTGCACAGATGAAATAAGCACGATGTTGTCTCTTGATGTGGAAAACTACCTTTGTGCTCAGCACTGCTTGTATAATTTTTTTTTGAACATCAGTGCAACCAGTTAATCGTTGAGCTCACCATGCACTAGGAGATGTATTATGCCACCAAATTAGAAAGGCTGATAAACATTTTTGCCTCGGGTAAATAATTTGCAAGAAGAAATGTATTCCGTGAATGTACTTTCTTTTCTGCTCAAGGACTATCTCTGGGAATGTTGCTGTTTCCTGGAGATGGCTGTAATAAAAGCTAAAATTAACAAAATAGGCGTTACTATAGGCATTGCCAGTAATCTTGCAGGAAATGAAATAAAACCCCTCAATCTATGCATATTTGTGCATGTAAGATCATGGTTTGATTTCCTCTCACTGCTCAGGGTAGTTAACCTCCATCACCCGAATAATCATGCAAATCAAACAGGAGCCTTGTGAGAATGCTAGTAAAGCGTCTTGAATCTGTTCAGACACCGTAGGCTTATCTTTAGCCTTTCAAAAGCTGTATTTTGTGAGGCTGGGATGGTGCTAAATGGTAAAATTTCTACTTCACAGGGGTTTGAGTGCCAAATAAAGGTAATGCACAAGTATGAATGTTTGCTATTTCCCGCTGTGGAAAGATGACTGCATTTGCAGTGCTGGAGGTTCAGATGGGAATGGCAGGGAACGTATGGTTGATATTATATATTATCATTTTGTGTCAAGGATTTGGAATGCCATCTCATGGGTGATGGGGTGGGCAGGAGGGTGAAGATAGAAGAGTGTTAATAAACAACCTTATTGCTTCCTACTCCTCATAATTTGTTTGCTTTTTTACAGAAGAAATCCTCTTCGTACCTTATGTCAATCATAGCTGAGAATATGAACTATTTTTCATGTGAATAAATGAATGTGAATGTATGTGAATAAAGTAACATGCCATTTCCTATCTGGAAATTATGCATACAGTTCATATGGTGAAAATCCATTTTCTCCTTAAGCCCACATTGGTGTTTCAAATGCTGATGTTCTTGTAGACACGAGGGGAAAAAAAAATCGCTAGTTGGAGTTGGCTTAAAGGAAAACAGTCAAGATTCTCAAGACCATCATTTGGATTGAGAGAAGTCCTTTTCCTTTTCCCTCCTTAGTTGTATTCAAACAGCCTGTCAGTTTTTAGCCTTCTTTTGAAAGTAACAGTCAACAGTCGTAGCTCTGCCATGCCCGGGGACCAGCAGCTCCGAGCCGTCTGTTGGCCGGGACAGAAACAAACCTGGGGCTGGGATAAGTGTGAAAATTGTCAGTAGGGAAGCAGCTGTGTTTTGATCCTCCCAGAGCATCTTGGAAACTAGCAAGGGGAATGATAATTACGAAGACGATATTATAATATTCACATTTAAATATATAGGTTTTATAGTTGCTCCCTCTTCAATATGCATTTGCTTAGGCACAAAAGGTCACATGTGTGCGAGCTGCATATGCTTTGCCCCGTGCTACAGCAGACAGAAATCACATGGATTGTATGTGAACATAGCTGTGACAAAATAAATATCCAGAATGGGGTTTGGAGGAAGTTTGTTTCCCCATTCCTTGGTAAGTGCCACAGTCATTTCAAAATTCAGTCAGTACCCACGTTTCCGATGCTGTGGAGTGCCTTGGAGCCTGCTTGCAACATGGAGGCTTGTTTTGAGTACAGCTGCAAAAATTATCACCTCTGCAAATGGTAGAAATTTACCCTCTCCCCACAGATAATGCTGCATTGTGTTCATTGGGTTACACCTGGTAAGAAGGGGAAGTGCACTGACTGCCAGCAGGGAAGAGAGGACATTTTATAGGCACCGTGGACTACTGAATCAGATTTCAGATAGTCACTTTGTTTTGTAAAGTCTAAAGGCCTGACCCACCTATGCAGGAAGACAAGAGAGCTTCACACCTGCCTGATGAAATGGCCACACGCATGACATCATGCATGCAATGCAGTTAATGTGTCCATGAGCTACACATAACAAATGGACAACCTCAGGTAGATGTGTGGTAGGGCCTGCCTTGGAGGGGGTAGGGAAGAGAGGTGAACAAGAAGGGCTGATACAACTCAAACCACATCACTCAGTACTGACAGGAGTAGATCTGCCTCAGTATTTCCCTCAGTTTGATTCTCCTTTCAATTCCCCTCCTGAGTTTACAGTATGTTAGATTTTGGTGCTTGAACTTTTAAACCTGTTGTTTGTACGCAGAGTATTAACACAATACTCCCAGAATGTGTCTGACTTTAAAACTTTGTGTTGCCATTAGGCTATTTCCCTTTCTTTTTGTGAGAGATGGACAATTAAAAACATTCCCACTATTTGTAAATTCTCCTTGTGAGGAACACAGCAGATTGCCTGGATCTTCTGCTTGTTGTTCTGGCTTCAGTTTCAGAACTGAATGCACTCCTTCTGCTCCGTCTGTTTGAGTTTTGACAATGCAAAGGATGAAGCTGGAGGAAGTCCCATATATAAGCGAGGTCTATGCTTCTGCTTTATCTCATTTTTAATTGAATTTCAATTGGATTCTGCTCACTTTTATGTAACTCAGTGCAGGAGGATACAGAATATTTGTAATACACTTTCTGCAACTACAAGTTTTCTCTAGTCAGGGAATGATAATATATAATGGGCATTATATTTAAGCACAGCTGATGTTTTCAACTAGTACCCTTTTCCTGCAAAATAAGTTGTTTTGCACACATTTGATTTTTAAAACATATATAGGGGTAGCTAAAAACTTCACTTGAATGCATTAGCATACACTTTTCCTTTTAATTAACTGCATGTTAATTATTCACCCAGAAGAAGACAAGCTAGTGCATTTCCTTCAGCTGACTACTCAATGTGCTTCTGTAACATGCCCTCCTTTTGTTGGACAAAGGAACAAATCTTCTCTTAGTTGATGTATGTAGGTGTTCCCCTTCATTGCAATGTCTCACTAGAAGCCTTTTCTTTCAACTGGATTTTTTCTACAAGCTCCTCATTTGACACTGCCTTCTCAGCCTGGCTTTATCTTGTAGGTTACGATTCTGCATCCTTTCATTTTGCAAGAGCACCATGCTGGTAAATCTAGAGTTTCAATAAATGCTTTTATGGTCAAAAAGCATTCCTGTAAGAAAGTCTACTTGTCTATGCAGTATCTTTATGATATTTCATGCAGGTGACTTTAAAAATTCTTAATAGTGCAATGAGTCTTTTAGTTATCAATTAAATATAAATAGCATTCTTTTGTAGCTTTATATATGTCCGGTTTATTTTGTAGAATATTCTGCAATGACTTACGGATGAAGAAAGGAACACAAACAATCAGCCTGAAGTAGGAGCTTAAGCTTGCTTGAATAGCCCAGTTACACATTTCTGTGTGTATTATGAAACCAACAAACTTTTATTAGCAAACAACTTCACTTGCTAGGCACAGGTTTGAAGAACATATGTCATTATACACTCTTCTTATAAAACAAACAGGCAAATGTAGAAAACTTCATAAGCTTGTCTTGCAGCTTCTTTAAGTGTATAACTTAACAGTTTGCAGGATTGAATACTATAAAAGAAATTAAAAATTCAATTAGAGCACAGCATTACAAGATCATTAGAAGTAAAGTGGTTGCATTGTGCTAACTGAAAACTTCTGCTGCTTTGGGGGGTTGTAACTATGCCTGCTGCTAGGGTGGACTACATGGGTGGACCTGTGAGTTAGATGACAGCTGTCTGCCTGGAAAATTCAGAATGTTTGTTCTGCTGGAAACACACAAGCCTAAAATTTGTGACATGCAGCGTAAATTCATAACATATTATTAATTCAAACTATTAAAAAGAACTACTAATAAAAAGCCCTGCAAAAACTCTGCTACCAAGCCATGCCAGCTTATCAAATTGAGACCAAAAATATTGACATGGTCAAAAACTATCAGTGAAAGAAAGGAAAGATTACTGCAGAAGCTTGGATTCCAGCAGAAGAAAGGGAAGGGTCCACTTCCCCTAGCCTGAGCCATAGAAAATCAGATTTTTGAAACAGTCGTGGCAAGTGAGAGAAGGTCACGTTTACAAGTGTGGCTCACTCAAGCCTTGGAGAAGCAATCCCTGTGAGAGGGGTCAGCCCACAGGGCTGCTGGCTTTGTGAAACACCAAGCTCTCCCATGGCTCACCTGTGGGGCAAATCCTTTGTCCTTGGACCTGAGCCGGTTCTCCCAGCTCTCTTACAGAGATGCAGTAATTTTAGTGGGTGTAAATCCAATTTAGACATTCTCAGGGAGGATATAAATTGTCACTGAGGGGTTTTTTTGTATGTGTACAATGTTTTGGTGTATGTCACCTGTGTTTCAGGTGGAAGAGTTTGCACCCAGGACACGTGCTGGCAATGCTGGCAGTTTTCTGCCTTTGGGCATAGATTATGTCCCTGCACCCGTTTCTGAATAGTTGCATTATGCAATCCAAAGGGAGAGCATGCCAAGCCCTTTGGCATAGTCCTGCTGACAAAGTCCTCCATTCCCAGGACAGAGAAGGGCAGGGCTGGGCTACAATGGCCCATTCACCCTCTTTGCTGCACAGGGCTTTGCAGCCCTGCTGTCTGTGGGAGCAGGAACAGCGAGAAAGGCTCATCTCCCCACAGATCCCAGCCCACCATGAGTTTTAGGGTGGACAGATGGAAGCCCCATTGGATCTAGCTGTGTAGGGAGTGCAGATTAATTGGTATCTGACTGTCACAGAACGGTACCAATTTCAATTGCCTGGGAAGCACTGCCTGTTCCAAGCCAAAGGAAAGAATAACATTTGCCTGATGATGTTACTTCTCTGGTTCTCCTGACTGTGAGAGGAAGAAAGAGGCATGGTACTGCCATGTTCCCCACTGAGGAGAAATAAAGGCACCTCATCCTGCAGGCACATAATTTTGCTAGTCTGCTATGCCAATTACCTGTTTTTAAAGCATTTTAAAATCAGATTCAACTTAATTCAGTTCCACTTTCAGGTCATAATATTGTTTAGAAGTATTATGCAAACACAGACACAATAAATGCTCTCTGTGGTTAAAAAAAGAGAGGGCTGAGGTTTTCATCTTTGCTGCTTGCTGATGGCCCAAAGGAAACCCTGCAGAGTGGCCCAAGTACCTCTTAGCACCTCTGCCCCTGGTGCCCAGGCTGTGACTTCACAAGGTGGATGCAGCTGCTGGCACACTGTGGGACCCACTTAGGCAGCAGCAGGGGAGACCTGCGAGTCATAGCTCACAATGGCCAAGAGACCCTGGTAAACACAAAAAGAGAGGGTGTGTGAGGCAAGGAGGGAGGTGTGTGCCTCTTGCTGCTGCCCTGCCCACTGAGCAGTGCTACCAGCAGGTCTCACCTGGGAAGGGCCAGGGAAAGGTAGTGCTGTCCCTGCTGTCTCCAGGGATAGCTGCCGATGTGGCAGTGGCCACTTACAGAGCGAGAGCAAAGCTGAGCTGCTGTGCAGAATAGATATGAGGCATAGTGCTGGCAGCAGAACGGAGGGAAAAGACCCAGTGGTGTGAATTTCCCTGTCTCTGAGACCTCTCAGGTCACCATCTATAGAAAATGCTGTTGCTTATTATTCTGGCTCCCAGGCCTCTTTACTGATCTTGAAGACATTGCCTTGCAGCAGTAAAATAATATTTGCACTGTGCAAGATAAAATTAGAAGTCTTAGTTCTTCAGACAAGGCCAAGCAATTTTTCAGAGCTTAGACAAAATCTTGGGCGCATCTCTGTCCGTTTAAATTGATGGATGTGTGCACAACTACATTGAAATTTATCTCAATATACATGCAGTTAATCCCACATAGAATGGTGTAAAGTCAGAATCAGGTTTCAAATAATTGTTCAAGTCTTGAAATTGTTACACATAAATATGTAAGCCACACTAGTTTATTTTTACCATTAGCTAATTCAATAAAGTATTTCTTCGAATTTTTCTCCTTGTAGAGGCATGTAATGTGCTTTAGTGAAGTTAATCATGTGCAGCCTCAGGTGACTACAGCTTGTATTTCTAGCTTATTTTCTAGCCTTCTTTTCATTCTCTCTTATTAATAGATGTACTGAGGTTTCAGAGGAAGCTTAACTTTCTAGAAGCCATTTCTCTTCAACTAGCTGTGACACATGCCTGCCTGATGGATGTACAGGACTTGCTCTCTCTGCAGATGAGGATCTGATTTCATTGGGACTCCTCGCTGACTTCAATATTGCTGAGACAGCTGCTCATCTCTTTTTTTTTTTTCCGCAGTGAGGAAGCACCATGTACTCACTCTAATTACAAATCCTATGATCTGGCTATTCTTCAGGTTATGCAGCCTGTCTGTAACTGTCCCTACTGAGGTTTTAAAGATGATCTGGAAGTGGAACACCTGTTCACCCCAAAATACTCCATCTCATTTATTGCTTAGTCCTGTGCTGTTCCCTCTTCGATGTCTTTACTAGGGGCAGAGGGATAAGAAAGTAAAAGGCTGTTTGTTTATTTCTATCTTAATTTTAGGGAAAGGGAGTGAGAAAGCAAAATGATGACTCCCTGGCCACTGTTTAGTGTATGAGGATGAAATATCCATTGTATGCTTTGTTGCTGGTCCTAACAGCTTTGCAGAGCCCAATTCCTTAGCAGAGGATATAAATGATTGACTCTTTATGTTAACTCACGCTTAAAGAACTCAAAGCAAAGAGGAGGAACTCTGTGGTTCTGATAGGTGCTGGTGGCTGTGGTGCAAAATAATTATTGTAAATGGTGTCCACAGGCACCACTCTAAGGATGAACATGCAAATACTGTTAGTGTATTCATGGCTGTTCTTCTAACCAGTTACTGTTTGATGACTAGCCAATTAAAATTCTTAAATAAATAGGTGGCAAATACCATTGGAAAATCCATCCCAGTCGGATGGAAGTGTTTTGCTTGTCTGGAGCTTAGTGATGGTGGCAATATGGTTGAGTGTTATATGGTGAGATTCAAATGGAAGGCTAACAGGACACATATCCTGGTGGGAATCTGATACAGGCCATCCAGCTAGGATGAAGTGGCAGATGAAATATTCTGTAAGCAGCTGTGAGAAGTCTCACAATCACTGGCCCTTGTTCTTGTGGGGGACTTCCACACGCCAGATGTCTTCTGGAAATACAACACTGCAGAGAGGAAACAGTCTAGGAGGCTCCTGGATTGTGTGGAAGATAACTTCCTGATATGGATGGTGAGGGAGCCAAGGAGGACAGGCACCCACTGGACATTTTTTTTTATGAACAGAGATGGCCTGGTGGGTGCTCTGATGCTCAGAGGCCATCTTAGGCAAAGTGATCACAAAATGATAGTGGCCTTACTTCTTGGAGAAGTAGGGAAGGATGCCAGCAGAACTGTCACCTTGTGCTTCTGGAGGGCAGACTGTTTTTAGGAGGCCAGTTGTCAAGAGTGCCTTGGGAGGCAGTCCTGAAGGGCAAAGGTGTCCAGGGAGGCTGGACATTTTTCAAGAAGGAAATCCTAGAGGTGTACAAGCAGACCGTCCCCACGTGCCGAAAGACGAGCCAGCAAGTTTATATGGCCAGTCATCAGAGCCCCTTGGGAGGCAGTCCTGAAGGGCAAAGGTGTCCAGGGAGGCTGGGCATCCTTCAAAATGGAAATCCTAGAGGTGTATGAGCAGGCTGTCACTGTGTGCTGAAAGATGAGCCAGTGAGTTTATATGGTCGGTATTCTCTGGTATGGTTTTGCCCAATATGGTTCACTTTCACATTACGAGATTATGTAATTTCTTACAACACCTTTTTGGCCATATGGAAGTCAAAGTTCTTGATGAACAGGATACTCTTCCATGCTTTTACCTTATCTTCCTCCCTCTGATGTTTGAAGCAGTTTCTTTGTTGAAACAAATAGATAGCAGAGACCATCCAGTAGATCTTTGCTTGGCCTTCATAGTTCTGTGTGTACCTAGAGCCCAACAGAGTGTGAACTTGTGCTGATCTTGTGCTACTCTGAATGGTATTTCCATAAGTTTATTTTATTTTCCAGGAGATAGTGCTGACTGCCCATCTGAGGATGTGCAGAAATACACACAAATCCAAAGAAAAGATCCATTCAGTTAGCTGTTAGAATCCCTGTTTTTCTTTCCTAAATTGCATTGTTTACCACTGACCCTATACTGATGTATTCTTTTTATAAGTCTCAGTTGTTTGGCTGAACAGTTTGAAAGATACACTTTAAAAATATACATATATTTTCCCCACACTTCATTTTGGATTAACTCCATGCCTCCTAGAACAGATTCTGGCCTTGGCTGCTGCCTTTTTACACCCTTTCTCCCTTGTTGCTTTTCCATCCTGGCAAAATCCTTTTCTGTTCTGACAAAAGCTTCTAATATGCATGTATCTGGGAAAGTTATTGTTTGGTCCAGAAGATTCCAAAATGATGCTATTTGTCTTGGCTTGCAAGCAGCCTTGTGCAGATGGTATACCTTTGGTCCCTCTCTGTTAAGCATGCACGACACCCAGAGACACATAGTTGTGTTTGTTCCCTTAAGCAGTCTTATTAAAAAAGACTCTGTAATATAAATGGATAAGCAAAAATGAAATTACTGAAATCCTCATCTCACTGAAGTCTATAGCAAAGCTACTTCCATGGAAGAGCAAAACTGCTTTATTTATTTTGGACCTCAATCTTTATTTTGCTGATTTTGACTTAAAGGAAGACTTTTTGCCTTGACATCACAGTATAAAATGTACTGTGTCAACAGAACTCTTGTCTTTGAATGGTAGGTGACATGATTATTATTTCTACCATGTCATATGAGGTTCATTTAGAGTTTGTAAATTCAGTTAAAGACTTTGCAAGTCTCAGTTAAATCACACCATAAGGGAAATATCAATGTATACATTTAAAATGTGCATATACATCCACAATATAGTAATTAATCTAGAAAACTAGAGAGGGATGCAGCAGAGCACGTGACTATCCTCTAAGTCTAGAATAAATGGGGGCTGTAAACTGGCATATATTAATTTTGCCCATTATTGTTTTTAATGTCTTTGTAGCTGAACTTAGAAGCAGTGCAAAAATTTGCTAAGTTTTTATTTGCACTTTGCTGCTCTCTGGTAGCATAATAAGCAACACAAAAGAGGAGTGTTTGAAATAGTCCCAGATGTTCTGCTTGCTAAAGCTCTGCACATGTGTCGGCTGTATTTGGTATTTTTAGATTTCTTTGAGATCCGAAACACTATCAAACTCCAACAGCTTTTTCTCTGTGAATCTTCAATCCGTGCTGTGTGGTGCTCATTTGTGTTGTATGATGCCAAGGCAGGGGCTGAATAATCAGACACCCTGGCACTTTGATAGATTTTCTGGAACTATAGAAAAAAACCCTGGGCTTAGGAATGCATTCTTTCACTCCTCCAGTAAGATCCATAGCCAGTAGTATTATCCATAGACTGTTATGGGGTTAAAAAGAAGAAAAAAAACATCTTAGTGCATTCTTGTTCCCTGTAAACCACATAGAAATTTTTATATGCCTCCTGCCCTGATTCCTCAATGCTCCCCCTCGCCCACTCTGTCTTCTCGCATGTAAGTTATAAAAAAATTATAGTGTTTCTCCTGGGGACCACGAGGTTGAACTGGAAAGCACATTTAAAGATGACACCTGTTCTCTATTTAGAGCAGATTCTGACTTTCAGCAGATACACTTGTTTCTCAAAAAATGCAGTAAAACAAATTGGACAAGACTCTGCATCTCCTCCTTTCCTCCCTCCCAGGACTTCTCCTTGAGGCGTTTTGCTCCATCTCCTCCTCCTTGCACCTCAACAGCTCATCCCTGGTAGGAAGCACATGGCGATGCCTGTTTCCCACGCTGCTCACTGTGAACATTAAATGGCTGATGGGATCACCTTGTTACACCGTTAGGAAACGTGTGCTGCCTCTGAGAGAGCACTCACAGCTTCGGGAGCTGCAGTGGCTCCGTCGAAATGCAAACTGACAGCCAGGAGCTGTAGCTCGAGGAGAGGTTCCTCCCCACCATGCAGCCACCCCTGAACCAGCATGGGAGGTGTTTTCTCTGCTATTTCCAGCTTTGGTGTGAGGAGTCTCCTGAGTTATTTTTATGACAGGTTCTTTTTTTGCAGCCTCTGCGTGCCCCTGCTGTACACTCTGTGCTGGCTGCCCAAGAGCTGCTGAGTGATGGACAGCAGGAGGGACGGTGGCCAGGGTGGTGGCTGGAGCCAGTGGGACGTGTGACCCACGTGGAGTCCCTGTGTTACGAAGCTGAGCATGCCTTGGCAGGACTGCCTGCTCACTGACCCCACACTGGCTCAGATCACCCCTGGGTAAAAGACTCCTTTCTGGGAAAGGGTTCACTTTGAAACCATATCAGATTGCTGCTGCTGCTGCTAGGGCCAACGCTGCTTGGAAGGCAGGTATTCACATGTTTTGCAATGTCTTGTTAAAAGGCAATAGGTGGCTCTTCTGTGCAAGCACTGAGGCTGGGACTGCTGGCCCCAGCAGTGTGGCACATGTGGCACGTCTCATTACATCACAGCTTATGAGCTGAACTGGCCTTAGTGGAAAATATCTACTACGACAAAGAACCTTAGTCCCCAAAATAAAAGAGCTGTAGGGTTCACCATATAGGGTTCGCCACTTCATCACCATAAAACCATAGAAAAATATACATTAGAAGGAACCTTTGGAGGTTTCTAGTCTCACCTCCTGCCTGGACCAGGGCCAGAGCAGGTTGCTCAGGGCTTGAAAAGATGAAACCTCCAAAGACAGAGATTTTCCAGTGCCTTTGAATCCATTTTCCCAAAATCAATGTGCAATTTTAAGGTATACCTCAGGTCTTCAGGTAAGAGTAGGACATACTTTACTCCTCTGCTTGGAGAACTACACAGTGCCTCAGCTGCAAGTATTCAGGCCAGAAGTTACTCCTGTGACTACAACACATGAACGTTGCTAAATTCCAGAGGGTTTTCCTGGAGGTTTTACCAAGGCCAGAGGATTAAAAGCTACCAGCTATGAGGACAGTGTGAAAACATGCCCACGTAACAGAATCTGGACTAGCTGTACCTCTTGGATACTCACCAGCCTGCTGTGAGGGGATCCAAACACTGGATCTTCCACTTGAATTTTTATGAGATGGGGATCCAGCCCCAAATGCCCCTGTTTGTTTCCTCTACCCACTTCCTGCTCTAGAGATTTCATGGTTGGACTCCTTAACCTGTCCAGGGCTTATTCTTCTGTCTTATATCAGTGTTTCCACTGTAAAGGTTAATACTCAATTTCCACCAATTCTTTAAGAGTTAGGGACCTTTTAATGGGAAATATTTACAGGTAGATGGATAAAGCCTTTGTGTAGAGTTTCTGAACTTAAAGGAGTCAGTCACTTAACTCAAAATTACAGAAAACTTTATTTGTTCTTGCTGACTTAAAAAGATCACGAAATATGGTGAGTGCTGTCTTTCTTTGGGAGCAGGGCAGAAAGTTCAAACATCAGGAAGGCAGGACATCCTACTGTCCCACAAGGCTCTCACACAGGCCTCTTGTTCATGAACTTTTGAATCAAACCTCGACCTGAGAGCTCAGTTTGGAGTCTATCACAAAATTCATAGTGAATTCTCAACCTTGTCACAGTTAAGGGTCTGTTTTGAAAAATTATGGGTTTCAAGTAGCAGGGGAAATTCACAGTTATGTTACATTTTTAGGAAGAGATAATAATTTAGCAAATTTAGCAGGTATATGAACTATTTGGCAACAAAGGAATGGGAATGCCACTTTACTGCAGCCAATAAAGTCCAGCAGTGTTAAGAGTGCAAATGATTCATGCCCTGGTTTGGAAGTACTTGCATCTGTAGAATTGAGAGTGAATGAGAAGGTGAAGAGACATCTCAGCACCAGGGAGAGCAGAGAAGAGCAGTGCTGGCCCATGCCATAGCCAGAGCAGTGAATGGAGAGCTGCCTGCTGAGTGTGTGCAGTTATTCCAGTGAAAAAAGCCTGGAAGGATTGTGAGTGGTGAGCTTACAAGCTCCAGTATGTGCTGAGTATCCCACACAGAGGTACAACACAAGGCACCAGAAAAAAAATCTCTTTGAGTTTTTTAAATGCCATAAAGAGTCAATCATTTATATCCTTTGCTAAGTAATTGGTATGTGGGGAAAGAAAGCTCCATGTTTCCATGGAAGTCAGATGAGAAACCACCTTGAGTCTGCTCTAGTCATTGGCTCTGTGATTCCCAACAAAAAATTACTAAGAATCTTACCTGGTGTAAAAAATTTTAGTCTTCAAAAATTTACTTTTTTTTTTTTTTTTTTTTTTTTTTTTTTTTTTTTTAGCAGAAAGGCAGAGGACACAAAGCCCTCACTCCTCACCAAACACACAAAACAGTGTCAATATGAAATGTATGGTCTGATTTCACGGGTGACCTGTGACATCTGCAAATGCAAACCATCTGAACCAGAACTTAGATTTTCTTTAAATCCAGCTCAGAGCTAATCAACAGAACCCAGGTCATTATCTGTCTCATCCTGAGGCAAGTATCTATGCTTGGCCACATGAAACATCCACTAAATCTCAATTTCTATGTTGATTCCATATACAGTGATGATAAAGGAATCCTATTACTGGTTTTAAAATAATAAAAACTACCTTGTCCTAGTACAAGTCCTGTGAATTATGGCAGTGTCCATTGTGGCAAACTGCAGAGTGCAGATCCATAAGGGAATCAGAGGAGAAGGAGAGTTTTCACAGTAATTCTCCAGGAAAGACCAGAGGGAGAGAACACTCAACCCCATGATAGGACAATTCCATGCTTATAAAAAAAAAAAATTACAGTAAGACACAAAGGGTTAGAAGTGAGAATTTACAGAAATATATATTAGATGAGCTTCACAGATGCAGAATTAATTTTTGGTTTTGCTACAAAATAAAATAGGAGTATCTTAGGAATATTTAAGAAAAGCACAAACAACCCTCAGTGTACTTTTCTTTTTTTCTTGGTAGATGATCAATTTAAATGTCAAAGGAGACCAATTGGAAAATTCTTTCAAAGAGTTAAATTGAACATATTCAAATGGAACTTGTTCTCTTTGTATATTCATGTGTTTTGTATTCTGGAAAAATTATTTTAAAACATGACTAAAATACAATGAGTTTGATTAAGATGGTTTTAATAAGGAGCACAGAAAATGTGTCTGTATGTAATAATAACAATGAGCCTCATATTTTACAGTTTAATTTGCTGGGTCAACATCTAATGCTTTTCCCATTAGCATTGGTGTGATTTGATGTGGAAAATAATCCCCTTTCCCAACAAACTTTAGGAGATAACAAATATTTAATGACACCCTATGTAGAAACAATAAATAAATTTGAGTTGCTCTTGGACTCCTGTGGAAAGAGGTTGTGAAAATTTTATAAGTTGGGAATTAATAAATTATAACCTGGTTGTTAAAATGTGAATCACTAAAGACTGTTGACACCCTTTTCCTTTCTCTAATTAGAATTTAAAAATAAATAAATGAACAAATAAACTTGTCATGTTTAGTGGCTAACTTACTTTTCTGCACAGGTTACAAAAGTAAGGAAAGTCGATCATATACAGGTTGCATATTTTCATTTAAAACTTAGAATTTCTGGAAAGGACAGAAGCAGGATAAAGGACCAGCAGGATAAAACATAACCCATTTGTAAAAACATATTGTAACATACAGAACAACTACCCCCAAAAAAATCCTGGAGCTTCCAGATACTTTTTAATACATATTAAACAGTCATAAGAATTTTTAATGCAATTTTCATCTAGGAAAGAACAGTTATCTCAAAACACATCTGTATATGCCCTTATTTATGAACACTTCACATTCAGAATGAGCAGAAATAAACAGCATAATGATGATATACAGGGACATTGGTCAAAACAAGATATGTACTGAACATTCTGTGGAGCTCAGACATTTATTTGTTTGGGAAAGCTGGGAGTTATGTAAATGCCTGCCTGGCTCTAGCAGCCTCCTGGGTCTTCATAACCATCCATCTCTGCTGAGCTCTCCCTGGGCCCAGTTGATCCTTCCAGGGCTATAAGGATTCAGGGATGAACAGAGGGAATGCAAACCTTTTACCCTCAGAGCAGAATGAAGACAAGCTTCAAAAGTAACCGAGTGTGCCCTTCTGAAATCAAAGTCCATAATCTTGTCTGCCTGACTGCACTTTCACAGTCTAGGACAAGATATGAAGAAATGTGCTACTGAATAACATTAAAGCATGACTGGGAAGGCCTTTCATCTTTCACTTAATATTATTTCTGATATTTTTCATGATCTGGTTAATCCTTGTGGCCATTTGATCATCCCTCGTTCCTCCTTTCCTCCGTATTTATGACTCATGATGTCATCATGACATCATGGAAACCTGCTATACAGCTGAGCAGAACCAGACCTTACTTTTGCAGCATCCTATGCCACTGTCTGTGACACATGTCAGGTTACTTGAAATGGTGGGTGCCTGTCCTCTGGCCCTGGGAAGCCAACCCAGACTTTCAGAGTGGATCCTGATCTTCCCTTGTCCTCTCTCTGTGTGACAATCCTTAGATCAAGGGGAACATCTGGAGCCATTAGAGAAAAAGGGACAACTGAATGCAAATAAAACATCCAAAACATCCCAAAATATAACATTTTTGAACCCATATTTGTATCATGTCCATCCTTTCTACAGACACGTAGTCTATTTCAGATTTGTGGGTTTTTTTATGGAAGAGGAGAAAATATTTTCCCATGGAATTATTCTGCTTCTGTTACTCTTATTATGGTTCTAGTGGTTGCTGTAATTTAAATGATGAGCTGTATGTGATTATTGTTCAGTTCTGGACAAGAGAAATACTCTGTTGTGTTTAACAGGAGCATGGAAAAAAAATTGAGAGCCTGTCATGGCTGAATCAATTACCTAAATGGTGGTTGTTTCTTTTAGTCATATGTTCACTATATTTTTGTAACATGCTGGAGCATTTCCTGCTTTTGCATGCATGAGTGCTAGCTTAATTCAGTCAGCTGAATTAATGTTATTTTCTTTAGAAAACAGATTAGAGACTTCAAAGACTTCTTGGTTGCCTCAAAATGTTTTCATTGGAGAAGGTAAATGAAAATAGATACTTTCTTGTTCTAATGAGACTGTAAATAATTTAAGTACTTTGCATCCACACAGACTTCTATTACCAGAAAACACAGAGAAAAAGTTTAAAACCTTAAAAATTACGAGGTGAATTAATTTCACATTTGGGGAAAAAAATAAGGCTCATTCTTGATGATCCTGCATTGATTCACTTGCATTTTTTTGTTAAAAATGAAAACATATTAACTTTCACATTTGTCTATAACCCTCTCCTTATTGTATCTGCCTAGCAAAAAATCTGTCTCCCACCTGGCCACCCATTCTTTGTAAGGGAATTACCTGAATTTCCCAGGAGATATCTGTTGGAAGTATGGTAGAATGCCATGTTCTTCTGCCTCAGTTCTCACCATTTCTTCTGCCACTAAAAGTTTGCACACAATGATCTTTCCAGCAGCTAGCCACTTGTTAAGGAATGGGCACCACCAGTCTGGAAAACCAGTTCATCACCAGTTTATCATCACTGGTGATAATTTTGTCCCCACAGTGTCTCACATGGCAGGTCTAAGACTGAAGGGGCCACCAGTCTCCAGCTCATTGCTCCCAGAGTTTAAGCACACTTGAAACCCTTCACTGTGCTTAGAATCCCAGAACCCACTTGTATAGACAAACATCTCTTGAGTTCAGAAGGAAGATTAAAGCTTGTGATGGATCTTGGAAGCTTAATTTCCCAGTAACAGCCCAAGGGAAGGTGGAGTTAAATGACCTCTGGAATGGTCCTGCAGCCCTAGCTAATAGGATGACAAGCAGACTTGATGGTGTGGGGAAGCTTTAATTTCTGATGTCTATGCTGTTGTCTGTAATGGGTAAGCAAAAGTCCTCCACACGTGTTAGCAGCTCTTTTCCCAAAACTCAATGATTTATAAAAATAAGATAAAAAAGTTCTGGCATTTCCCAGACTGATTTAGAAATTAACACTGCTGACCAGAAAAAAATTTAAAAATACGATTTAAGCCTTACTAGGATTAATTTGCTTCTCACTAGAGGCTTGGTATCACCCTGTTTGCAAAGAGTAATTAAAAAAATTCATTAGTGGGGATGGTAAATTCTTCTGCCATTTCAGTCAATGTTGTAAGGTAATGTAGCCTGGAGCTTTGCACAGCTTGGAACTTGCTATAAAAGAGGTTATTTCTAATAAGATTTACATTTATTAAGACTACTGTGGCTGCTCCAATCTTGATCTTCTTGAAGCTAAAAGGAGAATTCTTACTGACTTGACACACAATCTGACCCAAACAGCAGGACAACTTGAAATAAAAAGTGACCTTATAGCATCCCTCGTTTTACTGGATAAGAAATAACTTTAAATCAGCATTTTTTCATACTATTTTTTCTTACTCAGATATGCAATGCACAAGCTCATTCACTCATGGAAACACTTGGTTGGCAAGGTTATTTTAAAATAAATTACCTTAAAATAAGTTATGTCTGTACAAAGTACAAATGATACAAGACACAAGCAAAGGCACTTGATTTAGGACAGGTGCCTAGGCAAATTACTGTTCTCTCTTAGCAGCTGGCCAAAGCTCTGTAGCTTTGCATTCCTAACATAAAAGATTTCCCTGTTAGGCATAACTGTGTAGATAGAGTCAAACTGAGTTAGGTTTGTGCCTATACCATAACGTGCACTCATTGCATTCCTTCCTCTGACCAAATACAGTTATCAGAGAAAGATGTGATCATGTGAGGAATCCTCTAAGCCATGGCCTCCTACCTCAATATGAAGAACAAATTTTAAGGATGAATCACTCTAAACAGCACCTGAATTAAACGAAGATCTCTCTCCTAATTAGGTAAGTGTAGCAGACATTGTGAAAAGGGTCAGCTGCTGAGGTGTTCCACTGCCTTAGCTTGGTGTGTCATCATGCATGTTGTTATCTTCATTGATGTTGTCCCCTTTCATGGAGGGTCCATTATATCAACTGACAATAAACCTAGCCTCATAATACTTATTTAGGTTGAAGAGAACTTACTTTGTAATGTTCTTTTGAAGAATTTTCCTTTTTCAGCCAATAGACTCTATATGAGACTCTGCCCAGCTTTCTTAAAACTAAAAGACTTCACATGCTGAATTTAGTCACATGTTTAGAGAAGACAGAGAGTAAAGACATCAGTTCACTCTGTAGCAAGTCAGAATATTTCTTCTGCTGATGTAAGTTGATTGCCTGAAATGTCTTTTTTCTTATGGTATTGGCTTGTAAGAAGTAGAAGAATTGGGTGTGTCATTTTCACTCCCCTTTCTCTCTTTGAGAAAAATCATCAGGTACATTCAAGGAACCTTAGTTATTACAACAGGTAAGGGACCAAGAAAAATTACCAAGTTCATCTGTACCATTTATTAATTTCTTGGCATCCAGCATTAAATTTTTCCTGTATAATTTTCTAGCTTTGGGAGCTTTTTCTTGGGAATTGTGCCAGAGACGCATGCAATACTGAACATACAGCATATCACAGAGTCTTCAACATGCAGAAAAGGAGAAGAGCAATCAGAAGCATCATTGGAGCTAAACACTGGATTTTATAGAGGCAAATATGTATAAATAATTGTTTTAAGTATCCCAAGTCTTTCTGCATGAAGGCCTATTTTTCACTCTGAGTTAAATAGCCAGACTGGTATCTGCTCATGAGCCAAGTCACACACTTTTATTTCTATTGTGAACAAAAAAGAGCTTACAAACAAAGATTTAATTCTTTAGCTGAATAAATAGTTTCTTGGCAGCAATTATAAGGGGCTCAAAATGCCTATTATGCTTTGATTATAATTATAATTCTCACTGAGTCATCAACTCCTATAGCAAGGACTGGTATTTTTTAATAATGAAGAACTGAATTTTTAGCCTTGAAGAGTTGTCTGCTCAGGACTGCAGAAATGTATTAAGCATAGAGCTAATGTGAATGAGTGTTTTTCTGCACTGCCATTATTATTGTATAGTTTGGGGAAAGGAAGTATGTCTATAAATGAGTAAGCTTCTTATAGCAAATACATAATTTCAGTGTTAACTTTGTTTCCAAATTATCTACGGATGACATCTCAGGATGCTTTTGGAATAATTACCAGCATTTTAAGGTATTCCCTTGGCTCTTTTTCAGCCATCTCTGTATCTATTGTGCTCTTTCTGACTTGAGTTGTTCAGCCACCCAACTGAATGTCAGTAAGACTAGTCTGGCAGATCTTCTCCATTCTTGTGGGCACAGCAGCTTTCAGTACCCCAGCAGCTGGGCAAACACTTGAGGAAACAGTCAAGACTGATACCTGGCTGTCACCATAGCAAATATTAATGGATGTCTTTAGAAGGCAATGTTTTAAGTTTATCAAGCTGGCATTTTTCAGCACATTTCTGTCAAATAACTCCATAGCTGCTGCATCTGAGACACTGCAGTGCTGCCACAACCTTACTGACAGCTTTCAGGAAACACTTGAGTTTCTGAAACAGCTTGAACAGTATTCAGGAAAGTTGGGAACCCCAGGAAATGCATTAGTGCTTTGTCTCTCTTTTAAAATAACATTGGATTGACATTAAAAACAACATTCTTTCTGGAGTCACAGTGTTAGACTGTGGCCTCAAGCCATGACCATCATTGGCTATGAAGCAGAGAAGGATCAGCACGAGTGGACCTGGAAGCTGTGTTATTAAAGGAATCTGATCAGCTGAGCCAATATGTCTCTTGGAGATTCAGAGCAGAACATAGAAGAATGCTTTGTGCCAAATCAGTCATTAACTCTCACCTACTCCATCTCACCAGACCTCTTTTAGGAAACAACAGGGACAGCAGTGCTACTCCTTTTGCCTTTTTGTACTCGGACACTGCACAAAGGCATGCAAGTCCCTGCCCCAAAACTTCTGGGAGACAGCAGGGGGCTTCCAACAAATCCCAGGAGAAGGAAGGACTCTGCATCTCCTTGCTCTGCAGCCCCCCTCTCACACATATATATGTATGCACAATCAGGTCTTTATTTAATGGGAGTTGAATTTACAACACATTAAAACAGTGTGTGGTTTGTACAGAAAGTGATAATAAGGATTTAATTAGTTTGATCTTGCTTTCTGTGCTAAAGCTGAGTATGTTTGAATTATTTTTGTGGCATTTCTTCTCTATTTGTTTTGTATGTATCATAAATAACAATACAATAAGTTTTCAGATGTCTTTTCTGGTGGCTTTTAGGCTGTGAAGCAAAATGGGAGTGCTCAGTGGAAGACTAACAATAACTTTATTGTTACAGTACGTTTAATTCCAAACAAATCTGAAATCTAGATGACTTTACAAATATTAATTCTTTCACCCATCCTGGAAATGCTGACACTTTTCTCATGTGCCTGTTATGAAAACAAGTTCAGAAATGCACAAGACAACTAATTGGGACAGATACCCATTTAAGCTTACCTAGTCTGCCAAAACCTGAATGAGTAATCCAGGCTAGATGTCTCAGCTCCTCTAGGTGGAAAGCTTATAGAACTCACCATCCACCTGTGTGATCAGCTGCACTAACCTAAAGGAAAGGGGAAGAATGCAAGGCCAGGATCAGAGAATCATGGGAAGACTCTTTATCAGGGCTTTGGATTAGTTTAAACCAGCTCTAAAAACCTCAACTGCTTGTTATAGCTAAAGAGGTCCCTGGTTCATTTTCAAGTATATTTTACTTTTTACCCTCTTCCAAGTCCCTTGTATTTAACTCTGCAAATCAAGACAAGAAAATATCAGGCAGATCACGTGAGGGGCTTGATATTTATAAAAATAACATTTACTTTCCTATTACTTTGCAGATAAGAAGAATAAAGATGTATTATCAGTAAAATGTTGCTCTGCAAAATGTAGTGGATGTTGACCAGCTAAGAAGATTTGGATATACCAGACAGAACCAAACTGACAGCAGGCAAATTGAGAAAAAGTGAAAGAAAATAGGAGATATGCTGAGAAGACTTGACATTAGCAGAGCTGAAATTAAAGGAAACCCTTTGAACAAAACAGCTTTCTGCTCTCAAAATCTACCAACATCTCACTGGTTCTGTGTTGGACAACAGGGAATTTGTGACCTGTGTTGCACCTAAAGGATAAGCAATTCTGAAATACCCTGTGTGGTCTCAGTGAGACAGCAGCATGTTTCTTTGTCTAGAAAAAGCCAGTCCAGGGCTAATATAGGGTTATACAGGGAGGGAAGAAAGAGTAATTTTCAAGAGTTAACTGGAAGAAACAGGTTAAAAAGTCCGTAAAATATTGGCACAAAATTTGACACAAAATAAAGTCTTGAAAGTCTTGAAATTTACAGCAAACACTATTAAAAGTTACCAGAAGAGAGACTACAGAAAGTGCCAATTTTTAAAAAAGCACAGAGGTAATCTGCAGATTTATTGTGGTATGGAGCAAGGGGGTCACATTTTTTATTTTTTTTTTTAGAAAATAGGTAACCATTCTGAAAAAATTATTTAGGAATGAGCTCAATGAAAGGACAATGAAAATGGAACTCAGGAAGAATAAAGAAGAACATAACTAATTGATATAAATATATATGCTATTTATTTAGTTATGTCCAATACAAGGTACATATCAGTATTTACCTAAAAGGACCATGTAGACAAACTATGAGGAAAAAACATTTATTTTTTTTACCTTCCTGAAAATTTTTGGAGACTGTGTTAGACTCCAATTTTTCACTCAGTTATCTGAGAAGACAAACCTCTGTTTTTTATTAAGCTAAATCTAAATTAATTTTTAAAATAATTTTTTCAGCTTTTTTTTTGTTTTTTCAAATCTGAAATTTTCATGAGAAAATTTGAGCCTTGGTAAGTCAGAGCAGTAAGTATTAACATAATATTCACCAGAAATTCACTGTCTCCTACTGAATCAAACCAGGCTGACCAAGATGGTGTCCAGTTCACAGGACTCTTCACCAAATGTTGGTGTTTTTTCCACCTGCACAGCAGATGGAGCACAGTGACAGTGACCTTAGCCCAGGGCTGGTTTCCCACAGCTCTGCCACAGTTCACTGTCTGAGCTCAGGGCAGGACCAGGCACCCACGCTCAGGAGTGCCTGGAGAGATCGAGGGAACCTGTTGATTTTCAGGGTGCTTTGGTGAGGAACTCTGCCCACAGGCCAGCTCTTCTTCTGGAGACCCTAGTTTGTGGAAAAAAATTGGAGGGAACTGACTTGTAGCTGCTATCAAGGGCTGTCTTTTGCCATTCTAGTGTCATCACCCAAATCCTTTCGCATTTTTAAATTGTCCTGTGTTTGTAGCAAGAAAGCAGTGCCCTCTAGACACTAGCCCAGCCCACGGCTGGGTTCTGCAGATGGGATAAACAAGAGAGGAAATCATGGACTTGGAACAATGATCTACTTCAAAGAGACAAGAAGACCTTCCCAAGGGGCAAACTGTTGTGTTCTGTGACTGAATTCAGCTCAGAACATGGGAATTTCATGCTGCATATGCATTGGATTAACTTTGATACTTGATATTCAGGTTAGTGTGCTGTCTAGTGCATTGTAGAAGTAACACTTCATCCTGTATTGCAGATAAATATGTGGAAATATATTTATTCTTGTATGAAAAAAATCCATTATTGGCCTAATCAGGACTTTCATTATTTGAAGTTTCTGCTTATTTGCTCGGGCACTGAATTCAGCTGCTATGATGAACTGCCACTAATGTTATTGACTGCTGTCCCTTCATCTTTGTGTCTTCCCACCTCCTTGCTCAGACAACCATTTGCCCTTTGCTTCACAAGTCTACTCTTGGAGACACGTTTTTCCCTTAGCTTTCAAGCTAAGTCCCTGGGGATGTTCATCCCATGTACTTAACAGAAAAAGTCCAACATTCTGAGAAACTTTGATGCCTTTGGGTTTCACCACAGACTGAGATCCAAGTTTTTCTAAGATTCATTAACCTTTTTACAGGGACTTGGTCTTGTCATGAAAACCCAAACCATTGCTTCATTTCATTATCAAGGACCACAGGAGCCCAATGGCTTCATGACATTTTTCACAGAAAACAGTTTGTAGTGATAGTTTCTAAATTCAAGTAATCTACAAGCCTTGTAGGAAACTCTGGGGATGTGCATACATGCAAATCATATACAGAAAAACTTTCTGGCTACATATAATACTCTTAGATTTGTTTTGTTTTAGCCTTAGGTCTTGAATTATCTGTAGTATTGTATGAGTTTTAACTTACTTTTAGCAATTTTGCTTAAAGCTGTCTCTCCTACAGCACAAATGTTGTCACATGGTTTCATTTTATCTGCTGTGTGCACACATTTTGCCATTTTTGGTGTATCTTTCACAATCAGCTATTCCAATAAGTACTGTATCATTTATGTCTGACTCATTAACCATGCAGACATTTCTGTTTCACTTGGTTTTGCTCTTAGTAAAAAAAAAAATTTATCAAAATTGTAAAGCTGAGCAAATAATTTACATCAAACACTTTATCTTCCTTCTCCTTCTGGGAAATCTATGACCAGATTGCACCCATTTCTCAATTATTAATTATTTATAACTTTCCAACACCAACTAATTCATTTATTACTATATGGATTAATTACAGATATCCTAAACAGAAATTAATTTCCTTCACTCTATAATTAGTCAGCCAGGTCAGGGCACTTTGTCTCAGATCCCTGGGCCATGTCATGTGCAAAAATTCTTTACTTAGAAAAAAGCCAGTGAAGTGGACAGCCTGTGAATGTTTACAGAAATACACAAACTGTTTCTTTCCAGCTAAGTAGACTATTTTTTGGATAACAATTTTCATTCACATTTATATGTCAGATTGTGAGGGTGCTAAGTGTGCAGTATGGAAGTGAGGCCTTGATTTGTACATTGGTGTATGAGGCTCTTTTTAGTATCTGCAAAAGGTCTGAGTGACACAAAACTCAATATATAGCATCTCCCAAGTGTGGGTCTCAGATGCTACTCTCCCTCAAAAAACTGCAGTGAAATCAAGTTTAACAATGGGTGCTTGTTCAGGCAATACCAGGCTCAAACCAGGGCACATCTTTCTGCCATGGTTTAACCCCAGGCATTCACCAAGCCCCATGCAGCTGCTCCCTCACTCCTCCATCCTCGGGAGTGGGGAGAGAACTGGAAGGGCAACAGCCAGAAAACCTTTTTGAGATAAAGACAGTTTAACAGGGAAAGCAAAAGCTGCACACAAAAGCAAAGGAAAACAAGGCATCCATTCACCACTTCCCGTGGGCAGGCAGGTGCTCAGCCATCCCTAGGAGAGCAGGGTCTCATCACACATTACAGTGACTTAGGAAGACAAATGATGTCATTCCAAATATCCCCTCCTTCTTCCTTCTTCCCTCACTTTATATCCTGAGCATGAGGCCATACAGCCTGGAATAGCCCTTTGGTCAGTTGAGATCACCTGTCCCAGCTGTGTCTGATCCCTGCATCCCACTCACCTCCAGCCCCTGGCCAATATGGCAGCACAAAAAGCAGAAAAGCTTTTTGAGTCAGCCCTGCTCAGCCACCACAAAACCATCTCGACATGATCAACCCTGAGTTCAGCACAAATCTAAAATGCAGCCCCATACTAGCCAGTGAAAAAAATCACCTCAGCCCAAACCAGGGCACTGTCTTTGGAAAAGATCAGCACCTGCCATGCTGCCCCTGAACAAGATCATCACTGGCATTAATTCACCTCAAAGGGTAGCAGTGCCTTCTCACTGGCTCCTCTGAAGGCAGCGCTTAAGGAAAATTGCTCCAGTCTACTTGTGAGCAGCTCAGAAACAAGCTGGATGTTTGTAACCTCAGCCAGGTTTCCCTGGTGCCAGTTGCAGAGAGGGGTTTGGAGTGCTTCTCCAAAAGCACCACCCCAAATATCCCTTTGGTGAGAATGTCTGCCAATCACAGATGAAGTGCTGGGCTTCTCTCATCTTCCTGTTTGCATGAAGACAAAATGAGCTTTGTCTTCTAAATAAATAAATTTTTAAAAATCTGAGTATGTCCTGTGAAGTGCAGTTTAGTTGATTGTTCAAAAGGGTACAAGAACCTGGCCATAGTATGCAGACAAGTTTGTAACAAGTACATGGTTTTAAAGGTCTCTAACAGCACTAAGGTTTTCAGAATTGCACTTCTTCACCCAGACCCATCCTTTGAGCCTGGTGTCCTCTTGACACACTCTCTAGGGAGCAGATCCCTCTATTAGAAGTTAGGGTGCTATTAGACCTGTAGTTGACACAGAAACAATTTGAAAACTGACAGGGCACTCTTCAGCCTCTCAGCATGCATTTGCACGGTTCAGTTAACAAGCCAGTAACATTTCAAAGGAGAAAAGAGGGTTAAAGGCAGAACTATAGCCCCTATCAAGCAGAAGTGCAGGAACTGACATCATTTCCAGCTTTAAAACAAGGGATTGTTTCATTACTTGGGTTAGCCTTTTAAAAAACATATTCCTAATGGTCATAACATAAAAAAGATGTCTCTGGTGGAGTTGTGCTTTCTGTCAGCACCCACGTTGTCTGTGGTAATGAATCTGAACAGATATTTCTACTGAACTGCTGCATGGGCTCATCTTGCTGAAGTTGCCCTAACTGCAAGAGAAATTAAAGCATTTGGGTCCATGACCTGCATCTAGAACTGGACTGTACTTCAGGTCACATCCCAGCCTACAGCAAGTGGGAGGAATTTATAATATCTAGTTGATAATTTATTCTAGGAAAATGCTTTGATGGCAACAATCAGTGAGATATTTGTCTTCCTTATTCAGCAGTTACATATTCTCTGCTCTCTGCAGAACATGGTAATATTGTGGGGTGATTTCCTCACTGTCAGCTTATAAAAATACGACACTAATTTGTTGTAGTTGGAGTGGCTCTGCTGGGAACCCTTCCAAAACAGTCAAATACCTACATGGACTGACTTGGCTGCCTGGCTTACTACATGCACTCTAAATATGGCAGGGTGAGGCGTATTAGAACATACCAGCCTAGTCACCATCTCCCTGCTCTTGTACTCTTCATAGTAAAATCAATGCACATTGTGCTCTCAGGCTGGGGCTATTTTTAGGTGTTATTTTTCCACTCAGTCTGCAGCTGTTTTCAGTCACAAGCTTCTTTAACTAAAACAAATACACAGTCCTTGGCAAAGGAGTGGTTGTAAAGAGGACAGAAGTGTGCACATGAATCTTGTGCCTGCCTCACAGGGTTTTATGTAGGGAGGGTCAGAGGGGAGCAAAGAGGACCACTGTGTCCTGGGAAGCCAGGGTGAATGCTCATCATCATGAATTAGCCCAGCTTTCAGTCCTCTTTCCGGAATGACTGATGAAGGGCAGGCTTCTCAGGGCTGAAGAATGAAGGAGGAGGAGAGCTGACCTACCAGACCCTGCATTATCTGCAACACCTCCCTGAGAGACACACAGACACCTTCCTTGGTGAGCCTTTTGCCCCCAGTATGCACAAGCTCCTTTAGCAGACTGTGTAATCCCAGCAGCCCTACTACATTGTTGTCATTTCCTCCTTCCCTCTCCACCTCAGGGAATGGAGAGAATTGAAGGAATGGGAAGTTATCACATGGATGCCTCAGAATCAACTGGCCTTTGAACAGGAGATGTGGCTTTTGGAGCATTTCCTAACCTCTGCAAAATAGAGATCGCCTCCAGTTATAGAAAGGAAATTATTTTTTCTCTGCCATTGCTACCCCTCTGCCCCAAGGCAGCATTGGAAGTCCCCAATAGGTTCAGTGTGGGAATGGCTTGGTTAGGCTTCCTGCTAATTAACAGTGGAAGAGAGCAGAGTAATCCAACCATGTCTTGTTTGGTGATTGACATTAATGTCATATTAGGATATGTTTGAAGTCAAAAGGGCTTATCAGTAGTCAGCCAAGTGCTTTTAGTGCTGTTTGTCAGGCTCAGGTGATGGAGAGAAATGAAATGGAGTGATTGTATTGTCTGAAGCCACACCCATCCATCTCACTGGACATCTTCACACTCTGTTGTGTTAATGGATAAGATACTGAAGAGACACAGGCCATGAGATGTTTGCTAACATATAGTACTGCACACAAGACATGAGCACTGAGAAGCTGTGTTTCCTCTCAAAAGTTTCTCATGTCATAAATTATCATGGTTATGCTGGTGAACATGAGAAGATGAGACAACACCTTCATTTCTCCATCATCCCATTCAATTCCTTTGAGGGACATCACTGAAATAAGGGGAATACTTTAGTGGATTGTGTGTGCTGTGCTTGACACAAAATGTTGGAGTGGAGTTCAAATTATAAAATCCTAGTTGGCCTCCATAACCCAGCACAGGGCACAATTCTGAGATGGAATAAGGACCAGAGTGTCTAGCACCTTTATTCTGTGATAAAAGAATAAAGCAGGCCCTTCACAGTGGGGCTGGTGCAAGTAAAAGAAGTATAAGTTTAGTTTCTCTGTTTTCACTAAGCAGAGTACTTACCACTACATGAAAAGCCAGCTAGCAATGGCAGTAATTAGAAAAAGCTGCATCATGAGAGCCATTTATGCTCATCTTTTGACTCACATTGTTGAAAAATCAGCTTTCAGTAGGGTTTACTGTTTTGTTAGAAACTTTCTCATACTGCTCTCACACTGTCCATTAGGAGAAGCACTGCCATCCTTCATATGGACTGTCTAAACCACAGGTGTGAAGTGCCTCTTTGTGCTATACTATCAAGTTCTTCAGTAGGTTTTGTATGAAAATCAGACACTTCTTCATGAAATCAGAAGTGCCCAGATTATATTTCACATGCGTGAGTTTCCTTGTTTTTATTAAAATTAAGTTTGCTCATTTGCCATTTTCAAGCTAGTTTGAAATGAGGATCACCTTGTATCCTAGGAAACACAGTGAGAATTTTATATGTGATCACATTTTTCTCCATGTTATGAAAAAAGCAGATGGTAATTAGGTGCATTATTCATAGGAAAGCTTGTTGAGCACAGTGTCTGTATGGTTCCAGCTTCGATTAGAACTTGTTTGGAAGAACTACTTCATACCTTTCAATTGGCCCTCATTAAGTGCAATCATTACTCTTCTGTGGTTCCAGTGTGCTTTAATTTGTGCAAACCAGCATCCACAATATTATATAGATAGAAACCCAGCAAATTTCTGGGGTCCCATTTCATTCTACTTGACATCAGTGTGATCTTTCTGTCCATCTATTTTCATTATTATTTATTGCAGCTGCAAATGTGCCTTGTGAGAGGCCACTTGGCAGCAGGAGAGGTGCAGAGCTGTCATGTTTCAGGGACAGCACCTGAGCCATTGGAAGAGACCAATTCACCTACTTAGGTAGAGAAAGGAGAGCACACTTAGAGGCTGGGCCACTTTGTGTGAGGAAGGCAGGTGACCGGATTTCTGCAGCTCCCAAGCCCTCCCACCACAGACAGAGTGCCAGATCAGAAAAGGCACAGCCATGCTGCAACAACAACAAAGTGTCTTCATGAGGACTTGTTAGCTCAACAATGACAGGGAAGTAGGACCCACCACACATAACAGCTCTTGTTTCTCACTGAAAAAATCTTGTCAGCCTAGCCCAGCCTTGCACTCAGGCTTTCTCCAGAGACTTCTCTGTAAAAGAAACCCAAGAAGTCCCCACAGATGGCACTCAGACTTGGAGATCTCCATATGGAAAATATTTTTGGAAAGACAAATAACTGTAACTGGGTCAGACAAGGAGATTTTTTTCCTACTGCCCCTGAAAATAAAGAGGGATAAGGCTATTGTTTGTCTGCTTATGCTACACAGAGACTTCTGTAACCTTCCACAGCATGCTACAGAGGGCATATAAGGATGTTCAAGTGCATATTAACTCTTGTATCGTGCAAGAAAATGTGTGTGTTTGAGAGAGAGGTTATTTGATCTTATCAGTACCGTAGATGCTTGTGTTATTTATTTTGTGGTTGGGACATTCACAGCTTCTGCTACATCATCTGTATTTGCTTCTAAAGAAAATTATTTGAGCGTTTCCCTTAATGACAAACTAACCCTCTAATGTCTTCTCTCTCTCCTCTGCAGTAGACAATACACTAGACAGTGCCAACTGTGTCCTGCAGAAATAGATTGCTTTGAAGTAGAGCTCAATAAACAGATGTGAGGGTCCAAATAAACCTGGCAGAGTATACACTTGACTAAACAATGCAACAGCATATTTCAGACTAATTTTTTTCTGCATTTGAAATGTTGCCAGGTCCCTGAGAGTAGATAGGGTATCCTCAAAGACTCAACATAGCCATTTTCAACCCTTGGACTCCCAGAAGAAAACCAACACAAAACTGCCATAAAATAAAAAAAAAATTGAAATTCAGAATTTCTGGTTTGCTAATGATGAAATTGAGGAAAAATTTCTGCTTTCTCTTCTTCACTTAGAATTACTTCTGAGTTAAGTAATCTACCACTTAAAGTCTCACCATGATTTCCAGTATAGATTTTTATCATCCATTTTCAGGCTTCTGCCATCCGAAAAATTGCTCTTCCCTCCAGTAACCCAGTTCAGGAGTGACCTTAAGGCTTGTAAGAATATTTTTTTAGTTCACCCTATGGTTACTCTGTGTGCCAAAGGCACACCTTTCCAAACACAACGTTTCTGACAGTGTTGTCAATCCCACTTCACGAGACCCCAGATGAACCACAGGAAGGCTGAGTTCATTGTGTCCTTCCTCACATGATTTCCACCTGCAAATCAGCTCGGAGCTCCCAGCTCAACAGAAGCACAAGGAAAATACATGTCCTTCCTTCCTTCCTTCCTTCCTTCCTTCCTTCCTTCCTTCCTTCCTTCCTTCCTTCCTTCCTTCCTTCCTTCCTTCCTTCCTTCCTTCCTTCCTTCCTTCCTTCCTCCCTCCCTCCCTCCCTCCCTCCCTCCCGCCTCTCCAGGTGGTGGTACTTGCCCATGTCACATACTGACAATTCACACCATAGTTTGCTGTGAAGAAAGAAAAAAAAAAACCAATCCACAACTCAGTCATAGTGATGTTGCCTAAATAATTAGACAGGACCTAAAACAGTGGGCATGGTGAATGCATAGGCTGATGTTCATTTTCCCAGTATCAATATTTGTATCTAAATCCCTAACCTCAGGTGTCTGCCTCAACACAGAACCTCCTAGCAGCCTACTAATGGCTTTTTCCTAGAAAAAGGCCAGACCATGGCAAGGGGTTTGGAACTAGGGATCTTTAAGGTCCCTTCCACCCCTAAATGTTCCACGATTCTATGATCCTAAAAATACCCATTCTCCATTGCAATCATCCCATTTTCCACCTACCCACTTATCAAATCCTCTAGACCTAATTGCTTTTCCAGAACACGCATGTGACCCTGCTAGAAGCTTATCAGCTGAGTTGAAAATATGAAGTGAAGCAAAACAGATGGAATTTCATAACCAATTACATACTACAGAGGGAACCATAGTGCGTAGGTTTCTCATTTTCAAACTGAAGTCAGTCGTCTTGTTAAGCCTCCTTGAAGCTCTGACAGGTCCCCTATGTTTTCTTCTGCAGGGAGATCCTGCATGTTGTGAGCATACTGAGATCCTCCTGCAGGACTGAGACCTTGCTCCAGAGAAGTCTAACCAGTGCCTCACCTTCCACTGATCTAACTGCTTGACACACCTTGTCTGCAGTGAGTCTCTTGTGTTATTACTGAGCCATCACAGTCAGATTTTCTGTGAGTGCCTGGTAGTGCCCTCTTACTTCACAGCTCAGTGAAAAAATGGAGTATCTGCTTGTGATAATTCTTAAACAGGTAGGAGATGTTAGGTTCATGATCAGTGTTATGGACTTGTAAAAGATACATCCATGCTATGTAAAAGATATACCACATAAGTGAGGAAATTCTATGGCAGAAGGGCATAATTTTTGTGGAGAGAAACTCTCTTAGTCCAGACTTTCACTCCTGTCGCATCTGAGCTTGTGGAAATCAAAAGTTTATAGCACTCTTTAGTGAGCAGACCTTGCCCAATTGAATTACAACAGAGTAAGGTAACAAATATAAAGTGAGAAGCAGACTTAAAATATCAAGAGCTTGGGGATTTTTTAGTAAAGCACTTGGGTCTCTCAAAGTCTTACTCATTAAATTAATTCAAATGGGCTTGTGCAGATTTGCCATGCAGATATAAATGCAGTGATGATGCAGGGAATCACCCTGTAAGAAGCTGCACAGACCATCACTTTTGACTTCATTGTGAGTAAGTTGGAGAAGGGTCAAAGAGAAAGCTTAATCCTATCAAGGGAACTCCCAGTGTAGAGCACATTGCCCAAGGAGACCCTCAGGTTCCACCAGCACAGGCTACTCAAATGAGACTGTGAGATCTTCAGCACCACCAGATATTGAATGGCTGAGGAAAAAAACCCCAGATCTATTACCATACCACAGGATTGAAGTATGTTGCACTGACAGGTGTCTCACTGAGGACATAAAAAACAACTGACTACTGGAGTGAAAGTTGAAAAGTAACCTAGGATGGTCTTTTCAGAGGGATGTGTTCCCTGCTGAGGAGCTGGTCCTTGGCTCTGTTCACATGCTCCACCTGAAGCCACTGTGCAGCACAGGGGAAAACAAAGAGGAAAGGCAAGGAAAGATGGTGAGGTTAGGGAGGGATGGATTGACACTGCTCCCTTCTGAGCTGCACACCTGTATGTGTAAAAGAGAGGGAGAGAGAAAGCACCAGCCTGCTTGTTGTGAAAGGTTACAGGGGTAAAATGAAAGACAGAGTTAATGTAAGAAAGATGTTTCTAGTTAGTACTGGTACAGCAGTCAATTGAATGTGTGTCAATTCCCTTTCTTCCTCTGTGTGCTCAATATATATATTTAGATGTGAGCAGAGACGTTAATCTCAGATCCCAAATGCCACTTTGATAACTGCCAAGATTTGGGAGGGGCTGCTGTAGCAACAATAATGCAACGTTATGTTTTCTGTCCTGATGGACGATTGTATGTGAAGTGCTCCTGTCTCCAATATGTACAATATTTCAAACTTTCCTGCCAAAAATAAAAATGGAAAAAATCAAGAAAGCCTTGAGGCAACAATAACTTATTTGACATCAAGTTACATGGGTTTTACATGTTTATTTCCTCAAATATTCAATTAAAAGCTTACTTACTGCGGCAGATGTCATATCACATGGTGCATATGCTCCCTCTCCAATACAGAGCAGCTTTTTAGAAATTACTGCCAAAATGTTGTAAGAACTTTTATAATGGTTTCAGGATGAAGCATAAAATGTAATAAGCCACACATTTATGTGTGTATTTTATTGATCATTTAGTACTAGCTTTCTGTTTAGGAGTGGGGGGTTTTTGATAGGTTTTTCTGGGGGAGGAAGGAATTGTTTCCATGTAGAGAAGGAGAAAATTATATTTGAAAAATGGGCATAGGTGCTTTGTTGTGAAAAGAAAAGTGACCTGGGTGAGACAGGTTTCTTTCAGTCTGCTCTTGTTCCTGTGTGTTTCATACAAAAGGATATGTGGCTACTAATAAGAATTACTTTTGTAAGTTTAGTTCCACTGAAAGGATTTTAGTTCTCTGACAAAGATCCCTGAAAACTCTATTGCTGGCCACTTGGTTAGCTATTATGTGGGTAAAACCAGGCTGTTTTCCAAAATCCTTGTCTGATTTCCATTCATAAATTAGTGCATGTGTTAACCAAACTTAGATTAAATATTAAATAGGTGTAATGCATCTACATGCATCTATCCAAACCTAGCATAGCCACCTGTTATACTTCACAATGTAAGCCAGTAGCTGGTGACTTTCAAGAAAAAAGATATTTTCTGGTTGACAGAGCCATCCATACTGGAAATACTGCTTACTTTGCCCCAGAATTTAAAATCAAGCCCTTGCTTGTGGATGCTGGACTACCAACACAAGGGTCTAATCAGCTATGATGATACTTCTTTTGACTGGTACAAGTAAAACAGCTCAGGGAAAACACTATGCATCATGAGAGCAGAGCTCTCAACACTCATTTTTTTTGTGCCTGCTGAAGCCTTGTATAATCCCAAGGAACAGGGTCCCTGGGAAGATATCACTGTCTTGTTCAGTGTCAGACCTAGGAAAGGGGGTGAGTTTTTACAACATGGCCATAACACGTGCCAGCTGACACGTTACACACAAGACTGGCTGAGGCAGTAGTATGGATCTGTCTTTGCTAGTGTTAGTGCCTGCTCCAGTCTCTGTAAACAACACATGTCAGCACTGGATCAATATACTTGAAATGACAGCGACTTATGTATTTTGAGGAGCTTTCAAGACAAAAACCCCCCAAATTTCCAAAGTGTCTTCACTGCAGAGCAGATCCTGACTGTCACCTGAACATGACACTTAGCTTTCTGGAGGCAGCCACAGACTTTAACCCCAACTTCCCCATGCTTTCAGCCCAGGACAGGTAGTGTTTAAATTTTGTTTTTGCCATAGGAAGACAGGCAAGAAGCCCATGGCTGTGAGGCTCCAAATAATTTCTTTCTCCTCTTCTGGATGTGATTCTGAGCTGAAATTCCATGTTTGACTCCTTTCTGCAAAACTTTTACAGTGTGCAGAGATGCCATGCACAAAAAATAAGACTGAGAAAACTCACTTGTTTAAGATGAACAACACAAACCATGTCCTTCAGTGCCCCATGCATATGCATATATACAGAAATATGCAATATAGATCCCTCCTTAGATACTCAGGTCTATCAGTAGCTGGCACTTTGATCCCAGATCAAGTCAGTGGCTGGCACCAGCACATACAATACTGGAGAGCCACAGTCCTCCTCCACCTGCTGGTACTCAAGCCCTCTCTGACAGATATCCATACACACACACCTGCTACAGATTCCCCTTGGACACTCAGACTATCCAACAGCTGGCTCCTGGATCCCCCTGCTTCCCTGGTGCCACACACACAGATACACAAACAGAAGCAAACAGGTCTCTCTAGGAGCAGGTTCAGACCTATGGTCCCTCCAGTGTCTGACCCTCAGCCAGCTCTTAGTTCCTCTTGTCTCTCCAGAATCCCCCCACACCAACCAGCCTCTCTCCCACCTGACTACCATGGTTGGACAAGTGCACTGACCACCAACCTCTCTACACTTGGCCAGACCCCTGACGCACAGAAGGCAGAGGAACACCATGGCAGGCACACAGTATTTGATGTCATGTGGTTAAAACTGGACTAACCACTTAATCTGATCAAGGGCCAGATTTTCCATTGAGCATTCTTTGGAGAGGGATGATCCTTGGATTCCATGACTTGGTATGCACATTTCACTGCATGCCGTACGCAGGTGTTGAATGAAAATTACCATGTAAAGTAAGGATATATTTTGTAAAATACACAGTGTAGATTTGTGTACCTTTTAGAGTAATTTGCCACATTAGGATCTAGAAAAGGTAAATAAAAACTGCAAAAAGATGTCCTGTCATGTAATTTCAAATGAAATTTGAACTGACGTTTTCATCTTCTAAGATACTGTAGTTTACAACTTGATTCATTTAGATTAGATGGCAAAATTTCATTAAGGTGTGCAATTAGATGAATAATGGCACTTGGAAGTGGAGGAGTGATGTTCACTGTGTAGAACCCAGCCTCTAAAAACACCTTACTTATCCCTGGTTTCACATAGTGATGAAACAAACTGAATGAAGCATTTAAAGTTGAATGATACTTTGAGCATAAGGAAACAGACTGGAATTAAAGCACAAACACCACATTTCACATATATACCAATCTCAGTATTACTGATTGTTTCTTAATGCATTCCAAGCTTGCAACTACTATTCCTTGGAGACAATTGGTCCTTTGTCATTTTGATAGAGAAACAGACGTTTCCCCATTAATTGTTCGACTGCTCCCTTCAGCAAGTTTTGAAAGACATTTTCTGGTTCAGTTTCACATGGATCACACGGCATTTCTCATTCCCTTATTGACTTTTAAACCACCATCTAAGGTGCTTCAGGGTTTGGAAGTTCTTCCATGCCACTATGCTATTTGTTTGGGGCTTTTCTCTCAGCCCACTTCTACCACTACTGTGGTTGTACAGGGTGTTTTGCTCTGACATTAAGCCATAGTCCAGGACTGGCTGGTGGTCAGAATTCAGTTCCTTTCTGACCAGTGTCTTTAATTAAAAAGCTGGTGAGATCAATGCCAGCAACCTTACAAGAAACTCTTGAGTGCTGACAGCAGTCGCATTAGCACGTTAACTTTGGGAATTGCTCTTCTGGGCTATCCATCTCCCTGGAATGCTGGGCTGGGATTCAAAATGTGAATTTCTGCCAAACCTTGTGAGGGATAAGAAGGCTATACAGAATATGAGTCAGAAAAATAAAGCCTTTGAAAGAGTCCTGCTCCACAGATGCAGTTCTCTCCAGTGTTACTGTGAAATCCAACTTTCAGAGCAGAGCTGCGAAGGAAAGAAAGTGCTGGAATTTAATTTCTTGCACAAGACTGAAAAGCCCTTTGCAAGACTTAATCCCACAGCAAAGCTTCCACAAAAATAAATGGTGATTTAGAGTCTCTATTGACAGCAAAAAGCATAGACCAAATATCAACAAGGGTGTCCTCCAAAAAGCATGCTTAGTTTATTCAGCTACCAAGAGCAGTGTCTACAACAATAGCTATTTCCTCCTGGGTCTTTTGGAAAAGAACTCTGCCAACATCTCCATTTCTTTTTATCAAGGAATGGCTACTCCAGGTTCCATCCAAAGACACAGGCTTAAAATCTCTTGTCTTAGGACAAGAACACTGTGGTCATATCTACTGTGGAGTTCAGTCCATTTCAGCCTCACATGGAAAAATTCCTGCCCACTTGCAACTACAGAGTGAACTTAATGGATTTGGAAAACAAATAAATAAAGTAATAGAGCATGAGGAGCCTAGGTGCCAGGTTGTCTGTTATCACAAGGGTTTGTAGAATCCCAAAGATAGTTTCCATCTTCCCTCCATACCCACATGGAAAGATGGGAGGTAGGTGTAAAACACGCAGCTGCTCAAAAGAACTCTGCTGTTGCTGAGAACTAGTCCTTTGAGACAATGCACCTTGAACTGAAGAAGCAAATAGCATGCAGGATTTTTTTCTCTGTGCAATACTCTATCCAGTATCCAACAAGAATTTTGGATCCACATTAAGATATCTAAACTTAGGTTTTCACATCTCTTCAAAATACCACTGTAGTTACTGGAAACTTAAGGGCTATTCAAACACACCTAAAATTCAATTGCTACACTTGGTCAGCTGAATAGCTGCAAAGCTGAATTAAATTTTAAAGTCTAAATCTGCAAGCTGAATCTTCCCCCACTGTGTCTCTCTGTGGCAAACAGTTGGAATTGTGCAGCAGGAAATGATTGTAGCAACAATCAGACTGGCTCTACCATGAACAAAGAACTTGGTCATGGAAAGGCAAGGCTGAGCATGTGTTCATACACTAATGAAAAAGGTGATTCCTGACAAAAAGGATCAAATGAACAAAAAATTCTTCCCTTGGTTTGACAGGTCAGTTTTAAGATCTTGTTACAAATACAAGGGTTTTGATCTAGTTTATGGCATTATGCTCAGTGTGTGAATAACTAGGAAAGTGTTGCTACCAGCCATTCAGAAGAGGAGACTGAATTATATTAGAGCTTTTTAGGATTTATTTTCAAACAATCAGTGTCAAGGGGCATCATTTTCTGTATGTCTCTCTTCTGGAGTGTGTAGTAGTTCTCGCCTTTGAATCTACCTGCAACAGCCATTGATTAATTTCAGCTTTTCTGTTGGATATTGGGACCTTCAGATAATGTCCATATTGCAAACAGGATTGATAAGAAGGTTGATTTTTCCAGAAACCATACACAATTCTTTTGAGGGGAAAAACACACTATAGTCTTGTGAACTGGAGGCAGAAATGTGGACACTGACCAGAAAATATCACTGGTGGGAAATAATGGAAATCAAGAATAATAGTTTAAGTAATTTAAAAACTAAATACTAATAGAAGTGCTTAAATACATCGCAACAAAATATTGGAAAGGAAATATAATTATCATACATTCTTGTACACACTCAATACTTTCCAGAGCTGATTTGTTTTACATGTGAAGCAATGACCTGTTCCTGCTGGTTTCAACTGTTTTTACTAATAAAAGCCTTCTGAGATGAATATATCTGATACCAAATCCAGGTCTTTATGGACCTGGATAATTAAATGAATAATTCAGAGTTATCAACTTGATAATATTATGATGGAGAAATCTAGTCATAATATATGATATTGATTTAATTATTGTAAACCGAACTAGGTGATCTAAGACATGACACCTCTGGGACTGTGATAGTGGCCTGTCATGGTACACAACCAAAGGGAAAACTTTTTTCCTAAAGATGCATCTTATGGAAAACTTTTCTTGCTTATATGATTAATAATTGAAGAGGATGTGCTCTGACCTGTCAAAGAATATTAAAAGAGCTATCTGGAACAACCTTTCAAAGTAGTTCAGATGTGTGCAGTAATAGAAATGACTTGGCCCACTCAGATCTTGAATTCAAATGTTCATTTTTTGGAGTCCATAGTGAAAAACAGATACTTCCAGGGGTTGACTCCTCTCAGCTGTTAGACAGTGAGCTGCAGAATTGTCACCTGTTTCTCTGCATTAGTTAAAGAGGAAGCTGAGATCACTTGCATACACTAAAGTTCAGTTTTAGGTTGTTACAGCTGAACGAGTTCTTCCCTTACACTGTTCTGATTTGTAAAACAAGCATTCTCTTTGGGGACAAATGTTTCCAGGCATATACTGTAGGTAGATGGACTTACATGTGAGACTGCACCATCCTATTCACTGATCCTGGTTAGATGAGCTTTGTCACAAGGTAGGAAAAAAACTGCTCTTTTTTGGTGTGTGAGATACAGGCTAGGATTGAAATTGGCCCTCACTAGAGCCCTTGCACACAGGTGCCACACCTGTGAGTTCCACCACACAGCACAGGTTTCAGGAGATAGGGAACATGCTCAAAACAGAATTGGGCATGAGCACAACTAATGAGACAGCAATGTACCAGGCAAATCCTTTCTTCTCCTTGTGTTTTGGCCTTGTAGATCAATTTGGAAGAATAACTATTGGTCTTCATGACAAATACCTGCAATATTTATGTTCAGAATTAACATTGCTCTGAGTCAAACACATTTTTCTCTTGGAAACATTCTATTTTCTAAAAGTCAGAACCGACATTATTGACACTCTGCTCCCTGTATAAAAATGTTTTTGCAAATATATCTGCTAGAGATTTACATCTGGGAGGAAAGAAAAGCCCTGGGAAACATAGCATAGGATCTTGGCTACGTTGAAATCAATGGTAAAACTTCCACTGACTTCAGCCATTGCTGAGGAATTCGAGCATGCAGCAGCTCAAGCAGCTCAAGCATCTATGGTGGGATTTCTGAACATGAGCAAAAGAGACTGCCATGGGTTAATTGGTACATGCCTTCACTAAATCCAGTGTCATCCCTTTTGTTCTCCTTTAAAATACTTTCCTTTTAGAGACACACACCGCAAATTAAATTTGTTCTGCTGTTGTTCTTTGCAACACTGGAGGTGAATTACATGTACTGAGTGGATGATCCACTCTGTAGGAAGTACAAGACACCAGAGAATATTTATCTGTCATTCTGAAGTAAACATAGCTAAGAAGTAAAGACAAAGTGGCCAGAACAGGGAAGTATGCACATTGACTGGATAACCCGAGCATTATGGCTTTCAAATCTACCTGTTCTGTAACTTGTATTGATTCATCTTTGGTTCACATTCATCTTGGTTTTTGTCAGCCCATTTGGGAAATTTTAAAAACTGTTCTCAGATTCACTGGAATACAGGAAAAAACCATATCAGCTAAAAAACAAGGGATACATTAAATAATACTGAAAGTTAAATATGAAGTAAATAGTCAAGTAAATAGCACATATCAGAGGGCTTAAATTAACACAAAGGAAATATGCACATTTATTCTGAGGAAACAAAAAATTATCAGTAGATTGACTTAAACCAATGCAAAAAAATTGAGTCTGACCTGGTGCATTGCTAAGAAGAACATGTGAAAGCCCATCCTTCTCCCTAGGAGAAGATGCTCTAAACTTCCCAGACACAGACACTTTAGGAGTAATTAGCAACAGCATCAGTTGATCTTTGTGCAATGTTTTAGAGATCAGTCTCCTCACTAAAGAGGGAGGTTGATAGATGCATCCAAGATTTCTCATTTTCAGCTGTTTCTAGTTTAACTAACATGTAAAATGCTATGTACAACAGCCATGGTTTGGAGGCATTGTTTCTACATTCCTTTTTTAATTTTAGCTGCTATATTTCTTCCTCCTAATCCCTATAATAATCCTGTTTTGAGGCATGATTAATTATTTAACTTTGCCATTCTCTCAGGGAAATTATAGACTAAATTGCATGCATGTTATTAATACAAAGCACCGCTTTGTTAGCTAATTTAGCATTTCACACCCACATCAAACAGGCAGATGTCTATAATCTATTATTTGTGATCCCGCTGCAGCGCGCTGGGCGGACAGAGCCTGCACTCCTGCTCTCCCTCCCTGCTGGGAGGGCAGCATCCTGCCGTCAGGTCCCCTCGGAAACCCAGCCCTGCACACACTGCTGCACCACCTTCTGAGCCTTCCCATTTCACAGCCTTTCTCCCTTAGTGCCATGCTCAGTGGACACAGCTGGCTTCTCTTTTCTTTTTGGAGGTTTTTTGTTTTAAATTCCTTTACTACTGCTTCATTGCCGTTGGATACACTCTGGCTCGGTTAATGCTCCTCGGTTTAACTGTGATCATTCCTGGACCAGGTTTTGGCTCCCTCAATCAACAGCCAGAATTTCTCCCAGAAAGAGGGGGCAAGGTAAATTTAAACTCCCTTCCCAGTTGGTTTTGCTTCTAATTAAGAAATGAAGATTGTATATTTATTTCAAAAGGTCACATGTTCCTTTCCTTCATTTTTGGCTCTCACAGTCATTTTGTATTGCAAGAAATTTCATTTTTAAGCCTTGTGCAGTACAATGTTGTTTCTCCTGTAATGCTGTTTAATGTAGCAACACAAACCTGGCAAGTGACCTGAATTTCACAGATCAACTGCAACCACACAGGAGACCTGCTACAAGAATGTTTTGTTTCCTCTCTTGATGTTCTAATTGCTGCCCATGATCCAACTGCTCCCCCATCTGACCTTGCATGCAGTTTTCATCACTTATTCTTTGGAGGCTGTCTAGATGTGTGACATGTCTGCAATTCCTCTTGGTATAATGCATATTCAGCACCTGATCAACTGTGTGTCTCTGGGTGTGAGACAGTCTAAATGGAGCCATATCAAATGAATTATGTGATGTACAGGGTGTCTTCAAGTATGTCATAAGCTTAGTGTGTAAGCCAGATTCGAAAGGCAAAGCCCTACTCTCTGTTGAATATTTTGCATGGACCATCTGAGAAGTCAGATGTCTTAATAGAGGTTCTTTTTTTAAAGCAAGAATCTTTGGATAAGCTGAGCGTCTGGAATATTGGTACAAGCTGGTGAAATCTGCTGATGTTTTCCATTTGTCACGTATCTTTCTTGTGACAGTCTTTTTTCTAGTACTTTTATTCAGACACCTCGATTCACTGAGTAATACCAGGAGTGAGGGTGAGTGTAGGGGATACTGCTGAGACTTTGCCAGCACTTCTACAATTCTGCATATGTTTATTGTACTCTGCATCCACCAGCCATTTTCTCCCAGGGCCAGAGCAGACTGGTACTCACAAAGCTTGTGTGCACTCTTGTTGAAACACATTACATTTCTCCTTTCATTTCCTGTGGTTTTTGTTAACTGCAGGACACGATAATTCTGGATGAGAGCTTTTATTTTCATTAAAAGTTAAAGATCACTGCATGAGTATGGATCACCTGTGGTAAGTCTTAAAACTATTTACTCATGTTTCATGCACAGTATGTTCCGTATTTCCCATATGCCTTCTTTCTCAGAAACAGCAACCTTACATGCACCAAAAAATCAAGCTTTAGCAATATATTTCTAGTATACACCTATATGTTACTAAATGTATGTGTGACCTGGAAATTCTGCTGCACATTTAACTTTTATAATAAATAAAGGAAATTAATATAGCTTGGGCAGGAGGAGGGGGGCAGCTGTCTATTTCTAATTTTCTTTTTTATAACAGGAGAACTACAGTGACTGGTTCAAGAGGGCCAGAGTGGTCTGGGACTTCTTTCTTCAAGATCACCAAAGGAAGAGGCGGGGATTGTCCTGTGCATTTTCTCTAATTTTCCTCTAAACCCAGCCAGACAAGCCTTCAGGGTGGGGGAAGATCTCAGCTCTCCTGGCCCTCAGGGGCAGCATCCTCTTCCTTTCTCTCTGCCTGACAGTCTCCCAGAATGGAAGATCTCTTCTCAACTTCCCCATCTGGTGCTGCTGGCATGGTGGGCCTAGAAGGCATCTCTGGCTGCCACCCTGCTTGATGGAGCCCATGTCCAGGGACAAGGCACTGTGAAGATTTAAGGATGGAGAGACCTAAATGGACCAGATGCTGGGCCATGCCTTTTCAAACTTAGATGCTCATGTTCACTTCAACCAACTGAAAATTCATAGCAGTTAGCTCCTAAAATGTTTTCACTTACCCTGCCCTCTTATGTATCTCAACTTTCAATATGCCCTCTCTCATTCAAATATGGGAATATATGCTGGAACTAACTGGGAAAAGCCAGCACTGACTTGAATGAGTTTTCTATCAGTTCTACAGCTGGCCATACCTTAACCTTAAATGAGAAAGTCACAGAGGACTAACTGGTCTCTTTCCCCAAAGTCTGCTATTGCACAACTGCCAGCAGACAGAGCTAGAATAACCCTAAAATCACATTTTTGCCTGCAAGGCGTGCTTTCAAGGCACACAGATGTCCACTGATTGAACCTTGAGCTGAAACAGGCAAATGCAGCTGCCATCAGTGGCAAATCCAGTTATCATTAATGTTAACATTAGAAGAACTTAACTAATGGAGCAGCACATCTGGATATGTAGAATAAAAACATCAGGACCAAGGAAGTGAAATTATATTCTCAGGAATGAATTATTCACTACATGTGTACAACCAGCAGGGAGAGAACCACAGGCTGAGGAAAATATGTTCAAACTTACCAACAAAAATAAATACATGAAAGTATGATGTGAGCATCAGTTACATTTCCTAGGCAAAAGCTCCACATGGAGGCCTGAAATCCAACTATATTTGCATTTTGACATATTATCACCAGAAAAGACACAGCAATGCAGCCCCTGAGGCAAGGGAATTCAACATTGCCAGGCCATCTGGGCTTTTTTCTTATGGGTGGAAAATTTTTTCTGCTCCCAAATGTCCTACAGCATTGTATAGAGGGAAGTAAAGAAGGGAAATGGGGGATGCCCCGCCTTAGAAGAAATAAAGAGATTGCAAGAAATCATCCAGACAAAAAGCCTGCACTCTTGAGGAATGTGGAGATATTTTTGCACTATCTCTCTGAACCCAAGTTGTCCACTTGCTTCCTCTTTCTTCCCAGTCTTGATGAGCTCACTATTACCTCCTGTGACTCTTCACAAAGCTGTTTCACTTCCTCTCTCATTTTCTCTCTGAGCAGATACCATCTCTTTGATTTGCCATTACCCCTTATTCCAGGCACATCACTCCTACACACACAGGGACAGGCACAGGCACACACACACACACACACACACACACACACACACACACACACACACACACAGAAGTCCTGAGGAGATATTGTGATGAATTAGCCTTCTTGAAGGCTTTAAAGCATGGAATAAATGGGAAGGGTGCTAAAGCTCCATGGGTCTAGTTTGATGAAGTAATTGAGGGCTGCACGTTGTTTGCTTTTGAATTACTGTGCTGCTCACTGAAGTTTCAGAATTCAGAGGGGAAAAAAAAGGAAAGTGCTTTGAAATGCTGTCATGGGAATGCCCACTTTGAAGCTGTGCTAGGAAACCCATCCTGGAGTGTTTATGCTCCTGGGAAAATTCAGCCCAGATGTGACAGCAGAAACAATGATGCTTGAGCCATAGTTACAAGGCCTTGCCATGAGGGAGCACTACATGAGTGGGAATGAATGGAACCAAAGTACATTTCAATCAATGAAACTATGCTGATATGCTTTGAATCAAACAAAGAAACTTGGGTCTCTACTGATGCCTTCAAGGATGGCCCTGGGGCAATGCTGTTCCAGAACTGAAGAGACTCACTTGATTCTCTATGGCATCTGTTACAAGACTGATGTCTGAGTCTGAACAAATACATGCCTGACTCTGAAGTTTAGGCATGGCCCATGGGTGTATGAAAATTTCTAGGCATATGTAAGCTTTGGAACTAAACTGAAACTGGTCTTCAGAATTACTTTTTGCTTATATACAACATAATATGCATACATATGTGTATACACACAAATATTTTAAGAAATTTGAATAATACATTGGTATAATCAAGCCTAAAGTCAAAAGTACAAAGCTAATTATTTGACTTGACAATGAACGGTAGGTGCTTGGTAAATGCAAAAGTATGTGGCAGATGCAAAAGCATTCTCATATTTTTACTTCATTACAGAAAAGTGAGTAGCATGTGAACTGTGTGCCATGCACACCATGCCACGAACAAGCAGCACTCACCAAGGACACAGGGGAACTGACAACCCCGTGCTCTTTGCTGGCTCACTGAAGGTCAGAATACAGCATAAGGCAAATCTCAGCCAGGCTTTGAAGAGGCTGCCATTAAGGCGGTTTCTATTTCCACAGATGAAGGCCACTGCAGCAGTTAGAGGGAGCAGCTGCAAGGCAAGTGGTGGGCAGGCTCGACTCAGACGTTTTCAGTCAGATATTATCCATGGATAAATAAGAGGAAAAGTGAATTTACGGATTTACCAGCACCCAGAGCTGGTGGTCAGCAAGTTCATGTCAAACTGCTAAACAGGCCATCCTGCATGGGACTGTGATTAGTGCCCTTTCATACTGTAAGTCTGCATCTTAAAAGCAGGTCTTTTGTCTACAGGATTCTGCCAGGCATGAAGCACGGTGGCCCCAGACAACCTCAGAAGTCTCAAACCATCTGGCTACTTTGATTTTAATGCTACCAAAGATGTCTCTATCATCTCAGTAGCAGCTTAGTCAGCCATTCCTACCCTTACCTTATTTTTACCTACAAGGTTCTACAGTAAAGATCAGGTGGCTGAAGAAACCATTTCAAAACCCAACCACTATGACTGCCTTTGTTTTACACATCTAGTGGACATAAATTCTTGTCATTTTGTTTTATGCGAATGGCAGGATTTATTATATCAGACAGGTCATTAAGTAATTTTTTTCTTTAATAATGTCTTTGATTCAGTGAACTCAAATTTATGCTCTGTTATAGTGTGCTAACAGCTATTTTTTGGCTAGAAAAGCTGGCAATAAATCTGAATTTAATAAACTGACAATAGAACTCTAAATGTGAAAGAGATTCAAGACACTAATTTTTCCAGTTATTTAAAAGCAGTGAATCCTTGCATAACTGCAAGACTAATCCCAGACTGAAAGTATATTCTCTAAAAAACTATCTCATTGATCACAACATGCAAATCTGCTCAATGTGAAGGTTTTTTAAAAGCCATCCAACTATTGCCCTGGTTGCCAGTGGCAGTGTGCTCTTTTCACCTGCCAAAAAAGAAACAGAATTTGGGAACACAGCTCTGTAATGAATAAGCACACACACCTCTGTGTATACTCCCTGCTCTTCCTGTCACCCCCTTTCTCTGCATTTACACACACACAAACACAGAAAGACTTGCAGCACAGTGGAACAGGTTGCCCAGCTAAGTTGTGGAATCTACATATTTCAAGATTTTGAAAACCTAGTCGGACATGGACCTGATCAACTTTGCCATGCTCAGAGTCCAGCCTGGCTTAGAGAAAGAGAAAGGACTTGCGTCCAGCAGAGGTCACATTCAACTTGAATTATTCAACAATTTCGTGAGCTCATCAGCTTCCTGCTTTGTTCCATACTCATGAAACATTTCAGTAGCTCCATGCACATACCCACAGATTTTTCACATAGGGAAAATCTCTGGCAAAGTTACAAAGGATGTGTCTGGGAACAAAGACAGAGTGGCTGTACGTGGCACTGACTGGACAGGTCTCAACATGCTCAAGCAAAATGCAGCAGCAGCAGTAAAGCCACAGGGCACAGCTTCACCACAGAAATGTTCACACACAGGTCATGCTGTTCCTCACTCTGATAATCCCAGCACATTGAGCAGTTCATCCCATCCTGTCTTGACTGAGGCATTATGTGATGGGCATGCATGCTGCATATGGGAACACTCACGACGAGGAGTTTTAATTTCGTTCTGAGATCCCCTCCAGCTACATACCTGTCACGGATACTTGAGGTCTGAGTCTCCCAGCCCAGTCTTAACTAGATCTTTAAGATCTACTTAGCTAAATTAAATACTTTATATGCATCAAAGGACTGTATGTAAGCTTTGGTGGGCAAACTACCTATGTAAGGTTCTTTTATTGAAATCTGCCATCTTCCACAGTGTTTCATCTGCCATTCACACAGCTTTGAAAGGAGAGAGCATGTGCTGAGATTGCTCCAGAGCACTGTAAAACAAATGCACCAGAACAAAAACCAGAACACCAATCTTTTCCTATGTGTCTGGCCTAGGGTCAAGGAAACAGAACTGCAATCATAAGGGAATTTTCTTGTATGTATGACGGGGCAGAAGACAAGGTAGTAATTACTACAAAGCAGACATACCCTCAGCCCTTCTCGAGACAGTCACAAGGGTGGGAATGTCACCTTTCGATATCTGAGCCCAGTGCTTGAATTTTCTTTTCACAGCTCTCCACTTTCAAGAAGAACCCAAGTGAATCACACTGTTTGGCTATAAAAAGGGAAACTAAAAGAAATGTCAAATGTCACAGTGGCTTTTTCACGTTATCTCTCTGTTCATACAGGAAGTAGGAGTGCATCCTACTCATGGCGCAGATAGGGGAGACAGCTGCCTCCAGAGTCTCTTAATCAGAGGGGACTGCCCCTTTCAGAGAACCACAGGGTTGTTTTCTTTTCTTCACACAGTTTTATTTTCTGGCCCCTATTCTGCCAATCTAACTCACGCTCTGGGACACAATGTTTTTGGGTGTCCTGTCTGTGAAAGTTTGTTCTCATTTCCATTTCAATCCATATTTTGAACCATATTCATCTACTCTTAAATCATAGGGGAGTGGCTGAGAAAAGAATATTTTATTTTACATTTGAAAGCTGGACTATCATTTAATGTAGTGGGTTAGGAACTGGTTGAAATCCGTGCCACATGGGTAAAATGAGTAGAATGCATTAATGCCTCAAGCTAGGCTCCGACTTCTTCCTAGGCAAGGTCAGTCAAAAGGTCTTGCAGCCACATACTCACACCAGTCAGAATGAGCATTGTTGCAGATCTCCCATGAATGTTTCTTGCCTCATGTACATGACAGGCAGGTGTCTCCAGGTTTCTCAGAGGAAAGATAGCCTTTCAGCAGCTCTCTGGCCAAATCCTTTCGTTCTATTCTCAAATACATTCCCACTTGGTAAGGTTCAGAAGCTGTATGCAGTCCAAACGCTGAAGTACCTGGCAACTACAGCACATATGTGTCATATTCTGTGTGTTAATAAAGGCTGAACAGAGCTGGAGCAGACTGTGGAGACAGCTGCAGGATCACCTTCTCACAAGTACGACTGTCAGGTAAGAAACTATCAGCCAGCATCAGACAGGCAAAGTTACTTTTTCTCTTCAGGAAGATTGACAGTCCAAATCACGCTCACTTTAGAGACTACAATTAATAACATGGAGAGAGCAGCTAGGCACTAGACAAATGCTGTCTTGAGCAGATCCCCTCCTTGGTTTTGGCCTTTAATGCTGAGGTTGAATTTCTCACGCTCCTACAGATAGGAAAGTAGTGTTTGCAGCCCAATTAGCCCGTAATGGCTCTTCAAGCATTTGTTGATGATAGTAATCTGGGCTTGAAGTCTTGGCATGTAAGGGATGCTTGTGATTGATTGTAGCTCACGTTGTCTTGCACTGGCTGAAGGCATGTAGAAAGGACAAGGGTCACTCAGTGCTATCACAAACTAAGGCTCTAACATAAGGCATCCCTCAGATATGTACCCTCAGCATGTGCTGAGCTTTGTTAGTGAGATCGTGCCAAAGCTCAGGCTAGAGAACTATCAGCTTTCTGAAAGAACAGCATTATAACACCACAGACAAAGCACTCTTATGTGCTTTGTGCTGTGCAAACTGAGACCAAGTGGTAAATGTGTCAGTTTAGGAGTGTTTTGGACCCAAGAAGCAATGGAATGTCCTTTATATCTTTCGAAATGAGAGTCTGTTTGGATTAAAATGATCTCCATGTAAGCAAAAAAAAAAAAAATACCAGCCTTCCCATTTCAAAGCTGGCAGGGCTTCTTACACAGGCCTCTATTCAAACAGAGTAGGGGAAGAGGAATAGGGGACTTTTTTGTTTAACTCAAATGACGTGGTGTGTGTTTCTAACATAAAAAGCAAGACAAAAAATGAACTCTGTCTGAGGCAAAAGATTTAGAAGAAAAAGGAAAGTATGAATGTAGGAAGCTGTCTGAACACAAAGGCAAGGAAAATGAACACTTTTAGTCATTGACAGAATATGCATTTTTATGAGTGTTAACAGAAATTTGGTGTGATGATTCCGATAATGACATCCTAGCCAGTACAGCTGGTCTACAGGCAGAAAGAGAAGAAGCTGTATGAACAGTGGGAGAGAAATCTTTTGAGCATGTTTTAAGAACAGTCCAGGCATTTGGGGAAGATCTGAGATTGACAACCTAGTAGAGTTGAAAACTATGGTTGATAATGAGAAGGAAACTCTGTCTGAAGAAAGGCAAATCTATATGTCACCTAAAAATAGCCATCCTACCAAAGCCCAGAAGCTCAGGAAAGCACTGAGGAGTGGCCAGTCTAACCCAGGTTCCTTTTTTCCAAAAGCTGGAAAAGCCCAGTGGTGGACAGGACACTGTAGAAAAGGTCACTATGTACAATTTTGCCACAAAGATGAATGCAACAAAACATACCATTAAGATAAGATTATCAAATGTAACTTATTACCTCAGGTTTAACATGCCCCTGCTAAGAAATCTCCATTACCCTTTTTACTTTATGCCACTCCTATCCTCCTTACAAAGAAAATGCTACCCTCTGGCTATCCAAATACCAGAATAATCTCCTTCTCCTATCCCCCTCCCCTCTGAAACACACTCAGCTTTCTACTTTTTTTGTTACACCCCAAGAAGTCTACTTACAGGTTCCAAGCAGTGGTCTGCCTGCTCTGCTTAAGCCCTTTTCTTTGATTTCTGTTCTACTCACACTTCAGTCTGCTGCTCTTCCCACTTCTCACCTCACTCAGTCACACAAAGCCAGAGTCCACCATGGCCTTAGCCTGCCTCACCTCTGATGACTTTGGCCCATCCTGGTTGCCTGGCTATAGCCACACTCCTCTTTGCTGCCCTCACAAGCTTCTCCTTCTATAATCTCTCATGGCAACACATCCAGCCTTGATGCTTCTCTACTCAGTTTTTACCTCTTTTCTCTGACAGTCTGTTCCATGGTTGTACCATTTCTAACCCTACTGCAGACAGGCAAACAATTTTCTCCATCATCTTGCAGCCCTAACAGAGATGTGCTTTTTCTGCTGTCACTGCCAATAAAGCCACTTTCTCATTAAGATGCTTCTTATTCTCTAACACTCCTTTTCTCTATCTCTTTCTTCTTTTCCTTCTCATTTCTGCTCTTTTGAACAACCCTTTGTCCAAGCCCTTTCTCTGCTCTGACATTGTCCTCAGCCACTACTTTCCTCAGCTTATATCTCCCGAGAAATTTTGGAGTTTCTCATCCTCTTTCCACTCTCACTCATCCTTGGATGTGGATACTTGTGTGCTGATAACAAACCCACAGATGTCAATTTCTTTGCACTTGTGTCTTTCTGTTGTCTGCATCCATGCCTCAACCTTCTGTCTCACTTGAGGCCACTCCTCAAACTATGTTATCTCTTTGCTCCCTCTGTTGATAAATTACAACTGTGACCAAGTCTCTTTCAGCACTATCCATTGCTCTCAGGTACAACCCTTCCCCTGGGGTCTTCCAGTCCATCAGGATTTGCACTCAACATTTTGTGCTTTCCCCCTACCAACAGCTTTGCTGATGCTCTCTTGCTGCTGTGATTCTTTCCCCTCTTTTTCCCACTGCAAGTATTATACTGGCACTGGCTCAACTGCAACAACTGTTCCTCCAAGAGCGGGCTGACAACTGCCACTACGAGTTTGTTCTCTCCTTTTTCCATTCACCCGTTTCATGCAGCACTTAACACAGTGGGCTTCTGGCCCACCAGCGAGGCATCTTAAGCACTGCACTGAATGCAAATATAATCACATGGCTCTGGAAGTTGTTCTTGCCATTCATATGAATAGCTAACTGCTTTTTATTAATTAACTTTTGGCCACCGTGAAGTTTTGTAGCAATCTTTATGCTGCTTAAGACCGGCCCTCTCCTTCAGGAAAGGTTGAATAATAGCACCAGCTGGATGTATCATAATTATCACAGCCTCAGCACTGTGGAAATATAAGACTTCTAGTGGGTGGAAGCCATTGCCTCTTTCTTTTCCTGTGTGCCCAGGCTTATCACAGGATGTCATTCAAGGTTAAAAAGCTTAGCATCCCTGCTGATCATGCCTTTCCCCCTGGAAAAAACATGTGATGGATACGATCACAAAGGGTTGTATTTCAGCTGCACAGTCTGTTCAGGCTTGTCCATCTTTACCTTACCCGTGGTGTCCCCAAAGCAACATGTGACCCTGTGCACGAGGCATTAATATCTGGATTCCATTTTAGTGACACTGAGAGCATCAGATCATTGTTGTGGGGCTGCTCGCTCAGAAAGCTGGAAGCCAATGAGCAGAAACACAATTATACTGTTTGCTCTACACCTCAAAGAGGGAGACTGACCTTGGTTTCCCATTTGTCCCTTTTTAATGCTAAAATCCTTAGAGGACATTGACACATTTGAGAACTACCTGCCCTACAGTTGTCCATTCCCCTTTCCTTCCTCTCTGTGATGCCTTCACAGTATGTTATGGAAAAGGCTGAATACATTTTTCTTGTTCTTAGATGCAAACACATGGAATTTCCATCCTGTGTCTTCCTCTCTACTTCGAAAAAGATGCCTCTAAACACCCATGTCCTCTGCAGGGCTGCTCACAAGGAGTTCTTCTCCCAGCCCATGCTCATGTTTAGGATTGCCCCAACCCAGGTACAGCACCTTGAACTTGGACTTAATGTTTTGAGCAAAGACAATGTATTATAATTCCCAGTGAAAATTCTATAGTAAGTATATGCTTGGAAAGACTGTCTTGTCCTCCATTTGAGGATATAGTTATGCCTCAGTTTATCCAGATTTGGGATTGAGGCCTCACATACTCCACAGCCAACTTCACTGTAATTGTACTGGCAAAGTTCCCAGGTTCTGCAACAATCTGGTGGAGGCAAAAGCCAATTCTGCCACTGCTTCTTTTCTGCTGTAACAAAGGATATGTTTAATTAAATAAATATCAAGATTAACAATAAGGACAGTGCAATGGTATCTCTGTTACTCCCTCAAATATCCCTTTTCCTTTATTTAGCAACCTCAGTTTTCAGAATATCCACGTTGGGGTTCTTTGCATCAGTGACTTCTGCCTGCCATGTGGCATTTGTAGGGAACTCTCTCCCCCAGGCAAAATCAACAGGATACTTTATGAAAATACCTCACTGTTTAAAATTATGAGAAAGCACTTATAACAAAAACCAGTCTGATAGCATGTTCCTAGGTTTAAATATGAGCTCTCTACATTGCCTCTCTTCTTATTTGCTGATTATTTGCATATTATTGTCTCCACTAATAGAATATATCTATCAGTGTTCTCCTTTTTACATATCTCCCATTTATTGCTCCTTTCTTACCGTGTTACTGTGGTGTTTAAAAAATACAAACAAACACAGATTTTTGTTGGATAGATACAATTTTTTTTAATATAAGTTTAAAAACCTCACTAGAATTGTGAGCTAATTTCTGACCTTCTGAACGCAGGGTACAGCCTCAGCTCTGCCGATTGTTAAAAATGCAGATAATTTTAATGTAAAATTCCTTGGGTAAAGTAACTAAATGGGCTGCAGTACTCCTTTGCCTGGACTGACCTTATGACTAAAAGACTGCCAAAATTTTACACATTTTCCTGTGGTCTGTTCCCCAGACAATGAAATCCAAGCTGCCAGATTTTTCATTAATTAGTTCTTCAGTGATGGTAGAAAAGCAAGAAGAATACAAGCTCAGATGTGTTTGTTTACTTAACATCTGCTGCCCCTTATCCTCAGGTTCCATATTTCTCTAGCAAATAACATTTCCTTCATTATCTTATAACTACAGTGTGTCCAGCATGTTTCTTTTTCATTCCTTGTACGCTTTCACCCCTTTGCCTTCGCTTATTACTTTTTTCCTGGTGTTGACATTAAGGCACCCCAATCCAAGTGACTGATCCCCTGCCCCTTTCCTTGGGATTGCTGTTCCAAGTGAAAAGATGACTCCTGAAAACAAGCGGATGTTTTGTGAACACAGAGTGTGTGTGAAGGTGGCTTTGCTGTATGGGCCAGCTCTGGGAAGATGGAAGAGCTTCTGTCCATGTGCTAGAATAAAAAGGGTCATTCTGTTTGGGCAAGGAAATTGCCCAAACCTTTCTGTCTTCTGTCTCACCTTCCTGCTTCACTCCATAGCTCTTGTTCAAGTTACTGGGGAAGGAGGGAAGAGAAGGGAGAGTGTTAAAAAAAAAAGAAAAAATTAAAAAAAAAAAAATTTAAAAAGGAAAGGAAAAAAATAGAAAGAAAAAAAGAGCGGGAGGGTGTTGGGCTAACAACTGTCTGAATGATAAAAAGAGAGGTATCAAAAATTATTTTAAAAAGGTATTAGGGAAAAAATATTGAAAAATAAGTATTTATTTAAAAAAAAAAAAATTAGAAGTTGTTGGTGTTTTTTTAAGTGTTTTTTTAGAAAAAGTATGACAACCCCCGAAGCCCAGAGGAGAAGCTGCTCCCTGCTGCGGCACGGAGCGGGTCCCGGCGCGGGCAGGGGATGCGCGGGGGCTGCCCGGAGACAGCGGGCACAGAGAGCACAGAAAGCGCAGGGAGCACAGCGGGCACAGCGAGCACAGAAAGCGCAGGGAGCACAGCGGGCACAGGGAGCACAGAAAGCGCAGGGAGCACAGCGGGCACAGGGAGCACAGCGGGCACAGGGAGCACAGGGAGCACAGCAAGCACAGCGAGCCGCGGGCACCCTCTGCTGCCACCGCACCCTCTGCTGCCACCGCACCCCCTGCTGCCACCGCAGCCTCCACCTGCTGCCCTGCCCTCCTCACAGCTTCTCCCTGCCGCCCTTAGAGAGCTGGACGCGCCCCATCCCTCCCTACCACCCACATCCCCCTGCCCTATTACCTGTTCTCACGAGGGGTGCACAGACTCCACTCTTCGGAATTTCCTCTTCCCTGCCCGCAGAGCCACCACAGACCTGATGACAAGTACCCTCCTTCCTCTAACTAGGGGATGCTTCTATGCAGGGTCAGGAGTTGGACTCGATGACCCTTGTGGGTCCCTTCCAACTCAGCATATTCTGTGATTCTGTGAAAAACAATTCTGAAGCCTCTCCATGCAGCAATCGTTAAAGACAAAATTTCCCAAAGGTTCCTATACATCTTACTATCCCTACTCTATTACCAGCCATCCCATCATCACATTTTCTCCAAAAATGCTGGAACAGGACCTTGCCCTCAGGGGATTACCTGCAGATACTGAAAATAAATGGTAGGTGTGCAGGCAGATCAGGTGAGAGATGTTAACACAAGGAGATTCACATATCCTGCTGTGTGCTGTGTACTTTTGATTAGGTTTAGTAGGCAATGCACCACTAAGACACACACAGACCTTATGCTGACCTAGTTGCAGATGTCCCTGCTAATTGGAAGGGATGCTGGACTAAGATGACCTTTAGGGGTCCCTTCCAACCCAAACCATTCTATGATGCTATATATAAAGAGTGACGAAAATTTGAGCTCACTCTCAATTGGTCTGGAACAAGGCTCTGCACAGGTATTGACCAGCAAAACCAATACTGCTGCTCATCTAGGCTAGGAACTGCACATTCCCAACTCTCCCTTTCACCTTCTCTGATGTCCAGTGGTTTTCCTTGTTCCCAGATACCACCCTTCTTCCAGCTTTGCAGGCTTTCTTTTTCCTTATACTTTGTGTACGTCCATTGTCTCCCCCTTCCCTCTCTGACATAGGAAATTTATGGTGGAAGGCTGAAGGAGGAGAAAACAATTCTCAAGAACCAAGTGCACAACATGAATAAGGGAATAAGGAGAGGGGCTAAAAGGTGGCTGTCCTGGGAAGGACAGGTTGAAAGGAAGAATTTCTCTAGTGGTTCCTAAGGATTGTTTCCTTCAAGCTGTCTGATGTCATGGAAGCCAGGGAATGAGCAATCCAGCTCATGTAAGTCTTTTTTTCTGGGCAAAACATTATGTACTTGCTTAACAGCCCATAAAGTAAACATAAATGCCTAAGCCCAAGAATGTCATTTCAGCTAGGAGCATCTGTATCAACATCATGGTGACTTTGCTTGCCTCCTGTTACTGTGTCCTTGAGGTATATACATATATTATTTTTTATTCATCTTCACGAGTTTGGACAAGCACTGTACCCAACACTCAAAAGTCACTGTAGCTCCAACTCTACAACACAGAGGGTATGTGAGATCAAACAAGGTAAATTCTGAGCTTGTAACAATTAATTTTTTAGCTTTATTCAAAACTAGAATAAGCAGCATTAATTCAGGAAAGCTAGTTACCATGTAATAATACCTAGGGCCCACAACTGCTGAATAATTTAGAGTAAACTTTGCATCTAGTGCCATGAATTACACTCTAAAAAGAAGAGTATACAGTCAAATCAGTTAGTTCAGCTTGAAGTATCTCAGTCCTGATTCAGGATTTATGCTTTTATTTAAATCATATTCCCTCAGTCTCCATTTCCATCTCCAGCAAGAAGTGCCCATCTGCCTCAAGCCATGCAGAGCTAAGCCCAGTACAGCCTTAGCTGTGCATTCCAGTCCAGGACTCATGTTTCCTGTATGATGTGCATGTGTCTCCTCCACACACATCAGTCCTGTTCAAATAATACTGCAACCCTGACTGACCTTTCAATATTAATGACAACACACTCTAGAAAGCACTAGGAGAGAAGTTTTCAAAGCAGCTGAAGGAGATAGATAGGTATCTTGTGGGATTTTCAAATGTGACTAAACAGGCCAATTGGCTGACTCCCACTGCTTTCATGAAATCAGTAAGAGTTGAGTACTTTACTTCTTCAGTCATGTTTGGAAACTTTGCCACAAGCATCTGTGAAAAACTAACAATTTTGGGACATTTGCCCTACTTACAGATGAGGTCTGCCCAGACACACATTAAAACAAACAAACAAAAAAATCTTCCCAAAACTGATTTTTTTCACTATTTTAGTGAAGCCTGATCATGCTCAAAGCACCTACATACAAATGGGAAAAAGGATGTAAAGCCAGAGTGATGAGTAGAGAGCACCTGCATTTGGATCAGCTGCTTCATGTACTTGGTTTCCAAAAGAAAATGAAAAAAAATAAAGGTTCTGCATATCCACAACTTGCTCCCCTCTCCTACTCTGGTAACCTGGAGCATCTCTACCAGGTAGCCTGCAACCTGCAGCTACATTCCAGAAGTCTCACACCTGGGAGTGCCAACAAACTGCAGGCTGTGACCTGGTCATCATCATCTTCCCTGCCACTCCACAGGCATTGCAGGTGGATTACTCTTCACTGACAGCCTCTTGAACGAAGATTTCTACCTCTGCCACCACAGACAGATAAATAAAGACTTGCAAGAAGTGCAATTTTCAGTAAAGTCAGCTCTGGTTTGAGAAGTATTTGTTCACATACAAATGATATGCCTGTCTTCATGGCAAAACTTTCATTTACCTTAAATGTTGTATTAAACAAGAGCTTTTCTGTCTCTTAATTTCAGTCTGCTATAGAAATCACAGTTCCCTGCTGAACTAATCACTAGCACATGAAAAATATTTTGGGAGGTCACATCACACAGGTCTTCCCCACAAATCAATGCACTGAAAAAAAGAAAGCACCATGTATATTGCTTATCCCTTATGCACAGATCCAGATTAATCCAATTTGACCTTTGATTCATTTTAGCCACATGGTCAAAATGATCCATGTTAATCTGTCCAAAATTGTCTGCCCTTCTGTGCCAAGCTCTCACTTGCATTCAAAGCCAGACACACATACCAGCACTGATCCTCATCATCTGGTTGCTCAGAGCCAAGCCTCCACCTCCAGCAGTATTTGCATTCAGGCTGGAAGAGGAGACATGGCCCTGGTGGGTAGCTCGATGTGGAGCTCCACATTTACAACCCTGTCACCAGACTAAATCAAATGGTATGTGGTCCATAACACTGTCAGGAAGGTAGGGAATGCCGTTCTGCATCTGATTAGGAATGATATATTCAGTCAACCCACATAATAATGTTGTTTTAGGAGTAAAATGAAAAACTACTGGCAAATGCAATAATCTTTTCTATCAAATGGTGAAGAGGATATGCAAACACACCAGAGTATAAAATCCTAGCAATCCTTATGATACAGGATCCTGGGATCAGGACAGGTATGATTTACAGCATGTGTGCTCTGCCTTTTGCCTCCTATTTGTTGTTTACGCTTCAGAATAGAGCTGTGTGGGATGGGATATTTAGGAATTGTCACCACAAGAATGACATATGGGTGCTGCCTGGCTCATGGCATCTTTATGATAGTGTGACTTCTAATCCAGACATATGCAGATTAGCAGTGGATTCAGTCATGCTGAAAGCATCCAGGGCTTCCTTTTAAGCACGGATCCCTTTCTGACTGGCAGCGATGTGACTGTCAGCTACTGTTTCCTGATGTCTCCCTCACATGACTGCTGCGAGCCGTGATACACCGCGCTCGGTGGCTATCTCATTTCCAATCAGTGTACCGTGGCAGCAGACAGTAACGGGGGTTTCTGCTCCTGGATGGGTGCCACAGTGTACTTGGAGACATTTGCTGCTTGCATGTGAGTTTTGGAATCCCCTTTCACAATCAGGAGGTCTATGGAAAAAGAAATCCCTACCACAGCATGAACATAATACTGGCTCTGCGTGATGCCAAAAGCATTAATCCCCTTCAGCCTTAAGGCCGTGTGCCTATGGATTCCAAATGTCCCAGTTCACTCAGCACATTTCTCTCGACCTTATGCGTGATTTTTTGATAATTATCACATGATAGCATGCTACCCTGTCATTGAGTTATGAAACTGAAGCTTCACATTAATAGAGAAATTCAGGTAAATTTTTCAATCCACGCATAGGAGAATGGAGAAGCTGTTATTATAGGCTGAAAACCTTATCATATAGTAGCTTCTAAATTTGGGATGAGTAGCTTTTACCTTGAAAAAATGACACTCCAGTTTAAATAAAAATCTCCAAGTTGGATTTTCATTGAAAGCTCACGGATCTCTGTCTGCAAATCTCACTGTGGCAGAGCCTCCAGCCCCACTTAATTCATGCCAGGACTCCACTTAAAATGTTTATAAATGAGGAACAGGTGACTAAATGCTATGTTGAGAGGCACAACAGAAATGCTTTTGACAGACAATACAAGGGCAAATGGTAGTAGGAGAAGGGGAATGGCTTTAAACTGACAGAGGGTAGGTTTAGATTAGATATTAGGAAGAAATCTGTTACTGTAAGGGTGGTGATTCACTGAAACACGTTGACCAGATGTGCTGTGGTTGCTCCATCCCTGGGAACTGTTCAAGGCCAGGCTGGATGGGGCTTTGAGCACCCTGGCCTAGTGGAAGGTGTCCCAGTCCACAATAAGGGGGTTGGAACTAGATGACCTTTTAGGTGCCTTCCAACCCAAACCATTCTATGATTCTATGATTACTTTTGGATTTGTCTTTTGTACCAAGTGCTGATTAGGCTTTGAATGTAAAGAGTAAACCTGCAATCTAGGGCCAGAAATTTTCCTCTCTTTGGCATAATTTGAGATTCTAGATTTAAAAATTGTTTATCTCTACAATACCTGCCATGGCAGGGAGTCCATTCAGTCCTGCTGCTGTCACTGTCCCCTCTCTGAAAAGCTGCTTGGGCTCCTTCAAGAGATGCTATGGTGTGAGGAAGCAGGAAGCAACAGGCAGCACACAGCTAGTGGGCATGACTGGTTATCCCACCAGGACTTATGACCAGTGGTGGACAAGGCTGGTGTTCCTGTTTATGGGAATGAAGAGCGAGGTTCCACTTCTATAGCACAGACTCTATGTGGCAGCAATGCACATGCCACACATTCCCAAAATTAAGACACTCTCTTCCATGGACAACACATCTGCCTGTCTGTCAGTCCTATGGCCAGCACAACTGGCACACCTGTAAGGGAACACAGCTCTTGCCAAGGCTCCTCAGACAAGAGGAAAAAAGGAGAAAAACAGAGATGCTTGCAAACTGTAATTTTATTCCCTTTCCCATCTCCTACTGAATTATTTTAACTCTTTTTTATCTCATTCACAGCATGTGAATGCATCAGTGTTACTGGCCCCTCATTGTCCACTGAGCATAATTAAGACACTCAGATTGCTGCAGAGAAAGAAATTAGAGGTGATGCCAAGCAAATGTGTCAAAACAGACCAGAAGAATCTGAAACCATGTAAACCACGCTTTGTTGCCACCAATCTGGGCATTGCAGAAGGGCTTCAGTTATTTGGCATGCCATGAAGGACCAGCAAATTTATGAGTCTTAAGGAATGTAGCAGGGGTGAGATCAATGTGATTATACAGAGACTTGTGAAAAGTTAGTAGAATTTATGTTTTGATACTGAAAGAGCTCCTTTCTATTGAACTACTCAAACAACTCGTCTATAAAACATGCAAATTCAATCACATGGTTGACAAACACTGCAGGAAATTACCATTTTCTGCACTGTGTTATAAATGCAATTCTACAGGACTATGGAGAGGAAGCTTCAGGTTTCTCACTTTCCTTTGTATTACTGGGTGGGGACCACGCACCGAGATCAGCTGAGTGTAGGTCACAAGAGAAATGACAGCGAGGTTCACCACAGAACCTCCTGCCTGCCTCTCTGGTCTGCCAGCCATCAGCACTGTGGGCACCAGACACTTCAGCTGGAAGGGACCTGTGGGAGTCACTTACTCCAGCACCCTGTTCAAGAAGGGCAGCTTCAGAGTTAGACTGTAGCTGGCTAACAATGAATGTTAATGAAACACAACAGAAACACCAGGGGTAAATATGTGTGTTGGATGTACAGCATCAATTTGAGAATTCATTTTCACTTAACCACTACTTTAAAAACATATTTTAATGGGACACTGATACACATCAGGTCTCTCAGGTAAATGGTGCCAGAAAACAGCAACAGTAAGCTGTTCAAATTTAGTAACAAAGCAAGCAAAGGAAACCTAATGCTTAATCCAAACACAAGCAGCAGATCAAAACTCTGATACCATTATCAAACACAAAAATAGCTTTACTGTTCTTTCAGATTTTTATATCTGTTTTTAGGAACTGTAATCTAACCTTGTTAAGTAGGAGTTTCTGGGGTTTTTTGGTGGGGATAGGCTCTCTCCAGACCAAAGCAGAGAAATACAAGGAGAGAACTGAGAGCAAGCATGTGCTCTCAGTGTCAGTTAGCTGAGGGTGACTGAATCTGCTCCTCATTTACTTCTGTACAGCTGGAGAGCTCTAACAGTACTCTGCCTGCTCTGCTCATATTTCCTTTCTACAGGGGACTTAATCAGAAAGCTGGAACAAATTGCACCTTTGGTTAAACCATCATGCATTCTAACCGTTGCTTCCTCTTTCCCAGTATCTGACATCAGAACCATGCTGTTTGAGGAAGTCACAGTTGCAGCAATTGTTTCTAACCACTGCTCCCTTCTATTTTAGGCTGGCTGAGAATGATCCCATCCCTTTAGACTCTGATTCTGACTAAATACATTTATATCCTCAACCTGTACACCAAGGACTTTTATTTAAGAAGACCAGAGGACAAGAGCAAAGGAGCAGAAAAGTGTGACTTTAAAAAAAAAAAAAATTCTTTATTTTGTATTGATTTGAGATTCTTTAACAACAGCAGCACTTTGATTGATGCAAAGTCACAATGAAGTCTCAGTAGACTTGGTGTGATGAATGTTCCTTTGACCTTTAGAGATGGTTGGCCTCATTCCCCCACTGCTGTGCACCTTGGGTTGTAATTTATACCTGTGGCAAAGTGCTTACCAAACCAGCATGGTAGCAGTTTATAGCATCTTGTGCAAATCACAACACAAGGAACCAGGCAGGGGGAAATCAGGCCCAGTGCCTTCTCCCACAAGGCATCAAAGAGGGGATCTTTTATAATTTACTACAATACTGCCTAAGCACCAAGCTAAAGCGAGGCCCTGCCAGGCACCCTGCCAACACAGAATAGTGGATGGCCCAATGGATTGGCTACAGGGGAAGCTATTGCTCATTAAATGAAGGTGTGTGCAGGGAGAGCAGCTCTTTGATGCCTGGAAGGAACCGGGGCAGTTAGTGACTCTAGGGCTGACCACAGACACAGCAGCTATGCAGAGGGGCTGGAACCTTGCTAGGACCCCTCCTAAATCTGCCCTCCCAAGCAGATTAGCTTGTGTGAAGACACCTCTGTAAACCTCTGCAGGGTGCAAGAGCCTGGGAAACATGCAGAAGAATTACACAGAGGAAGAGGTTTCCGTAGTCGCGCACGTAAGGTGAGAAGGACAGTGTTGGCCACATCTGCAGAGCTTTGCTAGATCACTCCTAAGACTGCCTGACTCAGGTTGCCCCAAAGTATAGGAACCTACCTGTGTCCATGTTGAAGGTCTTCAGGTGTCCCAAATACCTCCTCAGGCAGAGACCAGCTCTGTGCTCTCTGGCCTAAAGTCCATCTCTGAAGCCCTCCAGGAGGTAAGATCTCCATCATGGAGGTCCTTGGGTCATCTCATCCTGAAGGCAAATGCACCACAGCCATGCTAAAACCTCAGCAGGAAGCCCTAAAAAGGGGTCCTGCCTTACTGAATGGTAGCCAAGGTCACCCAACAGCAGGTACAGCTGACTACACACAGGCATGCCAGGGCTGGAGAAAAGGGAGCTCGATCTTATCGCCACCAACAAGGACCAAAATCTACCTTCTCTGAAAGGAGCATTCAGGCTTGAACAGAAAGAAGAGGTCTTATACAGAAGGCTTTTTGAACACAAGGCATCTTGATGGCTTGTCTTCCTCTTTGTGAGCAAAGCAGAGGAAGCTGAAGAGTTAAGATCTGACCAAGGCATACCAAATGAACATATAACTGTGCAGCCCTTTTCCAATCTTTTAAACATCCTGCAATTCCACAATGTATACCTAAGACACTAATTTTTGAAGGTACCCAAGAGAAACTGGGATTTGGCTTATTTGTAGTGTTGTGACAGGCAAGCTTGTAGGAAACCTGTGTACAGTATTGCCCTGGACACCAGTGGCTCCAGCCCCAGGCAGGCTGCATGTGAGTCCAGGTTTTGTGAGGAAATGGAAGGGACAGTTAACCTCTGCTCCCACAGGCTCTCTCTACTTCCAAGATGCCTTCTTGCTTTCACAAGAATCCAAAGGACAAGTTTATTTAGCAGAAACTCTGGAATTACTTAACTTAAACCAAACAGAGGTTTTGAATCAGATATTTGTTCACAGCCCCCACTGCAGACCCAGATACGATGAAGCCTATGAGTTGTCTCGAGCATGATTTGGGGCACTTTGTTCTGTGTGGTCCTTACAAGAGACAGCACATGAGTCAGCTGGCTAACCACTAGAGAGCAAAAATCATACTCCTCATAAGCTTTCAATTAGAAACTATAAATTAACAAAGCCACAATAATTTCTTAAAAGCTTCTTTTTCAAAGCAAAAAGGCTTCCACTGCCCATTCTGAATTCTTAACAGGATCTTGAGGTGAGGACCAACTTCATCTCCTTGTAAAAGACTGGAGGTGAGAGCAGGGCCAAGTGCAACCTGGGACATCAGGAAGATTTTGGCTAGAAGGCATCGAGGTCTCCACTTCCACCACCTACTCAAGGCAACGTTAACTTCAAGGCAGATCAAGCTGCCTTGCAAACTTTCACTGTCTCTGTGGACAGAGACTCTACAATGCTTCAAAGAGACCTGTTTCAGTGTTTGACTAAGTCTCCTGTGAAGAATTTCTTTTCTACAATCAGAATTTCCCACCCTGCACCTTGTGACCTTGGCCTCTTGTTTTTTTGCTCAGCAACTTTGTTAGCATCTTGCCTCTACCTTCTCTGTAACCCCTCCTTTTGATGGTTGAGCTCAGCACTTACATCTCCCCTTCTCCTTTTCTTATGTGGGCCAAGTACCCCCAGTTCCCTCAGCTTAGCCCACTGTTACACACTCCAGCCTAAGACACAGGAGAATTTTGCTCAAAATTAATGGCACTACTCCATTCATGCAGAGGTCAAAATCAATGACCTCAGGATGTCACCCTAACTACTCCAGTGATAGAATCATTGGAGGACTTTCTCTTCATTCTGTATATGCTAAATGCTCACATAACCCCATGATAAATTAAAAATTACACAGAGTAATGTCTTATTACAAGCTGCATAAAATACAGCTACAAATGATACCCTAGCAGGTGACCACCCCTCTCTGCTAGGCATTAAGCCCACTGCCTGGCCAGCTGAGCTACTAAGCATCAGTTAAAACCTGCAAATTGATTAGACCCAACTGGCACCTGCAGAATTAATACCTGCAATTTTGGTCAGCTAGCTAAACTAATTGAACTGAGCAGCACAAAGTGATCAGATTTCACTCCTTCTCTTTTCACACATAACTCCTGACGTCCTTTGCGAGCAGTTGTGAGAAACTGCATATTTGATTTAGTTTGAAATTTGATCATTTTTGCAGGTGACTCCAGCTTTTTAATGTAAACATGGAGATACCTCTTTATTCTCACTGGAAAACAAGAGAGGGTTTTATTGTTTTGGGTTTTTTTGTTCTACCTTAGGAAACTGCTATTGGATATTCAGTGACAAGCAGTTTGAATAGATTGATTTAATTTTTGCTCCAGCCCTGGTAACAATAACTATCCTTACATGTCCTGTAATTACCACCCAACATTTCACCCCCAACTACACAACAGCCTCTCTTTCTGTATATTTAATCACCCTCTCTGAACCTCCAGCTCCACAAATGGAGCTGCTGGTTAATTAGCAAACAAATAATCACCTGAGTGCCAGATCCAGACAGCTGCCCCATGTGTGTGTGTCACTCATGACCCATCTGCAGAACTCAGCAAATGCCAGCTGCTTGTCTTGGAGCAAGGTTGGCCAGCCAGGCACTGGACACAGACAGTGGTGCAGGCATACACACATGCATGTCTGTGCCTGTGTGTATGGCAGAGAAATAAGACTGAGGAAAGCATGGAAAATGTCACAGAAAGGAAAGATTTTTATCTGCTCTTCTCTCACGGGTATATTTTTTCTTAGTGTTTCTCAGTGTCATAACTACCGCACCATCTGCTGAAGAGTAGTTTTGGTGTGAGCCCAGGTAGACAAAAAAATGAGCTGGCTGCTCAGAACATGAAGTGAGAGGAAATTTGGTAAGTGGTCCTGACTAATGTGGTGTCTCACAAGTTTTATACTTTCTAAACACTACAAGATGACAAGCAGTTACAACTAACAAAATGTTTGGCAAAATCTCCTGACTAAATCAAATTTTTACATTTGTTTCATGAAGTCACTGTGCAGTTCAACAAAAGGTAGACTTGTAATAATGGTCGGCATTATCCACACAAATGCATTAATATTTTGATATTGCAGTCATCACCTTGAAAAGAAGTTAGAGATTCAATGCCAGCTTCAGCAATTATATGCTAGAATGCTTCTGAACTACATCTGAGAATTCTCCCTTAATGATGTGATATTTTATTTTAAAATATACATTTAGGTGTGTGGTGATTATCCAAAAAGTTGCAAAGCCCACTCAAATCCATTGGCTTCTACTAAGGCTGGATTTTGCTCTATTGTTTGATTCTCTTAACAAAAATGGAATTAATACTTTAGTGGAACATGGGTTTATATCAGAGACTTATTAAAATGAGAAGTGCAAAAATAAAAAAAAAAAAAAAAAAAAAAAAAAAAAAAGATGGCACTTTAGAAACAAAGGATTTGTTGGGCATCCTTCCAGTTGGAAAAAGATCATTAGGTTAGAGTTAATTCACCTTTTTTAACTAACCTTGACTGAAACTCAACTGCCAAGTGTAGATGCAGATTAAAACCTTAACGATATATTTACTTTTTTTCCCGGGTATAAGGGAGATATTAACAGAGACACAGTCAAACTGAGATGGAGAAGTACCAAACTTTTCCCTTCTGTCTAAGTAACTCTGAATTCTGATCAGATGTCGCAAGCAGGCAAAGGGATGGGAGTAGCAAGAAAAGAGCAGAAATGTTTTGCCCATCTAACTATGCTATACCTGACTGACTGCAGTGAGGGAAAGGGAGAAGAGGAAGGAAAGGGCCCTCTGTCAGTTACACTTACACACTCAACTCTTTTGCCCTCATAAGGCTTAAAATTCACATCTATCTGTTTAGATTGGACTTCTCCTTCAGAGCATTAGATTGTCTTCTGTGTTTGCCAAAGGAGACAAAAAGTCCCTTAGAGACACCCTTCCAGCTGAAATTGCCCACCAAACCAGAGAACTCCCAAGTTCTATGTGAGGGAATGCATGAAGCCGATGCAGAGCTCTCCCAAATATTTCCCTGGTAGGATAACACCACTGTGCCACCAGAAATCCCTGCTTGTGCAAACTTGACAGCAAGCACAAGCAAACCTTCTGAAAGATCTAATCTTAGAAAATGTACTAAGCTGCTTGATCCACATGATAACTAAATGCTTTGTGAGCTATATCTTTACTGCTGGATCAAAACTTAATTGCTTCTACGTTTTTCCATCCATACCCTGGCATTTAATATAAATTTAAGTATGTGGAATCAGCCATAATCATATTTGCCGTAGGTGAGTGGTTACCAGAATCAGGGGGTATTAACTGCTAGGAAAAACTGCCAAAACCACATTTGGCTGTGTATATTAATAACAGGTAAGTGAAAGAAGAGAGTGTGAACAGCACCCTGTCCTTTGGCTCTGCTGTGTACTATTGCAGCACTGACTCCATGAAACATTTTGTGTGGACGTGTGTTGGTAAAGCAATATTGCATTTCTTAAAGCAGAGAAGGGGAGGATCTGTAATCCCACCTATACTGGCTACATACCAGTGGCCACCCACTGGCACCTGCAGAGAGTAAACTTCTGCTAACTACAATCTGTTAGCTCTCACAAAATGAACCCAACCCTTTTCTTCATAAAATAGTACTGCATGAAAGTACAGTAATCTCCAGTGGAACAGTATAGATAGGGGTGGGGGAAATGCCAAACTATGTCATTCACCATTTCCCTTAAAAAAGTGTTATGGGAAGTAGTTTGAACAATTCCCTTCTTCAGAACAGAACAGACTGAGCTCAGTGCCGGAAGGTCTTAAATGCTGGCATCCACCTACTGGGTCACAATTTATATCATCTGCATCTATGTGACGATTATACATTTCCTTCCAAATTGTTGATAAAGGTATTGAGCAACGCTGAGCCAAGAATAGCTTCTTATGCAACTTCAGTTCAAAATTTACAGCACTCCTCTGCCAGCTCTTCTAAAACTGAGATTTCCAATCTGGAGTGTGCAAAGCCCACTGACGGTCCACATGCACTCTCAAAAGAGCAGCCAGACACAATTACAGCTCTGTCTTGCTGCTTTCTTCTGAAGTCAGGGAGAGATTGCCTCAGAAGGAAGAACTTACTGCCATACTTGGGCTCAATTTCCCACAGTGAAGGGAGAGGCTGCTGTGTGGCTGCTGTCTAACAGCCTCTTCTCCTTCCACCATTTAGACAACTACATGACACACATGCAGGACAGCTCTTCTTCCTCTGCATATGCCACCATGGGTGCTTTCAGTATTACACAGCAATATTTGTTCTGTAGCTGAGTCACAGAAGTCACTACAGGATCAGATTCTTTAGGGATGGAAAGTAAAGAAGTAGTATTCAAGTAAAATCAAAACATGCAGCTGAATAATGCTGATAATGGCAGTAAAATTTCAAATCACTAACAGAAACTAAGTGAGGAAACCTATAACCCAGGTAGTGGCCAATCAAAAGAAGGTGATGTTGAAGCAATATGAAAAATTAAAAGATCAGAGGGGACAGAATCAGATGGCACCTGAGGAAGAGCACACACTTAAATATGAAATAACACATATCAAAAGATAAAAAACCCAAGAAAGATAATGTAACAATGATACAAAGGAACAGAAACCACCAGATATAACAGAAAACTCTAGATAACAATATTCATAATCCCATCAAAAGGTCCAAGGCAATCCCAGAATATTGTATACAATATTTGGAAGCTGAATTCAAAGGTTGCTGCTCATTACCAATGGCACACTGGGGAAGGTAGGACAGGTAGAGAGACAGAAAAAGGCAAAGAAAAACTGTTCCCAACTTCTATGTTCATTTCACCATTGCATCAATATCTTTCCCCACTATGCATGCACACACACACACACACACACACACACACACACACACACTCCATTTCTTTCCTTGCTCCAACCTTTTGAATTCCATCTCTCATCATCTCTCTGGGATCTCCTACAGTCTTTGTTCCTTTTGTGTACAAATAATCAGGCAAACTAAACTTCTAATATTCCTAGATATGTGGCTACAGAAAAACTGTACTTACACAGACCAAATAAATGGTGATGTTCAGCAAACACTAAAAGAGAGATTGAGAGGTCAGTATACCTCAAGAAATTATGAGCTGAAATGGATCACACACCTTTGGATCTCTGGAAGGGGATGCCCTACACCCTTTGTGGTCTGCAGGGGTTGATGGGCAATTATCTGTTCAATGCTACTCTCAGAAAATGTTGCTTAGTCAAATGCAACCTCTAGGGGAAAATAAGACAGTATCAACAAGGAGAGCCACAAATTTTGGTCAAAACTAGGAAGAAAGGAATGCCAGGATAGCGAGTAATTTGCTTGTGAGGGAAATTCACAACACATGTGAGAGAACCAAACACAGGTCCCACTCTGCCTGATTCACAACAAGAATATGAAGGAAGCCCAGTCAGTCTTTCTGTGGTTCAGTGACTGTTAACACAGGACAGAACAGACGCAACTGGAAAGCTTGTGAAAGTCCCACACACACTCCCTTGCAGAAGGCACTGTCTGGAGACTAGGGAGGCCACAGCCTAGTTTCAGCTGAGCAGGTATTTGCAACTACATTGAACTACCTCAGGATTATGCTGAAATACAGAGGGTGTATTTATAAATCATCAGTGAGTCTGATGGCTATTCTGCACCTACTTTTATGGTCCTCCTCTCTCACAGGTCTCAAAAAATGTACAGTCCTGGTGGCTCCATTACAAACCTGCTCTGTTCTGTGAGCTCAGAGGAACAATGCATTGGCTGAAGCAAATTGGTTTTTTTGTTTTAAAAATTTGGCTTGGTTTTGTTTCTTCTGTTGTTTTCTTTTTGTGGAAGGACAAGGACTGTGTACTTCCTAACATGAAGGAAACTGAAGCAGAGTAAATGAGAAGTCCACAAGTCAAACTTCTCTAAGTTATGCTAATTGCAGCTGTATAATCTAGGACAAAGGTTAAAACCAATATCAGCAATAAAACCCAACCAAACACAAAAAAGACACCCAATGGCAAAAATCAAGAGAAAGTTTCAGAAGTTATGACTCAGGTACCAAATGATTTTATAAGTGTGTAACAGAGAAAAGTTCAGCAGAAATTACTTTAAGCTCCCTGAATAAGCATGAGAGGAACCGGTAGACAGACAAAATACACAGACTACTATTGGGGAACAGAATTAGTTTTTTTTCAGTTCAAGAGCAAAGCTTCAGGAAACATTTCCTGAAAGCAGAAAAAACATGACCATTTCTTTGTCAGGACACACAAAAAAGAAAAATGCAACATCTTTAAAACATTCCTAGAGATTTTTGCTCTTGCCCTGACCCAGAAGACAGTCTGTCTCATCATGATAATACTTAGCCTTGCATCAGTGCAATCACATGCGTATCTCCTATTACTTACAGATGACGTTTACAACAGAAAATCACAGAGAAGTTGAAAGGAACCTGTGGAGATGATTTAGTCCATCCTCTTCCTTAGTACTGTGGGTATTCCCCACACAAGCTCCTGTCAAGCTGTGGTTTGTCTGGCCAACCCTTGAAAATTTCCTAGGGTGGAGATTGCACAGCGGCTCTCAGTAAGATGTTCCAGGGCTGCTGTACCCCTCTCATGGGTTTTCCCAACCGTGCAACTGGAACCTCCCCACGGCAGTTCTTGGCTGCTGCTCCTTGTCTACTGCTGCTGGTTAGCCAGTATCCATTTTGCACAATGCTGGAGTTACTCTGCCATGAATGCAGAAACTTGCATTTCTTCTTGCTTAATCTTATGAAATTTCTGTTGTCCCAATCCTCAACTTTCCGATGATTCCTCTGGACTAAAGCTCTGCCATTCTGTGTGTCAATCACGCCCCCCCACTTAACACAGTCTGCAAATTTGCTAACGGTGCCATCTGCCTCCTCATACAGGCCACTGCCTTCTTGTCTTTGCTGTGTTTGAAAATGAATTTCAGGGAGATGTTCTTTTTCAGTGACTGAGGTGACATAACAATCATATTGTTCCCTGAATTCTCCTCCTTGTCTTTATAGAGACAGGTGTTTCAGCCCTCAGCCTTTTCCAGTCTTCATGGATTTCTGCAGACCCTGATTTTTCACATGTGATAAACAGCAGGTAACACTTTCAGTGTCAAATGAATCTCATTAAGTACTATGGATCTGAATACATCCAGTTGTGGTTGTCCCAAGCTCATTGCTCCTTCCCAGTTGGCTGTGCTCCATAACAAACAGTGCTGCTGTAAATCTTTGTCTGATACAAAAGAGACACTGGGGACTCTGTTTTGTAGTGCTTGCCACTATGTTGTCCTCCTTTGGCAGGCCTACATTCTCTTTGAACTTCTTCTGTAATTATTGTTCCAGTAGAATCCCTTCTTGTCACCCTCAACGGCCTGTCCTTGACTTAACTCCAGCTGGGTCTCCACCATATCCATTTTTATCAAAAAATGCTAAAACAATATATTTACATTCTTCCTTTGTTCATCTTTTCAATTCTTGTATGCTATTTGGTTGCATTAATGGCTTGCCATGCAATTCCATGCTTAGTCCAGAGCCCCTTCTGCTGGAAGCCCATACTGCACAATGGGATTTTTGATTGTTCCTCACCTCTCAGAAAACTGGATTTTTTTTTGCTTTTTTTTTCTCCTTTCAGTTTTGTTTGTTTTAAGTCAATCAGCCCTCCTTTGCCCTTTTACCCCATGGCATCTTCCCTAGGAATTTTGCCTAGGGAAATTCCCTAGCTAAGACAAACTTTACTCTATAGTCTAGAGTCCTAATTTTGCTACTTCTCTTCCCACTTTTCCTCTGTACATTGAACTCAGCCATCTCATGGTCACTGCAGCCCAAGCTACCATTTCTGTCATACTTTTGGCTGGTTCTTCCCACTTTGCAAGCAGCAGGTCAAGTATAGCCCCTCTGATATTTGCATCATAACCTGTGCACTGCATAGTCTACAACTTCTTGGTTTGCCACAGGGTGCAAGCCCAGCTATGCCTACCTGGACAGCTGAAATCTCCCAGGAAGACTAGGGTGCAGTCAGGAGAGTTCTGTATTTGTCTGTGGAAAGCCTCATCTCTTACATCTTGGTATGGGGACTTTGATCAGACCCAGCCACAGCATCTTTGGTGGCACTCTGCCCACAGGCCTTGACTCTTGGCTGATACATCCTTGGATTTCTGCTAGAGCTCTGCTAAGTCAAGGAGCATCTTTACAGAGGAGACAGCAACCCCACTGATCTTCCCTAAGCAGACTGTGCTCAGCCATGACAGCACACCAGTCAGGATCCAACACAATAGTTTATGTATCTTAAGATGTATCTGTATGATCTCTCACCAGAAGGCTTGATATCATGCATTTTCTGTAAGACAGTGTTACACAAAATATTACTGCTGTTATCACTTTTTTCTCCATCTTTTCTATACCACTTCTTCCTATAATCCTATTAACTAGTATTTCAGCTCTCTAGAATTAAGCTTTCCTTCTACATTTATATGTCACCCACTTGAGTTCCAACCATCTCTGGCATTAGTGTAACAATTATCTTTTAAAAAGTGATTCATAATATAACTGGGGTGAGTGTTGGGGTTGAGGAGCAGAAAAAGAGGAGTAAGAGGTTCCCAGCACTCGTAATTTGCAATTCATTAAATTTTAAAAATATGAACATGCCTTAAAAGACTAAGACTCATAACAATTTAGCATGCTTTACAAATGTAAGCAAAATTATATGATCTAGTTATGGTCATTTATCATTATTAGGAACACAAAAAACAGATAATTTTGAATCCATTCAGATGAAAGGGAGATGGACCTATAGGTGATCAGGAAAAGTGAATAGACTGTAATTACGCTACTTTTATTCGAAAATTCACTGCAAAATTATATGCAATAATTATGCCACTGTTTTACTGAAGCCAAAAATGAATTTTGAAATATGCTTTACTTACACTGATTACATTTACAATACTTTCTATGAGAGCTAAGAAGATAAAACCAGATAAAGGCACCAAAGTTACTGTGCTAACCTTACAACAGAATACCCTGATAGCTATTGTTGAACAGCAATTAATGACCCCAAATAATATCCAAAGGAATAACAATTCTGTGGTCTCCAGAAGGTGAAAACAGATGCTGCACTCTGACTTCTCCCTATCCTGTGCTGCTTATAAGTGGGCTTTTTAAGATTTAGGAGGCCACAGATCAGAAGCATGGCCTCCAAAAGGCCTGCAGGGCTCAGGAACTGATGCCTCTTCTTGAACCATCCTCCCATGCTCACCTTCACCTCCCATTCCAAGCCTTCTTCCCTGCCAAAAGCACCTGAGCCAGGGACAGGAGAGGGCATTTGCCAACTTCAGGGGAAGGTCTTATTAAGACAGTGATGATCTGCCGTGCCCAGGAACAGCCTGTCACAACAAGGATGGTTTAAGTGACTCCTGACTGATCCTGTGTCATCCAGACACTCTACTCTCATATACTGATGCTCACTTATGCCAGCAGCCACTCCTACTTGTCCAGGGGGCTGAGGTGCTGGATTCAGGTAATGGCAAGGGAATCATCCCTGTCTAGCTGAACCTCCACATCCTGGATAATTATTTTTATGAAGGGCATTTCTCAGACACAATAAGCAGTAAAACAATAGTGAGATTTTAAAGTTACTTCTTAAAAACTTCCTCTCCAAGTATGGCACAGTTCAGATTTTTTTGTCAAGTTATAACTCGTATCTCCACTGTAAAAAGTCTATTAAAATGTGGTTCTTCAAGGAATAACATTAAAGCAAACACGATGAAAGAATTCACTGTCACAACCATGAGTGACTCTCATGTGTCGGTATCTTAAGCTCTCTTTCCTCCCTCTGTTGCCTGAAAGAAACATCTTTTCACCTCAGTTTTTCTAGTAAATCTTCATGATGAGGACACAGTTCTAGTAAGTAGGTGGCTTCTGTGCAGAGCTCTTCTTCATTGCTCTTGCCAAGATGAATAGTGCTGTCCCACTCTTTTCTGCCCAGCGTTTTACTGGTGGAGAACTGTATGCTCCAAAAGGTGATTTATTAACCTGCTAAACAACAGAGGCAAATGCTGTAGAGATCCTGCTGTCAGCATCCAGCACCGTAGCTGGAGGAAGGTTTGCTCTCTCCTCTAATCTCAATGATCGCTACTGATGTGAGTCATGTTTCCCACACTGTCACTGATTCCTCACCTGTGTGATGTCTAAAAGGGGATTTTAGACACCATCTCCTGCCCCAATTACTCACACAGAGCTAGCACCCTTATGCACAGACAGATACAGTAATTAGACATGTGTCAGACCTCAGGCTTTAAATACTGCTCTAACCTTCTTGCATGCAGGATTTTGTGAAACAACCTTGGATTTTCCGAGGGTGCAGCACAACCACGGCAAATTCTGGCTGGCACATTTTTTGGCCTTGAAAGTGATTTTTTTATTTATTTACTTGGGGTTTTTAAGTCCTTAAGGAGTAGAGTTTCTTTTAGGCAAGTACATGTAAAAGCAGGAAAGCAACAGACAGTGCCAGCCTGACTCTCACAGAGAGACAAGATCTTTAAAATAGTGTTTCCGCTCCTTTTGAGGCTACAGCCTGTGGTTTCATCTGAGGTACCTGTGTGGCAACCTATTCAAATGAGCCACAGAGAGACTCGTATGTTAAAAGGAAAGAGGAATTTCCAGTGGAAAATGTGATTGAATGGAGAGATGTTCACTTGGACAATCTCTTACCAAAGCTCAGCAACCAACTAATGGTATCTGCCAGTCTCTTTTTCCATGCCATGAGGCACTCTGTCTTTACTGCTTACATCAATTAGAACTCATAATGTCATTACTGGGCACATCAAAGCATCATGCCTCCCTTCAGAAAGACTCATAACTCTGCCCACTCACATTGTGGTCTGCAAGTTACTATGAATCCCCCAGCACTTAGTGGTATGTTTCACACCTCAGTCTGGGCTCTGAGCACTGTTTTTAGGCTCTTATAGCCCTGACAATTTGACACCATTCCTCAGGAACCCTCGGGCTTAGTCAAACATTCTCTTTTTTTTCATATTAATAAAAACTACTTTTAGAACACAATGCTCACAATTTAGAATATAGTTAAGAAAATAACCCATCTATTAATTGAATATTTCAAGACTAAGGTAATAGTACAAGACAGTGGATGTACATATGCATTTACAGATTTTGAAATAAATTCTTCTAAAAATTTGTATGTGGGATTTTTAATCTCCCATGGAACTTGTACGTGCATGTATAACAGAATCACAAGGATGTTTTGTAAGCATCAAGCTCTTTTCTGGCTACAGGTGCTAATTATAACAATCACTGAATTTGTCAACATGCCACTGATGCTTAAGGGAAATGTCAGAGGAGACAGGGCCAATTTGAAAAGGACAAAGGGAATGGAAATATTATGGTTTGGGGTTGGGGTTTTTTTGTTTGGGTTTTTATTCAGACAAGTGTCATACCATTGCTCTTGGCTTCACTTCCATAACATGGTCAGTTTTCTGATCTCCTGACTGTGTGTCGGGGTGCCAGAGACACCACAACAGAAGTGACAAGAATGTGTGACTGGGGAGGAATAGTCAGCAGCGGTCCCAACTTAAATGTTGTTTATCTGCAGCCTGAGTCTACAGTTAGTGAAATTATTCAGGAAAGCACAGTGAAGGTATAGGAGTGAGAGGTCAGTGCTCAATGGCTTCTATGTATCTGGTCTTTGGGGACTGAGGCATCTCTGCCTGCTTGCCTTCAACGTCCATGCACAGCAGGGCCAATCTTAAGCCCAGAGGACACAGCTGTCTTGGACAGCAGGTTGACAACCAGCCACAGCCCTGATGCCTGCTCTGTGCACTGGAGCTGGTGAGAGCCATGCCAACGCATGCCACTGAGAGGATGGAGTCAGAGGTTTCAACTGAGGCCTTCACTCTCATCCCATTTAACAACAGCAACAAGTTGAATTCCCCAGGCTTTCCCCCCTCTCTCTGAGCCAGCTCCTTCCCTCCTTTCTCCCCTCCCACAGCACAGGTCCTACCCCAGCATCTCACTTTAGAGGTAGCAACACTGTGTTTAGTTTGCAGTGCCAAGAAGCCCCAAAAAAACATCTGCTATTTGGCTGTGAGGAGCCTGATTGCATAGCTGTGAGCAGAACAGCTGCTGGTGTTTGGGAGTCCTACAATGCACAAGCCTGTAAAGGCCAGGACATAGAGGCATCCTCACCCTACCTTAAATGTCCAGCTAGTGCAATGTGCAATTGATTGAATGCCTTTGGAGACATGGTGGCCATGAACAGTGAGACCCACAACTGCAGCTTTTTGCTGCACACTGCCATGGACGGGCTGGTACTGTGGTTCAGCAGCCTCAGGTTATCACTGTAGGTGATCAATCCAAACAGGCAAAATGAGAGTGCCAACAAGCAATCAGGATTATGCTGTCACCTGGCCAAATGAACCTGAAGTGATCTAGAAGACCCTTCCACAGCAGACAAAGGAAACTATCTGAAGGCTGTTGTTTTCTTTGGGATGTTTTCTGCAAAGCTCTGAAGCTGAGTGGCTCCAGGTGCCACCAGCACAACTCTGTTCTGTATCTCAGTAGTGGGGCCACCAAAAAGAGCTGCTTGTGGAGTTCATCACAGTAATGTCACAGAGAGGTTTTGTGGGTGGTTGTTTTTGTGTTTTCCTTTTCTCTTTTAAAGGTCAAAACAGCTGAAAACTGCAAAAATGAATTTGTATCAAGATAAAGTTTTGCAAAAATTGATGACAAGTGCAATCCTTTGTCCATCTGAGTATATAAAGATAGTTTCCTCCCATGTCCTAGCACAGACACATCTGAACCAGAGGAAAAGGTAATCTTAATGGTGTTAAAGTGCATATTTTTCATTGAACTGGAGGGGACGGAAGCAAAGAGCAGAAAACTAAGACACCTGTTGCATGCCTCCTTCAAAAGAAACTATATAATGCTAATTGCAGGCTGTCATAAAAACCCTTATAATGCCTCAAAGGCATTGGGTCAATGTGTTAACAATTTGGTTCATGTACTTAGTGGAAAATAAAGAGAAAAGAACTTCAAGGTATGCTTGGTCCCTGCAAACTTAGAACTTCAGCTGTGTACTTTGATGAGTGGTTTTATGTTGGAAATTCCTTTATAGTTATAGGAAGAGCAAAAAAACCAACAACACTCCAGATCTAGTATTGAAAAGTAACAGGGAATGAACAAAAGAAAGATTTGGAGACGTTCCCCAGGAAGGAAGGAATTATGGCTCTGTAACCAAAAGGCTATTTATTTCTTCTCTGCTTTCTCAAGACAAGTTTGTATTTAGTCTCTCTAAAAAAATCTTTGCTTTTCAGGTGATGTCTGCTCCACTCACTGAGCATAGAAGTGTTAGGAAGGACTGCATCTGGGGAGAAACAAAGCCAGAAGCATTTATTGGAAGGCACTAACTATATAAAAAAGAGTCCTTCAGATGCTGATTTAATTGAAATCAGGAATGTAGCTGGAGAAAAGAAACATCGCCAGCGTACCCTGGAGAGCAGTGCTGAAATATGTGCTACATTGACCACTGACAATCCATAGAGAGCTGGCAGGTCACACTGTGCTGGCTCTTCTCCTTGTTTCCAGCTGCTAAATTACATTAAAGTCAGCTTAAAATTCATTAAACGCCTTCCTATTATTACTTTTCCATATAAGCAGTTGTTATAGCTGCTGAAGAGACATTGTGTGATGGTGACAGCGAAGAGAGAGGCCTGAGTAAATATGAATGGGAAAGGAGAGGTGATTTTGACCAGGAAAACGCTTGGGACCCTTCAGAATTTAACTGCTCTTCAAAAGATGAAAGCAGCTACACAGTAGATTGTGAATCAGATGCCTAAATGCTCCAGAGATACGTTAATACCGATAGTGGAGGTCACGTTTTGTTTGGCAGTTTTGCATAAATCCCCAACCAGTCAGAATCATCGCTCTGTGAGACTGTCATTGCAATGATGCTGACCCGGTGTCACTGATAATTACAGGTAATTTCAAGTGCTGTCATTAATTTGCCTTTTTCAATCTCTCAGCAAAGCCTTACAGGCTTTGTCCTGTATATAATAGTATTGAAGGTAATAAGATTTCTTCCATCAGGGATTTAAGGAATTGGATTTTACTCAGATGTTTTTAAAGGCTTAGCACTGTTTCTTGCAGGTTTTGAAAAAAAAGCAGTTTTCTAAAAGTTTTCACCAATTTCAGTGGGAAGTTTTTTCCACAGCAGGATAGAGAGGAGAGAAACTCAGATGTTCCCAGAAATACAGTTACTCAGTTCAGAAGGGAAGCTCCTTTACAGGTGGAAGTGGAGGAGAGAGTAGAGGTCCTTTTGCCTCCATGCCCATGTAAACCTTTTTGCTTATGTGATATATTTTTTTTAAATAAAAGATCAAAACCAAAAAGATTCTTTGCTTGAATTCCGGCCTTTAATGGCTTGACATGCAACAAAGAAGAATCAAGTGGCAATGCAGTAAGTGCAGATTCACCAACAGGACAGAAATGACAGGCCAAGCACAGCATTAAATGGTATTTTGAAGTCAAACATCATGCACAGTACTGTCCATTCATTAGCTGCATGATGTACATGAGAAGAACATATCAAAGTGCCTTCAACAACACCTTCTGGTCTGACTGAAAGAAAGATCCCATCTATTTTCCTGGGAGAGCAAAGTATCTCTGGAGGAAAAAACTCTTTTTAAATCTAAAAAAGAAGATATAAACCCTTTTTTGTGACTCATATGACTTGGAGCTGTAAAGACTTTTTAAAATAGTATTTGCAGTTTCTGCAGGGAAGACTTTCAGAATAGCACCACTAAAAATAGAATCAATGCCTTTAAAGATTTACTGTCCATGCCCAGAAATCTTGAAAAAAGTGGAATATTAAAATAATATAGGTCCTAACAGAAAGCTATGCCTCTGCATATCTTACAACTGGAGTCTGCATAGGAGATGCAGAGGTTCATCCACCAAAGACCACTGCTGAATGCCATGCAGTTCCTCTGCACATGCAATTCCCACTGGTATCACACTTGACCTAGTCTACACAAAGATGCTGCCAGCATACAGTAGTCATGTGTACTGTTACCTTATTCTGACTTTCACTAGATATTTGAAGCTGAATTTGGCTTGTCTGACAACTCAGGTGCAGCAGAAGATATGACATTTCTCATGACTGTGGGCTTCCTATGAGTTGAGACTATAGTAGGAGCAGCCAAATCAGCTATTGCAAAGGTGAAGAAGAACAACACCAGACTGATGAGAATCTTGTGAACCTAAGGGTCTTCCAGGGAACTCAGTTAATCCTGCAGATTTCTTCAGTGGAGTATCTGCCTCTGTGTAGAGAAGTGCTGCAGAGCCACCAGCTATCTTTGGGAAAACTCATTTCATGTTCCAAGGTGGAGCTGTTCTGCCCCCGCATGGCAGGTCACTGGCAGAGCATGGAACCAGACCTCCACTGCACGCTGACAAACCCATCATCTCATGGAAAAGCATGCCAAAGATTCTATGCCACATGGAAGGGACCAGTGTTAGTGTTCAGAGCATCATGTTCTGTTACAATTGCACATGCCAGAAAATTGTAGAAGCAAGGCAGCTGAAAGGAACCTATAAAAAATTAATGGCTGACATAAATACCAATCTCCAAACAAAGAATGGTCAGAAGGGAAGATGCAAGAGCAGTGAAATCTGTGACTTATCACAGGCTTTGTGATTGGGTTCTTGTTTGGAGTAGTGATTTTAAAGTATCAGGACTTAAACAGAGGTTTTAGACAGGATGCAAACTTGGCTTCTGGAAGCAGAGGCCATACCTGTATAGAAAATGCAACTGGGAAGAAGAACTTAATAATGTTAGCTACTCCACAGAAGCAGAGAATGAAATACAGAGACAGAAGCAGGAGAAGGGTGGAGTTAAAAGTTTCTGTGGAGGAATCCAGACAGCCTTTTAGGGGAACAGAAAAACTATCTCACTAGAGAGAATGAATTCACAGAGCATAGGAAGTTTAGTTCTCATGGAGAAATGTTCCCATGAGACAAGACAGCCCATCCCATTATCCCCCAGGACAGCTTAGGCAACACCAGTAGTCACTGAGAGCTAAACAGGGTCTTGGCTGCGTTCAGCTGACTCCTCTGGGAGTGGGAAGAAGATCGTGACTGTTTCCTGACTACATTCAAACAAATGTATAGAGCTTTTATGTGGGCAGGGGCATCTGGTTCTCGCACCATATGCTACTCCTTTTGGAATAGAAGCATATAGCTGAGTAAATGCAAGGGGTTGTTTATATGATGAGCAAGAGACAGTCTGAAATGACACTAGAAGCCACTAGTAATAATAAATTCTGCTTTTCATCACAGGTCTCCAGACTCTCTTGGTAAACTTTTTGCTGATATGCTTGACCTTAAGTGAGATGGCCCTCGGACACGGATGGAGAAAAACACTGTTACTTTTTAAGTACACTTGATACTTCCAAACATCCAAAATGTGACAAATGAAACAGAAAAACAAAACCAAAGTAAACCACAACAAAACCCCACAAAATTTCCTCACATCCCAGTTGTTGTTCTGTCCCTGCAGTGCTTTCCATCAAAGATGCTATACTCATTCATTGGCACGGTCGCCCCTTGCCATTCAACGTAAGGGAGCTGTGATCAAGTGACTAAACACTATCATCCATAAAAACCTGAGAAAATGAATATTGTAAGTGGTGAAGAAGTGAAGAATTTATGAGGTTAATTTTCAGATCCTTTCTGTCTTGAAAAGGTTTCAATCAAAACCCTTCTTACAGACAGCACAGTAAGGAACAGCACAGATTATTAGTATACAAAAGAATAAAGAAGGAAGAATTTCACAGTCTGTGGTGACTTGCTTTATTAATTGTAGGCTGGAAGAAAGGATAGTCAAAATATAAACTGAAAACAAAGGGAAAGCATCTGCCAAAAAGAGATTGCATATCTCAGACAGGAACCTCTGCGCATTGGCGTGTATATACCTGTGTATATATCATTTAATAATATTGGTTTCAGTGCATTTTTTACTAATCTTACTCCCATGAAATGAAAGAAGTGTTATAAAAAATAATGTTTTCCTGGAAGAAGTTTGAAGAAAGATCTTGAGGTGTATTAGTTCTTACCCATTGTTAAAGAGTACAGTCAGTGACAAATAATACTGGTGGTACAGGGAAAAGTCATACATACAACCGGCATGATGAATTTTCTTGACAAGAAATCCTTGAAGAGTGTTGTCCAGCAGAGAAAGACTGAAATGGTGCCAAACATGATACATAAAGCCAGGACACAGTGCAACTGTGCAGAGAAAGTGATACAAGGATCTGTTTCTAGTCAGGGAACACATTTGTGATTAACCAGTAGCTGGTGGACATTTGCCATTCCAAGCCATAATAACAACTTTCAATCACACACAACTTAGAGTTTCCACAAACATCAATATTGATGCCCAATGGATTTAGGAAACACACACCTGATGTATCATGTATGCACATATATACATAAGTATTCTGTGAATACACTTCCATATATTTAGGAGCACTAATGCAGAGCCACTAATATATAGTTATGTAATTAGACTTGGATGTAGTTAAGTGGCGGTTTTATATTTGCATCTGTAACTATAGATAAAATTTTGGCACATTATAAGAATACTGATATATATTAGAAGTTTCTTTCTATATCCAGAAGAAATAGGACGTACGTACATGAGATAAAGCCGTACGCAAATATCTGGCAGCCTGGCACACTGAGTAGGCCTGTGCTCTCACTGAAGGCTGGGGCTGAATTAATGTTAGTTTCCTTTCAACCATGACAGGGAAGGAGGAGGGAGGTCTGGAAAGCACCATCTGTTTTTCCAGATTGCTGTTAATCTGCCAATAATTCATATTGGATATAAAGAATTAATGCTATGGGAGAACATTAAAAAATATACAAAGCCTTCCTCTTCAGCATATGGAGCAAAGACCAGCAAAGAAGAGGCATCAGGTTGTCTTCCTGGGCCAAGGGGGTAGAGAGCTCTCTGAAATTTGTCTTGTATGTAAAAGAGAATGAAAACACAGACAGATGTGGAAAAGGAAGGGAATGTTCCTCTGATAATCAAAGAAAGAAACCTAGCATTCATCAGAAAAAAAGGCTTTATTAAAAAAAAAAATTAAGATTGGCCAAGCAACACTGAAAAAACAGGGACCTGGCCTGGGCAATGCAGAGGAGCAAATGATATCCTGGCCATGGGGAACACTCAAACTATGCTTTGCGAGCCCGTGATGGCTTCTCTGAGAACACACATTGTGAGCAAAAGGTCTCACACAGGGAGCCTGAAGTCCCTTAGAAAGGTGGCATCAGCAAGATGGCAAAACATGGGGTGATACATCTGAGGTTAGGCACTAATCCAGTAATGGCTGATGGTGGATTTTACATTGACCAGGAAAGGTTGACATATGGTCTGCTGGGAAATCCGCCAGCAAAACTACTGCTATTTTGGGATGTTTTTAATATAATCTTCAACCTTTTCCTTATCTGTGCAGCTTTATTAGAGAAAGGAGTGATGGTTACCACCAGGAGGGATCTCTACTTCTTGTGGCGCCTCTGCCAATGTTAAGTTGAGCATGAGTGAGCTACATACAGGAGACAATTCACTGAAATAGGACTGTTCTGTCCCATTTCTGCTGCACCTATCCAAGTAAACTGGGTATTGACAAGCAAGCAGACTTCCCACAAAAGCATGAGCACTGTTTCTTGCACATCTTTGGCCCAGGCTAAATGACATCCCAATCTCCAGTAACGCTTCAAGAGCTAATGCAGGTCACCAGCCTTTCTACTTTGGTCTAATGGCTTTCACACAAGCACACACTGTATCTTTGGGGCAATCTGCCAGTTCCAGTGCTTGAATTCAACCAATACAAACAAGTATGAAGGCTTTTCCACAGGCAAACATTCTGGATCCATCCTTCTATTCCTCCCTATCCATGAGGGTTTTTACAGAGGTGAATAAACAGCATTTCAAAGCTACTGCCTTTGCACTCCTGCAAAGGTCCTCAATGTCCCGTGCAGCATGAAATTGTCTTACAGCAATATTTCATTTTCACACCAGAAATGAAAGGACTTCTCTACACTGACATTAGGAAAAGAAAATCACCCACCTCTCTGAGGACAGAAAGCTGGTGCAGCAACATAAGTGATCTGGCAGTTCTTGCATAAACAGGAAGAGAAGAATTCCACGAATCTGATGACATGTGGTCTTTATTTTCAGAGTTGTTTGATTGACGAGTGACTGTGAAGGGGTGCTGTATACAGGGAGCTCTGCTGATGGGCCCTGTGATCCAAAGCTGGAAGGAGCTCTAGACTGATATCACTGCTACCTGATGACAATTTTCTGGCTCTGGGGGCTATTTCTTCTGTCAGACATGCTGAATGCCATATCTCCTTCATTTCATATGTCTTTTTTTCTTAGGCTTTTTTTTCCCCACTGAGTTTTCTTACAGTATAAAACGTGTGAATGGGTATGGGTTGTACTCTTAAATCATGAATGTGGTGTCTCTGTTTCACTCACATTTTTACAATCCTCACTTAAGACCCGGTAAAATCTACTGGTAAAAACTTGTTTTATTCTCCTCTCTGGTAAGCTTAAGCTGCAGGCTGAGAACTTCCAGAAAGATCAGCCTTTGTAAAAAGCCTACAAAAGGGGCAGGGGCCAGAGCCTAATGCCACACCTTCAGACCTTCCATCAGTAACAGCATGACTAAAGACTTGCTTTCCAGAAGCAGGGAAAGATTAGTAAATACCAGAATTTTTGAACACAGCTGGACAAAAAAAACCAAGGAAGATTTGGTATACACAAGAACTTTAGGGTATTCTTTACCATAAAGTGGTCATGCTTTAAAGCTTTACTATTCTAGATACTAGCCTTTATTTCCACAGATGCCCAATGAATTTTAAGGGAAAAAAGTCAGCACATCATGTTTAGCTTATCCATGAAATGCAAAGCACAAATTCCAGAAATTAAAATTCTGGCTATATGAAATATACCTATATTCCATCTATCCAAAGTATATGTTGTTTAACTTAGTCATTTGTTTTATGAAAAGAAAATGAAAGACATCATTTCTATAGCTGCTTAATGTTTTATTCCTGGCTGGGTATTTGGACTAGGAAAACAACAGCTTTCCTTTTGGCTGTTAGTGCTTAATTATTCAATGTTAACAGCCAAGAAGTAAGCTGTTAGCCCTCCTCCTCTTCTTCACAGCTTTTCTTTCCCTCGTGGGTCTAAATCTGTCCTTCACACATATGAAGAGCAGTTTGAATTGTAGGGATTGCATTTTGGCCTCACAGGAAACAGCCTATGGCTTACAATATTTCCTCTTAATATCTGTGTGACTTTTCTCCAATCTCTTAAAACAACACAGTAGCAGCTTAATTTCCTCTGTCTTTGGTGCTCTCCTTTAAATACCATCACAGACCTCCTTCACAGACCTGCTCCCAACCTAAGTTCTCTTGGTACAATTTCTGAAATGTGATCACTATTCTATCTAAATCACTGTACACAGTGCTAGACAAAGTAAAGAAGCTCTAAATCTAAGGGGTTTCCTCCTTCTTCCTTAGAAGAATCAACAGCAGGAGACCTTACAATACCTAACCAGATTGACTCTAGCAGTACTTAAAGGTTGTCTTGAAAGATGGCAAATACTGGTATCAGAGGATGATGACTGCTAGAAACATCCCCAAATAATATCTCATAGATTAAATCACATATTCAGTGTATTTGGTCAAGTCCATGAAAGCCAAATCCAGTGGCATCATCCAGCGGAGTGTGTAAGCTGTGTTTTCCTAAAGACTCAAAAAAGTCATGCAACTTGCCTCTCTAGGATGAGGGCTACTCATGACATAACCACACTCCTTCCTTGAGAACAGCTTTCACCTTTACTGTCTTCGGAATAAAAAAAAATCTCTGGAAACAGATTCATTTGCTCCAGCTGAGCATAACAGAAGGTGGGCATGTACTCCTTCATGACAGGCCACCCCAAGATACTTCTGCTACATCAGTCAGAGATACACTTCATGACTGTTCCCTAAGTTTTGCTACCAAATAATTGCATTTAGGTTATATTGTAGACTGCTTGAATTCCCATCAGTCTGATACACTTGAAAAGTCAAGGGCAAAGGGAACACACCATGTATACAAAGCCATGACCCTACTGTGAGTCTGGCTGAAGTCCAAGTAGCCTAATGAAAGAATTACCTACCCAGTTACAATGACACTAATGCTTCGCAGTTCAAATTAGATTACTTAAAATTCTATATACACAAACATTTTAGCATCACAGAATCATTCAGGTTGGAAGAGACCTTAAAGATCATCTCATCCAATCATCAACCAACCCAGCACCACCTGTATCACCCCAAAACCCCAGATTCAAAAGCTGCATGTAGATGCTTCTTGAACACCTCCTACCTACTGGCAATCCTACCACCTCCCTGGACAATTTATTTCAGCGCCTAACCACACCTCCAGTGAAAGTTTTTTGTCTAATATCTATTCTGAACCTCTCCTAGCACAATTTAAGGCCCTTTCCTCTCATCTTGCACTTGAAATGTGACAGAACAGAATAATCCCCACCTTATTACAATCTCCTTCCAGGGAGCTATAGAGGGTGATGAGGTCCTCCCTGATCCTTCTCTTCTTCAGGCTAAACAACAACAGCTCCCTCAGCTGACCCTCATAAGACTTTCAGACCCTTCACCAATTTTGTTGCCCCTGTCTGGACACCTGCAGCACCTCAATGTCCTTTTTGAAGGGAAGGGTCTAAAATTTAACACAGGATTTGAGATGCAGCCTCAACAGTGCTGAGCAGAGCAGGATAATACCTTTCTTTGTTCTGCTCGCCACAGCAGGATTCTCTTTCTGATCCAAGCCAGGATGCCATTGGCTTTCTTGGCCACCTGGGCACACACTGGATCATGCTCAGTTGCTGTCAAACAGTACCTCCAAGTCCCTTCCTGTTGAGCAGCTTTCCAGCCACTCTGCTCCCAGCCTGCAGCACAGCCTGGGGCTGTTGCTTTCTCTTTGCTGAACCTCATGGTGTTATCTTCAGCCCACCAATCCAGCCTGTCCAGGTCCCTCTGCAGATCCTTCCTGCCCTTCAGCAGATCAACACTCCCACCTAACCTGGTAATGTCTGTGAATTTACTGAGGTGCACTCAATCCCCTCATCCAGGTTATTAATGCAGGTATTAAGCAGGACTGGTCCCAGTACTGAGCCCTGGGGAACATCACTTGTCACTGGCCACCAGCTGGATGTAATTCCATTCACCACAACTCTCTGGGCCCTGCCATCCAGGCAGCTTTACCCAGCAAAGGCTACACTTATACTGGCCACAAGCAGCCAGTTTCTGCAGGAGAATGCTATGGGAGATGGTGTCAAATGCTTTACTAAAGTCTAGATAGATGAGTCCTTCCCTCAACTACTAAATGTGACTCTTTGTCACAGGAGATCAGGTTGGTCAAGCAGGACCTGCCTTTGGATCTCCTGAACAAGCCAAAGTCTGCTTGCCACAAGTCCAAGGTGGCCATTCTGCTGGTACCACTCCTAACTTCACCCAGAATAGAAAACTTGATCATTTTGTGGTCACTATGCCCAGGAAATACTAACCCATTTTTTTGGTGGTGTGCTTTCCTTTCCACTGCACTCAGGGTCTTAAAAAAGACAGCTTCAGAGTGGGGGAGAGGAACAGTGAGCTCTTAGTGTTCAAATCTTTTGCCAGTATGACATTGATGGTTTCTTACTTCTCAGCTTGGAATCTGCTTGGAATCCTTTCTACATGTTTTCTAACACCCCCTGCACCTTGCTCTTTCTTAACTTTCTCTAACTCTGTTACACATCTGTAGCACCATTACATATGGTGTGTAGTACATATGTCAGACCCTTAGTATTAGCTCTTTTGTTATCCCTAACTGGTTTTACCTATTTCTAAAGATTGCCTTTCTTCAATTGCTTGCAAGGGACCTCTGCTGAGCTGTTCACAGCCCTGGGGCCTCTGATATCATCCTGTGCCTGTAACTCACAAGATGCTTTGTTCCAGGATCAGTCACACACAGTTCATTCTACAGAGAATAAATGTTTGTTATTAATATCCTCCAGTTACAAAAATACATAAGATCAGGTGTTATACCACACAGTTGTACAAAATGATCAAAAGCTAAAACCAAGTAATAGTTACATGGTCATTAGACAATCACTAATACAGGTAAATAAGCTAAAATAAATTTACAAGCAGCCCAAGACAAGTCCATACAAAGCCCAACAGGTCCAGAAGTCTCCACTGTTAACTTGAGAAAAAGCCTCTTAGAATAAATGGAAACACCTTATCTACTTGGCTACAAGGCTACAGCTGTTCATTGAACCCTGGCCTTATGATGCAGATCTGAAAGTATATAACAGAAAAGCCTCCAGTAAAATTCTGAGCTTGAAAAAAACCTCTCAAGAATTCCTGTCTTCAAATCAAGTGAACCCTTGGGAAGTGACATGGACTGTGATGCAAATGTTCTCTTTGAGATCAAATATTCAATTCAGACTAGATTAAAGGGACTAGACTTCATTACCCATCAGTCAGTCTCCATGACAAATGTCTGAATTACAAATTTGCCATCATACAGGAAACAAACACACATTTTTATTCATTGCAAAAGAAGAGCAAAACTGAAGACTTCATGGCTGTGAAGAGCACTTTAACACTCTCTTTGGTCCAAATGAAAGCTTACTTCTCACTAGAATGAAGTGATTGTACTCTTGATAGGTGCTCACTGATCTTTCTCTGGCTCAAAATATGGAAATAAACAGTAGATGTGAGTCTTCAGGACAGTAAACACAATCCTCAGTCTCTGCTTGCATTATAAAACATAAATGCAGATTTAGACTGAAGCTTTCTGTCTCTGACCTCTCAAAGTAATGCATTTCAATGTATTCAATGTTACTTTGAAAAAAAGTGGTTGTTACTGATTATGTAAAGAAGAAAAAGGACACCTATGAAATCCACATCATTTTTAGCTTAGCCTTTAGTCTTTCATGATCTTTTTCATGTGAGGTTCTCTTATTTCAAGAAAGACATGGAGTCTCATAGGTCATGAATAGGCTATGTGACCTTTACACCTAGTACCTTCCAAAAACATGAGATTGCAGTTTCATGCTAACATGCTTCTGTTATTTTCAGGCAACTTCAACACCATCACTCTCATTTACCTCCAAGGAGTCATTACAGATCTTGGTGAAGAAAATTCCAACAGACAATGTTGCTGAGAAAGTTTTAATCATGGACCACTGAGCTAAGCCCTTCACAAACAGACAGAATGCAACCCTGGACCACACAGACTGACTTCTGAGATCTGCTCTGGGTAGCTTAGCAAATATTCTCATGTTCTCAGTCTACAATGCACAAAAAAGAGGAGGCCAAATTTTCCAGGGCTTTGTCTTTCATTTGCAACCTCTCAACTTCATCGATTTGAGTCACTCATCTCAAAATAAAGAGAACAGGAGAAAAAAATAGTAATTATACCTGCAGAATTTTTCAAAAATCATAATTTCCCCAAACAAGTTAAGATTTCTTGTCTACCCTGTGAGTGTAAGTCACTTGCTTACAGATACAAAACAGATTGGAAAAACACTGCCTTTGTGATTGAAGAATGTCTCCATCTCTTAAATACTGGAAGTTGTTATTGATTTCCCCAGCAGATGGAGTAGCTTGTACAGTTTTGATGATTCTTGCAGACTAATTTATGGGACTTATTTATTTGCAATGTATATTATGTTTTTAACCTAATATCATGGAACTCTACTTGATTCAATCTGTCAAAAAATCAAGCTCCGAAGACTGAATAATATAACTGATAAAACTAATAATTTTCTTTCTCTCTATAACTCTTCAAGACCTTTGAAAGTCTGACATAACTTTTATTGAGGTTCTGCTTTATCTTCAGCTCCTTCTGCTGTGCAGCAGAGCAGCAGAAACAAGTTTCAGAGGATGCAGACATTCATCTAGGTGTCAAAAAGGCTCCACAAGAATCATATGGTCATAGGATAATTCAGCTTGGAAGAGACCTTGAAAGCTCATCGAGTGCAACTCTCTGTTACCTATACCTCAAAGGTCGGTCAGTCATGGGATCAAACCAGGCTTCCCAGGGCTTTATCTATCAGATCTTGAAAACATCCAATGGAGAAAGCACAAATGCACAGCTTCTAGAAGCAACCTTGGCTCAACCATCCTCATGGTGAAAAGCTATCTCCTTATATCCAAGAGATCTTGTTTCAACTTAACCCCATTGTTTCTTGTACTCCTGCCATGAACTGTTATGAAAAGACTGCCTTCAACTTCTTCATGGCCTCTGTATAGCTCTAGGAAGAATGTTATTAAGCCCCAATTTATCACTGAGGGTGATCACACAGGGTGAGTGGTGCATACAGCCAATCTGCTGTAATCTGACACATTGTGCCACTATCCTCCTGTATTTCCTCATGCTCACAGCTCATGCACAGGTTAACTCAGATGGACTTTATACTTTTATGCCAAGCACAGCATTACATAATATCTTTAACTTAAGGACCCCAGAAATCCTGAATTCCAGTCTGACCTGTGTCACTGAATTGCTATACAAAAGAGATTAAATTATTTTATTTCTACGCTGCTTCCATGCAAGGACAGCATACATCTCACAAAAAATATATATAAGCAAGGTTCAGCCCAACCAAACAAGTCTAGCCTGAGAAAAACTCTATTATTTCTTCATTAATGTGACAAAAGAATACACGCTCTAATGCATGAGATCCGTTTTAGAAGCAGATGTGATAAGGTGGGACGACCCAATGTTTTATATCAATTTGTTTTATCCTGGAAAAGGCAAGATGATGCTAGATCCCCTCAGCAGAAATCCATGCATTGCTTTCTGGCAAGGAAAAAAGGTGAGCACATGCAGAAAGAAACTGGGAGTCACACTGATGCAGTGCAGAAATGCAAGCAAGAGCAAAGCACTGGCACTGCTTTGAAGCAAACAGCTTTATCTCACACACAGCAACAAAGAACATGACCTATAACTACTGCCTTTCTCAGCAAGCAGAAGGAAAGTGCCTGTGGAAGATCAACCAAGACCAAAGCCAAGTCAGCTCTTCAGTGAACTACACCCAAATTTGAGCTACATGGAACCACAAAGTTGCAGAATGGCTGGGTTTGGAAGGGACCTCCAAGAACACCTAATTCCAACCACCTCACCATTGACCCATGAATCATGTAGCAACTGCTACTTTATGAGGAGATTATCAGGAGGTGAGCACAAGTGTTATGATTGCTAAAAACAGAAAAGAATTTGAGGGGTTAGTCTGGCCAAAACTTGAAGGCACAAAACTGGGAGAATAATGAAATGATAATTTATTACTAATAGGTAGTAAGTAGCAGTGGTTCTTAGTGCTATAGGGGTTTTACCCAACAGCATCAAGTGAGGGTGAGAAGGGAAATGTAGGATGGGAAGCACTGCATGAAAGCTCTGTCACAGAAGGTACTGGAAATATTTAGCATGGGTGTGCTAATTAGGCATTGCAGTTACACTTTCAAATCTGGGACCTGATGGTGTTAAATGCACAGTGAAAAAATGAGACTTTGTATGCTAAAGTATGGCTTTCACTCCACACATTTGCTGGTTTACAACAGCACAATGGATTTACACTGGAATGCCAGAACCCATGGTGCCATCACTCCCCCACATTAATCTGCCTTTGCAGGTTTTTCACAGTTGGGTACTTCACAAAGACACTTAGATTAAGATAGGATGCTGTGTTTGGAATGTCTGCCAGTTTTTATGACAAAGTTCCCTGTAATCTGATCCATGAATTATCAGTAGCAGTATTGTTGTTGCCAACTTCAGCATTATCTGAAAGTCACTGTTTTACAGTAGATGGTGGAGGAACAGGGTCTGGAGCATAAATATAATTGTCAGAACTTTTCTACAAATATGGTGATTAGGTGGCTTTTTAAGTTAATCTCTTTTCATTACCTGACTCTCATGCATTGTAGGGGTAAGGCACAGACTGACTTCCACCAACACCATCTTCCTAAAGTACAGGCATATTTACAGTGCCTGTGAATCAGCTATGGATTTTACTAAATCTGGCATGACGACACCTACAACTTCACTGCCAAAAGGTGTCTTTTTATACAGGGAAGTAGCTAAGTGCTGTACATATCCCAGTGTACCTTCTCAGACAAGACATGGGGAGTTATGTATCTTAAATTAAGGAGTTTGATCAATCTGTAAAATGCTTTAACGCTGTGTTGCCTATAAGAGCAGGGAAAGTGAACTTGGAGACATTGGTATTATTTTCTCCCACTCAGCTTTGACATCTATATGGCAAAGATAAGCCAGTTGTAAACATTCAAACATCTGTACCCAAACTCCCTGGAAAATATCCATGCTTCAGCCACTACACGGCACCTGGCTGGTCAGCACAGGCAATTACCTGGGATTATATGAAGACAATTCTTCCTCAACACTTTTAACCTCTTGTCTACTTGCAAACAAGGTGAAAACCATCCAGCCTTGAGACTCTAGACAGACAAGTGTTCCAGGAGAAAGAACCAGGACTCTCATCCCAAAAAAAATGAGCCTGCCAGAGGCTCTTAAGCCAAAGATCAGACAAGAGGGATAGGAAACAGGATCACTGGTTAAGTTACCTAAAAATCTGTGTGGAGACAAGGAGAAGAGAAGCTATCCACCAAATGGAGCATTTGGACACACAGGTATCACACAGGTATACAGTGACTTTAACTCATTTTAGCAAAATACCTTAAGGATCCTTTTTTATTGGGAAAAAAGCACCTAGAATTATTACAGTTATATTCCTACAGCTCCTTTTGTTTACAGAGAATAGTCAGTTCAAGGGGAGAAACAATACAGGGTGGGAAAATTTGGAAGTTTTCTTCCTTCTTCTGGATTCACTGAGAATGCTAAGAAGAAACTAAGAAAAAAACACTTTTCAACTGGAATCATACCCAAAATTAACTTTTATGTGTTGCTCTGGCCACCTAGTACATGTTGTAGGCATCTTCTAATACAGTCTATGCAAGATCTACACATAACAGAAATGGTGCAGGCTATTGAGAAGTTAGAACTTTATATAAATCAGTTTATGAGCCAGCAGATAGATCTGAATGCACAGGTGGTGAGTGAGAAATGAATAAGCAGAAGGCCTGGGAACATTGCCTAGTGAATTTTGGGAAAGCACTCTCAAGCACGTCTGAGTTTTCACTTGCATCCTCCATGCATGAGGCTAGAGCCTGTCCTTATGTGAAATCCAGTATCTCAGTGCCAGGATTACATTCAAGCCCAGACATATCAGGTTTTTTGAGGATGGCCATAAACAGGGACAGAAGCTAAGTAATCCTGCAGTGATGCAAACTCACTGTCATGGTGCTGGCAGGAAGGCAATTGGTCTCAATATCTGCATCTTCAGCAAGCTTATGAGGACACCAAATTTCATAAAGTGGTAGCTGGAGGAGAAGAGCCCTGAAATCTCAGGGACCTTAGCAGTGTGGAAAAATGAGCCAAAAAAATCTTCTGAAGTTCAGTACAGATAAATGTTAAGTCCTGTACCTTGGATGGAGCAAGATGCACAACGGGCATGCCAAGCAAAGCACTCGAAAAAATACTCCCTTACCACACACTCATTTGGAAAACTGAGTTTTGTGCCCCCAGTGCAAAAGTTCAGATTCACACTGATTTACAGTAGTTTGGTCCTTTACAAATTTCTGTGCAGTTGTATCATGCAGTTATGCTTTCTCCCTCACAGATGTCTTCTTGAGGTGAGGAACACATATGTTCTCCACTGATTACAACAAATGCCACACTCCAACAGCACGGCCCTTTTATATAAGTCAGGAGTAACATTACTTACCAGCCAATCTTGGGAATTTAAGGCAACATTGCTTTAGGTTCTTTTCGTATTACCTTACCAGAAAAACAACCAAGACAGTAGCTAATAAACCAGAAGGTCTCACAGAATAGTGTTTGATTATTGATATTGGGAATGCAGCCCCTCTGAAACCAGAGCCTGCTAACCACAAGTTTATTTCTGATTTTGGAAGCATTTCACTCAGATAATGTCTAACCTCTGCAGCATTTGTAAGCATATTTTCTATCACTCTGTAGTATCTGAGAAGAAAACTGGGTCAGTATATTTACTCAGTGATAAATGCATGAACTATAAAAAAAGAAGAAAAACTAGCTGGAATTTCACTTTTTTCACTTTTTAAGATAGCAGCTCTTTTGAGGAGGCAGTACATGGAAATTTTGCTTAGTTCTATTTTATGAAATAATAGTGTAACTTCAAAGAATTTATACATTTTGGTTTGGTCAAAAAGTCACTGATACTACTCTGAAAGGCAGCTGTGTGAAAAATCCTTCAAATTAAGAAACAAAGATAATTATTTGCAACCTGCTGTCATATGTGTGATAGTGGTATCAAATCTGTGATGATACATATCTGAACTTGAATTTTTGACTTAAGTAAAATGGGTCTGTCCTGTTATTTTTTTTTGTTACTGCCTGGCATATCTCTGCATCAGAGCATCATCCTCCTACATGGCACATTTCAGTATTTTTGGAGGTCTCCACAGAAAAAGAGTTAACTAGAGCACAGAAGGAAGAAGATAACAATACATGTCATGGATGAGATACACTCAGTAACTTCACACCTGCCCTTGCTTAGCTTGCCTTTCCTTCTGAAATCATAGCAGAAATCACAAATGCTGTGCAAGTGTCCCCTCAATAAAAAATAAAAAAATTAGCCAAAAGGCCCTCCCTCAGACATTTGAAGCTGAGAATCATTACTATTCTTAGTATATTATTACCAACATGAAGTTTAGGAAAGTCTTCTATGAAACACATTTATATAAACAGCTAATATGAAGCTGTCAACACACCTCTATTACCAAAGCAGGAAGTATATAACAAGCTGGACTCTGAAGTCATCTTTCTCCAGAATAAAAAAGAACAAACCAAAAACCACTGGAAAGAGCACGTGTGTGCATATGTGTGTGTGCTGTGCAGCAGAGCTGGCTTCTAAACAGATGGCAAGAGTAAAAGGCAAATCTGAAACTCCAGAACTAATGAAGTCCATATACCTACAGATCAATGGCTTGTGGGTGATTGACTTCAGTGTGCAAACAGGTGCAAGAGCAAAGATTAAAGTTTTCCTATCATAAAGGAAGAAGACTCCCCCTTTTCTTCCTAGTAACAAGTTAAAAGTGCAAGGCTTTTGCACAGCAGGAGCTTTGACCATCTCCCTCTTCTATCAAGTTACCTATTCCACCCTCAAGAACACTCTTTCAGCTTCTAAGTCACTGTTAAATTAGACTGAACCTGCTCACATACTCAGATTTATTGCTGGGAGTAGAGGGGAAGGAAAACCTTAAGACACAGATTAACTCATATGCAAAAGAACTATCTCCTCATAAAACCCCTTCTTCAGCTGAGGGATAATGGAGTCTGAGGTTGCAAATACTTTAAGTTAAGGATAAAAGGTTCTAGTACTTTATCACCTCTTCTACGGAAATACAAGTTCTTCCAGATATCTTGAATCTTTATTGTTAATGATGCAAAGTAAAGATCTTTGAGGACTTAAGACCCTTCTGCAGCAGCTAAGTAAAGGCATTTACAAGAGTCAGCTCAGTCAAGCTTGTATGTCAATCACATACCATAAGGTAGGTGGCATAAAAATCCAGTGCCTTACTAATTCCTAGTCACCTGATACTTTTCAAAAGACTGCTCTTTCTTCTTTTCTACCTCTTACTGAAAGAATAGTTTCCTGTATCACAGATTAGTTACTGTTTATCAGTATGGCTATAATTTATTCATCCAGGCAAAACAGAATTTCACATTCATTATTAGTCAATACTCTGATAAGTCTTTGCAACCTGCATTTCTTTATCTGTATCTCTCTGGAGCTGAAGTTTCATAAACTTCAGCTGCAAGACTCCACTACAATTCACATACATGAAACACTAAGAATATGAACAAGAATATCCAACACATTCATGCTAATAATTTAAATAATCACAACTTGAAAACATAAAATAGAGAAATCTGGGTTTTAATGAAGTACAAGGAAAATAAAACTACAGATGTTTCAGCTAGCTGAATCCAATTTAAGTATCACCAGAGGTAAGCTGACACAAAATATAGAGCCAAGAAAGGGTGGGAAGTAATGCAAAAATCCGTGATATAGGCCCATTCTAGAAAACAAAATATTTAAGCAAGGAGAGCACTGTCAAAATAGTCAACATTTTTATACTCGGTTGAACCAAGTGTATTAAAGTGTATTTAAATGTATTAAAAATTATCAAAAGGCTGTAAGCAATAAGCCTTTCCCCATCACTTTTCCAAGATCATCATCAATCCTGGTCTTTAGAAGCAGCAGGACACCAAAAGAGAAAAAATATGGAAGGCTTTAAATTGAATTGTTTGATGTGAGAAAACCGCTTTTAGGGAATGGAAGTGTTTAAAAGAAAATTGTTTCCTGCTGTATTAGAAAACAGTAAAAGTGTATTAGAAAATGTAGTAAAAAAAGAGGTTACCTACTTTGATATTGCTGTTATTCCTTACCCTTACACTATTTTAGAGTATTCCATTCCTTTTCCTTTGGGCACCACAAATCAGCTCAGCACAGTCTGTTCACATGGTCAGCAGAACAACTGACCTGCATTTGGTCTTCTCTTTACATTTTCTTGCCTTAAAATGAAATCGCTGACTGTACAAAATTTATTTTCTTGCTAAGCAAAGCATTTAAGTGAGAGATCCTTATTTGCACCTTTTGAAGTGGTGAGCTATCCCCCTACTTATTTTCCCTTGTGTTTTAACTTCCCTTCCATATGCATAGATGTAAATAATTCATGGATCCTTTTCCCTTTGATACATGATTTTTATCAGTTTCCACCAATTTAGTGTTCTAGTACACCACTGCCTTTGAGTCTCCAAAATTCCCTGTTTCTCAACCTCCAAACCTATGAAAACACCTTCCTACTATTAAATTTTCTAAGGTAATTTTCAGTTTCTGCTCCAAATCTTCTCTTTTTCCCTCAACATCTACATTAGGTACTATGCCATTAACAGAGCTTAAAACAATTACCTCTATAGCCCTGAGACAACATTCCTCATTCTTGTTTTTGTTCTGAACAGTTTGGTCTTTTCAGAAGTAATGCTAACTTAAGAACTGTTTTAAGGAAGGTGGTAAGAGAGGCTGCTTCTACAACATGCAGTTAGAACATCTGTCAAAGGCTGCATAACTAAGGATATTGTTTTCCCATGACAAGCTGATATTCAACCAGGACTCAACATGAACAGCAGGCTAAAATAATTTGATCCAGCTTCAAGACCATATTAGAACTGAGAAATATGTAGATACCTTAAAAAGAGAAGGAAGAGTTGTGTGACTGTTCAAAAGGAAAATACTGACCATCCAGAAGTAAACTGGAGTGGTTATCTGAAGCAACACTCAGCTGTATCTCAGCCTGTCTGCACATCCTGTTATTTGAAATGCAGTCATTGCTTTTCCAGTCCTCTCATTCCATTTAATTCTCCTTGAAAGAGTCTGGACCTGCAGTCATCGAATCACAGACTATCCTAAGTTGGAAGGAACCTACAAGGATCACTGAAGTCCAACTCCTGGCCCTGCACAGAACAGCCCCAAGAACCCCACCATGTGAACAAGGATGAAAAATGTCTTTGACAGGCGTGCAATTACTCTTTTTAAAATCAGTTAGGTACCAGTTCATGTTACTCCTCAAGTACAGCTCAAAAAAACAAACACACTTATATAACTTATGTATAAAAAGCACTGAGTAAAGTTTAACTTGCATTTAGGACATAAATAAATCCAGCTATTTTTCTGGAGTTAAAAGAAGAACATTACCATCTCAGCACTGGTACCTCGGTTTTATTTCAACAAGGACACAGGTTACCTTCTCGTGTTTGTGAACCTGATTTTGTCTCTTTAATCCACAAAAAAATATCTTCTAGCATAAAATTATATAGCAATGCATGGTTTGGAAGAATCTGGTTTAAACTGTCAAACAGCATTTACTCAGAAATATGATTTATGAAAACCTTTTAAAATGTGTTAGCTGTGGTATACTGGAAAAGGAAAAAATACAGTTAAGACTGCTTCTATTTCCATATAGAACTTTTATTGCAATACCTGTATTCTAAGTGTACAGATACAAATATAAAATGACCCATGACAGGCTTTAAAGCTGCCGAAGTAGCGAACTGAGAAATTAATTCGATATCACAGCCAAAGTTGACAGGACTTCAACAGGTGATAGGAAGCTTCCCCAGTCTCCAAGAATAACCAGGATCCACCATAGTTTTGGTCCAAGATGTATGCTTTAAGCTGGCAGCTGAGTCTAGGAACGAGTGTATTTACCCCAGATGTGCAGCATAAATACAGAAGCAATAAAAAGAAGACTCATGACCAAAACTGGAACAGGTCCACTAAAAATAAAGAGAAAATGCATTAACATAAAAAAGAAGTCTGTCTTACCCAAATGCCAGTCATTATCAGCCAAATGAGCTCATCAGTTCATATAAAATTATAAAAGAAAACTATTCTTCCCTTCCCACAGTAATATCTTAAGGCACATAGAAATGAGACAGCCATCTCTATCAAAAACTGCTGCTGCTGCCACTGTTTTCAAAGACAGTTCTATACACCCTAAATGTTACATTAAAAAGCACAACAGAGTAGCAAAACCCCCACTTGTTAAAAAAGCCATTAATGATTCATTATTATGGATCACTGTTTCCACAGACTCTGGAAAAGTATCATCTGTGTTTACAACTCAGCTAGCCACCTGAGCAAAGATGCAGTCCAATACAAAAACCAACAGAGTCCTCTAGCGGCTACTAGAATTTTGGCAAAAAATTCTCACTAGCTGTTTTATTTTGGGGGTTTTATTTCATTTGAAAACAATGGCAGCAGTGGGTGAGAGACAGGGACTTCTTTCTTGAAAAACATACACAAAGTGGCAAAGCTACATCATTAAGTCTTTACCTAAAATGATTTTTTTTTCCTTCTTACTTTTATATATTGTTTAGAAATTGTATAGTAATGTATTTAAAAACCAGGTTAATCTAAGGGTGCACGTTGATGGCTTCAATCAGTTGTTTCATGCTGTTGTGAGATGCAACAATTACACAAATACACACTCAACACTCCTTCATACCAGTCACTTCATACAATCTCCTTTCTGATTTTCAACATGCTATTGGGAAATCTGTTATCCAGCCTGTGTTACCCAGCAGGATGCTGTTTATAAGCACGTAATGCTACCTGAATACAAACTACAAAAAAAAAAAAAAAAAAAAAAAGGAAACTGAAAAAGGATTCAGAGAGTTTCCTGTCATATTTTTCTATGAGATCATGATCCACATACTTTAAATTATCACAACTGTAATCTTACATTGAGTTTAAAACTCATTTATTATCTTTCAGACTTATTTTGGTATGGAGAATCCTGAACACAGACATAAAGCATTTAGCAAATAAACCACTAACAAATAAACTACACAAGCAACTCCTTCAAGGGGTATCTTTTACTACTCAACAGAATGTAATTCTCAAACCTCAGTATTTTATATAAATAAATACATATATTTATTTTATAATTTTCATTTGTTTATATATATATACTCGTAAGTTTATATCCTACATAATATAAATCCTTAAATAAATAATTTATTGTCCTTACACAGTATCTGAATTACTATTTAATTCATTTGAGCCTTCAGCGGTAGGAACAGGAACAGGTAAGCTGCTCTGCCAAAGGCCCATGGGAACAAAGCAGCACTACTAAGCAGAACAGAACTACGGGGACTGACTGGTGTTCAGTGCTTTTTAAACATGCAGATGACATTGAACCCCTAGAGAATAATCAGCTCTCCAATACTGACACATATATTTGATTTCCTCCAGGCCTAAAGAAAACCTGTTGAAACCCTGCAATTCTCTTCCACACACCTGCATCTTCCCAGCCCATCACAAACAAATAAATGGTTTCAGACACCTCTAAAGATTTGGTACTCTGCATTCTCAGAATGTCTTTCATAAGGCTGCACATTGTACAACAAGCTCAATTTGACTTTCTATCCACAGGAAAGCTGCCTATAGCTCTTTAAGCAGGAAAGCCCAAGATAAGATACAGGAACCACAAGCTACCAAGAGACCCAAAAAGACAAAAAAGTTTGGGTTTAGCTTTCTTTTCAAAGCATGTAATCTTCAAGCTTTAAAGGGAAAAATATCATATTGCCTCTCAGCCAAATCCCCCACAACTCCCTTTCGATAATAGATGTTTTTAAAGGTACACACATCCTGAAGCATCTTGTAATGCAAATAAAGGATCTTTCCTGAAGGGAACCAACTTGCCTATTCAACATATTTATTATTTTGGATGTTGAATACAAATACAAAATACCCAAAGCATCAATCTAATTCTGCACAATATAAAATATATAAACTTTTTTATCTAGAGTGGAATTCCCTTCATTGCAGCTAGCATGAATTTACCTGTTCTCAGGTGGTTTTACATATTTTTTCAAAGTAATTTTAAGAACTTGCATTTTAAACAATGTAAAAAAACACCAAAAAAGCCCATCCACCACCACTACTAGGCTAAGCTTTCCCATTGCTTTATGCAATAGTGACCACAACCATTTCTAAGAACAACTTCAGCTGAAGCACTTCACTGAGGCAATCACAAACCCTAGATAATCCATTCTCACTTTAAAGCCTACTAAACAGGACAGGGATAATAACAATTGGTTGCTATAGAAAAAAAAGAAAATTTGAAGAAAAATACCCAGAAAGCCGTAAGCAAGAAAGCTGCTACCAAAACATAGCTCATAAAATGTTACATCTAGTGTGGGGTGATTTGTAAACCAACTCATTTTTACAGATTTGATTCTTTAATTAAAAGCTTGACCATACAGTTTCCCAAAGTAGCTTCCAAAAAAACCACTCCCAGGGCTCCAAATCCCTACAACTGGGAACCACTGTGTCACAACATAAATAGATGGGAAAATCTGTTTACTGATCTGCTCTCACTGAAGATGAGAACAACTAAGTGGCACCAAAAGTGAAAACAAAGGATTCACAAAGAAACAATTTAGCAAGATTGTTAAAGCTTGTATCACAAGTCTATTAAAAATATCATAATCCTCTTTTGGTTTTTTTTCTGTTTGGTGTAATTAATTGTTAAAATTGAACTTTAGCAGACCAAACAACAGAGGAAACAGTTGCCCTGCCTGTCTGTATAGATTTGCTCTGGAACACTATTGCTGCTCTTTTGTCTTTCCTTTGTTTCCTTTCTGGACTCAGAATGGAGTAAGCAAGGCAGAACAGCACTACCTTGGTGGCTTGCTGTATACATTTTGGGTTTTAAAGTTTCAAGTACATATGAAAATGAAAATACATAAGGCAACTTCAAAGGAATGATTACTCATGGAATTATCACTGAGCAACCCTATAATCAGCCCTTCACCAAATGCTCTATTTGTGCAGCTAGCAGCAGCCCTCTTGAAGAACTTCAAAAGAAAGTATTAATAGATTTGAGGAAAAAAAACAACCAACAGGGTCAGCCCTGAGCATCTCAAGACTTTTCAACCCAGTAAGAACAAGAGCTCATGAACTGTAATTCTACAAAAAGCACAAAATTCCACTCTGGATATAACTTAGCACACACTCATCAGCTCAAATACACCTTCCACCTTTGTTACCCAAGTATTAGGCTGCAAAATTTGTTTGGAAAGTTATCTGAAGGACTCAAACTGGTCAAAAGAGTAAAAACTTAGGTTCTCTTTATAGTTTATGGAACACTACTAGGTATTCAACCATAATTTTGGAACAGTCACCTTGTGAAAAGAGAGATATACAAGGTATTGGCACGCTATTTGCTAGGCAAGTTCAGCTAAAGTAATTTATCTGCAGCTTTTTAATAAAAAACCTGATGCAAGCATATGCTATATCAGTTATATTGTATTTTCAAGGGGTGCAAAGGATCATAACATTGCTATTATAAGATAAAATCCAAAATTTTTACTTAAAAGAGAATTAAAACATGCACACAGATGCATAAATTCATTGAGACAAGTGATCCTTCTCAAACTCAAAATGACTGCTCACAGCCTTCAAAGAACACTTAGGGTAAGCTTTGGCAATTACAAAATACAACTTGTACCTACCTTTTTAAAAACACTGTAACTTTAAAAAACTATTTCTCCAGGTTGCAGATTAAATACGTCATCCCAACCACAACTCAGCAAGTTTTCCCACGCACACCAGAACACTGACAGATGATTATTAATTTGAAGACTGCAAGACTATGTAAGCAGGGGAACTCTAAAGCCCTCAAGCCTGCCACCAGCCATTAACCCAACTTACACTTTGAGCCCTGGAGAGTCCTCAGTGTAGAACCGCCACATCCCACCAGTCCCTGTGGACGTGGCACGGCCTGCACTCCTTGTCCCACAGCTGGCATTTTTCCTTTAAGGGATGACAGAAGGAAACAAAGACCAAATAACACATTAGTGCTCCACCAGCTTCTAGGACCAGGCAGCCGAGGAGACTCTGCAGGAACAACACTGTTCACAGAACCAGCTAGGTTGGGAAAGACCATTAAGATCATGCAGTCCAACTTATGACCCAACACTACCATGTCAACTAGACCATGGCACTGAGTGCCATATCCAATCTTTCCTTAAATACCTACAGGGACAGTGACTCCACCACATCCCTGGGCAGCCCATTCCAATGTCTAATCGCCCCTTCCTCCTGACGTCCAAGCTAAACACCCCCTGGCACAGCTTAAGACTTGTGCTCTCCTATCCTACTGCCTGGGAGAAAACACATACCCTTACCTAGCTACACCCTCCTTTCAGGTGATTGCAGAGAATGATAAGGTCACCTCCTTTTCTACAGGCTAAACACCCCCAGGTCCCTCAGCCACTCCTCGCAGCACTTGTGCTGCAGACCATTCCCTAGACCGGCACCAGCCGGTGCTGCCACGTCAGCAGAGGGCACCGGCCGGGAAAGCAGAGCGCACAGCGGGGGCAAGAGCTGCCCCGCCGGGGGGGCGCGGCGGGCACCCACCTCTGCCGGACGGTGGATCCCGCGGCGCGGGGAGCCACAGCCTTGCTGGGGGAGCGGCCGGAGGAGCCGACGCTGGTGGCGCTGGGGTTGGGCCCGGGCTGCGGAGAGAGGAGGGAAGCGGGAGGGGTGAGGGGCGGCGGGCACTGCCGGCGGGGAAGGGGCCCGAGCCGCCGCCGCCCCGGGCAGCCCCTCACTCACCATGGCGGCGGCGCTGGCTCGGGCTCGGCGCGGTCTCACACTCGCTCCGCTACAGCCGCTCCGGCCACGTCCCTGCCCGCCTCAGGCTCCGCCCATCCCGGGCCGTGAGGCTTCCCCGGATAGTGCCTGAGCAGCGCCGGCCCCTTATCGCAGCACCCCTCGCTCGGTGACCGCGCTGAGAGGCCGCTGCCCCCCGGAACGCCTCGGTCGCGGCCGCTCCCTGCGCAGCGTTCGGGCCGGCGCGGGCCGGCGGGGAGCGGCGCGTCGGGCGCAGCGGGGCCGCCCGGCGGGCGGGGCGGGCGGGAAGGCCCGGCAGGAAGGCACGGAAGGCTGACGTGTCCCGCCGCGCTGCCGGGCTGCGCATGCGAGCGCGCGGCAGCGGCCATGGAGGAGGCGGCGGCGGCGGCGGGAGCGGCGGGCCCGTCCGTGCTGTTCCTGCACCCGGACCTGGGCCTGGGCGGCGCGGAGCGGCTGGTGGTGGACGCGGCGCTGGCGCTGCGGGCGCGGGGCTGCCGGGTGCAGATCTGGACGGCGCACTACGACCCCGGGCGCTGCTTCGCGGAGACGCGCGGGCTGGCGGTGCGGCGGGCGGGCGGCTGGCTGCCGCGCAGCCTGTGCGGCCGCGGGCACGCCCTGTGCGCCGCCCTGCGCATGGCCTTCGTGGCGCTCTACGTGCTGCTGCTCAGCGGGGAGACCTTCGACGCCTTCGTGTGCGACCAGGTGCGGGCACCGGCGGGACCACGGGCACGGGCACGCCGCTGCCGGGATGCTGGTGGGCTGCTCTCCACGGAAACACACAATTGCTAGGGTCGGAAGGGGCCTCTGGTGATCATCTGCTCCAAAGCCCCTGTCAGAGCAGGGTCACCTGCAGCAGGTGATGCAGACTCGCATCCAGATGGGTTTGGAATGTCTCCAGAGCGGGAGACTCCACGACCTCCCTAGGCAGCCTGTTTTAGTACTCTGCCACCCTCAGTGTAAAGTTCTTCTTCATGGGGATGTAGAAGTTCTTTTGTTTCAGTTTATGGCCGCTTCTCCTCGTCCTGTCACTGGGCATCATTAAAAAGAGTCTGGCATCATCCTCTTGACACCTTTGAGATATTTATATAAATTAATAAGATTCCCTCCTGATCTTCTCTTCTGTAGACCAAATTGGCCCAATTTCTGCAGTCTCTCATAAGAGAGATTCTCCAGAGCCCTGGAGTATCAAATCCCCACAAAATCAGATTCATCGTGCAACACGCCAATAATGACACACTCAAGAGGGAGACATCGATTGTTCATTTCAGAGCAAGCCTGTTGCTCCATGGTGTTCCACAAATCAGGCTTTCTGGGCCATCTTTTATACACAGAAATTCAGAGTTAGTAACTTCCCAAGTGTAGCCCTTGATAATGTTATGATAAGTTAATAATTTCAAGAGAAAAGAAGTGAAGCTGGGGGAGGACCTGGAGCACAGGTCTTATGGGGAGTGGCTGAGGGAGCTGGGATGTTTAGCTGGAAGAAAAGAAAGCTCAAGGGAGACCTTATCACCCTCTGCAACTTCCTGAAAGGATGTTCTAGCTGGAGACCAATCCCTGACAGCTACTGACAGGATAGGAGAGAACATAGTCTTAAGCTGCAGCAGGGGAGACTTAGCATGGGCATTAGGAAGAATTTCTTCAGAGAGGGTGATGATACATTGAATGGAGTGCTTAAGGAGGTGATGGAGTCACTGTTTGTGGATATATTTAAGGAAATATATTTATATTTAAGGAAAGACTGGATGTGGTCCTTTATGCCATGTTGAGTTGACACAGTGGTGTTGGGTTATTGTTTGGCTATCTCTTTTCCAACCTAATTGATTCAGTGATTCCATACAAGTTAACTTCTATACTTGCTCAGAGAGATGGTCTTCACCTGCGCAGGGGTCTTTCTGACCTCTAGGTGTGTTTTTTTAGTGTTATAATGAACATAGTTTAGCTATAGGATACATGGACCTTCAGTATTTTGCCAAGCTAGCAATGTATACATAGACATAAATCAGCATCTTGATTTACTACATCCTTAAGGCTTGTTAGTTCCAGAATCTTGTTGACTAAGGGATGCTAGCTGTTGCCAGTTCCACTGATTAGGTCTTCCTTCTTGATGATTAGGCTTGAAAGTATACAAAGATCTTACATCAAAGAACAGCCTGACTTTAGATAATCTTGACATATTCCACATTTTGCAATTTCCTTCTTACATTCTGGGGCAGCTGGAGGGAGAGGATGCCATTGCCGGTTGGACTCTGTTTCCAGCACCCCTGGTAGTGGCAGAAGGATGCTTGGAGAAGTCCTGGGGCTTGAAGGGACCTTGGTGTGGGGAGCAGGGAGAAAATTATAGGGCCATGAGAGGTCCTGGATGAGGGAGTAGCAGTGGCTCTCAGAGCATGGCTTTGAAATCACATGTGCACACTGGTGGCACTGACACAGATAATTGACCTCTCCTCTTGTCCCATCTCTCCGGTTGCACTAGGTGTCTGCCTGCATTCCTGTACTTAGACTGGCCAGAACTCGAAAGAAGGTTTTGTTTTACTGTCACTTTCCTGATCAGCTTCTGACCAAGAGAGAATCCTGCCTGAAGCGCCTCTACAGGATGCCGCTCGACTGGCTGGAAGATTACACCACTGGCATGGCAGACTGCATCGTTGTGAACAGCAAGTTCACTGCCAGCGTGTTCAAAGACACATTTAAGTCCCTGTCTCATATCAACCCAGATGTCCTCTACCCATCGCTCAACATCAGTAGCTTTGAAGAAATTGTTCCTGCAGACATAGCTGACCTGATACCGAAAAAGAAAAAGTTCTTGTTTCTTTCCATTAATAGGTATGAGAGAAAAAAGAATCTAGCGTTGGCTCTCGAAGCTTTGCACGAACTCCAAGAGAGACTTGATTCTCATGAGTGGGATGAAGTTCACCTGGTTATGGCAGGTGGTTATGATAAGCGAGTTCTGGAAAATGTGGAGCACTATGAGGAGCTGAGGAGACTCGCAGCCAAACTTGGTGTTAATGACCATGTAACTTTTTTGAGATCATTCTCAGATGAACAGAAAATCTCTCTTTTTAGTAACTCTGTATGTGTGCTTTATACACCAAGCAATGAACATTTTGGCATTGTCCCACTGGAGGCAATGTATATGAGGTGTCCAGTTATAGCAGTTAATTCAGGTGGTCCTTTAGAATCAATCTCACATAATGTGACAGGATTTTTGTGTGATCCTCTGCCAACCGAATTCGCTGATGCCATGGAAAAAATTGTGAGAGATCCTCTCTTAAAGGACACAATGGGAGCAGCTGGGAGAGTGAGAGTTATAGAAAAATTCTCTTCAGAAGCTTTCTCAGAGCAGCTGTACCAATATATATGCAGATTAACAGAATAAAATTATATTCCTATGTTATATTTTACAACATTGTGTCTCTCATTTGTGTTGGGGACTAGTATTCATTGTGACTGGTGAAGAATTAGGGATATCTAAATGTCCTTGTTTTGCTTCTTGTGCTGCCTTATGTCACTTGACACACAGAAGGAACAAAACATGTGCCACTGTGTCATTAGAAGGTTAAAATTTTCATGTGGTATACTGATCTGCCATTGCAGGAGTTGTTTTGTGTACTGTGCCTTGGAAAAATGCAAAGTTAAATGGCAGTAACTTAGTAGGACAATTACTGCATGTTTTATTTCATACTATATGGAATGGCCGATTCAATTTACAAAATTTGGATTTGTCCAGATAAGACAAACACAGCCTTATATTTATGTATTTTAAATGGTCATCAGTAATTTGGAATTAAATGGGCTGTCTCAGCTGAAGTACAACGAGAATTGCACAGCCCAATCAACTGTATGTTTCAAAAACCCAGCAGTGTTAGGAATATGAATGGCTATGAATTTTTAAATTATTGACCTTTTATTGTGTTTGTCCAATTGCATTGTGTCGTCACACTGTAGTCAGAAAAGCATCCAGGTGTGTGAGCAGGTGGAAGTGAGACTGGAGTAACACCAAGGATATCAGACTACCTCAGGCAAAAAGTGCTGAAATCTGTTCGTTACCTGCAATGCTTGAAGATGTAATTTTACTTTGGGAATTTCTAGTTTGTAGATACTTAAATGATTTTCCTTATATTTAACATTTCATTTTAAAGGACATCACACTTCTAAAGAAGGTCTTAAACTGGGCAAGGCAATATAGACATTTTATTTTGCCTAATTTAGTGGTAACTTTATGTTTTCCTAATGCAGTGAGTGTACATGTGACAGTACTGTGGTATTTTTTCCAAGCTGGTCTTGAGAAAGGAATATATTTTATGTTCACCTACCTGTCTTCTAGCACATCTTTATCAGTTGGTGGTTCTGTTTGGTTATAACACACATAATCCATACAATTGAATTTTAAGTGTGAAAATAGATCCAATGAAATCCAGTGTTACCTATGAAATACAATTTGTAGTGTGGTATGAAATATAATTTGTAGTCTGAATTCTGCAATTTCTATTTAAGGTAGTTTCAGGCATTTCCACATTAGTACTTCACAGCAGAGAGACCATTCTTTTTGTTACTTAGGACCAAGACCCAGTGTAGGGTGTTGATATAGTGTACTTGTAGCCAAGGTCTCAGTATACTTATAAGGCTTTTATTTGAAGTTAAACAAACAAAAATCCACAAAGTTTGTCCTTTAATCGAGAAGTTGGAATACTCTAATTTTTATTCGTTAGTGTGAGAGCAGATGGTCTCACAGGCCCTATTTCCTACATTTCTGTTCAATCAGAAAAACTGGCAAGCCTGAATCTATACTCTTTGTGGTCTGTTCTTGCATTTCTGCTCCTTTCCCACCCTTTAAAGTTTTCCTAAGTCTTTGTACAACTTTTTCATCATGGGTGTGGCAATGAATGACTGAAGGACCAGAAGAGACATGAAAACAATCTGTGGTCAGATAAACACCTTCAAGGTCTTGGCTTTAAGTTCCCTTTAGAAGGTACAAGGTGGCTGGGGCCAATTCCTGTGCTTGCTTAGTCTGTGTTGCATTCTGCTCTCCCAGTTGCCCTGGAGTTAAGCTGGAGCCTTAAGAGACACTGGTGCATGCTTGCCAGCATAGCTGCAGGGGTAGCTCCAGTTCTGCTCCAGCCTTGGCCTCCAGCCCTTTCCTGAGCTGTGCTGCTGGCAGGCCTGTGCCTAGTCCTATATCCTGCAGCTTCTGTTCACTGGGTCTAATGCATTCAACTTGGACATGACCTGCCATCTCACATTTACCTGGTGATTGCTGTGGTTGTCAACAGCTGCTACTGTCACCAGGCTGCCATGCTTGAGTACTGTGCCCTGGTCAGTCACTGTGAGGTCACTGTCCCGTGATGGGATCTTCCCTGGCTTTTCACTGTCATCCCTTGCACAGCATCCCGTCCAGCTGCTTCATGGCAGGCAGGCTGGACCACCTCAAGCCTGAGGCTGACTGCATGGAGCCTGGCCTTCAAGCTCCCTATCTGCTGCAGATTAGGCTTAGATTCCTGCAGGAGGCTGTGGTCATTGTGTAGAAGTGTGGCAGAGCACTGCAGGCTGCTTCAAGATCTCTTGCTTTCCATCTTGAGAAACCTGATCTAGTAAGAGATATCCCTGCCCATTGAAGGAAGGTTGGACATGGTCTTTAAAGGTCTCTTCCATCCCAAACCTTTCTGTGGTTTTATGGTCTTCCAGAACCATTCACTGGGGGCTGTACAATTACATTGGGATTTATTAGTTAGATACGACTAATCTTTGCAGCCTACCCACGTAGCATATATCCCAAGGGACATTAGATAATCAGCAGTAGTAGTATCCCAGAACAATGTGGATTGTGACTGAGTGGAAGACAATGGCCATGTGATCATTTAAACTGTTTTCAAAGGGACTACAACTGCAGTGGTCAAGCACTGGAGTGCTGGAGCTCCATCAGGGGAAATAATTGGCCAATAAATACACAAATCAGTTGACTCTGGACACTGGAAGTGGAAAGCAAGCCCCTTTAAAGTCTATGTCTGTCTGTGACCCTCAAAACGAGATGGTTAGGGCTGGCCTACCCCAGAGCTTGGGCTAGTCTATCAGTTGCTTTCTGGTGGTAGCCCAGCACCACTGTTGGTTCTTCTGCTGCCTCAAGAGTGCGCTACCACTCCTCAGAGGCACCTTGGATTGCCAGGTCCTGTTTGTCTCAGATGTAAAATTCCTATTTGTGGGAGTGATCTGTCTGAAGAAAATGTCATGGGGGGATGGCTTCTGCCTTGGGCTTGATTATGGGACAGTATAGCCCCTAAGGCCCAGAGACATCTGCTTCTGTAATGAAATGCCAGCCAAGACTTTGGCAGGACAGTAAGGCAGGATGTGGTGAATGACTTTTTCTGTTCCTCAGTAGCTTCATGTGCCTCTCATGCCCATGGGAAGTGAGGTCCCTTCCAAGCAGGCACCACTAGAAGAGCCATGACACTGGAAAAGCCTGTTTTGAATCATCAAAATGGCAACCTCTAAGAAACTCCACAGTTCCTGCATGCTAGAAGGGAAGGAGCAGAAAAGTGCTTTCTGAACCAGATACAGACACTATGAGGATTTTGTGGTGCTGTTTGGTCTCTCCTGTGCTCCGACCGCCTTCCATGGTTCTGCACATGTTCTGCACAGTCTGCTTGGTAACTGTGTAGTGGTATTCTCAGCATCTTCATGCTCTCCAGCACTCAGCAAGCACACAGGCTATGCCAGGGAAGTCCTGAGTCTCTTGCAGCAATGGTGACTCCATGTCAAACCCCAGAAATCAGCTCTTTTCAACAGGGTGGAGTTCCTGGGATACCTGGTGGACCCTGACTGCTGGCATGTTCATCCCAGATAGGCTGAAGCTGCCTTGAAATGGCAGGCTCCTGTGAAGGGTCAGAAAGCCCCATACATTTTTTTCAAAAAAGTGGAATACTGGCAGTGGAGGTAGAGTGTCAGATCAAGAAATTAAATCTGTGATTGTTCTTAACTGTTTTCAGATTATGCTGTGACTTGTTTTTTTTATGTTCTTATGAGCCCTGAGGTTGGCTCAGTTGATTAAAGCAGGGTGCTAATAATTCCAGGGTGGTAGGTTTGATCCCTGCATGGGCCATTCACTTAAGAGTCAGACTCAATGATCCTTGTGGATCCCTTCCAACTCAGACTATTCTGTGATACTGTGAAGATGTTTTTCTGTTCTCTTAAGCATCTTTTGACCTAGTCTCATACTGTCATGGAATCATAGAGTGGTTAGGGTTGGAAGAGATATTAAAGATCATTTTCTTCCAACCCCTCTGCCATGGGCAGAGTCACCCAGCACCAAACCAAAGTTGGTTGCTCAAAGCTTTATCCCACCTGGTCTTTCCCTCTTGTTTTAAAGAACCACACATGAAAATAAAGTTCTAGGTTTACATAAGAAAGAGGCTTCTCATTTCAGAAGTGCAGGGACTCAGTCAGTTCCTTATTTTATAGCAGTGTGGCTTTGTATCCTTTCTACTTCCTCTCCTCCTTTTTTGTAAATTCAACAGAAATCTTGATAATGGACATAGAATCCAGGATGCTTTTGTCAGTGACAAGGTTCCTGTAAATTAAATGGAAACAACTCCATCATGAGAGGATAGTAAGTACCCCCATATTCTACAAGTTAGCATGTTCTAGAGTGTATCAAGTATGTTTTGTTATGCTGTCTTTAGACCAACACAATACAAGAAAACAACTCAGTGCTGAGTTTCCAAAAAGGTGGGTTTTTAAACAGTAATTTCTTGTACCTGGTTTGAACCTGTTCCAGAAATCCATACTTTTTCCTCTCTTCTCCTTTATTTAAAGAAAAAAAATTATGAGAGTTTTCTTTAAATCAAATTGCATATGCCTTGTTCAATCTGCTGTCAGAAGAAATATTAAATATTTGACTAGTATTATTAAATGAGTTATCATTAGTCTACAAGGAAAGGAAAGTTTTAAAATCATATCTCACCAGTGGGTGTGAAGGATGATGCAACAAAAAGCAAATGGAGGATCCTCTTCTCTTCTCTTCTCTTCTCTTCTCTTCTCTTCTCTTCTCTTCTCTTCTCTTCTCTTCTCTTCTCTTCTCTTCTCTTCTCTTCTCTTCTCTTCTCTTCTCTTCTCTTCTCTTCTCTTCTCTTCTCTTCTCTTCTCTTCTCTCTCTTCCTACATTTGCTTATTCTTCTACCTTCTCTTACACCCCAAATAAATAAAAAGAAGTCAAATAAAGAAAAGCATAATTGGAAAAATAAGGGAAAGTATGTGCAGGGTATTAGGTGTAAGCAAAGACAGGCAAGGAGAAAGGTGATTAGGCTTTAGAGTTCCTTCACTTACTGATACTGTGGGTTGGAAAGTGCAAAGACAGAGTTTTCCTTCTTCAGTTTACTTTTAAACTAGTCAATATCAATAAGATAGGCCACAAACATAATTTAATATGCATATTTTAGTACACTATTTTTTCAGATTCTAAAAAGAAATCTGAAAATTTAGTGATTAAGCCAACCTGACACTGCTGATTTTTCCCTTTCCCTTCCCCCTTCATTGCTATTTTTTACAATTTTACACAATATAAAAAATTTATAGATTTTAACATTTGCATGGAGTCTATAAAAACCTCATGCTACATTATCATATTGGTAAACTTTATTATTTTTTATTATGGCTTTATTCTCTCTCATGGATGAAATGGCTGATGTTCTATTTTGAATTGTAATTTATTATACAGTTAGTATCACAGGGGTATTTTTAATGAAACAATAACTGTAGAATACAGAAAAAATATAGTATTAAGGAAGGGGTATATTCAATAGCATGAATGTTAACACAAACAGTGGAGAAGGAAAGGCATTTTAATTATAGTTATCCTTATCTGCTTTTATGGTGAAAGTAGAATGTGTGACTCAAAAAGAAATAAATTAGGGGTAAGTCTCTATTGATTTATGGGTGTGCAGTTCTTTAGTGCCCATTATTCTAGGCTGAAGATTAATTGAGTTAGTTCCAGATTTTTGTACTGTTGGTCATATGAGACAACCCACAAGTTTCACCTCATGAACTCTGAGACAGTTCTATGAACATTCCAGTATCTTTATGACTCCAATTTCTGTGCACTGAAAGAGAGAAAAAGTACAATGACTGACAAAATGAAAATAGAAATCATTTGGAGTGGTTTTACATGGAGAAGGGGAGCAAAAGTTGCTAAGGTTAAAAACCCATATGTAAGATAATCAGTCTTGGGAAAATTGGTCTTCAGATAACCTACTTTACAGGCACACACACATATTTTGATTTAATAAACTATACCCCTCACAATTATGCACAGAACTCCTGCACTGTATAGCAAGCTTTGTGAAAGACAAAAACCTTGTCTGATTTACTCTTTTAAATCTTCAGCCTGGCCTAGGATTAGCCCTGCAAACAAACCTACAGCTGAACAAGGTGCTGTGTGTAGTACAAACCTCATAACAATTGACTGCAGGAAGAGATCCTGACCATCACCTCCTCTAGGAGCACAGGACAAGAGGACAGAGAACTGTGGAAGCATGAAACCTAGCTGGAATCTGTCTCCCTTTGGCACCCCTCTTTTAGCACCTGCCAAGAGACAGAGCATTTACCTCTTTCATTTACCACTTCTAACCCCTGTTTTCTTAACAAACTGCAAGTAGAGAATCCTAACATGACAAAGGACATCTTGGTGGGACCTAGTGACTGGAGTCTGGCAGGGCATTTGAAGCCCCACCAAGAGAGGCTCAAGCAGAGTTCCTACAAGAGCAGTGCAGAATATGGAGCCACTGAGTTAAGAGGGGGCTCAGCAGTGGTCAGGAAGAATGAAACCGTGTTGGTACTGACAAAGGAAACATCATTCAAATAGGTCAGAGAGAAATCCAGGGCAACTTCTTCCCAGGTATTGAGTTTCTCTCCCATCAAACCTTTCCCTTACCTCTCACACATCTGGACTCAGTCAGCATAGCGTGCCCAGGGAGCAGGAAGGACCATTTGGTCACTAAGGAGCAGGGAGCCACGAGCCATGTGCCATGGAGTGGGCATCCCACAGTGTCCAGGCAAGGTGAGCAGGGCAGACCTGGAGATGTGTGAATTACAGAGCATAGCTATTGCCCTGCTCTGAACTTAGCAGAAATGAAACCAGAAACTAGCCTTTGCTCCAGGTGAATGACTGTATCAGCTGGGTGAATGCACTGGCTGTGTAGCTGTTGGCTTTATGGGTTTAATAAAAACAATACATATACACCAGCACAACTCAGTGTGGGTTATAACATGCATACAACAAAAGTAATGGTCTAAATGCAGTAATTGCTTAGACATTCCATCAATAATTGTGATTAGGAGCTGGAAACTATATTAGCACATAAATAATACTGGACATAAGCATTTGCTTTTGGACAGATCCTGCTAAAAAGGGAACATAAATCTAATCTGATTCTTGGTCCGTATGTGGACCTCTTCTGTTCTTTGCAGAATTCCAAACCATGGAAAAATTAATCAAGAGACCACCCAAAAACACACAGAGTGCTGGAAGAACATGAAAATAGACAACTGTCTTCCTGAAACAGTTCCTGTCCAAGAAGAAAAAAAAGTATGCATTGACATAAAAAACAATATACTAAGAAAATTCTGCCGAAAAGGGATATTCCATTCATCCAGTAGCAGTGTTAGATTTAACAGTACTTAAAGGAGAGGATGCTTTGTCACCTATTCCAGCAGCTTCTAATTTTTTACATAGAAGTATTCTTCTAACACTTTAGTTGGAATTCAAGACAAGAAGTTGGCACTTTTAACTTAAGATACCAATTTGTGATTTGCTGTGAATAAAATCTTCATCTATGAATTTTTAATCACTAGAGCTATCTGTAAGTTCATGATAGGTGAGAAGGTAAAATTCCTCATCTTGCATTTCTGTTACATTTTGTAAATAATCTGGGGTGATCAAATCTCAAAGTACTTTGTGTATACATGGACCCACTGTAGAGAGCTGACTTTTTGAGTGAGAGAGGTCTAGTCCAGGCTGTTGTCCATGGGGATAAAAATGCTCACAGTAAGGTTGCCTTCTGCCAATATATTCTTAAAGGGAAGTAAATTCCTAGAACCTGGGGCTTATGGGGTTGTTAGTGAGATATTTCTAGAGGCTGAAGTAGATATCAATTATAATTAAATTTGCAATATTCTCTTCAGAGGGTAAAGGCACTTGCCATTTATCTGACATAGTCTAACCCTGCAGGTCTAACAAATTTCCATATTTGACAATGGAAAGAGATTTTGATTACATATCTGTTTAAATTAAGTAAAAATACACTCTGATTCATACAGGTGAAAAGGTTCTCCACATCATAATATGTAAAAAGCTAGCAGCTGTGGTCATCTAAAATAAAGATGGGGAATAATATTGGTGGAATTTTAAAAAATTAATAGACAACAGTCCAGAAGTATCAGAAAATATGTGTCAATCTGATAGGAATGAGTAAGAATAAACATTCCTTTCTTTAGAGTCTGAAGAACTTGGTACCTACACTTCTAGAAGTTTCCTTAATTTTTATTTGGTTCCAAGAATGAATATTTTCCCCAAAAGTAGCTTAAAGCAAAAATCTCTTGTTGAGCAAACGACATAATTTCATCTGCTCCTTGAAGTTTCCATTAAATGATTCATTCTTCTGCAAATCCTAATAACAGGTTGAGAGAAATTGAATCCTGAGTCCACTGTACACAGAAGAGCACCAAATTTCAAAGGAAGACCCATTTTGAAGAAGCAGATCCACTAGAGCACAAAGCACTCACAAAAATATTAAAATAAATAGCTAATAAAAAGGATTAGAAGGATATGCGAAAGGCTGAAATAAAATGCTCTGTGCCAGGATCTTCTTCAAATCAAGACCCAGGCGAAACCAGGATTTTCACAGGCAATCCTAACAGAGGTAGGATTTTCAACAAGAAAAATGCTTTTGTCCAGAGAAGGTGGCTTCTTTCTTGAAACAGACTCCTGAAAGACACTTTTCTCAATCAGATATAAAATAGGTCCGAACCACATACATTTCTTAAAGAATTGACTTGGAGGAATAATACTGAGACACATAAGAAATCATATACAATTTTCTTCACAGTAATGTGAATCAGAATCTATATATGTTTGTGTGAACATGATTTATTTTAATGAACTGTAGGAAGGCACAGCCTCTTCAACCTAAATTCCAAGTAGATAAATATATTCTGATTTCAGAAAATATGCAATAGATGATCTTATGAGCTCAGCTGACACAGTATTACCCTTCATATCTTTATCTAGAACCTGATATATCACCAGTTTGGGTTGCCAACCATTAAATCTTTTTTACGTGAGAACAATTTTGTAATTGCTCTGGACTTGCAGAAGAGTTGTTCAGAAGAGATGGAAAAGTGCTCCAAACCCAAGCTGTTACTGTGCTGAAGGCAGCCACACCCCAAGTCCAGAAAGGTTTTATTGGCATCGATACCTTGTGTTTGCTGTCCCTTGACTCCCTATCTCTGTGGGCAATACTGTTTGCTTTTATCTGGTTTCGTTTCCTCAATCTCTTCACCTCTGTACTTCACCTCTGTACTGTTAAATGTGAAGAGACACCTTCCTATTACGAAATACTCAGGAATCTGTTCTCATCTCTGTTTCATCCTAGAATGGCCTTCGTGGTCAGCATGTGCACAAAGAAAGGAGCAGAAGTTGTGATTAATGCTTCGTGTAATTGTATGTGGCATTGAGATACTATTCTTTTATGAGTGTGTGAAAGCCCTACAGAAGAGTGAAAGAAAGATTAAATCTGCAATGAGACCTCTTCCAGTGACCATGGTATGAACTTGGGAAAAAAGATCCCTGGTGCTCACATACCAGTACCCAGCCACTGCAATATTACAGCTGCTTGGATGGAAACTCCTCTGGGTAATAAGCAGATGATAAACAGGCAGGAAGATCAACTCCTTTTACAACTTAATTCAAATCTCCTCTCTCTTGCCTGCAGGATTCATCTAGTTTTCACCTTTCTCCTTTAAGACCCCTTTTATATCAGTGTCTCTCACTCAGGCAAAGATCAAGGTCATTTATAACGGCAATAGAAAGTTGATTAGAACAAATAACAAAGGCAGTACTTTCAGCGAGTTAAAAAAAACAACCTTAAGAGCATTAATTGGATTAAACTAAGGCAGAATCTAAGTCTGATCTATTCCAACAGTAGTTTTCATGTTTTTCCTTTACATAGGACTCTACATCTTTGCTCCACCATAGTGATTCTGGGCTCAAAATTCACCTTAGAACGTGTGCTGTTAAACATTGATGCATAAAAGGCCAAGCAATTGATTCAAAATATTCCTGTAAAATGAGAGGCTACACCACGCCCACTCCAAGCCTTTACAAGATGAACAAAGTAACTAAGTTCACATTTGAAACTCTCAGCTCCCCAAAATACTCAAATTGGCCATTTTATTGCGCTTGGTGCTCGTCTTGGCGGACAAGGACAAGAAGGATAAAACTGTTTTTTCAGCTTTGAGATGTTGTTTGTATTCCTTCCCTAACAGACTCCCTTTGCTAATTGCAAAGAGTATTTCAACCCCTACAGAGAAAAAGAGCAGGAGAAATGGATGGAGGTGGGCCTACAGCCAGAAAGTTATCCATAGACTTTCAGACGACATCTCATTTAAGCTGATGAAACTCACTTTCACATGAGTTGTGACATAACCATGGCAGGAACTGACAAGTGTCAAAATCTTGTGGAACAAATAAGATTTCAAGTCCTATTCCTCTGTACAAAAGAAGAGCCAGCAAATGCTATACATTCATTCTGCTTTTTCCAATGGCACTAACTACTCTCAGCAGCTTCATTGGCATTCTGTAGGCATGTCCAATTCTCTCATTTACTTAGAATAGCTGCTGATATTTAACCTGAACTTTTATGGTTTTCCCATAGAGATACCTTCCTAAATATCACTTTGCTGTGGGGAATAAAGAGTTACTCGATGCTCTGTCGTCAGGACTGGGGGTTCTGTGCAGATTCTGGAGCCCAAGAAGCAACCTCAATGTTCCAATGGCATACCAGTGTCTTAATAGAACAAACCAACAAGTGTGGACCTTGGCACAAAGGAAAGGTGATGGCAAGAGAGATGCAGATGTAGATAAAACTAAATCACAATATCAAAGTGCAAACAGGGGAAAAATTCCACCTTTTCCCCCCCTCTCAGTCACATACTCTACTGGAGGATACTGTGACCTCTTTCAATTAATCAGGTCCAGCAACCTCTTATTTTCTAGAACAATGTCTGCCTGAATAGTAGAGATGAACCACCCTACAGGATGTCATCCTTGTAGCCCCTCACATCATCACACAGTGCAGACAAGTAGGGGCAGTGAGTGCACCAGGTGGGTCTATATTGTATGAGGAGAAAGAATGAGAGGGAATTGCTCTTGAAATCCTGGCACACTTGCAGCTACTTTACAGTACAGACAAGACCTGGGACCATAAAACCCCTGAGATGTGGGCAGCACAGGCTCACACCAGTCTGCTCACTCATCCAAGTAACAAAAACACAGACAATCCATCTAGGACAGAATGATCTATCTAGGACTGTTCAACTTACCTGCAGTAAATAGTTTATCCAGTGTCTTGTCTGCAGCCACCACAAGCAACAGAAATCTCTTCATTATTTATTGTTAGTACCTCATGATTTGACATTTAATTTAAGTCTTTCACTCTGTCTTGCCCTGAAGCTTTAACATTATAAATAGGGAAGCACTTTCTTTTCCACTTAAGAACTAGCCACAAGGATTTAGATCTGCTTGATGAACCTTTCCATAAGGCTTGCATCCTATTGTCATAAATGGGTGATGTTCAGAAGATTTTAGGATTCTCTGTTATGAGGAAAGTTAACTAATTGCTAAAGGCACGATTGCTTCAAGGCATTTATCCATGGACAGACATGTTTCCCTAAATACTGTAGAGATTAGGAAGTTTTTTCTTTTGTTTACAGTTTCAAGCTTTTTTACAAACAGCTGGTGTTTTTTGACAAATTTTATTTTCTTTCTGTTAAAAGAGCTTCCATGGCACTTGGGATACCAGGCATTTGGCACAGGGTGGGGTCAAGTTGGCCACAGACAACATGCCCTTGGCAAATCCATGTTGAGTAGTGCTGATTGCTTTCCTCTCCTTCACATGCTTAGGTGTGGCTGCCAAGAGGATGAGATCTTTCCAGGGAGGGCTTTCACTGTGTACTTTTCTTACTGCAGTCCATCCTTACTCATGCTGCTTTACCCTTTACAGTATCTCAGATGCTGTATTACATTTATTTGTAGCCTCCATTCTCAAACCAGAAGATTATTGCCAAATCCAAACATCCTCCAGATGCAAAAACTTTCCAATAAACAGAAAATAAGAGGCTTCTCTTAATTGAAACAGGCTGTTAAGGCCTTGAAGAATCTAAAAGAAGAAGCCAATCATTGTTCTTCCAAGGAAGCCTCTCAATTCTTTTAAGCATGGTCTGAAACCTGTCCATGCATCTTGCAGCTGGAACTGAGAAATAAATCAGGCCATCTAATCTTTAGAGCCCTTTCCTATGTAATAGATTGACCACTTTGTCAATAATTGCTTTTCAAAGCACCATAAAAGCATTTCCAGCACGTAGGCTTACATAGGTACTCACTTGTATTAGTGTTTGAAACCTCTTTGTCTGTATTAAATGCTTATACTATGCTTATTAACATAATGCCTAAGTAGCATACTACATATGGCCTCAGAAATCTCCTGGAAACAGCAAAATAATATTCCCTTCAACTTACAGGCAAGGAAAAGTCCATCTATTTAAAGCTCTCTGTGCTCAACTTCTGCCAAGACTTGTCCTTTCATTTCTGGAAACAGTACTTTGTTTCTGTTCCTTGGACCCTGCAATGCTGACCACAGACTCACATGGTTGGAGTGCAGTCCTTGGATGCAGCAGCTGCAGTCTGGGACATCAGGAAGAGATCTGGGAAGTCATGTAAGCCAATACCACCACAGAATTCATGTCCTCTGGCTTGGACTAGGGATGTTGGGCACCACAGACTCGTTTTCCTCCTCCTTCCTCTGCCAGCAGCTTCTGTGTGGACTGAAGCCACCAGGCCTGCCCTGGGATCTGCTGGATGTGGTGCCCTGGCTGAGGAAGTGGCTGTCCCAAGGGACCTGAGCTGCTCTGATCTGCTCAGCACTTTCCCTGGAGCACATGGAGCACACTTATCCCTGTGGGATCTGTGAACTAGAAAAGGCGCCCACACTTTGATAGATTTACTTAATGTTTGCAGATTGTCTGTTTTGAAATGGCTTTATTAAGGCACCAATTGTTACTGTATTTAAATAGCAGTGAGAACTCAGTGTTGTTAATAATAGGACTTTGACCATGAATCCTATTGCTTCACATTTTGTTTTTGGTTTCAACACATTTCTTCCAGAAAAACATATCATCTTATATTCCTTTAAAAGAGGGGTATAACTTATTAGTGGCTTGCATACTTGGTCTGTTCTCTTCATGAACTTGCTTCCTAGATTTCAGAAAGACTTAAACTTTTCCCTCAAATCTATATCTCTTGAGGACTGTGTGAATTGATTGAGACTCTCTTCCTTCCCAGAGGCTGGAATAGTCTGTACTCCTGTTCTCTGAGGTTTTATTGCTGCAGCTGTGCATGGGAAGACAGCAACCTCAAGGTCAAATGGAACTCTAACTTGGCACAGTTTTGTCACAGTTTATGCATTTTGATTTACAGAATAATATATAAAGGAATAATTCATCTTTACCTCCATTTTCAGGCTCAAAAAATTGAAGACCCTGCTGCTGTCATTTATTTATTAGCTGAAGCAATTTTCCATGTTCTGTAAAATAAGGCATCTAAACATAAGGAAAGGATCTGCAGTGCAGGAATAATGGCTTATGCTAAATTTTTTTGGAACAAAAATATTTTTTCACTCTGAACATTAGCACTGGCTATTCCATGGCATCTTGCAAGTATCACTGTCCTTAGAGCCTTGAGAATGATGCCTAAGCATCAATTTCAGTCTGTGAAAGGCATGTGGCAGATCAGGATGGGATATTAAAGAATCAGTGGGAAGGAAAATGTAATAATGAAGACTTCCTTGAAGGCAAAGAACAAATGGGACATAACTCCATGTTTGAGTGGTGCTCCTGCTCCTGGTTCCCAAAGGGCTGCTCTTGAAGGGCTGAGCCCTGATCTGGGGGAATCCTCTGAGCTTGAGCATTCAAGGCAGGACTACTCCTTCTTATGCAGAGTCTGCTTTGAGCAGGGTCCCATTTCGTATGCTTGGACTATGGAATAGAGTCCTGGCATAAACTAGAATGTCAAGAGTGACTATCCTCTCCAAAATAACATTAAGGTCAAAAGCAGAGGTGCCACTGAGGGGTATGATGCAGTTGGAGGGAGCTCTGAGGAGTACCAGTTGAAATTTGGATGTGCAAAGTGAACATTTATAAAATTTTTGCCAACTAAGTCAATTTAAGGCCTAAATTTAGTCTTCTCAGGCTACTTATTCAAAGGCTTTTTTTCTGGATTTCTAGCTGAAAATTCTGTAGAATTTCAGTTGACATGAGCATGCAGTGCATATAGATGTTAAATGTGTTTATTTCTCTTTTTAATAGTATACAAAACTAAAATTTCAAAAACTAGAATTTTCTGCCCCCAAAAAGCCACCAGAGCAACTTTGTGATTTGTTTCATCTGTAATGCAGGGATGATGATATCTTGCTTTCAGTAGATGAAAATGATAATAAAAATCCAAATGAGGCACACGCAGCCTAAGCCTGAAAAAGAATGATGTATGAAAATATTATATAACTTACCTGTAAACTTATTTTTGACCTTGGCTATAAAACTTTTAGGTCAATCACTTCCCAGTTTTTTCCTAGCTACAGTTAATTTGGCTAGTAGAAGACAGGTAAGTTAAAGGAAATTATTCTTCCTTATGTTACACACTCATGACTACTCATCTCTACCTTTGAAAGACAGAAAAAAATATGCAATAATTAATATATATTCCAAAAAGTGCTCTAGAAGTTCTTGAGAAGCATTAGTATTTATTTCTGAGGAAAAGTGATTGGTTATATGATTAGAGATTCACTAGACATACACCTAAATAAAGTTAGAAGGTAAAATTTCTTGGATATTAGAGGAGTGTCCCTACAATCCTCTGATTTTGTAAGCTAACAATACCTTTTTAGCTACTTATACCTACTATAACAATACTTTTTTAGCTACTAGTGGTAGGGTTCTAATAATGAAGCATATGAAGAAGATGAAGCATCTCCTTGGAGGAGCATAAATAAAGGACATAATTTGCAGAATTCTGACTAGATATACAGGAAAAAAAGTTCACCATATGGGTAGTCAAATAATGGACCAAGTTCCCAACCTAATGGACTTCCTCCCAAACTAAATTTCTGTATGATTCTGTGATTATGACTACATAAAGACCTCTTTCACATTAATCATGTGATGTCACTGTGTGAGCTCATATCAGTCCCTTGGTATCATAATATCAGTCTTTTGGGGTTCTTTTCTATTCTTCTTTTACAGTATGTCAATCCTCACAGACACTGAGAATTTTTAAATCAGATAATTGTGTTTGCTGACCTACCCTAAACATGACGATGGTCATATGTTAAATGTGATATCATTAACTGTATTTTTGGGAAATGTTACCTGATCAAAGCTTGATACAAGATTGCTATTTTTTCACAGCAAACATGGCTTTATAATTAATAAAACTAGTGCTACCTGTATTGTGAGGAGTTTTGCCATTTTTGGCCTACCTAGATGGCGTCTTATTCTGGTGGAGATACTTTGGAAGTGTCCTGGAATATCTGTATCAGTTATAGGCGGCTTGCATGTATTTCTTCTTGGGTGAAATGAAAAATTTAATTATATGAAAAAAATGCAAATTGCTGCCAACTGTGTTAACTGTGAGAGAGTTGCATTATCTTCTAACATAAATTGTCAGTGAAATGAAGAAAAGACGTTTTGGAAGCTGATCTGATTACTGTCAGGGAAAGTGCTCAAACTCAATTGTTGGCAAATGTCCAGTACCCATCACTGAACGATCATCACCTCATCATTCAGTCTTCTCAACTGACATGCAAAACAACATCCAAATATTCATTGCACATCTGTGCTGGACAGATTATGCATTAGCAATTCAAATCAATTCAATGTACAGGCAGTTTCTGTAAAGGCGTCTGTTTGGGTGAGATGCCTTGTTGTCTGGGATGGATAATAAGGCAACTCTGCCTAATCTTGGAGAACAATCAACCCATCTTGAGAAGGTGACTGACTACGTATGCTCTTGCCCTGACAGCACTAGAACAATGCCCCCATAATGCACTTGACTCAGCTGGTAATAAAATCTACTTTTGATTAGCAGCCATGGCTTGTGTCAATCACTGCATGATGTACCATTGTCCTCTGGTCCTGAACACAGTTTATTTACAGGGAAACAAAAGCTTTTGGGATATGGCTGCTGCCCAGAGATTGCAAAATAGATTGAGCTGTCAGCCTCACACACTAGATGAAGATTAATGAGTTGTGCAGACAATAAATATGAAGCAATGACCATAAATATGCTAATAGGTATTATCCATATACACTATAATTGCTACAAAAATTAAAAAATAGTGTAAAGGAAATAGGTCAGAGGGTGACAGATAGATAATCTTGGATGCTGGAGATCTTTGGTTCAGTCAGATTCTCCACAGGTTTATTTCCTTCAATTAGACCCTTCAAAAGATTAATTGTTTAAAAGCTGTTTGAATAATCTCTTTTGAAACAGAGGTTTATGGGAAAGTGTTTATGAAAAAGTGACTTCAATGAACATGTTATTGAAGTAAAAAAGGTGACTACCAAAAGCAGAGATTAATGTGTCTGATCCGCTGCCCAGCTTCAATGTGAGGTAAATATTTCTAAGTGTCACACTAGTGGGGACTGCAGGGAAAACATACTAAAGAGACACAACAGTTTGTATCCAAAAACATAAGAGATGAAGGTCCTTCCAAGCTAAATTTAGAAGAGTTGCCTGCACATCTGATTGTATCGGTTTGTTTGATGTTTTCATATCTTAGCTTAATTTTTCTTTTTTTTTTTTTTTTTTCTTTTTAATTTAGGAAGAGAAGAATGGCCACCACTGAAATTTTCAGAGTACTTCCAATCCAGCCTCTGGCTTTCCAATTCCTTTCAAAGAGCACATAATTTAGATTTTTGACACCTATGGGTTTCATTTGTACTTTGAACTCAGAGTTAAACTTCTAGCTCTGTGTTTAAGCTCTTCAGCACTTAATGCTACTGAAATTTTAGTGACACTGGAAATAAGGGCAATCACACTCTTGGTATTCATGGCTTTGACTCTGGTCTTTCAGGCTTAGAAGTGCCACTGGATGCTTTTCAGGTTAGCTCATACCACCCTCCCCCTCTATGATTTTTAGTTTCTGGAATGGGGAAGCTAACTTACCCTGATATCCTCCCAGGTAAAATTTACTGTTATAATGCCAAGAACTATGATAAAAATTTAATGGTTTTGGTTGGGTTTTTTTTCTTTCCATACTTTAATTAGAAGTTGCATCTATTTAGCCCTTAAAATACCACAGCTTGGATTTTGACAAATAGTCCAAAAAGGACTTACAATTGCCTGACTGCTTCTGTGCCAGTCTCCTTGAAAACACAGTTGAACATTAACTACACTTGGCTAACATCTTGGAAGTCACCCTTTCTAATGACAAACGCCAGTAAAACAAAGCAGAAAAAAAAAAAAGGTAGGGAGCCATTAAGGAAAATGTCTCACACCAAGCTGTGCAGTGAAAGGAGAAGCACACATTTCAGAAAGAATAAATGGAGAGAGAGGACCACTGGAAGCTGCAGGCTCAAGAACTGTGCTCTTGTTCCCCATCCCACTTCAGCAGTGACATTGTCTTTCTAAACTGGGGGCTGTGATGCCAATGTCACACATTGCCAGGGCACAGCAAGGTCCTGATCCACCAGGGGAGCTGAGCACAGCAAATCCAGAGATGATAAGCAGATTGAACCAAGAGTCCAAATCATCTGACAAGTATGAAGAGGCAAGTCCAAGGCTTCCCTTGATTCCCTCCAGTGGCTTCCCTTTCCTTCTTACACTGAATTTCTTCATCTTGTTTTTATGAGACTTCTAGCAATTTATTCTTTCCCTGCATATTTTCTGATGTCTCTGCCAATCTGAATTACCTCGAGACACTTTTTTTGGCAATAAAACTTTTATTATATCTAGTTTTAATTATTTTTGGTTGAACAACTTTGTGTTTATCCATTATGATTTGTGTTTTAGGACTGAGTAAAATGTCACCTCATATAGAGTCTCTGCAGCTTGTAAAGCCTTCATTCTCCATGGCTTTGCCAGACTTTACCATCATTTCCTAACAGGCTGTTCTCAATATGAAATAAATTATATGAACAAAACACTAAAGGATTTTACCACTTTTGAGGGAGGGATCTGCAGCAATATGTACAAAGAAATTGACATTTTTAGTTTTATTTGGACTTTGAAGAAGGCCTGCAGCATTCACTGTCCTATTCTTACATTGAATTTTACCTGCATTTAAGCCTCAACTTTAGATATTTTATAACATTGAATAATTAAAATGATAAATGAGGAATCTGAGAACTTTTGGGGTTAAAGATACCTCATAATTACAGAAGACCTAATGCAAGCAGAGTAGAAAACAAAAATAACTGTCATTAGAATTAAAGAAAACTAACATATATGAAATAAAGAGAAGTTAATGAAAGAAAAGAGTTAAAAGATCACTGCTGCTTAGGAATAGATATTAGGGGCAGATATTCCACTGCTCAGATAAATAGCACATATAAGAAGAGGAACAGACTTCATATTCTTTGTTCTATAACCCACCATGTACAAGATACAGATATCACACTATTGTGAAAACACTATAGTTTTATTCTGTGTATTTCCTCTTTGACAGCCATTCCTGTGGTAATGTGACCTAATCAGATATTCTTCTTTATCTAAGGGAGGTCCATGGATTTTTAATGAGTCTTGTTTAAACTCCTGGCTAAGAAAGGCATGTGTGCCATTTGCAAAGGCCTGTCCATTAAAGGCAGAGGCTCTGCTTTGGAGGGACATGCATGAAGAAGAACAAAGCATCTGTGTCAATCTGCTCGTACAACACAAGGTCTCCTCACAGTTCCTTCCATATAGAAATTAATTCCAACCATCCATTGCTGGCTGGGTTGATTTCCAGCTCAGTGCTTTCAGGGGTAGCTGTACCACAGCTGAACTCTGGATGTGATAACCAATCCACCTGAAGTTTCTGCGTGTCACCACTTTAATGGCTTTTTCTAGAGTTGTATGAATTGTTAAAACAAGGCAGCTCCTTCTACAGATGCAGTTCAGTGCAATAAGCTGCAATGCAAAAGAGTGAAGAAGCAAAGCTTTTAGCTGCATCAGTTGCCAAACAACCAGTCATGCACTAGAGATTTGTTTTAGCACCATGAGAGGAAATCATTTGGTTTGCCTAAACTCCGTCCTGGCAACAGCAATGAAAAGGCCTATTGACAAAGTTCAGTTTCGTTTTCTGCCTGAGGATCAGTTTCAGTTTCTATTCTCCCTTATCCTGGCAGCAGTTTCGTTTCCTCACTGCCACCTGGACAGTGTATAAAAAGATGGGCTGAGCAGTCTCTGGGCTGGAATTCTCAGCAGCAGGAAGCAGCATGGCTGACCAGAACGTCCGCAACGCTGGGTTCACTCCCTCTGGCATCTCAGCAGGATCTCTTGCTTCATCCCTGATGTCCCAAGAAGCAAGAGCCTCTGGGGGAGGTGTGCCTTCTGGAGGCCCCACTTCTACTCTCCAGGAATTGGGTATGAGCAGTTCTGTGTGTGACTGTGCGTGTGGTTTTGTGGCTCAGTGCATCAGACATCAGGATCATAGGATGACACATAGGATCAGACAGCTGCTGCTCCTTGAAAATAAGCTTACCAAATAATCTCTTCTCTCCTACATTCCTGTAAGGCACTGAAGAAAGGAGGTTCCTCTGTGTGCTATTAACTGTGTGCTATGAGTGGGATATTATTTGGGATGTTTTCTGTGTGTGTACATACCATGCATGAGTGAACATCTACATATTATACATATGTGCTATTCATGAGGTTTTGGACAGTGTTTACTTGAAGTTTGTGCTATCTCTCCATTCTGCCAGGAATCATCAATAATATGAAGAGTCATGGTGGCAAAAAGCAATGATGCACTTATGCAAGAACATGATCTGTGTAGCTACATTTTATAAAAATTATCAGATTTCCCTTGCTCTTGTGTTAACACACACAGCCATGCAGGGAGAACTCCTAAAACCTTACACAAACTCTGTAGAGGAGAGAGTTGTAGTCCAAGAGATGAATTCATACAGGGAATGTGTATACATATCCTTGACATCCCTATCTAAGTACTAAAAAAGGCATAGCTGCCTTTCACATGGGATAACCCATGTTTGCTGTTCTGCTGCTGGCTCGGAGCAGTCCCTGACCAGATGACTCTCACCAGCCTGGCACTTGGTTAACCCCAGATCCCTTGACATCTGTGCACAAGGCATTCTCCCTGCCAGACCTGTCTGTGTGACTTGGTTCAGCAGGCATCCTCTGAACAGGCATGACTCCACAGAACAGGGTGCCCCATGCAACCCTGCTTCACCCAGAAGCTCAGCAATTAGCTCTCTGACCTTGGATAGGGTCTTCAAAACCCTTCTTCCCTTCAGGGTCTCAGACCCACATGTCCCATGTGTCAAAGGTATGTCAACCAGCAGGCTGGTTATAGGTGGGCAACTCTGCCATACTGGTCTACCACTGGTCTACTACTTCCATAATTAGCAGGTAGAAATCTGAAGGATGGAACTGAATGTGACTTTTCCAGATATGAAATGGCTGGTTGGCCAGGTAAGATAGCCAGGGTCCAGATTCAGGGCATCTTGTAGTAGCAAAAAGTGTGTCAAGCTTGACTGAAGTGAAAGAAGTTAGATTTTTTGTTTTAAGATATGATTTACATTGCTGCCAGTATTATTCATGGAGTGAGGCTCTCAAGACAGTGAGGGAATAGGTGACATAAGGGTCATTCAGAGACAAGCTGCATGTGACTCCTGTGAGGCATTGTTTTAATTTTCACTTAGTATGATTGGATCAGTGAGTTTAGGTTGCTGAATATAGTGTTCATTGAATATTCAGTAGGAAAGAGCTTAAGGGATAGTAGCAGCCAAGGGACAGAGTATGAAAGTCGGGAGAGGAGGGGGACAGAGGCAGTGAAAAGCAGAGAGGGGAGCTGCTCTCAGGCACCACGCTGCCTTAGCAGCAGAAATCCTGGGAAGCAGGAGATGCCAGTTGCTCTCTCTAGTCATATGTCAGCTGCACAAGCTGCCTTCTCTTACAGATCAGGGTGGTACAGCACACTCATAACCAGTGGCAAAGTCTTCAGTGGAGGTGCCTCACAGAGAGCACAAAGCTGTCTGTTCTAAACTAAAACACTGAAGATTTCTACCCCTCTGTGTGCTGAGAATTTTATTAAGAAACAGAAGCAAAATAAGCATTTAACTACACCTAGTTTTATTTTTGCAACCTCTTTGTTAAATGTGGACTTTGATGAAAACCACCATTTTGGGGAAGAGAAGCCTGCATGACTCAAGAGAACCTTAGCCATGCCAACAGGAGATGCTCCAAAAGAGCTTTTATCCATGTGGGAAATGCTAGCTCTGTAACACTGCCAAGACAGGTGTGAGCTTTGGCTCCCTGCAGCAGGAGAGCTTGCCACACATTCTTTGCCTGATTGAGAGCTAAAAGGGCCTGATTTCATTTCCGCAGGTGCTCACTGAAATCTCTCCAAACACATCTTCTTAACCTTTTCATTGAGACTGTAACCCTTCCTCCCCCCAGCACAAACATGCTCGAAGGATTCTGCAGTGGGGCATGAGTATTGTTCAGGATCACTTTACAGGAGATGTTATAACAAGCTCATCACCAAAATATTTGAGCATCCTCCAGGAATGCTTTAAGCATTATCACTAACATTTGTCATCACTAATGCTTTACTCCTCTCCCAGGAGAAGAGGAGTTTGCAAAGGAATGTTTTGTTTGGAGCTTATTTAGACTGAGAGGAGGATATACATATAAATTGGCCACTGGTTACCACAACTTGTTGTACCAGGTTTATGTGAGGGAAAGTGAAGTGAAAGGAACATGTCCCTCATTTGGAACAGAAAGTGCAACAATTCCTAGTTTCTACTAGGAAAGTAATAGGAAAGTAGGCAACTTTCCCAGTTTCTACTAGGAAAGAAGTTTGTCCCACAGTCCTCAGGCAGCTCCACAGAAAAGTGCAATTTCAGCAGAGGCAAATTGTGCTGAAACTATTTTGGAAATCCAGGTTTATCAAAAACAGTCTGTGCAAAAGCCATAAATTTTCTTTGTGTGCTGGGAACTCCACAACAGCAATGATAATATCCTTTCCCCAAGTCAAGCAATCAGCAGTCACCTTCTCTTTTGATGCATATGCTAGCCTTGAATTGTTAAAAACAGTCGTTTATAATTGTCCTGTAAGGTTCCTTCCTGGTTTTTTGTCAGTAACATGTCCTTTGTACCTGTTCTAGGTGCCAGAGGCACAACCCACTCATCAGGTTATACCAGCAGTGGGATCTCTGGTGGATCCAGGGCTTCCAGCACGATGTCCAGTGAGGCCACAACTCATGGAGGTGGAGTTCCCAGAGGTGGCACAACTTCCACTGTCCAGTCCATCTGTAAGTGAGAACCCTCTCCATAAAGAATTAACAAACTGCTTCAGAGCAGTCAGCAATATTTCAGATAATCTACTGCACATGTACTAGATGAAGGGATGCAAGTGATAGGAGTAGCTGCTTTTTACTTGAAGCAATACTTCTACTTTTTTTGCTTCTTTAAACTCAGTGGAAAGATGAAACTGAGGAATTAGTGGAAATAACTATGCCACAAACTTGCAAAGGTATGAGTGGACAGCAGTCAGAAATACAAAACAGAGTGACAGAAAAAAAAAGCCCAAGGGACTTTTAGATATGCTTTCATCAGCATCACCATGGCAGTTCAATAGTTATTTTTCAATCACAAATTTAGGATTAAACCAAGAACTCCACATTTGAGCATATGAAGTATATATAAACTGGGAAAAAACAGTGAACCATGAGAATGGAGTTATCTGACTGACAGACAGGAATCTTGGGGCCTTTCAGAACAGCTAAGCTTTCTTTCTTTTAAAGGAAATTCACTGGGTCAAAACCAGAGGAATCTGCCTGCACTTACCAGCTCAAAGCAGAGAACAACAGAAATCTCCCTCATCACTCTGCCAGGTTAATGCAACCCACACCCAGATAAAACAAACCAAATTATGAGAGAGCCTAGTCTATACCTGAAAGCATCAGTAAGGATGCTAATTACATTAGTAGGATCCTGTGGGGTTAGGAGGAGCTTTGGAGACAGAATTGAAGTTCTTAATTTCAAAAAGTGCCTTTCAAATAAGAACAGGGACCTTTGGTTTCTGACCTGGGAAGGTTTGTGGCCAATTCTTGTATAGTCTGTGTATTTTCCTGTTTTGCTTTATATTGTCCTCACTTTTTCTCTGTATTTCTCCTTAGCCATGGGTGGAAAAGGAGGAAGACGCTGAATAGAAGAAAAACATCAGTGCACAAATAATCTCTGCAAGCAGTTAATTCTTCACCATCAGTTCTGACAATTTCCTCCCTTCTATGACCTCCCTGTTATGAAAGGCAAAGCCTTCCATGTGCACAAATAAAGATTCTGTTAAAATGATGGATTCTTGCATTAAATTAAGGGGGACTGAGGTGAGGGACAGTTCTTTCCCTGATTAAATATTCTCTGAATCACAGACAAACACAAGCCAATGGAAGCTGAAGTACTTGGACTGCAAGGCTGTCCTAGGAAAATCCTGGGTTTAACAACACTAGACTCTTCAATTGCAAGGAGCTTACTTTGTTTATTTTACAAAAAATAAAAAGGTAATTACAGTGCAAAAGTCACCCTGTTGTGAGAGAGAAACATAGAAACACTCAGTAAGGGGCAGCCAGCAGTTCCTTCTAGATGTACTTCTAATAGGCAATCAAATTAAATTCTACTTAATAAAAGAGACATATAAGCAAAAAAACCAAAACAAAAACATCAAACAAAAAACAAAACAAACAAAAAATCAAACTAAACCAAAACAAACAACAAAAACCAACAAAAAAAAACAATGTCCCAGGACTGACTTCTGTCTGCTTCTAGAGTTTTTAAGGTCCCTTTCACAGTAATTTCTAGTCCCCATTTACTTGCAGCAAGGTGTCAGCTTTGTCCCAGTCAGACTGAAACTTCCCCTGCCAAGTTATGATAGGTGTGAATAGATAAGGAAGAAAGCCCATTTTCTCTGATAGTGGTCTCACTGTTAGGTTCTTTTTGCTGTTCCTCACATGACTCCTTTCCTCCATATGTGCTCATACAGTGATGTTTCCCCAAGTACACATAGGGAATGTCCGTTCCCTATGCAAATTCCCACATGCAAATTACCCCACACTTTCATCTTGTTTCTGTCTTTCTGGCCCCTCATTCTCCCTACTCTATCACCTCCCTCCCTCTGTATTTCAAACAAAACCACATGGCACAGCTTGTTCTTCCCCTTCTCCACTCCAAGATGGAGGGAGAGAATCTCACACCTTCAGGACACAAGTTGAGAGGTGCTGAATTTGGGGAGCTGCAATCAGTGATCTCCAATGATTCCTGATCCCCTGCTTGAGCATTCCCATCTCAGCTAGGGAATGCACCTTAGGCTGTCAGACATGGTCTTCTCCCTGCTGCCTGGGCACTTTCCAGAGCACACATGAGAAGTCATCGTTTGCCTCCAGTCTAAGCAAGTTGAACTGTATGTTGAGTGATGAAATGCTAGCATGGAGGAGAGACTAATGAGGAGGAGAATAAATGTATGCTCACTTGCTGTGTATCCAAAGCATTAAAAGGCTATTGAAAAGCAGGACTTCATTTCATAGGCTAGGGCTGATGTCCTAAAGAGGAGCTACCTTGGGTAAATGTTTAAATGCAACCAGGACTTGAATTAATAAAATCATAGAAAAATTTAGTTTCAGAGTCCTTGGTGTGAGGAGAATGAGGGCAGTTCTCTAATCTAAACTTCTGTTAAAGAAGGGTTAACCTTAATGTTAGACTTATTTACTTAGGACTTTGTTCTGTCACATTTTGAAAATCTTCCAGGAGGATCCATCCTACAGTTTCCTTCCTATGTCTAATGCAGCAGCCTGGGACTACTAAAATACAGCTGTGATCTACCAACAGATCTTTTTTCCCCTCTATGCCCTGAGCACTAGCATGATTTGAAATCACAAGGTCTACCTTTGAGTTTTTCCCATTCAGAAGTTTTCTCCATGTGCAAATGCCAAGTTATGGTCCCAGAGAACAGCAAGGGCCTTGATCCCCACAAGCTGACATTCCAACAACTTCTTAGCACTGATGATGATGATAAATGAGTCATAAGAATGATACCAATGTAAGAATAATAAGAAATACTAGAAAAAGTCAAGTACATACATAACTCATCAGACAAGCTGAAGCTGTATTATCAAGAAACAATGTGTGACCATTTCATGACAATTAAAGACCTTGTTTCTTATTCAAAGGGGGAAGATCTAAAAGTGGGTTTCAACTTTAATGTTGTCATTACTTGACCTCAGGTATTTTTGTCTTGTTAAGAAATGACTCACATTAATGAGACCTGACAAAGGGTACTTATGCCTAAAAGAAGGAAACCAAAGCAAGGATGCTTAATCACTCATCATTTCACATTTCAGCTTTTACGTAATTTTGGCGTTAAAAATTTGAAATATTTTCCCATTTTTAGATTTGTGTTGAGAGGTAGCCTAGGTGGCTTTGCTGAAGCAGGGAGAATTCTCAGCTGCATTCAGAATCCCTTCACTGAGTCAGCTCTTATAGGTCTACAGGAGAACAAAGGTACAAGCATCCATCCCCCTGGAAGCCTTCCTCACAGACTGCTTCAGCACATTCATACATTCAGAACTCAGATGAACTATTTACATATTTAACAGAATATAATTGGAAAGGTGAAATAACAACAAATATTGCAATTTGAATCCTCCTTGTCTCCCAATCACTCTTTGCACAACAAATAGACAGAAAGAGAGAGAAAGGCAAAGAGGCAGCAGCGTGTGATTACCAGAGCAATAGTGCTGGAGCAAGACACTGCAGAGAGCACACAGCTCTCTGCACAGAAATCAATTTCTCCCATGGGATGGGATCAATAGTTGTCTGACAGGACACTATGCAGGCAATTTAATAGCATTTTATCTAAATGAATCTACTCCTCCCCCCAGCTGGCCTCACAGTTCATAAGAAGTCTCTCTTAGTAAAATAGATTTATTTATTTTTTATAATACAGCAGGAAAATATTTACCATTCTGAAGACACTGCCATTGTCTGTTAAAAATCATTCATCCCTGTTAGTTACTCATTACGTGCCACTCTTTTCCAACATCTTTATTCTAATTAGCTAACTCATGAATATAGCCCAGAAAAATTATTTTCGGTTACTCTGGAAAAATTTTTCTTACCCCAAAACACTGTAAACTATATATCAGCCTCTCAGGAAAAATGAGCCCAACTAGCAGGCAAACTCAGTTAGCTCAAAGGGGTATTGGTATCTAAAATGATATTTTAATGCAACAAAAAACTTGGTTTTTTGTGGGATTATTTATACTCACAGTTTGATTGTCCTGTGTATCTATTTTAATAGCGCTAAATAAATAATAAATAATAAAGTCAATCTGATCTTATTAGTGGATATCTGTGTGAAGTAAATGATAATGAATAATAAGCGTAATTCCAAGGATGGATCTTTGGCACTCTGGGAGTTTGGTATTGTGCCCCAAAGGCTCTTGTAAATCCAGCTGCAGTTCTTGCTCATCATTTAGAAGATTAGGGGCTGATAAGCGACAGTCAAGCCTTATTAGAGCAGGCTAAGGCAACAGGAAACATTAATTGGGTAATTTAATGCACAAGGAGACATCGAATGCCTGCATTGTGGCTCAGATGCTGTTTCCTCTATTGATTTGTTCATGTCTTGTTCTATGAAATTCTCACAAATTCTTGGTGTAAGGCAAAGCCTAATTTAAAAAAAAAAAACAGAATGCTTTTGTTATTTCCTAGGGCTTCCCTTTACTCCTTGTGTTAGTAAGGGACCCATCAGTATTCCTGCTCTTGCAAGCAAAAGAGAGAAGACTAGTCCTTTGTCCAAGGACTCTTCATACAGAGGAAGGGAGAGATTCAAGGTCTAGCAGCTCTCTGCAATGAAATGCTGTCTCACTCTCTCTCTTATTCTGGTTTTCTTCACAGTGTGTGTATAGAGCAGGAGCCCTGCAAATCTGGGAGGAAGCTCAGACACTTTTCCTCTAAAAAGCTGGGAGCACTTAACAAAGTCCTCTTCTCTTGCACTGTTCTGGAGGAGATGTAGAATAGTTGCTGGACTGATCTTCCTCTGAAAGTATGGAAGATGAGAGGAAGGTCCTGACATAGCTGTTTCTTCTCTGTCTGATGGCAGAATTAATCCTCTTATGTGGGTGGATTTCCTCTGTTCCCTCAGTGGTAGATATTAGTGTCTGGAACACCAAAATCTCTCATACATACTAGGTCCTGATTTGGGTCCCATTTTAAGTCTTCCTTCCTGAGACATCTTTCCCACAGCTGAACAGAAATGAAAAGAGGTAACCTGACAGTGTAAAAAATTCAACATGGAAAGGGGACAGCCTTTCCTTTACCTCACTGACCTAGGCACTCTTTGTTTCTCATTTTGTAGTACTGAGGCTTGGGAGATCAAGGGTGATAATTCATGGACACTTTATTTTAATAATTTACTTTTGCAGCAATTTAAATATTAAAATGCATTTTGAAGACATGCAAGCCTCATTAATTTCAAATAAACATTGTACATTATGCTCTGTTTAACAGCATTCAATCCCACTTTTTGTAGCCAAGGTCTCTCCCTTCCACCCAGCAGCCTGGCACTGCTCCTGCTGCCAGCAAGTTTTTCCCTGTTCCCATGGTATGGACTGGGGGTCACTGTGGGCACAGCACCCCAGCTCTTCAAGCTTCCTGAGAACTGTAGTACTTGAAATTGGTGTCTTCTTCACACCTCCCCATGTTTTAAGGAAGGAAACAGCTTCTCTGGCTTTATTTACCATTCCTAAAGTCATGGAAGTCTTGGTAGAAGAGGCAGGGTCCACCTGGAACCCAGCACATCCCCTCCAGCACTGCACTAATTGGTGCTCTGGTTGTGCTCCTCAAGGATTGACCCAAACACAGTGACACAAGCCTGACCACTGGACCAGAAACCTGGAACTAGACCAACACACTCCTTTCAAACCAGCAGCTGGGTGCCCAGTGCCTGGGTTACACAGGCCAGTCCCTTTCTTCTTCAGGAGAGGAAGAGCCCCCAGTGCTTATTCTGTGGACTCTCATTCCACTGAAGTTTTTAGTGCAGTAACTGTTGAGAAAAGCAATAAAATCATGCTGACTGCCCACAATGGTCTATTTGTGAGAATCCCACACATTAAAGAAATACAACTAATAATTCCCTTTTAATACACAATAATTTTAAAAATCATTATTATTATATAGTAATTAACATTAAAACATTCTTCAACCCTCTCTGTATCTCTTTGGGGTAATAGCAAGCATTGAAATATAACCAGGTTTAGTGCTTATCTACTATAAGTAATATTTTATCCAAGCTATTTTCTTTTTACCTGTTGTTCAGTGGGTTTTGGGTTTTGTTGTTTGTGGTGTTTTTTAAAGAATACCTGGATTTGAAAATAAATAAACACATACATTTTCCTCAATGCAATAAAATTTCATAGAAAATATTGTTGCTAAAGAAATTATGTATGCCACAAGAGCAGTTTTTAAAATTCAGATGTTGCTTTTTTCAGTCTTTTGCTATTGGAATTTCCACCCAGCCAAGATTTTTACTGGCCAGTTTTAAGCTACCTCTGCAATTTATGTTTATACATAAACAGCTCTGATTTTAATTGCTATCAACTTCTTATTCTTGATAGATGGTCTTAAACATTTTTTGCCTCCAGAGACTGCTTACTTTGCCAAGTATTGACACACTTTCAAGATTTATACTTCTCTGAGGAACGAAGTTTACAATAAAATGTAATGTATTCCGTGGCTGTGAATGGTAATGTTGCTAAACAGTCCAAAGATATTTCACAGCTGATAGTTATTTTCTTCTCACATCCAGCACTGCCCTCCTTTAGTACTTACTACTATAGATTTAGGCTTTTAAAGAAAAATCAGATCTCTAATTTGCCTAATCTAGTGTTTCAGAGATCCAATATGACTTAATTTATGCTTCCTTCCATTAGAGCCATTATTGGACTAATGATTACACTTCCATTTTCCCCAATAATTATTTTAAGAGGCTAACTCTTGTGGAAGGGATTCATTCATTTCTGGGACTGGAATAACCCTTTCAGAGCTCAAATATCATACTGCAGCCAGAAAAGGGGGTGGTTACAGAACTGTAAATTCTAATGTCAAACATACAAGTAGTTACTAATTATTGGGGAGACAAAACTCAGTAGATGATTGAAGTCATGTCTAGATTTAAATATTTGGGTTGGATCCAGTTTCGTGGTAGCAATCATGGGTTACAATGCCCAGAAAAACTCCAGAGGACAAGGAAGGGTTCTTAGAAAGAATACATCAATTTGTACCTCTCCATGAAATTGCTGTGGCATTGCAGCAGAAGTAACATCATCAAGTTCTAGCAGGAGCTCTGTAAAATCAGCTGAAAAGATCTTCAGCACTGAAACAATTCAGGGATGTTACTTGCAAAGTGCATGTCTCAGCCCTCAAAGAGTACACCTTCAAGGAAGATTTCATTTTCTTGGGGCTTTTTCCCTGCCATTTAATCTGTTTAATGCTGTTTTTCATATTAATCCATTTTGTAAATAGGTCACACAGCTCCTTTGCACAGGCAAAAGAAAGACATCTCTGAGTTGCTCAAAGGGGAGCAAATGTCCCAGGCATGAAAGGAAACACTCTCCAAGTGCTGCATCACCCATCTTCCTCACTGAACAGGGAATGGCAAGGATGCAGTCCAAGGGGGTCTGTCATTTCCCTGGGATAAGCAATGATGCAGCCTGTGCCAGATAATTCTGAACATAATTGTGAAGTTTTGAATTTAAACATCCCAGCTCTCAGTGAGACCACAATTCCACATTACTTAGCTTCTGTGCTCAAGATGAAGGACCCATTCCCTACAATTTTTGTAAGATATACTAAATATACTAAAAAATTCTAGGAATAGTTTACTTTGTTGAAGTGACAGTTTCTATAATTACTAATTTCCTTGCACTGGTTCTCCCCCTCCTACCCATCTTACAGGGATTTTTCTAGAGCAAAGAATCATTTAAACTGCAGACAGAATAAAAACTGAGGAAAGCATAAGAATAGGAATTCATAGAGACAGCAACAGTCAGTTGCTTAAGTCTATTAATAACCAGGTATAGAAACAATGAATGATAATGATCAGAAAACAGAAGAGACCTAAAAGGAAAATATTTTTTTAAGATTTCAACTCTGTAGGAGAAAGCAATAGAAACAGAGACCAAATTTAGGGTATGATTCACAAAGCATGTAAGTGCTAACTTATGCACTCAGAGTCTTACTTAAGCATTTATACACAAACTTAGGAAGTTCTTCATGTTCTGTCAGCAAGAAGTTAATTCTTACTTTGGCACAGTAGTCTGTGTTGCAAAGACTTTTTTGCAAAAGCATTAGTGAATTTTCAACAAAAATTTTATTAGGGTGTAAATTAACTCTAGAAATTTGTTTCAAGATATCTAACCAATAATTCTTCTGTAGTGCATTTTATTTACATTTTTTATTGCTAGGATATAAATCTGAGGATAATTTTGTGCGAGTCCAATAGAGAACTTATAAAAGACAGTGGATGAGATAATACATTTCTGATTATTCATGTTTATTTTATCTTTAACATAAATAGATTATGAAAATAGTCTTTTCCATGGCTGGTGCTTTTTTGATGAATTTCAAATTAAGGAGAAAGTATCTTAAGGAGAAAGATACTGAAAACATAAATTTATTATTGTTTTTACTCCTCTTGGCTCCTGTGCTTAAAAAAGATATATACACAAAGAGGTTAATGGCATTGTGATTTTCAGATAATCCATTTTTAAACTACTGACTTTGAAACTGTGAGATTAATAGCACTGAGAACATCTAAAGGTAATAGGATTACAATTTAATATTAACTAAGTGTTTCTTGAGGGTCTGCTGTAGCAGTGCCTCATCTCTGGGATCCACTAGAGTAATTAGTCTGTAGTGGCATACAGTGGTGATGCTTGATAACTGCAGCTTTTCCTGACACAGTCAGGATTTTCCATTCACTGGAAAATAGTTTTTATTTGCAATATCTTCACAAACAGGCACAGAGCAAGCTTGCCTACTTTTGCCCTAAGTTGATGCTCTTCAGGGAGAAATCAGCTCTCTAAAAGTCACGGCTGAAGCTCCAGTCACAGCTGACCAGGACATGAAGTGAGGGGTGTGGAGGCTCACCTCCTGCTGCTAGAGGAGCAGTTTTTTTCTGTAAACAGGGCAGTCAGTGGTGGGCAAGCTTGTTAACATTGAGGAAGGTGCTGTTTACAACAAGATCAGAAGTCTGATGCTTGAGTAAGGCTGAAGTACAGCTGGGTCAGCTGTTTTTTTTACCTGGCATCACTCTCCCTGCTCTCCCAATAGGAAGATGCATCATTATTATGGGGATGCCCAAATCAGGAAACAGAAACAATGCTTGATATTTACAGGGTCAGACAGGGGATATTTTAATGATCTTAGTTTGCAGGATGTCCTCACAACACATAAAACTTGAGAATTTTATGTACTTCAAGAACTGCCTGCCTCCTGAAGAATGTTAGTAGGCTTTAAATGCTGCTACTTGTGCATTTCAAAATCTATTTCAGGTAATGAATAACTTCTGACTTTGATTACAGGATCCAATCACCTAGAACATTCAGATCTACAGAAGAGCTCTTGTGCTGCTGCCTCCACATAAAAGTAGTGTTATGCTCAGTATCAATCCCTCCCTTCAGTTCAACTGTTTAGATTTCCAGCTATTCTTATCAGTAATTTTTAATCCTCTGCTTGCTAGGAAATGTCTTTATCCCAGTAGGAGGGTTGCTAATGATGGAAAAAAGATGATGAAATACAAATAGTGAAAACCAGTAACAAACTGATCAATGCAATACACAGAAGATTTAAAAAAGCTCTAGTCAGAATTTATTTAGTCAGAATTTCTTTCAATTTCAAGACCTCTGAAGCTCTATGGATCCCATTAGGTTTGCAGATATGAGGCTGCCTTACACTCAAAATACTCTTCTGAGGCAGAAAGTTTTATTTGGGAGCACCTGACTGTATGAGGAACCTGAAAAACTCCACTGCCATTCAGCAGAGGAGAGACCTTGCATTTATCAGGTGACTCAAAATTTGAAGTCATTTAAGTCACATTCAAGTGAGTTAAAATGTCACCAAGGTATTTTAAGTTGCCCATGTGACAAGAGCCACTGACTATCCCCACTGCTTGACCCTGTGCTCCCTCACTGGTGTATCCCAGGGTTTGCAGGTGATCATGCCAAAATCAGCTCTAACTGTGCTGCACTCACACACAGGCTTCCCTTGTTCAGAGTCCTTTGTTAGAAGCTCAGTCCCACAGCATCAGGGACACCAGAGGAAATGGAAAACAAATTGCTCAATATCAGTGAAACATGCAGTAGAAATATGTGACCATCTGCCAAGAAACACCATCTGAAGTGAGAGAAAAAGCAATGGCATTGGACCTTTGGACTGAAGGGAAAAGAAATTCACAACAATGGGCAGTCAATTAGCATCTCCTTCTGAGAATGTACAGCTCCTGAGTTCCCCTTGTAACCTTGTTTTAACCACACTGGGTCATAGAAATGCTGGCCAGAAGGGACTTCTGAAGGTCATGTCCCACTCAAGGTGGAAGCTGATCATGTCAGCTTTGCCCAGCCAAGTCTTGAAAACTTCAAAGGATGGAGAGACCCCAAAATATTTTAATCTCATGGCCACTGATTACAACAGAATTTAGAAATTTAGATGTGTACAAAAATCTGTGTTTGAAATAATAACACTAAACAGCTCTTCCACTGTTGGTAGAAATAGTCTAGTCACTGCTTTTTGAAGCTGTGATAAGTAAATTGGGGTGATCTGAATAATCAGCATATCTTGTAGAGGCCAGCCAGCTCCTACTGCCCAATGCCAGGCATAGAAGCTTCTGTAGGTGAACTGGTGCATCTTCCTTAGCCCTTGAAAGCAGCAGTAAAGTTGTGACAGGGCAGCATCCATTACAGGACTAGAACGTGTACCTGCAGTGCACAAAGAATTGTTTAATGGATCCCTTCTCATGATATTTGCAAAAGCAGGCAGGCAGGCAGGAATGCTCTTCATGTGGAGGGAGAGCAGCACAGCCCACCCAGGAGCTGTTTTTGACCATTGCTAGTGATGGCTGCCTGCAGTGAGCTAGCTAACTAAAGTATTAAACATTGATACTTTTCAGTGTGCCAATTGACTGTGCATTTTAAATAGACTCTGCTATTCTCTCCGACTGGAAAGATTTATTTTACTTTAAGAATATATAGGGCTGTGCTTTCAGTACTTTTTCTTTGTTTAACAAGCAGCTCTCTTGCTGAAAACCCAGTAGACCACAAAACCAGTCAGGGGCTTTTATCCAGGATGTCTGACCCATCGCCTGACAATAATTAGTTCAGGTTAATTACAGCAAATCTGTAGATTTGCAGCCTGAAATCATCTCATCCCCTAAGCTGAACCCTCCAGAGGTTTCTTTTATGAGCTCTGCATCCTAAGGGTGGACTTAAAGTAATGAATTTGTCTCTAATAAGATTCATAGGTTTGTTCCCTAAGCAATGGTGTCAATTATAGAATCTAACTCTGATGGCTTATTTTGCTGAAAATAGAGAAATTGAGAGTTTTTAATGAAGCATGCAGGATTTTTAATGCTTTTGTTTAACTCTTTGCATTGTTAGAAAGTATAAAAATACAGTAATGTGAAATATCATACCACTTTCTAAGTATTTCTGTGTGTGCCAATAGCTAATTTCCTTCTGCTCTATAATGGAAAAGGTTAATGTAATGACTCTGAGATTTCATTTGGAGATGTTCCAGAAGAGTGTCTGAGTATTTGCTGCACTTAATGGCAGGAAGTAATAAGTGAGGTTATGTATTGGTGAGGAATATTTCATGTACCGAGAAGATTAATACTGGAGAGAGGCCCATGGGACACAAGCCTGAGGCTTCCTCCTCAATTCTGGCCCCATATAATATGTCCATACTTGATATGTGCCCTTCTGTAGTTAGCTCTTAATCATTAACAAAGCAGACAGTAAATCTCTGGGGGACCTGGTATCAGGAAGATAGAGGGAACAGACACAGGATTGTCCTCTCTCCTGCAAAATGAGTGGCAGACACCTCCACCTGGGAATGCTGGACCAGATGGTACTGGTACCAGCAAGGTGTCTGCATGGCAAGATAATGCCATAAGAACCTTAAAGGGTTTGACTCTATCCTGACTATTCCAATAGCTACACTAATTTTTGAGCTTGGTTATTGTACTTAGGAAGATGAACCACCATGTCACAGCTTCATTTCAGCATTTTTATTTCACATGAGACTGCTTATTTATAAAAAATGTAACACCATTGCATATGAAAGATTTAGCCTTTTATTTCAAACTGTTAAGATTTGCTTTTAATTTAATCCTTATTTCTGCTGTCTGAGTCAGTCTAAGTCACAAAAGTAAGGTTTCAAACTCACAGGAAATAGCTCCAATCACTGATTTTACCAATTTTAATAATTCAATTATTATTTTGCTTTTAATAGGGACTTTTTAAAAGGGCATCTAGTTATAGGACATGGGGGAATGGCTTTAAACTGAAAGAGGGTGGGTTTAGATTAGATATTAGGGTGGTGAAACACTGGAACAGGTTGCTAGAGAAGTTGTGGATGCCCCATCTCTGGAACTGTTCAGATCCAGGCTGGATGGGGCTTTGGGCAAGCTGGTCCAGTTGAATATGAACCTGCCCATGGCAGGGGGATTGGAACAAGATATCTCTAAGGTCCCTTCTGACCCAAGCCATTCTGTGATTCTATTTCATGATTCTACAAAAGAAGAGACAATTTTTAAGGGCTCTCTACACCACTGGACAGGCATTTTTGAGGATGGACCTGGAAGGAGTTAAACATGGCACTAGTCATCACTGGAAGGGGGAATATGAATAAGGAACACAGTAACTGCTCCCCTACAACTCCTGATTCTTAAAGCACAATTTACTTCAGCAAGGTAAATTGCCAGAAAATTCAAACTAACTCTCCACTGCTGGCAGACTGCCACAAGAGCTTGTTCTTCCTGGCCAGGGTGACATCAGCAGTGAAAGCTGCTTTTTCAGAAAGGCTTTTAGATCAGCTGTGGTTTCTCTGCACTTTCAGCTGAGCTGGTTGAGCTTGGAGGCTGCTGGGTCAGACTGGACAGGCTGCCCTGGTCTGGCTGACACAGGGAGTGGGGATGGAGGGCTGTGTACCTCCCCACCTTCCCCAAGTCCATGAGTTCACTGAATTCCCACATTTTGCTGACTGCCATGCATAATCTCTCACTGAAGGCTGCTTATCCAATGGAGTCTATTTCAGTGCACATTTGAAGCAATAAAGGTATCCATTACGAAGAACATTATTTAGAAAAGAAAAAAAAAATGCACTGGAGATAGAAGATTAGAAAGAAAACTTTCTCTAGGTTAAGCACAGAGCAGATGTTTGCAGTGACACACTTCTTTAGCTGAAAAAGGCTGGAGCACTGGATTTACGTGTCAAGGTTCTAGATAGAATAATCTCTTCCTGTCCTTACCTTGACCTATAAGCTTTTTGTCCTGTTTTCCCCTCTTTTTGTCCTATTTTCCCCTCACTTCACTTCCTCAGCAAGTGTCTTGCTGAGGAGGGGGAGTGAGAGATCAGCTTGGTGGGCACCTGATACCCAGCCAAACTCAACCCACTGTAAATACCAAGATCTAATGGAAAATTTACTTGATCTCATCTTTTCCCAACAAGGTCTGGTATTATTTCTGGAGATGGAAACTCTTAAATGGCAATGCTTCAACATCAGCTGCTGTTCTCTGTTTCAGGGCAGGGATCTGGACCTACAAATTAGATGTTGTACGTGGGTATCCACTCTGCTGGAGGTCCACATCAGTTTATCTGTAGATCATGGTGCCCTCTTACTCATCATGCAAATAAATATAGACAAGCTATTGAAGGCTGTACCTGCAGCCTGGTGGTTCCAACATTTGTTTTCAACACAGCTGATCCTGAGACACATTTCTGGGGGGAGGTGAGGGTAGGAGGATCATATTAGGAAGTTTTCTTCTGATCTTGGATAAAATAAAAGTTCTGCAAAGTCTCACAACTGTCATAGAGATAAAAATTGGTTTTTCAGGTTGCCCTATGGATTGACAAGTGCTGATAATTACTTGGTGCTTTGGCCACCTCTGAAAACATTTCCATTACAAAGCTATCAAGCAGTGGTATAGGTAGGGAAGGCACACTGTGCTCTCTTCTGTTAAACCTCTGAACTCAACATTGCCACATATTTTGCCAAATAACAACCTTTCCCTGCAGAAAGACCACAGGAAAGCTCAGGTGTGCAGACTAGCCATTGTTTAATCCTGTGTTGTAGTGGGAACTCTCCTCACTTGGAACCTGTAACCTGTTAATTGCCTTACCCTCATTTATATGATAAGTGGTTCATTTCCTTTATTGTGATTGAATCCCCTCCCTATATTACAAGAAAACTGGAGCTGCAGAGAGTGCTTGATTGGATTTCATTGCTGTAGGCCATTTCTTAAACAGGTTACAGGTTGACAAACATAGGAGGAGGATCAATATCCATCCTTTGCCTCATTGACAAGCTAATCTTTTCAGTAAACATTTCATCAGTACCTGCCATTTGTATACACACCTGCCTCATGAGGATGGAGAAAGCTCTGCTTTATAAGGTTTAGGTAACTAATAAATGAAAAGACAAGAATATAAATTGGGCAAATCATTAAGATAACATTTTTAGGAAAATGGCCTTTCATTGCCTGCAGAATATAACCAAACACATTTCCAACCACTCTTAATTTTAATTAGGTTGCATTACACTCAGACCTGGTGTCAGCTCCTGTTTCTTTAACTCAGCTTGTACTGCTCTCTTGGAAAGGTCTGTCCCTCAGCCCAAAATCTCACACTTGCCAGAGCTGAAGGTACTAAATGAGCTCAGGGGAACTAAACTGTCTCTTTTTCAGGCATGTGGCCTGCCCACTTTTTGCCTGCTTTTTCATTCCAGTGCAGATAAGAAGGGCTGCCACATTCTGTAAAGTGACATCCTCCTCTCTTATCAGAGGCAACAGGGCTATTTTGAGTGGGGATTGAAGTTGAGGCTCCAGTAATAATTTAAAACACATGAGTCACACTCCAAAAGAAAGCAAGAGCGTTATGTTTAATGTGTTGGGAGACATTTTTTTGTTTGCTTTTGTGTCACATGTTGAAGACTCCTTCCCCCACAATGATGTAGGCTAGAAACTGGCATTGTCTCTAACACAAATAAGGGCCAAGAGAATCACTGTATTTAGGCTTCTCCTACAGTTCTGTGTATTAGAATTGCATGGCTGGATGACGAATTCTGCCAAAATTGGTGATGCTGAATTTCAGTCTAACCTAAGATGGAGTATGAACACATTCCCTGCAAAGTCTGGGGTGAAAGAAAATAAACAGGAAACTGAAACTTTGGGTTGACAAGAAAATTAAGTCATTCTGATGTGGATACTTTAGTAATAAGTTTATTACTACCCTCTTGTCTTTATTATTAGCCAAAAGTATATCTTAGCAATGCAAGCAGGCTCTGAAACATGGCAAGTAATTTAATTCTTTTACTAGCCCTTCCTGTGCTGCCAGGATCCAAAGCTACTACTGGCTGTGCTAGAGGTCTGCACTATTTCCTCTAGCACTTCTAAAATACCACCAGCAGAAGGATGCGCACATGAAAAACTCCTTTCCAGGCAGAAAAGCCTCCCTGCATTGCTCACCAAGGCTGACAGAAGTGGGTCTGTGGTGCAACCTGGCCATTGGTGCACCTGCTGCTTCAGCCAGGCTGCTTCTGGTCACAGTTTCTGGACTTGACATTACCCCAGCTTTAGGCAACACTAAGGATTCCAGACCATCTCCATTGAGAGCAGCCAGGGAATGCTAGGATGGGAAATACGGGTCCTCTGCAGCCACATCAGTACAGGTAGGATACTGCACCTGCTCTGCTTATGGTGTGTGTTTGTTCCTTTGGACATCTTCAATTTGCCATCTCACAAAGTCCTGCCAACCAGAAAAAGCCCCCTGCAATAATTTCAGAGGCAAACTGTTTCTTCAATTTCTCACTAACTTTCCTGTTTCCTTTCTTCTGGGACATAAAGGAACTCCACAAAGTCACACACTAACACTTCCCAGTCAAATACATTTTGCAGAGAGTAGAATACATTAGAGGGGAAGATTTCCTCAGGTGTAACTTTGCTGACATCACTTAAGTAATACCAGCAATATTTTGGTGCTGCATCTCACTAGTGAAAAATGAGGGGATACCACCACTCAGTGGCACCACTGAGTTTAAAGGCATTATAAAGGTCAGGGGAACACATACACAGCTCCTTTTCTCCCCAAGGGAGAATTTCAATAAGTATTTTAAAATACATAGTAACTAAAAGCAACACATCTCGGATGTCAATTCTATCATCTATATAATATTGGGAAGAACAAGTAGAACAGGTAATGTTCAGCAATCTGAGGAAGCATTTAATGTAACATTTTCCCAGCATATTGGATGCCCTCCTTTCTCCTATCAAGCTGGTCCGTGTAGGCCTGAGAACTTTTGTTTTCTAGACTCTTCAATTAGCAAAAGCAAAAAGTGTTAGGATACAATTTTTATTTGACATGCAGACTAGAATAGAAATGTAATAACAAAAAAAAAAACAAAAACACAAACCAACCCATACCCATAGGTTAATTGCTAGCCAATGTTGCTCAGGCAGTCCTGGGTATGTTGATTAATGGCCTCAGTGAGCAGCTGAAAAATAGCTGGGCTGCTGGAAAGATCATTAGCAATTTTAACTCCTCAGCTATTGTGTTGGGCATAGAGAAACAATTGCTAACATATATAATACATTTTTCTAAGTACAGTGGCACACTGAAACCAGTTACAGCAAGGGAGAAACAATGACTAAGTTGTTCCTGAATTCAATTTTATAGAAGTTTACAAGAAAAAGAAAGAAAAGATTTTTTTTCTTGTTTTTCCAAAGCTTTTGGACATCTCCTTAATAAATGCATGGGAGGTTTTATACATAAACACAAATACTCAGTTGTGCTCATTAAATCCTATTATTTGAAGGAGGAGAGGGACATAGATGCTGTGTGAAATGTACCATGCCAGCAAGCAGATCCTGTTTTTACTCATACAGGCACACAATATTAAGCAGAGCCTTGTGACAGCACAAGCTGGCAGTTCAGGGGCTGAGGAAAAGAATGATGATCTTTCAAGCTACCTCTGATCTTTGAAAGCTCTGTATATCACTGCCTCCAGGAGACTGTGATCCTTTGGGGAATTTATGACAATACTTCTCTTTACCCAGGGTGGCTGCAGACCCTGAGGGTGCCACAGTGCCAGCTGATGTTTTGGGGAGGAAAACTCTCAGCAACCAGGAGAGGAGAATTCAAAGCTCTTACTGATCACTCCTGGCCCTTTACACCACATGAAACCAGGGCAAGGATCCCAACATCCTCCTTTGGATAGATGCCCAGCTCCACAAACACAGTCATAAATTGTATTTTTCTACCTGAGTCCTCAGAAAAGAAGGAAACATCACCCTCAGGCTGGGTCTTCCTGGTGAGGCTTCTGCAGGCTAGAGCATGGCCCCACAAGGACCTGAAGGACTGGGTGCAGGAGGCTGGGAAAGCAGGCAGATAAGGAGAAAGCTGACAGAAACACACCTGCATACATGGCAGTGAATACTTTGTCCAGGAATACAGCAACCCCCAGAAATTACGATCAGGTTCCTTGAAATGATGTGTTCCTTTCAGCTGACTGTGTGGTGAGCAGGGTGTATTGGTACACAGGTCTGTCACAACCAGCTCTGTGTTGCTGGATGGTCTTTCTAGCCCTGAGAGTCCCCAACTCTTCAGGCACAGCTGGGGCATCTCCTCCAGTGCTCTGCTGCACAAACCAGATGTGCACAGAATGATCCTTCCAAGTCCTACTGGCATTTCTGTCAATCCTCACGTATCCTTTGAGCCACCTGCCACCTTCAGCCCCAGGAGCTTCACAATAACCTCTGCCCACAGATCTTGCCTTCACTGAAGAGCAGCAAAAGGGTGGTACACTCTCATCAACAGTCATGGCTGCCTCCTGGAATATCCCTTGGTAAGCCCTGGTCTAGGATATATGCACCATAGAAACCCTTTATGAAGCATCCCCACTGCTCAGAGCCCTCTCTTCCTGACATTTTTCTGTGCTAACCCAGACAGTCTTGTGACACCTACTGTCAGAGACTCCATGATCCACATTAGCACTCAAATCCCAGGAGGAGAAAATAAAACAATCCTGAACGACAAGAGAAAAAGGGTGGCAAGAAGCTGAAGGCTATAACTGGCTGATAATTAGACAAGTTCAATTGCAGCAGGCTCCTGGAAAGCTCATCAGGAGCAATCCCTCACATGGTTTCAGAAAATATGCAACAGGAAATTACAGCCTGAAGGCACTGTGTTCACTAGCAATTCCCAACCAAGGAAAAGAGAGACAACACAAACCAAAATAATTGCATAAGACTCTTTGAGCTTTATATGCAAGCTCTGCACTTGTCAAGGGAAGTGGGCAAGCAGCCAAAAGGGACACAATGTGTCACTAATTATCAAATATAGGAGAGAAATAGCTGGTTTGTTGTAGAAACAATTCATAGCAACGGAGAAACATAGTATCTTTTACTATGGAAAAGACCTTCAAGACTATCAAATCCAGCCATGAATCCAGCACTGCCAATTCCAGCATTAAACCATGTCCCTAAACTCTGAATCTTTTAAATATCTCCAGGGATAGTGACTCAACACATATTTCACAATTTAACTCTGGCTGGAGCAAGGCATTTGGTAATGAGTCTGTGATGGAAGGGCAAGGGGAAATCCCTTCATGCTCCTTACATTTGGCATAGCTTTTGTATTGAGGCTTCTAAGAGGAGACTCAGTCAATGCATAGCATGGACACAAAGCATGCCAGGCACTCTAAGCTATTTGCTTTGGGTAAGAAACACATGGAATAGGTAATTTTGAGCAGGAGTTTGCCACTGCCATAAGGCAAATGAGCCCTTCTTGGCAACCCTACAAAAAGCCAACTCTCTGTTGCAGGGGGTTTACTCTCTATTTTGCAGAAAGCCTAACTAAATGGGGAGAAAGAAGAAAAGTGGAGGCAGGGGGAGTGGGGAAGCCATCTACATCCCCTGCTGCAGCCTGGAAGCACAATTCCTTCCCTCCGATGGGAGAAAGCACTGCAAGTCCTGCCAATCTGCCCTGAAGCAGTGCTCCAGGCAGTGATTCCCACCTCTGTGTTTGCCACTCCCAGCGCATCGACCGACACCCATCAGTACCCGCACAGGTACCAGCATCTCCTTCCCCCTGTGCCTAAGGCCGGAGAGGACGTTTAGTTATAGGACTACCAAAAAACACTGAGAACTGCGTCAGCCAGCACACTTCAGTAAACGCAAGCTTTTTCTGAATTTCTATATTATTATTATATTATATATATTATATATTATTATTCACAGCTTAATGTGAATTTTGGATGCAAGTGCGGGAGGACCTGCAGCCCCCGAGCCACAGCTACAGGTGCATTCACTACTGGAGCGAAAAAAAGAACGTAAATTAACTCCCTGCTCCCATCACTTTACCTCGCTGTATATTTGTGCGGGCTCAGTTAAACCGCTTCCAAATCGCATTTTCAGTCTAATCCGTGCAGCAGAGCCCCAAACCCTGAGTTACTCCCCCGGGTGCAGCGGGATTAGGAACACCCGGGCGAGGCTGGAGCCCGGCGGGAGAGGCGGCGGGAGCGCCGGGGCCGGGCGGGGCCGGGCGGGATGCGCGGGGCTCGGCTGCCCCCTGCGGGCCGCGCCGGGAACGGCGCCGCGGGAAACTGCGGGGAAACTGCTGGGACACTGCCGGGAGACTGCGGGGACACTGCCGGGAAACTGCCGGGAAACTGCTGGGACATTGCCGGGAAACTGCGGGGACACTGCCGGGAAACTGCCGGGACACTGCCGGGAAACTGCCGGGACACTGCCGGGAAACTGCCGGGAAACTGTCGGGACATTGCCGGGAAACTGCCGGGACACTGCCGGGAAACTGCCGGGAAACTGTCGGGACATTGCCGGGAAACTGCCGGGACACTGCCGGGAAACTGCCGGGAAACTGCCGGGAAACTGCTGGGACACTGCCGGGAGACTGCGGGGACACTGCCGGGAAACTGCCGGGACACTGCCGGGAAATTGCCGGGACATTGCCGGGAAATTGCCGGGAAACTGCGGGGAAACTGCCGGGACACTGCCGGGACACTGCGGGGACACTGCCGGGAAACTGCCGGGACACTGCCGGGAAACTGCTGGGACATTGCCGGGAAACTGCCGGGAAACTGCTGGGACATTGCTGGGAAACTGCCGGGACACTACCGGGACACTGCCGGGAAACTGCTGGACACTGCTGGGACATTGCCGGGAAACTGCTGGGACACTGCCGGGAAACTGCCGGGAAACTGCTGGGACATTGCTGGGAAACTGCTGGGACACTGCCGGGAAACTGCCGGGAAACTGCTGGGACATTGCTGGGAAACTGCTGGGACACTGCCGGGACACTGCCGGGAAACTGTGGGGACACTGCCGGGACACTGCCGGGAAACTGCTGGGACACTGCCGGGAAACTGCTGGGACATTGCTGGGAAACTGCGGGGACACTGCCAGGACATTGCCGGGACACTGCTGGGACACTGCTGGGAAACTTCTGGGAAACTTCTGAGAAACTTCTGGGAAACTGCGGGGAAACTGCCGGGATACCACCGGGAAACTACTGGGAATTTGCCAGGAGCCTGCTGGGAAACTTCTGGGAAACTGCCGGGAAACTGCTGGAGAGGGGGGTGAGGCTGGTGCTCCAGCGGGACTGGCTGGGAGTGAAATGGTGGGAAAGGTAAGAGGTCAGACTAAGACTAAGGGGATGTCTGATCATAGAATCACAGAACGGTTCGGGCTGGGAGGAACCTGAAAGATCATTTATATCCTCCTTGCCAGCCCCAGCTAGCCCGGCTTTGACCACTTCCAGGGATGGGGATATCCAAAGTTTCTCTGGACAGCCTGTTCCAGTGCCTCAGCACGCCCACAGTGGAGAACCTCTTCTTAATATCTAATCTAAACCTGCCTTCTGCCAGTTTAAAACCATTCCCCACATCACTACATGCCCTGGTAGCTCCCATGCAGGTCCCTTTTACACACTGGAAGAACGCTACAGTCTTCCAGGAACTTCCTCTTTTCCAGGCTGATCAGCCCCATCTCTCTCAGTCTGTCTTCACACAAGAGGTGGCTCAGCCCCCTGATCATCTTCATGGCCCTCCTCTGAACTAGTCCAACAGGGTCACATCCCCCAGATGCTCCAGGGATGCAGTACTCTGGGAGCAGGGAGAGGGTCTCACCAGAGCAGAGTAGAGGAGCAGAATCCCCTCCCTTGCCCACACTGCTTTGGATGCAGCCCAGGACACCATTGACTTTCTGGGCTGTGAGTACACATTGTTGGGTCACAATGAACTCACAGTCAACCAACAGCCTCAAGTCTTCTCAGGAAGAGGTTTGGTCCTTTTGGGAAGGTAAAGGAGGGAAGCTGGCAATTGAAAATGCTTAATGCAGACTTCCTTTTCCAGCACCTCTTAAACACCAATCCCAGTTCTTCAAATTCTCTGTTATTATTTAACCCCTCTGTTATTATTTAACCCAGAAGACTAGAAATTAAGCCTCAGACCAACAAGTACTCCTCCTCCAGCTGCAAAAAGACCTTAGAAACCATCTGCAGCTTCTAAAAATAGGGGTTTAGCATATTCTTTGTTCCCAGGGAAAATGTTACTTCTACCTCTGAAACTCTGAGGAACATCTTGTTTTGCTCTAACAGGAGATAATCTTTCCACCTCCCAATCTCCACAACTCTAAAGGATGTGATAAGAGAGTGGGGCAATGCACCAACACAGTCTTTTAACACTGATGGCTGGCAAGTCAAGGTTCAGTGTACAGTTCCCAAAAATCATATGGCTTTTGAGTGAGTCACATCAGCAGCATTACCCTTCCCTTGGCATTTGGACTCCTACATACACCATGGTCTGCTGCACAGCCAGAGTTCATTGGCAGAAGGTGTCAGCATCATAATATGGGGTGATGAAGAAGTAAATTAACATTTTGGGGTTTTTAAAATGTTATAGTCATATTTGCATGGACTCTGGAGGGCAAGAAGCAAGCACTGAGGTGATCTGAGTGGCTTTGTGCTTCTTCCATGTCCAGTTACTTCTGACGATCCCTCAAAATGGTCTGTCTAAAAACTTCACTAGTTCACTTTCCGTTATCATTTTAAACAAAGATAAGCAAAGCTTTGTTTTGTTTTGTCCTCTCTTAACTTACCTTCCTAGTTCCCTCTGAACTTAAAATAAAACCTAGGTGGCAGCAGAGAAGGATTCTGACTTGACTCACTCAATTACAATATGTACAGTTTTGCATCAATCATTCAAGTGCCAATAGCATGAAAACCATTAAGAAAAAACCAGAGTATGTTAATACTGCCAATTTCTTTAACATCAGCCTTTAACTTTATGTCAGTTGCAGCAAGCCTGTTATATTTTTTTTAGAAAATCCTGTTTTCATTCCCATCTTTCTTGTCAGCTGAGGGCTGAGGGGAGGAAGGCCCCAAGGCTGCAGTTCCTGAAACACAAACACACCTGAGTGGGAGTCGAGTGGGTTCTCTTTACTGACAACACATCAGCCAAGAGAAGGAGCAGCAGAATGAAACAAGGTACAGAGCAGGAGCTTGGGAGAGAAGGAGAGAACTCCTCTTCAGCCTCAACTCTTCACCCAGTCCTTGTATGAAGTGAGGATTTATGATCTGCTCTATGATTTAGCCTCTCTCAGAAGGTCTCTTCTTTCTTTCCTGAATTAGAATAGTTACTGCTTTTATTTGCCCCCATGTTACAAAAGTAATAATGTCATATGCTAATGTCCTGGAAATAAAATTTGAGGATTATTCAACAAAGACTTAGATTACAGCATAGGCTTGTGTAGTTCATATTCAAAAATATTTATTTTTCAGTTGTTCATGATGTGTGTCAAGTTCTTGGTTACAACAAAAAATTGTAACAAACAGCATCACAGTGACATATAATCAAGCCATCAGAATGCAGTTCATTATAATTGTGTAAACAAAAAAGAAGTATTTCTGTAATGGCACTGTCCATGAACCAGATTATGGCATACAGAAACTCAGCAAAAGTCAAAAGAAACTCTTACAAAGAAAACAAACCCCCAGATTGAAGCACAGTTTATGAACCCAGCCAAAATGGCCCAATCCACACTTAATCAGAGAAAAGAGTGTCCCCAGAATTTTTGCTTGGTTTATTGTTAAGGAATTTAAGTTTTCACTGTTTTCAAGGCATCAATCCAGCATATGAAATAGTACTATTATTGAATGATATGAATAAAGATCAAATATCTCTTAATTATGACAATGTGAATACCCCTACTGTTACATTGTTAAAGGAGACGAGATGATTTAGGAATGTTATTGCCTAAATAGCATGACACCTTTAAAAGATATTCCTTAGGAAATAAAAAATAAGTTACTGAGAAATAAAATCCAAAGTGCACCATCAAAGAAACTTTTGTGCATAAATATCAAAAAAGGAGAATCTTCTTTTTCTGCAACAGAAACAAACAATTGGATTATAATACAAGATACATACTGTAAACTGTAGGATGCACTTTGAACTTAAAATATACTTATCTCAAATATATTTTATATATCAGCATCTAAAACGGGATTTAAAAAATTGTAAGGTTTGTTTTTAGATCATGCATTCGTTACATCTTGCTTGATGGCTACAGTTTTGCCAGTCTTTTAGTGTTCTGCAAGATCCTCATAATAAAAACACACAGGTCTGAATTCCACTACATTTTACACATGTACCTTTCATACAGGAAGTTTTGCATGTGTTCCATCTGCAGAGAGTAGGTCCCACAACAGCAGGAGGTAAAGACAGAGCAACAAAGGTAGAGTTATTAAAAAGTGCTGGACAGCTGGGACTACATAATATAATTACAAGCTGGTACCTTCAGTTTACAGAAAGCTATAAATTTGTTTGTTTAAAAAAAATAGACATCCAACATGTGCTTACTCACATGCTGACACAGAGTTCATGCAAACAATTTAAAAAAAAATCTTACCCATTTTATCCCTTTTATAGAAATGCTGCATACAGTTCATCTTCAAATAAATTGAGGCCCCCTCAGAAACAACAGGGGCCTGATGTGCAGATTGACTCAAGCAACATGTAATTGCTTCCTCCACAATGAGACATGAACAGCAGTATCAAACAGGAGATTTCATTGAATTGGGCTTCATTTCAAACACTGTTAGGTCCAAATCTAGGTTCACTTGTCATTAAGCAATAAGACTACCTTAAAAAAATAGAGTTATTTTCTTGGAGGAAGAACATTTTCTTCATAATAGCCTGGATTTACTACATTTCCAGCTGGGTCATATCTAGCCACCACAAAGGTTGAGCCATCACTAGCAGATGCTTTTCCAACTCCCATCTTCTTCGTGTTCTTCCAAACCATTGCTGTGAAGTGACCTGAAGAGAGAGAAACATAAATGTTCCCTTTAGATATTAAATCTGCAACATTCCCTTTAACATGTGAGGGAAAAAAGAACAATACACAGCTTCCTCTTTGTCTAACATGAGAACAAGCTAAGGACATGAAAAGGAGCCCTACCTCTAGCATTTAGTCTTGAAAAACCCTAATCTGATCTGTTTTCATAACACTATTCCCATTTCCATGTCCTATATCCAAATAAGAACTTGTAGGAGGAAAATCATGAAAGAATAGTTTGATGAGTGTCTGATGTAGAATTTGACAAAGACATCACAGTCTGTGCTCCCTGCAGTGTGAACAGCAGTTCTGGGCGTGACTATTATTCATTTGCTTTAACCACCTCTTACTCCCCCATGTGTTTGCACGTGCAGCTCTCCAAAAACCCCACTCTTTTTGTGGCTTCTTCTGCCTAGTTTAATAGCCACCCCTACACTGTTGTTCCCTCTATGCATAGGCAAATCCCAGAATCAGGGAGACAAGCGTGATTTTCTTAATCTGAAACAAGGTCAGGTACCTCTCTTGCTTGAGCATTATTTGAGGAACAGTGTTCTCAAATGTCTTTTGCACTAGATTGTCAATACGTAGCCAACAACCTGTTCCAAATCTCCAAATTTTAGCTAGTGATCTCTGTGAGTGGAGTGATACAATTCAGCAGAAGCCACATGTCAATGTAAACAACACAGTACACTTAGTAAGTCTCCTATGCAATTCCAATTTAGTATTTCTTACAAATTAATTTGCTTTAAAAATATGTTGCCTGTTCAAAACTTTGAAGTTGTAGGGAAAATGCAGTACTAAAAAAACCCTACAAATTTTGCTTAGTTTCTAATTTCTCAGTTTTTAGCATGACAGTAGAAGTTTCATTTTTGAAGTGACAGTTCCCAGTCTGAACTTACCTGTCCTAGAAGAAAACCCTGGGTTTTGAAAGCTGTAATTTTTTATTTCACTGTACCATCTGTCAGCCACATCTTTTCCTGAAAGACAAAAGAAATGTGCTGCAGAATCATGACATAAACACCAAAGTGCAGCTCACTCACAGCCTGGCCAGTAAGATCTTCTGTAACTTTGAGCTTGGAAGGTAATGAAGAACATCTCCCTCATCTTGGATAAGTGCTCCTGTCTCCAGGCTTACACATACAGCTTTCACCAGCTCCTTCCTCTTAAAATGTGTTTGAAAATGCCTGTGTGCCACATTTTCTAAGCAAAAGGCCACACCTGTGGATGTTTACCCCTTCCAGCTCCAGGTAAACCAAAGAAAAATTAAATTGCTGATGTCTTTTAGTTTCCCATGTTCTCACCAGCATTGAATATTTCCAATTTCTGAGGGCATTTAATTTTAGTGGTTTCTACCCAGCACTAAAGCAATTGTAAAGGTCCATTTTGAGGCACTCTAATCCAAGGTACTACAGAAGAAACCTCAAATACTCAGGAACTGTTTCTGTGAGGAAGTCTGTGTGTCCAGCACAGTCTCATCCCACCCAAGGTTTTCCCTGACAACAGCTGCATAAGGACAATGACTATGGCCAGGGATGCAGCTCAGACCAAAATCTGCAGATGCAAGGCAGACAAATGTCAAATGTTACTTGATTTCCATTACTGGTCGTTAGGAAATTCTTGTGTCAAACACCAGGGGGGTGAGAGGGTCAGGTTTTTCCCTGAGCAACCTCTATAATTAAATTTCTGCTTAGCATTCCAGGATGCATCATCCACACAAGGCCAGGAGGTTTCAAAGCAAGCTGCCAAAGCTGTTAAGCCTGCCATCATGAAGAATGCTGGTCCCTGGTGGACTGTTGGCTGCAGAAGAGCAATGACTCATGCTTTGCTATTTTGCAGCAAAAAGTCTTAAACTTGCGCACTTCTAGAAGTCAGACACTGCGTTAACTTCTTCAAACTTCAGTTTGTTACGACTGAAGTCAGCTAAAAGGAGGATGCTGTTAGCCTGGCTGTCAGAGCCCTAGCTGATAAGCAAATATTTAATGAAATGCCTCCTCTAGAGAGGTTTATGAACTGGAAGTACTATGAAGTTATATGCCACACTGCTTGTGAGGAGCAGTGCTTAGTAGAGTCAAAAAATTTTTCTACATAAAAAGGTAACAAAACATCTCCTGCCTCCCAAAGTAAAAGCTTCAGGAATAACTATTGGTTTCTTCTTTTCCTGCTCTCCTTGTGCCAAAAATCCAAACCCAGTACACCTGTATTATGGCTGAAGTATGTAACACATACTTATTTTTTCATTTCTTACACTAAAGCTGAAACAAAGATTAAAAGAAAGAGCAAATAGTGACCTTTATGCAATACAAGGGGAAAAGCAAAAGCACATAGTAAAAACCACACAATAAACCAATCAGATCATCCTGTCCCACTCCAGATTTCATAGCTATGAACGATTTAGAATGGGTTTGTGCTAACTTGGGTGTAACAGAAGTGCAGAATGTGACTGATACATCAAGCCTTATGAAGCCCATGTATTTTATGTGTACAAGCCACTATACTACACAAGTAGAATTTTAGCAGATGTAGGATTGCATTCTCACTGCTGCTAGCTTTTTATTCCCCCTGTTAATGTATCAGTGCCATATAGTACAAACAGTATTTAAAGTCAAAGTCACTGCCACTCTGCTTACTGTAGCTCTGAGAAGTGTGCCTAGGCTGCACGTGACAGAACTTAAAATCTCCATAATGCAAGTATTGCAGGGCACATGAAAGTTTTGACAAACACTATCTCTTCATAATTAATTTGCTTTTAATTTAAAGAGTACTATAATTTGAAAAAATGTTTGCTTTTTAAGTCAAGGGAGATAGCAACAGCCTCAGGTAAGACTGCCTCAATCCTGTACCTGAAAGACAATGAGAACAGTTGGGCAGCACAGTCTATCAGGTGTTAATTCCCAGATTTCAAGGATGAAAGCTTTCAACTGACTGAGGCCAGGCAGTTAAAGCCAAGAAGCTGATCACTATTCCCCATTTTTCACATGCAGGATCAAGTTTTCATTTTACAGCATTGCTGTTATCATCCTTGAATTAAGAGTCATGGCCTCATAAGGTGTGAAAAAATAAAGACTGGCTTTTTTCCAGCAAAAGAGAAGGTCACCAAAGGACTAGGCAACTTTTGACAAACTCTGTCTTGAAATCATGTTAAAGAAGTGTCCTATAAGTGAAGGGAATGACTTTTATCTGCCACATGGCATAGGAAGTATGGGGGAGTCCAGTGTGGAAGATATTACCATGTGAGAAGACAGGTAGGTACCAAATGATTAAAGTCTCTCTTTCCTCTGAAATACTTTTCTTCTCATTCTTCACCCTTTGTGGAGCAATAAAAAAAATGCCCTGGTGGGACACAAGCCAAACCAGTGTTGAAAGTGACAGCTGGCACACAGGGGACTAAGGAAAACCCCTATTTTGAACTCAGTAACTCCCAGGCTTCCAGAGAGAAAACAGCACAAGGGTCAGGAGTGCACTGAGCCTACCTGCTTCAGCAGCAACTTGCATCCTCAGAAAACTGACCACAATATTTCCATTATGGAATAAAGTATGCAGTCATATTTAGGGTCTGTTCTGATTGCTTTTCAACGTTTCATTGAAAACATCCCCCTGCTCCCAAAGTTCCCCCAAAACAGAGGAAATTGGTTGCTGTTCAAAATGCTTTTCAGTCAGAAGGAAAAAAACACTAAAAAGGAATTGCTGACATCCCTCATTCCTGATCAGAGCAGAAATTATAAAATTTACTCCTCTCAAGAAGCACATGGGTCTTCCCTGCAGTCGGAGCTGCAGCTTCTCCTCTTGCTTTGCTTCTGGAACTGATTCACAAATATTCTGCTGTTTTTTACTACCCTTCCTCTTTCCACTGCTGTAAAGCACACTCAGAGTTTCAACACTTTCACTACTAAGGAAACACAGTTTGACTCTACCCTTCTCCCAGTGACAGAGAGATCCCTGATGACCTGCTCAGCTAGGCTTACTAGATGTTCATTTCAGAACAAGTTGAATCTCACTTTGAGTTTCAATTGTGATGGACAATCTCCTTCACATGAAAACTTGGTGCAACAATCCTTGAGCTAATGTCCAACTGTAGTTTTGCCCAAGACTAGGATCAAAACCAGCACAGTGATTTAATTACAAGCTACATGCTTACAACGTGGCCACACTGACTGTGCCTCAAGCTTCTTCAGAGGGGTGACCATGCAGGCTCAGCCCATATGCAGGACTAACAGTCTAAATTAAATTCCCCTTATTATCAAGGGGTCACTGCAGGTAAGCAGGTGCCATTACTCTTGCCTGGCCATGCTCTAATCTCATCAGTTGTGCTGTTGTCTCATTAAATGTCATTTTTAGCTGTCCTCCTGGGTGAGGAGCTCCAGTCTGTGTGGATGTTGATGGTGTGAGTGCCAACAACCAGAGACCTCTGTCTGTGGTGCCAGCAACTGGAGCACCAGCAAAGCAGGTGAAGTGCTCTGGAAGGAGTTGCTACAGAAGTGTATGGCCATTGCAGGGTGGGTTCTGCCAGAGACCTGTGTGTGTGAGATGCACTGATATATATATCTATCTGTAATATAACACTATAAAATATAAATTATATCCACTTTTAAATAATTTACTGAGAAATAAATATTTGTACTTTTATATACTATGCTAATTTACTTATATATACTCTAGTCACATATATTGGAATTAGCTGGAAAAGGAAAGAGGAAGAGACCACTGGTGCTGTTCATTTTAATACTGACTGCATCTGTTTGTGCTGTTCTGCACATAAACACATGTCCAGGCTATATGTGTGTTTGTGTATGTAAGGCTGGACACACATTCCCAGACTGTGTAAGGCTGGACACACTTTCCCAGCCTCACCATTGGGAAAACAATGCTGTGACAACCCTATTCTTGTATTCAGCTCCCCTCAACTGGGCCCAGTTAATTTTTCTCAGCCCAGCCTTACTGTTTCTTCTCATACCAAAAAATGTTTAAATCTTCAAGTAATCCAACTAAGTTGCCAAAAACATTCTAATAAGATCACATAGACCATATTTCTCTGCAAATGGGCAGCACCTTGGTGATCTACTTCAAAACTAAGTTTTCACAACATTCCTTCCACAAGTCCAAGGAGAAAGAGGGTAGTTTTAGCATTGCCTTCAAAATAAAATATATACCTAGACTGAAATCATACCAATGGCTTTTGGAAGTAATTCTCTACTTTCAACATCCCTCATGCAGGTCCTTATTTTATTTAACAGTATTGTATGTTACTGTATGGTGTTAGACAGCACGAGATATATCAAGGCAGGCCTTCAGTCAGAGCACACTCCTCCAGACAGTGCTTGTGCTGTTCTAGTCCCAACTTCAGGAGACTCAGATTCCTCCCATGACAGAGCTGGCTGATAGCACACTGTGGATTTCTCTTACAAACTCTCTAGAGAGTTCATAAGCCTCAGTGTTTCCACCAGCAACAGAGCACTTTCTTCTCAGTCCCACCAGCCATCCCAAAGAGAATTCAGACATCCAGTGCTTGCCTTCAGCCTCCTGACACGCAAGAAATGAGATGAGGTATCCTGAGAAGCCTGACATAGCACAGCTGCCAAGGCAGGCTGTGGTCTCTCGCATTAGAGGCAGATGACAGCTCACTTATTTGAACACAGACAAAGAAAAGTCTGCCACAGAGCAGTTCCTTCAGGACTGGAGGGAGGAAACAGCTGCCAACTATTTCTTGGATTACAGGGATAAACATATTTCTAGCAACAGCTTTAGGCTATGTAACTCCAAAATCCTGAATAGAATTCAAGGTATTCTTGTATCAGGAGAGAAGTCATACTAGAAGGCTTTGTAGTTGAAAACTTAAATCTTCCCTGAAACAAGAAATGTGTCTTCTGGCATTATTAGAGAGCTCAGTAAGAGTCAAAATAAACAACAGCGTCATTTTTTGAGAGAGAATACAGAGTATTCTAGAGGTTTATTGAGTCTTCCTTTATCTGGGAAAGAAACCAGAAGACACTGCCTGCCTTTGTTAAGCCCCTGAATGGATGTCTTAATCCAAATTTCAGCCTCATTGAGCAGGGTACAAATTAACTATCCAGAGGGAACTCTATGAGAAAAAGAGGAAGAATGAACCAACTCCACAGAGGTGAAGACTAAGCCTAGATGAGAAAATAACTTCCTTTGAAGAACTAGCTTTCTCATTATGGTACTTTGAGTGATCCTGCTGCATTAGAAATGTAGAAATGTTTCACAGAACAAAAGAGGATGTAGCTTAATTTTCTCAACATGGCATTTAATCCTGTGGATAAAAAGCAGCAAAACTTCTCAAAACTGGAAAGTTCTGTATGGAAACTGTGCTTTGAAGAAAAGGGACCAGATCCAGAGAAAAGACAGACATTATGTAGAAGGATTTGTGTGTTATGTTTCCAGCTCTCTAAATGGGAATTCCGTGGCTTTAACCCCGAGGGAAGGAGCACAGGCCATTAACACAAACAAGAAGAAAGAAGTAAGCTCAGTCAGTGAGTCATAGCCACTATGCAAACTCTGCTGTACATCTGTGTTTTCCCATGCAGCTCCAAATCCTTTCCTCACACTCTTGAAAAGGACAGAATGCCAAATATGTGCAGATCAAATTGTATTTTTCCACCATGAGTTTCTTTTTCAACACGAAAATGTGCTCACTTTGGGCTAGAGTTGGCACTTGAAGAGGACCCAAATAGCATCCCTGGGACTAAAACACACTAAAATTTCCAGGTCCTTCAAACAGAGCCTCCAGCCTGCAGAAACAAGCTTCAGCTTCTTTGGGGCTGTGCTGGAAATTCCAGGGGTAGATTGGAATAAAGAAAGCAAGTGGTCACTTTTAATACATCCCAGCTGCTGTCCCAGCAGGCTGAGGCATGAGCCCTGCCCACTGGAGGACCCAGAAGGGAAGAGTCTCCTGAATCTCTCTCTAGCTAAGGGCTCACCCTGACCAAAATTCAGATCCCAGACCCAAACAAAAGGCTCCCAGTTACATATTACATTTGCAATCAGAAAACACATGGAGTAAAATAGTCCTCAAAAATGTAATCATGGAAAAGGGCTTAAAGCCTGTTTGCTGACAGAGAGGAAAGTATTAGTGGAAGAACATTAGCCACTGATACTTTGGTGTCCAGTCCCCTGCTTTTGCCCCCACAAAAGGAACTGCTGTGCAGTGTGCAAGAGACATTTTTCCACTTACCACAGCTGTGGGCAGACCTCTCTTTGTCTGGGACAAACTAAGGATAAAGGTGAAGCAGGGGCATTGTCAGCTTCCTTCTCTCCTGCCATGGACACACAGGTACCACTAAAGGCAGCTCCACAAGACACAAGCCCTGCCTCCAAAGTCACAGAACACACCACCACAATCCCTTACTCCCCCTGTGCCCACATATGCTTCTTGCTCTCAGGACACATAGGTGACTGCAAACCACCAGCCTGTCCCCAGGGAGCCTGGGCTGGGCTGTGCTGAGTGCATTACTGAAACAGAGGAAACTCCAGCAGTCTTGCAACCAGATGCTCTGAGCCCAAGCACTTGAGATAAGGTATTTATCAGGAGTCTGTGAGACAGCAAGAGAAGAGAGCTCACCTGATTGGTCATAGGATGCCCATGCCAGGTTTTCTCCACAATTCCCATTAGCAGACTCAGAGCTGTGCTTGAGGACCCTCGTGGTGGCCAGTTCTTCTGCATACCTAGCAAAGAATCCACACATTGGGTCAGGGACCACAGCTGCAATGAGCAGAAAGGAGGAGGAACAGGAGAGAGAGAAGGATATGCAAACAAGGAACTGTGGTGGAAGACGACAGGTTTAAGTCAAGTTGCAAAGCCCTGAAGCCAGAGATGCTTTAAGGTTACATAGATCTATGAGCTAGGCAAAGGGAAAACACATTTCCTCTGTCTTTCATGAATGTCTGTATAAATTCTGAGAAGGGCCCAGAAGAAATCAAAGGGCAGATCCCCTTGCACCACATTTTAACCAGCACCTGGAAATCCAACTGCCATCCTCAGCCACAGCTGCTGGTGGAAAGGGAAGTACCTACAGCAATTGCTACAGGTGTCACTTCCTGGCATTGCTAGGTCCCTCACAGGAGTAAATTACATGTTCACAGTGAGACTGGAAAAAAACCAGAAGTGGGGATTCAGTCAAAGCAAGTGTAAACCCCCTACATTTACAAATGAAAGAAAAAAAGTCAAATGCAAAAAAAGAGCAATGTACCAGGCAACAAGATGGAAGAGAAGGGGACCACATGGAGCCTCTGAGGCAATAACTGTGTAAACCAACATGTGGATAAGCAGCACTGTTTCTATAGAATTTGACATGTATGTGAGTGTATGATGTATTTTATTTCCTAAGAACAATGGGGTTAAAAAGAACACCATGGGTAAAACAATTACTGTTTTTGTCCAAGGCTTCAATACAGAGAAAGAGAAATTGGAAAGACCATTTGTTATTTCTTATAGTGGCAACACAGAAAGTCATCAGGTAGGAGATTTAAAATTCAAGTGAGACAAAGCACTTCTTCCACACTGTGCAGCAGCACATTGCCACAGGACAATGCAGACACCAAAGCACACATGAGTTTGAAAAAGAGAGAGGAAAATTCACAGTGTATGGATGTGGGGAGCAATCTTCATGGCATATTAAACAACAGCAACAAATAAATGAGGATACAACTTACTTCTTAGGAAAACTGTAATTTCCCAGATAAATCCATAATTTCCAGGAGAAGATAATGGGGGAAGGATCACAATTGTTTTGTTCTTCTACTCCTTCCCTAATCATGAATTACTGGCATCTGCCAGACATGAATTTTGTCCAGCTGAACATTTTGACCCAAGCTAGTATTTCAGTCATTAGGTTGTAGTTTCCTTCTGCCCTAATCCTCCCACCAAAACAACAACAAAAAAAGAGTATTTAGCTACATCCATTAATTTAGAAATAGTGAAAACTTGTCAGTTGTCAGTTTGCTAAACCCTGGACTAGAGGATCTTTAGATGCTATCTCTACAGTCCTGCAATTTTTCTCAGGATCCTCATATCCCAAATTAGAGGCAGGACTGGGACAAAGTAGACCTTGCAGGTAGATAAAGCTGCCAGGGATTTGAGACAAAGGGTGTTTAATCCACTCCAGCTCAGCAGTTGAAAGCATGAGATTTTCATCTGAGATCATCACTCTATGCTTCACCACAGTCAGAGATAAACAGACACCTGCTGAGGCTGACTCATCTCATGTTAAAGCACAGATCCAATAGTCAGTTCACCTGCCACAATAACTGGACCTGAAAATAGTAGGAAACATACCATTTTCAACACAGGTAGAGAAGCACAGAAAAGTACCCAGAGATACACCAGATACATATCAACAAAGGTAAATATAAAGGATATACCCAAAGAAAAGGGGAAGTTCTTCTTTTAAGTTAAGAATATGCTAAATCTGTCTTGACAAATATGAGATTTCTTAAATTTCATGTTTTATTCAGACCAAAACATTTTTTATTCTTGCCATCAATGAGTTTTACCAGTTTTTGAACATGTCTTTTAATTCTTACAAGTTACAGACCTCAGCCAAAGAGAGGTTTCCTATTGTTGTTCATCACAGCAGGGCATCAGCTGAGACCAAAGATGGCTGTGAGGAATTTGTTAAGGATCTAAAAATACCCAGCAAGGGCAACAGCACACTTAGAGATAAATGTGGAGCAATGCATATTTGATAGAATAATCTGAACTATTCATACAAGCTGACTTGTTCAAACCAAGTGTTGCACTTCTGAGACCCAACAAGTGCTATTGACAAGTCAATGAAATCTCTTCCTCAGTGTGAGCATGAAAAACAGAAACAAAAAAAAACCCCTTAGAAGAACCTTAGAAGGAAAGCCCCAGCAGATTACAAGGTCAGTGAATGAGTCACTGGCATTCCAAGTCTTAAGAATATTATATCCAGTTATAATGGCGTCTCAATAGGAAGAAAAAAAAAAAAAAAAAAAAAAAAAAAAAAAAAAAAAGAAAGAAAAAGTGAAAACACCAAGATTTTTCTTGCTGCCAGAGGTCATGTCCACATGCCATTTACACGATGTGTTGCACAGCACAACATCTGGGAGAAATTTAGGAGGCAGTTCATCTGTGTCCCATCATGCTGGGACAATAAATCAGGTTCTGGAAAGACTGTAGCATCTCTGTCTCTCAGTCACCCAACACAGAGAAATATGCATGGTTAGAAAAGCTAATGGAAAGCTAATGTAGAAATCTAATGGGAGGAGATCTTATGTCTAGAGCAGGGATCAAACTGCCCACCGTTTAGTACAAATTGTCTTCTGAATAGTTTAATCAGCATTTACTCCTTCAGTTATCTCCTGAAAAAGAATTGAAGATATTGAAATCTGCTTTTTGAAAAAGATTGCTGTAAAGAGAAGAAAATTAATCTGGTTATCATAACTACAGTAAAGAGGACAAGCAGTATTGGACTCAAACTTCTGTAAGAGAGACAAGTTAGAGAGCAGGAAGATGAATTCACTGTATGTTAGACTGAGAAGAAGTTGTACAGTCTTCAGCACTGGAAAAGAGGCAAGATGTTTCCTTCCTGACAGAACAGAGAACATACAATACTTTTACTTTTGGGGCTGGGAGATAGATAAATTAATCTGATATTACTTCCTCCTGATTCCACTGATCTTAGTCACCACTTCTTACCATGAAAAAGTTGTTTTCTCACTATTTCAGCTGGAGTAGATATTTTCCTGCAGATGACAATCCCTCATCTGACAGAAATGGTGGTGAAGCATGTTTTAGACAACTGCCCTCTGCAGAGGACACCCACCAGTGCAAACAGATTTAGTTCACATCTGAAAAAGGCTCCAAGAAAGATTCATACAGTTGTGACCACAGAAGTGTCCATGTGACCAGCTATTGCTATGTGAAGGAAAAAGAGGGGATGTCTTCACTGGTTATCAGCATGTCAAAAGGCAAATATCCTGGCAGTAAACACAGTAAAACCTGACAGACAAAAGTATTACAAATCTCATTAGAGAAAAGAAAGGACTGAACTCACTGTTGGGCTCCTCTGTTTAACTTCTTGCAGAGTTTTAATGGGGGTACTCCATGTTTCTTCCTGTAGTCATTGTGCACTTTCAAGACTTCTTCAGCAAATTGTTTGGAAGCTGAAATCACATTAAAAGATTGGAAAGGTCTGTCAAATACAGACATTAGTGAAGACAGAAAAAGCACACTCTGTACCTAGTATGCCACTGGTGCAGGCTGGACAGAAGAACACAAGAGTACCACCCTCATTACCTGGGAGCAGGATGAAATGAACCACTAATGACTTTGATCTAGAAACAAACTCTAACAGACACTCCCATTGGGAAGTTACAGACTCACCAAAAGTTGAAGAAAACTATGATCCTTAGTGTTTTGCTCAATAGCAAGATGATTTAAGGTTAGTCAATCAGTTTGTTTAAAACAAAGTTTAAAACAGAAATCAGTTTGACTGTCTTTCATCCTAACAACTAATGCAGTGCACTGCATCACCATTCCAATCTCAGAGTAAGCAACAAATAAGTCCATCAAGGAGATGCATTAAAAATAAAAATGATTGTCCCTCTATGCAAGAATTGTCTGTATTAGTCAGGGCACCACCTAAACAGAATGAAAATACTAAAATGTTTAGATCTCTTCAAGTACTTTGAAACATGCACTATTCTTCTAATTCATTTTATAGTACAAGTTCATAGAAATCTCAAAATGCACCTTTATTTGGCTCAAGACAAGTATGTTCACAAACAGCAAGTAGTAAGGAAAGAAACCACTGCTGTAGCATGGGTTTTTATATTTATTAATGATTCATCAGCTTCATTTCTGAATATTCCAATTAGCATGAATACCATCATTTTCCCTTGTAAGATACTTCAGAAACCCAAACAGATCCTATGACTAGAAGGCATTTCCTATTATTAACCTTAGATTTCCCAACTTCCTCTCACTGCTTGATCCCAAAAACTAAAATCAATCATTGTCTGCTGTATTAGCATATTCTCCTCTGCTGTTTGTAATGATGCACTTTCCCCACAATAGAGCTGTCAGTTTGCACACACAGCTCTCAGAACTTTTCCCTAAGGTGATTACCCAGCTCACTCTCATGCTTTAGGCTGTTCTTGGAATTCTCTCCAGTTTCCTCAATAGCACTGGGATAATAGAGCACCCTAAAATAATCTCACTGTCCAAAGCACATAAGAAAGCCATTACAAGCCATTACTGCATTTCATGTATTACCTTAAATCTTTTGAACACAATCTGAGTTTGGGTTGACTCTTCCCTGACCAAAGTGTCATTGTGGAATATATATCTAATATATTCTCCGTAACATCCTTTCAGGCTCATTTTTTTGGTATCAGTTTGTTGGTATAAGACAGCAGCTCTCATGAGCAGGGTGACATCTGCCCACCACCTTCCTCCTCTTCAGTTCTCCCTCAGTTTTCTGTATCACAAGTTGCACATCATCAAAAAAACCAGCACCTCCATTCTGGTATCCAAGCACACAAACTACTTTTTGCTAATGAACCTGCCCCATCACTCTTGTTACCATCACTCACAGCTCACTGATTCTATCAGGCCAGAGTCCTAAACCTCTCATCTGCTCTGCTATAGAGTTAGCCAATTTCTACAGCATCTATCAGAAGTCACTGAGGAAAGCAAGCCTACACCAAATTCACCCTCTTCCCTGATGCAAGGGTCCAAGTTTACAGCAAGCATATCTTAAGACAGCCTACAAATTAAAGACATTGAAAAACACAGCTTTGAAAGTTGCATCACATACTCCAAGCTACTGTTTTTTGGGGTTTTTTTAGCTTGAGACCACACTAAACTTGAGGCTGTTATCACCTAGACTTAATATCCCACTCACTCAGCACTGAATAGCAAATAAACAATCTGACCTGCAAGTATGGAAGTTTCTAGCTAAATCATTTGCTCTCAATGACAACATCAAATTTAAATTCTAATTAAAAAAAAAAAAAAAAAAAAGCCAACTGAAATACAGATTTTGTCAGTGCTCAGTCCAGACATTAATTGAAATACTGCAAAATGTAGCTCTGTACTAACTTTCTGACTTACAAACAGTAACAAGTCATGCACAAAACTGAGTTACTTCTAGCTACAGCAGGTACTCCTATGCTGTCCCTGGAGAACCTCCATCCTCCCTTCCCTCAAGGGTGGCTGCTATAGAAATGCTTATCTTCTGTGACTCAAGCTCATGTGCTAACCACCTCCCTCTGTACAGCTTCTTCTGTGCCTGATGATGTGGAGAGGGACGCCCAAGTGCCAGATAAATTTCAGATTTGTTTTAGAATGCATGTTAAGTTTTTCCATTTTATGAGTGTTCCATACACTGAGAAGCCAGGCATTAAAAGTGAGAGTTAATGGGAGTTTTCAGGCTCCCACCCAAATGGGAACAGCTTCCCAAACAGCTGTGGAGACGTACTTCTTTCCCTTCATGTAAGCTGCTAGAAGAAAATTATTTTCTACTGCCAGAGAGTTAAGTTTGGTGATGAATCATTACACAGCTTAATAAGTAAAACAACTGAAGGTATTAGATACAGTTGCTTGCTCCTCCATATTCAATTATTTGCCTCTATTTCTTATTCTTCTGGAACATTGGCTAAGATAATGGCAGCACATGACGAATTTCTAGGCTATGATGTGGTACAGAACATACTTTACAGCTGTTATGCTCTTGGACTTCCACTTTCATTGATAACTTTGTGTGACAGGGAAAAATAAGCACAGGAATCTAGGTTGCCTTTTCCCATGACATTTTCTTTCAAAGAATTTTATTTCTCTATTCTTACTGTCTCTAAACAGTGCCAATCTATTCAGTCTTTCTTGCATGAAGAGCTCTTCATGCCTGAGTCCATACAGCCTCTTCTTAGAGCCATCTCCTGTCATTTCTGCCTTAGTTTGGGCATCCAAACACAGGTGAGTTGCCTGAACGTGAGCTGCCCTGCATCACCTTTGTAGCTGTCAACTGCACCTCTTCCACTGGTCTTGTGGAGCTGCAAGATGGTAACAGTGAATTGTTCCACAAAGCACCATACCCCTACAACAGCAGAAATGCTGTGGGTAGCCTTTGCCTCAGCACTCAGGACACACAACATTACAGCAGGCACACACATGGCTAGCAAAACAGGCATACATTTTTGTGCCTGAATGTCCACCCTGGTGACTCAAAAATGAGCCCTGTATCAATCTCTAGAGGCATTGTCTCTTCTCAGTGCTTTTTGTCCTATTGTTTATGGATTAACCTCCACTGGCATTGTTTTGCTTTCCATAAATACTAAGTTTTTCTATTTAGCCTTCAAATAATTAATATATAATGCTATCAACAAGAGAGTTAGGACTGTTCAGTCTAGAGAAGACAAAGCTTTGGAGTGACCTTATTGTGGCCTCTGCTTAAAGGGGGCTCATAAGAAAGATAGAGGCAGACAATTTATAAGGCCTGAAGTGATAGGACAAGGGGTAATAGGTTCAACACTAAATAAAGCAAATTCAGGCTAAATGTATGGAAGAATTTTTTATGATGAGGGTGGTGAAACACTGGCACAGGCTGCCCAGAGAGGTGATGAATAACCCATCCCTGGAAACATTCAATATCAGGTTTGATGGGGCTCTGAGAAACCCAATGTAGTTGAAAATAGACCTGCTCTGGGGGTTGTATTCAAGGACCTTCAACACTCTCTTCCAACCCAAATTGCCCTATATTACTATGAAACAAACCTCTTTCAGAATCCTACACAGAAGGCTACCATTATGTCTGTCTCAATCTTTGAACCATGACAGAGGCTTCAAACTCTTCACCCAATGTGTGCATTAGAGGTAAATTGAGATAATGACCCCAACTTTCAATCTTCCCCAAAAACCAAAAAACTAGAAATGTGCTCATATAATAACAGGACACTGCATGCTACTTCCATGTTACTCTTTTGGGCCCAGAACTTGGGCAGAAAGAAGCAGTCCTGCTTCCAGCTAATTTTTGCAGTAGCATATTAATTTCTCACCTAACACATACATTGTTCTATTAATATTGTTTCTGTCACTCTCTGTTTTCTTCCTCTTTCCAGTAAATTGTTTCTCATTGCTGTTTCCAGTAAATTGTTCTTAGCTCAACACCTATTTGCTTTTTGTTTCTCCAATTCTCCTCTCTAGCCACCCAGAGGTGATTGAGAGAGCAGTGCATCATTTGGGATGGTTTCAGTGGGAACACTAAATTGGAGAATAGCATTCCTAAACCACAACAGAAGCCAAGTGCCAGAATACATGGAGAAGACGCATGCAAAGTAGATACAAAACACCTAAAAGGTAATAAAGTAACTGCTTAAACATTGAGTTTAAAGCTCAGCTTTAAAACTGAAATCCCTTCAGTCTTCCTTGATTCTGCAGAATTGCTCTACTCTGCCCTGGAAGCAGAAGTGGGTTATGGAAAAAGAATGCAGCAAATAGAGCTTTTAGTATGCCCAACAGCTTTGTGGGGAAAAAAAAATTAGAAGCTTTAGGGAACTACGAAGTAATTACATCAAGAAGGCCTTTATTACTGTTGCAGGTAACTGATACTTCTATTGTGACAAACTTCTCAAAGTGTATTCATTGACTGGAAACAAACAAAATTCTCTGGTAAAAGAGATGCCAGCTTCCAAAGACCACATTTGCATCTACACTCTTCTATGAGAACTGACATTTATCATTAGTCTTTATCCACACTTGAAATGTAACTCTGGAAACCAGCCCTAGCTGAATCTTTCAGTCTGAGAATAGTGTTCCTTCAATGGAGAAGCGATGGATGTCTAATTGATAAGAGAAATGTTAAGAAGACCACCATGTTCTACTGCATTTTGACTCAGCACTTTGGTTTGAGGCCACAAATGCTTCAGGGTGGTCAACTGCTGGCTGGTGTCTGCAGCAACACAGGGAGTGAATGTTCCACGCTTCTTTCTGCACGTATTTAACTTTCTTGCACCCCATTTGGGACTGTAACATCTTCCAAGACAGGCCCTTAATGCCATATGTCATTTGGGAAAATGGATCTGACACTCCAATTCATGACTCATTTCCAGCCATAAAAACTGATCTCCCTCAGTGTTAAACTCCCTTTTTCTCTAATATAACTGGCTGATTGTTTGGAAATATACAGAAGAAATGAAACCATGCATAAATCCTGGAGGAAAGGAAAGATAAAATCATACTATGTTTAGAAAGTATTGTATCCTGGGTGGAGTTTTCTTGTCTCTATTTACACAATCAAAAATTCAATACAGGGGCAAGGTCTCCATCCTATACAATGGGCATTTATGAGAGATATTATAATTGTTGGTACATGATTTCCCTTCCAACCTGAATTATCCTTTAACCTTACTAAAAGTTAGAAAAGAAAGTATTGCTGAGGGAAGTGAAATGAATTAGGAGTTATAATTAGATACTAGCTTAAATGGGAGTAGTTTCCTGGAACGTTCCTAGGTTTGCTGCTCAAAATAGCTTTCCCTTCAGCTCAGGAGATCCTTCTTCAGAGAGAAGTTTCTGTGATGTTTCTCAGCATCCAGTTTTGCCTGAATTTGCTCACACACCTGCTTACCACTGGGGTGAGCTTCAGGACAACAGTGTCTGAGTTAACTGGATCTGGTGTACAAGAACTCCACTTATTTTAGTATCTGGGCTGCTCTACAGCAAACTGGCAACTTAATAACCTTGCATTACCCATGCCATATGATTTAACACACTCTTTTCCCTCATACCCAATTTGGGGTATGTGGCCTGTGAATATAAAACTTCCAATGCAATAATGTTTAATGACATTTGTCATGTCACTGATTGCAAGTCCTTTTTCTTGCTACAAGAGACAGTGCTGATTACTTCCTCACTTAAAGCCTTTTATAAACAGTAAGGCAATTGATTGCCCTGATTAAAAAGGAGCACCTGGTAAACTGGAGGCAGCAGAGCCTTCCATGACACAGGCATTTAAAAAACAAGCAGCTCTAATCAGCAGTCTTGAGGTCTTGAGCTCTGACAGAAACAAGTTTTCACTTTCACTCAGGCAAGGGTGTGAGGAGAAGTCCTTGGCTTGTAGCCCCTGTCTCTTCCAAACTGTCCAACAATCAGTCACTTCCATGGAGTGCTCATCTTACACAAGGTTGGAACTGACTGCTCATCATCTCCAGAGCAGACAGCCCTGGCTTTGCACGAAAGACAACCAAAAGTGTTGTTTTTATTACTGTTCTGCTAGGGAGGACACCTGAATATTGTAACCATGCCACACACATGTGGCAGCTAATGTGTATGCTGCTATCCCTTTTAAAAAGACTAAGGAGACTCTCCCATCAGAAAGACCTTCTATTCTTAAATCCAACTGCCACAGAATTCCTAGGGCACAGGCATTTCCAAATACAAAGCCACAAGTGACCTGCATGCATTAGAATCACACTATACAGGAGAAGTAATTCATGTAATCTCCATCTCTTCTTCCCCCAAAACTGTATCAGCTTAGAGTTTATAATTACACAAATTTATTGAAGAAAATAAGGTACAACTATATTCAGTAATGAGTAACAACAGAAATCTGTTGTTTTGAGTAATTGAAATAAATAGTTGAATTGAAATGGAATAATTTTTATATTAATATTTTGGATGTTGCATGTTCTTATGCTCTGTAGATGGACAGCAACAGACATAATTTTGTTTTTACCCAGTGCCAATGTCACTTTACATAGCACTGCTAGCTGTATGGTGCCAACCAAAGTCTTTGGAAAGTGAAGAATTTTGCAAACAAGAACCAAAGAGGGATAGAAGAACTATCCCATGGCTCCTGGGATATGCTCCTTCATTTTACACCCCTACCATTCATGTTCTATCATGGTTTGGGGTAGGCATACCTGAACTAGCTTTAATCTCATCAGCTCAAATATCCTCCCACCTTGCTTTCCTGCCAAGGACATCCAAGATAGCTGTGGCAATGCCCAAAGTATGTTTACTCATGTACCTCCCTGAGGCATGGAAATATAGCCATGCACATTTCTTCTGATCACTGATGTGTGTGAACTCACCTATCCAGGAGCCAAGTCAGGCAGGGAGGCACAGAAATCTTTCTTTACTCATATTTACTATCAATTACATCACCTCCTTTTCATTCCTCTGCTCAACAGGTTAAACTCCAGATCTCACAACTCAAAATCTTTTAAGAAAGGTATTTATTTCATAGAATCACAGAATAATAGAATGGTTTGGATTGAAAGGGACCTTTGAAGGTCATCCTGTCCAATCCTCCTGCAATGAGCAGGGACACCTTCAACTACAACAGGTTGCTCAGAGCTTCATCTGACCTGACCTTGAACATTTCCAGGGATACATTAAATGATGCTTGCAGTGACCTAAACAGGTCCATAGTGTTTTCCTGCACAATACCCCAGACTCCTACCACCTCCTCACACCTCCTTGCACAGGAGCCAGTTGTGCACCAGGGAGATTGGGCACCTGCACAGCCTCGCCTCATCCCCCTCTGCAGGACCACCCAGCCCAGCTCTGGCTGCTGTTCAGACCTTCACAGACTGGGCAGAACTTGCCTGCATCTGCCTGTGAAAACAGAACAGAGATAGGCTCCAACTTATCTTTCAGAAAACAGCACAGCCTCTACAGCCTTTTGGCCTGTTGAGATAAACAATAAACAACAAAGCAGTTAAAATCAAAATACATGTTTTCTCATACTTTTTGTTCCTGCACATAGAGCAACAACAGAAGAAAATTCAAATCCAGGCAAGACAGACACTACCAAGTGTACTGATAGAAAATGCAGGCTTTGCATGTTTCCAGCAACAAAAGCTTTCTTCATGCTCAATTTTTTTTTTTTTTTTTTTTTTTTTTTTTTTTTTTTTTTGATGTACAACAAAATAGCATGGAAAACCTTGGTAGGTATCTCAGTTACTATAGACCGTCACATTTTATCTTGTTCTTCATGAGCCCTTCCCACTTATTTTGGTATTTATCTGCCTGGAACATGAGGAGCTAAGGGTATAATTTAACAGGAGCAACTGCTGTTGCATGTTGCTGCATTCTCCCCCCCCCCCCAAAACCCTGATGGTTCAATAGACAAAATAGGTAAAAAATTGGGCCCAGGATACTGCCACAGCCTGACACATCCCTGGAAGACTTTATTCTATCTGCTATTTATTGAACCCAACAATGAATATCTTCTGCACACAACAAGTGGAGATGTGGGGCTATGCATTGAATTAACTTTGGTTTTGAAATGTCATTTTTCCACCACACCTCCAGTTCAGTTCTGGTGTAAAGAAAGAGACACTAACTTGTGTTGGCAAGTTCTGCAAATGCCCTAATATTACCAAATGCAAACGCTGAGTTTCTAACAATTCAGAATAATCCATCTTCCCTATCCCCATCACAACTGTAAAACCAGCCAGCACAACTGTTTGTCATTTTGGCAGCTTGGGAGTATCTCATTTCTCAGAAAGTAAACAAGTCACTTGTCTAGTATGCCTGTACTTTTGTCATGACCTGCCACGGCTGTCTCTTACCAGGATGCTGAAGTACAAGTCAGCATTTCAGCTGAAATGTAGCTTGCTCTGCAGAAAACACAACAGTCCTTTTTACTGTACTCTGAAGATGCATCTTAAGAGTTAAAAGCCAGCACATGCCTCTAAATGAGATTAAAACCAGCATGGAAAACTACACTGAGTCTGGTTCCTGTCTCTTCCCTTTTGTCAAAACCCTTTTTCAGCCCCCTCTTTGTTTTTTTTGTACTGACTCAACATGCACAGCAGTTGAGAAACTCCCAGTCCTTTCTCTGGAGTCCTACCCACATTTCCAGAAGTGGTGGGGGGAAGGGAAAAACAGCAGAAAAATAAAACCAAACTATAAAAAGAAACTCAAACTCTGTAAAATGATAGCAGTATTTACTGAGCCCGACTTTGACACCCACTTGCCAGAATGAGAGGGCTATTCTCCCGTACGGAGCAAGCGGGGCAAGCTCCCTTCCCCCACCACGTTGAACCCGAGGGGAAGTGGGAAAAATAAGACTTTTAGCAGCCTTTCCTACCGCCATCCCATCCTTTTCAGAGACTCCCACTGCTCAGCAGAAATCCACGTGCTCCCGAGCGGAGGAGTGGAGCTTGCAGCCAGCTGCTTTCCTGAGCACCGCCTGCAGCTGCCCGCAGGGATGGATGTCCCGGGTACCCAGGGCTGCCGCAGCATCCCGGCCGGGCACAGCTGCAGCAGCACGGCAGGCCCAGCAACAGGGCAAGGGAGAGCTGCCAGCTCACCATCCCCTCCTTTCCTGCAGAAATACTTATCCCTGTTCTTTTGGTTAGAGCTCCCTGGGGTCTGTGGGGCCGGCTGCCTGCATCCCCCACTAATCCAAAAGGTGTCTGAAAAGAGAAGACCTGGGGGAGGACAGAGGGGGTTTGACTTCAGTATTTGGAGGAGTTATGAGCAAGGGAGGTATTTTTCTAACCCTGACGAGGAAGTTTCAATACGAATTTGGTTTCGTCAGCCTGCAGCTTCCAAGGAAGAAAGCTGACTCAGAGATGCTTTCAACACTCAGCTCCATCCAGTGAAAAAAAGCAATGCTAAGTCTCTAGCTCTGACACTTGGAATGAACATTGATTCAAATATAATCTAACAACTAGTAATACAAAGTTATATTAAAGTAGTGGCCTTGCTTGTCATGAATTAGAGCATCCTTAAATTAAACCTTCAGGTAATCTCTGCCTTAATCTTTCTGACCAGGAGAGGAACAAAGAATCTGTTTTGAGGTCAGGCAGATCTGTCATGCAACCTGTTACATGTTCATGTACCCATGTACAGTACAGAGAATGTGTCTGCATCACACCTTAGGAATACTAGAGTGGGAACACCTTTTGTATTTCGCACAAAACACAGAGGAAGCAGTACTGTAAAACAGCTGCTCTCCCCATTCAAAGGCAAGACATAGTGAATGATCTGAGACAGGAATTTGAAGACTTCAGTGAACTAGAAAGGGCAGATGGAATTTAGATAATAAACCAATTGTCAGGGCAGGATCTCAGTTTTCGATTAATCTAAAAATATTGCACACAGCTAAACGACAATAACCTGGACCCAGTTTAACATTGGTTTGAAAAGTGTGACACAAGTGACAAAACATTTTTAATATGTACCTAGATGTCAAGCTCTATTTGTATAACCACTTAAGGATGCAAACATTACCCAAGCCTTGGCAGAGGGAGTTTCTGGTCTGTCATTGTTCCCAAGTTTGTAAAAATCAACTAGTGCACAGCAATAAATATGCAGGGAAAAAATGTAGTAGTTGCCTTATGACTGCTTTAGCAATTTGCATGTATTAAAACAAAAGGAGATTTTTATTCTTTTGGGGATTGGGAGGTGCACAGTAGAGTATCTCTACTGCTCTTGCCCAATGTGCTTTGCTAATGTAATGGCACTACACTGATTTGGCATTTGTACCTCTTATGATGTTAGCATGGGAAGTGCAGAACTTGATACTTCACATCAACTACACTTACTTAAATTGTTATAGGGTTATTTATCCCAATCTAGCTGCCAGGATATGAGGCCAAGCCCACCCACTGGCAGCTGGACTTTGCAAAAAAAAAAAAAAAAAAAAAATTAAAAAAAGGTGGTTTGTCTGGACTGGGTGTCAGTAGGCCTTCTACAGCCACATTTGCAGATAGCTCTGATCTCATCTCGCAAGCTGACCTTTAAAAATAAAGAAAAAGGGAAAAAAAAATCCAACACACCCATGCTGAGGCCCTTCACAGTGTTACACAAGGATTTTCCTTAAGTTTCTCTGGAGGCCTTATAGTTTGAGTTAATCAAGTACTAGGTTTTGCTGAGCATGTCCCCATATGTGCTGTTCACACACAGGACAGACAGACAACATGCCACCAGGCTCTGATTTGTCACAGAAACAATGCCCTAAGAACAAGAACAAAAAGTCCCATCCAGTTTCACAGCTGTTTTAGAAATTCAGGACAGTTTTTCACTCATGGCCTTAACAGAACAAAGGTGGAGAAAATCCAATGGGCACCGAGCACTCCATTCTTAAGGTCTCTGGGTCCTTGGCAGCTTTGGAGAAGTCTCTTCTAGCCCAAACTCAGCAGGGCACACAGATAGACAGACAGCAACAGTGGGGAAAGAACCAACAGCACAGGCAGCAACAGCAGGGAAAGGCTTAAAGAATATTTGCAGAGCTGGGGAGAGACTTAGGAGCTGAGCAAGGCTGTCCTCAGTTAAATGGTAACCAAATCTTACATTTAAATCCTTCCGACAGGAAGGGTGATAAAGCTTGCCCCCCTCGAAGCATCCTGCTGCTTATCTGCAAGGCTAATAAGTTTTGTCAGACAGCAAGACACAAAAGAACTTTAAAGCTATAGGATTCATAGCCATTTTTTTACAGCAAAGCGAAAGTACTTCAGGTCACAAAATACAAACTGTATATGAAATACAACTACCTCTACACCGTGCAGGCTGAGGAGGGGGGCTGCTTTTCTTTTCCTTTTTTTTCAATCCAACCCTTTGTCAGCGAGAAAGCTCCTCCCAGGCTGTACCATGCACAAATGAAAGCAGCCTGCTCCGAGGAAAGCCAACAACGCTCCAGCAACGCTCTCCGAGCACAAAACCAGGCACGGACTTTGTGCGGACACACGGCCAGCTGCATGAAGGCATTTGCTCACCTGATTTCCCCATGACCAAGTGGGTTTCTTTTTTGTTTGTTTGTTTTTGTTTTGTTTTTAGTTTCACCGGCTTCCTCCTCTCTTGACTGAGTTTTGCCGCTAAGTGCCGGGATGAAGCGCTCGCAGTTTCAGCTCAACTTCTTCATTCGCCTGCGACCGCTGCTGGGAAAAAAACTCAGCAGCACGAACCCGCTACCGCCCCTTCTTGAGCGCTGGAATAAGCCTGCCCATGCCTTTATAAGGCATAGGGACACCGCTCTTTTTTCATGAAAAGATCCTGGTTGGGGTCAGGAGCTATTTATCCTCCACAGCAACCCAGCAGCTCCAAAACACCATATGTTTTCACATACCATTTTAGCTGAGTAATCGCATCTGTCTTCTGATAAGAGTAGGCTGTGAGAAGAAATTCTGCTGACAAATAGTTCTGCTGCCACAGTGGGCATAGCCCATGGGGTTAATTCACACAGCTAAACGCTGCTGAAGTTTTACCCACTTGCTGCAGGTAAAGTTGAAGCAGAAAAGTGATAAAGAAAAGTGATAAAGTATAACTACATTCGTATGTCTAAAATGAATCACTTCCTGCACTATTACAACACAGTCTGTAGAAGGTATTAGTAAAATAAGATTTTGCAGGTTAAAGAGGAACCGTGCTGATGGTGTGTTTCTGTGAAAAGCACTGGATGTGAGTACGTCTCATTTTATCTGTGTAAGCACGCTGTGCCACCATTATCTTCACATTACATCGAAATGCCTCAAGCTAATCTGGCGAATATTAACTACTTTAACTACAGTGAACATGATACTTTGATTTAACTTCAGAAGTGCTGCATATCTACAAACAATAATTCAGTTACGTGTTTCCAACTTTCATCTCCTCATCGCAAAAATCATCTGAGGTTAATGCTTCCCAATTTTTTACAATGCCTTTCAATATTTCAAGGTTTTCCTTGGTTTTGTGCCAAGTCTGCTGGCTCAGCAGGATTCAATTATGCTTTGTCCATCACTGAAGGCTTGGCATCACGGTAAGAAAAGGAAAAAAATGATGCAAGGGTTAGGTTTTTTTCTTCTTATGCAAGTAGCAGCAGCAGTGGGGAAAGGCAACATCCCTTCACCAACACACTGCTCCTCCTGTGGCTGTTTCACTGGCAGGGCTGAAACAGATTGAGGGAGTGTCACTGACAGCTGATGGGTTCACTGAGAAGAGGCATGAGGGCAACTGATCACCACCCAGAGGAGGAAACCGCAGGGTGTGAGACCACATTCATCTTCATAGCTGCCTGACATTTTCCTTTGCTGGCAGCAAGGCAGGCAGCAGAACAGGAGAAGGAAGTCAGAGAAGGTGCAGAAGGAAATCTCTTCCCAGTCTCTCTGCTGCAAGTGGCAGTAGTTGGCTGAAGAGGAGGTGGAGAGCTGGAGTTGGTACTATCAGAGCCCTGTCAGGAAAAAGCTGCTGTTTTACTTTGCTTGCAGGAGTGAACAAACCATGGACCTCTCTGAATGAAACAGATCCTTAGTCTCTGAAAATGCCCTGCTAAACTTGAAATACTGGGCTGGACTACTCCTAGGACATAGGAGTAGTATAGCCCAGCTCAGTAATCAATGCTCAGTAATAACCAGTGCCACCCTATGGCCATAACGAGGAGAAAAAGGGATTTTATATTTGTATAGTTGGGAGTCTCTGGTATTTGAAACGTTCATTTATATTCTCATACTTGATTGCTATATTTTACACTGCTTATGTTTTAGATCTTTATAATATTCAGCAGAATTATAAAGCAACATCGCTTCAGGACCTGGACTGCTAGTAGGAAATGGCACCAAGCATTTTCAAATGTGACCAGATACACTGGTGTGCCATTGACACAACATCCTGTGAAATCACAACTTAAAAAATATGGCTTTTCTGATCTGACAAAAATCCAGTGATACTTATAGGCAAAAAAATGCACTTTTTCTGATCAGAAAACAAGGAAATCGATATCAATGCTCCAGTCTGAAATGCAAAAGTATCAGTATGAAGTAAATGCAATGACTCATCAAAGACAGGAAAGCAGTGTAAGCTGAGACATACAAAAGCAAAGAGGAAGGAGGGAGCTGGACTCTTTTATTATTTTAACATCACCTGGTGAAAGTTCCACACTAAAGAATATTACTGAAGAATATTATCAGATGGACATCTAGAGGAGGTATGTGTGCTAATAATTAAGAATGCAAACAAGCCTTTGAAAATTATGAGTAATTTAATAAAAGCCACTGCTAGTGATAATTGTCAAGCTGTAAGCCATTAATACGCTTTTACCAGTTTCAAGAAGTATCAGACAAATGTGATGGTAACAAACAGGGTTTTCTGTTTGCTTTATGATGTGTGAAAGCACTTCCAAAAGCATGATTCCTTTACACAGAAAAAATACTAGGATGACATTGGTATTATCTAATAGTGGACATTGGAAACTATATTACAGCTACAGAAATGCCCTGTGCAGTAAGAGGATTTCAATATTCTACTTCCTACGGCCACACCTACTAAATGTTTCTGGACAAGGAGAAAAAAATGGTACAATGTGGACTGACTAATTTTTAACTGTTTCATCTTCCTGTTAAGAGGAAAGCAGAAGAGAAGCACTGGCTAAGAAAAGTTACACTTACCCAGTAAAGACCACTGTAATAAATCTTCTTTCTGGGAACAAGCTATAGAGCACATGACAAGGAAAAATGGAATTTGAAAGGAAGTGCATGAATCATTACAATCAGGGAGTTAGTGATAACTCATCTGCAGTAGAACTATTTCATCTGCATCCTGAAAATCTGTGGCTAAAATTCTGGTGTCAAACTGACTGGGCTATTCAGATGATAAAACATTCCTCCTTCTATCCTCTCTCCCCTTTTCTCCTAACAAAGCAAATCCATTTCACCTGCCCACATCAGCCACTTCTCTTTACCTTGACATCTGACCCTAATGCACACAGTCTCATAACCTCCTCTGGCACCACCAGATACTTCCTTTCTTTGTTTTCCTGTCTCTTCTGAAAGCTTCCTGCACCTCTCTTTCTTTCTCCTGTGCCCCAGCCTGCCCCATTTGACCTGCTGTTCACGTTGTGACCAGCCCAGGCGAGCTACAGGCACTCCTATGGTGCCCCACAGGTTGCCCCAGGGCTGTGGACCTGGCAAGGCCAGAGGTGGAAATGGCAGTGTGGATTTCTGGGCTCAGCTGGGGTTGTGCTGCTGCTCCCTGCTGTCTCATCCAGCTTGGTCTTCACAGCTGTGTGCCAACAGCCTTCGATATTCCTCCAGGACCCTCCACCAGCCAGCCATATACGGTGAAATCTGTAGGAACTCAGGAATAAACAGATGTCTTTTTGATAGAGCAAGGAGCCCCAGGCAGATCCCAGGTTACCTATTGACTTCCCAGAGGTCTGCCTGCACAGAGCTAAATATCCCCTTCCATCTGGCAAGGGCATCCCCCTAAGCAGGCTCCCCAGCTCCCCAGCACCTGTGTGCCTGTTCCAAGAGCCCTGGTAGCATCATGGATTTCAGACTGCACATTTCTGTTCCAGCACCAGTGCAAGTAAAGAAGCAACAGCCAGCCAGCTGCTGTCTGTGCAGATCCCCAACTGCTGGCAGGCAGGTTCAGACACATAGAAGGAAGCCTGAGATGAACCTTTGCACATGTCCACGCTCTGATGGGTCCAGTTGATGCAAATGCCTGTCATCATCAATGTTTTGAGTCATTAATTCATTCCATCAGTTGGCATCTATCAGGTACAATTAGGTGTCCACACAGTCTGGGATGGATATTTGACAACCCTGTCACACTCAGGCCTTGCTAGGGAGGTGTGGATGCATCCCATCCTTCTTTTAAATACAACACTGAGCAGTTTCTCCACAAGGCAAACCATGCAGAAGGAAAGTTAGTGTGCAATTCTAAATGTAACAAATCTGTTTTCCTCAGACACCCTTAAAAGTGACATTAAGGATCAACAGTATTTATATGACTACAAAAACATCACACAGGAATAACATCATGTATAGTTACAAAACCCATGAACAAACTGTAAAATTATGCACAAAGCTGTATCAGGCAACAAGAAAACTGCTTACTTTTTAAAAATGTAAAAGGAAACTGAGGCAAAAATTGATGGTAGAATATTTCAGAATATTCCCTCCTCTTACAGTTATGCCAGGCTTTGCTTCTGGGCTCTATATTGGTATTGCCATTTCACCTGTGAATTAAGCCACATTGTGTAGCAGATAAAAAAAGACAACTTGAACACAGCTGGAGATGTTAATTTTTCTTGCAAGACAAGATACTGCTTTTTAGTTTGACCATAATGCTCAGTTGTTGAAGAAAATGAAAAGAACTGAGCTGGAAAGAAGGAGAATGCAAAAGCAAGGCTATACCTCTTTTCTCAGCTTTATGCTGTTATCAGATGGCCACATCCACAAAACTCTTACACAGAAAACAGCAGACTGTGATTGCAGAATAGTCATTCACTTCAACTTCTTCCTACACATTGCAAGATAAAAGTAGCGCGTGATTAATCATCATCATAGAATTACAAAATGCTTTGGGTTGGAAGGGACCTTAAAGATCACCTGGTTCCCATCCTCCTGCCGCGGTGGGGATTGGAACCAACAATGGTCTCAAGGGATGGATTCCAAGTAAAGCTTTGGGAACAAAATGTGTGAGTACTGTTGTCCAAAGGAGTGTAGTGCAAGCACTGCCATTCTCTCAGAGGCCCAGCTGACATTCCTCAGGATCAGTAACAGTACACTGATCTCACCAGAGCCGGGCAGTGAAATGCCCGCTTCAGTCTTGGGATGTTCCTCAACACGGCTCGAACCACGGGGGTTCTTGCTTCACAAAAGAATCAAACCCTCAGCACTGCTGCTCCCAACTAGCTCAAGGCAGGAGAATCCATAGGAAATGCCACTTCCCACCTGTCCAGATGCTCAGAATGCTTCCCCTCCACCCTACCAGGGAGAAAAAGGGGCTCCCTAAGAGGCAGCTCAGTCTCAGGATACAGAAGAGTTAAGGGAAAGAGGGAGAGAAGAAGGTACCCTGGACAGACTTGTGACACAAAGAAGGATTTAGGAGCACGGAAAAGAGAGTTTCCATCATTTCCTCAAAGTGTTACCTGTCTCCTCCAAGGCTGCAGTGGGCTGAACAGTTTCTGGAGAATGCTACATGGGCTCTCTGCTTCAGCACAGGATCTCAGGTTGAGTTTAAACACCATTTTAACAGAACCACTGCTCTGTAGCTATGATGGGAAAAGGTAAATGACAGCCCAGGTGAGCACAAATGCACAAAGGGGTCAGACAACTACACCAGTTGCTGACCTCCAGGAGTGGTGTATCCACACAAACACACTGACCAATGCAGCACCTATATTTTGCCCTCTTTTGCATTGCCCCACAATCTATTACTTTTTATATCTGATCCACACATCCTTTGTTTTAGCAAAACCTCATCCTACTGATTGGAAGTAGCTCCTGCTTAACAGCCACAGATTTAGCTATTACATTAAAATATCCTTGTACATGAACCACATTATGAGTCAGAAAGTAAATTTGAGCAGTTACTCATAAATGAGATCACACAACTCTGATAGGTCCTGGAAACCATCAGTTTAAACATTCAGAACAAGACAAGAAAGCACATCTGATATTGGGAAATAACTAGAGAAGAAAGAAGAAAAAGGCAGGTTGTGGTACTGTTTAAACCTCTGATTTGCTGCTGCCTTATATTACATGGGTAGTCCTAGTTTTCTGATCTCAAATAGGATACAGCAGAAGTGGGAAAGGACCAGAGAAAGGAAGCAAGGCCATGAAAGTTCATATACAAAAAATCAGGGCTTTAAGCAACCTGTTCTAGAGGAAAGTATCCCTGCCCATGGTGAGGGGTGGAACCAGATGATTTTTCAGGTCCCTTCAAACCCAGGCCATTCTATGATTATTCAGCCAACAGAAGAGATCATGGCAAAGGAAATAACAGACATTACTGCAAGAGGATGAGCAAAACAGATGGCTCATGACCGATGATTGTGTCCTCCAATACAAGAATTAGAGGATATTAAAAGCAGCTTGTGGGAACAGGGTTCAAAAATATGAATGTGGAATGCAACAGAAAAGGTGCTTCGGCAAGGAGATTTTATTTTTGTGCACACTGCCTCTTGTCCTACCAGTGGGCACTGCTGAAAAGTGCTTGTCTTCCTCTCCTCCACTCCCTCCCTTCAGATAATTACACAGATTGATGAGACCACTCCTGAGTTTCCTTCAGGATGAACCATCCCAGTTCTCTCAGACACTCCTCACGGAGATGTTCTAGTCCCTTAATTGTCTTTGTGGACCTGAACTGAACATACTTCAGTAAGAAGATCTGTATCTATCCCTCCCATCATCTCCTCTCCAGCAGCTTTCCTACCTGACATTTACATTAGGCTTTTCACAATCCCACCATGTCCATATTGAAGCACCATCACGTCTGCATTCATCCCAGAGTTTGGTTCAGTCTTTTTACTCCTGCAGAATGCTGTTTGCCACCCTGGGGCTATGACTGTGCTAGCAAGTACTTCAGCACTGTAGCTCAGGCAGATTTGTAGCTAAATGTTTCATTGAGTTTCATTTTGGCCTAAAACTAGTGCACAGCCAGCAGCACGGAATGAATACCCAACAGCAGTTGCAGCAAGCCAGCTACACTCCAGAGCAAGTCTCTGGCTGTATTCAATCCCAAAAGAATCCAGAGGCACTCAGAGACAGTCCCATAGTGCAAACTAATGAGAGACAGAATACTATTCAAGATGGACACTGCTATCTTGTATAACCCTGCTTTTGCTGACCTCTTTCTATTATTGACTCTGTGTCCTCATAATTTCATCTAACTCACTTGGCAGAATCTTCACTTATCTCACTGGTACATGCAATGAGTTTGAAATGGCACTGCTCATCTACCTTGTTAGCTATCAATACTCACTTTTCCTTAGGAAAGATTCCTCTGGCATTACTGCTTTGTATTGTCCTTCAACTACAGAAACACAATTAAATTCAGGGGAAGTCAAGCCAATAAATCCAGAAAGAAAACACAGTTTTTGTTCAAGTACAAAGTTCAGTATTTTTCTTCACAAATATTTTTTTGCTTAATAATACACTGAATTTTAGATGCAACAGGCACACTTCCAGAAAGGTTCCCAGCAACCTCTGGCCAAGAATAAAGGCACTGTTTATCACTAGCAAATGAACCATCACATTTGAGTTGGTAAAATATTGCTGGAAGCAGGCATCTGAGCAGGACACACAGACTCTATAAGGACAACAAGAAGGTTATTCCCAACACCTTATTTCTTTCCTGTTCTTCTTTCCCTCTGTGTTTCCAATTAAATTGCAAAGCCATCCCTGTAGAGACAAGGGCTAATCAAAGAAACACGAAGGAAACAGATGTTAATTCCACAGCAGGCATCTCCCCAGCTGTTCATGGGGAGACACTGCCAGGCTAAGTGCTTTGCTTGCCTTCTCAGGGGGATGGCTGGGAGTAGAGGAGTGTCACCCCTCACCCTTGTGCCAGGACATCAGTGCTGGGGCTGGAATGTTTGGCTTGGCAGGACTGATTTTTAGCCAGAACAGTCCAATAACCTGGCTAGCTACCTGCAAGTCCTACTGCTTTTGAGAAAGAGGCTGTAACCAGAGGCAGTAGCAGCAGCCTAGTCCAGACATACACACTAGACCTGGTCCACAGCTCTAGCCCAGTTATGACCCCTCCTAAAACTATGTACTTGGGAATAGCACACACTGGAGGAAAAAAAAAAAATCTCCTGAACTCTGAAAAAATAACAACAGCACATATATATGTCATGTCTCCATTCATACCTCCCAGTTCAGGGATTTTGCCCTCATCTGTTGATGCTGCTCACAGCTCTGTCACCACAAGTTCACACCTTGGCACGTGCCCTGGCTTATCTCCTGGCTATGCTATTTTCTGCCTCTTCCATTCCTGCATAAGGCTCTTACCATTCCTTTTTTCCTTTTTTATTTAGAGCCAGCCCTCGGTTTTAATGTCCTAGGATTGTGGAAATGTCTGCTTTTGGTTTTTCTTAGTAGCTGCTTTCTAGACCCCTTGCTTGTAAAGAAACTCCTGACAGTGTCACCTGTAAGGAACAGATGGCAATTAATTTATTTTTAAATAATGTAGGCATTGAGCTATTCTCATGAAACCTACAGCTCCAGAAACAGTGGGAGATGAGAAATTGAATTGGATACTTATCCTTCTTTACTCAGTGAGTTCACTTTCCCCCCCAATGAATTATGTCTCTTTGTCTCTTCACTCAGAACTCTCTGATGAAATCTTTGCTAACAGTCAGTTAATTTTCTTAGGTCTGTCAGCACATTCATATATCTGTATTTACAACACACTTTAAAAATAAACTATTTAAGATCCCATATAGATAGCACACTGGAATGACTATTAATGGAATTTTAATTTATTTTTTATTGCTTTAATTGTCCATCAAAGAATGTACAGCCAATATTAAAGCTGACAAAAATGAAATATTGTTTTGATTCTTCCATGTGGATTTTAGACAGGCTGATTCAGTTTCCCTATCATATCCTTAAGTCTGACATAATTCCAAAGGCATTATTTCAATTGTTTTTCTTTTCACACTCTCTATCTATAGGTGATTGCATTCTGTCTCCCTGGCATTGTACTGTACTGCCCACAAGCAACACTTTCCATTCCCATTTTTCTGTTTTGCTTGTTCCTTAGCACTTTTAAGACAACATGCACCATTCACATACCCCTTATAGTTTTTCAAAATCATGAAAAACGACCAGCATTGAAAGAGTTTGTGAGTAGATAATATCAGGCAAGAAAGCCAAGAAAACTCCCAAAATCTCTGATATCAGCTGGAGTCTGTATTACCATCTTTAGGTTGTACTACCACCCATCGGCTTGAAGCAGAATCAACAAAAGCAGCTGAATGGACAAAGCCTCTGCTCTGCCACAGCAGCTCAGCTCCAACAGGTATGTGAATCCCAGCAGCTGGAAAACTCCTCATCCCTGATGGATTTAGCTGCAGTGGCTAGAAAGATACAAACTCCTGTTATGGTCCTCTTTGACCATAGCTATATCTGACAGGGATTTTGGCTTTTCAAGGGTTTTCTTGGTAGCTGGTGCAGGACTAGATTTCTTTTCTATTAAAAAAAACATTTTCCTTTTTTATTTTTTTTTTCTTTTTATGGGAACATTATTTACCAATTCAAAACTTGAAGTTTGTTTCACAGATGAAGGTGCAACCTGTCATGCTCTTCCTTGCTCCTTCCTTCAATCTATGCTGCTGGCTGTGCACTAACTTTAGGCCAAGATGAAACTCCTCCTTCATTCTGGGAGGTCTTTCACTCAGGATCACTCTTTACAGTTTTAGTGTGCTACTTAATTCTTAGTATTGCAGGTAAAACTACTTAACCCTGAAGGCTATTGCCAGCAGAAGTAATGAAATGCCACAGGTTTTGATGTTGATGCAACCCAGTGCATCTTTAAGTAATTTATCTTATTTGATCAGATGAACCATCGAACCTGTTTCTTTTCATTTCAGTCATTGCAACCTTCTCTAATTTCTTTGGGCTTTACTGCAGTTGCAGCAGCACTGCTCAACTGGAACAAATCATGATGGCCCAAAAAGAATTGAAATCAAATATCAAATATCCATCTTTATACGCTGACTTCAAGGCATAATTTATCATTCAACTAAATATCTATATAAGATAAATCACACTGACTTTTGTCCAGGAGCTAGGAAAAGTGTAGACCTCTAACATTCAGTCCAACCTGACTGTGATATAACCTCACTGTGCATACCTTGTGAATGGAGTTTCTGTGACATACTGACACACATTGTACAGCAAACAGGTAATTTTTAGAAAGCTGCAGCATTGCTTTCAATTAGCATTAGGCTACTGCTAATTAACATTGGCTTAAAATGTACATAACTATAAGAATGTAAAAACTTTTAGCATTACTTTTGCAAGTATTACTTTAAAATGTTTGCTCAATGACATAGAAGTAAGATTTCCATGTAGATTCCTTTGTTGATATTAAACATTAGCTCATTTCATGTGCCTGATACCCAACCTTTAGCAGCTCAGCACAGTAATCACACACTGCTTTACAGCAGTTCTAGATGAAGAGCTCTTCATATTAAAACCAGGTGATACAGTCCCATAGTTACTGGCTTGTATCTTGGAATTCAGGCAAGAGGACAAATATTGTGTAGGGAAAGATGCCAGTACAGCCTTCTGGGGCTGTTAATATCAGTATCAGTGCATTTTCAGATTCAGATTTTGTTTACACCTGGCAAACCCAGTAAATATTGAACCTAATTAATGATATGGTTATTACTGGCGTTAAACTAATACAAGGTAACAGCAGACAGAATAAAAGAATATTCTGAGTCTTTCTTTACTGAGTGTGAACACTTGGGATGTTTTTTATACTATTCCTGCGTGGTAAAACTGACCATGAATAAGGAGACATCCAAAATACAAACAAACCAACAGCAGAGTGCATTGTCAGTATTATGAGAATGCTTAATTTCATAACCACGAGCTTTATTTCATAACAGATGAACTGTGACCTTGGTATTTTATGCCATGTATTTCTAAAGGCCACAATTTATTTATTGTCTGTACTTTTACAGCATTTCCTTAAAATTTTTGCCATGTATTGTCCATTATTTTCAGTAATAAAAATATTTTGGAGAATTTCCAACATAGAACTATACTAATTAAAGGAACTGTATGTTTATTTTTTTGGTTTTCTTTTTTTGTGGTGTGCCTTGAAGATACAGATCTTTTTTTTCCATACAACAGTCCAACAAAAATGCCCACTTCAGAATATATGAACTTTTATTAATATGAACAATATTGTGTGAAAAAAACTCAGCTGTATAAACTCATCGAGATCTTTATTAATTTTTCAAACATCATCTGTTAAAAAGGAACTGCATTTTGGCTCCACACAGCAGAGGGCAAAGTTATTTGAGAAGGTGATTAATTTAATTAGAAAGTTGTTCTAAATATAACTTTTTTTTTCATACCAGTATTACTATGTTTGAGAGTATTTGACTGTAGCCTGATGCTGCTACACTAAGTATGTAATTTTATTAGATCCCACTGAGGAGGGATAAACCTTCAAGTATTATTTATGCATACACTGGAAGGCACCACGCCTTTCAGAAATGCAACTGTTGCTCCAGTGGAACATCTGAATAATGAATTGTTTATGAAAGTAAGGAGGATGGGAAGAGAGCCCTTCTTCAAAGTCATGTCTGTTTCTTTCTGCATGTTCATATGTGATTATTTTTCTAGAGACTTGATGTTAAAATTCAGGTAAGTTTTACATCAGAACTGCTTTAGGAGCCTACTAACTTTGACTTGAAAATCTTGGATTCAGTTTTTAATAAATGTTGCTTCAGATCCTGAAGATGTTTAGAACCCAACCCCTGCTGGTCTTTGGAGATAGGAGCTATTAATATATAATCTCTGCTCTGCAACTCCATACCTGTTTTATATTGTTTCTCTAAAGCATTCCTCCCAGACTTGAATTCTGAGTACTTCTAGTGATTCACATTATCAACAGAGCAGCAGACATAAAACTTGTTCAGAGGAATACATCAATTTATGATTAACACCTGCTAGGTGGGTCATTACTGTCTGGTAAAATGCAAGACCACAACAGGGGGTATCCAGCTATTAGTTTATTGACAATATAAACTGCAATCAGCACAGGAAGCCTCAGTAACCACAGAGAGTTGTGAAGGAAATGCAATCTGGTCAGGTCCAGTCCAGGGTCAACATCCCTCCCTCAACTTAGATACTTGTTCTTTTTGACAGCAAGTTTTATACATCAATATCTCTCTCTCTTTCTACACACATATATATATATATATATATGAAAGTCTATTCCATGCCCAACTGGTTACACATCAAACAATACAATGATGCAATAATTAAAAGCTTGGGTCACTGTGACCTGAGGATCATCAGTGGGGCAGGATGTTTGCTTTGTGAACAGGGACTTTATCACCATGCATTAAGCCATGTCCTTTATTCCTTGATGATCTTCCAAGTCCTCCCTCTACAAGTACATCCCAATGTGGTACATTTCTCTGTACAAACTGCAAGGACCAGGCTTAAAACCTTGGAATAGATGATTTTATAAATAGTTTTTCTTTCACCTTAATCAGCACATTATGAAAAAAGGCAAATAAACTCCCAACCTTGTCGTATAGCTATTTACACTTGCACAGATATTTACGTGTTAAAAAATCTTATATACAATAGTATGTTTCCTATTATTTCCACATTAAAAAAACAATTTAATGCAAAAATATTCTTAAATTCCTTCCCCAAAATAATCTGAAAACTTACATGGTGTTTTAGGAAGGCTTTTGAAATAATGTGCACAAAGATTACCTGAAAATATTGCCTGAAGGAAGACAATGAGAATCAGAATGGCAATATGCCATCAATAGTGCTTAGAAAATGCAGCTGTTCTGAGGTTGGCATTCCTTTTGTTCACTTGGCTCTCTCTATTCTGGCTGATTTATATCAATCCCAAAGCAAAAATCATCAATATGGTGCTTCATTAAGACATGGAAAGTAGTCTTCAGTCTTGAAGAGGACTGGAGGTTCATAGAGGGTCTGCTGTTGTCGTGAGGAAGACGATTTCTGCAAATTAGAGAAGTTTATTTTTCGCCTTTTTCACAAAGCATATTAAAACAAAGCCTGCAGAGCTAAAGTGCAAAACAAAGAAATTTTCTTAGGCATATTTCCTTAGTTGAATGAATTCTTAATCATAGCTCAGATGAGTCTGATGTTCCTAGCATTAGAGAAGAAACACAGCCTTTGACTTTTGCCATTCCAGCACCTGAACAGACTCAGTCCTGCAACATGCATGATATGCCAGCATTACAGGAGCCAAACTGTATCATCCAGCTGATGGGAGTGTCATTGTAACCTTCATCCTTTCCAAGCCATACATTTACCTTTTCTGTTCCAGCCTTCAAATTCTCCTCAGCTGCTTCCTTTGAGTCAACTCTGGGCCTGAGTTCTCATTTAGTTACTCAAAAAGTCTTCCTATTAAAACACACCTAGTAAATGATTCTTTCAAGAAGGTTGCTGCTCCTGCTTCTTCATATGATACACTGTTTAAAATAATATGGTAGTGAACTGGAAAAGAGCTGTTACACTGTTTTTCAGGAAAACATGTACATAGTTTCTTTTAAACTTAACTGTACATTGTTTTGCTATATCAAACGGCTCATTAAAAGAGACATCAAGGACCACTAATAACTACTGTGACGGCCTTGCTGTGTGTAAATAATGCTGCAACACAACACAGACACAGGGTATGTTTTCAGTACCCAACATTAAATAGAATGCTTGAAATCAAGATTTCATTAATTAAAAGTTCTTTTCAATTAATAAAAAGATTTTGATGAACTATTTTGTAGAGCCCTGTTAGTTTGGAATGAGGAAATTAGCCCTCACCAATAATAAAGATAAAAGTATACCAAATATCATTGGTAGCCTTGGAATTTAGAATGGTTTTACAGCACCAAAACGAAGATCTGAGTAACCATACCTACACACAACACAAAGTGGAAATTTCTCAATACTCAGTTGAGCTGTATACTTGTACTCCATATGAAGTACGTACATGTTCTCCTGCTATATACAAAACTGCTGATACATTAAATGCCTTTAAGTTTACAATAACATTGATTTAACTAAGTTTGTTTAGCCATTCAAGTTGCAATGAAATTTAAAAATATAAACAAAGATCTGATCTACGAACAGTGTACATTATCAGTGTTCTCACAAATTTTGCCAAATGTAAAAGCAACCTTCAAAATGAAAGTTCTGATTTTTAAAATAATTTTCTACCCTGTACTGTCCTATAAGTTAATAACCTGCAAGCAAGCATGGGAAACGAAGGTCACAGTTTTTCTGCAACTCTGGACACGGATTTAAGAGGTGCTGTATTTGCCTCTGTGCAAGAAGGGGGTAATTTTAATCCAATGAGGAAATTTGTAGGCAGGCACAGTACCCACAATTGCCTAAGCACATATTTATGATTAGTTACTTTTGCAGCTGCTTAGCAGCTGTTTTTACCTTTTTAGAGTCTATATTCTTAGCAACATTAGAAGCCTTATAGTATTCTTCTTTACACTGCCTGATACTCACAAGGGAAGAACTTTGGGCAAAATCTGAAAGGGAGATTATAAATATACACCTTGAGGAATAGAAAATACAGCCTTTGTGTAAAGAAACAAATGCAGTTAAACGGCAAGAGAATGAGCGAACCTGAGTAAATTAAAACTAGCAGTAAAATGTGAACTACAGCTACAGTGAAAACCATGACATCAAAATAAGTTTCTTTTCCAAACTATGTGTTTTACCACTGATTGAGACAGCTAAATGTCAGGCATGTGGAGAAATCTCCATAGGCATTCTCATTCACATATGCTTGCACTTACTTCTGAAAGTAGGGATTTTACTATGTAATGCCCAGAATCATCGTGGAACAGTAACCTACTTTTTAGCGAATCAAATAATGCCAGTTAGTTCTGAGTGTTAACTTTCTTGTTATCCATAATCAAAGTAAGAAACCACTGGAGATACCAGGTTTACCTTCCTGACACTTTCAAAGATTTTCTACCTTTTAAATTGTGGAAAAAGTGCTAATTTGACAAAGTGTTCCCGTACAACACTAAAAAAAGTACTTTTTTAGAACTATCAAACTTTTAAAGTGAAGGCTGTAATTCCTTGGTTGATAACCATTTATAGAAAAAAACCCTGAAAATATTGTTGAGTATTCTTCAAGGCAACTTGTGCAGATTTTTGGTTTTGTAACTGGTCCATAAAGTGCAGCTTTGTGTTGTTTTCAGGTTTTTTTAAAGAAAAAATGATAGAAACTTAAACTTAAACACCAAAGAAAGTGAAGGAATGAGATGAGCAATTACCTAACTTAAAGACTACATAATAAAGAGCAGTGAAGAACAAGTTCTTTGAACTGAGCCTTAACAAGACAACATTTGTTCACATGTTTTAATATGTATTTTTCTCTGCTGCCATACATGCTTGGAAGATGCAGAAACAAAAATACCTCGAAGAGCCACAACCTTCTTCCTCTCCCCCTCTACAAAGCTATTGTTTTCATCATTCTTACCAGAAAACAAAAAACTGAGTTAGTACAGGATGAATATACAAAAATATAAGACAATCTGTGAGCTGGCAAGATGCAAAAGAGTAGAACTTACACCTGTACTTACAGGTGATGTCAAGAAGCATCAGGTATTCAGGTGATTTTTTTTTTTAACCAAAAGGTTAAAAAAATTTTAAACACAATTATAAACCTGAGGCATAATGACAGTTCAGTAAGGCATCTCTGGAATATACCAGAGACAGCACTTTAAGTCTTTTGTAAAAGAATAGTCCACCAGGAAAGACAGAGAAAACTGCATCCTTAGAAAGCTTACCAACATGGTAACATGATTATCCAACTGTGTGGATTGAATATAGACATGACCTTTACTTTAAACATACTGTGCAGATTAGCGTTCATTTTCTTTTTTGGTAACATTTGTGCAGTGATGTTATCAATGCAGAAGGATCCTTTAGCAGTGTTGCCTGTACAGGCTTTTCTACTTGCTTTGCATACCACCAGAGATTAGTAGAAAGGCTTGTGCATTATCTGCTTGTTTGTGTTGTTCACATTCATTTCTTTGTGTGCTTGACCTTGTTTTACAACATTACACAAATCCTTGTAAGAAATTTTATTTTTAAGTTTGGTTGTTTCCTTTTGTTTTTAAAAGAAGCCTGAGAACTCTGTAAAAATCCTAATAAAGTATGTAAAAATGTATAGCTACATTCAGATACATGTGTAACAAACTCATTATTATTTTAATCATCTCCTCTAGTAAGCAGAGCAACTAAGCTAGTCACATGGCAGCAAAACTTTACTTACATTAAGGAAGGATGGTATGCTGATTGTGTGCAAGATTTTCTTGAATGTGCTTGGAAAAGCTCCAAGGTCTGTTTCTGCCTTTATGACCCTTTCTTCCAGTCCAGCTACGCTATTCCCAATCATTTTCACAAAAGCCTAGTGTGAAAAAAGACCCCAAAATAAATGACATTTTCACTAACAAAATAAAACAAGATTATGTACTGCAAAACAGAAGTGAAAGATCTATTGCTTAAATGAGTAGTCAAAAACTTCATGCTCTATTTCCCATCCACCTATGAGTCTCTTTTAATGCTAGAAATTACCTGAGATACTTAAAAGGCTGAAAACCTGGTTAAAGCTAATAAAATAATTTTCCTTTCAAATAACTAACTTGGTTTTTCCAGAATCTAGACTTCCACCTGCCTTTCTACTACCAAAAGAAAAACCAAGGATCTGAACCACAGTTTTGAAGCTTTATTGAGGATCAAGAGACCTCTCATTCTATTTAGTTCTGAAACTTTGAAAGCTAACACCAAAAAAATGCCTTGCTTCAAAAAGTCAATGAACAATTTTTTTTTTAATTATGTTAAAAAATATTCTAAAACATGTCTGGAATTCCCACAGTCCCCAGGAATTTTTCATAAATATAGTCCTCTTTATTAACCACAAAGTACTGAACCCAACATGGACATGGAGAGCATAACTCACCTGAGCTCACTCCATGTGTGGGCACATACACACACAACTATGCAGACATTGATCTTTCCCTCTGCTAGGAAACAAAATGCATCAAGAAAACAGCAAATACATACCTCTAGTTTGTCAATCTTCCTATATATCTGCCTCATTTCTGTAGCTTTTGTGTAAATCTGAGGTATACTTTCATTGACAAGTTGAGAGGAATCACTTCGAATCTAAAGACAATGCAAAGAAACAATACAAAAAAATCAATTAATCAAACAAAATGTTTAGTAGGTTTTATTCTGGAAACTAGAACTGTGCTTCAATGAATAACTAAAGTTTACAGAAGAAATTGGTACAAAAACACTAGATTAAAATACATTATAGCTTTTTTGTATAGTTTCAAGTAACTTTGAAGAAAATGTATTTTGCAGAGACTAGTATTTACCTTTATATTTTTATTAAAAATTGGCTAATACAATCTCTTCTGAACTGAGATGGAACATTTCCTAAGACACACTAAAAATACATTAAGCTAAAATTTTGTCTTAAGTTTTACTACCTGTATTTTTCCTTTGTTAAAAAAGTCTGGCCACAAAAATCTTAGTTCACTGGTATTAAAAAAGAACCCCAAACCTACAACAGAGTTGTGCAGAACCATATGTGCTACACTTTAAAACACAGCCTATCAATGTCAGCTTACAGGAACTTTCAATTCAGTTCCCCATCTAACCCTACAAGAAAAGTGAAAATGAAGCTGCCTTTCTGAAAAGGTGGCCCTCAAGACAAATCTAGCTCTGGTGGTTTGACAACTCTGATTAGATACTTCCATTATAAAACAAACAAAGGATGTCTTTATGTATTTTAAAGGATAAGCAGAATATCACACTGTTCTTTTAAACCTCTGTAATTACAACATTCAAAAATGGATTCTGTGCATATACACAGATAAGTATACAAATACAACTACACAAATATGCAGTTAGGAAAAATTTCTTCACTGAAAGGGTTGTCAAGCATTGAAGCAGTCTGCCTAAGGAAGTGGTGGAGTCACCATCCCTGGAGGTGTTTAGAAGATGTGGCACTTTGGGACATGGTTTAGGGGTGAATATGGCAGTGCTGGGTTAATGTTTGGATTTCATGATCTTAGACGTCTCTTCCAATCTAAGAAGCTCTGTATGATGCTATGATTCTATAGCTATATGGACACATACTGCTCTGACATGAAACCCTGGTAGTTTTCATCCATGAGTTATCTGATTACCAAAATAGTTCGTGTAATTATCAAAGGTGTTTTCATACTGGAACCTGCCTAGACTAAAGGCTTCTGTATCTCTGTGTCCGTCTTACAAACATCGATAAAACTTTGTTTAATCTGACTTTGAAAACACAACCACGTGCAAGTTATGCATACCATGTCCAGCATTCCCACGAATTCATCCACCCTGGTCAGTAAGTCTTCTAGACTCTTGTCTAAGCTTTCTATCTGCAAAACAGAAGTCATTTAAAGTGCTTGAAAACACACACACACATTCACAAAACCTTGCCCAGTCTCACAAACAAGGCCACCGAGTACAAACACCGGTGAGACTACAGCCAGTCCCATAGGAATCCCACGGCTTTTCCCTCTCTCGGCTTCGCTCAGCGCGAGGGACGCGACCCCCGGAGGGCTGCGCTCCCCTGGCCCCGCTGCCTGCCCGGCCCTCGCCGCTGTGCCCGGGAGCCGTGCGGGAGCCGCGGCCCGGCCCTCGCCGCTGTGCCCGGCAGCCGTGCGGGAGCCGCGGCCCGGCCCTCGCCGCTGTGCCCGGGAGCCGTGCGGGAGCCCCGGCCCGGCCCTCGCCGCTGTGCCCGGGAGCCGTGCGGGAGCCCCTGCCCGGCCCTCGCCGCTGTGCCCGGGAGCCGTGCGGGAGCCGCGGCCCGGCCCTCGCCGCTGTGCCCGGCAGCCGTGCGGGAGCCGCGGCCCGGCCCTCGCCCACCTGCTCGCTGAAGAGGCTGCGGTCGGCCAGCAGGTACGCGGAGTAGGCGGCGGCGGTGGCGCTGAGCGACGCCTCCGAGGCGTCCTCGTCCTCCGCCTCCCCGAGGCCAGAGGCCCTGCTTTGGCTCTGGGACACGTTGCCGCTGTCCGCGCCGGGGCCGGCGTCCGGCAGCTCGGCTCCACCCCGCTCGCCCGCACCGGCGGCCGCCGCCATCCCACCGCCCGCTCCCGCCGGGATGCGCCGCCCCTCACATGACCGGGCAGGCCGGCGCAGCCGCGCTGCCGGCGGGCGGGGCGGGAGCGGCGCGGGCCCCGGCCTCGGCCCCGGCCCCGGCACTGGGAGCGGGCGGAGCGGCCCGGGCCCGGCCTCGGCCCCGGCACTGGGAGCGGGCGGAGCGGGAGCGGCCGGGCCCCGGCCTCGGCTCCGGCACTGGGAGCGGGCGGGGCGGGAGCGGCCGGGCCTCGGCCCCGTCACTGGGAGCGGGCGGAGCAGGAGCGGCCGGGCCTCGGCCCCGGCACTGGGAGCGGGCGGAGCGGGAGTGGCCGGGCCCCGGCACTGGCACTGGTGCTCTGGCAGGGAATCGCGCCTGGCTGGTGGAAGCTGAGGCTCCGCCGCCTCCGAGCTGGCGCTGCCGCGCACCGGGACAGGAACGCGGCTCCGTCAGCGGGAGTTTGTGTAGGATGTGGCCTTCTGCTCCCTCAGAGCCGCGCTCGGCAATGGAATCCCGCACCCGAAGGGGCCCTGGCCTGCGAAAGCCGAGCGGCTCGGCCGCATTTCCACGGCCTGAGCTGGGAGTGGACACTGTACAACATATTTTCATTTATGGTTTCAGGGCACTCAGAATAGAAGATGGGTAGTGTGTTTGTTTATTTTCCCCCAGAGGAATCTGCACAAAATGTTTTCAAGCCTTAAAAGTTATTTCACAAAGTGTTGGATCCAAGGCTGACACATCAATAGCTGGCTGTTCTCAGTTTGTAATTTGTACATGTGCATGAAATAATTTACGCTTCCTCCCTTCTGTGATGAATGGGGTGGAAAAGTTTGGATAGATTGTACTGGAACGCTTTCTATGGACAGTGACAGCCAGCAGGCAGAGGGGTGCAAGAGTGGCTGTCAGAGGTATCCTGGCCTTTTTCCAAGGAGACCAATTTCCCGTCAAAGCCCAGAGGTCTGCAGCAGGCCATGCTGTCAGAAGGGTAGGAAACTACTTGGTTCCCATGGAAATCAGAATAACAGGAACCTTCAGTAAAAGCAGCACTGGGAAAAAGCACTGCACTGAAATGGTTCCGAAGTTGAAGAACCACCCAAACCAGATACCTTGTTTTCACAGGGAGGGGAGATACTTCCACATAAAATGCTTGAGGCACAGGGAAAAAAATACAGAGTAGAAGTAAGACAGTGAACATTTTATTGCAGACAAGGTCACATTTTCATCAGTTAACTAAGGTAAAATGAGTAACTTCAGCCAGACAAATCCACTTATTCATAAAAGTAGTCTTATTTAAGGTGTAACCAGATAAGATGGTCTGATTGACTGAAGCATATCCAGCTATTCTTTTTTTTTTTACTGCACCAATAATCAGATTTTTTTTTAAATGAAAACCTTTGGTAAAGTACAAACACAGTTTTAAGACGAACAGGATCAATGTTCTATTCTTACTGTGCTGGGAAAAATAAGTACAGCTCTATAGCTGCTTTGATACCTAGAAAAGTTTTAATTAAGAGTAAGTGAAAGACTTTTAAAATAAACTCTTAAAGCAAATCTAAAAGAAATAAACTAAGTTCAATGTCCCAAAGATATTTAACCATGAGCAGAAGACTGGTTGTTCCACAGGTATTCTAAATTAGCAACAATTAATTAGTCCTTTTTCCAGCCATCACAGGTTCCAAAACTGAACTCAATTTTTCCAAACCAAGACTCCTGAATTTTCATATTCATAAAATATTTAAGAAATGTCTATTCCACCATATAAAAAAAAAGCTTTAATGTACTACAAAGTTAAAAACAAAGAGCAAATGACACAAGCTAAAAGTAGAAAAATACATTTTAAAACATTTATATTTTGTTCCTTACACTGATCAAGATATAACAAAATATTTTTGATTAGACCACTTTCATAAAACTCATGGTGTTTCCAGAAGCAGACGGGTACTGACTCAAACAGTCGCTGGTCACTCATTAGCCACCTGGCCACCCAGCAAAGGTGTCTGACCTTCACAAATATCCAATATATTTCAACTTTCTAGAAGTCCTGTGTAGACATTAAGCTTTATTACTGGAGGAGTCCAAAAATAACAGAACTATTCTAAGTTAGGCTTGAGTCAGCACCCCTCCCCTCCGTAGGGCAATCCCTTGTCAAGGAAAGACCTTGTGGATTCAGGTTGCCCCAAAGGTACAGCAAGGACCTGAGTCAGCTGTGAGGCTTGCACGCCTAAAAAAAAAAAATCACACGAACCATGATTTTGAAAAAAACAGAGATGATGCAGGGAGGGGAAAAAAAACCAAAACAAACAAAAAAAACCAACCAAAAAAGGAGGTATTATCTAATAAATATGGTGAGAGAATATAAGAATACACCCCGCTGCGGTGCCCCCGCCGGCCGGCAGGTGGCGCCCGTGGCCCGGCAGCCGCGGGAAACGCGCGGGTTTACATGGATATGGATTTCTGTCGTTTCCTTTGGAAAATGTGTCTGCAGCGTCTTCCGAACGCTGTTACCACCGCAGTAGGAAACGGCTGCTTTTACAGAGCTCGTCTGGATTAGACATAACGCTGAGAATACGGTGTAAACAAGTCGGTGGAAGGGCTGTATGTAACAGAAGAAGATGGGATGGTTATTAAGAAGCACTCTCTCCTTAGCTGGTATTAGAAGAAAACCAGGTTTCACTTCAAACAGACATGCCTGTTACTATTAAAATCTAATTCATATACATGCATGTATAAATACATCTACCCATGCTTTCAAATCCGAGTATATAACACTGCCATGGGTAGCCTGTAAGACTGCTTAGCTTTATACCAACTAAAACAAATTTGTGTTCTCACTTCAGGGCTGGGACATAAACCAGGTTTTGCACTTTCTCCTGACAAATTTTGCAGTGCATGACAGTTTTATGTCTAACTCCAGATGCCACGTTTCCTAGAATGCAACAATTTTCTGCACCCGTGAGGTCTGTGAGAATATCAGCTCCCTGTTTTGTGCACGTATTGCACGAGTCGATTGTCCCAATTGGCACTTAAGACTGTAAGGAGAATTGCAGAAATTGCTACTAAAGTGTAATGACTGTTCCGTCCTCCTCGATACCTCCTCTGGGGATAACCAGACTGTGTCGGGGATCAGTTTTTAAGGAACTAAGCAATTTGTGGATGCTGCCATTGCTTTCTCGGCCAGAGCTGTTGCTGAGCACCAAGTCCCTTTGTAGTCTGTGGCTAAGGCTGCTGCCATTGATTCGAGAGAGGCTACTGGAAGTAAGGCTGTGCAGTTTAGGAATGTGTTGTGGCTCCAGACCACCCTCGATGACAATGTCAGCCTCTTCGTCACTCTCCATTTCATCGGGGTGGAAGTTCTGCAGCACGTGGGACGTAGGCAAGCTATGGTGACTCGCAGTGCTGTCTGTAGACTGCCCAGAGCTACCAGACATCCTACTGCTCCGAATAATATTGTTCCTCTGGTTGGCTGGCTTGACCGTGATAATGAGATTATGGCTGTTGGCAATCATCATGTCTGTGACTTGGTCGAGAGTCTTTCCTGCTACTTCAATGCCATTAACTTCCAGGACTTCGTCATTGACAGCCAGCAAGCCCGTGCTCTCTGCCAAGCCGCCGGGAACCATCCGGGAGATGAAGATACCGGGTACTTTCTCCAGCCCGTGAGGAGTCACCCTTACGCTGGTGCCATCGCGAATGTAAAACCCCAAGGGTTTCTCGCACCCGTGCCGGTACAGCCTCACTCTCCTGTGCGTTTCGGGGAGAATGTCCACATCGATTATGGAAGACACTGGTCTGAAATCGTGAGGCATGCTAATGTTGATGTGGGGACGCCGGCGGAGGTTGTCATTGCGCAGTGTCACCAGAGCCTTCTTCTTCCTCGACAGCGTATTGGTCCCAAAATTGCTGTAGTCCACTTCATCTGAAAGAGAAACAATACCAATGTATCAAACAGAGTAATTCAATCTGCAGGGCATTCTCCTCCTCCAATTGGTTCAGTGAAGGCACTAATAGTAATATGGAAATCATAATAATATGAAAAAAATAATACTTAATATGGGGAAAAATGAAATTAATTCTTCCATTTACTCCAGTCTTTGTTTCAGTTTATGTCCATCAGCACAACACTCAGAATGAATTAATTGTTTACAATGACTCCCCATACTTCTTCCATATTTTGGAGAAGAGACTTCTGATTCTCAGTTCTTTTTGTCAGCTGTGCAGAAGGCAGTTTCTTGCTGCAAGCCTGATACACCACCTTAGACGCGAGAGTATTTTCAGAGCTGGATTGTAATTTTACACATACCTATCAAGTGGGCAAAGAGCACATACTCATTCCTAACTTAAAAGTCTGGATTGGGGAGTATTTTAATACCCAACACACTGCCTTAGCTGCAAACATGAAAGCAAGAGTGCAAGAGAGTAGTTAGATGTGTTTTCAGCCTAGGATTTTCTAGTAAGGGAATTTTGTTAATAGGCATCTCTTGGTACATCATTTTTTTCTCTGGAGTATTTTACTCCAGCTGAACTTGACAGCAATAAAAAGTGCTAAGAGACAGACAACAAAAGGTACTGTGTAGCAAGGTATACTAAAGATCACAGAATGGACATGGATTCACACACACACTCCTGCCTTTGAGAGCAAGATTCATAGGAAAAGGTCTTTCTGGGGCCTGCAGTTTCAGGAATTGCTTAAATATTTCAGTCTCTGTAGTAGTTATCTCAAGGGCATATGAACAGTGATTACCTTTAATTCATCCAAGTAAACTAAGTCATTCCACATAAGAAATTCATGCTGTGCTTTGCATAAAAAACACTTAACACATGAAGTTGTTAGTGTGCAAATTACATCACTGTATCTCACCATAAAAATATTGCGATTTTAAACATGAACATGCACTCGCTGGAAAGTTATTTCACCAGGAGATTAAGCATACTTTTCAGATAAACTAGCAGACTTTCAGTTTACTCTCCTGTTGAAGATGAGCAGTACCATACAAAGTACAATTTCAGAACTGCCACTGCTTCTCTGACAAATTAACCTTGCATAGAAATGTTTGGAGAGGGTAAGACAATACCTCTACCTGATAAAGACTGGAGGAGGGAAAAGGGTGTTAGTAAAAACAAGCTTATAATTGCATTTTTATGTCTTGCAAGGTTTAATTTTCAAGCCCACTTTGAAGACCTATTATTGGCAGACTTCAATCAAGTGACATTAAGTTACACTAATTAAAGAACACCTAAAAAAAGTGGTCAGTAGCAACCTGATCTGAGCCTCCTCAGAGCAGGGTGTTAGATTAGCTGGGCTCCAGAGGTGGTCCCTTCCAGTTTAAGTTATGCAGTGGTCCTACATAGTCCTTTGGGCTGGAAAAAATAAAGACTTCAGAAAGATTATTTCTGCATTCTCCTAAAACTTATTTACACTGGCTATAGTAACCCTGAGGACATCACAAGGCATCTGGAAGGTCATCCTGAAGGAAAGTTTCTGTGAAATCAAGATGCTCCTTGGACAAATCTGTTGTGTTTAACTCCACATTCACCTCTTCTCTCTCCTCCCAGGATGTTCAGAGCTCTACTAGCTGCACAGGCCCTATTGTGTTTAGACCAGTGAGGCACAGGAGGCACAGTCCTTAAAATCACCCAAACACAAGAAGCTCCCAAGTGATTTCTGGAATTTTATTCACAACCAAAACAGTGACTGTGGAAAGATGGCACCTTCTCAAGTCCACCTGGTGAACAATCAGTGCAGTGACTACTCTCTTGAGTACAGTAGCCAATTACTGCAGCCAAAGCCAGGTATTATTCCTCTTCTTCCATCAACAAGATCACCATCTACATTCAGCTACTTCTGATGGATGATTCCAAAGGTTCACAACAAATATTTTTCCTTGTAAAGTATGGGTGTACAAGAGATATCTTTCATCACCATTAATCTCCAACACTGCACCCAGCTCACCCCCACAATTCACTGATACATTTCTGTGACAGTTCTATGAAAACAGCTTAGGGCTTCAGATCTAGAATCTAAATTCTTTCTTACTTGAAACAGAGTGCTGTAGAATAGTAGTTCTGTGCCTTAATGTCCAAGAGAACCTTTATCACAAATTTTCAGTTTAAAATGCCAATTAAAATTACACGTGGGTTTATGCATTTAAGACAGTTCTGGGACTACTGGCAAAAAAGATTAAAACAAAACCTACATTCCTTAAAGACTCAGAAAATTAGGCAGGTCAGTACAGTTCACTGCACTGCAGATAAAATGAAACACGTGCCCTGGTTAGCCATCTATCCCCTGGAAGCAGGCTGGTAGCTGTTATCTCCCTCTCTCTTTCTGTTAGTACATTAACACTTAATTACTTTAGGGCAGACTTGCAAAAGCTACGTCAGATAATTAATCTGTGAATATTTCTTGACAAAACTCTTTTCTTTCCCTTAAATTAACAACAACCTAGAGAGTTAATTCTCACAAGATACAAGTTTGTGATGATAAGTAGCAAAGTCACAGAAGCATGATGGCCCCCCTAACAGACATAAGTAGTTTCTGAAGCACCTTCCTTGAGCTGAACCACCAGCAGGGCTATGGCACAAAAGAAGTGGTTGTTTTGTGCCTGTGACCTTCTCACCTGTACTCAGCCCACTAACTAGTCTTCCCAGATGATTGCCAGCATTCCTAACCTCTGAACAGCGTCAAGACAACCACCTCCTTTAATAACAAAAAGCCCATCTCACCACAAAAATGCTAACTTTTTCCTCCAAGCACAAACCAGGAATGAGCAGGGATTACAAGTATGCAGGTTACCTTCAGTGTGTGACCACTAGGATTTAGTATTACAGGGCTGGACCATGGTAAAAAATGAAGTCCATGTCCTGCTGGTGACTGGAATTTTTGGTTTTATAACAGTGCCAAGCAGTAATTTCCAACTCTGACTATAAATGGGATTCTATATGAGGAAGATGAAATTGTAATTTTAACAGATAAAGCCTGTTAAAAGCCATTACAGGTTGGAGAAATCAGAGCTTCTGAAGAACTTTTAAGAAAAAAAATATTAGTTAACTTTACTTTCTAGAAAAAAATGAACTTCAGAATACATGCTCTTTGACAATACAGGGATTATTACATCACTTGAATTCAAGATAACCTGCTCTCTAGCAGTTACATTCACTTGAGACATCACCTTAAAATTAAAAACAAAACAAAACAAAAAAGTTCCTGTAGAATGAAACAGCTACACCTTGATGTTATTTAGAATCAATACTCTTGCTGCAGGAATAAAGCAAAGTATCTCAACATCATTGGCTGTTGCTGTGGCAGCTGAAAGTCATCAATCCCTGCCACAGTGAAAATAAAATTTCCTTCTTCACAAGGGAGCTGGGAGAAGTTAGCCAGCATCACTTACTTTTATCAACTACAGAGTGGTCACACAACACCACCCCCTTCCAGTACTGAACTGCTCAGGTGGCATGTGTTGGGCTGAAACAGAAACTGTATCAGTGCATAATTTATGATGACACACTTTTAATGAAGGTCAGCAGCTTGTTAGGTTTTGAGTTTCTTGCCATACAGGATTTCAAGCAGGAATGCCACTTCAGCTAAAGAAATGGACTGTACTTCATGCCAGGTCTCAAGCAAGACCAGTCTGTACTATATGGAACCAGACAGAGCTAAATTCTCATTTTTCATTTGTTGCAATATGAAATTTTGCTTTGCAAAAGGGGTCTATAGAGCTCTGCATGTACACTTGCATGAGAAGTGTCATCAAATGGCACATCTGAACAAAGCTTAAAGCACTGAATCTTACACGGTGTCATATTTTTCTATGTCTCAAAGGAGACCAGAGTTAAATGTTACATACAGGTGACAGAGGAAGAATTAGTCTTTTAGGTCTTGAATACGTCCCTCATGTCTCAGAATACACCAGATTATATGAACCATTTTAATCTACAAGGTGCAGTACTTTCAGATAATATGTATTACAAACTGGATGGATAATCCTGGATAACCACTAAACTTTAAAAGACTTGGACTGAATGGTACTTGTGCCCACAGTTTGCTTCCGACTGAAAATACTGTTCCTGTAAAAAGAGATGAGGAACAAAATTTACCACAGTTGGAGAAGAACTCCTGACCTTTTCAATTCTTCTTACTTGAATCTGCATTCCAAAGCTACACAAAAAATACCTCAAACTCGCTTCAGCTTTCATTACATTTGAAGAACCATTTTCTCTATCAATGAGTTACACAAAATCTGAAGTATTTTGGCTGAGTCTTTTCTGTTACTATGTGTTTGGTTGGTGGGGTGTTTTTGGTTTTTCTTTTTTTTTTTTTTTTTTTTTTTTTTAACAGCATTGTCACTATCTACTTACCTATAGGGATCTTTATATTAGAGAAGATATATGTACAGATCTCTTAATGCAGAGACAGAGACTGTGCTCACTTTCTTGACAACGGTGATAGTGGTGGTACAAAAGAATACCAGTAAAATCTATAACTTTGAGGTGCTCTTCTAACAATTCTGTAGTCAGCCTGTGGCTTTACAGAATACCCTACACCTTCCTAGTGGGCATCACGAATCCTATCGTAAGTCACACAGGACATAACAGCAGAGCATACTAAAGGGCTATTTATAAGGCTAAGAAAACTGCTTAGAGCATTTGGTTGTAGCCAAGAGAGTATTGTATTTCTGCAATTTACATGAAACAAGAAATTATAGACCTTCTGAAAAAACCACCAGGAGCACCACTCCCACTGCTTGGACAGCTGCTTTTCATAGGAACTGCCTGCCAGATAAAATACCAAAGCTTAGCCAGATAAGATTGTATAAACAAGCTGAATTCCACAGAGAAGCAGACTGCCAGGCTCCTATAGGAACAGTTCGTTTCAGACTCTATATTTTCAGTGTACATGCACTCATGGCTTATTATTTCCTCTGGGAACTGTGGAACATTAGTTGACAGCTCTGGAAAGTACTTCAAAGACAAAATTACTTCCACTAGGGAGAGCGGCACTTCAGGCAGCTTGGGAAGGAGGCCAATGAGTCATTAATAGTGAAGGGTAACCCCTCCATCCAACAGATCTCTATTACTGAGAATTCAAATTAGCAGCAGTCATAAAGCCACTTCAAGGGAACGTGTCATGTTTAACCCTTCTACCTTTCTGTGTCCCGGCTACAAAACACTCCATGTTTGACAGAAACTGCAATCACTTTCTATTTTCTCAGAAAGATCAACACCAGAAGCATTTGTGAAAGCAATCAGGCAGCAAATAAGCTGACAGTCTCTCATTTATGACCTGTAAGGCTGACTGCATGCAAATGGATTTAAGAGGAAACAGATACAAAATGAACTATGACTTGGGGGGAGGACCAGTACCAATACTGCTCATCAACGTATTTAATGGTGGGGAAAAGAAGGTTATCTGAATGCTAACATTGTATTGTATGTGTTGCAGGAATATTAAAAATATTAAAAAAGAATCAGCCATACTGCTGCCGGCAACCTCTAGGTGAACCAAACAAAAAAAACCACAGTGTAGGTAAAGTAGCTGTAGCTGCTATTCTGTCAAAAATCAAGTAATGTATCCCACACAGGCACAGACCCCCACACAGATACTCATTCCTCTCTCTCCCCTCATATCACTGTATCAGAAGAAACTGGACAGGATCTCATCAACATTTAGAAGACCACCTAGATCTTATAGTTTATCACTAACATTCAACAGGACTTTTGAAGCAGGAACTATGCCTAATAAACTGCAGTTTTGCAAAAGGCACCCTTCTTTCTCCAGTGATTCAGTCAGTACTAGAGAGATAAATTTGCCTTCCTACTTAGGAAGTGATCATTAGTAGGTTAGGATTAAAATGTAACACAGATGTATAATACAAATGTATTTCTACTTCCAACATGTTTTTAAACTTGCAATATCCTATGTTCTTTCAAGAAGGTAAATGTTATTTTGTTCTTTGATTTAGCCTGTTACAGCAGTCAAAACTAGAATTGTATTCATCTCAGTCTTTTTACTATGTCAGACATGTATAAAAAACAATTTTAAACTGGTTGCTTTGAGGATGGAGACAATCCATTCCTTGGAACTTCAGCCTGCGCTACTGGTGTGGCCTCCTGCACTTCTCACTGCTTGTCATCAGAGGCCACTGTTCCCTTGCTGAACCTCTTTCCCAGCAGGAGGCCCTTTGATTCCCAGCCCTGCTTCAGTGGAGCAGAAGCACGACCTGCAAGTTTTCCCCTTGAAAGAAGTGACCCTTTGGAAGAGACAGGTACTACCAAAAATAAGTAAGCACCCAGGCATGTACCTCCAAAGTTATCCTTGTCCTCAGAAATACCAAAACCCACCTCTCCAAACTGTCCCATAAGCCAGCTACAGGGCTCCAGATTTTACAGTGGAAGTGCAGGTAGTGATTACCAGGATTGTCAGGGTTTCCTTCTTCTAAGTTTGGTATGTGACTTCTCTTCTATCCTAAAACATAACAAAAACAGCCTTTCTCCTGTTGTTGTTTTCCACTAACCACATTCTGCCAAGATTACATTATTGCAGCACTAGAAAATTGTGGGGTTTGAGCTTTGGCTTCTTTGCTGGGTTTTTTAAAGTATTAGTTAATCTTTCCCACTTCCTGCGGGAGGTCAGTCAGAAGTTGGGAGCAGTCATGTTTCTGCTGCACTTCTAAGATATCGATCAGCATTATGTTCATCCCAGGTCACAGGTGCTGCCCAGGAGGTTTTGATGGTGAGATGGCTGCCCAGGATAGTGAGGACACCCAGCAGCAGTACTGGATCACATGCAGAGAGCAACAGCATCACCTGTAAACAGCTCTCCTGCTGGCCAATCATCATGTATCCAACAACTCCCAGCAACCATCCACAATGTGTTCACTCAGCTGATGGCACCAAAATGGGAGAGCTATCAATCCTATTCAAAGATGTTTGGGGAAGGGGGGGAAAATCATCTTCAAAATCACCCTCTCCAACTGATAATTTCATACAATCTATTCAGCAAGTCATCATTATAAACTTAAAGATTTAAATTTATTAAAAAGCAACCTTTAATTGTTCTACTTCAACCACTCAGTTTTTCACCTGCAAACACTGTCCTATTCATTCAGATCAGGCAACTGAGGGGAGCACCATTTGCTCCCTCAAAAAGGCACTAAAGGAATCACTTCTTCCAATAGAAAATATGTATGTCTATGCAAAACAAAATGAGAAACTGCAATAAGTCTTATTAGCCAGTGCAGATACAATACGAATCTCATTAATGACACAAAAAGTGATACATTTTATCGGGTGAATATTGAATATAACAATTTCCCAACTGGTAGTAGAAAATATTACTTCTTGCACAAGTCTAAAGTGTGGAAGGCATGAAATGCTTACAGATTGAGCCAAAGACCAAATGCAGGAGAATATAATTCTATTTTTCATAGCTGCAATATTTGTAAAAATCACAAGTAATTAAAAAAAAAAAAAAATCACCTCAGGATCACATGAATTCAGAATACAAATTTTATACCTCTGAAAAGAAACAAAATTTTTATTTTATACTAGTCTCAGGAGAAGCTTCAAATGTAGCTTGGAAAGGCAGCACAAAATAAAGGTGGTGTATTTGCATGACAAGACTATTTACACAGCCAGAGGTGAAAGGAAATTATTTTTAAGGGCTGCAATACTGAACCTGACCAAAACCGTCACCCTACAGACAAAAATATTAAGACACAGCCTTTTCCTCTGTTCAGAGGCAACTTGATCAGCAACAAAGATCGTTTGAATGGCCAGCAGAGGTGAGCCACACCAGGAAGGCAGAACCTCTATTACCCAGCTAACACAGCTTGTGGCTCAGCTGAGGGAATCCAAATCCAGTGTGGCACTTCACACTCCCTTCTGCTACTGTCTGCCACTTAAGCACACTTTCTCTGCCAGGTGCTCTCCTCCTCTCCAGTCTAGGGTGATCCTCTCTCCATAGCTAAAAGCAAAACTGATAGCAATCAAGATTCTTTTATTACCCTGTGCTCAACTAACTGCTAATCATGTTTCTGTAGCATGGAAGCAGTTTTTCTTCTTGGAAGGAAAAGATATACCAGAACCGGGAGCACTTATTCGAAGGTGGCAATACAGACATTCAATTGCTGCAAACATTAAATCTGTGACATACAAGGATACTCTTAAAAAGAATGTTTTCTGTTCTGCAGTAATTCTTTCTCACGCATTCTTCTGCTGAGTAACACCTTATTCATCCCAAGCTAGTTCAGACAGGCAAGCTAGGAAGTGTCTTTTCACTTATTCTTCTAAATTCTCAGTAAAAATTTTTTTTTAAAAAAAAAAATCACCAAACTGTGGAGAAGTTCATATTTAATGAAAATATAAGTCTCAAATAAATAAATGGCAATCTCTTCCTCTCTATCCTGGTGTGTTCTGAAGTTGCTACCAGATTTTCTCAGAGAAAGATGTGGTTTTAAGCAGTTAAAACTTTTTCTAAGGTTGTGTTTTCTCTCTTCAAAAAGAGGACACAATAATGTTTTGATAGCTTCACTGTTGTGGTGTGATAATACCACATATATCCTGCAAAAGGGGGGAGGGAGAGAAAAACATTTGCAGCGCTTCCCAAAGCACTTTTCTGGTTCCTGCCTCCAGCCCAGCGGATTGTAAATGAACTCCAGATTCTGCCTCTTATCATGGAATTAAAAAGGCTTCAAAACAAGCGTGGCATAAGAAATTAATTACAACACTTGTCTTTCAAGTCACGACCTCTGGGAGTCTCCCAAGCTTTGCTGGCCGGAGCCAGGTTAGTCACAGGACAGCGGCGGCGGCGGCCAGCCCCGCCAGCTGCAGCCGCTCATCAGCGCCGCGCAGCCGCTGCCCCGGATGCCCCGGGCCCTGCGGCGCTGGCAGCCTCCCGCTCCACCTGCGGCCCCCGGCCGCACGGGATGCCTGCTGCCTGCCGGGACTGTGGGAATCCCGGACAGCCCATCTCCGGTGTGCTGCTGGCGCAGGAGCGGCGGCACTGCCCTGCACGGACACGCCTTCCAGCCGCTGCTCCCCAGGCTGCAGCAGGCCGGGGCAGGCAGCAGCCAGCCCCGGGGCAGGAGGAGGAGCGGCACCGAGCCCTGGCAGAAGCGGGTGTGAGCCAGCCCCATCCCCGCCAAGGAGCCGGCCGGCACAACCCCGCGTCCCTCACGGAGATGATGGAAAAGAAAAGGAGCATCAGCGAGCGAAACAAAATCGCGGGCTCCTCAGGTGGGGGACAAGGGAGGAGCAACTTCAAAGTGCTGCTGGTGCAAAGCAGAAAAGTTGCAAACACCTCCTATATAAATATATTTAATGCTCGGTTTTCTGATGCAGAGGAGAAGGTCAAGAGCCCAGTGTATTACAATTCAAACTGCATTTGTAATACCTGCCCAAGTTGCCGGCACTCTTCCCCATTCGGAGGACATGGCTGCTCACCTCACAAATGGAAAACATCTTCTCCCCGGTTATAAACAAAGCAAAAGCCAGGTAGCCCTCTCTCCTGAGGGCAGGTTGCAAGGCAGTAAAAGCCGCCTGCAGAGTGCAAAGCCAGAGTTTTCCTGAATGATCATGAGGGCAGAAGCAATGTCCCCACCCCTCTTCTTCAAGACAGAAACCAAGCCTTGCCTAACATACAAGAACTGTGGCTCCATTGCTTAAAATCAACTTGTTACTTTTAATGTTAGATTAGCAATAACCTTTCCTGGCTGTCATCAGAAAGTAAGAAGCCCTTAACTCTCATCCCCAATTCTGTCAGTAAAAACTGCATGTTTTACTTAGAAGCAGCTTAAAGGATCATGGTGATTCAGGCAGAAGGATAAGCTGTGTAGAGTTACAGGCTAAGTGATTTCTGTAACATTTTTATAATGCTGTATTCCTTTCTCCATCACTGGCTACAGATCTACTCAATTATGTACACAAAGTAATTAAAGGCTGCAGCTTGGGCAAACTTTGCAGCTGAGGAGACTCCCCAAGATCTGCTGACATTCACAGCACCTGCATAATTGAGGGGCTTATCCCACAGATGACCACTAACTGGACTGTGAAGTTTCTCTTTTCCTAGAACATTAAGCACTGATCTGCAACACTGAAAAAAAAAAAAAATCCCAAGTATACCACCCATGTTTACACTGCTTAATATCTGGCTTCTTTCTTCCAACTTCTGAGATGCTCCATCATTATGTGAGTGTGGTAAGCTCATGGCTGATGCACTTTTCCTTTAAAAAAGTGCTTCTTCCTTTGAGCACATGATACAAACAAGGGAGTGGCAGACAGGAAGTGATTATTCATAAATTAAAGTATTAGATCAGGTTCCACGATATCAGAACAAAACATGACACATGGCAAGTGAAGCTGACATTTACTGGCTCAAATGTAAGAAAACTTTTATTTTTTACTAATATAATTTAGGCCTCATGCAAGCATTTTGCTTCCTTAAAGAATATCAGTGTTGACAGCTGTGAGCATCAACACGTCTCCTGGGAGCACCAGTTACTCCACGTATTTCACCAGAAAAGTCACACCAAACACAGAAATACAGACCTACAGCTTCTAGCCAAACAAGTGTTTTTGAATGAAAGCATAACTCTGCCAGAAGCAGCAGCAAGTGATGGCACTTCTGCTCATGGTTTGACTGGCATGGCTGCTCCAGAGATGCTAAACACAGACACTGCTCAAGTTCAGCCCGGATCTCTGATGCTAACAATGTCCTGCCACAATGAACGGAGGTTTCCAATGCCACGGGTACACCCAGCATTCATGCCACTGGGAATTCCTTTAATGATCTCAGCTTTCCTGTTACACAAGAGATAACACTGAGTCATTACCACATTTGCCTGTTGATGGGGGCTACGGGCAGACATCTACCTGACAGAACATATAGCCTTCATAGCCTGATCCCTGCTCTAAGTGAACCAACTGTGTTAGGACATGAATTTTACTGTAGCTGGAGAATCAAGTTGTGGCCAGACTACTGCTGTGCAACTACTTAGTGTGGAATTGCTCCTCCTGATTTACTACTATTTCAAGTTCCAGAAAAGACACCTTAAAGAAAAGCATCCCACACAAGAGAACTAATTACATAAAGTCCTTTTCATCTGTGAATCCTGAAGGGCTAAAAATAAAAGTTTACTGTTCATGGGAGACTAAGCTCCCATTAAAATGGTTAAACTAAAAACCTGGAGAATACATCAGAGGTTATGCAAAGCCCAGCAGCTTTAAAGGAAAGAGGAGGGATTTGCAGCGTTCAAAGGCAGGAAAGAACAGATGAGGTATGTTAGGGCTTATTTTCATTACACTGCATAGTTTGCTTCCAAGAATGCTTTCAACAGAAGCATCCTCTCCATACAAAAGGCAAGTGCTTGTTAAGCTGACAAGCTTGGACACAGGCTGTGTCCCAGAGACAGTGAACTGCTACCAGTAGTAACCTTGGCTCACCACTTCTTGTGTCTGCTTCTGAGACCTTTCTCCACCTTCAGTCCCTTGGGGGCTCTACTGTGAGCAGCCTGATCACATCTTCACCTCCCGCATGAAACAAGAATGAATTAAAAACACCTTCTGCTTTCTTTAGACAAAAGCCCAGTGTTACTTTTCTGTCTTTCCTCACCTCACTTAAATTGCTAGACAGCATCAAGAATTGGCAAGATCTTTAATAATAAGATCAGGCAGTATTACTAAATCCATACTTAATTCCCACAACAGGAGCCAAATGGTGACCAAGACAAGAATTTTTATTCAATGATGTGTTCCAACTTCAGAGGAAAAACGTTCCAAAGACATGAAAAGTGAAGACAAATAACTATATAAAACAAAACAATGGCTAAGAGGTTGTTGTGAGTAAAATGCCTTCTTGCTAAGATGCTTTTGGAGGGGAATACAAACACTCAGCACTGAGTTGTGCTATATTTTAACACACTAGCTAATAGAACATCTTATTTACAGTCTACCAGTATGACAAAGTTTTGCAGCTGCAGTGTTCAGATCAACATTAAGAACCAACAACTCTCTCAAGTTTTCTTTGTGCTTATGTTAAGTATTATGGACATAACACTTTATGTGTTTAAAGGTGACCAAGAACCAAAGCCCAGCACCTTTTTGTTCTGTACAAGCATCTGTGCAGGGCACCTCCTGCAGAAACTGGGAAGATCCCAGAGCTTCCTCCTATGCTGAAGGACAGATAGAGCATCAAAGAGACAGGCCAAACAAGTTCCAAAGTTAACAACACCTGTCCTTAGCTTAGCAGCTAACACCAAATTAATTCAGGGAGCTGCACTGAGGAAAAAAAAATAAATAAAAACTTAGTAGGATTGTTTTCTGGGCTTCTGTTCCTTACCCAGGCAGATTGCATTTATCTGCTCAGCTCCAGTTTTTCCTTCTGCATGGATGCAATCTAACAACCACATCACCACGCTAAAACTCTGCACAAGACAGCTCATCTTGCCATTGTCTGTATCAGCTCATTTCACACAAGTCAGGCCTTTGACCGTGGCAAATCAAATGATATGTTAGTTGAAAGGAATCCACTTGAACTCTTGGTCTCCACTTTTTAATACACAGATATGGTACTGAAAGTTTAAGAGAGAGAGTTGGAAAAGGGCTGTGGCTATGAATTACCTGCTTGTCTGTGGAAAAAAAAATCTGGAAAATCCTGATAATAAGACTACATGAAGTAAAGTGAAAGAGTGGCAAGGCATTCAAGACCAGCTAGGCATCACAGAGATCAAAAGGCTAGTCAATAGAAGGGAGAATCTCATTTGTAACACATATTTCTCCTGTTTGGTTTTATGCCTCTCATGTCAGATCAGTCAAAGGCCAATGTAAAGTTAACATGCCAGATTTCACATCATCTGCTTGCCCAAACAGCTGGGAAAACTGTTTCAGCTGAGCTCTGCTCTTTTGCTCGCTTCAGATTGTTGTGCTAATTAAAAAGTCTTGCTCTTGTGTTACACAGCCCACAGGAAGTGAGGAGGAGATTCCTAACTTCATAACCACGTTAGCCAATAGCTCCCAGCGCTCTCCCTCCCTGTGCTTTGCAGAGCAGCAGCGCTGTGCTCTCGGGCTGGCAGCCTGTGGGAGGATGCTGCGTAGGAGACTCCTCGTGTTATGCAGCGTCAGCCCCAGCTCCTTCACAATGGGAGCTTTCTGCCAAACAGCAACATAAAATCCTCCCTAAAACTACAAGCCTGTCCGAGCAAATTTCCCAAACAGAAGGCCAGCCTCACAGAAATCCACTTGGTAAGCAAAAGGCAGTGGCAAGCTGGGGAGCTGGATATGGATGTGTCCCCTTTGGGCTCACCCCTAGCCTAACAAGCAAAAAATATTACTATTGTCACCTCAGAGCTTAGACTTTAGAATTTCCATCTTGGAAGCACTACAAGGAGTGAGTCACTCTATATACCTTGGCACTGACTTGCAGGCCAACAGGGAATATCCAGAAGGAAATAATGTCACCAGTTGGTGAGGCAGCAGCTATGTTTGCCAGCCTAAACAAGCTCGTGTCTCAGTACTTTAGTTAAGTGTGGCCAACAGCGGATCTCCAATTCACAGGTCATAAAACTTTCAGTTCAGAAGTAATTTACAATTTACTATGTCTGAAAATTAGAGATCTTCAAAAGTTATTCCAATCACTGAGGAAGAATACTAGATATTAGAACCACACCAAGCAATGAATTTTTTTGAATACCATATTGTCCTTGCCTGATCTCTGCAAGGCCTTTAGCAGAGCAGGAGGTTTGGACACTGGAAATGCAGAAGGTCAGAGTGGCTGCCACCTTTTCCTATCTCTGGGAAGAAGGAAGAAGCCTTCACAAACAGGAGCCAGGCGTGGTGGCACAGGGCACCCACAGGACAGCAACCACAGCAGCTCAGCACAGACAGGTGCAAGGTAGGGAGATGTCAACCTGATTGATTCTGGCAGCCTGAGGAAGGTTTAGGCATTTCAGCAGCTACAGTTAACGATCATCAAGAATTTGCAAAGTGTGACCAAGCTAGTTAGGAAAAAGCAAACAAAGCTAACCCATTTTGTACTGGTCAAACTGAGTTTTGAGGGAGATATGAATAAACAAGGCACTGAATAATTAAGAGGACTGCTTATGTGTCAAATGAGATGGTTAATACTGTACGAGGTATATTTACTAGCTAAGGCTAAGAATAAACTGAGGAATTAAGGGCTCTCAGTACATCAGTTTACTCCATAAGCTCTAGCAATTCACACCCGTGCTACCTGATGAGCGGTGCTAAAGACACTCAGCAGTGCAGTTAAGGAAGTCTTTCTTACTTCATGGCAAATACACTCTGCACATGACTTATTCACAACTTGATTTGAAAGTTTACTTTTAAAAAGGAGTAATGGAGATGCATGACTGCACCTTTCAAGCAGACAGTGAGGGAGCAGCACAGAGCCAAGTTTATGGCATGGTAGAGTTAGAATGAATGTTCACACCAAGGCTGGCTAGGAAAATGTGAGAATACCAGTAAGCAGCCACTTGAGAGAAAGTGTATTAATGAAGCAAGACCCTTAAGCTGGTTTTTGCCTACTTCTAACAGATCTATTACCCTCAGAGGATTCTTCTTTCCAAAGCATGCCAACTGCCTTCATTACAGAAATGCTTTTTAAAAAAGCTTGTACAAGCAATTATCACATGGCAACAACTGCAAGTTTTCAAAATGGTCTGCTAAAAAATGAGGATGCAAACCCCTTCTACTACATTGATTCAGAAATCAAGAGACATATCTTGTCCCTTTTGCCCCTCCCTAAGAAGTTTTAAAAATGTCTGACAATAGACTACATACACATCCTTTTCAAGCATTTTTATTTGTGAGTATTCTTGGAAGTCTCTAGGATGCTTTCCTTAAGGCCACAAATGGAAGAAAGTAACCATGAGTACAAATTCTGTCCTATTCCTCTCTGGAATTTATAGATGCCTTAAGTAAGCCTTAAAGTAAGGCACAACAGTTTGACCAAAATGCTTAAATCCCCAGGTTTTATCTCCTTCACAGCATATACTCCATGCTCTATCAGCTGCCAACAGTTAACAGGCAGAAACAAAGGTGTCATAGGCTCTTAACACTGTAACCCCAAACCTACAAAATAAAGCCTTGCAAGAGCCTCATTTTCTTTTAATAAAATACTAACTTTCTGCTACCCATTTGTGAGGGCACTTCAAACATCCTTATGTTCTAAGTCAACAGAAACTGTGTCTTAGCAAACCCAAGGAAGGCAGCCTTACAAGACCCATGTTCATTTCTTCTTATGAGGAAACAGTTTTCTGAAATTCACTTTCAGATTTCCATTTTTGAGGTATCAGCACATAGGGCAGCAGCACATTCGAAGTGTCCCTAACTGGCATTTGCAGTTATTGCAGGTTGAATTAATCGCTCATGCAGATATTAATTGTCAACACACACTTGTCACCAACCATAATTATTTGCAGACTCTTCAAGAGAAAGCCTGCCTTTCTATAATAGTGTTCTCACTACACAGTGATTTTAAGAAATCACTCATATTACAATGGAGGTAAACAAATGAAAGTGACCATCTTGATAAAGCATTTACAATTGGAGTAAATTGTAAAGTTTGAGAACTTGGTTTAGGCAGAATGTTTGCACAGCAAGTTCTCTTTAGATGACTAAGCTGTCACTGAAACTGGCTGAAACTCTGAACCACAATTCCTATCACAGGGGGCTTTGCCAGCTCTGCTGCCTACTGCCAGTTTTCATCAGCTCAGCAGCAGCCGGCACCACCACCTGACAAAACTGCTTCCAAATTCAACTTCTGCATCAAGCCTTGCAGTCTAGGGGCAAGGTAAGGCAGCCAAGCATGGCAAGAAAATTCAGAGCTCTTACACTGTGGAGCTTGACTCAGAATGATGGAGAAATTCTTTTGTTTCTAGGAATTTATACAAGATCAATACTGATAAATTTCTCTCTATTGCTCTAGCAGGGAAAGCCACATGAAAAAAAAGACAGAGTACTGTATCAGACTTCTTCCCTCTCCAACGTTTTTATTTTCTCCCCTTCACATGTCTAATGAAGTATGAAAGCTGTTGCTCTCTCGCCTTTGTTGTCTCTCTCTGCCAGCAATACAGCCAAGAGATTCTAGCTCTAAAACTTACAGGCTGTATTATATAACCTGTTGTGCTGGTTTTGCACACTGTTGGCACCTCTAATATAAAAAAATATTCCAGATCACATCTTTCAAACAATATTCATCAGAACTCATGCTGTCAGTGGGGTGCAGAAAGCGACGGAATTCCTGCTTACTGTTAGACTTGAAAATTTGCAGGGGAAAGGACTTCCAATACAAGCTAACACCTGAAACAGCACACCAATTTGTGTGTCATTAGTATAGATGTTCATCTAGATAACCAACCTAAAGTTTGTGGACGAAGAATCATTGCAGAAGGGTGACCAGCAACTGAGAGGCATGGGACATGCAGAAAAACATTGCTCAGTGCCTGTTAGGGTAGGAAGTGATACCAGGGGAGAGACGTGGCCCTGTCCTCTCAGAGGACAACCCTGCAAAAGAAGGTGTACTCTGTGTCATGCTATTGTTGCACTCCCAAATGTCATTGTCAGGGCTCAGACTGCTATATGGATTCTGACACTGAGCTGCCAGGCATGCACAGACTTCAGCTTCCAAAAATTATGATCTGTCATTTCATTTTAGGACAGGCTTGGCATTATGATGTTTTAAGTCTTAGATGCTGTATTACTTTTACAGGTCCCTTAGAAGTTAAGTCATAAGCTGTTAGCTGGAGTTGGCCTGCTAAAAGGTACCTCAGACATGAAACTCAAACCTGACCACAAAATGCAGGCAAACAGTCCCTAGTATCCTAGTGTGAGAGTCAAATAAAGTTGGCAAAGCTGGGACTGCCACTGCAAGAAAATACTTAACATCCTGAAGCATGCACAAGTGGATGCCACCTGCTCCAGCCAGGGCTGAGCACAGCTCTGTCCTACTCTTACTCAATTGCTGCAAAATGGGGAGAGGGGAAGTAGGCATACTGTGGGTCTTCTCATGAAAGCTTACAACCCAAATAAAAGCCAGATTCCTACCCAGTGTTGGGAAAGAACACAGCTGCTGAGGCTATCACCACATCTCTCCTGAGTAAGGGCAGTGAGGCCCTTGGAACAGAGGCTGGCTCATTACTGAGTTGTAACAGACAGATCTCATTTCTGCCTATTAATGGGTGGCTGATTCGTACCAATAGTGCAGCTCTGCCAAACCCACCCAACAGGCCCAGTCTGAAACCTCCAATGCTGCCAGCTTCCCATGGACAAACCTGATCTTTGCTAACTAAATTCCACCCTCAGCTCTTTCATCCTGACAGGAGACTAGGTTGTCCAGGATGCTCCTGGCTGATAAGCAAACTCCTTTTGATTACTCCGTTGTACTAATACAGGCAACACTCTAGCAGCTGGCTCTACACAACAGAAAGCTTGAGGAAACAAAAACCCAATCATCACACCAATAAAAAACAGGGCCATTGACAGATGAACTGCTTGGAGAAGCAAATTGTCAGCCATTGGCCTGCTGCACTCTGCTCATGCAGCAACTCTGTCTAGTCTCTCCTGACAGACTGTTTTCAGGGCAGTGACTGGACCCACATTTTTGGTTCATTGAGTCTCCAAATTCTAATCACAATATGGAGATCATTGAAGCTTGTGGAAGAGAAAATGCAAGCAGAGAAAGCACTGGTTTGTAAACAACCTTCAAAATTTTCCTGTAAAAATAATGCAATGTCTTTCATTCATATATATATATATATGAAAATTACATTCATGCATACATATGAACAAGCATTTCACAATTTTCAATCACACATTTTCATTTGCTTTGGCCCTCTGCTGTCTGGAACACAGCCACACTGTATTGAACATTCCACAGTTTCCAAGTTTAGACAGAACAGGCCTGAAGACAATCTGGATTCAACCCAAAAAGCAACTTTGCCTCAACTGAACTTTATTGGCAATTCTGCTTGTGAAGAGGCAACCTAAAAGAAGGGAAGGCTCATGTCAGTGTTACATTCCATTTCAGTCACAGAGAAACTTTCAGTGTGAAAGTTTTTCTCTGTTTACACCACAAAAAGTAAAAAGCAATATGGAAAACACATTTGAGAGGCAGTAAGAAGTATCCATACTGTTAAGTTCTGAAGAAGGGCTATGAACAGAGAGATGAGTAATGAGGACCACATCCAGCCTGTTGGTAGTTTTGCAGAAAGGACAGATTGAACCCATAAGCAATTCCAGCATGCCTCCATGGTTCAAGGCTACACCTTTAGGTCTCAGACTGGGAATTTTAAATATTCACTGTACTCAAGCTTGAATTTGGGTTGACTTCTTGCCTACACTTCCATTTAGCTTTTGCGGCTAATCCAATTAGTCTCTGCCTCTATCTTCTCAGGCTGCCATAAGCCATGCCATGGTACGACCATAGCCTGACCTCAGGATTGCTACAGCAAGTCAAACCCACTGCTGTATCTTTCCCCACTTTCCCAGGACAGTGGGTTTTTGTGGCCAGGTAAGAGTGTTTCCTCCCTGACAGCCTCCAAGCCATCAGGAGGAAGTTGCTGCTAGCTCCTGCAGATTACCAACTATGTTTAGTCACTCTCCATGGGAAACTAAAAGTTTAGGATTCATCAGGTCAATGAAGTAGCAGCAATGCTGCCAGCAGTTTCACAGATCAGTATCAACAAGATGATTTTTACTTTAACATTTTCTTGACTATGGGATTTCTAGTGCATAACTGTTTCTTCTGAGTCCTCCTAGCTAAACAATGAGACATTTCCAGGCCAAGTCAATTGACCCAGCTCTCTCCTAGAATTTCTACCATAATTAAAAAGTTTTCATTCCTTCATAGTCCTCTTGCTCCCTTCCTAAAAAGTTCCCAAGATGCTAAAAAAAACCAAAACCACATACATTTTCTGGGAGTACAGAATTATTTAATGCAGTTTATGTGCAAGTTTATAGTAGAAGACTACAAATTGAAGATCAGTAAGTTATATCACACGTTGAAAACACTGGTCCTTACACATAAATGCTTCCATGTTGTCTTAGCTCAAAAGCCTAAGCCTTGCCTGCTCCAAGTTTGATTTGAAGACTTTGCTTTGGAAAGGATTCTTTTCAAGTCAGGAGAGGCCTGTTAAATAAAGTCAAATACATATGATAGCTCTGTATCAGCTATTTCTGGATGCCTTTATAGCAGTAATCAGCAATCTTATGCATGTTATCACCTGACTATACAGACACCACCTCTGAAGCAGCTACTGAGGAAAGCAGGAAATAAAGTCATGACTTCTGCTTTGGAGATAAGAGAAACACTTGAAGGACTATCAACAAAAACCACAAAGATAGCAAGCTAGTAACTGGCTGTTCATCTGTCCTGGCTTCAGAATAAATCCTTGAAATTTGTCTACCAATCCTCAAGCAGCCCCAGGATCAAAAGGAGAGTGAAGAACCTCTGCCCTCATCAAGCTCCTTCTGGAACAAAGATGTACATGCACACATGTGCTGGAGCACAGATGATGATAAGCTCTGCAGAGCACTCCCTGAAGCTAGGCCATGTGGCCAGCATCAGAGGGGTGATAAACTCAGTGTGAATCCATCTGCATAGAAAAAAGGCCATTAAAGTCAGGTTGCTGACTGCAGGATGTGCTGCTCCTAATGTTACCAGTGAAAGCTTGCTCCAAAAGGATGACTGCTGACTCTATGGCTGCTCATTGCCTTGCAGTGGAAAAGAGAAGCTGGATTTACCACTCATGAATGTAACCCCAAGTTCCTAAACTCAGATTCTGTTCTAAATGTCAGACATCCTTCCAGTCCAATCTGCAGAGAACTGACAGCAAGTTACTTCAGTATCAGCAGAGGAACCTGGAGAAGGGACAGTGCCAGGGCTCACTGTGACAATCTGGTTAAATTCTGAAGGAACATACAAAGGAAAGGTTTGCATCTTATGAGTTCAGTGAGATTTGGAGTAAGAGCAGATAAAAACCAGGGTTGTTTGTCCTAGGAGGTTCTGACAGGATCTTAAAGCAATACTTAGGGTCTGGTCAACATCACTAACAAAGGACAGCAGAGCTATGGTGATATGCCAGCAGATGGAAAGCAGTGTTAAGTGCTACTGTGGCAGGAGCAAAAAGCATCTGACCATCTGCTGAGCTCACTGAAACAGTGGTTACTTAAGTGAAAAAATCAACTTCCAGAAAAACAAAAGCAAGCACAGGCTCTTCTTCAGACACTCAACTTTATAGATATCCACTCTAAGAATCCAGATTTTACAAGAGAGGCATACAAGCCAGTAGCCCAGTGTACACACAGCCAAAGGCTGTCATGGACACTCAGTTACAGAGATATTTAGAGGAACACAATGGAGAAAGAGAAATAATAAAAATGAACAGGAACAGAGGAGAGAGAAGAATAGGAGGGTGCGGAGGGGGTTAGTGCTGAGCTAATAATTACTTTACAAGGAGCACATATCATGGAAAAGCAGCACTGAGAGCATTTACAAGTGTCAAAATCTGTATAGTACTAGAAGGCTGGCCACAGAGAAAGGAGATAAGAAAACTAGAGGGTAAAGCATCAGCTCATCAAATAGAAAGAGCACTGTGGCCAGCACTGAGAAAAAAAATGAGATTCATTATTTGGGAGAGGATGGAACCAAAACCAGTGCTAAAGACTGAAAGGACTTATGTTAAAAGACCTACATACATTTCCTCAAACACCTCAGTTTGACACATCAGTCTAAGATATGCTGCTCTCAATGCAGTTTCCAGGAGGCATAGGAAGGAAAAGTTTACGAGTCACTCCACCTAGATACAAAATGCTGATTTATTTGTATCCTCTTTTCTTTCCACTGAAGACAGTATACAGGCAGAACCCTATTCAAAACTCACATCAAAATCTTTCATTTTCATCTCTAGAAAAAGAAAGCTGTAGCTTTTATTGTCAAATGATACATTAAGAACTGCACATTGTAAGGCCTCCATGTGCTGTGACTAGATTTACAGGGCTGCATCATTGGCTGCCATGTATCATTACCACTTCACTGCAGTCAGTGGAACTGCAGCTGGATCTGCTTTGTGAACTTCAGTATTTAAACATCAGCTTGATGCACTCTCAAGTTGCAGAAAAATTACGTTATCTATCTTTCAGAGATCTATATCCTTTTCACCAAGACAGTGCATCCTGATTTTTGGTTTTGGTCAAGTCTTCAAGGTCTGGGCCTAGTCTTGTGGAGGCCATCAAAGTCAGTGCCTGCTTTAACTGTTCAGAATTTGGCACCAACCTCTGCACCCCAACAGGGTTGAGATGTCCTCTGAAGACTTACTCCTGGTTACAATCACATAGGTGGACTGATTGCCCAAAGCCTAACGTGTCCAATGAACAGTGCTTTATAAGCTCTTTAGCCTACAGGGATAGAGCTATCACACCATGTCTTGGTGACTTCTCTATGAGGGCTCAGGTTAACTTGCAAGTGGGCAGAAGCCACACCATTCCACTTTGGTGCTTCTGAAAGATGAGCATTGCTTAAAACTAGGAAAAGACACAGCATTTCCAACCCAGCAACACATCATGCAAAATAAATTTTGACCCTACCCTAAAGTAATTTCATGCCTATTCCCCATGCTTCTCCTCTCAGCTGCTGAAGCAATCAGGTTGTACAGCTCCACTCCTACAGCAGAGCACAAAAACAGAACTAAGGGCAGAGGAGACAGGAGATTGAGCCAGCTGCTGCATTGCACTCAGCAGAAAATTCTTGTTCCCTGAACTGATGAGGCCACAGAGAAAAATCTCTCCCTCCTGTGACTCTGCTCTCTCAAGTCATGACTGCTAGGTGTTGGGAGGAGGGATAAGGGTGGTGGGGGTGGTGGTAAAAGATGATCTCACACAGCTATCAAGAAAAACAGGAGAGAGGGAGAGGAAGGAAAGCACACCTGACAGACATGTTAAGAGATGTCTGAACAAGAACAGGGCTGGCCCAAAACCACACCAGTCTCTTGGGAGTTGTGGAAGTAAAAGCAGTTCTGCAACTAAAGGCTTATCAATCACTTGTGTGCATATGCTCTACAGGACTCCTGAGGAATAAAAGATGGGAATTGAAGGATGACTCTAACAGGCTCTCAACAGGAAGAGAAGAGCACATATGGGAAGAGGGGAGAACATAAGAAGCAGCACAAACATTATGTTTGGGAAAAGCCAAAACATACAAAATGCCCCTGTGCCATTTGCCTGGAACAATTCTTATCTCACCTCCTTTGAATAACCAGTGTCACATTGCTGACTTCTTTCATGTTCCCACTTACATCAGACTCCCAAAACATCATTTCTTTTTCAGGAGTGGTGACTGCTATGCTGCAATGAAACAAACAGCTGCTGAAGGAAGGAAGCAGTGAGTTTTCAGTCACGCAACTAGTCATGCAACTCTGTCAAAAGAGAATAATAATTCACAGAACCATTCTGTGAAACAGGATGATGAGAATTAGATACTGAACTATCACCATTAGTTTACTAAGCATGCTTGTCCACAACTTTAGCAATCCAGAAGAAGTGGTCATCTTGCTTCCTAGGGAAAAAAAAAGCAAGCCAGATAACACCAGACTTAATCCCACAAAACATGACACCACCTTGCGAAAACATATTCCAGCCTAAGCTTGTTTAGGTAATTAAGACAAAAGATCTTCCACCCTACCTTTGCTATAAGGTATTCTAGTACAACTGTACCCAACACTTAGCCTGAAAACATGCCCATTCAAGTTTGGATACTGGATTCAACCCACTTAAAATTCTTCTGCATAACTTGAAAAACTGAGCATATACTTCCTTAACAGCTGGATGATTAGTGTTAATCAGCCATTTCACTCCTCTCTCACTGTCCCTGTAGCCAAAGGCTGGAAGGACTCACTATAAAAGCCACTCAATTTATAAAGCTTTATCACAGGATAAATATGGTCATGACTTGAGATTATCACCAAGCCTTTCCTGAGTCAGCACCACCAGACTGACCCATCTCCTGCAGTGAGTTTCTGCACAGTGCAGCCACATTACTCCAGGACTACACACTCCAACCCTTATTTCTGGCAAAATTGCTCTATCCTCACCAGAGCAGGTTTTAACATGGATTTTAAGTCCAACACGATGCAACTATAGCTGTATGTCAGTATTCAGTGCTGCCAGATTGCTATTGGTGTTTGTCACAGTTCATTCCTGTTTGAATATCTAGTTCTCCAACAACTCTCCAGACTAGCACAGCACACTCAGTAGCAACACAAGCCTCCTTCATAATATAGCACCTCCTCAACCCAGAAACAAGAGCCCTAGAAGGGCAGAGTAAGGTATTTGTAAGCTTTCAGGTTTGGAGGAATTTCTCAGAGCACACGTGTCCAATCCCTCACTACCACACTCAATTTCATAGAGTGGTCTCCTGAAGCCAGTTAGATAATTTTTTCATTTTGTGCCATGGGAAAGCTCTTTGAAATCCATTGATTTGGGACCATTTCAGCTGCAGCACAGGTGTATTTCATCAGTTCACAAGCATTTATTCTCATGCCAAAAGAAGCCTGCATCTTCTTCACCTCCTTTCCCTTTCCCAGTCTCACCCATCAGTGCTTCATATATTGACATCCATAGGACTCCTCCTTACATGACTGGCCAGAAGCAGTGGTCTTTGGGTTGGTGTAGCCAGGTCTTTGCCATCTCATGAGCTCCCAGTTTCTATATTTCTAGCTCTAAATGATCTGAAGGCATCTGCCTGTAAGGGCCTGGACTGCAAGCAGAAGTATTTCAGAGCTGCAGCTCCACTATTTCACCTATGACAAAGTCGGGAGTTTACAAGAACAGAATAGGAATAGGCATGTTAGTTTTGACAAGCTGAGGCTTGAAAATAGGAGCATAAGGGCATGTCAAGTAAAAAAATAGCACAATTCTCAGAGTTTTATGAGAAACTTATTAAGAAAACATTCATGGTTTTTGCATATATTTAAACTTCACCCCTCACTTTCACCAGAGTTAACAGAAGGTTATTAAGTCCTTTGTTTATTGCATTTGCTTATGTTGCCCTTTTTGGGGGGGGGGATGTGTGTAATCTAGACTTTGGCCTCTGGTTCTCTCCCCTTGGATCTCCTGGCATTCTGTATCACACTAGACCTGATCATGAAAGACTCCAACAAATTGTTTGAGCATTTTCACGTATGTCAAATCAGCATTACCACTCCTCACTCAATCTGCCTTCCCACACCCCGTGTAAGGCTACTCATTGTATAAGCACACCTGCTGAAAGAGCAGACATCACACAACTGACATGTTTTCATAAGGTAGTGAGACACCTCCAGCCACTCATTTCCTGTGGATTCCCAGCAAGGACGGTCTGCTAAGACTCCAGGCACGAAAAAAAAACCAAACCAAAATAACCAAGTCACAGCTTCACATCAGCACAATGCAATGCTTCTTCTGCAGCAAGTAGTGTGGAGAAGACATTTCCCAGTATCTACCACTTGCCTCCTCCAGATTCCAACAATTCAAGTATTCAAGTAGTCAGCAGAAGTCCCTTTCTTCACAGGAGAAGGGATAAGAAGTCAGCTGTGCCATACAGCTGTGGTGCTGTGAGACTGCTGTGACAGTCACCTTGAATCTTGCCAGCACAGACATATTTGTGAAGAAATTAAAGCAGCTTTAGCAACACACTACACGGCCACCTACGCATCTTGTGAAGTCAGAGCTTGGCCCCATATGCTGAGGAGACCTATGGAATGCTGGCAAGCAGAAACAGTTGCCAAAACCAGCAAACCAAAGTGGCATCAGCATCAGAGGGAAACCAGCGGTTAACACCTGCTGCTCTAAGTCAGACCTGCAAGCAAGTGATGTTCCAGAGAACAGTTTTTCAAGGCCACATACAAGATTTAACCAACTTCTGCACCAAGGATGCTTCAAGCACAAAACCATCTTCATTTCTTCTCCCCAATCAGACAGCAAAGGCATTTTCAGTGAAGCCAGAAATAGGATAAAACCAAGAAATGAATTCTCCCTTCATACATAGCAGGACAGGGGAAAAGTGCATTTCTCATTCAGCAGAGGCAGCTGCTGAAGGAAGGCAGAGGATAGGAGGAGAGGTATTGCCAAAATCAGCAAGACAATCATCAGAACAGCTTCAGCATCTCATCTCCTGCCTGCTGGCAAAGCAGATGCCCTTCTGCCAAGGCACAGGGGAAGCTCAGCCATCGTAGAAGTAATTGAAACAGAGATATTCACTGGGGATAGATTTCCTCGAAGAGTCTCACTAGCAGATCAACTAGAGCCTGATCTCCTCCCTCTTTACTATAAAAACATCAAAATATATTCTTCATTGAACTCCACTTGCAAGTGATTTCAGAGAGACTAAGAGAAGGGCACATTTAATAAGAAAACATGACTGGAAGGGCTAGACCTGATTTTAAAAGTCAATAAAGTGTGTGTTTTCATTTAAGAAACAAAACTTAGCTGTGGTTTTAATAAAAATCCAACCCTTATTTGTTTTGGAGGAGGAGAAGGGAGATCAGTGTGCTGCTCCTCAATTTTTAATCTCTCTGCTCATGGCAACAACAAACAAAATTCAGCTCATCCCTATGAGAAGTCTGCTTCTAAATCAAGTGGAAAACCTAGGCATGTGCTGGAGTACTAGAGGAAAACCACTTGGAGATTCTTGCATTGCTTCAAAGATTAATCTAACATTTTAATTTTAGACCAGAAGCAGCACAGCAAGATAGGGATTTTGTTTTTAAAGGGCAATTAGAGCCTTCCTCCTCCATTTGTTCTTTCTTTAGAAGAAATATCTCTATTGTCTTGACATTTTGGAAAGGAAAAGCCCCACTGTGATTGTTTCACAGCAGTTATGAAATGCAGCAGCCACACAATATGCAGCCCTAGGTTTGTGTTTTTGGTTCTCATTTAGGTGCCCAGTCGGGGTGGTGCAGGCATGAAATCATTTGCCTGACAGCTCAGCTGCTGGTCACTTATCTAAGGAGAAAATCACTGATGACTGCAAACCAAGATAAACACCCGATGTGGACAATGGAGGAACTCTGAAAAAACAATATATGCCTTCAAAGAGCACCCACACATTAATGACCCATTGCTTTTCCACCTTAGCCACTACCTCTACCAGACTCATATCTTAGTGATCAGCCTATTCAAACTCAGATACAAAAATATTTGGTTTACAGAGCACACACACAGGCTTAAGAACAAGTTACCCTGGAAGGCACCCTGCTAAATTTATAGTCTAGAAACATCAGGGCAAACAACCATCTACTGGAATGGCATCTAAGAGCCATCTTTAAAGTGCTTTAATCTGTTATTTGGCCAGTACCAAATGGATTGCAGTCATGTTGCCTGCTACCTAGGTCAAGAGTTCTGCAACACTGTGCTACAGGATTTTATCAGGCATGAGAAATGCAGAACTCCTCACATGTGCCAGCAGCTGCCTCAACATTTGCAGTGAGTGAATTTTCTCACTGTAAGCAGTTCCCTGAAGACATCCCAGATTCTTCAAAATTTTGCCATTTATGAGGTGCTTGCTTTTCACCCTGCAAGACTGCAACTTTATTTCAGAGTTTGAAGGAAGAAATTTTGGGAAGCTTTAGTCAAGACACAGCAGGACAGAAACCTGCTGCATAAAGGCCAGGTCCTCATTTATCCCATAGAGTAGTCATCAGAAGTGAAACCAAGAATTCCCAGGATTTTCACCTCAGTTTAGGGCTGGAGGAGGTGGTGGGAAGTGTCTGGTATTTGATTCCAGATTTCCCACAGTGATTAACGCATTTTAAAAAAGTTCCCTGGTAAGACACAAGAGCTGTAGTGATCCAATCGATTTCACACCATGACACTGACAGTGAGATGCCTTCCTGCCAACAGCTGGCTCTTACTAATCCTCCCATTCAACCTGCTGGAACATGATTTTGCACCCAAGGCCGCATGCAAAAGCTGCAGGCTCAGGAGCAGAAAAGATGCTGTTAAGCAGGAGGAGTTCCACACCTTTCCTTTTTCTATCCCCGCCAGTGAACACAAACAGTGTTTGGTGCCAGATCCCACAGGCCCTGAGATGGAGGCAGCAGCCAGGAAATGCTTCTTTAGAAACAGGGGCAAAAGCATGTGCTATAAATTAGGTACAGCCCGGTGCAGATGGGCACAAGTTTGCAATGTAATGCACACTTAATTATAGACTGAATTAATTCTGAGTCCAGAGGTTCACAGTACATCATTGAAGTCTCTTCTACTTACTCAATAGAAGAGACCAAGCAGTCAAGAGTCTGCTGTGAACTCCTTTCATCTTACAATTGCCAACTTACATAGGAAGATCAAGAAGGTGAACAGCAGCTTCCAACATATGTGAATTCCAGCAGAGACCATTTTAAGAAGTTAACAGAAACAGGGCTGGACAGTAAAAAGGTTAAACCTAAGCAGGTTCAACACACTCCAGCTCTTTCCTGCTATAACATGCCACGTTTAAATGGAATCAAGTTTTTTTGCCTTGATCCAGGGAGGATTTCCTTTTCTAGGACAGAGTAGCATACCATTTCCTTCCCTCATATAAAAGCAGCAAAACTAGGTCTTCTGAACTTAACTTGATCCAGCAATGCTGGCATCAAATGCTGATCAAACAACAAGGGAGAAATTATTTTTAAAAATAATTAACATAATAGTTCACTCAGAGACTGCCTTTGCACTAAGACTCAGGAAATGGATGGCAGAGGTTTTATTATAACTAGAGGGGGAACATTTTTCTTTAATAATCTCCACAACTGAAGTTACTCAGGTGTGTCTCCAGCAGACCTAGTCTGAGACACATTGCATAGTCAAAAGATGAAGTCATCGTCAGGGCAAAAACCAGTCTAGCCACCAAAGACAGGCTTTTCTCAGTCAGCTACTTACAGCAAACATCTGGTGCACCTGAACAGGGCAGAGCATGGCCAAAAGTCACAGCAAGCTCCCCAAGAACAGGCAAGACAGAACACAAGCTACAAATTCAGTAATAGAGAGCCCTGTGAAAGACCAAGCTGTGGCACTGCTCTGTGTTACTGATGAGGGTTTAAGAACACTGACATATGTCTGCCTTAGAACTTCAAAACAAGACAGCTGGAGAGCCCTTAATGCATCTCTCTCTCCTGTGTCAGGAGCATGTTCCAGCATCCAGTTGCAGGGCAGTTAAAGGTTAGAATTGCTTCCTGAGATGGCCAAATTTAAACATACAGCATAATAAGCTTATGCAAGGTGTGTGCCATTTAGGACACAGCATCCTTCATTCAGAATAGGTTTTATTTATTTACTATTTATGTCAGTCAATAATGTTTCCTCCTCTTCCATCTTAGGCAATTTCAAATGCTGGTGGTTAGAAAGGAGAGGGAAAGAAAGAAGAGGAAGCAAATCATAAAATCATAGAATGGCCTGGGTTGGAAGGGACCTTTAAAGATAATCCTGTTCCAACCCCCATGCCATGGGCAAGGACACTTTCCACTAGACCAGGTTGCTCAGGGCTCCATCCATCTTGGCCTGAAATACTTCCAGGGATGGGGGATCCCCAACTTCCCTGCGCAATCTGTTCCAGTGTTTCCCATGAGGAAAGACAGTACTTCACTTCTAGCAGGACCAATCTTTCTTATGTTACCTTTAGTAACCCTGTTCTGGGGAAAAGCATGGCTCCCCCACTTTATGTTTGATTTTTGTCTTATTCACTCTCCTAACCATCATTTCAATCTGGACAAAATATGCTAAATATATGCAACATCATCACACGCTTATGGTGAAAGGCACACAGGCATCTCTAAATATCTCTGCAGGAGCACACAGCAGCCAAGGAAAACTCCTACCACATATCACCTGTTTGGTATGCAGGGACTGAGAAAGCTCCTCAAGAGACCATTTAGTGCAAGCCTCTACAGCAAGAAAAAAATCAATTCTTTCCCAGGAAGGGAAAATAGTAAGATGATGAAAAAGGGCTTCTGACAACTTTCAATGGCAGCATGAAAGGCACCTATAAAAAGAAAACAAACAAAACAACAACACAACAAAAAAAAAAAAAAAAAAAAAAATAAAAAAAAAACCCCACCCACCCAAAAATGTGAATCCACTGAAAGGGAACACAAAAGTGTGCCATGCATTTCCAGGGGAACAAGGGGATCTGCAGCCACAGCAAGTCAACATTCACCATCTCCAGTCTTCCCCTCTGGGCAGTCTGTCCTTACCACCACACTAGAGCTGGCTCTGCAGCTCCAAATAGCTTGGCCCACCTGAAGCAACCTATAGAGCAATGACATAGAAGGTCTCAACAGCCTGATTATGAGGCTTTTATTCCAGACCAAGCCTTCTGCCACTGATCAAACATCCAGCACACCAGGCAAGCCAGGTGGGCTTTGAGAATGCAGCCTCTGGTTTTGTTCAGGTAGAAGGAATCCGGCTTGCATCTCCCAATGCTGCTCAGCAATGCCAGCCAGCACAGAGGGCAATACAGGGGGAAGTCAAGAGGTTCACTTCAGAAGTGCCTTCCTCATCCAAATCAAAATATAAAAGGCAGGCATACCAAACTTCCAATGCCTTTACCCCATACCAGTATCAGATACTTTTTCTCCCTCCTTAGTGCATCTGCTCACTTTGGAAAACAAGAGAAGGAAAAAAAGTTTCCTAAGCCTCTTTGCTTTCTTGCTGCATACCTCAGGACCCTTCTTTCCTAAGATGAAGGGTTAATAGTAAAAAAGGGCACAGCACACTAAATAGAGGCTCCCCCTATGCCAAATTGCTTCTCAGCTGCCAGTGTGCTTTTTCTATTGATGAATGCAATCTTCACAGCATGTTTTTATGTCACATTCCTGAATCTGCCATTGGATGAAACCACTGACTTTAAGAACAGCTTTTACAACTCTTTCTGAAGAGCTCCCCCACCACTTGCAGCATTGCTTCCAAACTGGCTCAAGGCTGACAAATTCTTTGCATGGGGCAGGTGCTGGGCTGATGCTGGAGCAGGGAGGGATGGGAATTAGCAAGGACAAGGACCCTGGTTCAGGTGAAAGCACTGGTGGAGTGGGAGGGGTATCAGCAGCCACTCTGTGAACTTGAAAGCTCCTTGGCTGAGGAACCTTCCCCAGAAAATGGGCATTACCACCAGTTGCACCAGGCTTATGTGCAGCGCCGTGCAGGGCCACGGGCCAAGAAAAGATGGATGCTTTGCTAGGCTGCAGAGTCTGAAGGCACAACTCGGTCCTATGTAATAATCTCACTTTTAAAAAGAGACTGTCACTTGTGGGAAGCTTTTGCAGAGAACATGAATTACACACAAACACACCCACACACCCACCCTTACATGCCTTGAAGAGCTTCAAGCAAAACTCAAAACACTCCCAAGACTTCCAGTTGCTGTTTCAGCTTAGCTGCTTAATACAGAACCATACACTTTTCCCTCTTCCCACATGCATGTCTTCCCCAGGTTTCCAGAGATCCCACATGAAGACAAACAGGGTTTACACTTCTGGCAGCTCAGGAAACAAAGCTGCATGATCCCCACAGCAGATCTGGAGCAACTTCTCACAGCACAAAAGAGTGCTTGAGATAGGGAAGAGGAAAGCACAAGGGGAACAGTGTGCTTTTCTCCAGCTAGGAGATACCAAGTGGGAGTGTTTTTGTTTATTTCAAGGGAAAAAAAACAATAAATTCTTATTAGTATGCATACTAGAATTCAAAGTCTTATGAGCTTTTGTGCAATAGCAATCTGAAGGACACAGCCAGGCACAGAACTGCTGTATGGCAGAAAATTGAGTATAAGTGGAAAAACTGCATCAAGTAAGTTTTCCTCCCCTTCTGAAGGAGTTTACATCAACACACTGGCACTTCATTTCCTCCCTCCATCACTGCAGTCACTGATGCTCTCGAGGCTGACAGCACTTGTCTGCATCACTCTCCCCAGCTGGTTATGACCAGGGTAACTCGGTGCATGCAAAGGGGGATTCAAATCCAGCTAGGAAACAGTGTGAGTAGCAAAGCCAGAGCCCTGTGCTTTCAGGAGGGTCTGCTTCTCTGCCCTCAAACAGCAGCCCCACCTCCTTCAGCCCTACTCCTCACTGAGGCCACCTTTCCTTCTAGTCCCCATTGCTGTGAGTACCAAAGGACTGAGGTTAGCCTCTGGAAACCACCAATTTTCTTCCTTCCTGTAATGTGTGGTGATAGAGACCATACAAACTTTTCAGGAAAAATCTGCCCCCTGAGGGCATGCATTTGTTTGATGTTACCCAGTGACCCTTTTGGCTGCACAGGTGCTTATTTTAATGCTGGTAAAGAACTGTTCATACCAGATATGCTACAAAAATTGAGGTTCAGTAAAGAAACTATCTGTTTATAGCATAGTGAATAATTGCTTTGAGCCACACATTGTAAATTCCCCTCCTCCACTTCCTCACCCAGAAAGAGGGCACAGCACAGCAAAAAAATAAAACAAATATGCATAGTTCTGTTAATTCACCCACAAAGGACCAAGGCCAAGGGCATTGCTCTCCTGTCCACAGAGGATGGCTGCTATCCCAGCCCAGTCCAGACACCAGGCACAGCAGTATGAGCTTGGCACCACACTAACCCAGCTATGTGGCTTCTGGAGCAAAACCAGGTCATGTTCAGCCAAGAAAGCAGATCAGCCAAAATGCAGCTGCCTGTACCACTATGCCCTTAGATACTTGTACTGCTTGTGTTTTCAGGTCAAATTCTTTTTTTCCCTGGTAACTATGAAAAATAGATAACTTACAGAAGTGTCTCAGAAGTTGACCACAGACTCTAGAATGCAAGGGCTTTGCAAATAAAAGCACCTTGCACTGTCAGAACTAAATAAAGCAGCAGAAGTTTACCTATTTAAGAGCATGTTAACTATAACATGCTTTCTTGGAAGTCAGTGTTTCATTCTTTGAAAACTACGACCAACAGCATGAGCTGCAGTGCTGCCTCCCCAGCCTGCACGGAGGATATACTCTGCTACTTTAATTTTCTACTCCTTGAATTTTTCCTTGGAAGTCTCCACCCCCTAGACCACATTCCCATCTAACCACCCCCAAGCACTTGGATGAAATTACACCAAAATATCAAAGCCAGCTGATTATTTATAAAATAAACAGGACACATTTTGTCTCTAGTAGAATGGAGCACTCCCAGTTAGCTGAAGACTTTAAACTTCAAGTAGGGGGGGTGGCAGACAGAAAGGAAGGAAGCAATGTTTCACTTTAGGAGAGCACACTGAGAACTCGTTATTTGACTTAAAAGCCATCTGCCTACAAAATGAAACTGTACACATACATAAGACTTAACAAGCTGCAAGCAAGCATCAATAGCAACAATCACATTTCAGTGAAAATAGCCAGCTTTGATCATGTTTCTTTAGGATAACCCTCCCCTTCAAATCATTTTCAATTCTCTCAGCTCCTGTCAAGCCCATCTCCCACATCTGCCAATTATACCAAGAAGCAGAAATTGAAATAAATGCAGGTGCAGGGAGCAAGCTAGAGTGCTTTGTCTGTGTATCAAAAACTTTAAGAGGATGAAGAGAGGTCCCTGACAAACAGGGGGAGCAACATGTGCAAATGAAAAAAAGCCAGTTATGTACATGGAAAGGCATTCCAAAATTTTTCCAGACAAATTCTGAACACTTTGTTTCCTGTGAGAAAATAAGCATTTGACTAGAGATCTCCTAATCAGGAAACAGACACGTCAGGTATTTCTAGAATGCTAATGAATGTACAGAACAGTGCAGGGATTATCTGCTGCCTGCCTCAGCTGACACCAGGGACTCCCAGTATCTGAACTCCCTCCTGTTTTTATTCAAGCTACAGTTTGCAGAAAGATCTTTCACATGAAAAGAAAAACAATATGTGAAGTCAGTTCCCAAACAGATACAGAGAGCTACATGTGGAGCTACAGGAAGACAGAGCTTAGAAGTCACTTGCATCAGGGATTGTTTTCTTCTTCTGGTTAGGGAAAAAAGAGAAAACATATCCAAGACAAGAATGTGCAATAAAATCAGATTAAGGAATGTTAGTCACTCCTGGCTTCCCCTCAAAACAGAAGTCAAAAAGTTTCCTCCATTTATTCACAAGATGTCTAAACAGTGAGTCTTGCTGAAAGAACAGAAAAAGAAAGAAAAACAAAAAGAGAAAAGTGAAAGGAAAGAAAGAAGGTTGCTCTTCTCAAACTACTAATAAGCTCCTGAAGTATTCTTCCCTCATCCATGTACTAAAAGCCAAAGCAATCCCTGCAGCATTAGCAGGCACCATGGTCAGTGCTGGGTCCCAGACAGCCAAGAGTGCAAATACAGTATTAAATGCATTCATACTTTCCCACTGAGACAAAGCCTGAACAGCCTAACAACTGCTCCATCCTCAGCCCTCCCTCTTCCCAGATAAGCTCCTGATATTGCTTCTAACTACAGATGTCCCTGACTGTTTCCATCTATGTTTACACAGGGAAGAGGCTGAGGGTCACAGGGTGGAACAGCTGAGAAGAGCAGGCACATTGCTGCAAACGTGTCCACTCTTCTTCAGATTTGGCTCTGGTACTCAATGGCTTTGCTGTTGCTGCTCAGCATCCATTTACACAAACATCAGTGTGGTTCTTGGAGAAAGGAGGATTGTAATTGAAACCACCAAAAATAACCATTGGCATACAACACTTGTTATTTAGCACAGACCCCCTTCAGCAGTTTTCATGGTCATGATTCAGCAGACACAGTGGCAGTACTCCAAAATAAGGTCTTTTTCTCCTTTTTCTGCAAAAGAGCCATGGTGCTGCACAAGCAGCCTAGGAGAGGACCTCATACCCCAAGCTTAACCAATTTACCACCACACTGCATTCCAGCCACGAGAGAAAACACAGACTAAATGCAGTTGCAGGCAGAGAATTGTGCTAAGCCTCCACAAAGCCTCTCCCATGGAGCCCTGTTTCCCCACAAGCAAAATGGACCTGGGCTATTCCCAGCAGCTGATGAGTCAAATAACTTCATTATGAAACACTTGCTTAAGACCAGAGTTGTTATTTAAGGAGCCAGTATCTCACCTGCCTCTCAGAGATAATACAGGTACACGAGACAACACACCCACAGCACAGCTCCTCTCTCTCCCTACAGAAGTGATGCACTCTGAAGCAGCTTTTGACTGCTTTAAATGTGTCACACTAGCCCAGGAGCTGTTTACCCAACTTCTTCAGAGATAATAAAACTGGACATGTAACACCTCCCAGCAACTGCAGAAAGCAGCCAACATGCCAGATAAAAAGCCAACCACTGTTAGGTTTGTTTGGTTGGTTTTTTAAAAACATAATGAAAATTCCTCATTTCAAAGCGGGCCTGACAGAAAAAGTTACCGAATGGATGTATGAAGTGATGTTTTTCTCCAATTTTTGCCACACGAAGAGCACATGGAGTAACATATGCCCAAGACTTCTTGTAAATATATTTCAATACAAAAAAGATTGTACCACACACTTTCAAAACAGTTGAAATAAAACTCTCTTCCTTCCTGGAAATCTGTACTTAAGCTACAGGCATAACATTACATACCATATTTAGCATTTCCAGAGGAATGCACACAGACATGACCATGAGGAAGATGACTGTGGTTGCAGACTTCCCTTTAAACTCCATCTTTTGCTTTGAAAACAGACAAACACTCCATATCTGAAGAGAAGCTGTTTAACAGCTTCCAATTTACACATCTGTTGAGCAAGAGAGTTCCCACAGCCATAAGAGCTTTTGTCTTGCATTGGTGACATCAGAGCCTCTGAGCTGTCAGGCACAATCATCCTCATATATGAGGAGTCAGAATCTTCTAACCCAATTTGGAGGAATAATTCTTTTCCTTGGAGTCTTTATAGGACTCTCATTGAACCTGGCCCATCAGCTTTGAACCTCACCATCTTCCAAAGGTCCTGGGCTGCTGCCTATTCAGATTGTTACTGGTCATTGACCCTTTGGGAGGGCTGGGAATCAGAGTACAAATAAAGAGCAGCAGAGTGTAGCAGTGGCATCATGCTGGTGTTTGGAAAGACAGAGAAAATGACAGACAGGAAACAACTTTTTTAAAAATTGTGGAATTGTGCATTTGACAGTTTTTTAAATCAAAGTAAACCGCTCAGAAATGTGTTCTGAGCAGATTATTCATCACAACCATTTTAAAACTATTAGCTGGCAACTATTTCCCAGCTGATGTGGATTCCAAGTTGAAGGTGAGCTAAACAAGAGACCTAAACTCCTTAGTTTTTATCCCCATCATTAAAAACAACTAAGTGGCATGGGATCTAAGTGTCCTAAAAACACCTGATGAAATCTTATCAAACCAGTGCAAAAGCTGTTCACCCAGCTCCTGCTGGGATGATAAAGAGCTATACAACTTGCACATCACAAGAAGAAAAAAAGAAGCGCACCTACCTCCGGCTGTTGGGAAAGCAGGATTCTGCAAGTTGCAAAAGCTCATATGCTTTATCATGGAAGTGATTACATTATTCAGGAGTGGCTGGTGGCAGTGACTGTGCCACCACCCTGGCAGACACACCACTTGTATGAACTGGCAGCTTGGCAATCATCAGTCACCCACCCTCTGTTTCCAAAAAAAAACCAAAAGCACCACTCTGAAGAGCAAAAAGCAAAGCTCTCCACAGAAGCTCCACACTGCAAGCAACTTCAGGGGCTGTGTTTCAGTAGCTCTACTCTTCCACACCTTACAAAAGAATTTTATTTTACTGCCATTCAAGCTGCCAAAGATTGAGTTGAGATTGAGATAAAAGCAACAAGTATAGATAAATATTACTACCACTCTGTTTCTTCCAAATGCCAGTATTTTCAGTTTCATTGACACTGATAAAATGCTTGAACTGTATACTGTACTTTACTATCCAAATTCTACATCCAGCCTCCTTGTGATGTCCTCCCTGATAAGGTTTCTCCAAAGTCATTCTAGCCAGATTATGGGATATCAGCTAACTAAGCCTCTCAAATTGCTGTTCAGAACAGCTACTGTTTCTACACTTGCATTTTCAAGCCAGTTGGTTGAGAATGGTAAGTGCTATAGTTAAGCTTATTATTTGTTTTTAAATTATTCATGTTTTAACTACATTAAGAAAAAGTCTCTTGGTAAAAGACCTAGGAAGCAAGGTTTTGCAGAAAAAATGTGGAACTCAAATCTTTATTTTCAAAACCAGTGAGCTTTTGTCTTTTTTTTTTCCCTCTAGTTTTTTTACCCCCATCTTTCCTATATATATTTCTTGTGCATTCTCTCTTTCCCTGCAGTTTGCAATTTATTATAACTTTGTGTTTGTGGGAAGTAGATTCTGGGGGAAACCTCAGAGATATGAAGACAGTAATCTCAGAACCATCAGATCTCCTGCAAGCTAATGAAGCAGCCAAATGCACAGTTGGAAGTTAGGTGCCATGTGAGCCCAAAGAGACTCAGACTCCACCTGAACAGGGACAAGACTTCCCCTTTGGTCCTGAACCCTGCCCTGATGCTCTGCCCCAAAGTGCACCAACCTCTGGATCAGCTCACAGAGCTCATCCACGTGTGCTGTAGCCAAACACCGTGTTCAACAGGACAGGGTTCACTGCATGCAATAACAAGCATTCCTGATTTATTTTAGGCTGCATAAAAGCTAATAACATAAGCAAATCTTATGTTTGTCTTGAAACAGTACAAACACTAAGAGTCAGGGAACAATGTCTCAGCAAGACAGCAGGAACCAAATGTGAGTAATCACAGAGGAGTTTGGGTTGGAAGGTGGTTTAAAGGTCATCTAGTCCAACCCCCTGCAATGAGCAGAGACCCCTTGACTGCATGGCACAGAGCTGACACAGCCCTATCATACAGGAGGGATACAAGGCCATGACAGAGCCTTTGTGCATCTTACAGACACAGGACTGTAGCAAGCCACCTTTCCAGATCTTTGGATCTCAGCACAACCCCTGAAATGCCTCCAGCAGTATTCCTCCCACAGTGATCCCTCCTGAGCAGGGATGCAACCTCTGCTCCTTACTTCCATGTGCAAGCAGCTATCCAGCAATTTGTTAATGACACTGACGTGCCTGGTAGTGCCAGGAGGTCCCTAAGGCAGGGAGACCTGGAATTGTTCAGTTCACACCAGTTATGAGAACCACCATGGAAAGGTACCATTCAGTAAGATGCTGGCAAGCTGCCCAGCTAACCTAGGTTACACTAGCAGGCTCTCTCACGGCTGCTGCTGATGCACATATATAAGCATCTTCATCTCACTGATCTCTTTCAGCCCTCTTGGGACATCTACATGGAACTGAAGTGGTCTGAAACAGAGGCAATAACATTTCTGAAGACAGATGGTGCTAGGAACCCTGATTTTCCAAGATAAGCACACACCCATAAACCAGACCAACAGGACTCAGGAGTGTGCTACCCACACACTGTGTGACACCCATCATGGTAGAAAGGCACCTGCACCACACTCTGCAGCTCCAGTACTTCCTCGTGATGCAATACAGCTCTGGGATCTCAGGATGCAAGTGGTGAAGGAAGGGTGTGGGACACTGCTGCCACTTACCAGCTGAGCTGGGACTGAATGAGGTACACTGCTAAAAAAATCCACCCAGGGAAATCATTATTCCAGACAGCCAGAGGCAGGAAGGCAGGACAAACTAGCTGCAGGGATGCTCTGCACATGGTCTGGTGATCAACACTGGTGAATCCACAATAAGTCAGGGCTTGGTACACACCTCCAACAACATCCTCTCTCTTGCTCATCAGCACTGTGCACTTGCCAGAGTTGATGCAGATGACACATACCCTTGCTGAGGGGTCATCTGAGCAAAGGAAGATGAGTTTGTTGCAGCAAGCTGTTTCCTGTGATCTGCACCCCATGACCTGGCTTTTGTGGCCTGCTGCTTCTGGGAAAGTTTCAGGGACAGGAGATGAGTTCTGATGTACTGCCAAGCCACTCTGCCCACAGCAGAACATGTTAAATCACAAACAGATACCCAGTCTGCAGCTTCTCCCAGAGCTCCTTCTCTTCTCTTCTCGATGGCATGGCGTGCCTGTGAGATGGGCTTAAAACCTCCCTGCACCCCAGAGTGCCCAGCAGCACCCATACAATAGCAGCCTACAGCAAAGAACAGCCTCTAACAGAGACCCTCCATTACCCCCACAGGTACCACAGGCACTACTTAGTCACTCAGCATGTTCCCTGCCAGCTGACTGGAAAATCCGTGTGGCAGGGGGAGGTGTCCCATGCTAGGGTAGCCAAGTACCTCAAGGAAGGAGAAATTAAATCCCACTTTAAGCAAAATAAAGCACAGGGAACTAGTGTTCATCTGGGGGACAGGTTGGGACCCTCAGGACAGACTGCAGACAGCTATTCAATATCTCTCTTTCAGGGCAAGAAATGTTAACATGGGTGACAAAAGCTACCAGGTAAAGGCTGTCACATTGCCTTTGAAGTCAGCCAAAAAAACAGGGAAGGGAAAATTCCACAATACTATCAACAACACCTTTGCATCCACAAGCAAAAGGCAAGAGACCTGAAGAGAAGACTAAGTTAAATTAAAAAGTTTCCTGTTTTTCAGAGTCACAGCCTATTACAAGCACGGATACCTTGATGAGGTCAGAAAGGCACCAGCCACACAACTACTGAAATCAAGTAAAAAAATGGAATCTGATGTGCCTCTGGGCTTGGTCTATTTACACAAGAAGTGTTAGCCAGATCTAGCTAAAATCATGACCAGTATTAGCATTTTCAGTCACCCATGCAAGTTAAGCTCCCTAGCAGATCATTGTCAGCTCTGTTTGCCCTCAATTATTATCTGCCCGGGGCAAACATTTGGGATACTTTTGGGTACAAGCTGATAAATGAAGACATCATATGGTTACCCATACAGAAAAGTAATTCCCTCATTAAAGAACTTCATGGATGAAGAAGCAACTTTTGAACCACAGCACTGTATGACCCACGTTCAGTTTAACACTGGAAACAAAGAACTCACATTTTGTAAGCAGTACAGATAAATCCTGTACCACGATTTGATGCACAAACCTTGACTCCCTACATGCTACCTTCTCCCCTCTAACATGCAGGGATTTTAAAATGCAATGAGTACATTGCACCAGTGGTCAGTGCACTTTTAAGTGACTGAAGCATAATGCAGACACAAACACCCCTCCTGCTATTGATATTCTTTCAGCCAGGAATCATTCTGAAACGAAATTTTTAACATTTCTTGTTGCATGCTGTCCAAATGTCTTATATTTTTTTTTTCCTCTTACAAAGGATAAGGCATGTTAGAATCATGCTGATTCAAGGAATACAAGCCTAGGAAACTCCATTTTTAATTTTTATTAGCCACAAAGGCACTACCCTAGGAGTTATTTATGGGCTCTATTATAAAGCATTCATTTATTCACTCAAAGTCAGAAAGAATGTCTCCAAAACTGCAAGAAATTTCATGGTTTTCTGATTAACACAATGTTTTTTGTTAATGCAATGATTTTTCTTCCACTTTACTCACATCAGTTGCACTTCAAACTAGACCTTAGTAAGCACACAAAAGGAAAAATGGAGAGATTACATTATTTTGTAGGCAAAAATCAATGCACCATACTACTAAAACTACCAAATTGCTTGGCAGAATGAAAACAAAGCCATAATAAACCAGGCTAATAAAGTAAACTAATGTGTTGCCACCTGTGTCCATCCTGAGGCTGTAACTAACAGACCTCCTCTTAGGACACCTCTGTGGCATCCAGGGGTGAGGGAAACAGCTTTAAGTCTTTCAAATCCCAGCTGGTAAGTCAGCTTTAAAGGAAGCAGCTGAAGAGGCAGAAAAGCTGGCTTGGAGCTTGCCACTACCAGCAGCTGGGTAGCCTTGCAGTGTCCTTGCAGACAGAGCTTTTCCCCAGCTCCACTGAATTCCAGCTCATTTCCAAAGACACCAGACAGTACAGAATTTCTTATTTATATATATTCTTATATAAATTCTAATTAAATAATCATTTTTCTTCAAAACTTTACAACTTTTTTTTTTTTTTTTTTTTTTTTTTTTTAATTCTCAAGTAATCTATTTTTTTAATGCAAAGGGATAATCAGAGAAGAAAACTAAGTGGTCCAAGACTGACAGCAAAAGGCCAATTCTCCTCACTAAGTGTTACTTCCATGCCTGTTGTGTCACTGCTCTCCAAGCCTTTTTCTAGTGCTGGGAGCAAAGCAACACCAGCATTTGTGTGCTTTCATCTGACAGGGAGCCTGCCCAGGGAGGAAGAAAAAGCAAAGCATGGGAGAAAAGCAGAAGGAAAAAACTCGAGAAAATTGGGGGTGGCAGGAGAGAGAAGTGGGGTGGAAGTTGTTCATTCATGTGTTATTCAGCTTTTTGAGGTTACTTAATATCAGCATATGGCAGTGAAGTTTTCTAAGTTAATAGTTTCCTTAATATTCCCACAGGATTCTTTACTACTCTAAACATAGCACAGAGGAAAAAATAAGATCCAAGGAGATCATCATCAGGGGCAGGTTCAAGAAAGAGTTCTTTCAACCTCCCCCAAACTGCTTTCTCTCTTGGAGCTGAAAAATACCCACAGTTCTTATGCAGTATTAATACTGGCCCATTTAAATTTGAAACATGCAATCCCAACAACACAGGCAGACAAAAGAGAAGATTTCATTCACTTAGAAAAATAGTTTGAGTGGAGTTATATTTGTTGAACTATACTTGGAGTTAATTTTTTCAATGCCTACTACAAACTGCTAGCAGAAATATCCATGCTTGTTCTCAGTGCAAGAGTCTACCAATTAAGTTGTCCTAAGACCTTTAATGTACTTAAGGGTTTAGAACAAGTCAAAACTTCAGCAGGAAACCTATTCCTGAAGGCCTGAATCTTGAATTAATGTTTGTATTTGCACTGTACTATCTACCTTCATGTGATTTGTGAAAGCTACTTAAAGCTTGTGAGGTCTTGTCAGGTAAAATCCAACGTCAAAGAAGAGACTGTCCACTCTCATTATTATCTGCCCATTTTGTTTGTTTCCATCACTCACAAAAGGGAAATGACAACTAGGTCCAACAGGAAAAAACCTGAGCCATGAGCAGGAAACAGAATCTCTTGTTTTGGCTACTAAGGTAAGAAAAGGTAAATAGTGGAAAATTCCCCTCATACAGGGACCACAACAGAGCTGGATCATTTGACAAGTCTTCCTCACCACTGCTTTTGTACAGCCAAGCCACCTGTCAGAGCAGCTTCACTGTCTTAAAGAAAAAGCATCAAGCCAAGGAAGGAAACAAGAAATAGCATTACTCAAGACTATCTGTGAGTACACATAATTGGGAAGTTCTTGTGTCTTGGTTTTTTCTACCACTTTTAGGGCAGCAATCCACAACTACAAGACAACAAAGAGAAGTTTGGAGGGACAGAAGAATGTTTATTTGCCTGTTCTTACATGGGTTAGGAACTGAAGCTAGGCATGGAGTTGAGGAGAAGCTCCTATTAAAGGCTGCACGAGTTCCCACTGTAAACAAGTTTCTTTAGCCTAAATTCAGCACAGTGTGTGGTGCTGGTATGAGCTTGATGCAATTTTTAAGACTGTGAAAGTCTATTTTTTATTCTTAGTAAGTTGGTTAAGTGTATTTATTATTAAGTTATTAAACTTTGAAACTGAAAACAAATCCCATACAGCTTTAACACGGAAATATAACAAATGTTTGCTGTTTTTGCCAGGCTCCTGTTCTGTGATTACTGGACACTACAAATATTTATGCAGCATATTTTTTCTTCAACAGTTCCCACTATCAGCTATCAACCAACCCCACAAAGCCTGGCTGCAGGCTATGCTATTTCCATCCCTCTTTCACTGAAATTCTTCCTTAGCAGCTGTTCTGGTTGCAATTAGAAGTAACTGGGGATGCAAATCAAACATCCTCATACTCTAGAAATGGAGTTTTCAAGGAGAAGGAAAGCAGCAGCCTCACACTGGCTCTGCTAAGCCACCAGGCATCACTAACCATGCAAGCAACAAAATCCAAGCCTGTTTTTTGTTTATGTCTGACAAGCCAGACTAAAAACTTTATGTTTTTAAAGTTGCTTAATAAACCAGTAGAAAGATAATGATTACCCAGTCTCATCATTTGCACATGAAAGGTCAAACACAGAAGTTACAGTAATTTGTTGCCAGACATCACTGGAACAAACAGCTGCATTTTACTTATCTTCAGATATCAAAGGACTTGAGTGGGACAAAGATTACTTGGCTTGACAAGCTTTCAAAGACCCCTCCAGCTCAAAACCAGAAATGTTTCTGAAGAAAGTCATGAAAGGATTTAACATAAGCCTAGCAGCAACTCCTATATACCAGCATGAAATTTACCACCATCCTCTAATCTTGTCAAAGCTAAGACAAGATGCTTTGCCTCCTTTCCAAATGCAGTGGAATTGCACACTTCCAAAGGCCAGAAGCAGACAAGTTCTTCCTCCCAGGAAGCAGAGGCTCCATGGCAGCGTTCATCTGCTTTAAATCTGCCCATCCCATGCTAGTTCCTCACTCAAGCAACTTGTTTTCTGCCAAAGAGCTGGCTCAGGGAGCCCAGCCACTGGGTCACACTAGTGCCAGGGCAGAGACAGGGGAGCAGCCTTGGGACAGTCTGACCAACAGCAGAGCCATGTTCTCCATGCACCCATGAGCTACACCAAGAGTCAGCAGAGTTTCTTCTTCACCCTCCCACCTTCCTTTGGAACAGATAAACTGAAGATCTCAAATCACCTTCTCTGCACTTTAATAAAACTTATTTTATTGCCTCAGACTCTTAGAAGACCACTGTGAAAATCTGTTCAGCTCAACCAAAAGGAAGACCAGAAGGAGTTCAGTTCTCTTTATATGTGCTGCAATGTATTATTTAACATATCAAACACCTTTAATGAGAGCAGTAAATCACATTGTTCTCGTTTATAAATAAAACATTGTGAGAAAACAAAGTCAATGTCTGTGCTGCAAAACAAACAGGAAGGTTACCGAAGAACCAAAAATAATATGTGAAAGAATTGAACTCAAACTTTTGTAACTGTACCCACTCTAGAAGGCTGAGCAGAGAGTTAAAAGTTTTAGGTAGCTGGAAATAGCTGCTGCCTCAAAGCCAGTTTTTGTGTTTAACACATGTGGTTAGACAGCCAACAACCATTCCTGGGGATTATCTGCTCAGAGTATGAAAGACAATAAAACAACCCACCACTGGTTTTTCAGGCAGACCTGGGCACGATTCCCATTAGCACATTTTTATTTTAAAACTGAGTGTGATTGCTCTGATTTTATAATACAAGAAAGCTAAGCACAGATGTTGGTACTTAGAGCCAGACAAAACTATGCCAGGTAAATAAGAAATTGCAGAGTTATGAACTGCTTCTGAACATGAACAAATATATTGCATAGCACAGCAGTTTAAATACATTAGTCACTGTATGCAGTTGAAGTAAAACAGCATCTTCCAATCTCTATATTAAAACAAGCCAAATCCAAAATCCTACCAGGTAAATACACATTTTTTTCCCCCTGTTGATTTTGGATCAAGCTTTAAGTGAGAACTGATGGTAGACTGCAGTTCTAACCACTCAAGGAAGGAAGCAATGACTGGTGTTCAGTGCTGGTTTACTGTAACAGTAATGGACTATTAAAAGATATAACTACAAAAGAAAAGATACTTATACCAAGTTTCTGAAGATGGTACTTTTACACACTATCAGTTTTCCAGACTGCAGAATGCAAGAAAACAGAGATATCAGATGTCATCAGCCTTCTCTACCTTCCATCCATGTCAATTAACAGCTGCAGTTAATTTGTGGTATTCACTAATTTATGATGTAAGGCCCTGCTCCATTTTGCTCTGGAGTGTGGTTTAGTGTACTGGCTATTAGAATGCTCTTCAGCTTGTTCAGATTTTCTTTTGCCTTTCATGTTCTTGCAAGAAGTGTAATACTTGACAAAGTTAACCTGAAATTCAAATTTGTCACCTGACACTTCAGTGCTTCATCTGTCTCCTACTTGCAGGACACTCATAATGAAACCATTTAAACCTTTAGAAAACTTTAAAATTAACTTTACTGATGGAGAAATTGTGAATTTGAAGTAGAATTTGCTTTAGGAATGACAAAGTATCCCCACATTCATTAATTTATTGTTATTTTTATAGAATCAGAACATACCTCCTGTTCTGGACAAAACAGAAAGGCTTCTCAGGCGAGTTCATTTGACCTCAGTCTGGCATCAGGATGAGACCAGACAGGCTGTGCACCACCTCTCCCACCTCCTTTGCAACTTGAGCTACAGCAGATTTTCTGTTACTGCCCATGCAAACACTATAAACCTGCTGACCCTGGTAGGAAGTGAAGATCTGATCATTAGCAGCCTTCATCAGTTCTCCCAGTACCAGAATCAGAATCATTAGCCTGGACTTACAGTGGTGTGCTCAGTTAACCACTCTGCTCACTCTGCTTGCTAAACTTGGTCCTAGACATACCACTTGGAAAAAAAGAAACCTTGGGGAAAAAAAGCACTGCACAGAGTAAGTACTTACAGGGTGATCATTCTGTTCATTTTGCAACATTTCCTTGAGTTTCTGAACTTTCTAGGTTGAACACACCCCAGTAGATAACACAAGCAAAAGAGGAGAAATTTTCAAATCTCTTTTACTTGCTAGACCTTCACTTCCTCTACATCCTTATACCTCCCTGCAAAGTTCAAGGAGTCATTTGAAGAACTCATTATAATTCTATTTATTCCAGTCTATTTAAGATGTTCCAATACAGCTCAGTTTGAACACATACTGTGCCTCTGTGAGACAAGCATTAAAGCAAGATTTGATTATAACTTCATTCCATTTAATCCTACAAGAAATAATGTAATGCACTCACAGTAATACTAATTCCTTTCAGGTTTTCTGGTTTATGTTTCTGCTTGAATTCATAGCTTACACTTAAATATTTTTGCAGTATACAAGAAATTGTTTCAAGTGGTGTAGTTTAAGTCAGACACAGACCAAACAGTCTTGAAAAACATGATCAGTGTCATCAGATAAGCTCTTCCTTGATGCAGGTCTTGGCTAAAATGCAAAAGTTACTATGGAGCAAGCGAAACACATCCTCAAGTTCCTATATTGTTCTAGGGTCTTTGAGACATCTATCCCTTCCACAGCAGCAGGCACCTTCCATAGGGAGTTCTGTGTATGTCTGCTATCAGTTACAGCTGAGTGAACAAATCCTCATGCTCAAAGCATCAGTTGATGTAAATCACTACTGTAATAACAGAGCCAAAAGAGCCACGTCAGTTTACAGCACAGGACATGACCCATACTTGCAGCCTGGGAAAGCAAGTCAAGGGAAAACTGCTCTTTTTATAGCCTGGTTCTCTAATTAGGATTGTTGTCCACACTGTAATTTGGTATTGGGGAATAAAAAAAAAAGCAGCAGCATATACTTTAAGCAGACAAATCACTATGAGCTATAAAAATTTGCTATAGCTGAATTTACTCAAACATAAACTGCAAATGTCCCAGATTCTTCGAGACCCAAAAACTATGAACAGCAGTTGTTGCAAGCACACTGGGAACACCAATTCTAGTCCTTATTAAAATGGCTGGCTAATAAGCACTAACATCCCCTGTGTGGGATTACTGTGATCCTAGAGGGAAAAAAAAAAAAAAAAAAAAGAGAGAGAGAAAGGGGAATAATAAAACAGTAAAACAGCCATTCCATACCTGGACACCAACTTGGAATGAAGAGTCCAAGCAATGTTTGCTTCTGGGGACAAGTGAGAGAAAGGCTTTTGAACTGAAAAAAGTGCAGATGAAAAAGTCCTACGCAAACAAAAACATCAAACTAGGAAATTGTTGCTTGATTATTGTGCAAAGACTAAGTTACCTATTTTGCCATTCTGAGAATGTTTTAAGTGTTTTATCATGACTGTGAAATTGACCTGACAAGAGAAAGGGTAACTCAGCTATAAACTGGGAAAACAGACAGGATGACTAATCATGCAGTTGATAAACAGTTTGCTTTGCTAGAAAAAGAGACCTGACCTTCAACTATTCAGTCCTTCTGTGCCTGCATATTTCTGCCCTGTTCCCTGATACTCTCCCTACCCCACAACACTGCAAGAACAACCTCTGGCAGCCAGCTCCCAGGACTATTCCCACTGAAAAGCAGTGATTCCTGATCCAACAGCCTAGCAAGCCCAGGCTCTACAGCCTCCCTCAAAGTCCCAAGAGAGCACTGCTCACATAGTTTACTAGCATCCCTGTCATGCCAATTTCCTGCCTCTGAAGTCAGAATTTAGGGTGCAGGCACACCACATTCCCCTGAATGGCATCATGATTTCTTGGTGCTAGTCACCTTCTTCTCTTGTGCAAGTCTCCAACAGAATGACCAGCACTGCTCTATCACCCCAGCAGAGCAAAGGAAAAAGAGATGAAGATTTCACCTTCATTTCTGAAGGGAAAAATTTCTAAAGCCTTTGTCTAAGCAGAGGAGATGAGCATGATTGTTAGGGACCATCCAAAAATATGAATCTCAAATGTTGACCTTGGGAGTCCCTATGAAAATTAGCACTAAGCTAAGGGATGGGCCAGAATTTACTGCTCCCTTCAGCTTTGCAGAGGGAGAAGGTGTGTTGGGAAAGATTTCAGGCTTTGCCACACTTGAAGAAGAACAGGCCTGTCTTCCCTCACTTGTCAGCATGACTCTTCTCACTGAGCAACAGGTAAAATAAAAGCTTTTTAAAAAGGAAATATTGCCCTTTTCCATTAAGGTTAAGGGATGGAAACCTTAACAACCAGCACACTTCTCCTAGAAGAAGAGGGAGAATTTTTTCTATATGTAGACAACAGTTCTCTGATTTGCCTGTTCCTGTGATCAACACTTCAGTGGCAAACCCCTTCCAGAGCAGGGTTAGGTCAGTGGTTTCAGCTGTCTGTCCAGAGCATGGACAACTGTGGTCTGACCCAGAGGAATGAATAAACTTAAACTGAAGTAGGCATGACAAACTCATGCAAAGGATTTCTCATGACTTGACCCACCATGAACATTCACAAGCCCTAACAGGCATTGCAAGAACACCTAATCGGATTTGTGATCCACATTTGCACTTCCTGCACAAGAAGGAGGAGCAAGCTTTCTCCCAGACATTTCCACTCACCTAATAGACAGACCAACTAAACAAACTGCTCCAAACCTTCTTCTCAATTGACTCCCTGAGCACCTAAAAATCACATCTAAATGGTGGCAGATGATATGTTCTGAACAGACAGAGCCACACATGGCTGGATGTATTTGATGACACCAAATCAAACCACATTACCACCTTACACCAATGAGCAGGTTGCAGCCTCTTGCTAAATCCTTATCAGCACACAGCAAGAGTCCAGGCCAAAAAAAGCTATGTGACTGTTCCAAGTCTCAAATCAAGCCTTACTTCTGCATCTGTTGCTGACAAGATTTTAAGTCTAAAAGCCCTGTGCTAAAAATCACTACATGGCTGAAAAAAGACCAACTGTGGAGGAAGTGTTAACACAGTGTTAGGTTCCCCTGGGATTTAAGGAGCTCTGTGAGAAGACACCTTATTATAAAAGCCAGCTCTCTTCTGAAGAGACTGCCAAACATGGTCTTTAAGGAGAGTAACAGAGATCACTTAAACCTGATGTCATCTTGACATTCAGGCAATTCTGCCCAAGGTTTGCTTGACGATTCAAAATGGGAAGATTCAACATTCCTTAATGTAAGACAGAGGGAAAAAATCATTTGCCTGTCTGCCAGGTTAACATAGTCAAACAAGATGTCATTTGTGACAATTTTTTTTCCTTTCAGAACTACACATCTGTGTGCATTCACACACAGGCATGAATAACTTTGGTATGACACTGACTATTGAGATGGAGAGATAAGATTTCTAAATGTGTAGCAGTAGTACTGAGATCCCCTCCCTCCACCAAGTGGAATGGTGCACTTGGCATGCTCCGGTGGTGACACAGTACCAGCAGCACAAGGTAAATTTGCCTCAGACAACAAAGGGGCTCATGGTGATGCCCAGCATGGTATCATTCAAACACCTTACAGGCAGCAATGCAGCCCCTATACCTGCCATGAAGCCATGCCATTCCTGCCAGCTGCAATGAAGTGCCTGTGAGGAAGAGCAAGATGAATCCTAGATGCCTCTTTACAGCTGCATCTTACCTTGTCTTTGGATAAAAACCCTGAGCAGTGGATGAGCACTTGAAACAGCCTTGAAGAAGTTGTCATCATTATTAATAGGGAGAAGGTCTCCATGCACATCAGCATATCCAATCATCACTTCCAGGTTGGCTATGTGATGAATGTGAAGAATTAGTTTGTAGAAGTCTTCAAACTTTCCTGGCTTGTAGCGATCCAGAGAGAACCTTCTGAACTCTGCCCCAAACTGCAAGAGAAAGAAAAGAGAGCATCAGCACATGTGTCATCACAGGCCAATGCTGCACTTTGGCACCTGAATGTGGTATACATCACCTCTCTCTTCACAGAATTAGAGAGCCACAGAATCAGTCAGGTTTAAAAATACTTCTGAGATCGAGTCCAAATTCTACTATTGAAACCTATTCTGTGGTGATTAGAGTCACATGTTAGTGTTTACAAGTCTACTAATGGCCTTTTAGGTCCTCCCATCAGAACATAGCCATGGCTACCAAGACATCACAGGTACACTCAAGTGTTTCAACTTAAAGGAAATCACGTTTTTAAAATATTAAGTTTTCATTAAATCCTCTAGAGGATAACTGCATTTGTAGGACTTAACTTTGAAGGTCCATTATTCATTACCATCATCTCAGGCATCCACAGAACCATTCTTCTCCAAAGCAGAAGTATTCACTCTACTGCTTTCAAAAGAAGGTACTTAGCTATTCAAACAACCTTGTAAAAATTCTTTGCACATTTCCCATCAATACCACTGGGATCCCAACCACAAGACCTTTAAAGAAGCATGGTATGTGAGCACACAGCTTGTTATTAGAAAATACACTCACTCTACATGACCCCTGAATTTCCTGGCAGTCCATGCAGCAGAAGGGAAGTTAGCTTTCATGGCTTTAATATTTCTGTCACTCCACTGGCTTTTATTTTTAAAGCTTTATAGACCATTAAATAGTGATTGTCAAAAACAAAAAAAAATAGTAGGGGTAGGAGGGTGTGATTTGGCACAATAGAAAATAAATCCATGTTATAAATCCATAAAGGGACTGAGGAGAAGATTTCAATGGTCCTTATTTCTGATCTTAGAAACATGCTGTTAAAAACAGGAAGGAAAAAAATTGATCCTCTATTTAAGGAAATTAAAAGGATGGAAACAGGCATCTAGTTAGACTAAACAGCTTAAATCACCTTTCTGGTACATTTATTTAATATTTCATAACTTATATTATGAGTAAATTATTCTTCATCAACTGAACCTCTAAAATCATCCCAACTCACTCCTAAACACATAGAACCAAAGCCACAAATCCAAGAACAAGTAAGGCTGTAACTAGGACCTCATGGAAGTTCTCATTTGCAAAGTCAGCCAATAGCAGAGCTAGAAACCAAAGACACAAAAATTAACAAGCACACAAAAAGAAAAAAGAGGGGAGGAGAAACTTCTCTAGACAAATTCTTCCTCAAAATGGAGAATGACTTGCTTAGAGGTTCTCAGCTGTTAAATCAACTATACATGCACGCCACTCTCTTGCTGAGACTAACAAAAGTATGAATCATCACCATAATCATCTTCAAGCAAAAAGGATAAAAAGAAGCCAACATAACCCTACTGGCTTTGGGCACAAGCATGTTCTCAAATTACTTCCGCAGTTATGAAAATCCCACTCTTGAGCATCAAAGCCTAGTTGTGATCATCTGAAAGCTTGTTTAGTCAAATTATGCTGCTTGTTTGTAATATTAACTGCTAGTTCCAGTTTGGATTTCAGAGTGCCCATCCAAAGGCACAAAAGGCAGACTAACCACAGCTGGTTCCAATGGAGGAAAAGCAGTTCTCCCTTATCCTTCACCCCCTGCTCCTCTCCAGAAAAATCCAAGTGGCAACTTACCCCTGTGGACACACTTCGAAAATAAAAAGCTTAAGTCTTTTTGTTTAAAAAGTATCCTTAAGTTTCCTTTTTCTTAGATTCAAGCTAGAAAAATCCATCTTCAAGTGTTAACACCTATCTAAATGATAAACTAAAGGGGCAGGAACAAGGTATTTGTAGGTTTTTCTTAAGAACTGCATCTACTGCTCTGCACACCTGAACAGGAACCTGGGATTCCTTGGGATTCCCTTGGCCAAAATACCAGGGCACTCACTCAGATGGCAATCCCAGTAACCATTTGTTTACTGGACAGCTTGTTCAGAACCATTAGCACACCTGGTGCTTTGGAGGGTGCAGCTGCTGTGCAGTCTCACCCCAGGCAGTACAACACCCACCCTACACAGCCCCCTTGGACCCCAGGTCTGCTGGGGGAACCCACCCCACCTGTTCTGCCCAGCACAGCCAAGGCAGAGCTCAGGTCCTGCCCAGGGACATTGCACCCAGCAGGAAAGTGACACGGAAAAGGACAGAGGAAAGAACGAAGGATGCTTACTTGCACTTGGCTGGTATGACCCAAAGCTCAGCTTAAGCTACCACATAAGACAGCTGGCAAAAGGGCCAAGCCTCCCAGCCTAGCTCCTGCAGGCACACTGGAAACTACTGGATCAGTGGAGCCTGACATGTGGGAATGCCACTGCAGGCTTGGGGCACTGAGGTCTGACAGGAATGCTGTACAGTCAAATTGACTTGTTCACATGTTCAGCCTTAGGAAAGCCCAAGAGTCAATTCCATTTGCCTGGGAATAGCACAACAGTAAACAAATGCAAAAGATTTCACTTGTGCTTTCTGCACGACCCAGCTTTTTAAGGGAAGGGAGCTAGAAGGTGATTCTGAAGAGGAAAAGGGAAGAGTCAAGAGATTTAAGCAGATAATGAGAATTACTTTCTTTTTGCTTAAAGGTTAGTATTGCTGTAGTAATAGTTTAGCTGATTTATCCACCCTGTGCATATACACAGGCAGCAACCATTGTCAGCAGGTCTTTTCAGAAGAGGGGGAAAAACTGCTTCAGCTCATTCATCATCCCTAATGAGGCTGATAAAGAGTATCACAGTAATAATGGGGTTTGCAGTACCACTCAGCTGGGAGACTGGGTGCTCTGAATTGTATTCAGTCAGGAGTTCAAGATAACATCCACCCTGTATCTTGCAGAAACTACAAATCATGATAGCCCAGAGACTGATCTGCTTCTCTAAGTCACAAAGTTCTTCTTATCATATCCCTTCACAGAAAGACACACAAGGACTGGTGTCTGCCAGCAAAGTCTCTGCCAGAACAATACTGTGTTACACTGTTTGATAAATTAACAGTTTTAACAAGCAGATTAGTTTTCCATAATGAAGTAAATTACTCAGGCCTATTTAACTAATGCAAATACTGCATCCAGTATTGCAGAAGTCAGAGGACAAGAGGAACACAGGGAAATTAAAAAGAATTTAATCTGACAGGGCTTATTATGACTGAAAAAAAAACCAACTTAGAAAGAACTGTACGTTTTGTTTCACAAAAATAACCTCCACCCCAAGATCCTCAAAGTATCAGCCAATTACTGTCTTTGTTGTCTGCAGTTTGATGACAAAGAGCACACAACAAAATGCAACACATCAGGCAGGAACCCCAAACAAAAACAAATGCCCAGAAAAGTGTTCTGATAAAAGTTGTGTTAAGGAAGAAGGAAAACACAGCTAGCTGATCAAAACTTACACAGGCTGATCAAGAGCAATCAACTGCTTTCTTTGGCTTTTTTCTGGCTAAAGGGTACAAGAGGTCAGAGGAGATGAGGGAGCAGGATTTTGAGGTTTGTTTCTTAGAGAGATGCTATTTTGTGAAATGAAAGAGTTATTTGCAAGCAAAAGAGAGCAACTTTTTTTTTTCTTCACATTTTAAATTTCAAGATGTTTACAGGGCCAAAAATGAAGCCCTATGTTTATGAGGTGCAATCCCTCTAGTTTATTGTTGGCTTTGAAATCAGGCTATTGTAATAAGTAGACATCAAAGAGCAACATTTAGCAATAAGCATGAGTTACATTAGCCACCTAGTTCTCTCATGAAGTAAAAAAAAAATCAAAAACACTTTCATCCTTGCATAGACTGTAATTTCTGCTTACATGTGAGATTTTCAAAACTGGGAAGACCTAATCAGGGATGCTTTATCAGTGAGAATGAGCAGAGGGCAAGAAAGAGGAGAAAGGAATGCAATGTAAATGGTTCTGTGCTTGCTGACTTCACCTGGGATTTGAGAGCTCTGCTGTCACATTCCTGTCTCTCTGTTCCCTTTTTCTCCCCAGTTACATCTCCCCCAGCTCACACAGCACTCTCTAGCTCTGCTCCCAGTCTCAGAGTGGTTTCACAGTGGCAAGAAGCCACCAAGCAAGCAGACGTTCTCTGCAACAAGCTTTCTCTTCAATGGCTCGCTCCAGAGCTTGATTCACTAAAATGACAGAGCTGGTGGAAAGTGTGAGATTTCATGTTCTGCTCAGATCTTGCTATTTCTTTCAAGAGAGAGTCACAAAGGCAAGACAGTCTCTTCTGTTTGCCCGTCATAGAAATCCCATCAGGGACACACTTTCACTACCTTTTGCCCCAAACCTATTTCCAGATTGACATCATGCCATACTTCTACCCTTCTTTCTTCCATTCCTCCTTCTCTCACAGAAAAACACAGCCATGCTTTAGTATCTTAAATGCTTAGAACAATTTCTCTCACCAAAGAAAACCAGTGGTTCCCTTTTTCCATGTTTCTTTGACACAGTATTTCACATCTCTGCTTTTTGTTTGAAGAACGACTTTTGTAACCCCTTCAATGCTCTCCAGGGGGCTGTAAGGCTCAGACCAGGGCAAGTTTTCTCCCTCTGGCAGCTACTTGGAAGAGAAATTATTCTCTCTGTTGCCATCACCCCCAGATCACCTTCTGCTCATGAGATGCACCTCGCATTCATCTCACAGAGATCTTTGCACACATGCTTGGCTCTCAGCTCAAGGGCAGCTCAAAGCCAAGGTTACCCTTTCCCCTGCCTCACTTATTTCATGATTTTTGAGAACTAGACAACTACACTGCTTATTTTGCCTCACAACCACATGGCAGTCTGTGAAAATAGCTATCCACAAAAACAATTGTATCAGCCTGTTGTTTGGAACCATCATCCCTTTCTTTGCCAGCTTTTCTCCTATCAGGTCACCCATGTAGCTGCTTTCTCCCTACCACTCCAAGCAGTACACTGCCAGCCTTCCTCACTGCCTCACCTCCTGATGTTTAAACCCCCAGTGCCACTCTCCTTCAAGAAATAATCATCTGCAGGAACGTGAAGTGTTTAAAATACATCTGTGATTTAAGTGCTAAGTCTACCTTTCCAAAAGCAAGTGTCTTCCTCTTTTTATTCTGGTACCCTGCATCTCTGGGAACAAACCAAAGTCTGTTTGCAAATGACATAGACTGAGATGATCCTGTATTTTTATGCAACACACAGTCCATCACACCACGGAGCTCAAGTACAAACACAGCACAGAATGCATACATCCACAGCATGAGGGAGAAAAACAAGATTTGGCACCTTGCCACCCAGAGGGACAAAGCAATCAGGTCTGGTCAGCACTGTGATAAGCCATGAGCCCAGCTTCCAGCAGAAAGGCAGCTCTGCACTTCTACAATTCTCCAGCAAGAGCAAACCACGAGAGCAAACCACTTTCAAACACTTACTGAGAGGTATCTACACAGGAAACCTGTAACCAGCGTGGTTACAGACCCTTGAAGCTGCCGCCAGAGGTTTTTCCCCATGAGCTCAGTGCCAGCAACAGCTGCAGAGAAGTAATTTGATGCAGCTGCAGGCACAGCCCTGGCCAGGCCTGAAGAGGGACTGGGAACAGCTGTGCAGGGCAGGAGCAGGAGGGATGGCACAAGGCTGGGTGGCCCTGGGACATCACACTCCTCCCTAGACATTTCTGCTTGAATGAACTTCAGGCATTTCCAAAGTGAACGGGAGTACCTCTGAGCCTGAAGATTTTGCCTTCACTTAGAGGAAGGCAGTGTCTCCTAAGGTATACATCATCTTTTAACTCCTGGCCTGCCATTGTAAAGGTAATTAGAAGCAAGCAGTGAATCCTTGGAAAGCCCTTCTTGGTTCCCAGAAGCTCAGATTAAGTGCACACAAAGGGAATGATAAGGGACTACAGAGGAAGGCACTATTAATTGCACCTCTGAAGAACTCCTTGGGGGTGGCTGGTCCTGGAGCCTCCACAAGTATTTTAACCTCACACGGGAGACATTCCTTTCTGACTTGGCTGTAAACAACATTTAATTTTCTGAGGTGCTCTTTATAGTTGAAAGATCCATTGTTCAGTGTCCTTTAGGACTGTTTCAGTGCGGTGAGACTAAATTTGAGAAGACTACTCTCATAAGACAGACTGGCTGGACAAAGTTTTAAGCAGTTCAAAAATTCCCAAGTTACTAGACTAAATAGCATTACAAACAGGAGAGAAGCTGGAGGCAGGATCAAGAATGGGAAAGCATGGGAATACTGGAACACAAGATAGCCAACCACCCAGTTAGCACAGCTGGTACCAAGCCCATACCAATATACTTGCATCAGGAACATTGCTGGAGGAACTACCATCTTTCTGTGACAAGACAGGCCTGGGACTAAATCCAACCTGAGCCCCAGAGCATATCCTCCACCACACCATGCTCTGGGACAGCAAAGCAATGTTCCAGCCTTCCCTGTATCTCCTAGAGGCACTACTGCTCCCACAGCGCCAGAGCCCAGGCCAGAGAAGAGAGCTACACTGTGCTGCTTATTGCAGCTGCCACCTGGACAGAACTAGCACAAGATGACTTGTCTGTGCCACACTTTCCAGCTGACAGGCTCAGCCTCTCATCTCTGAAGCGTGCACAGGACCCACTGCTGTGGCTCAGCTGAAAGCTGTGGTCACTTTCTCTCATGTCACCTAGCAGACAGACTTAAGGCTGCTAGGTATGACCACTTCAGAAAGCTATCCTACTACAAAAAAGAAAGATTTGTTTGTAATGAGAGAGGAACCAGGAGTTCAGTAGGTGCTATTTAGCACATCAGAATAAGCACAATACCTGCTGTGAGAAGCTCAGCAAACCGGGAGGGAAAGGAACAGAGGCAACACTTCTTAAGAGATACTAATGTTTACAGTCTCTTTCTCTTGACATGTTTTGCAACAATCCAGACCGTCTCAAGTTGCTATTACTGTGGCACACTGTCTTCATTTGAGAGGGGGAAGCACTGCGGTTTTCTGAGTCCGTGCCACATTTGGTTTGCATATAATCAAATATGTTTTCGAGCTCAAAAACAGAAATTAAATCAGATGGTTACAGGGCTTTTTACTGCACTTATTTTAGTTTTATGCCAGGTATGACAAGTATGACCTTAACTTGGAAGAATCTAAAGTACTGCTTAAAAGCTTTAAGCAGACTTAAAGTCTGTTTTAACACTCTGCAGCATTTAAAAAGAGCGCTGCTTTTTGATCTATTTTGAAGTGTGCTACACATGGAAAACTTTTCTTAAAACTTCAGAAGGTCTGTACAGCTTCAGGGTTAGAGTGAAATCAAAGTACACAAGGCTGGAAAACACAGTTTGTAAACCTCTCTCAGTTAACACCAGACAGCACAGAAGCAGACCTTTAAAATCTCTTTAGAGAGGGCTATTAGAGGTAAGAGTAAGAGTTGCTCTTACTGCTATTGCTGCAGTTTTAACACTGATTGATGTTACACTTTATACATTTCAAACACACTATATATATAACATATACTGCCATAGCTAAACAGTCACTTTGACAGCACCTTTAGCAGGGGGGGAAGATGCAAAAGAGTTTTAAACCATCGCTCTTTATCTAACAGCACAGTTCTGATATGGGTGGACAACACATGAGCAGGACAAACCCACAAGTTGTTTGAATGCTACATCTATCTGGCAGCTGGGCAGGCTTGCTGAAGCACTGACTGCTACATGAGCCTCAGACCAAAACACTCAGCTGCTAGTGACTTTGTAAGAGCAGGGAACACAGCTGATCCCAAACATGCTTTTTGTCTTTGAACACCGTAACAGTATCATGTCAACTCAGGACACAGCAGAAAATGATTGAAAATTCACTAATAATCCATCTAAACACCAACATTTAATGAGAGTCGAAACAGGATGGGAGAAGAGAGTATAAAAAAATATGGTTATAATTAACTGGTTCTATTTATCTTAATGGGTTTGTTTATAGTAGTAGGATGTTAGTCACATTATTGTTAGTTTGTAAATCAGTTTGCAATGCAAGAAAACATGACACTATTAATAAGGCAGAAATGAGTCAGGTAGCTGTGCTTTTACAATCCTCAGCCACTATCAAAGTTCCATTGTCCCAGAGGGTTCATCAACAACAAAGGGTTCTTTTGCAAAGCAGATTTATCAGGGAACGACAAGTACATTTAGCCATCTTTGAAATCATGAAAATTAATTCTTACTAGTACATACAGTTCACAGGAATTCATATAGTAGTAACAGAAAAGCAGTACTCAGCTGCTTTTAAGCCAGAAACATGGACCTGTCAGCTTCAAAGTGAAAAAAGACCCCAACACACACTTTTTCAAACAATTCAAAGTGCCATCATTTAAAGACCCAAGGCAATCTTTTACTTCTACTATTCCAAAATATCTAAGAGATTAGAAAAGAAATACACATTTGGGCTGATAGTTGCCCTCCTGTTTGAAAAACTGTGTATCATATTCAAGGGAACAAAAAATAAAATCTCCTTTCACTCAGAGCAAGACAAAAGAAGATTGGCTACATGGAGTTATATAATTTAAGAGAAGTTCCACCACTAATGTAGGAATTCCTATTTTAAAAGCATTTGTTCTTCTGTAGGCTTATATTAATGGGCAAAGAAGCCTGTAACCTCTCTGTAAAGCTAAAGACAGAAAATGAAAAAAAATAGGTTAAGAACTCTGCCTGTGGCCACGAGATCCCAAACAAAACAAACACAAAAAGCCCCACACATTGCAGGCACTGGAGCTCTTGGTAAAAGGGAAAAAGGGAAGAGAAGGGGTCATCTGGAAACCTTTTTCAGAGATTACAGGCAGTTTCTTGAGAGGGGACAGATACTTCACTTGTCACCCAACAGAGGAAAGGAGCCAGTGAGTACTAGACACATGAGAATACACAGTTGTTCTAAGCCAGCAAGATAATGTGTTTTCAGATCCTGTCTAAAAGGGCTGAAACATTAATCCTGAGCTACAGAAACAACACCTAGATAAGAACTGAGCTTCTAATTTATTTTGTCGTGAAAGACGGGACAGAAGGGCTAAGGTGTAATTACAATTCAATTAATATTTTCTTATGACATGTGCCAACTTCTAAGCAGGTTTCTCTTTACCCTTCCTCTTCTCTATCTAGCAACAAGCTTTTAAGTGTTTTGGTTTTAAGGCCAGCTCTCTGAGGATGAGGCAGAGGAAGGGGGAAAGCAGGGAGGCAGACAGAAGGGGATTTCTTAAAGAGGGAGACTGCAGCAATTGCTATGTCTGAAACAGAGGTGTGCACAGATGGCAGAGGGTTTTCCCCTTCAGTATCTGCTGCAGCACAGAGATCCATGAAGCTTTTGTAGCACCTTACAGTCACCCAGAGGAAAAGTGACCTGACATACACCAAAAGGTACAACACAGTGCCACAAAGCTCACCCTCCTGCAATGACATAGCCAGGGAATAGATCACTGCCAGTGTCCCCACCACACAGGCACAGACATGAAGAACCCATGGACACAAGAATCATGAGCTGAAGCATGCTTTGGGCCATGTTCCCAGCAGGGGTGATGGGTCAGGCTAGGTTCAGCAGGGCTGCAGGCTGGTTCAGACCTGCTGAAATCCAACCATCCACAAACCTCACAGGTCACTGAACAAAACAAAACAAAACAAAACAAAAAAAAAAAAAAAAAAAAAAAAAAAAAAAAAGGAATACTGCCTGCAGGTTTTGGCCCTCTGGCACAAGAAGGATGTTGAAAACTGGAATGAGTTCAGCCATCAAGATGCTCCCTCCTTCTCCTCTCCCCACTTCCAACACAGATACATACACACGCACTCTTTGTTTTTAACAACCCTCTGGCACACATCAAGAACCTTATCACTTAAGGATGCTTGGGGATTTCCAGAGAAGTGTCTTACCCAGAACAGTACTAAGTGCTGACAAACTCCCCCCTTTCACTTACCAAGGGCACAAACTGACTTTCAAGAACTTGCTTTTTGGAGAAAAGGAAAGAAATTCAGAAAATCCAGAAAAACCAGATTTCGCAGGAGCAGTTTCTGAATTATGGACTAATGCAAGACACCAGCAGCATGCTGGTTTATCCTTAAGGAAGGAACCACCTGGTTATCACAACACAGGCAGGGATATCAAAACCCCAGTACCTGCAAACTATCTCCTATCCAACTCCCCACAACCATTTTTTCCAGAGCTCCTTCCGATCAAACCCAATCTTCAGAGGAGAATAGCTGTTTCACACCATTGTGTAAAAGCAGCACTCTCTCACACTCAGCTCCTGTGCTAAAAGGGATTCCACCTGCCCACGGACTGCCACTTCCCCAGCCTTTGAAAAGCCACCAAGAATCCCTTGATCCCCGGCCAGCAGCATGCCCCGGCGCAGAGGCTGAGCTGCACCCACCTCCGCTCACCTGGCAGCCTGCGCTCCCAGGCGATAGCTGCAAAATCATGAGTTCTCAGACTCAACTTTCAAGTTCTCAGGCAAGCCCAGACAGGCCTCATACCTACAAAACACCAGCAACTAAGTGTTTAAAAGGTTGACTACATAGGGCTACCAAAAGTAGCATTACTGAGCCTTTTTGTTTCCCCAGCCTCAGACAGTCCATGCAAACACAAAAATCTCAACACTCTGTATTTCTGGATGATCACAGCACAGCAACACAGTGATCCACAGGGAAAAGGCTGCCAGCAGCACAACCCACCCTATAACAACATTGTGTTTTTGTAAGAGTTATAAGGTTTTTATACAGCAGCTTGCCAGGTACCATTGGCCAGAGCTTTTCATTGGACCTCCTTCAGATAGCTGAAGAGTAACTCTGTGACAGGGAACCCTTGAGCTTTACAGACAAAATAAAACTATCTTGCAATGTCAGCACCAACAGCCTGCTACATCAACAGCCCAGCTGTTATTGTGCCCAAGTCATGCTAACAGTAAAACTCACCAGCACCAGGAAATTCAACAGCACAGCTTCCACTGACACATGCTGTAGGTACACAGATCATTGCTGGGTGTAGGCCCTCAACAGGGTATTTTGAATTTAGCTTCTATTTTAAGGTTTTTTTCCAAAGCAGTAGAATTCTCTGTACTAGCTTCTGGACCATCAGTAGTGAAAACCTGAGCTACAGAAGGCCTTCAGTAAACTCATTCCACCCATACAAGTTTATTTTCCTTCCCTCCAAAAATCCACAATCATTCCTAAGCTTACCATCTCCCCATACATCACTCTGTGTCTAGAACCAGGTAGGATTGACTTACAGAATTCCTGCAGCTGTAAGGGAAGCTACGAGCCCTTTACTATAACATTGCATTCTAATTGTTAATAGAACAAACTCAAGCTATGGCAATACTGAAGTAGAAGAGAGAGGATGAACTTAAAAATTCTCATATGTGGTCAAAGCTTTAGTTCAACACTTACAGAATGTAAGGGGTATAATTCAGAAGACAGGATCTGGAGCATTTGGGAGCCACAAGGAATGTTGTGGGTGGGTTACATCTTAGAACCAGTACAAGCTGAACTAAAACTTTCCAGCTATGGAAGCAGAATAGAACTTTCTAGGCCAGTTGAACCCTTTCAAGTGGCAACAGGAGGTTAGGAAATAAGGGCCTGAACCCACATTTCAGGTGCCATGCTTAGAAATGATTGGAGGCTCCCTTGGACATACGGTACTTCTCCCACTGAAGCGGTCTCTGCTCTATTTGCTGCTCAAGGCCATTTGATCTGAATGCAAATTTTAACAGCAAAAATGGACAAAAATGAGCAGCACCAAGCAGAGGGTCCCAAAGACATCACCTTTAACACTATCTCAGCAGGTGATCAGGGACTCTGGGGAAGGTTAAAGTTATCCGCGCTCTTTTCAACTCATGCATTACCTACACCTTGCCTGTTATACGAGTATAAAACACAGGCTTTTGGGGAGATTTCTCAGTTTTGCTTAATGCTATTTATTTTTGCCGTCAGAGGCACGGGCAAGATTTTGATGTGCTGGATCAGCAGACTGAGACCAAAGTCTCTTGACGAGAGCTCAGCAAGACCAGCGGCAGGCACAGCCACCCGGCACCATCCATCCTTGGAGGCGGCCAGCTCCGGCAGCCCTGCCGATCTCGGCTCCTTCCCCAGCACCACCGGCGGGCACAAGCTGATGCCGGTGCCGGCATCCCGGCACAGGAGCGGGAAGCTTCCCGCAGGTCTGGCTCCGGCTCCTGCGGCTCGGATCGCGGCCAGCGCCGGCGGGGAGACCCGGCCCTTCTCCGCTCCTCTCCCCTGGACGCGTCGGGGCACCCATCCCGCCTCCCGGGAGCCGGTCGGAGCACCGGGGGCCGAAACGCCGCGGGGTGGGGCGGGAGCGGCACCGGGGCCGCGCCTCCCGGTGCCCGCGGGCCGAGCCCCAGCCCGCCCGCCAGGCGAGGCCGGCGGCGCTTCCCGAGCCGCCCCACGAAGTTACGGCCGGAGTCCCCGCGGCGAGACAAAAGACGGAGCAGCAGCGGCGGGCGGCGCGCCGGGCCGGGCCGGGCGGGGAAGGGTCGCGCCGCGCCTCCGGCCGGGCAGGGGCGGCTCGCCGGGAGCTGCGCCCGGAGCGCCGATCCCGCCTCCCCGCCGGCCGCCGCCAGCCCGTCCCCGCTCTGCGGGCTAAGCCTGGGACACGGCTCCGGCCGCACCGGGCGGGGAGGGGAGACACGGGGGAAAGGAGGGGGCTCCATTCATTTTCGGGAGCACCGCCGGGCAGGGGCGCTCCCGGCCGAGGCCGCGCCGCGGTCTGCTCACCTTACTCTTCACTTCCACCGCGCTGCACTCCAGATACCGCAGAGTCTGAGATTTGTTGAAACTCCGGTTCATCTTCCCGGCGCCGCTGCCTCCCGTCCCCTTCCCTTCCCTTCCCTCGCCTTCCCGCGCCGGCCCCGCTCGCGCCGCGCCGCGCTCCGCTCCTGCGGCCACTTTGTTCCCGGCGCGCGCGCGCCAACGGCAGCGGCGGCGGCCGCAGGATCCGCGCGGGGCTGGCGCTCCGGCTGGGCCGGCGGCGGGCGGGCGCCTCGGCCCCCGGGACCGCCCCGGACCGCCCCGGACCGCCCCCAGCGGCCGCGGGGCTCCGCCGTGTGCGGCGGGGCTGCTGCGGGCCGAGCGCTGAGCGCGCCCGGCGAGCCGCCGTCCCGCTCCCCAGCGCTCGGACGAGCCCGTTGTGCGCCACTAAAGGGACCCGCACGAACTTTTCCAGACGGCGCTGATTGTTCTTGAAAGAGGGTTGGGATCTGAAAAGTGCTGCGAGTCGTTAATTTGAGACCACAGATCACCGGGTTTGGGAGGAGAGTTTCCACCACGCCCTCATTGAAATAAGTCGGTGGACTGCCTCCCTCTGCTAGCAGCGCTTACTAATTAGGTAGGTTATTAATTTGAGAATCTCGAAGGAACTTAACTTCTTTACGTCTTTTGCCAAGGATCATTTTAATTTTGACAGACCTTTTTCCTTCAGTCAGCATATTTTAGTCACTGAGAGCCTTTGAAACTGCTATTTTTTTCCTACACAATCCTGCCCAAAACATCAAGTCGTGATGTACAGAAGCTCAGGACACAGCACAGACCTGTGCAACCAGTTCTCTGCTGCTCGACATCTCCTAGGATCGTCTGCCCGTCTCAGCAAGGAGCACAAAGTCCCAACAGACACTACAGGCCACCCATCTCCAGGCGTGCTGGGCAAGTGTCAATGGCAGTGATGGGAATACCCACGAATTTAGGGGCAAAAAACAAGAGCTCAGCTGACTTTTCATGTGACTCCAAGTATGAGGATCAAAGCACGTGCCCCAAATACAAACCAGCTCCATCTTATTGGAAAATGGACCTGAAATGAACATTTGCCACATGTTCTGGGCTTGCACTGTGCTTGGAAGGCTTGCTGTAAGTTAAACTGGAAAAATAAAGTCTAGAGAGCTGAGAAAGGAAATGTTTGTGTGAACTTGATCTTTTCCTCTTTTCATCTTAGCATAAGCAATGCAGCAGCTTTGCTTTCCTGCTGTGATGGCCAAGGCCAAGCTGTGGAGACACAGCATCCCTGGTGTGCTCAGAGGCTGAACAGCCCTTTTGGGATGTCTCAATGTAAAGATGGATCTTGAAATCCAGCAGCTGGATCTGTATGGTTTAGTGTCTCAGCATCTGGAACAGCAAGGCCAATACACCGGTATGAAGTTAATTAGTAGCTGAAGGACTGGCCTTCAGTTCCATGTTTTGAATTTTTTGTTTCAATTTCTTTGGTCTTTTTTTGGTTTTGTTTTTTTTTGGTTGTTTTTTGTTTTCTTTTTTTTTTTAAGAAACAAAGTTCTCAGTAGGCAGAAACCAGCAAGCAATTTTAGTCTTCATTTTTAATTTGATACTTGCTGTATTTGTGATGTCCACTTGTGAAGTACAGATTAAACTTTCTTGTCTTTTATTTTATGCTTACTTCAGGGAGCACAAATGTTTCATTACCATCTCTTTTATATTAATAAAGACTCCTCAAATTAATAATGCCTACTGAGTTGTGTGTCACCTGAAAGAGAATGCAATGAAAATTAAGTAAAAATATGTATATATTTTTTGGGTGAGATATAAGCTGGTAAGCCATACTGAATTAATAAAAAGTGAAGATATATGTTTCAAAGCACAAAACAGAGGTTTGTTTACCAGCAGAGCTAAAGGGATTTCCACTCTCCCCAGCCATTGCAGATCCTGCTCATATTTCCATCACCACATGAATAGACAATCCTATTCTTCTCATCTACCCTGTCTTTGAAGCTAAAGGTATATTGAGGACAAAAATTACTTTATTTGAGGAATGGAGCTAATATCTATTTCTATTCTATCCTACAAGAATTTAGAAATGGTGGCTTATTTTTTTTTCTAAATTACCTGTAAGAAAAGCTGCTTTTTAGCTGTTCCATTCCTTCCCAATTTTTCAACCTTGCATTAAACACTTATTATAGAAACACTTATTATAGAAATAAGGTGAATACACTCATATGAGGAAATATGCTTTTATACCTCCAAAGAGGCTACTGCTAGCAAAGGTTCCTCTCAAATTGCTTTTAAAAAATCTGATTTCTGCTGTTTTTTCTCAATCTGAGTTAAATATCCATCCTTTTCTAGGCCAGTGTAGACACCTTTAATCCATTCTGATCTGAGAAATGATCAGGTTCTGGATAGCTTATTAATTAGGCTAAAACAGGGGGTCATAGTATGAGAAACTGGCTGTATTCTTTTATTAGCAGAAAAAATAGAATACTAATAAGTATTTATAAATTATGTATGATTTATCAATATTATTTCTTAATAGTATTTAATAATTTATTAAAAGAAAATGCTTCTCAATCAAGCTTCCCTGAGATCTAATTCAGTCCCTTCTTGCAAATTCTCTAAGAAAGGCTTTTCATTTCACTGTTTCCAAATTAGTTGCAGCTTTAGTCCCTTTCCTCCGGAGCAGAGCTGAGGCGCAACTGGGCCAGCTTGAGAAAATTCCTTTTTCTCTTGCCTCCCCTCTCCATGCCCGTGACGTGCCGAGCACCAGCAGGAGCCAAAGCACTGGGGGAGCTCCCAGGGTTGCACGAGGCACTGCAGCCCCTGCCAGCTGTTTTCCTCCTCAGACTCGGTCACAAAGATGGTTTTAATTTAACTGCTTTTGCTCAGCCACCTTTCAGGGGTTTTGTTTTTTCTCATCGCTTGCCAAGGGCACAGCATTCCTTTGACAATTTCTATAAATCTTCATCTGTTTTAGTAATCTGTGGTTGCTTTACCCTGTTTCTGACCTGCAGAGCTTTTAAATCACCGTTTCTTCCCACGTGCCCCTCTCTCAGCCCTTTCTTGCAGCCTTGTTCCCAGATGCATGTGGAACGTGAGGGCACATTTGCTGTCATCCAGCCCATTCCTACATGCAGCACTTCACCAAATACTCTTCTTTCTTTCCCTAAGCTGGGTAGGAAGGCCACAATGTAGGGATCCTAACAGGCCATTTAAAAAATATTCAGATTTTCCTGTTTTCACTGCTTTTCATTTGCTAGACCAACAAAAAGTGCTGCAACCTGTGCCAGACTCACATTCCTGCAATGCTGGTTTTCAGCTTGCAAGGGGCTTCCCTCTGACTTGCTGCGTGCCTCATCAGTATCAACAAGTCATCTACAGGAAAAAATACCCCAGACTCACATCCAAGGAGTTATTTTTCTAACTCTACACCCTGCATTGAACTTGCAAGAGTTAAAAATACCACATCCGAAGGGCTTGGGGAAACTGCCGAAACACAGGCTGGTTTTGCTTTCTTTAAATGTAAACCAAAATGAAGCATAGCGTGAAGAAGAGAAGAGGGAGGATGACAACTATTGTTTTGCTTGTAGCAAGCAATGTTCCTGCCACAGTGAGGGTGGTTTCTACTTCATCAAACTCAGAGTACAATGCCAGGGACCATCCGTCGCCCTAGTGCAGGAGCTACCTAGAGGGGAACAAGAAGAATAATGCCACCAGCCACAGCAGTAATGGATGCTCCAGGACCAGAGACTGGCTGCTCCAATGGTTTTCCATTGTTTCATCCCTTGTGGCAGTGAAATGTCTTCTTTTTCTCTCCTTTTAAGAGCTTTTGCCTTCAGGCCTTCAAGAGATGCATGTGCATTTAAGAGGAGAAGGAGCAGAGAGAGGGGAGGGTTGTTCTCAAGGCTTGGGGAACTTGATGATTCTTTTCCAGCAAGGATGATGAAGCATTTGAGGAAACCTCTTGTGTGGCCTTACTACAAAACACGTGAAGAAGGGGGACCAGGGCAGTAGTTGAGGGAATGATGCCTGCTGAGCTGCATGCAGAGCTCACAAGCAAGCATGAGGATGAGCAGCTGCCATTGCAGCTCCCAGTATTTATCCAGAGAGATGTGCTGGGAAGAGTGGATCAAGGTTCCCAAGCTGTCTGCTCACAGATGCTTTGGCTTCAGCAGATCAAACCAACATGCTCTGGTGTCAGCTGAAAAATTCCCCATTTGGCCATACTGGTGAATGTTATATAACCAGTTACACTTTGACACGTATCAGTGTGAAAGCAATTCAGGAATCAAAGCCAAACTCTGAGCATTGCAAGAGAGGGAGTAAGGTGGTTCATGAGATCATTTGTCCTTTTTCCAAATTGCACCTCAAATAGGATTAAAAGCAGCAGTGCTTTACAAGGATGGGAAAGGTGAGCTTTGTTGCCAGAGGTGAGTTTGGGATTGGAAGGAGGGAAGAGAAAGGAACATGCTCCTTATTCTGCATCCAAAGTATGCTTTAACTACATGACTCACCAGGATTCAATATTTCCCATGAAATACAAAAATATTCAAACTTTATTTATTCTGTACATGAATCTGCTGAATCTAATGATCTTTAGCTCCCTTTCAATTGCTTTGATTCTTGGTTTTCTGTTCTTTAACAAGGAGAAAAACAGGAAAACCAATGACATTTCCCAGATGTCATTCATTGCAGCAGAGAAATAGATATCATCCCCTCCCAGTGTCCAGAATTAGGTCCTTCTACTTAGGTTAAAAAACTATGTTTTCAATGTGCTGCTCTGCAGATAGAAGCTACTGATGATGTTAGAATGATTACTGCAAATACTTTTAAAATATTATTGATTTTAAGGCAGTACTGCTGATCATAGGCCTAGGGTGTGCAAGGGTCTGCCTTGTTCTCTTCTCCCTTTGTTGCTGGTCCTACTTCTACAGGAAACTGAAGCATAACTGGAAGTTGGCAAATACAGCATACATCTTCTAATTAGTCCAATGCTATCAAATAATTTATGCAGATGGCATCATCTTTATCTTCTCAAACATTTTTTCTGTGTAAAACTATGAATATTGAAACACACTATGACACTGGAGTAATTTTTCTGCAGTAGTTACCAAATTTTCTAATGGAGCTAAGCTGACCAGATATGGAAAAAAAAAATAAAGTTAGTATTGTTAATTTTTAAAGGTAATGTCTTTAAGAGAAAGCTGCTATCATGAAGATATAATCACACCTTCCTTTGAAGTGCTTATCTAACTTGCTCAGTGAACAGAGAATCCTGCCTGTGGAACTTTTCTGTCATTCTTCTCAATCAGAAACTGGCTTTAATCTCTTTTGGGTAGCAATTTAACTCATCTGAATGCCATCTACCATCTTTGTTTCCTGGCAGCTGAAGTGTAGGGTCTGGTAACAGGGTAAGAGAGTATGAACTTTGCCCAGACTGGCTCACTTCCTCACCAAGAGCACAGAGAGGTTTTCAGGTTTGCATGGAATGCAATTAACTGCAAGGAGCAACCAGGATCTTCGTGAGAATATAATTTATAGAGAACTTCCAGTTGGGAAGTGACTAAATGTCACCTTAAATAAACAACCCAAATATCCCTGAATTGCAGCTTTAGGCAATTTGTAAGGCACTATGTCTAGCTAGTAAGTCAAGCCCTCTCAGAAGTGGTGGTTTGTGGTCTCACCTGCTAATAAGGGAAATAATAAGAAACTGTCCTAGCCATGCAAGTCATACAACAAACAAATCTTGTCTGTTTGCTTACTGACTTGAATTCCTAAAAATGTAACATGCTGCAGCTGAAAGCTTCTTAGTAAAAAAAAAAAAAAAAAAAAAAAAAAAAAAAAAAATTAAAAAATGTCAGCTGACTTTTAAAGTTTGCTCTTTGCAAAATTTCTTTGGCAGATCTGCTAGACCAGCGGCAGTGTTAAGATAAAGATAGATTCAAAGATGTCATTCCTGATTAAAAATAATAATAAAAAAGGTTAGAGGGAAAGGTCACATATTCACAGAGTAAACTCCATCTGATGTTTACAGCACATAGCTGTACCAGGCTACAATCACCTGATCCTGTCAGAACTACTGAAGCTCCTGTATAGAAAAGCACTGTAAAGCTCTAATTGGCTGGGACTGAACATAATCTCTTTTTCACCCACCTGATTTGCAAAGAGATTTGCCAAGAAGCAGCTTACTACTTTGGAGATGTCCTTCAGCATGTCTTTGTGCCCTGCAAACACTGAAATTTAAATCATTTGTGCACAATCAGTCCTTCCCAGAGCTTTCAGTGAAGGCAAGCAGCCTCATGTGAGGCTTGAAGAAGTCCTTCAGAGCAGCTGTTCAGAAATGCATGAAGCATGAGGCACATTATATTCTCTCCCACAGGCTGAGGGCCAGATGTTCAGTGGGTGTAAAGCAACAGAGCCTCAGTGTGGCTTTTTTGGGGGGCCACAATGATTTATACCAGTCTAGAATCTGGCCCTTTGTGTCTCAGCCAATTGACTTCCCCAGCCTCTGCTGCTGAAGAGCATGGTTTTATGAGGTGAGAAGGGATGGGGAGTGTTCAGGACTGCTGGCCGGAGGTGCTGAAAAGAGAAATCTCTCAGAAGATTCCTGACACCACTTCTCCAGGCCAGATTGCTAAAGTAAGCACAGGTTTTTGTTTGTGATGCATTTACATATTTTCCTTCCCATGTTTCTGCTGCTAGCAATGTACGTAGGTTCTTTATATCTGTATATTCCCAAAGCAAGTTCACTTTTCCGCCCTCTTAAGATCAGGAAATGAGAATATTTCTAAGTAGAGGTGATGTTCCTGTATTTTTGTTTCCTTCATAACTTGCATTTTCCTGAAACACAAATGAGAATTACTCATGGGAGTATGGATTTCAGAATCAGGCCTTTTGGTCATTTTGACAGTGTCATGGGAGGAAAAAACTGTTTCCCAGAACCAAACAATTTTATTGCATTCCAGAATCATGTGCAAAACAGGGATCCCATCTGTTCAACAGCATTCCCACTAAGTACAGTTCTGCCTCTAGCTCACCAGAATAAGCAGCTCAACAAAGAAGCCTCAGTTTTCAATGATAATGTTTTCTTCAAAATACAAGACAGCAGTAGAAAGGGCTTCCTAATAATTTGCACATTTGCCAAGATGTATTTTCTTAAATACTGTTTTGACTGCAGAATAGTAGAGCACTAGAGCACTCACTCATAAATTAATTTCTCTATGATCAATTTTGTCAATTCTTCCAAATCCACAATAAATTAATTAAAAAAAACCAATAATAAAGCATTAATTTCAGAACTGATGGATTAAAACTGGGCTAAAACAGACTTCTTTGTTTTTTGCTTTGACTGCTTGAAGAGTTTTGAATAAAGGGTGCCTGATTGCAGCACCCTAGGTTTAAGCTAGTTTACTAGAACAATTCTGCAAGAAAGAGATTATGAAATAAAAGAGAGAGGATTTAATTTATGGGATTCCACTATCTGAGGACTGGTGCCTGGTATTTTTATCATCACCATGAACATCATCAAGTTTTGCTTAGGAAGTGCAATAAAGGGCTTATGGAAACCCCAGGTTACAGTTGTATACTTGCTTAATTCTGCATATCCCCATTTCTAAGTGTCTGCTTTGAGTTACTTCAAAGTCCTCTTAACAGTTGCTCCATCTGACTGAGATTCCCTTGACAGCTCTGCTTGTGCTTTCCCTTAGAGAATCTGACCTGAAAAATGAAATGCAATTTCAATGCTTGCCTGTGGAAAGGGGTCATTGTTGGTCTGGGAAGTCAGCCTTGCTGGTACATGTGCTTTGCCTGTGGATGAAGAGTTATGCCCACCATGCCCAGTCTGTCCCAACCTCCCTTTCTTCCATGCTAGAGGAGCCTGGAAATACTTGTACCCAACTCATGGATACCAGCAAGAGGGCTGGAAGGGAGATGTCTTTCAAGACAGGGGCCAAAGCTGTTTTCTTCTTTCCTGCAAAGGTTCAGAGGGAGGGCAGGATATCTCTCAAGCCTTATTCCACCCTTTTTGCCCAAAGCCCACCTGAGTACATCTGGTGCACCAGCATGGTTCTGCAGCAGAGCCACTTCTTTCCTGTAGTCCTCCCATACATACAGCTCCAGGACCATCACCAGATACTGTCAGCATCCTGATCTCCCAGGATGTTTCTCACAAGACATAGGTGTTACAGCTGCCACCCACTGCACAGGTTTTCATGCTGGCTGGGTTTTACCATGATGCAAGCAGTGCAGCATGACTGCATTGCAGGGTGCAATGGAGATATGTCTGGCTTTCACTCCTTGGATTCAGATGTAAGGGCAGGTGTCATGAGGGCCACATGCTGGGAATGACAGAGAGATACAACCCATGAACAATTAAGAGTCATCCCTTGCCTGCCTAATGATTCATATGGGTATGGGTGTCTTCAGGAGTGCATCCATGGTGAGCTCATGAGGTGCACTTCCAGGGCAATGGTGTAGGGAGTATAACAAACATTAAAATTCTTTATGATTTTCATCTTTGCAAGAAAATTTTGTTAGTATTTTGCAGAGATGCTGGACGTAGTCTGTTAATTTTATCAACAACAGGTCAAAACTTGATGATCTGTCAGGTGGGAGAGCACCTAGTGGTTAAAGTGGAGAGGCCAGCAGAGGGCTTGGAGTTTAGGACTGAGTAGCAGATATAAGCTGGTCCCTCATCTTCTTCATTTGTAAACCAGAATGAAGAGAAATAGCTGTAACTCTGCATCACAGGCTTAGCACGAGGCTTGATTACCTTGATGTTTATGACACCCTGCCAAAAAGGTGCTAAGATAATTAGAAATGTTACTCTTACATCTGTTCAGGACTACTCCACTGGGGCCACAACCCATGATTAAGATTTCTAGCAGATGTCACAATGCAAATGGCAATGACTTGTAAGTGGGAATACAGTAATGAGGAGCACAAGCAGCTCTCCTCCCTCTGAGGATGGGTACACCCATGCCATTGCTGCTGCCCACACACCCTCATGGTGGGTGAGGTCCCTTCAAGGATCCAGCCCCACACCACAGCTGCTCAGCTCTGTCCAGGGGGAAAGGGAGACTATGCTGGAAAATGGTGTTTTATGATAATCATGCAGCCTCTGCAAAGCAGATTAATCCATGCCTTCTACCCTCACTGCAGGCAACTGCAAGGGAGAGGCACTTGCTATTGGAAAGCATGCTCTACTGAGACTGTTATGGAGCAAAGTGACATCACTTAAATTTTTTGGAACAATGGCCTTTTTCCCACAACTGCCTTGGCTTTTGTTCCCTTTGCACTGGCGCCATGCAGCTGGCTAGGATCTGACATAATTCCTCTGAGTGCAAGGAGAAAGCAGTCCCTGGAGAGTGGGTGTTTGGGAGGAGTCAGCATAATGTTGATGGGCCCCAGTCGATTTTCTCAGGGGGAAGTGATGATGCTTCAGACTTTAAATCTGTTAGAAAAAACACCTGTCTGCAGAGCAAAGATCCAGTCTGTTGGTACCTGTGGTTCTTGATGCAGTGGCATACATGGACAGGAGGCAGATGAAGGTACCTATGCTAGGTAAGGGCTGGGAGCTCAATGGTCTGGATCCATGCAGGAGAACAGAGATTGAACAGGATCCTGTAAATAACAACTGCCCTCATTACTCTCCTTCCTCTCAAGAGCAAGTCAGTCCTTTGCATCAAGGTGAATCTTGGTTCTCCTGCTCTTACCCTATTGCTTCTTTAAAGCCTCCCTGCCTCCTTTGCTTCACTGCATTCCTTCTCCTTAGCTGGAGGCTTTTTCTTCTGTTGCAGCCTGGAGCTGTTTCCCACCAAGCCTGGGGTCCTTGCTGCTCACAGGACTGATGGGGCTTTTGCCCCACTAGGCCTAGCAGACCTGCAGGAGCTGTGAGTGGCTAGCCAGGAAAGGTTTTCTGCAAATTTAACCACTCAGATCTCAGAAAGTTGTTCAAACTAGGACTCCTCACATGTTGGGAAGAAAATTAGGTGCATATCAGTGGTGATGCCATCAGTCTCCTACTCAATGTACTCCGCAAAAACTGCGTAAAAATGTCATCTGCATGAACACAATCTTTCTCTCAGGTCCTGCTAGTGTTAGTAATTTCCAAATGAAAGATCACACAATTTATTTCTTTTAGATATGGGTAAGAGGTACCTTCCCTAGCTTCTTCCTTGGCAATGGTAGAGCTGTTTTGCCTGGGAGAAACAATACAAAATAATCGCAAACAACCCCCTCCAAACCACAAAAATCCCAAACTGAAATCAACTCCCAACAAGACTTAACTAGCCTGAGGTAGGCACTGGGGAAGATTTCAGCTTGCTCACTTTCGGCAGTGCCCTAAGGAAGCAGAGGCAGGATCTCATGCCAGGAAATGCCAGCAACCTGAACCTGAGGCAGGCTGCTGCTCTTGCCCACTGAGCTGGCCTGGACACTTGGCACGCCATTGCAGATGTGTTGGCTGGGTATGGCAGGTAGCCTCTCTTATGAATTCCTGCTGGCAAGCCTGCACCTGAAAAGCAGTACAGCGACATTTTTATTTAATGCAAAGCAGTTTGAAGCGTGTGAAGTAGTAAGGACTACATGAGGCCATTTGGGTAATCACTGTGCAGAGATTTGGTTTCTGAAATAACAGTTTGGTTTCTGAAATAACAGTTTCCTGGGACATTGATTCAGCGTTAGTGGAAAACACAAATGGACTCTTGGGTTTATTAGGAGAGGAAAGGCAAAGCTTCAGCAATGTCATTATATAAACCACAGTGAATATCTCTCTTCACTATCTGGTGTCTAGTCCCAGCCACATCTCTCAAAGGTGCCATAGCAGAATTTGAAAAGGTGCCTAAAGGGCCAACAAAGCTGGCCACAGTTTCTCTGATACAGAAGATGAACAAGAAGTTCCACAGTCTGGGAAAAAAAGAACTGAGAGGAGAAACTGGAGAGGCTATAAAATCTTTAAATGAATGAATCACAGAATGCTTTGGGTTGGAAGGGACCTTAAAGATCATCAAGTTCCAACACCCTGCCATGGGCAGGGATACCCTTTCCTGGACCGGGTTGCTCAGAGCTCCATCCAACCTGGTCGCGAACAGGAATGACACATACACAACTTCTCTGGGCAACGTGTTCCAGTGCCTCATCACCCTCAGAGTAAAGAATTTTTTCCTTATGTCTAATCTTAATGTACTCTATATTTGTGCTGTCATTACATGCTCTTCTAAATAGTCCCTCTCCATCTTTCTTGTGGGCTCCCTTTGGGTTACTGGAAGGACACAATTAGGTCACCCCTAAGCCTTCACTTTTCCACGCTGAACAAAACAAATTCTCTCAGGCTTTCCTCATAGGAGAGATGCACTATCTCTCCAATCATCTTGGTGGCCCTGGACTCACTTCAAGAGGTTGATGTTCTTCCTGTGCTGGGGACAGGAAGGTGAATAAGGAGTAGTTATTGGCACTTGCTCATAAGATAAAAATCAGGAATCTTCAGATGTAGGTTTAAAACAAAGAAGAAAAAATATTTTTCCCCATAGCACTTCATTAAACAATGGGATGCCATAGGATGCTGTGAAGGCTAAAATATTAAATTAGTTCTAAAGCACTTAGATTTATGGAAGACACACTATCAGGGCTAATAAACACAGGGCTGCAGGTATGTTCTTCAGCTCTAAAAACCTCTGCCAGCTGCTAGAAGCTAGAACTACACATCAGGAGGAGCACTACTATGCTGGTCCCAATCCTTAATTCTCTTAAAAATTTATTCATTTTATATTCAATGCTAACATTTTTCTGAGGCTAAGTGGCATTACACATAAGTTGATTGCTTTCCTTACAGTGCAACAGTTGTGTATCATTTGAGGCAGGTGGGAAAACAATATGTCCAAGACAGGGTTCTCTGGGCTGGAAGTTCATTAACACCCCATCAGCAGCACTACACCAGGCAGCAATTTGTTCTGTTCATTTTCTACAAGTAGCTGCTTGGAGCATTAGTCCCTTCCAGCTAGGTTGGGTGGGTTGTGCTTCCTTAGGGAGGTTACAGTCTATAAAATAGCCATAAGCAAGACAAGTTCAGAGAGTGCTTTGGCTGGCTCCTGGTCTTCTCTCATCATAAAAAGGATGAGATTGGAGCAATGTGCAGTATGTTGTAAGTTATGTTGTGTAGTTGCCTCAAAACCATTTCTTAGGGGAACAATAATTCTTGGGAGGAAGTGCCAGATAAGAATTAATACTGATAAAACCTACATATTTCTTCCTGGGGATTCTCATGGGAAATGTCTAGCTTTTCTATTTAAAATTATTTTTTGAAAAATGTGCTACCAGTTAGGTGCTCTGGAAATACATTAAATAAAGGAGTGGGTGACAGGCATAAACATAAAAAAAGAATGGTGAACTCTCTGTCACTGAGCTTGTCATGTGCAATTCAAGTATTCCAAAGAAGATAAGCAGTACCTTGGAACCTGTGAGTTTTTAAGCCAGCCACCAGATTGCAGAAGCAGATCTCCCAGTTTAAATCAGCTTCAAAGTGAATGACTGAAGAGTGATCCTGGAAAAAAAAAATTCCAAAGGTATCGTTTCCCTTTAATACACTGCCAAGAGTTTTCTCTTCAACAGGAAGAGTTAGTTCACAGGGACAGGGAAGCCAGGATTGGCCCTCAAACATAGTAGCAGGAAAGTTAAAATGTGAAATTATGCTGCTAATGAGCCTAAGATGGTTGGCAAGTCATTATCTCCTGTCAGAGAAGCTGGAAAAGCATGTGAGGAAGAAGAGCCCATGCTGCCTGCAAGAAAATTTTGTCTGCTAATGAACCTGTATGAGTGAAAGAACTTCAAAAACAGGCCAGGAGTCCTTCTTGTTTGTTTATTTCTTCTGTAGGAATTTGTCTGAACCTCCCTAGGACCCTGCTGTCTAATGCCTTCAGGTTTCATGCAGGTCATCCTACCTCTGAATAAAGGAACTCAAACCTGTTGCTGATGGAACTAGGTGGATTTAGACAGCTGTGCCTTTCAGATAACCCCCATATTTCCTCCTCTGCTGTCCACCATCACTTTGTTGTGAGGTTGCTGATGGCACTGAAGTGACTGCTGTGGCTGGGCACAGTCTGACACACAGCATGGAGCCCCTCCTTGCTTTTACCATGGCATTCCCCACCCTTGTTCTTCTCCATATGGAAGCCTGGGAAATTTTGATTCACCTCCTTTTTTCCCCAGCTGGGGATAACCCAGTGGCTTTGTGATGCCAGTAAGACTTCCTCCTCCTAGAAAAGAAAGCTGTCAGAATTTTTTCTTCTGTCTTTTCAGTGTCAGGACATCAGACTAGACTGTTTCCACCTCCTCAGGTTTCAGAGTGAGCCTTTGATACCAGACCCCACATCACAATAAGATTTTCCTCCAGCCTTTAAGAACATAGTGTCACAAACTTATCATCCCTTCTTCATCTGCATTTACACATCATCTGGTTGTTTCCTGATACAAGACTTTCTTTCCTTCAGGCCATAGACCACTTATTGTCCAAATGCCTTGTGTTCGTTTCACCAAGTCCTAATAATTTCTGACTACTTTTCCCATTTCCCTGCCTATTTGGGTAATCTGATATAAACCATTCTCTACTCTGTTTCTAAGAGGAAAGCAAAGCCCTCCTGCAGGTAAAGCATTGACTGATTTTGGCACTTTTATGCTAGCCTACAGTAGGTCTGCTGCAGTCATTGACTGTCACTCCAGCTTCCTTAACCTTTAGAAGATGGAGAAGTGGAGAACAGGAAAGACATCCAGGGCTCCCAGTGAGGATGAGGTAGGCAGCGAAGCCTGACTCAGGATTATTATGGGTTGTATATATATAACAGGATTCAAATTTTCACTGACCTTTGTAAGAAGTTTCACCATTTATATCACCCCTAACAAGGCAGAGAAAGCACCATTACACCCAAGAGACCAAACAATCAATAATTGTAGGGGAATAGTAGATTCAGCTTTGCTTCCTGATGGAAAAGCTCACATGGAATAGCTGTTTATTTCCAGTGACAAAGAGGGAAGAACTGCTCATTCCTCAGAGCCTATGGAAAAAATGAAACTGACAAGAACAGGAAGAAATTACAGAGACTAAGTAGTCAGATTAACTTATTTCCCACATATGCAGGCATAGTATATTTTTTTCTTAAAAGAACCTGATATGAAAAATGTTATCACTGTTGGACTATGGGAAAGGAAACATTTTGCCTTCTCATCTTGGCTTGGTTTCAGGAGATAGAGCTAAAGCTGCCTTGTGCATCTCACAGAAGATGAATTTATCTTAAAACTTTTTAGTTATAGCCCAGCTCCTCACCATATGAAGGCACCAGTGTATCCAGGGAAGCAGAGCATTCACAGAGCTGTGATACTGACTCTACTACTGAAGTCAATTGAATTTTGGTTCCTGAATTTCAGAAAAAGTTGTAGGTATTACCTGGGAATTGTATAAGCTCAGTACATAATAAAAAAGGCTCACATTTATTAAGGACATTCAGATTAGAGTCCCAAGTGATAGGCTGATTGTTTGAAAGACATGACAAGGGGTGAAGTTCAGGCATGGTTTGTGCTGCCTGGCTGTGGACATTCAGTTCTGGGATGAACGAGTACGAGGCTGGAACCTGGGGTGGGACCAAGTCAAGTTTTGCTGAGTAGCAGGAAGAGGAGTCACATGCAAACAATAATTTACTAGTCCAAGCACACAACCACTAACAATGCCTGGGATCATTCCCAGGAGGCAGAACTTGCTTGTTCTGTTGTTAAACAATTTTGTTCAAATTGTTGAACAATTGCAAAGTATTGTTAAATTGTTAGCATAGCTCCTAGGAAAGAGCATCTTCCAAAGATCTCCTGGCCCAAAAACTGTTCCCAGAAGGCAGCTTGAGATAGGCACACTCTTTGGTGAGCAGAAGAAGTTAAACATATGGTAACGAGTCCCTTAGTGCCAGGGAGTGGAGCAGGGCACAATAAATTTACTTGTACAGATGTAGCTACAACTTGTACAGAGAAGGTAACAGCTTGATTTGAGGGCTCCTGAGCAGCCTATTTGGGAACCAGCAATGATTTTAAAAGGGGTGTTTGCCAAGCCAAAACAAAGGTTAGCATAAATGCTCTGGATGGTACCAACCCATGAAGGGCTGCAGGCAGTCTTTACTCCTGCCCTGTCCAAACCTCACACCAGTAAGAGAGCAGCTATCAGCTGGGGGATGGCCAGCCATGGAAACAGTACTCATTCCATGCCTGGGACTGTGGATACCAAGGTCTGGCCTTGCAGAGGAGAAGGGAGTGAAGTCACACTTTACAAACACTGGTTTTAATAAAGATTTCTGTTTTCCTATTTAATTTAAACATCTACACAGACAATTCTTTAGGGTTGTAAACACTTGCTGCTGGTAGATTAATTTGGTTATTGCTGTATTTGTCATGCTGGTACTCAAGAAACTAGAAGTGGAAACAAGTAGAAACAAAGGGAAACAGCTGAAGTAAGTCAGTCATCCTCTGAAGTAAGTAAATCAAAAGCAAATAAATAGCACAGATAATGTAATTGTGATTATAAAACTACATAGGATCCCTTCAAAACACAGGATGAAATAAGCTACTCTCTTGATCTGCCTGTTGCTTAGTTCTTGTTTAAATGTCATTGAAATAACAGTGTGCCAACAAATATAAACTGCAAACACAGCATTTTAATAAGCTCAAAGTGAAATAAAACAAGCCAGAGCAGATCTGTTGGCTCTTGTAGTTTTTTGTTTGCAAGATGGGGAGGTTGGAGGTGGGAGGCATGTTTGAAGGGTATTATTCCGTGCACATGTTTGTCTGGTGCGGATTAAGAGGGGCGATGTTAAAAACTTTCTGTGACATATTACTGGCTATAATCTTCAAATTTAGGGCCCTGTATTGTTCTCAATCTAGAATCCCCATTAAGGAGTGTAGACAGCCCTGAGGAATTTATGTAATAGGCTTTAATAGCATCTAAGAAACAAAAATCTCCTCCTTAATTGTGCCCAAACCATCTTTTCTCCCATTTTGCAGAAGGACCTTGGATACTAGTGTATTTGTCCTTCATCTAATCTGTTGTTCTTTAAGAGTGCTCATCTAAACGTGGGCTTAAAATAGATCTAATTAACAGACCTGACCAGCTGCTTAGTCAGATATAACAGCCACTGCAGTGTAAAAAGGTTAATCCCAAGTGTGAGGAAAGCCAAGTGACATCCTCTCTTCCCCCCAGAATTTGCCATACACCCATAATTTTCTCTGTCACATTCTGTCCTCTTTATTAGTGCCTTGGTTAACAACACCATCTCCCAGCTTACACTGCTCAGTTTTTCTTTTGCTTTGCACAGCTAAAATCTCTGTGAACTTCCAAGCCAGAGCATCTGCTTCAAATCTCAAAATATCAAGTCTTTTCCAATGTGTAGGCAAAAGGCTTTGGCTGTTCCCCTTTCCAAGCATGACTGCCCTGTGCTGATGCTGTCAGAGGGACCTGGTGGATGAAAAGAGGATGCTCATGGATGCTGCCAGAGAGCTTCTGTATAGGCAACAGCATAGCCAGACAAGGCTGGGCGTGGTAGGATTCAGGCACCAGAGCTCTGCTCCCGGGGTGGCATGGTATGGCATCCCCCAGGACCATGCCACCCCAGCCCCTTGCTCCACCGCTGCCTCCCTCCTCCCCTCTGAGCAAGCTGCTGCCTGGTGCTTCAGAAAATTAATGCTAAGTAGAAAAACGATGAAGCATATTACCTATAAATTACCTGACTAATCATAGTCTCTCTCCTGGGTCCTATTATGCTTCCAAGCTTGCAACTTAGTCATCCTTGCAGGCAAGCTCTCCTCATTTCCCAGTTTTGTTCATCAGGTTCATCCAGAACATTTGCAAATTTCTTCATTTTCCTCCAAGCTAGCTGTTCAGTCCTGCCAGGTGCTCAGCTCCCTGAGCACCCTCCAGGAAATTAATTAAGCACATGCTTGAGTTTAAGCATGTGAAGCTGATGGCAATTAGGAAAATGGCAGGTTCTACAGCACTCTCTTTTTGCTGGCAATTCCTTAGGTAGGTGGGATGAACTGTCCTCTAGAGACACTTGCCTCTCTCCATTGACTTAGGAGGAAATCCTGACAGCCTGTACACCACTAAGAGCAGTTTGGATATACCAGCCAAGACATAGCATGTGTATCCCTTGACTAGGGTATTTTGACTCACATTAAGATAAGTCAAGCACTATTTTTAGCATCCTTTATTGATTCCTGTATAATTTCCTTTGCTCTTCCTGTGGAAGTTCCTTCCTTTCCAGTAACACCAGCATTTGAAGTAGCACATCAATCCCTATTATGTGTCAAACCTGACTTTTTTTCCCAAGCCTCGGCATGATGCGGAAACTCTTAAACACAAAGTCTTCCTGTAATTTAAACACCCAACTGTATGTGTAATTCGAATAAGATGTGGTGACTACTAATGAAGTTACCCCCATGCTCAGCAGATAGTACAACTTTCTGGATTATTTGTAAGAAGGTTTATATAGTGCCACAGAAGACTTTATCTTGCCAGTGGCTCTATGAAACCTAAACTCTAAATAACTTTGGCTCTGCTAACATCCCTTTTGTGGTTCTGATTTATTCTTCCCATCTGAAAATTACAGTAAAATAGCAGTTATTCACAATTTCATTTTGCTTGCTCTCAAGCAACCTGATGCTGACCAGCTGCTTAGTCAGATATAACAGCCACTGCAGTGTAAAAAGGTTAATCCCAAGTGTGAGGAAAGCCAAGTGACATCCTCTCTTCCCCCCAGAATTTGCCATACACCCATAATTTTCTCTGTCACATTCTGTCCACCTCTTGGTGGAATTGCTGCTTTTAAAATACTTTCATCACTGAAAAGAAAAACCCCCCAAAAAGGGAAGAAGCCTTGTCACTAGATCTGAAAGCCAGATTTAGATGTGAAAGCTAAGCATCCAGTGTTGATACCTGCTTGTGTCTTGATAAACAAAAACAGGCTGTTTGAGATGAAAAGTACACAAGTGTTTTCACTTTAGCAGCAATGTATGCTACACCAGATCTTAGGTTAAGCTCTGTCTATGACTATGCATAAAGCACAGAGTGAAGCAAGTGCAGTTTGCCATTAACTATTTTCATCTCATTCATTTACTAATAGTATGCCAGCCTTTGTCTCAGGATGTATCAAATGCTATCAAATGCAGGATGATAGCAGACAGAAAGGGCCTTGAAAATTTTTTCATCTTAAGGACAAGTTGCTTCCACCAAAGGTCTTAGAGCCACATTTTCAAGAATCACCCAGCCCTGTAAAAATGCCAAAGCATACTCAATGGGACCAAAAAACCCCCTCTGCTTTTGCTAAGTATAAAATGTCCCTTATCTGTTAGGGCTATACACACAGTTTCCACAGCAGAAACTGTGAGCAAAGGCATTGAATACATCCACATTGACCACAACTGCATTGAAGCACAGGGACCCACCACCTTCTCAAAGTTCACAATCCACCAGGCACCAGGAGAAGACAGAAGAGTGAAGGAGGATTTAGTTATTTATGCTACACATGTATGGCAGGACAGCCAGCTGCAGGGTGTGATGCTCTGGACTCATGGCTCTTCCATACTGGGTGAAATCCTCCCATACACTGCTGTATTTGGGAAATGAAGGGGTTAACCAAAGCGGTGACACTTGTGACCCAGCAATGCTTCCCAACCAATTCTACTTTTTGACTGCCATCTGGGTTAGGGCACCCCAGGTCCATGCTGAGCTTCTCAGTAAAGCAAGGGCTTTTTCTTGGCTTCCCACTGCCCATATTTGGGGACAAAAGGGTGACATCAAAGACAGGGGCCATTTTCCCTCCAGAGGATATCACGATGACAGCAAAGTGTGGGAAAGTTTTTCATTAAAGCAGCATCCTGTCCAGCTCAGGTGAGCCCTGTGGGGATGTGTAAACCCCAAAAGGCTTTGAAGGAGGCTGGAAATAGTCAGTGGGGACAAACTGATACACTCAATATCACTGAAGAGTTTTCTATCCTTTCACCTAAGCAGCTAGTTTGGCTTTTGAATGCCAAGACCACGTGCCTGACAAACAATTCACAGACTGTAATATCTTTATCATTTTCTTCTAAACTCTCAATAGCTTTGAATGCTTCATAAAACTCAAGTAAAAGTTAGACTCAACAATGGCCAAGCAGCTCACAAAAAATTTAGCTGTATACCTTGCTCTGCAGTTCTGAAATGCTTTAGATGGATGTTCTTGTGCAACACTAGCCCCGGCTTCCACGGTGTGCATTAGGACTGTAATAAATAAGTTGTGAGTTACATAGGCTTGACATGGTATTTATGAAAAAGATCATATTTACTCCTTTGAAACAGCCACCCTGCAGAAAGTCTGGCACTTGTACAAAGCCATTTATTCGGTGCATCCCCTTTAAAGGTCAGGAAAGAAAACTGAGAAGATGGGTAATTGCAAAACTGGTTCTGAAAATGTGCTCTTATCTGCTGGACAAGAGGGGAATGTCAGGAAGGCAGGGAGGTGAGCTAAAGCAGGCTCAGGGAAGATGCAAATTCCAGGACCCTCACGTAGGCAGATGTTACGAAAGGAATTCCTCCTGCTTTTGCCATCTGAGGAGTGCCATGCTGTCTTCAGCCAGCAGCAGAGATATCCAAGGGAGAAAGAGCCATATGCTTACCAATTTTTTGCAAGAGTGGGAGCAGGGAGAAAAAGAAAAAATCTATTTAACAAGCATTTAACATGGCATTTGGACTTCCCTGTTTTGGTATGGACTGTCCTTTTAAATCCCAAATCTACCTTTCTATTCAGACATGAATTTTGATCTGGCAGATATTTCAGTGACCAACCCTCTTTTCTGTTTACTTCAGCAGATTTAAGTAGATTTTTTTACTAATGCTGCAGTTAATTTTAAATAGACATACGTCTTATCTGGTAAATAGCAACTTGAAAAAAACCGTAGTGTTATTCTAGTCCTGCTTTCTTAGAACTTGTTCCCAGAGACTGACATTACCCTGTTTTGCCTTCTCTGGTACTGTCTATCCGTGTTTTCACTTCTCCCAGGTTATGTCCACTAAACACTTGCTGCACTTTGTTACATGAGATTGAAGGTTGGTGTTTCACTATGTAATGTATGTAAGCATATGCCTTAACTTTGTTTGGATTTCAGTCTCTGATGGGTAGAGTTATTTTACACCTGGAGCACAAGGCTTAATCCTTTTTTTGGCTGGGCTTACAGTGATATGTTGAAGGGCTCAGGGTGGTCCATCCTCAAGCACAGTACAAGCTTTTAAACCAGGATTTCTGGGGCACCTCCAAATCAGGTATGATAGTGCAGGAAGGAAGGACAGGCAGGACTGATCACCTTGTAAAATGGAAAGTCGCTTACAAAGGAGCAGGTGTTCTTGTTGCAGGCAATGCTTTTCCAGTAAGCATAAATTACCATTTCCAAGTTTCTGGCACTGGTAAAACTTACCAAGCAGACAGAGAGACCAGCATAGAGGAGCAGAGAGGCACTAGGTGTCACCTGGTTTCACTGAGACTCAAATGGAAGATGCCCAAGGACTCCTGAAGCAGCAGAACTTCTTCTCCATAAAGACCAGATGAAGATGTTCTTTTGAAATCACAAGATATGTAATTTCTCTATACACATCAGCTGTTTCTTCTGTTTTATTCATCTAGAAATAACAAAAGGAGATGTCAGAGCTTGTCTGGAGTTAAGTGACAAGTACCATGTGACAGAGGTCCACATTTCTTGACTGTAAAATGAGACAGGCAGCATGCCAGTGAGACCCCAAGGCAAAGGCAAATAAATAACCGTTTGTGGTAGCAGCCCAAAACCCCCTCAGTTTCACATCTCCCTTTTATTTACAGTATTGTTATGTTGGAACTGCTGCATGAATCTGAACCAGACAAAGAAGGCAGAATTAAAGTTCTTGTTTCTGAACCAAGGTGGCCTTGCCACAAAGAGCGGCATGTACCTTGTGCTTTGGTCAGTGGGAACAGTGCTGAGCCAGGGCAGAGATGACTGAAGCCAAGTCCTGGAAGGGAGAGCCATAGGTTTTGCTGCTGGCATTGCCCCGACCCTGCTGTGACCTTGAGGAGCCTCTTTGTCCCAACCACCATTATTTTTTTTATCACCCTCATGTTAATTGCTTCACAGTTCCAAGGGCTGCTCTTTTAGTAAGCCCTTTTAGTGGCTTCATTCACTCAGCCACCTGCAAACACTGGGTTTGCTGGTGGTTGTTCCAATGTAGTGGAAGGAGAGATCCAGCCACAAACCGAGCAACAAGACATGGTGTGGGGTGTGCAGACATCTCCTGCCAAGTGAAGGAAATATTAATATTCTGCTCCCCATCTGAAGCCCACAAACACTAAAGGTAAGAGCAAAACATGAATTTAAAGATTTGCACAACAGCCACCAGGCCGTAATGAGATTTGTTCTGTGGTCTCTTAGATATTTTGGACTGATAGGCCCAGCATGTGGTTTATGCATATCAGGCTTAAGACATGCATCTGGAAGAATGCATTTATGGTGGATAAAGGTGAGCCACTATGTCTCCAAACTGAGTTTCTAGTCTAATCTAGGCTAGTCTATTTTTTTTGCCTTCCTGTGTCCTACCAAAAAGCACATATGCATGATCAGATCTCCTTTTTGTCCTTGGAAAGGTTACAGTAGTTACTAAATTATGAAATTCCTCTTTCTTTCTTGTTTTTAAACAAATCCACAAGAAAAACAATGAAGTTAAGCATAAGGAAACATAAATGCTGGGATGGCTACTTCAAAAATGTTTCAGGAAAATTTTTATTTGTGAATGAAAACCTAAGTACTCTTACTCATCCCTCTGTACCTGGCATAATAATGTAACCATCACTGGCAGCAACCATACGGATTTGAAAAGCAGAACTCTGAGTGAACTACCTGTTCCATCTAACAAACTGTGAATAATGAATGGGAAATTGGGACTGATGCATATGGAATCGGTTTTCCTACTTAACTCTGGATTTCTGCAGAAGCAGAAAGGTGGTGCTTCTCCAGAGCACAAACCTTGTCATGCCATGACACCAGCAGTGGTGTGTTCGTGTTGTTTCAAGCCAAATGCACAGCTCTCAAGACGCAGGTCTGAGCTCCACCAGCAGAGCACTAGCAATTGCTATGATAGATCCTCACATCTTCTGGGCTTCTTCACTTTCTTTTATGAGTTACATTCAATGGAGAAAGACAAGAAAGAGGGAAGACATGCAGCTTGTGCTGCTCAGAGGAGTCTCCCCCACAGTAATTTCTGGAGCTCCTTGCAGAGCTATGTGATGAGGAGAACCACTGGCACTCATCTGATTACAGCTAGCAACTATGATTTTATTCTTTTTACAGATAGGGGACATCCACAGTGCTCTCTGCCCATCACTGGACATCTTCGAGGGTCCTGTCTGTATCCAGAAAGGGAGACTGGATCCTTACTTCATTTATGAAGGGCTTTGAAAATGCCTGTCAAGAAGTGGGATCTGTGGTAGGGATGCAAAGAAAGTAACACAAGCCTGGAGGAGAGCTTTAGGAGATTAGAGAAAGATGAATATTTAGATACATGCATGAGCTGAGCAAGAAGCTGGGCAGAAAATTGGCATGATTGAGATGCTGCCAGTGTCTGAGGATATGAAAAAAGAGTACCAGGTCAAAGTAGCAATTCATGGATAAGCTGTAGATGTATGAGAGGAGCATAATGGCTGTGGTGTCTGCAGCAAGCAAGAGAATTGATATCACACTTTGCTGAAGAACACTTTTATTCAGAAACTATCATATGAGAGTGCAGAGCAGCTGCCCCTTCTATGCTGTTTATAGAAACTGCTCATACACCTTTAAAACTTTCTCCTTTCAGCCTTGGCATTTTCTTTAATGAGTATAATTGACTTGGTCACTATTTCTCAAGGCCACTAACCTCAAGATAACATCACTGTAAGGCATAACCAAGAATCACTTGGAGGCTGACTGAGAAGAACAGCTGGGCTTTGTATCACTTCTACTCTGAGGGAGCATTAAGTGAGCCACACCAACACGTCAGTGAAAGTCAGCCTTTCTCAAGAAGGTGGCAGCAGATTTAATTCAGAGGTTGCTTATGCCTGTGGTGTGGACAATTTCAGTGTCTTTGGACAGAGGCCTCTTTCTTTGCTTATTCTTAGTGTCCACTGTAATGGGCCTGCTAGTGGCTGTCTCTTGACTAGGTTGCTTTTCTACTGCATGCCCTTTGTAATATGTTTCAGGAAATAGATTCTAAACACTATCCCCATGAGAATTTGGGGACTTTTATATTTGATTTTGCTCTGGGACCTTTCTGACCATTGATGAACAAACAGGTTTACACAGGTTTAAGCACAAAACAACAGGATCATCCCAGGAAAGATTTGGCTTGACATACAGTTGACAGGCAACCTCTGAGGACACAGTAAGAACTGTCCTCTTTGACATAAATACCCAGAATATTTAAAAACCATATTTAAAATCTTAAAAGGTGCTGGACAGGCAATGTCAATTTGTCAAAAGATGCTAAATATACATCTATGGGTCTGCAGCAAGGACTCCAAATTTGAAAGTGCTGTTGTTGTCTCACTGAGTTAGTTTCTGGTGTCCATGACTGAAACTGGGACATGAACTTCTATTCAGTCCTCTCAGTCCCTGATGTGTCTGGCTCTATAGGCACGTGTAACAAAGAGCAGAATTTGCACCATTGTGTGGTGAGGGGGAATTAAGCCCTGGCCACAGGTTGTGTTTGTTCATAATGAGCGTCCCTGTGCTTGCTCTAAGGTCAAGATAAATTTCAGGGGAATTGAGTTGATCAGCTAACTGTCTCTCATTGAGGGATAATTCAATCAACTTTGGGCTAAAGCATGAGTAATTACCATAAATCACATGGAGCAATGACTACTTTGCATACCTTGGATCCTCTCTTCTCCCATGTGCCACTGAAGTGCATGCCATGGACCAGGGCTGGATTCTGGCTCCACTGACACACTGGAGCAGCTCCCGTGTGAAAATAAGTGAATCCAGCCTCAGGAATAAGAATATTAGTCTTGTTCCCTCCTAAGTACCTCTCATTGATGCTGAGGTTTGGTTACATGCCAAGATGTCTCACAATTTGTCATGCTGTGCACCTTCAGGATGAGCTTTCTTCACTCAGTCTGCTGTTAGATCTATCTGGTTTTCACCTTGCAGCTTTTTATTGGCTGAAATGATGTTTCAGTCTAAAAGGTGCTAAATAAGGCAAATGAGCCTTGTTTATCTGCAAATACGTCTTTGATAGGAGTAATAGAAAGTCCATCTCTGGCCTAATACAGCCCTAGGCTGGCTTAGCAGCTGGGACTTTGGTAGGAGCTGTGTGAAGTAAGACATTAATTTATATTTTACTGAAAAAAACCCCAACCAAACACCAAAGCAACATCAGGAGAGTTTTATTCCATCTGTTTCTCCTTTCTATCACCACTGTAAAGTGCTATTGAATCAGACACAATCAGTATTGGCTTCCTAACAGGAAGCACTTCTGTGGCCAGGCAGGTTTATATTTAGAATGGGAACGGTTTAAGATGAGGGATGGGAGTTGTCTCCAAACATTGTCATTACTTCTTTAATGGAATATACAGCTTGCCTCCCTCTTTAAATAGCAGAACAGGCCTTTGTAACCAATTATTGGAGCTTGCAAGCCTTCCTCAGACCAATAGATGGCATATTCCAACTATTTGTGTTCTGTGAAACCAGCAGTGGGCCAGAGAGCAGAACAAACTAAAAGGCAAGATTGAAACTGAAATGTTTCTTCACAGGCAAAAGAGAATAGCAGGGTTTTTTATACTGGAATTCAAAGGCAGAGAAGTGAGGAGCTCAGAGAAGACTTGGCAAATGCTCACAATGGATTCTCACCATTTACCCTTTGTCTAACTATATGCAAGAAATGCAATGTGGTGGCACAAATTGTTTCTGTTTTCCTGAAAACAAAAGACTGGAAAATGAGGCACTAAATGTAATGCAGATGGGAACTACGAAAGAAGGCACACCACCAATGAATTTGGGAAGGGCCACAGACTCTCTTCCATGCCTGCTTTGTAGTGATTTTAGCCCTTGGTCTCAGCAATGGTCCTTGTCACACTGGTGAAGCTTTTGAAAGCTGATCCAGTGTTACACCAGTGAGTGGCCTTCCTAGAGAAAAAAGGCAACAAGAGAGAAAGGCAAAGGATTTCAGTTTGTTCTCTGAGAGAGATATCTGTTAAAAAGCCTGAAGAGGATAAAAGATGTGCAAATGAAGCAGGATCCTGTTGACCTTCCCGGGCCTTTGGCTTTGAGCTTCTATGCCAAAGTCACATCCAAGAGTTTGAGTAAAACTAAAATTGTATCTTCCTTTCCCATCTCAAATCCATGCAAATTATTCATGCAGATTCTGTATAGAGGGTTAGGTAGATGAGGACAAATAGCAAAGTCATTTGGGAATTAGTTATGGAGTAAGTTGATTTGTGTGAAGAGAAGGAAAAGATGATCTCAAAGCATTTTACGCAAGTCCTAATTATTAGCCTGCTGTGACCATCAGTGCTGCGTTCTGGTACTGAGAGGCTCACATGTAAATATGGGATAAAGCAACCCACCCTTCAACAAGAGTAGCCTGGGGTAGAAGGGGTAGGAAGGATGCCCAGAACATTTCTTTTTACCCATCTGCCCATTATAGAAGCCCAGTTCACTTCTGGCTCAGAAAAAATGATGCTCAGGGATGTTGTGTACTTCACTGTGCAGTAAGAAGGAATAATGCTGCTTGTCATCACTGGTGGAGCAGTTTTCAATGTCTTCAAATACACCCCTGCAGCCACAAAAACATTTATGGCAGGACATGAAGTGCTTGTGTGGCCAGGCCAAGTGGCTCAGAAAAGGCATTATCCATGCTGCTCGTGGTAGCCACCCCCAGGGCAGCCTAGTTATACCTGCCCTGCAAATTACATGGCCCGGTTCTATTGTGCCCAATGTGGCACCCCAAAAATACGTTGTGTTTTATTCCAGTGCATCTGAAATGGATGTATTGCAGCCAGAGACGGGGTTTTAATGGCAGGAAAATGAAGTTTGCACATTGCATGCACTAATTTGTAGCACAGGGAGCAGCCTGAGAGTATTAACTGTTGTGGTGGTGAGTGGGACTAAAACCTAGGGAGTTCCGGTGCTATTCTTTAGAACACTAATCATTTAGTCCTTTAGAAGATGAGTCCAGACATTGTCCTAAAGGAAATCAAACAACTTGTAAAAAAGGGAACCCAAGAACATCAGTATCTCCGGTGCAGAGCAGATGGCTAAAAGTTGCAGACCAGGCAACAAAATTACCTGGCATTTTAAATTTACTCTGACCATTATTGGTTCATAGGTTAGTCAGACCAGAGTGAAATAACCTTTTGGCTCCATCCTTGTTAGGAAAATACTGCAGAGATCTGCCTGTGCACTTCTTGGAACATATGGGGAACATATCTGCTAGCAGAGAGCTCAGCAGTATCTCATTTTAGTAAATGTGTGCTTGTGTGCTCTTCTGAGGAGTCAACCTTTATTGAGGTTTGTCACACTTTATTTTTTGTGTGTGTGTGTGTGTGTGTGTGTGTGTGTGTGTGTGTGTGTATTTTGGCACCTCTGTACCATAAACAAAAGAAAAACTCATGTTTTACAGAGCAAAGTTCACTGTTGCAGTGTTAAAGGTACCTTTGTAATCCAAACTGCAACCCATGTGCAGCAAAGCTCACCAAAACCTAATAAAATAAACAGTGGATGGAAAAAGCTTATATTGGAAATTATATGAATAACAGTGTTAGAAAAGCAGGCCACATGCAAGAGTGCTGAGAATTCATCAGAAATTGTTCTGATGATCCTCAAATAACAAAGGCTTATTCTTCTTTGTTTTTGTAACACATGCTATGGTGAATTTTCCAGTGTCCTTGAAGTCTGCCAAGAATGGGGAAAAGCAACAGAAAAATAAGGAAAGAGAGGGGAATGTACTGCAAATATGGGATGACAGAGGGCAGAAAAATGTGGAATGAACTTTGATGCGGAGCAGATGTACCCCTGCATTCCATAGGCAAAACCAGTGCCGAGGTCACTCTGAAGATAATGAGAAGAGAAACGTCTCCTGTCTCCCTTCAGCTTTAACACAGAACCATTTCAAAGATGGGTAACAGAAATGTTTCTAATAAACCCCCCCCCATTTTTTTCTGTGGAAGGAAAGGAGCAAAAGGCAGGCAGAGAGAGAATTACACTCTGCAACAGCGCTTCTCCAAATTATTTCTGGATTCAGACACTTTGCGAAGTGCCCTATATTACCCTCAATCTGGGGATATTTGCTCTGTCTCCTGGAGATAAAGCTAGAGAGGCATATTCAATGTATTGTATATAAGTGTTCAATTGACATGCAAATTCAGAAATATATCTTTTTATTTTTATATTGCAACAGAAGAACATATAAGACAAATGCATAAGCTGCAGTAAATTACATTATTCAAACGTTTTCTTTTTTCCTAATAACATTGGAGATGATCCTTTCAAGCTGTTAACAGCACTCAGAAGGGGAGGGGGGAGGGAGTCTCACAGATGATTTGATGTTTGCACTGAATCCAAACCCACATGGAAAGCTTGTGATGTTAACATTTCTCTTAATTTGGTCTGGGCAGAGATTGGCCCAGTACTGGCCCTCCTAGGAATGAGTGGCAGAACCCACACTGACTTCAACAGAACTATTGTTTAACCCTTTGCATCGTTCTGGTTTATTAGAAACATCTGTCAAAGACACAAAGAGCTGTCAAGGAGATGAGAGAATTTTACTTGTGGTTTTGCTTTTAGAAGTATATTGAAATATATATGTGTGTTATAATAGATGGACTTACTGTGTATGAGTGTATGTACATAATAATATATGTAAAGATATGATGCCTTTTCCCTGGGTCAGAACGAGTATATTTTAAAACTTTTAAAAATCAGTAGTAAGATGTAAAAAGCCCCATTGAATTAGATGATTCAAAAAATTAAGAATCCCAAACTATGCAGCATCAGTAATTCTTTTTCAAACAGAGGTAGCTTTTTCAGAGAATGAGTTGTGTATCGTACATTACTCTTTTTGTTATTTATATGGTTGAAAGTTAGAAGAATTTGCAATCTTGTATACAAAAATACTCTTCCCTTTCTCCAGCCTAGTCTGTTCAATGGGAACAAATGAAGTGTTCCAGTAATACAGCAAATTTGTGTATGATTCTTGCAAGTTTTAATAATTTCTATCAGATGTGTTAAATAAGAGTCAAAATAAACATCAAAATACAAGAGAACAATAAGAATGAGAATAGTTACTGAAAATACATACAGGTGTCTAAAATGCTCCCTATACCTGGGGCTTCAGTGCTGTTACCTTTCTGTGCCCCAGTGCACAAGGAGTCACTCAGGAGCCACACAGGACAGAGGTTTTGCAAACAGGACATGTTGGCTAGGCTGGACTCACACAAGAGGATGTTTGAAGAATCAATCAACCAAGGATGAAGAGTCCTGTGAGAAGGGCCACAAGCACTCTTGAATCGGCACATAACACAAACCATGCAGCACCTTCAGAAACTTCCTCTTTTGGGAACCAGCAGCATGTCCTTCACTTCCATCTGAAACTCCTGATGGTGCCCACAGTCAGGAAAAGAATCATGGGATCTTGCACTGGCTACACTGTGGTTGTGCCCTGGAGCCCCAGTCAAACATCTCAGAGGGCATGAGCAGCTGGTAGCATTTTTTCCCTCAGCTTTTTTACTAGCATCAGCTCCTGGACACCAGGAGAGAAGCTGTGGGTGAATCTGCACAGATGCAGCTGAAAAGATCCCCGTATCAATGGGAGATAATGGGACAATGGGCTGTATATGGGGAAGTTCCCAGCAGTCCTGTGGAGGAGGTCCCCATGGGAGTCCTTAGAGCCACCTATTTGGAAGGATGTATTAAGAAAACAGTGAATACAATCCCGTTTGGTTCTGGGCACATGGGGTTTGTTGGATGAGTGCACAGAGATCCACCAGCCTTTTGCAGCCTGCTCTGGACAATATTTCCTGCACAGGAGCACAGGGGTGATGCAGGATTAGGCCTGAGAACATCAGTTAAGGATTAAGCTGAAATAAAACCTGGCCTATGGCAGTAAGCAAAATATGATGCTTTATTTCACACACACTGAGGTATGCATAGAAAGGGGCACTGTGGAGTCCCCAGTGACAGAATGAAATTGATTGAAGTGCAAAAATATGGCGAGTATAAAAAAAAACCCTGAAAGCAAAGTAATTGCTTCCAGATGTTTTAAAATTGCCCTCAGAAATGAACAATCAAATCCTACATGAGCAAGACACAATAACAGAGGCAGCAAGAATCAGGAATATTTATGAAGAACACAGTAGAGGGCACCTCTTCTTTCATCAGGGACATAAAAGACTTAGCAACCAACACCACAGAAAAGTCTGTATTTTGGATGGTGGCTTGCTATGGACTTTCAGACTGGCAGCCAGTTAAGTGGAAGGGATTAACGTGCTAATTACAAATGAACACAGCCACGACAAGTGTTGTTGGCCACAAGTTTTTCAGGGCTTAATTAAACGTGATAAGACACACAAAGCCTTGGTTTATCGAACTGTCAGCATGAGGCCACTGCCTGTCATTCATCTTTGTATGTGGTCTTAGAACAAACAGGAAGGTGAACTTAGAGCCTTATTTCTCTTTTGATTGATTCAGTACTTGAACTGTTGGATCTCCTAAGATTTTTTTTTGTGAAGCCCATCCACATATGCATTTTTTTTTAACTCTAAAACCCCCACATCTGCATTGTACTTTAAACTCTTACAGGTCATGGCAGAGACTGATGCCTGCAAGCTGTCCTTCACCTCCTGACCTTTGGAGCAGATGCCAGGTTCAGGTACCAGATCTCTCCACTGTGCCTTTAGTCACACACTCAGTGTAAAGAACTGAATCGGCCAACAGTATGTATAAAAAAAAGCCCTAGAAACAGATTTACTAAATAGGATTTTTGAGGGACAGTGCCCCCACTCAGCATACTCTCTGAACTGAGTATCAGAGAGTACTGTCCTAACATCCACTGCCTGAATGCAATTAAACAGAGCTGTTTTTCAAGAAAGCTGCACCCACTATGAGTGAACAGTTTAAAACATTAATCCATATCTGTACCAGCAGGTACCATACTGACTTACATGCAGTATGTAAATAAATTAATGGAGTATTGAAGAAAATCAGAGAAAAGATAAGGCTGCAGGAAAAATATCAAATATAGATTTTTTTAAAATAACATTTACACAATCAAGCTTTTTGTGTTGTGCTTGTTTGGTTTGGTTTGAGTTTTTTTAATGAAGTGCTGTATCTATGTATTCTTCAGCTTAAAAGATAAGCAGAAAACAGAGGGCAGTATAGGTGAATGTTGTTTCTGTACAGGGTTCAATGTGATTGAGCACAGCTAGCTCTTCCACTCTAAAACAGGGCTGGAGAAGTAATCTGTCAGCCTCTGGGGTAGATGTTTGTAATTAAGACACCACACCTCATCAGCATATAGCAAAAAGAAAAGGTGCTTTGTTCTCTGTGGTTCCAACACGCAGCTGAGGAAAGGATTAAAGAGATTAAACCAAGCTGAACTGGCAGAGCAATTGTTTCTGAGGATAGACCCTGTACTTGCCCACCCTGGAGCTCAACAGCAGGTTCCTCTGCACAGTGGGGAGCTCCCTGAGCACAGTGCAGCAGTGAGGGGAAGGGAGGTGTGGATATGCAACCTCTCCAAGCTCATGCTCTCTCTCTTCTCTGAACTGTTCCCCTTTAGCATCATCCCAAAGCTGGTGTGAGTCTGTTTCCTGGTACTGCACTCACACATTGGCATGGTGCAGCCACACCTCTGGGAGGTGCAGCACATCAGGTCTGCAGGAAGGAAAACAGAGTGGGAGGGCTGTACCAAGAACTCCTTTATTGTGCTCACAAATCCAGGTCTCTACCATTCTGTCCACTTGAGGGTCATTACTTCTGATACAGGTTATGTACAAGATATCCTATGTCTGGTTTTGTAGCATGTTACTTCTCCTATGAATGATGAAGTTAAAATGTAGAGCCTGGTCATAGTTTTGTCCCAAAATCTCAGAAAATTACTTGTTCCTTCACCTGCCAATTCAGTCTTAGCTATGGGTGGGGAAAAATAACTTATGTTTAAGTAACTTATATTTCTAGAGAATATCTAAAGCAAAAGGAATTTTTTAAAAATGTCTTTATGACAAAGCTACTACAATTTATTTTCAAGAAAAGATCATGGCACTTCTTCTCTTATAATGGCTATGAATTCACTAATATAATTAATCTAAATCCGTTGACATCCTCTGTATCATTTTTTAATGGATCCTTACATCTGACATGTCAAGGTGCATTCAGGACATGTTTATCAATAAGTTCACAGCTACACTGTTGGTATCTGTCCAGTGCTGAGTACAGTGCTTCCTGATGAGACTGAAAGGTGACCAAGTTTGGCAGAAGTTGCCCCCATGATTGGCTAATGATGCTTCTGGTGCTCTACAACAGCCAGATCCTCCAGGGTAAGAGACTCCTGATTCCTAAAAGGTGGTTTTTCTGCGTGGGAAAAAGATGTGGCCTGGGAATATCTTGGTCTGTGGCACTGTGTGCTCATGCTGAGGATAAAGTGCCTTGGTTTTGGGCAGCCTAGCCAGATCATCACCTAGAGAGCTACCCAATCTCTTGTTTTTGGCAGTCTGATGATGTTGGCATCCCCTGCTAAGCAAGGGGAGCAAAATCAGACATCAGTTCTGCCTCCTCATTTTTAAAGTTTCATGTCTTCCTGTCACCAGATTCCTCTCTATACCTTCCCCTGACCAGAAGGACATAGGTTTCAGGCTCACAGCCCACAGGTTATCTCTGGCTCTCAGCTCCTCACTCAGCCCTTTACACCTGCTCCCCATACCATCACAGAGCACTGAATGTACTTGCTTGGCACAGGCACTTGTGGTCACTTGTGGTGGAGAGAAGGGCAGTGACTCAATCCCCTTGACCCAGGGAGGAAGAACTCTGCTTTGGGGAGGCTCATGCCAAATGGGTAAGTAAAATTTTCAAGTGAGAGAAGCCCAGTGTGTTACCTGATTTGGCAGAATAGGTGACATAAGACAAAAACAAGAGGACCCCAGAATTTAACAGACACCATCCTTTCAAGTGGAATTAAAGCTGATTCCTGGTTTTTGCCTATACCTCACCCTCTGGCAGTCTGTCAATACTCCTGAGACTAACGACAGCAAAGTCAGCTTCATTATGATCTGCTTTCAGACGTGCTCAGGGATACCCCAATGATCGACAGCCTCTGCAGTTCTCTATTTCCCCCACTTGTATTAACACAGCCTGTGACTTGTGTTTTCCAACTAGGTTTCTGTTATATCAAAAAAATCATGCCAGAAGCAACCATTTCATTGGCCTTTGCCTCCCTGTTTTGCTGCAGGCAAAGTGCCTGGGATCCTTCTGTCCGGAGCCAGAGGCTTTGACCTTTTCCTGTCAGCAGCTGGCATTAAAGTGATTGTGGGTCTGCAGCAGTTGAGTAATAGGGGGAAAGGAGAACTGGAAACACCCTATAACTGGGCTTGCTCCTGCCTCTTTGATGAGTTTCTTTATCTTTGTGATACAAATTCTCTCTCTCTCAAAGCAAATGTTGCTGTTTTAAAGCACATTTGAAGGCGGGGGCCATGGACGCACAGCTGGACTTCCCCTTTAATTGTTCAGAGCTTACTTCATAGCTCATCTATACTTGGACAGTCTCACGCCTTCAAAGGCACTTGGGAGAGCCAGGACTGATAGCAAGAGGAAGGACAAAACTTAATATTGCTACAAAGCACATAAACTCTTCATTTTCCCTGTCTGAACAGCTCTCCTAGTGTCAATGGGAATGAAATCTAGAGCACAGTTAAATACAATCTTATCTGTTTGCAGGATTCAGACCTTAAGCAAGCAATGGTTGCTGTACCTAGAAGGAATTATTTGTGTTAGTCTTTCAGGGAAGGCTGGCAGAATTGAGCAATACAAGATAAAGATTTTGTGCAGTGAGATACAAGCCATTATCAGCACAGAATTAACTGGGAAAGTGATGAAGATCACAGTGATTTTTCTAGACTCAGGATTGACTAAATTTCTACAAATCCTGCACAATAACTCTTTTGACAGATTAATTAGTGTGAAGATGTCTGCACAAACCAGAGAATATTGAGAAAATGGAGACATTTGCTATACAAGAAGTGAAATTCACTCTTTATAATAATTTTTTTTGTCTCTCAGATGCAGAGCTCCCTGTGCATCAGTCCTGTTAGTCTGTCAGTTGTAATTTAATATTTCATTTTGCTCTCTAGATTCTTCTCTTCCACTCTCTGCAAGAGATACAGTGTATAAGAGCAGAAAGAATTTCCACCAACCCCCTGGTTGATCAAAATGCTTTTTCACCATAAACAGTGTAAATGAAGGACCAAAGGGAAACATATATTAAAAAAAAAAAAACAAAACAAAAAACAACCCCCCAGACCACAATTAGATTTAGTATTTCCACTGTTTGAAGATTAGTACAGACTTTGGTGCCACAACCACATGCAAACTGCATTTTTCAAGGAACTTTCTAGTTCTAGAACTGTGGCCTAATGTCTCCATAAAATGTCTTATTACACAGTATAGAGAAAATTGAAAAGATGATAGAAGCATAAAATATATTATATAAACCTCCATTCTTTCAAATACCTACTATTTACCTATGTAGGTGGTCCCAGTTAGTTATCTGGGAGAGATGAGCAAGAGAAGAAGGTTTATAACCAAGGAAAGGGGAAAGGTCTGCCAGAAAATCCTTTTTCTCATTCCTGCAATGAACACACATAACACTAAGAAAATCCCCTAAGGAAAGGAGATTTTTTCACTCCTAAAGACAGTAAAGAGTAACTCTGCAACAACAACAACAAAAAAACAACAAAACAAAACAAAACAAAACAAAACAAAAAAACACCCCAGGGAGACAAACAGCATGACTTCCAGCTGTTCAGTGCCTTCACTAATCTTTGAGACAGTTGTAAAGACAGGAAAACCTTTTCACAAGACAGCAGAACAAGGTTACTTTGCTTTAACCTAAGAGAATTGCTGATCTCCTGATGACATCTAATGAAGAGCAGAAATGAATAATTAGATAGGTCATTCCTGCAAGCTTTGCTGTTTGCTATCACTGTCCAAACTTCTCATGTGATATAGCTGAGGACACCTGATGTCCTCCTGCTACTTTGAAATTAACAGCTGCATCTGGACCTGTTCTGATGGTAATCTCCAAACTCCTTGAGAGGTCCATGCTATCCAGTTAATCTGTTTTGAACTTCTAGTCTTGCAAGTTCCTTTTATGGATATTTTTCCTGTCCCCCAGGAGCAGAACACCTTAGGCATGGCTCCTGCAAATCCTTTATTCTAGTCTAGATTTATTCTACTCTACATATGCTCCTGTGGCACTGCATATTGATCAGCTGTTTCCTAGTAACAACTGTATTTTTCTATTTACATCAGCTGTGCTTTGCAGTTTCAAATGCCTTGTTTTTAGTGTACACAACATGAGAAACAATAGCACAAATACAATGTTGTCAGCAGTTAGACTGTGGTATCCAAGTCATGATTAAAGGATACCTCTAGGCTAGAATATTGGTTGGCAAAGGCTGAATTGCCAGCCTCAGCCTTAAATACTAAGAAAAACTGCATCATCTGTGTGCCACTGGAAGCCTAATTATGCATCTCCTACACACTTATCACAGCAAGAAACTTATCTCTAGGTTGCAGTCAAGAAATAAAATTAAGAGGTTTAGTGATTTCTAGAGCAGGAATATTGAAATGACAACCCCATGTGGCATTTTCAGCCTCACCAAGGGGCTCCTTGGGAAGTGGCATACTCCAGCCTGCCTTCTTCCCAGGAGTGCCTCAAGACCAGGCAGGCTTTCCCTGCAGCTATCTTGGCCATGAGTGTGAGCAGTGAGTCAAGCAAGCCTAAATTGCTATTGCTTTTTCTGCCCAAGTCTGGTTTAAAGTATTTGTCTTTAGAAGGGATACTGGAAGCTTCTTGACCCAGCTGACACCAGTTACTCACACTTAAGCGAGTTAGTTAAACATTCACATCATCATTAAGGCAATAACAACATTATAGTCTGCTTATTTATCAGTATACCTCATTAAAAGTAAGCAAATCATTCTTTCCCTGGGTGTATTGCAGTCATTTACATACAAGGTGTGTTAATGACACCAGAGAGAGAGCTCATATGGGATCAGAGAAAGGAGCTGTCTAGAAGCCACAATGAGCCTGAGCAGAGTAACCAGGTTACACAGCAGACCTACACTTATCACAAGGGTGCATGTGCTTCTGCTCAGGTGCTGGGACAAATAGCCTGGTAAAGGCCTCACAGGCATCTGCCTCTGTGAGGTTGCTTTGGAGAGGTTTGACATCTGTATTCTGTTCTTGAAGGCTACCTGGCTAAGAGGAATCTAAATAGTTCTGAATGCAAATGATCTCCTTTAAATACCATTCTTTTTGTCCTTCCTTTAGAGGACTCAAATAACTGAAGCAGCACATTAAATTCATGATACTGCCCAGAATAGCTGAAGTTAGGAAAGCAATGCTGGCTTCATCAATTTCTCTGTGGATTCATACCTGAGTAAAAACACCTTAGAACAGAGCCCAGGGAAGTGGTGCCCTGCCCTACAGAAGTCTGTGTGTGCTAGGAGCAAACCTTCTCTGAACAGATTTTTTTCTTATGAGAATACTAACTTTTTGCTCTGAACACCATATGTAGCCTGGATAACTTATCGTGGCCTTGACTTTGGTTGCCAGAACTGGGATGTCAGGGGGAGGCACTTCCTGCAGGAGGTCTGGATACAGCCCTTCCCATCAAAGGCAAGGGCTAGGGACTTTGATGCAACTTGAATTTCTCCATATGCTTTCACCCCTTCCTTTGTACATCTAAATATGTTACTGTGGCAGGGCAGTTTTAAAGTGTAGCTTAACTGAGAAATGTGAGTAACTGAAACCTAATACAGTCCTGTCTTCTCAGCTGACACCACACAGCAGGAAAAGCACCTCAGCTTCTCTAAGAAAATAGATAATGTACATTCATGAATTCCCAAGTTAATTAAAAACAACAGAATGGAAATGAGTAATAAATTACTTTAGAGCATTACCACGATCTGGATTTAGGACGAAGTACAAATATTATCAAGGAAGACAAGCTCACACTGTCTTAAAATCTGGTGTAGGACCAGTGACCACAGTTATCTGTAAAAACAGTAATTGCTGTTAACATCTGTCACTTTTTCTTCCTCTGAGCGTTCTGCTCAGTGCAGTTTTTTAAAGAGATGAGACAAATTTTTTCAACTAAACTTTGGTGTTATAGAGCCACTCCCCTGCCATGGAATACCTTGACCCAGGGCACCCTTTGGGGGCCATTTTGAAGTAGAACAAATTTGCTTGCCCAGCTCTCTCCTCCCCCTATATGGTCTCTGCAGGAGGTGGTGTGTCATGCCTGTTTTCCAGGCATCCTTCTGCAGGGAATTAACTTCAAAACTCTGGTTGGTGAGGAGTTCCCCCTACTATTACACCTTAAGGATTAATAGCAGTCAAAGGGTAGTCAAACTCCGCAGTGAATTCCTGGTTCTTGGAAATCTCTTATCACAGAGAGAGCCCAGATGAAGTGGAAGAGATTTAATATTTTGATTTTTGTATTCTGCACTGGGGATTTCTTTATATTATATAGAGGAAGATCTTCACAGTGCAAACTGAAGGAAGGTCAACTTTCCTCCATAACACCAGTAACAGACAATAGACTAGTCCATGGATAATGAAGAAATTATGCCTACCTATATCCTCAAAAATGTCTCTTACCAACTCAGGAATAACAGTCTTCCATAATACTGTGGGGGAAAGGACCTCAGTGCATTAACATGTTTGATAGCATGAAGAAGAGCAGCACAGGAGTATAAAAATACTTAATATTTAAGATCACTTAATATTTTATGAAGAGCAGTTGCATAATAACAGATGGAATTTCTGGTGCTGTGACTGATGCTGTTGCAAAGAGCTTACACAGCTTAAGCATATCACCTGGGTCCATCTTCTCTCCCCAGCAGACAGGGCTCTCTGCATTGCTTTAGTTGTGCCCTTGAAACAGGTTTACTTGACCTTCCTAGTAGTAGCTCACGTCAGGCTAAGGTTGAATTTTTAAAGTGATGAACCATAGGTGGCTGAAGGGAGTTTCTACCTCCTCATAGCTGCATGTGATTTTCCCCATCCTATGGTCAGCCAGACACTGACAGTACCTACCATGGTCATCATCAGGCTTCAACAAAGTGTCTGAAGGTCTGGTAGGAAGAGGTTAAGAGAAAAAGAGTCCTCCCAGCCACATATCTATTTCTGTGCATGCACGGTGTCTAGCACAGCAGTGACCCTGATCTAATTTGGCCTCCCTGTGGCAATACCTTTTAAATGTCATTACTTTGAAAATAAGATGTTGATGTTTAATGAACAAATGATCCCAGGCAAAATAGGATAGTAGATTTCATAAGGTAACAGAGAGGGAACAAGCCTTTAGGGGAACAAGCCTGACATGAGTGTTTCTTCAGGGAAGAGGATACTGGGACCTGCTGGGACCCCTTTTGTCTGGTTTGTTTCTGCTCAGGTGGGTTTTCACAACTGCCCAACAAACACACATCTCAAGAGGATTTGCCTTTTTATGATCTTCACTTGAAATGGAGGGCTCAGAAGAGAAAGAGATCCTGCTGTTAAATGGAAAGGGTCACCCACTCTGCAAATGGCCAGCAGTACAGCAACTTGAGTGAGGACCACTCCAGCCCCAAAATGAGCTGCTGTCTATCCCAGTGGTGGTAGGATACTTTCTTTACTTAAAAATTTTAGTGATGCTTTCTGTGATGAGAAAACATCTCCTGACAGAAACAGATTAAAATCCTTTTCCTATTTTACACTGTACACTGCAATGATTATATGAAGATAAATTTGAATAACTAGTCCCCTGTGACCATGATACTGTTATCCAAATCCTGTCTTTAATCCATACTACAACTGCTCAGAAACAATTCCAGTCAGGCTAAGGGCAGTGAAAGCATACTTTTCATCTATGTCATCACTTAGTCTTGCTATATTTTGCAGATATTTAATGCTTTGCACACTTTCTTTCAAAATGTTGGATGTGGTTATCCCTATCTAGGCAGCTTTCCCAAGCCTGTAGCATTGAATGGGGTTGTTGTAACACGAGTGCAGGACGAGTGTGTCTCTTGGTGGTGTAGACCATTTCTGCTTGGATTGTAGATGCTTCATTCTGTTCCCCATTTTGTCTTTCAGCTCAGGGGGCTGTGTACCCCTAGGAAAACTGGTCTTATTATTAAACACTGAGGTAAAGGAGGCATTAAGTACCCTTGGAGTTAAATCCAGTTTGTGATCAGTCACAAGGGATGTCCCCTAGGGCTCTGCATTGGGGCCAGTCCAGTATAATATCTTTATTGATGATCTGACAAGGAGATTGAGCACACCCTCAGTCATTTTGCAGATGACACTATGTTGTGTGGGAGTGTTTATCTGCTGGAGGGCAGGAAGGCTCTGCAGAGGGATCTGGACAGGCTGGATTGATCAGCTGAGGCCAAGTGTATGACATTATGTGCCAGGTCCTGCATTTGGGTCACAACAACCCCAGGCAGAGCTGCAGGCTGGGGGCAGAGTGACTGGAAAGCTGCTGGTGGAAAAGGACCTGGGGGTACTGACTGACAGTGGCTGAACATGAGCCAGTGTGTGCCCAGGTGGCCAAGAAGGCCAATGGCTGCCTGGCCTGAATCAGCAAGAGTAAGGCCAGCAGGACCAGAGAAGGGACCATCTCCCTGTACTTGGCACTGGTGCAGCCTCACCTCAAATCTTGTGTTCAGTTTTCAGCCCCTAACAATAAGAAGGACATGGAGGTGCTGGAGTGTGTCTGGAGAAGTGCAACAGAGCTGCTGAAGGGTCTGGATCACAACTCTTCTGAGGAACAGTTAAGGGAGCTGGGGATGTTTATCCTGGAGAAAAAGAGGCTCAGGAGCAGTACTTTTTCTGTTTCTGCAGCTAACTGAAGGGATGTTGCAGCAGGTGGTGGTTGGTCTCTTCTCCCAGGTAACAAGTGCCAGGATGGGAGGAAATGACCTCAAGTCGCACCAGGGGAACTTCAGACCAAATATCAGGAAAAATTTCTTCACTGAAACTATAGTCAGCCATTTGAACAGGCTGCCCAGGGATGTGGTGGAGTCACCATCTCTGGAGGTATTTAAAAGATGTATAGATGTAGCACTTGAGGACATGGTTTAGTGGTGGACTTGGCAGTGTTGGGTTAATAGTTGAACTCAATGATCTTGAAGGTCTTTTCCAACCTAAAAGATTCTATGACTCTATGTCATAATGTGGAATGTCTCAAAAATATTTTGCAAGGCTTTTTGCAAACTTCTCTTCTACCAGCTCACCTTTGTGAGTCATGATACCCAGAGGCTGAGGGGCACATAGTGTTTGCAAGTGCTTAGTACAGAATTTCCCCTGAACCATAAAGCTCAAAGCAGATTTTGTGATTTGCTTTTTTCTTCTGGCCGCACCCTGGGAACAGTCACCAAACAAGGCTTTAAGAACTCAGGGCAGGGACGCTTTTCCTCAGATGTATTTATTCAGAAGCTGGCACAACAAGGTTTTCAAGTGTAATTTAATAATTGCTTGTTGCTAATAATTACCACCTGTGCACTAATCATTATGTAGGATAACTTTAACAATTGGTTAGTGCAAAAGGTGCTGTTAATGCCAGACACTCTGTTTACTCAGGGACTCTACCTGGCAGCTCTGTGGAGCTCCCTGGCCACGTGGCTGGTGGATACATGCTGGCTAGTCCTGCAGCTGGGGAGAAGCTATGTCAAAGCCTTCTTTCCCTGCCAACAGCAGAAATTGGCTGCTGGAGCAGGCTGGACCAGACTCAGTGGCAGCCAGCTATTCCCAGCTTTGCAGTGGCTCCACAGTTCCAAACCATCAAAATTAAATGTCAGTCTGACTGAGCTGCTTACACCAGAAATGTTAAATTACAGTGTAAAGCAAACCTCCAGAAGACTTGAATTGCTTAGAGGGTAATTTTACTGTCTCTGGCATCCCTTGCATGCTTCCATCATGGTTTTCCTAATAAGACATCCCTCTTGTTTTTTGTTTGATTGAAAAAACACATGCAACCTCCAAATAAAATAAATATGCACATCCTTAGTTCCTATACAGGAATTCTGGCATTTAATCTGTCCATGTTTGTTCATATCTTTGCATATACATGGCCACTATATGTAGCTAGGTGTGGCTGATACATGTTGGCCTCAGAAATTGGGATTGTCTAATTCAAGTTACAACTGCATTTTAGATTCCTGTCTGTGAAGCCCTGTTGCACACCAAAGCTGTTACCAGCACCAATGTCTCCTTGGTACTCAGGGCTTCAAGTCAGAGGTAAGGTGCTTTCAGCCCAAACTGTACCTGATGGAAAGTCTTCCTGAGCCAAGCAAGGCTGGCAAACCTGCAGGTTGTGGCTCTGTCCTCATACCAATGTGAGCAGAAATATTAATTTGTTTAAGCAAAACAGACTAAATATGATAGATAGAAACTATGAAAAATTCTGGAGTGCGTGATTTATTTTGACACCACATTTGGAGTAAAGCACATCTCAACTCTTCCACATTTGCTCCTAGACTAACAAATAGGAGTTCATCTACAGTAATGCTTAAGTGTCGTCTGTAAAATATTTACTCAGAGTTTGATCAGTTATGAGTGACTGGAAAGTATTAATCTGGCATTTTTAGCATTGACTGAACATTCCAGCCCCAGAAAAGAGCTTAAGGCTTGTGCCACTGAGCTGTGATCTCTGTCCAGCCTGATAAAAGATTTTTAACTTGTGTTGTGCCAAAGAGTTGCTGAGCAGCCTCTGAGCTGAGGATGCAGCACTAAGGCTGCTGCTGTGCTCCATTGATTCCCCATCACCCACAACCCCTTGGAGTGCCCATGCACCTCCCTTCCCTGTCAGGCAAGAGGTGTTTGGGAGCGCTCTGGGCAAGAGCTTTGTGGGGAGCAGGATAAGCAGGTTAAAACAGTAAGCCTTGATAATTCTTCTCAAGCTCTCTCTTGGTTTAACACTGGCTCCCAGTGTTGATGCAAGGTGGGACAGGACCAATGAAAGCCTCCTGATCGAGACCAAATTCTTTACCTGCTGCAATTACCTGAACTAATCTCCTGGCTTTCATTGCTCCTTTTTCTCCAGTTATGAATAAAACAGATCCTTGTTATGGCTGCTAAGCATAACTGCCATAAACACAGTTTTGTGTCCTTCAGCATCATTTACAAATAGGAAACAAAAGGCCTATTCTTACAGGAGAAAAACACAGGGGGAAAAAAAAAAAAAAAAAGGAGAGGATTAGAAGGGACTCTGTGCTCTCAGAAATTGTGCTGGAGACAGAATACAGGAATTTCCTCCCTGGTGTGAATCTGGCATATCAGACTTATATGAGGAAAGAGCCTGACTTGGCAGAGACTGGGCTGTGTGAGATTCCAGCTTTGTGCTAACTCCAGGTCTGGGTGGGAGATATTCAGCCAAGTGCCGTGGGCTAGAGGTGCAAGTGTCAACTGATACTGTAGTCAAAAGCATACAAACATCTCCCCTGGACAGAAACCTTCCTAGGCTGGTATTAGCAAACAAGTCCACAGTGCCAATGAAATAAATGTTAAGAGAAGCTTAAGCTGATACTTAGAAGATGTTATGGGCCATATCTTTTCTTGGAAAGAGCTGCACTCTGACAGACACCTCAAAAACTCCGTTTTTTCTTTATTCAAAGAAAAACCCAGAAAATAATGTTTGGCAAGTTATGGAAAGCTCTATGAGCCCCACAGGCTGGAAGTCTGACTGCAGTTAGACTAACCGTAATTAACTAACCTTAATTTAACCCTAACCTTATTTAACCCTAATCTCTAATTGAAGATCATGAAGATCATGCCTGAGCAGCCCACTGCAGGTACAGCAGTAAATAGAAAATGTCCCAGAGCTTGCACAAGCCAGCCTGGGTACTGTGTGCACGTGTTCTGCAGGTGGCATTTTCATCCCTTCTTCCTCCGTGTTGCTCTGCGTGTTCATTTTGGCAAAACCCTCTAATTTGTGTATGAAATGGCCATTTCCTTGAAAGCCATGAGTCAATTGAATCTAATTTTCTAATATGTAGCTTCAAATGCTTATTTGCACAAGGAGTCACGTCTGTGGGCAAGGGAGCTCAACCACACAAGTACAAACTGCTGCACATCTGGACTGTGGGATTTGAAAAGCACCAGCAAAACAACAAAATCTAACGAAAAGGCTTCAGAAAATAGCATGACCTTTAAATGGCAATATTAGTAATAGAAAACATAAAGGGAAGGAAAGAGGAGTCATTTAATTCAAGTGGATTTTCAAATATAATGTAGTCCTTTTAAATTTAATTTCATTTAATGTTAATGTTAATTAGCTCACATCTGCTGCAGATATCCACAGGACCTTATTATTTATGATTTAACCTGTGAACTGGGGCTGTTTTTCCTTGCAGTCCTTTACATCAACTACAAAATCCTACCACATTGTAATGCTACACGCATAGTTGCTTCCTTTGGAAAGGAGCAGGGAGAGAATGAACCGTGCAAAATGGGCACCGGTCACGTTGCTTAATGTACAGCAAAAAAGCCCTATAGATTCTGTGCTGACTAGAAAAGAGCTCTGACATAAAAAAAACAAACCTACCCAAAGCTATAATTTGTCTTAATATTAGCCCATGCAAAATTTTCTGTAGAAATGTGGCTGATCATGTATCACTGATCTCTGTTCTTTCCTTCTTTGTATACTTGAGACTAACTGAAGTCTGCCTTTCACATTGGTTTGTGGTAAGTGAATTTTAAGACTCTGAAATAGTCCCAACTGGAAAATTACACTGAGGGCTCAAAAAAGGGAGACTAAGATGATTTTTTGAAACCAGTTAGATTTTTCAAAGCTGGTGTTTTGCACTGTGATGATTTTATATGGATGTAGTACTGCAATTTACAGGAATGCTAGAAGAACTGAGATCTGGATGCTCTGAGTACCATTAACACAATTCTCAAGTGGAATGTGCAGTAATTTAAATTAATGAATCACTAATTTCCTGCTTTTTTAAAGAACTCCTTTTACTGCAACAAGACTCACAGAAACAAATGCATACATGCCTGGTTATTTAGTGGTGTGGCCTAAAAGTCTCTAATAGGACTGTTAAAAAAACAAGAACAAATATCTGATGCATTTGTCCCAGTGATGGGCTTTGTTATCTCTGCACCCAAGTGCTGCATTTCATATACACTCATTTTTCAAAGCAGAGCACCTACAGCAGACTTACATGGCTGTTAAAGGGAAGGCTTTGACATTTAAGATATTTCCATTTCTTCCTACACTGAAATCTAAGCCTGACAGACTCATAGGCTAAATTAATTCCTTAAGCTCTTGGCCCAGTGATAAAACTTATCTGAAGCAGAAAATGGAAATGTACAGGGTGCTTTACAGAGCTGATCAAAGATCCCCCAGAAAGTGCTGAAGCAATCAGAAATGAATGATCTGCTCCCATGGATAGGAAAAGTGGATGTTTTAATTGCATCAATTATTCACCACCAATTATTTGTGAGAAGTCTTTTATGTCTGGGTGGTTCGGGAGCCTATCTATGCATGCTACAATCAGCTGAGTTTCCTATTATTTTTCTGTGAACGCCAAGTTAGCTGTGCTGATGGTTCAAATCAGAGATGGAGGAGCCTGCCGAAATTTGGAGCTGGCAGCTACCACATGACTCCTTTCCTAAAAAAAACCTAACAGTGTGGTAGGGAATTGATCCTTACTGAAATGGTCTTTAAAAAAAAAGGAAAACCAGAAAATCTCCTGAAGGAGATGATGTACAGATACATAATATATTTTAATTTATTAATAAATTATTATGCAGCAGAAGATAACGCACACAGAGGACGCTAACACAAGCCATTGCTTTTTGTTATTCTTCCACTAAGGTAAGAAACATCTTTGTCACTGACTAATCCATCAGCCTCTTCAGATCTGTTTCTACCCACACACATGTTTTTGGGGACCTGTGTTTTTGTTAAACCGTTCATTGCTGCTGAGGAAAAGCAGTGCCCTCAGTGCTTCTCCACCTGGGGCAATCCCTGTGTAACTCCTGTGCTTCTGCTTGGCTTTAAATGGCTCAGGAGGGGAGTTCATAGTCCAGACTATTGCATTTGTGGTGTCCCTTACAGACTTGAGGCTGAATTTCCTCTTAGTTAACATTAACGGGCTTGGATGTGTTGACATGAGGGCAGGATTTGACCTGGGACAGGTCCAAGTATGCTATTTAAAAGGTGGATGTTGGTGCTGATCAATCAGCCAGCTTGATGACACTATTGGCCATAAGTGAACCTGAGGTATTTATGTGACATCTGGGAAGAGTCCCTGCTTGGTGGCTGCTGTGCCTGGCAGGGACCATCTGCATCATTTCATATGAAACTGATTCCTGTAGCACATCCTACCTCGTGAAACAGCCTGGACAGACGCAGTATCTCTAGAAAAAACAAGATATCCTTTTCCCAAGCTGTTTCCTGAAATAACCTGTATTTCCTGCAATGCTGCTGTCAGCCTGGCATGAAGAGCTGTTATCATGCATAACCCATGTCTGAACCCCAAATCCCCCAGAGACGAAGTTGCCACGCAGTGATTTAAGACTTCTTAAGCAGAGCAGGAATAGATCAGAAAAACAAGGAAAGCCTATTTGCAAAGCTAAAGAAAGACATAGTGTAGCTGGGGCAGGAAAAGCAACAGCTGAGCAGCACCCAGAGGCACTGTCAGGCACAGGCACAGGACAAGAAAAGTGATAAAAAGTCCCATCTGAACCTCTGCAAACACTTTGAGGCTTGTCAGCCTTGCCTGGTGCCCTTGACCAAGGGATGTTCTTCCAACACAGTGGAATCCAGAGAGAGGAGCTACATATGACAGCGCTGCCACAGTGCTGCCTATTGTCACTAAAACTTCCCCACAAGTTATAAGACTGTGTCTCAGTTTCTGCTTCCTTCCCAAATATATCACTTTGGCAAAATTACTGGTTTTGTCCTATACCAAAGTGATACATGTTTCTGTGTGTTTGCTATGGCATTAGAGCTGAATTGTAATGGTTTTTTTGCTGAAAAGATGCAGTTGGACTTGATGATATGAAAGGTCTTTTCCAACCTAGATTATTCTATGATGAAATGGCAAAAATTGGCATAAAAAATAGATTTGTTGTGAAGTAATTTTTTGCTGCCTTTTTAATAGAAAAAAATGAATTGCTTGAAGTTCAAGAAAGGATAGATATCCTACTGATGTGAGCTGTCTCCTCCCTTTGAAGGGTTTTGATGTTTGGCCATCAGCTGCGTACTACTGTACTCCCCTGTAAGGTACTGGATCTAAGGAAACGTACTAGGCAAAAGCTGTGTGACAGATGCCAGGAACTTCTGGCTCCTCAGCTACCCACTCCAACTGGGGCCACAGCGTCTTTCCAGGCAGCTCTTGGGGACTCTCTACTTTGGGATGAGGCATTTTGCATCTTCCTTTCCAAATACCCTCCAGCTGAGGGGCAACGCCTTTCCCACTCTTGGAGCATTTTCCATGTATTGCTTTGAAATGCCAGAGGTACACCTTTCTTTCCTTCTTTCCACCTACCTGACTGGATTTCTCTGTCTTCCAGAGCTGTGAATCAAGGAAGAGGAAAGCTTGTGGATGTGGGAGCCAAGAAGCTTCAGAAACAGAAGAGAGGATAGAAAGAGTCCCACAGATTCCTTTAAAGAAGAAAAACAAGGCAAGCATGCAGGGGAGCAATGAGAGATGTTACAGTTTTAAAGCCAGCTGCTCAATCTGATGTGGCCTGATTCATAAGCACTGCATGCCCAGTGTTGGCAACAGCACTCTGGGATCCTGTCAGCCAGAGAGTGGAAATGGTGGCCAGGGCAAACATATGCTAAATTTCATAGTCAGAAAGCCAGAAGGCAGAACATGCATGATTATTTATTGAAACCTAAAAATAACACTGACAAGACCCTCTTAACATCAGGCAATTTCTAGCTCTTAAAAACTAAAACACAGCTTTCTGAATGTTGTAAATGGCAAGCCCATAGAATCTTCCATTGTTTAGACATGAAAAGAAATCCTTACTGTAAAGACAGTGATGTGTTAGACAGAGATGGTTAAAGAAATTCTAGAATGAGTCTCTAAATGCCATCATGTAATTGTATCAATCATTTAAGGTCCTTGTAATATGCCACCCATATTAGCATTTTGTGCCTTATGATAAAAGTATAGATAGGAAGTATCTATTGATTGGTTTAGAATCTCCTACACAGCCTAAACCCAAGCAGATCACTCTCAGCTTAGTGACCAGAAAATGTCCCAGACTCATGTCTATGTTCCTATGCACATTTACTTACCAGAAGGACAGAAACAGTTGCCTTCTACAATCTCATTAATTAGGTTTTAGGCCAAAAAATCAAGTTATTGTGGCACCTTGGCAAGCTCTGCATATCATCTGAGCCATTGCATGTGTTCTCTGTTCTTGCAGGAGGAATTTAAAAAAGAATGGGTTTTGGCCTGAATTTCATGTCCATTTGTGGGTTTCCCAATGATCTGGTTGCCATGTCTGAAAAGCACTGATCTTCCCCTAATCTGCAGCAACTGGCTGCCCTTGCTCTGTCTCTCATCTGAGAACCAGAGATTTGATATTCCTCCAGGTTCTGCCACCCAGCTGATGCCTGGATCCTCATCTAAATACAAAATTTTTCCAGGCTTCTCCTTAACCCTGGCACAGAACACCCCAACAGTCTCCTGGCTCCTAATTTTAATATTCTGGAGAAATCTTAGGAAATCTGGAACCTCTTTCCTAAGTATTAACAATAATAAATGAATGAATGAATTATAAATGAAAACTTCTTGGTCACAACATCAAAGTTAAGAGACATATTGGCCGAAGTGACAGATGGTAGCAATCTATTCAAACAGCCACCTAAACAAGACTGCTGAGCGTATCTCTATCCTCCTCTCTATGAGGCACTGGGAGTAATATTTTACATGAGACTTAGCAAGGAATCAAAAACTGAGAATGTGCTCTCCTTAGCTCTACCAGCTGCTAGAAGCCCCTTGAAAACTGTGTCAGCCCTTTATCTGTGTACAGTAGTTGAGAGCTTCTCTCAGAGCAAGAGGTATTTCACTGAGGTGTCAACCTGAGCAAGCCTTCATGCTGTAACTTCGTACCACTGTCACTACTTAATTTAGAAGCCTTCATCTTTAAAAGCTTTAGGACATGTCTGGAAACAGAGGCACAGCCATTTCTCCTGCCATCCTGAGCTGGCCATATTCCATTGGAGCTAAGGAGGTTCTGCAGGCTGGCAGCAGCTGGGGGAAGAGGACTCAGCTTATGGCTGGCCCATGCAGCTTGTGTCATTAAAGCCCATCTCCAGCCTCACAGAGAGATGCAGGAAGGGTGATTTCTTCACACCATGTCAGTAATGACACTTTTTTCTCTCCTTACATTCTGGTGTTGATTACAAAACAGAATCATGGAAGAGTTTAAACAAACATTACTGTGCAGGGATGAAGGCCGCAGCTGGACTGAAAATTAATTTAGGGCTTAAATTCCCTGTGTTTCCTCTGGAGAGCCTTCCCTGGGTTTTGAATCCAGGGCCCAGTGCAGGAGGACCTCAAAGGAGTGATCAGGTTCAGAGTAAAGTGCAGCCCATGCAGTTCCTCACACTGCATGTGGACACTGGAACCTTCAGCTCTCCTTCAGTGGGAACATGATGGCTGTTATCCCTTGAAAGTACACTTCCAAACCAAAATGATTCCTTTCAAATATGTGGTTATGTGCTCTCACCATCCACAGCAGAAGCCCTCCACTGGTAAGATTGAGCAGGTTCAAAACATTTCAGATTCACAGCCATGATATTGGGAAGAGAGAGCAGTGACTCCAAACCAGGTCTCTCTGAGCCTGGAGCAGACACACATTCCCCAGACATGTTGCCTAATAATACTATCTCTCATGGTGCCTCCCTAAAATCCACTCAAATTAATTTTCTCCTGAAACAGTTCATCTAAAGAGACGCCAGATGATGTCAGAGATGCAGCCTGAACATTTGTCCATACTGTGTGTGCTATTGTGCCAAATATTTTTTCTGGGCAGAGACACCCACTCTGGTTCTCTCATTATCTATGCAAGGTGTCCAGCACACCTGCAGGGTGTAGTTTTATGTACCAGAGCAACTTTGAAGGAATATATTGAAGTGCCTGAAGCCTGAAGTGTAAAGGCTAAGCAGGGAGCAAGCAAAATGCTTTACCATGGAACAAGTTTGTGAAAATCAGTGATTTCAAGCTAAGAAAGAGAAAGCAGGGAAATGTTTTTACCTCTGGGACCACACTGGAGCTCCCTGAAGATGTCTCTTGGCATTAACAAATGGCTCCCTTATTTTCTCTCATAGTGGTCCTAACTGCATTCTTTATTCTTCCTTTTCCCATGTGAAAGTGTTACTTAAAATGAGACTCAATTCTCCATGGAAATACTGAAAATACAGGTGCCAGAAAATGAGATCTTTTCATTAGCAGTCAGTGTAGCCTTCATACAAAATCGACTTTCATAGTTACTTTATCCCGTGTAATTACACAGCAAAGTCCTGTTTAACATCTCACTACATAATGGAAACTTCGTTTTTCAAATCAGATTAATGTTAAGAGTTACTCAGACATTTCAAGAGATAATATGTGTAATTAAGGTGCTTCTGGTGACGGGTTCCTATTGTAATGTGGTGGAAGATTCCCTGATAGTCTTGCTAACTGCATTAGTCACAATTGTTTTCATTAATATTGACACTATTCTCTTACCAGACAAACAGAAAAGGAGATTAATCAAAATGCTGTGCTGGTTTCCTGTGCTCTGAACGCCTCTTATGGACTGATGCTCAATTCTTAGTTTTCAGTTGGAATAAAGAACAGTTTTTCTAAGATGTGCAGGCAGCTTCACACCTGTTATTTACAGTAAAATTGTGAGAACAGAGAGATAACTATGTTTTGAAAATCTGAAAATAAAGCACTGATGAAATTTAAATGCTACAATTCCTAAGTATCTCATTTGTTTCCAATTTGTGCATCAGTGATGTGAGATTGCTGGAGTGTGTCGCACTGGGGAATGAGGTGAGGTATATATGTGGTTCATTATTTTGGGAAAAAAATGGCACAGGCCAAGGTACAACTGGCACCTGAGCCATTTGGGGCTGTGAGGCTGACTCAGGAAAATGGGGGACTCCAGTGGCAAGTCTCCATGATGGTGGTTTGGGACAAGCAAAGAGTGTGTTGTGTTTCAAAATGATGGAAGAAAAGAGACCTTAATTTCCAGCAGAACCAATGAAGTTAAACAAGGGATGGATTTGATTTTAAAAGAGCCCTATATATGTTAATTTTTCATGGGTATCACTTCTACACAGAATCAGCTTCTCCTGAATGAAGGTGTCATGTCAAGTCATACAGATAAAAGTTATGTCAAGTACCAAAAATGAGAAGGGCCAAGACAAGCAGGGAGCATGACAGGAGTGCAGGACACAACTCACAGTGAAAAGGGAAGAAAAAGAACAGCTTTGTTCTGAGGAAATTCACACATTGACTTCCAGATCCAGCAGTTTGCCAGTTAAGCAAGCAAAGGAAGAAAACCAACCATAAAAATGCACATTTGGGAGCACCATGCGTATTGACCACTACACCTGTGGCTGCTAAGTGTGCTTTGGAAATTCATGTATGAAATGAGTTAAAAGTTTATTTCAGTAGATTTGCATACTATGAAGAGATGGAAAACTGTGAATCCCTTAACCCCAGTTTTCTAAAGAAAATACCAAGGGAAAACTATATTTGCAAAGATTTTTATTCACTTTCTGCTTTCAAATACTGGTTACCATGATACAGCCTCCTAAAATGTGAGTGATAACCATAGAAATTGTTGCTCTTTTCATAAATCTAATGCAAAACAAGTATTTTTGTGTAACCCTTCAAATGTGAAATATTATGTTTTGTACACAGGAGTACGTAGAAGTGCCCTTTGAATTTGCAAAATGGAAAACAACTATACTTTATCAGATGCATTGCCCAGCTTTATATCTGCAGGAACCTAAAAGGTTAATATTACCAGAGCCTGAGACCAAAAGACTTGGTAGATTATTTATTGAAGTGAAAATAATAATTTAAAAAAAAACAAAAACAAAAGCTCTGCAAGGAACAGGTTTTCTCTGCAAGAAGTCTCAAAATGCCTGTTTCCTGCCTTAATGTTGACTTTCAGAGGCTACAAGTTTATAATACGATGTCTTACTAGTGATTGCTTCACTGACCTTTGTAATGTGGGCTCAAATCCCATTGCACCTGACATTTTGTTTTGCTTAGAGGGGATCTGCAGCTCACTGAGGATGTAGTCCCACTGGGATTCAGCTCTCCCTTATGGTCCCTGCAAACAAGACAGCATTTTTATCTGTTTTCTGGCTCTCTGGTTTCTGGCCAGGACACAATAAAAAAAAAACCAAACTCTTGTGGGAATGGGAAACTAACTAACTAAAAAAAACCATAAGGCCTTATTCCCTGAGTCCTATATATAACCTTTTAATCCATGATTACAAATTCCTTCTCGCTAATGTTTTGTAAAATGCTCTTTTAAACTCACTTACTGGAGGCTATACACTCACTTATTAAAAGCTACCAAAAGCTTATTAAAATCTAGTTGTGTGAAGTCTTTCTCAAAATCAGTATTTTAAAAAAATAAATCTCAGACTTGCACAAAAGAAGTGATATTGTGATATGACATCTCTAATTCATTACTGCTCAGTGTCCATTAAATAAAAACTATTGGCTGTGGAGGATGTGAAAAGCATAGGGTTTCAATAAAGAGGAAGTGCTTTATAATTCTTGAAATAAGAGCTGTGGTTGTATAAAGTCTTTAAAAAATAATTTTCCCTTTAGGTTGAGAGTTGCTGTCATTTTGGTGAGGCAGGACAGGATATGCTTCAATCTATATATACTTCAATAAATAAGAAAAAGTTCTACTGATGTGAGTAGGATTAAACAGAGGGGAAACAGAAAATAGACCTGCCATCACTGGGAAATACAAAGAGCAAAAAGACCCTATATCTACATATGTAAATATACCAAAGGGGATAGTACAGAAATGTCTCCCATGTCCAAAAGAAAAAAAACCCCTGTAGTTTAAGAAAATAATAATAACAATTAGAATGATACAAAGACTGAAGGAAGAGAAACAGAAGAATATACTTAAAGGCATAACTCTTTATGCTAATCAGCCACATCCTACATCCTATTAGAGGTACAATAAAACAATAGTTGTACCCTGATAATTTTTGTTACAAGTTGTTCAAAGATGGTGATAAAGCATGTCTGACTAACAGCAGTATGGGGGATTTCTCTGCTGGTGGTCCTGCACTCCTGACCACAGCTCTTCCCTTGGAGGGATGCGAGCATCCATGAGTAAAACTGCACCCCTGCTGGCTTGAGGAGTTAATGGTAAGGGCTGATTCCTTGTTTATGGCTATTTTGAACCATTGTAAAGCTCTGTTATTGTGATTGTGATTTGTGCTGTTTCCAGGGTGATAAAAAGCAGTTTCAGAATTTAAAGGCCTAGCTCTGTGCTTGGGTTAAACAAGCATTTAGCACTTGTTTGGTCTGTGAGATTATCATCAATGAAAATAGAAAATGAACATAAATTGAGTATGTTCTTAAGAGCTTTATGTAATCCGTGTTTACATCTCTATTCATGTTGACTGAAGGCAATTTCTGATTAATTTTTACAAAACTGAGTATAATAGGAATGTTTCACTGTGCTTCCTGGTGCAGAAAACATAACCAGAAAGACCCTAGTAATGTCAAGTGTGGGTCTGTCATATGGAGGAGACAGAAATTGTGAAATGTGAGGAATTTTTGCCAACAATCCCTCCTCTGCAATTTTCTCTGGGTAATTGAAGACAGAATTATATGGGCATGATAGTGTAGGCATGACGCTTTCTGAATATTCAGACAAAGCCTTTGGAATAGGGAAATATGTGGCACAAATGATCCTGTTGCCATTAGGCTCTGGGACTACACTCATTGTCCATGAGTGATAGGATGCTTTAAGTTCAATTAGGGTTACAAGTATCTACCAACTGTAACAGATTTGAAAAAAACCCAAGCATGTGTAAGAGCTTTGCTCTCATCAGGCTTCTGTCCTTCCAGTTTTCCAGCTTATTGAAACCTTGTAGGTTATTTCAGTTTGGGTCAGAAGTGTCCTCCAGAAGTGATTTTACTCTGTGGATTCATCCTGAGGGTGACATGTGTGAGGGTGATACACAAACCACACATGATGTATGTGGTTTCCCCATGGGAAGGATCTACCATATTTCATTGCAGATTTAAACCCCACAAGTGATGGTCACAAAACTTCTTGCCATTTGATGCATGCTACATAAAAGGCTACTATGTACAGTCTGCCAGCCTGTGGCAGATGGCTTTCTGTACATAACACATAAACTTTGATGTTATTGAATTTCTGTAATTGCCATTTTATTTCTACACAAATACACTGTCATCTATCCAGTATTTTAAACGCACAAAGCACAATGTTCACCAAAGTAATGGCTTTCACACATATAAAGTGACCATCAGAAACATTTAGTAGCTGCACTCTGAGAGCACTGAGGGGAGGTTTTTAAGGAGATCTTGTTCCTATCCTAGGAGAATGAGCAGGGCAGCGTTTCATGAGGGTAGAAGAACAGCAACCTCTCTTCTGAGCAGCTCATCTGCTGGTGGGCAGAGACATTGCAACGGGGACCCACAAGAGGCAGCAGCAAGTGAACATCACAAAGGAGATGGTGGAGTGAGGAGGCCCCCGTGAAAATCCCGCTCTCCAGTCTGGCAGCACGGTGCCTCAGCTCCCCACCACAGAGCACACAGAGCAGCACAGAGCACACTTCTATGAGGAGCAGCAGGCAAATATTTCAAGGGAAACACAATCACAAGCACTTTCCCAGCTATGGGTTAATTTTCAGCCCGAGACACAAAGCTAGTTCAGATTTCTGAATTTTCCCATCCTTGTTCACATCGCAGTGGTTGAGCAGGATTTGGCGGAACTTGTCCAGGTCCACCCCGCTAATGCTGGGCTGCAGGCAAAGAGAAAAAGAGTGCTGAGAGAGAAAATGGCTCTGGATTTCCCCAGCTTGTAAAACAGCCCACCATGCAGCAACTGGGAAATCCACCCAAGGAAGAATGACCAAAAGGTCCCACATCATCTCATATGCCTTGGGGAAGTAAACAGAAGATGGGGAGAGAGTGCTCTGCAAAGGCAGAAGGTGCATGGAATTTTAAGTGACTGTACAGAAATGCTCTGTGACTTTTGTGCTCAGTCAAGGCCATCAGTTTCTGATCCATATAGAAAACTTCAGAAAGTGGTGCAATGGAGATCTCTGCTCTACCAGACCTGTGTTTTCTCCTGGTTTCCTCTCTCAAACCTGCTGTGCAAGGACTAATGTGACATTTCTGTCAGAACACAACTATTTTACAGGCTAGACACATTTTACAGGCTACACAGCCTCTGTATGCTCCTAATGATTTACTACCTGCTCTGCTTCCCACATTCTCAGGAGGGGATCAAATTCACATGCACAGCTTGTGGTGTCCAAGGGCAATGCTGATGAAGGCCCTTAGGCAAAGCACAAATTTCCCTCCTTTATACACACTCACACACAGCAGAAATCCAGCCTCCTGTCCATCCCCACACCCTTCCCTGCACACTACATGGCCAGAACACACACACAGCCATCAGCATTCAGCTGCTGTTCTCTGCTCTCTCCTGAATGGATGTGGCAGCACAGATATCCCTGTGCCAGGTCACACTGTGTGAAAATGCAACAGCTCAGGCTCAGAGGAATCTAAAGATCACATTCTGTTTGGGTTAAAAGCTCTATCTTGGACTGCATCTGGAAACTCAAGATAAGCCAATGCAGACAGACTCTTCTGTCCATCAGGAGCTGAAGAGACACACCGAGTACACTATTCTTGATTGCAGATAGACTTCAAGTAATTTTCAATTGTAGGTCTGAGATGAACTAATGAACCATGAGGTCATTCTGGGGAGAACCACATCCACAAGGAAAACAGAAGAAAGAAATTGTGATGACCCACCTATATCATGTCATGCTGTAACATCTGCCTAATTCAAAGTACAAACTAGAATGGACCTTTCTAAAATAGAGTTGCTGAGGGAAGCTGTAATAATTTGTGAGGCAGAATTTCTGTGATACAGTGAAATGCTCTACACTGAGATGATGAAATTCCCTTCTGCTGATGATCAAACTAAAATTTGACTCTATGTTCTTATTAGTGTCTCTGTGTACACAGCCTTTCCAAAAGCATTGATCTTTAAGAAATATAAAGTATTAACAAACAGAGCCATGAAGATACCTTCACCAATTCCATCATGTCTTTGACAAACCCATCCACTTCTGGGCCTTCAAGCGCTCCTGTTTTACTCTGAAAGAAGGAATAAACATCAAAACTCTCCAGTGAGTCAAAACCACTACAGTGGTTACTGGTCAGTACCACCACCTGGTCACCAAGCTTTGTAGCATAAAGTTCACAGAATCATGAAATGGTTTGGGTTGGAAGGGACATTAAAACTCATCCAATTCCAACCATTTCACTATGGCCAGGGACACCTTCCACTAGCTCAGGCTGCTCAAAGTCCCATCCAACCTGGTCTTGAACACTTCCAGGGCTGGGAAATCCACAGCTTCTCTGGGCAGACATGTTCCAGTGCTTCGCTACCCTCATAGTAAATTATTTCTTCCTAATATCTAATATTTAAGATCTTTTTGTTTTTCCCAAACAATCTCTTTCCTACAAATGGGAGTAATGCCTCCCACCACTCTGAGGGAGTTATGTGACTGTCAGAAGCAGCACTGAATTGCAGATGTCTAACAGGCAGTTAAATGGTTGTGCCTGTCCTGAGCCAGACTCCCTGAACAACCATGGGCCCAGCATCAGAAGAGGGTTTATTTTTCAGCATGGTGGTGATGCAGGTCCTGAACTGCCAGAGGCTGTGAGCAGTAAAACCACCACCTTCTCTGCCTCCCTTGCCTCTCCTGCTGGAAAACTGCTAATGTAGCAGCACTGGCTGTGGCAATGGAGAAAGTCAAAATGGGTCCTTGACACAAGACCTCTGAGCATTGCTTCTCTCTGTCCTACTTTACCTCTCCCAGTCTGGTATATGGGCTCATGGGTCATGGGCTTGGCACAGCTGCCACTCATCAGTGACTCCAGCAGCAAACAGCAGGAGGAAGAAGTCTCAGCAGCACATGCTAAATCTGTCATTTACAAACCACAAGGGAATGAACTGACTCATGAGACTCACAACGTCGTAGTGTGCAAAAATCTTCTCAAAATCTCGCCTCCTTTCTTCTTGGCTGCAAGCCTGTGTACAGAGAGGACAAACAAATGAAAAATTAAAGCAAAAATTTCAAGTTTGGGCCCAGGTCATCTTAGCTGAGAGAGACAGGATCAATGTATCAAAAATTAATGCTACTTACATCCATCTTAAATTGTAGAAGGAAATTTTCCTGGAGCGCCAGAATCCTGAATAGAGAGATTTAAATTGTGATCTTTTTGCTTTATCATCTGCACACAAACTATTCTGAGCTCTTCTTGTTTGCAAAGCAAAGGGATGTTAGATTAAAGGCCTATAAAAGAGAAAAATTCCTGTGGGGTTATTTACAGAGGGCTGTTGTGGGAACACATGCTTTCCTCCCTGTCTGATGGGGCACAGAGGGTGCCCTTTGGTTCACTACAGACATGCCTATTAGCACCATTGCTTCTCCCAGAGCATTTCTGGTGGTCCTGCACAACAGAGGGTGTCAGCTTCCAAAGCAAGAGCTACCAGATAATCATTCCTTGTAACTGGATTGTTGTGCTGCATTAAAGAAAGTGATTTATGGCTCACTTTTGGAGGGAGACTTGGTGGTTGTAAAAGTAATGGACAAAGTAATCCTGTCCTGTGCACCAAGACTGGCAGAATTCCTCTCTTTTCATCTCCTAAAGCCTGTCAAGCAGTGATAAACCCTTTTCTCTCTCCAACTGCTCTGCTAACCCTGAGGTTTTTAGAGCCCATGGCACGGGGCATGCTGACCTGTGTCCGCACACGGAGGCATTTGGAGTCTGAGAAATGTTCTCAGACTGGAAGAGAGCCTCAGATGGCCTGGTTCCCAAAAGGGAACTTATTTAAGAGAAAATTGTAACAGCAACCTCCTTTAGATATTCTTTGTCCTGCCTCAGATTCTGCTCTAATATTTCATGGTCAAAGAGAACTGCTGTATGCACTGCAGTTATTTGTGCCGGCATTTGCCAGGATCTGAAGCAGAGAGTAACAGTGGCAAAACGGCACCTCTGTCCCCTCATCCTCTAAACTGGTCTTTATTTAAGACTGTGTCTGCATATTTAAAGTCCTATCCAACCAATGCACATAGTTTTACACAGAGAGGCATACTCCCTATGCCTAGGCAGTGAAAGTTATCTAAAAGCCTCTGAAGTATCAAGGATGGAAAAGAGACAGAGACCCATGACTGAGTCCCCAGCTTCATTCACAAGTATCTCACCTTGGCTCTCCAAATTCCTTCCTATTGCCACTGCCAAACTCTTTGCCACTTTTATTATTCAAAATGCAGTAAAAATTCTTTGCAATCCCTGCTGCATATAATGATGAAAAATAAATGCATGTCTGTGACCTTGTTGAAAGGATAGTCATCCTCCTTTTAAAGAAACAGAGCCACTGGTTGCTTTGCCACCTCCTGGGAAGCACCTCAGATTATGCCAAAGGACATTGATGTTGTACAGACAGATCCTGGCATTGCTCCTATCACTATCTCTAGATTCTTAGATGTGTTAGAAAGGTGGGATCAGAGCAGATCTAATTCAAAAGGAGGTAGACTTCAACTGCACATCCTTAGAGGGAGAGCATCACCTTGCATGGATCTACCATTGTGAGCTGAAACACCCCATCAACATTATTAAACCTTACCTTGCCAGGTCATTCAGGTCCAGTCGTCCATCTTTGTTTTTGTCAAAGATTTTCATCTATAAATCAGGAAGACAGAGATAAAATAGATGGGCCATGTGAACACACACTAAAAAAAGCCAATATACATTTTGCTCTGCCCTGTGCCCTTCCCTCTGCTTGATCAGGGTGCTTGCCCAAATCCTGGGCAGCATGGAATCCTGTGCTAGCACCAAGTCCTAACTGGCCTGTCAAACATGTGCTCTGTGCAGAGCCACTAAATGACAGAGGAAAGACTTCTGAATCTTCCTTCGCTCTAGAGCTGGGAGACAAATAAAACTGCCAGGCCATCCTGAGAACTTCCCTCTGGTTGCATCAGTCCAACTTGTTTCCTTCCAGCTAATCTAACTTCTTGCATGCTGCTTCCTGCCCCATTAGCAATATGCCCTGCTGGAGCAGCAGTGGCACGAGGCTGGGAGGAAGGGATGGGAGCAGAAGCTGCCTTTGCTGGTGCTACCATGGGGAGAAATATCCTTGCAATGACAGCCTCCCACTGCCATCAGAGAGAGAAACTCAAGCCTTCATTTCTTCAATTATTCTGCAGGCCATAGAAAATTATTAGTGTTCTTTCTAGAAATTAATATGCCCAGATAAGATTTTAAAAGCCTCTCTCCAAATGAAACATCAATGCCTAACCTGGTTTTGTCTGTTGTTTGAGGAGAGAGAAAAATATCCCTACTGCTTCACTTTTGCACCCCACAGGTGACTTTGCTATATGCAGCTTATATCATAGCTCTAAAATATGCTGCCTAAAGGAAGCTTATGGAGACAACTCCTATTTAGATGGCTAGAGAAAGTACCAGCATGTGGGTGGTGGGAATACCATAATCCTTGGGCTCTACAGTAACTTCAGTGCTTTTGAAAATGTCACCTTAAATCTCTTGGTTATGGCTACCAGGGAGATTAGTTACCCACATTGTCTGCAGGAACTCACCACAAAGCAGCGCCACTGATGTGGTGAGAGAGGATAGGATTTGCTGGGAAAGGACAGCTTTTGGTGGTAAGCATGGGGCCCAGCTCTCAGGAACTCTGCTGCCAGGTCAGGGAAGCTCTGGCTGAAGGTACTGGTCTTTGGTTCACACAAAAATACAGTATCCTTACCAGAACACACAAAACTTACTGCCCTTAGCAGTCTTTGTACTTGACTTGGATTCTCCTCCACGTTTCTGAGCTCTTGGAAGTGTGTTTTATTTTCTAACATTTTTGCTACATCTCAGAATTACTGTCTTGAGACTAAAATTCAGTGCTTCAGCCTTCAATTTCAATTCAACTTCAAATTCAGATGTTTTTCTCTCTGTGATCCTCAGAAAAGCAAACACTGGATTTCTGGGAGAATTTCAACTCTATGATCACAATGTCCATAAAAGCTTATGGTACTAGGACAGGTACAGGTGGTTTCCTGTTCAAGAGCCAGACTTAGGTCACAATTTTCATTTCACATAGGCTTGTCTGGGACAAGTCTCATGTTTCTTTTCCAATGAAGCATCTCCAGCCTCATGTCTTATTCCAGGGAATAAATAAAGAAGCATCCCAGCATGGCTGTCCTTGCCTTAGGACTTCATGTGTCCCGCCTGCCCTGCATCTGCTCTTCTTTGTGGGTGCAGCATATTTTCATGGTTTCAGAACCTGCAAATAATCAGGAGGCTGAAGAGTTTTGTGCAGTCTTAATGAAACAGACTAGATTAGAGATGGTGGTTTAGATGTGAAAGGCTTTCTGCTTCATTATCAATTTTGTGAGCATATGGTTTTCAATCCTATTAATTTCTGACCCCTTAAGAATATTCCTGCAGCAGTATAGATCGCATTAAAACGCATTTAATAGAGAGGTAATAAACTCCTTGGTGGATTGCGTAATGGAAGGAAACATTCTTCTCTTGCACCCTATCTTTCAGCTTGATATTAAACTTTCAGTGACTGACCTTGTCTACCTACAGCCAACCAACTCCCCTCCCTGACCTCCTTCACTCAGCTCTGTAAGAGAGAACCTTTGTGTTTTCTATTTGTTTAGCCTTTTTCTGCCACAATTACCCTAAATACAATTTTCAAACATATTCAGTATTTTGATGTCCATACCAGTCAACAGAAAGAAAAAAGTCTGGCTGGAAAAGCTAGGCCAAGCCAATTCTTGCCAGTGACTAACACATGAAAGTTGGAAAACATGTAGGGAAGAAAGGCTGGTGTTCACTGAATTAGTTCAGGTACCACAGCTAATAAGATCGATCTAATCCTGTTACTGGGACAAGTGGAGCTCATGCATACCCACTACATGGTGATCCTGTGCTGCATTACTAGGGGAACAGCCTGGGGACATGTTTTTTAATTAAACTTTCAAGTTTCAAGCATGTGAGTGTTTGATCTGATATGCTAATTGTGTGCATGTGTACACAAAGAATGACAGTTGTCCACCACATATGACAAAGCATACATCATGGGAGAAGCAGATAATTGAAATGGTTATGAGGTTGTTTCTAATTTAAACTTTTGCCTTCACACACCATCTTGATATCTTCAATTTGATGGCTTTTCAATTTACACTCTTGAAAGGTATATTTACGCTGTCAGGCTGATATGAAACATTTCAATGTGGTTAAGGACAAGGTCTGGCATGTTTAAATAGCACTCAATTTTACTAAAAGCTCTGTTGCATCTAGCAGTATGCTTTATAAAATGATGCATTTCCTTTACAGTCAAGTTACCCCATATTTTAAAGTGTTTGCACAAATTAATTCACTGACATTTTAATGGCAGTGCACCAAGGGCACACCCCCTGTTTGTCTGAACGTACTCTGAGGCACTCTGAGACAGATAGAGAATATGTAAGAGCTTGGTTTGCAATAGAATTTGTTATGTCTCCATTTTTTTAAAGTGCAAAATCAAAACTGCCATTGGCTTTTAATTCAGTAAAGGAAATATCTCTGCTTTCTCAATGCACTATTGTAAAGACCACTGACATACCACAGTATGACAAACACACGCATTCTTTGAAGAGCAATATCAATATGAATTATTTTCCACTACAGAGATAAGAATTAAACAACCAAAATAAATAGTTCTGTGATTAGCAGACTCACTAAAACCTGCTTTTATACCTTCTCTGGTTCTCTTTCTTTGTGTGTAATAAAGTGGGACACTGAGAGAGTCAGTTTTACTTGACCTCCTACTCTCACAAATATATTTTTATATATTTATCAGGGGCACCTATGCCCAACAGCTGAAACAAAAGTTGGCCAGGGAGTACAGAGGTTATTGAGACTGTATAAAGACAGGCATCAGCCCAAGCTGCAGGACTGCCTATGCCTCTTTCTTTAGGGAAGGATGAGGCCACAAAGACATTTACAGAGTGGCTGGAGGGCCCAGTGGCCAGAAAATTACCTTCAGGTAGACAAGTTCTTTAGCACAGGATTTCTAATAGTGTTTTGATTCCAAAGAGACCAAGGCATTATCTGTTGGGGTGTTCAAAAGCCTGCAGGCTCCTGAGTTCTGTTGGTTTTGATCTTCAGAAATGAAATTTGGGCTTAAATGGGATTTTCTGCTGTGTCCCTTCTTAATTTAATGCCAGAGGTGACAGCACCACTTGCTGATTTGTGTTCATCAGCTGTGTGGGTCCTCTCAGTCACCTGGGAGAGAGGCCAGCAAGGACCACTACCAGAGGAGAAGGGATGAGCAAAGACTGCTTATCTGCACTTTAAGAACCAATCTTGTAGACTACACTTTACTCCTATAGTATTTCTAGAGCTTTGGGAAGTTTGCTCGGTGTGTTCACAAACATAATAAATTCTGTTTAGGCTTTTTTTCAATACAATAAATATTTCTCTTTCTATTATTACACCTTTTGTTTGGTCATAGAAGACTTTGTTAACAAAGATATGCTAGCTTGACTAGTAAGATGTTAAGGGTCTAAATCACCTGAATTTTCTGTGCTCTGGCTTTTAATTACCCGCATGAGTACATTGGCATCAGCACTGAGCACAGATAGACTTTCACAGCCACAGAACTGACCACACTGAAACTCTGGCACTATCCTTGCAGAGGGGACAGGCAGCAGCCACAAAAGCACCAGAAATCCCCCCAGTGTACAATAAAGGTAGTCCACAGTGCATACTTATGGACACAGATCATCCTCAGGGAGAAGACAACCTCTCTCCCTTTGCACTGAGAAGATGAGGAGCCCTCAGCTTCAGGCCTGTGCACTCAGGGCACATAGCTCAGTGCCCAGGAGAATCTTTGCAAATAACCCCAGCAAAACCCTGGGGTCATTACAGCTGGAAAAAATATCTATTCTGACTTCTCTGGGGTTAAGATTCCATCCTCAATCATCACTATCTACAAGCTTTCAAATGCTGTAGCTCATGACCAATACTTACTGAGTTATTAGTCACTGCACTTACACTATTGCCTCTCTAGAATATTAACCTTTGTCGTGGGCAAAGAAGGCATGCTGGCTGGACAACAACTATCTTTTGCATTTTACTGAAATAAAATAATGCTCAGATTAAAGGAATTTATAATGCTCCATCTGACATTATCAACATAAGGCAATGAAAAAAGTGAATGTGAGCATTGCATGTGTGACTGCTTCAGCAGAATATACAACTTAAATTCCTGAAGTTTGACTCAGAAATGAACTTGCCCTGCATGCAGCTTGTAGACATTGGGATTACAAACTAGAAGTAGCATGCTGTTATCTGGGAAGCTATGGATTATCAGAAACCATATCCTAAATCTAGTTAATATCCTAGCATTTACAATAAGTACACAGCTGCATGCATGCACAGGTAGGGAATCTGTCACTCAAAAAAAAAAAAAAAAAAAAAAAAAAAAGCTGTCAAATGCATATGTGAGATGGGTATTTCTGAGCTGAAACTTCACCAGGACCCAGAAACCTACTAACAGCTTGACCTCAGGGGCTGAAGGGAGGTGGGAAGGATTGGAAAAAATTGTTCTACTGTCATTTTCCAGTGTCCTTATCACAAAGCATCAAGGGGGACAGTCTTCATTTCTCCAGCTTGTGTTAATTCAGGAAGGCAGAAAATTCTTATCATGTTATTTAAACCCTCCATCCATTTTCAGCATGCTCACTCTGTCTCCCAAAGCACACACTGCAGGACCCCTGGGGCCACTTCTCAGGAGGCTCAGAGCAATTTGGGCTTCACTTCAACCACTTGCTCCCTGCCAACAGCTCTTGGTCAGTGCCCATAGAAAGGCAAAAAACCTATGGATTGTTTTAAAATACTCAGAACTGCAAGCAGGTGCATGTAAATAATTATTAATACACACTTAATGACTATTAATACAAATATGTATCTATGTCGGCATGGGAAAAAAGAACAAGAACAGTGCCTACAAAGAGGCTTCCTCAGCACAGCATTGACACTTCAATTCATGAAGAGTCTTGAGAACTCAAATGTTCTTTTGTGATTTGAGAGTTTGTGCAATGCCGATGTGTTCACTACCTGTTGTCTTTATGGGAGTTTATCACTTGTTCATCAAATCCCTGTCTACATCAGTGTTCTCTGAAAAAAGGATGCCAAGGTCACAAGGAAACAGAATAGCCCCTTAAGAAGTGGCTGCTAAGCAACGTGATAAAGTGATGTTCCTTTCCAGAGACAACCAATCTCTTCCAAAAGAAATACTCTCTCCCTCTTCTCAGCTTTTTTTTTAAATGCAGTATGAGATCATTCATCGCAACACAAGGGGCAAGACTTGATATCTTCTCACACTGCTCACAAACTGCAAATACCCATCACAGAACTACAAAATGCTGCCTTTTTTTTTTTTTTCCCCTTAAGCTTGGGCTAGATGCTAGCTTCTTTAAAATCATAGTTTTTGCTTTTCACCTTTATCTCCAAAAGGCCCTAGGGTCCACCCTGGATATCAGTAGCTCCTTAAGATGTGTGCAGCCAGCTGTGCATGTACAAAGAAAAGGGCAGAGATCTGTATATTCCTGTTGAGACAGATGGGTTTACAGCTCCTTGGCACACAGCTTATTTCAACTGAATAATAATTACATTGGCCCTTGAAAGCCCTGAGCTGGATAGATGTGTCACCCTGTGAGACCCTGTAGTGCAGCAGAAATAGGTCCTGCTCCCAAGGTCTTTGTGCTCTAAAAAGATAAAAGGGTAGAATCAAAGCAATGGGGGAGAGAAATACAAGTATGTCCAATCTGCAGAAAAGGAATTGCTGCTTCTGGTTGTCAAAGATATAACAGAAAGTCTGTTGTCAGGAAAAAAATGGATGGGCCACTGACCCATTTATCCTGAACAGTGGTGATGGTGGAAGAGTCCAGTGGGAGTAGGACTCTGCAATCCAGCAGCTCCTCACTCCATGTGGGAAAGAAGAGAGAGGAAACAAGGGTTGCCATTACCCTGAGCCTTGACATCAAACCTTTGAGTCATTTTTTCCCTCTTCAATCCAGCCCTGCAAATGCAAGGCTGAATCTTTTGTGCCTCCTTGGAATTTTGCCTTCTTATTTCAGATAACTTCCTATGCAATCATTTGTGGAGTGTATCTGATGCTATAAGATGCTGCCCATGTGGATAATTTGCTGTTACATACGGAATTACATCCTCTATTCTATTCCAGGATGTCATAGGATAAGATGATGCCTATGGCAATTTCACACCCTGCCTTAGCTCTTGGGATCAGGTGTGTTTATAAACAACCTTGATCTTCAGCTGAGAAAAGAATTGAAAGGAAAAAATAATCATCTGCCATACTCTCGTTTTTAAATAACCATTAATCCTTTTGGCATTGCAGCTTGGCAAACCTTTGTCCTCAGGAGCAGATTTGCATTTCAGATCATAGATTTCCCTAGATATATAAAGCATCCCTTTTCCCAGATCAAATCTTATCTTCTAACATAGAGATTAAAATGCCTCTCTGGAGATACAAAGCCCTTCTACAAGAAACCATGGGAATAGAAACCAGACCTCCTGGTGCTCAGCCCTGGGCTGCATTGATACCTAGCTGTGTTGGGGTAGTGAAATCACAGATCTTTCTTGGGAAATTAAAGGGAAGGGAAAGGACTTGGAGGAAATGAACCACCCACTGTCTACAAGCTTCAGATTGCCTATTCCCCAGCACCTGATCAGATATTAAGCACCAGGGATGGAAACCTTAATGGAGCAGAATGAAAGATATTTGCTACCAGCAAATACTACCTGAAAAATTTTTGTCTTAGCTGTAACTTCTGGGCTTTTTTTGTTTTCAAAATCTGCCAGTTGGAAAATAATTTCTGCAGCTGGCATTCTTCTCTCTTCACTATCTTATAAATATGAAAAACAAAATATACACTCTTCTGTAACAGTACAATTTCTCACATTGCTCTAAAGGGTCACATTTCTAGGCACACACACATCACACATATATAACATGGTATTGCAAAATATTTGGGCAGCTCCTTCTTTGCTTGCATACCAAGCTGGTTTTTAGGTACAAACACAGATTTTGTGCCAAGAAATAAGGCATTCCCATCTGAAAACTATTTAGAAAATTGCAGTGATAGATTCTGCTAGTGGAATTCCAATTATACCCTAGAGAATGACATCCAGAAACGAGATTTTTTTTCTCCTTTTCCTGTTTTTAGATGTTTAGATATAATAAACTCCGCTGAAATTCAGGTGACTGATGCTAAAGCCACACCAAATACTACATTGTTGATTGCAGTATAAAACCTATATTGTGATAAGTCAGGTGTAGAATTGAAACTTTCAACCTCTCAGTCTTTCAGGGAAGCAGCAGGGAGTCAACAAGGCTTGCTGGGCTTTGCAGAGCAGAAAAGCCAAATACCTACATGTCTTGGGAGCAAAAGGATTTGCTAGGAGGAAGAGAGGGAAAGAGGAAGTGAATGAGCTGGAGATCTGACTGAAGCTGAACATATCCTGAAGAAGGATGCACCTCACCTATATTTAAAGGGGTTTAGAGCTCAGCCTGCTTTGGTGTAAAGTTGAGCTCTTTTTTCATAGGAAAGAGTTCAACTCCCAGCAAAACAATCTGAAATGCATTCACAGCTGATGCCCAGTGCAAAGAACTGTTAGCAGCAGTACGTGCTGACTCCCTCCAGGGATCTCTGACACACCTTTTAAAGAGGGCTTTTATGGCCCTGCAGACATTGAGCCTAAAGGAGATTTCAGGCTGTACTCTGGTCTAAACAACATTAATTCTATCTTTTCTTACCATGGTATCAGTATATTCTTCCAGCTTTACTTCAGCAACCATCTTGTTATGCTGCAAAAAGAGATCTCGCAAGAAATCCTGTAGTAAGAAAAGAGAGAAATTTTACTCTCTAGAGTAAATTCAAGAAATAACAGTAGACAATTCAATTCAAATTCACCAGGGTTACACAAATCTAGCTTCACATTCCTGGTTAGTACTAGTGTATTCAGTTTGACAAAGTTCCATTTTTTTTTTTAGCTGAAACATGGGGATTTTTTAATAAATTTGAAAGTAACTAAATTTCACCAGAACAGGCATACTGGAGTGAGTCCTAACAGACTCACAAAATAAGCTAAAGTCAACATAAGTCCTCCAATACTTGCTAATTGATCTCAAATCAAAACATCTGCCATTCAGTAAAATACTCAAGCCTCCTCTTACATCTTTGCTGGAATACAGGCTGAAGCCACACACTGAGACTTCAGCACATGATGTGCAGCCATGGGATGGACTTTTGTGACTGCTGGCTGAAAGTGTTTGACTTATGGTTTCTGAACAGGCTCTTGCCTCAACAGCCTGAGCTTTAATGAGAAATCAGTGTTTGGAAAACCTGCACGTTCAGGAAGAGATTGTGAAGAAATCCCCTTAATAAAACACAATGGCTTTGGCTTTGTTTAGCTGGGAGAAGCACATGTGCAAAGTCAAAGTGAGGCAGTGCTTGTGGGGCTCATTGGATGCCTAATGTCACCAAGACAACTGGGGTCATGGGACAAGGCTAGGGGGAAGCAGGACATCGAGGGCAACAGTAGACCACCCCCCCTCCTGCAGGGCCCCTGAGAACATGCCAGAAGGCACAAGTCTTTAAATTTGCCATGAATAACCCAAAAATTCCATTTGTCAATCACACAAAAAGACAGCAAATTGGTAAAGCCACTGGAAGGGCTCCCATTGACATCAGTGAACTGTAGGTCAAGCCCAAAGAGATTTGTTAGAATAACTTACTTTGAGTTCACCAGCTGAAATAAATCCACTGCTGTCAGCATCGTAACTGCGCCAGATCTGAACGGGGATAGATTGATGCCAGCACATAAATATTGCAGTTACTCATGATAGATTGTAAAGATTCAAAGCAGAATTTCCATAATGAGCAAGTTTTGCATTAGCCAATGTTTAATTAATTGTAGATGAAATAAAATGAACTTTTCGCACAATAGCTCTTACTCACACTTGGATGCTGCACATGCTACATGCTGCTATCATGTGTTTAATGCAGACACACTGTCTATAACAGGAAGACAATACTAAGAAACTGTTTTGCATTTCTTACCTAATTTGTACATGAAGCTTTCTTTTATTGCTCTGAGTTAAGGCCATACACAACAGGCCATTGATCTGCAAAAGCCCCCAGCTTGTATGTGAATTAAAAGTAACCGCATGCAGTCTTGGAAAATTTGAAATTCCATATTGGGATACTTAGGGGCAGAGATCAGAGGAAGATTTGGCTTGTTGACCCATCTTACGGAGGTTTCCTCTCCATGCCCTAACAGTCTAATGTTTCAGGTTAAATTGGTGCTTAAAACATGCCTGCTCTGCTGTCTTGGTCTGTACTGTACTGCAGGTGAGGAGCTGCAGGGTGAATTGATGAGTGGGGATGTTTTGTCTGTAGTGGCATGACTGATAGGTGGCTGAGAGTGTTTGTGAAATGTAATGAGTTCTCTGGGTACCCTTGGTCCAGTCCTAGACACCACACCTCTGTTTTGCTGGTGTAAATAAAGTAAAACCTTCTCTACCTGAACAGGTCAGAATGTGTTTTGCTTCCACAATACCCATCTATTTCCCAAGTAGTGTTTTGCAGAAGACAGAGGGCTGGTGTTGAAGAGGTTGGTGGTGTGCAAGGGGAAGGAGGCAGTGTGGAGATACAGACCCGCATGAATTCCACGCTATTGTCCAAGGGAGTTTCCCGTCGGAAAAGCAGTAAGAAGTTCTCATCATCCGGCAAGATCATATTTGCAAGCTGGATAAAAAACATTTTTAAAAAATCCCCACCACAAAAAACAAACCCACACCATGAAAATAAAGAGAAGACAAAACTTGGGTAGCTGCCTGACCCGTATGTGAAATATAGGTTTGACATGTTTCTCCCTTGGAATTAAACTCCAGACCAAAGGATCTGACCAATATAATATTCTGTGAGTCACCTCTTCTGCCCCAGGCTCAATCTTCCAGATCTCCCAAGTCTGCTACAGGTCTTAATCACAGAATGGTTTGGGTTGGAAGGGACCTTTAAAGGCCATGCAATCCAACTCCCCTGCAATGGACAGGCACATCTTCAACTAGATCAGGTTGTTCAGAGCCCTGTCCAACCTGACCTTTGATGTTTCTAGGGATGGGGCATCAACCAACTCCCTGGGCAGCCCCCTCCAATCCTTCACCACCCTCATTAAAAAAAAAGGCCTCCTTAATCTACTCTTAATCTACCCCCTTTCAGTTTAAAACCATTACCCTTTGTCCTATTCCTACAGACCCTATAAAAAGTCTGTTCTAATTCTCCATCCTTCTATAAAAGAAATCCTGGGTTGGGGTTGGGCAGAGATACCTCCTGGATTTGCAAGCGTCCGTCTGTGGTGACATCGTAGACAGACATGAATTGCTCCTTCATCCTCTGAACTTCTTCTTCTGTAATGGTGCTCTGCCATGGGGAAAACAACAAGTGCATGAAAATTGCTGAGGGCACCAGCAAGACCCTCCTGGAAGAAATCTTTCCTTACTCACAGACAATCACCAGGATCATCACATTCTTACAGTTGGGGATAATGCTTTTAAAAGCCCACAGACACACCACTGTGTATGAAGTTTTGGAAATAAGTTCTATGCATATCTTTGTAGCTACAAAGCTTTCAGCTGGAAAATCAGTGTTTGGAAACCCCAAAATATTTCAGTGACACCTGCTTCTTTAGCCAACTGCTCTCATTATATTACTGGGTTTGGTTTTGCTCAAGTGTGTGTTACAGCAGTTTCCATCCTGTTTGTTTTCAGCTTGTGTTTTTTCAGGAAGATATCCTTATCCTTGAATGACATCTCTGCAGTTCATTAGATCATCAGCCTTGAAAGGTGTCAGTGGAGCTAGATTGCTGCTTATTATTGCCTGCCAGCTGATTTAAGACCTGGCACCAAGCCCTGTCAGTGTTTCTGGGTTAATTGCACAGAATTTCAAGCAATTGACATACTCTTTGTATCTGCTCAACCCTGTAATCGATTTATACATAGGGAGGAATTCTCCAGACTTGTCAGATTATGTGTTTTGACAGGCATCACTGTGACAGGTGAAATACAATGCTTAGGTTCATCAGGCAGAGTTTCTTTAGGGAAACCATGAGGGTACCCACTCTGATTGGACTACACAAAATACAATTTCCTCACCATGTGAAAAGGCTTCTGGTCATATGAGCTTTGTGGCTGGGCTGGGAAGCTCACCTTGTTAATCTTTCCCAAGCAATTAAGACCTGTGTTACCCTCAGCACCTACACTGAGCAGGTCCTGGCTTCTCTCCCAGTCGTGTGGTAGCTCTCTCTGGGAGGGGAGGGAAGGAAGGGAGAAGGATAACCCACACTGGATTGTGGCATCCCTTGGTAGAATTTTTCACAAGACAATAAATTAACATCTTCTCAATCCCTGAATAAAAGTCCTTCAAAGTTTTTATCATCTCTACAACCAGGTAGATGTGGAACTACAGCTATTTCTTCCTAGGTCTCCTATAACCCAATTTCTCATTCTTTCCAGCTGCTATTGAAGCTCCATTAGGTTGAACACTCCCTTTTTTATTACTGTGACACAAGACCACGAGTGACTTTCCCAAATTTATCCAGTGCACAGTTCCATGCAGTGCAGCCCTTGGGGTGCACCCTTGCTGGGTAACACCAAAGGTGGCAGCTCTCAGTTTGCTGCTGAAACACCAAGCAGTGATCCCACCGGGATGCACCCAAGGTGGTAAGCCCCAGGAGGAGTGGCTGAGTAAGTCCCAGGGCATAGCTGCATGATTCCCCTTTCCCATGGTAGTGTCCAGAAGGTTCTGTGGGCTTGGGTATTGTGGGCACAGCATATCACTGAACACACACTTTGGTTTTCTTTCCCCTTGGCATTATAACTCACCCTCATGCTATTTAAACTGCCTTCTGACAGCACCCTAACACCTTTGAGACACCTCCCAGGAGTAAGGTGAGCCTATCCATTGCCAGTTTCAATAGGCTTGCAGAGTACTCTGAAATATTCCTCCTCTGAGCCCAGTAGGATGAATTATTTCCAAAATTATAGTCATAGATGATATTTGAAAAGTGTGCTGTGCAATTCAAACTAGTCATTTGTTAAAATGCTTATTGCTCAACTTGGTGTCAGCTATTAACCACCACTTCACTGAGTTTCTGTTGCAGGGACACTGTTACCTGCATAAAAATAGGAAGTTTCCTTTTTTTTATAAACTGATTTAAACTGTAGGATACATCAAGTAAATGCCTGGAATACTTACAATATTTACACAGTTCCAAAAGCTTTTGGTCCGAGGGGGTTACACTACAGTGGATTTTTCAATTTGGACAATCTCTCTTCATATATATTCTACTTATGAAACACAGCTGGTAATATCTCTACTGAAACCCAGCCTTTACTCACAAAGAATAAAATAATAAAACACAAACTGGCTTTCCCAAGATTAACATTCAAGACAAAATTATTTCAACATTAAAAATTTTTACACTAAGAACAATGGACCTCATGTTATGACTATTAGTTTCAAAGGGGCTCTTTCTCTTGACCAAAAAAAAAATCCCAGAAGACTGAAAAAAACCCCATTAGGTCAAATAAGATATTCCAAACAGAATCTAAGGTTGGGAGACCTGGTTTTCTAGACCGACCTATTGGCAGTGCAAACAAGTAGCTTGCTCTATTTTCCTTCCTATTCCAGAAACATTTAAAAGGCTGGAAAAACCCCATACCCTACTGATCTGCTCCCCTACCAAGCAAGGTCAATAATCTGAAGGCTCACCTCACCCCACTAGCAGGGAAGCTGGGGCTGCACAAGAAGTTGGGAGGGGACACAGCCAGGACAGCTGACCCCAAAAGATATACCATATAATATGGCATGGTGCTCAGCATATGAAGCTGGGGAAAGGAGAAAAGGAAGATGTCTGGAGTGTGGTGTTTGTCTTCTGAAGTCAGCATGATTGAGCACTGCTTTCCTGGACATGGCTGAACAGCTGCCTGCCCATGGGAAGTGGTGAATGAATTCTTTGTATTGCCTTGGCTTGTGCCCTCGCATTTTGATTTACCTATTAAAACATCTTTATCTCAACTCATGAGTTTTCTCACTTTACTTTTCTGATTCCCTCTCCAATTCCTCTAAGGAGTGAGTCAGTGAGTGAGTGGCTATGTAGGGCTGCCTGCTGGGTTAAATAATGATATAACAAATAGCAGCATACAAAAATGTGCCTCTTGTCTCATAAGATGGAACAGGAGGAAATGGCAGCAAGTAAACATCTGCAGCTGAGCACATCTTTCTTTATCAGAAAATGCTGTCTTGACAGCCATTATGCTGTCTATCTCAAGCAACAGATCCTTAACCAGTTTCAAAGGTTTGCAAAGCTTTCCCTTTTGTGAGGGTTTAAGTGAATGCTGTTGCATCCTTTCCAGTCACTCTGTACAGAGAAGCCTTTCTCAAAATTCCTTCTTTTCCCTGGTGCATGCACCTCTCTGAGTTTGTGGATGATGTGTGGTTTCCAAGGGTTGCTGCATGTTCTCACTGCAGCCAGGAAAGAAATCTCTACTACTTACCATGAGGAAAAGACCATGTCATTTTTATTTTTATAAAAGAACACAGTTTAAAATATTGCTGTGACTTTTTAACATACCTTTCAGGGTTAACAAGTAAATTTCTTACTACAGATGTTCTTCCACAGAGTTTTAGAGAAATGCTTCTGTGCTTTAAGTTGCTATAACAAATGAATTTTCTGCTTTCTGCTTTCTCTTTCCATGTCCAAGTCTCTGTCCTCACTTTTGTGAAAACCCTTCAGAAGTATCTGTAGCATCACAAAGGTAATCTGGTTTTTAATAGTGTTTGTAATCATGGAAAGGGCATGATCACATATTTTTTACATTTCTACAGCATTTAATTTCTTTTTCATGGCTGCTTATGATTGTTTGGAAACCTGGCTGTAATCTGCCTTCTTTGTTAATCCATTCCTTTTATATTGTTGCACTCTTTGCCTCATGCTGACTAATTAAATTTTTTCTCCTTAAGGGACTCTTGTTCTTGGCAGAATTTTGCCCTGATGAAAACACAACTATGAGTCACTTGGTTTGAGGGGCAAAAAGTGAATGTATGGAGCACTGCAGAGCCTTTTCTACTTGATGAAATAGGATGTCTCATCTAATTCCTGCTGGTCAGGAAAATCCTGTAATAAACTGATTTATTTTTCCTTCTTGACTTGATTTTAGAAGCAAGCTCCTATATTGATTAGGGTATAAAAAAGGATGAAACTACATTTAAATGATGACTATACCCTGTTTCTTGAAAAAAACCCACAGAATTTTCTGAAAATGCTGGCTCAAACACGTGTCTTCTAGTTCCTCAGCCAAATATGATAGAAAGGCCAAGGGTCCCACAGATATCTAGTTCCTACAAGATCTATGAAAATAAATCATGTCTGCCAAGAAGGAGAGCTGGAAAACAAAATCAACAACTATTATCATGCCAAAAGCTACATAGTACAGTTATGAGGCCAGCAAGGACCAGATGAGAGACATCAGTAATGTACACTTTGACTTTAGAAGAAGAACTTTTCATTTTTAGGCCAGAATTTCCTCATTGTAAAAACTAATCTTGCTAATTACTTTGTTACCCCCATGCAGTTGTAGGTTAGATTGGCTGCATAATTGTGGGATATCACCCTATATCTCCTTTGGGCCAATCTTGCCAATTTAACTTCAGTGCTATCACTTGAGAATTTGGCCCTGTACTTTGGCTAGGATTTTTGATTAGGATTTACTGCACTCTTGCATGTCACAATAGAAGAGCACTTATCCTGTCATCCTGCATCACGTTTTTGGTTCTTTTTTTACCTCTCATCAGCACAAATGTGGGAAAGCTTTTATTCCTGTAGTAGACACCAGTATCCAACAGAGGCTGCTCCCTGTGCCATCATGGTTTTGTGGTTAGGTTTTGGACAGGTTCTTTATTCTTTATTCTCTGCTAGGCTGAAAGTTATTCAACATGAGTTTGAGTGATGAAAATATATCATGTTTCTACCATGGGTATGTTGAGTTTGCATAAAGAAATACCTTGAGGCACTTCCATGTGTTAATGTGGAGGAGCAGGACTAGGAGCTGGCCAGGGTAATCAAGGCTGATGAAAGCCACACCTAAAGAAATTATTTGGCAATAATCAGAATGATAGAATGGTTTGGGTTTAAAGGAACCTCAAAGATCATCCAGTTCCAACAGCTTCCCCTAGACCAGGCTGCTCAAAGCCCCATCCAACCTGAACACTTCCAGGGAATGGGACATGCACAGCTTCTTTGGGCAACCTGTTCCAGGGCCTCTCTACCCTGACAGGAAAGAATTCCTAATATTTAAAGAGGCAAGATTGCCTGAGGGTTAGAATTCTGAAATATTTTGGATGTGGATGCAAGCTGTTTGCTTTGTGCTGGGGTCTTTGTGATGTTCACCTGCTGGTCACCACTGACCTTAGGTCTCTTGGGGTGGTTAAGCACAGGGAAAGTCTGCCTTAGATGGATTTGAGGCTGGCCATTAAACTTTGTTTGACTAGCTGTTGCATTCCTGACCATGCTAAATTATAAACATTATTTAGACAATGCAGTGTGCAAGGCAAGGATGAAATGCAAGCATAGCTGGAGGGTGCTTCTATTCTTTGGAAATAAAAAGCAAAGACAAATCCTTAATGGCTGCTCAGGGTGAGCTCCAGAGGATTAACTTCAGTCCTTCCAGTCATAACTGGTGGTTTTCAGGCAGGAGGCATTTAAACATGGCTAGTACCTGTCTTGTCTGACCAAATTTATGCTTCAACAATTGTTGTGGTCTCCTACACGCTTACAGTTAGGTGGAGGCAGTCATCCTTTATCTGAAAGTTTTCTATCTAATTTGAGTATAATTTAAGCAAAGTGAAACATCTTTCTGGGAAAGTCCAATAGCAATGTGCATTTCTCTCCATATTTGCCCAGGCATCATTGGTTTTATGGAAACTTTCAGTAACACTACCCCAAAATTTATAGCCATTCCACTATAAAATTCTTATCTAATTACTATGAGAATATACATAGAGATTCATTAAAACCACAGAAAAGGGCAAGCAAGGAAGATCCTTAGTGATCTTGATAAAGAAAGAAAGATGTACAGAAATGTAAGACACAAATGCAGGAGCAATAGCTCCTGTTCTAATAAAAATAGCTTCTTTTATGCTGAAAGAAACTGTCCTTTCCACTTCCAGCTCAGTATGTAGACTTTTAGAAAAAGCATGGAAAGAGGTGCCATAATGTAGAAGAAAGAGGTTTCTGAAAGAGGAGAAGAGAGCCCAGGCAGCTCATGGCAGCCACACAATAGCAGGTTGGAAACTTAAGGCTCAAATGGTTAGACAGAAGTTACAGCAGTGATAAGAGAAACAGCTGGATATGCCAGCAGCTTGAAAATGTAGTGCTGCCACGAGGATGAATTACACACATCTGGAAACAGAAGGGATTTTCTTAGGACTGGGAGAATAGAATAGAATAGAATAGAATAGAATAGAATAGAATAGAATAGAATAGAATAGAATAGAATAGAATAGAATAGAATAGAATAGAATAGAATAGAATAGAATAGAATAGAATAGAATAGAATAGAATAGAATAGAATAGAATAGAATAGAATAGAATAGAATAGAATAGAATAGAATAGAATAGAATAGAATAGAATAGAATATTCCACTTGGAAGGGACCTACAACAACCATCTAGTCCAGTTGTCTGATCACTTCGGAATTGGACAAAAGTTAAAGTGTGTTGTTAACTGCACTGTCCACATGCCTCCAGCAATCACCCATTGCTGGAGAAAAAGGGACAGGAAGCAGCATCTGGGATTTGGTTGATTTACTACAGGTCTCCCTTTATTGCAGTTTTCCCTTTCCCTCCACAATTGTTGATGGTTCAATAAAATACAATTAATTGGGCTCCACCACTGGATGCTATTTCAAGTTTCTTTCCTCGCTCTGAGCTGTCAGGAAGAGCTGTGTCTCTCAGCTCCCTGAGAGGCTCATTTTTGTATTGTTTTCCCAGCTGCTCCCATCCCCTGGCATTTAGTGTCAGCTGGGGATGCTGCAGAGTAACTGGTAAGAAAAACAGAGCTGAAGGACCACAGTGGTCATTAAGAAAAATAACAGCTTAGAGAATGCAGGCTGAAAAAATATAATTATGAAGCCATTTTCTATTCAAGCAGAGACAACTTCTAGTGCTGATAACATTATTTATCGCTTGTGTAGCACTTCAGACACAGTCACTAATTAATCCTTGTGACACATCTGTAAGTTGTGCCAGTATATTGCTGTCTCCCCCTTTTACTGTGCAAGGAAACAAAGATGTTAAGAACCCAAAGCAGTAAAGGTCAAGATGAGTGGTACAGCAGAGAGATTCTCAGTCCCAGCTCACTGCTTTTATCACAGAGTACACTTTCTGTAGAACAGTAAAACCAATGCAGAGGGGTTGCCTACCATAATCACAAGCCTGTACAATATAAATCATGAGAAAAAGAGAAAAATGGCTCACTGTTGTTAGACAAACTCATTGTACAAAGGTAGTGAAGACCTTTGTTTAACTTGGTGCTCAAGTGCCCCAGGGGAGTGGGCAGAGGACTGCTCTCAGCCTCCCAGGACAGAGCTCTCCTTGGTTTTTCTGCCACAAAGGCTGCCTGCAGCCAGCCATGTAGTTTCATCCCTAATATTACCAGAGCAGAAATACTGCCAAAAATAGACAAGAAGACTAGAGGGAAAAAACCAAAATCACTTGAGAGCCTGTTGAAGCACCTTGAAAGTTACTGAGCACTGTCTTCCAAAATTAGCCTATTTCCTTTATTTAATAGTAGGAGAGAGAGTTGGTTCTTTCTTCATTCAATCTGTGTTAAACTATTTCTTTTATGGCAAAACTTAGATAGCAGAAGCAAAGGAGATGCAAACTGGATCAGGATGTCGAATTAAGCTGAAGTTATCCAAGCAGGGACGTATAACAAGCAATGAAACTAACATAGACCTCTTAAAGCAGGATGTTCATTGCTAGAACATCCTCAGTTTGCAAGTTCTGTATGCTGATAAATGACACAATGTAATGGTATCAGCAAGACCACAAAAACTGCTGTAACACACTGGGTTTGCTCCTCAGCTGGTGTGATGCTGTCCCAGGCCCTCATGTGAGAGATGCACAAGGGCAGCTAGAGTGGGGCTTGGAGTTTCTCTTGATTCACATCCTTAGGAAGCTGCCTTCCATGAGATCCCTGGTTAACCCTGGGTTTTATCTCCACCAGCTCACTGCAGAGAGCCCCACTTGGAGGTCTCACTGCAGCATTGAGCTCTGCAACCTCATTTTAAACATCTCCTTCAACATCTCATGTTTGCTGTCACTGAGTTTGTTTGAGTATGCTTTGTATTGCTGTTTCAATACCCAAGACTAGCAGCTCCCAATTTCTTCTTTTGTTCCTGGGTAAACAATCATGAACTTTTTGATTTCTCTTTAAATCAGCTTCTATGTGTCCCCAAATATTCTTATTGCTGCCTCTCTTTTGATTAGTTTGAAGTATTTTTATGTGCCTATCTGTTCATCTAATCATCCATGCTCTGAGAGACATTTCTGCAGAAACTGACAATATTTCAATCCAAATTCACTTGCAAATTAAATAAAAATATACTTGAAAAAATTACTAACAGCTTCTTTTTTTTTAATTGTAGCCCTAGAGATCCCAGAATAATAATTGGCTTGTAAGTACAATTTTGATTTTACACTTGATACTCGTGATTTTATGCATTTTATCAGATACCTCTTCTGTCTTTGTTAATTACTTTTTGCTTAAAGGAATTGTTTCATCTCTGGTTTTTGGCACACCCTCTCCTTCCATTTGGAAGATGTTTCCTCCTTTCTCTATCTGGGCAGACTCTGTGCAGTAAAAATATTACTATATCCTTTGTATACTTCTGAGTGCTGGTCTGAGTGGCAGGATTTCTCCTTCACTGATGGTGACACTCATAAGCAAGTCATGACCTGGAGCCAAGGAAAGCAGCCCCTGTAAATTCTAGTGCAACTTCTGTTTGCAGATAGTGAGAGAGGGGAAATGTTGCTAAAACCAGGAAAGGAAACCAGGGGAGAAGTCTGTAGAGCCAGGTCTGGATCTTAGAAGCAACAGAATTTACTCTCATTAGGCTTTTAGCCATTTGTGGTAATATAGACAAAAGCTCCTAAGCACCATTTAAAATTAATGACAGTATATTTGTTAAATATTGACCTGGGAAATAAACCTATCATATTAACAAAACTAATCAGCACAGTCTGAACAAATAAACCACGAACATTGCCCTCCCACTCAGCCAGCCAGGCTGTTGCTGGTGCTTTCTCACTTGCTTCTACTCAACAACAGTAAATGACTTTCTCTCCACGCTGCCAACCAGCCCCTTCAGCTGGTGCCAGCTGCGACCTCAGCCTGACCAGCAGCTGTTGGGGTGGAAACAACTGATCAAACTGCTCAGCTGACTTAAATGCCACCCTGTTGCCAAGAGAAAAGCTCTTTACCTCGGGAGCTAAGGAAGTCGGCAATCTGGGAACAACAAACACAAACCATCTCTCAGCATCACTTTTCTGCTTGGACCTGATGCGCAAATAAAGCGGCACAGTACTTACTTCTGGTCCCAGTTTCTCCAGGAGATGATGAAAAAAATCGTCAAGCTCCTTCCCTTCTATGAAACCATTGTCTAAAGAAAAAGCAAATATATTAATAGTCAGAGGTACTGCCCGAGTTCGAGGAGCCACGTCACGATGAGTAGCACACAGGTAGCCCAAGGCTTCAGGGTCAGGATCTCAGCTGCCTGCCTGCTCAGGGGAGCCCCATGATTCCCAATTCCATCTGTTCGCTCCTGTGGGAGGGCTGGGCACAGCTGCAGTGCTCCCTTCGGAGTTTTTCCTACAGAAAACTTTTCAGAAACAAAAATAACTCCCCAAATTTGGACCAAAAGAGAGAGCAGCAGATGAAACGGGGAAGTGATGAAAAGGCAAAACTGTTAGGGTGAAGAGGGGGATTTACAGCTGATATTCACGGTGAGGAGGAAGAAGGGGGCTTGAAAACACCTGCAGGACTTATAGGGGTAAAGCTTGGACATGTTGGCCCCATGTGCAGCATTCCAGATACACACACACACACCCTGAGGGGCACCCACACACACACCCACACACACACCCTGAGGGGCATCCATACACACCCACACACACACCCTGAGGGGCACACACACACACACACACACCCCTGAGGGGCACCCACACACACACACACACACCCCCTGAGGGGCACCCACACACACACACACACACACACCCTGAGGGGCACACACACACACACCCATACACACACACACACACACCCTGAGGGGCACCAATAAACACACACACACACCCTGAGGGGCACCCATAAACACACACACACACCCTGAGGGGCACCCATAAACACACACACACACACACACACACACACACACCCACACCCTGCCCGGACAGAGCCCTGCCCACACACCCTCAGCCGGTTCCCCCCCCGTGTCCCCACTTGCCGTCGGCGTCGAAGCGCCGCCAGGCCCCGAGGAAGGCGGCGGCGTCCAGGCGCCCGTCGGCGCCGCTCTCCATGGTGCTGCTGCTCTCGGCCCGGCCCTCAGCCTCCCCTCTGCCGGCGGCACAGCCTCTGCCCCGGCCCCGCCGCCGGGCCCGGCTTTCAGGGCGGCGGCCCCGCCCCGGGGGCGGCCCCACGGGGGTCGCGGGGGAAGTCTCCCCTTTGCCGGGGCTCGTCCCATCGACCTTCCTCCCACCCAAGTCCCTCTCGGGTGTGCTCGGGCACGGGCTGTGGCAGGAGGGGGCTCCGCCGTCGAGGTGCGCTGGAGCGGCCCGAGCTCTGGTCCCCGCCTCGGAAGAGCCGTGCGCCGCTCGCAAACCACCTTTAAAGTTTCAAACGCCCCGAACGAAGGCAGAAGTGTTGCAGGGAAATGTGAGGCTTCAGAGTAGTGGAGTTTATGAAAGCAGAGCAGCAGCAGGCTGCTCTCTCTCCTCATTCCTCACAGCCATCCGGAGGGTGTCCCTCACCGCAGCTAAAAGCCAGATAATGAAGACGGACAGAAACCTACATTGTCTTCCTCCTGTAATACTAATCAAATGGAGAAACTGCGGGATTTACGGTCTCTGTGCTGATAGAGCATTATATTCATGATGGCCCTGTTTGATTTGAAAGTCTCCTGTGTATTCACCTGCAGTGATTTCAGGCACTGGGACTGAGCTGGTCTCCATGAGTGCTCCCAGAATCATTATTATCTCATTTGAGACCCTTACAGACAGTTTTTTCTAGGTTGCCTTTGATTCAATGTATACATATTTCAATTTTACTCACCTAATGATTGCTTTAGAGAGGCTCTCAGAAGCAGCAGAAAAGGTCCTGAGAAGGTTCCTATTTGATCTGAAGGGGGGAAAAATGTCCTGAAGAACTGAGTTGTGTTTTACTCAGGAAATTCTTTCAGGGAGATCACAACAGAGATCACACAGCAATATCCAGCTTTTCCAGTGTGCAAAGAAAAAGGAGATGCTGGGAAGCTGATGTGTTCCAACAGCAACATGGGAGCATCTCAGCACAGGAATTCCTTGAACAGCAGCCTTGTGATCACCTTTGTACCTCAGAAAAATTATTGTCAAGATCTTAATGCAACAGCAAGGCCACAAGTACTCCCTGACCATGTTCAGGTGGGGAATTCCAGCATGGGAGAGGAACCCATTAGACAATGACATGGGAAAGTCTAAATTTTTAGTGGACATACTCCCAAGTCCCTTGCATACAAGACCAGAGTCATTCCACAGGTTTCTCTATCATCTGGCCTTGCTAAAAGCCAGGCATTGCCTTAGGTTGAGGGCTCCCTTATAGAACCTTTCCTTCAGTCTCTTCTTCCCAGTGTTTCCCACCATGGCTCCCTGGCCGTAGTGGTCTCATGTGGCCCATGGGAGCTGCCTGATCTCCTGTGTCAGATGAGCTCACCTGGCACTGCTCCATGGCATGAGGGTCACTTTTTGGCCCCATCTCTCTTCCCAGGACCCAAAGCCCATCGGCCCCAGACAGGGAGCATACTGATTCAGGCTTTTAGGAAAGAGATGTTAATCAGTTTCTAACATGGTTTGCAACATGGCTTTGGAAACCACCACCATGGCTGATAACCAACAAGGTCCCCTGGTATTATTATTATTATTACAACAACTGGTTTCTTACTAAAAATATCTTTAAGAAAACTAACTTAAGAGGAAACACTACCCAAGTTTTGAAATATTTTGCAAGTGAAAGCGCCCTGCCATTTGGCAGGGCTGAAGACAGCAAGATTTTATGAGATTAGATGCAAAACTCAGGATATTGAGAAGAGCTTCTCATAGCTGGTTCTTCCCCATGCTCTCACAGGAGGAAGAGTAGGCAAGAAGAAGTACCTTGTTTAAACTACTGGTATTTATCCAGCATCTCACACAACTCCAGTGAAACCAGGTCCAGTTTGGAGAGAAAAAAGGACCTTCAAGCTTAAGGGGCTCTTTGTTACCTGAGAACTCATTCTTACCTGTGCATGAGGATGTGGATGATATGTGCCCATCCATCTGAGCATCCTTGTCATCCCAGGTACTCCGTGCTGGCAGAGAGGATTATGATTTCACACAGCAGCTTACCTCCAAATGGGGAAAAAGGAGCAGAGATGATGGATTCCTCTTCTGTTTGCACCAACTATGCCTTGCTCTCCCCACTAGACCCTTTACCTGAAATACCTTATAGATACAGGGGCAACCCCATAGATGCACAGCTCTGCCCTGCCTCAAGCATTGCACAAAATGCATTTAGGGTTATCTGGAGTGGAATTGCAAAATTTAACTCCAAGTGACTGGAAGCAGGTAAATTCCTGGTTCCTAAAAGAGGATGTGGCCATCCTGCTGCATGCCTAAAATGTATTCATCTTCTCCAATTGCTTTAGGTGACTCAGTAAAGCCTGAATGAGAAGAAAAACAAACTAAACAAAAAAATAGCCCAGAACTTTTACTGATCCAGTTGGACTTTCTGTGGAACACTGTAAATTTGAGGAGCATATTGAACTGGGGACCTATTGGCAGTAGTATTAAACCAACACCCTGAAGACAGCTGCTGTGTGCAGGTCATATACCAAACTCAGCAACTGCTCTGCCTTGGCTTATTTCCTCAGAGGAATAAAGATAGGCAGTATTTTAAAAAGTAATGAACACTTTTGATTAAGGACTTTGGCTTCAGCTTTGCACTGTGCAGTAAGGTTCAAGACTGAAGAGCTCAAATCTGTGTTTTGAAAAGCTTGAAAAAACCCCAAAACTAAGTGTATTCACCCTGACTAGAGATACACTGGCTCTTAAATGAATGTGCTTCAGTAGGTCCCATGAGGCTGGAAGCATTTGCACAACCATTGCCTGTTCCTGCTGTGGGTCAAAGAACCCTCTGGCTGAGGACACCAGCAATGCTGTTTTATTTAACTGATATTGATAATAGATTAATAAATGGCAATTATTGCCAAATAAAGAGCAAAATAAGGAGCTCATGACCAAACCCCAGCCTTGGCTAGCTTTGTAGAAAGGCTTAATCAGGCAACTGTAAATGGGAAAACATAGATAAAAGTACAGATTGCTGATCTGGAAACAAAAATAAGGAGCAGCTGACAAATGCCTCAAATGACAATGTCTCAATGTCTCAATGACAAATGTCTGGCCTTTGGGCCAGACTCAAATTATTGATGTGAAATGAAACATATGGGTTCCCATGAATAGACTAGAGAACAAAAAAAACCCAAACCAAATATTTGGAATTGTGGTATGATTTTGCTCCTTGCTTTTACAGAAGAAAATTCCAAATACATGCAGACACAGTTAAATGGAAATAATTTTCCTCATCAAATGGCTTCAGCTTCCCTCAGCTTTGCACTGACCAGAGACACGTAGGAAGGCAACACCAGCCATCAGCATTTCATCCTTCAGGTGTTTTGGGTCCTGCTTGGGTCCTGCAGAAAGCCCCAGCCCAGATCCTGGGTGTGTCCCTTTTTCCCCAGCCCCTGATTTGTATCAGGGCAGTGGGAGGTGGGTGTGCTGGCTGAGCTGCTGTGCACAGCTGGGGCTGCTGAGGGTGGGGATGATGCACTCCTGCCCGGCAAGGGGTCTGTGAGCATCCAAGCAAAGGAAAATGCTGCAGAAGCAATGAAAGACAAACTGAAAGGAAATCAAAATGGAAATAATACAGTCAGTGAAGCCCCTTACCATTCCTACTATTTCTTGGAAATCAAGTCAGAGATGATGCTTTCTGCTGCAGAAGAGAAACAGACTCTTCTTTTTAACCCATCCTCAGATGGGTACAAGCTGCTTATTAGTAGTAGACCCCCACCTTCCAAGAAGGATGCCCTTCTTTTGCCCCTCCTTCCATCCTGCTCCCTCCCTCTGCCTGGAATATCCCTGTGCTGGGCTAGATCCTGGATCCATCTTTCTGGCTCAGGTGGTGCAAAGTGTGTTGGTTCAGGGTGCAAAGAAGTGTAATGACAGTTCAGGTCAGGTACTGATGGATGTGTTGTAACACAAAGACTACCATCCCACAGACATTTCCATTCACAGATTCCCATTAAGGCTAAGTTTCTCCAGCCTTCCCAGACAGCCCTCTAACCTGTGAGGCTTCAGTCCTCTGCTGTCTTCTTCATTTTGGACCAGCAATGGGATCCCTTTAGTGTTATAAGGAAGCAGATAAACTCTTCCCACAAGGATTCCACTGAAATGAGGGGTCAGGACTCAGGACATCAGAAGGGATCTGAGATTTCCCAGAAGAAAAGCTGGTATCTCCCTGCTTAATGCTACCGAGGGACTGCAGTCTCAGTTTCAGTCCATGACTCTCATTATTTCAGTCTTTGGCTAGAATTTAATGTTGTCCACATAAAGCCTGGGCTGTACAGCCTCCACAGCACTCTCCTCTACCCTCTGCTGGGTCTTACCCACCTAAGCAAATGGCAAGGGAAGGAGGCATTCCTGGAATGATGCTAAACAGAAATTACAGAGTTAACTTGACTCCTCCATTCAGTGAAACCAAATTGGATTTGCCAAGCTAGCCAGCCCCTCTCCTGCCTTCCCTGGCTGCTATCAATCTAATTAAATACTCTCTCTTCCATGCAGCTTTTTTCTTCTCAGTTCAACTTACTGGAAAAGCAGAAAAAACAGGCTCTGAAGGATTGGATTCGGGGTCAGCTGGCAGAACTCATCATAAACTGCCAAAGCAGCATCAGCACAGAGGCATCAGAGCAAAAACCTCAACACACAGCTGGGAGAGACCATGGCAACGTATCTGCTTTTCCATGCAGGCTTCCCAAACATGGGCACTTGGAACCTGGATGTAATAAATCCCTAGGACAGCTAATGTGGGGTGGCAAAGGAAGAGCAGCTTTCTAATTGGGAAGAGACTATCTGCAGAATCCTCTTCAGTTTGCTGTGGATACAGCATAAGAAATTAGGTCCTTTAATAACACATCCCTCATAATGAACCATCTTCTCTGCAGAGACTCACAGATCCTTTTCTCTTTACTCAAAAATACAGGGTCTCACTCTTCAGCTTCTTGGTGCTGATGAGTATTGTTGCTTTCACAGTATTTTCTCTTTGGTACTTGACATGGAAGGAATTTGTACCACCAGGACACTCGCAGCCCCTGCAGGATCTCCCTGATGCAGCAGGAGCAACCACAGGTGAGAAGGCCCAGGGAGAGGGTGAGCTGGCATCCTGGCCCTGGTTCCCGCCCAAGCAAGTGCCTAAGGACCACCTTCTTCCTGGCTGCTGATTGAGAACTAACAACTTGGTCCTGGATTCAGAGGAAAGAGGAGTTTTATCAGGAGTTCAGCCATTGCCCTGCACCAGCCTTTCTCCATCAGCTGGGATTTCTCCTCTCCTTACCACATGTGACCCTGGAAACTCTAGGGCACCTCACGATCCCAAGAGACACTTGGATGCAGCCCCCCACTAGGCTGCTTTCTAATGACTTGCCATCAGCTTTTACACTATTTGTTTTGTTTCTCTGCCCTGCAGATCACCCTGAAGCCTCATTTCTGCATTTCTTCACCCATTCAGATGCCTGTTCCCCGGGTCTCTGAATACACAAACTCTGTGCAGCTCTGGAAAACTGCCCTCCAGAGCTGAAGAAATCTCAGTTTCAGGAAGGGAAAAGAAGACTTCCACGTGCAATGATCAGAGAAGCATTGTAAGCTGCCAGTCACTGGCAGTGCCTGCTGAAGCAATCATGGCCTGAGGAACTCCAGGAGCACTCTCTGTTTGGTGAAGCTGATTGCTCTCAACTAAAATCAAGCACATCCCTCTCTGTCCCCAGGGGAAGACACCCCAACTGCTGTGAGGTCCTGCCCTGCCTGTGGTGAGGCTTTGGAAATGTTGGACACTAGTGGAGGATGGCTCAGGTGGCTCCAAAGGCACTTGTGGTGCTGGCAAGAGGCCTCTGTTGGGAGGAGGCATGAGGAACTGCAGGAGGATAATGGGAGATGAGTAGGAAAGCTGTGAAGGTGCCTGGAAGATCTTCCTATGATCCCTTATTTCTGGAATGGGGAGCTCCTACATTAGAAGGAAAGAGGAGGTGGCACCATGTGTTTATGTTGTGATTTTCACCCTCCTCATTTTCTTAGTATGGGGAAAGACTGCTCTGCTTTCCAGGCCTGATCAGCAGGAGACAAGCATTAAATGATAATCTGATTCTTAACCTGCTCTATTTGTTACTCCTCTGGCTCATGACTCCAGTAGAAGCAAAGGACAGTGTTTCTACCTGAAACCTTCCCCAAGCTTCAGCACAAGCAGAGGATAATCTCCAGAGGTATTAGCATCCCTGGGCATGGGGAAATCAGTACAGCTCATATGAAATTCAAATAGGAGCAGAGCTATTTTCCCAAAAATTATCTCAGTACCTTTTTTTGTTTGCAATAAGAGAGAGAAATCATCTCCACATTAATCAATTAATAAGCAGTGGTGGTGAGAGCTCATGCTGGTGGCAGCTCTCAGCTAAGTGTGGTGGGTTGCACAGATTTGTGACTAATGGGCCACATTAATTCCCAAATGGTCTCAGCCTGGATGGCTGGCTCTGGCAGAGGGGGAAGATTTAGGATGATTGCAATTCCCATCTTAGGAAGCAGCTATTTACTGTTGTTACTGCACATCAGGGAATACTTTAAAAAGCTCAGAATGTATCAGTCAAATTTTAACCTCCTTTAGCAGGGAGTGGGAAGTAGGTATTGCAGCTGTGGTACTGTGGTACAGAGCTGAGTTCACACTGGAGCCTGGCACTGGGTGACCAGGGCTGCTGGTCCTTCCCTCTTGTTTGCTTATACATACACATGCTTACGTGCATGGGGGGAAGCAGAGGGCCTTGCTGTCACCTCAGATACTGCTGCCCCTTTGTTGTCACCCCTAAATATGGTGAAGGCAACTGCTCTTTTGTCTGACAGCAGTCAAGGCCCAGAGACCCAGCCATGGTGTCACACGTAACCCCAGCTGGAGCCTCTGTGCCCTTTCTGTGCAGCACAGCTCTGTGGAGATGCCTTCAGCTGCAAGGGGAATGCCTGGGAGGCAGACTACCTCTTCTCCCTTGCCAAACTCTGCTCCCACCACTGCCAGCACAGCTGGAGGTGCTCAGGCAGCACCAGTGCGTGACAGGGAGGAACACAGAGCATTGGAGGTATTCAAAGATATTAGGGATGCCCCATAATGCCCATATGGATGTTCTCCAACTTGGAGAACAAGTTAGTGCCCTTTCCTTCAGTGGTACCTCTACCTGATGTCTGTTCAGTCTCCAAGGAATTCCAGGGATCCTTGCCACTGGCAGCCCACCAAAGCAGATGAATGTGGCTTCTGGGCTCGGCTCCTCACCCTCCCAGATAAGCACATGGGCCAGGATAGGCAGGGATAATTCTATTCTACCCATGGCCTCTCTGAGCTCAAGATACTGAAAATAAAAGTCATTATTTCTTAAATGCAGAAGAGATTCAAGAGGGGTGTTCTGGCTGCAGCATGAATTCTTTTCAGTCAGGCTGACAGTGCTGGGTGTGCCAGGCAGAAAGAAAGTAAAGAAATGAAAACCATCACTCCTCCCCACCTCCAAAGCCACACACACAAAAAGCCAAACCCCAGGTCTTCAAGAGCTCTCACTAGAACTCCCTTAAAGTTGTTTCTCCACCACTCAGCCTGCCCACAACACACTGATGGCTGGAATAAAGACTGGAATGGCTTTCCATAGCTAATATGGAAAAACAATGATGTCTAATGAAATCCCTATACTCCAGCAAACAAATGTTACAGCACCAAAGCTTTTCTTTTAACAACACAAACTCATGCTTTGTCTACAGCAATTGAGACATCCCCTTCTTTGGTTTACTGATAGCAGTGTGATGAGCACACACTACAGCTGTGGTTTCTCACAGCAGGACCAGAACAGTGTCTTCGATGACTGATAAGAACATCAAGCACAAGTAAGAAATCCTCAGCAACTAACTGCTCTGGAAGTTAGAGTATTTTAAATTTTTGTCTTAATACCACAATCCTTGCTGTTAATTTTCTTAAATTCACAAAACCAATAATTAGAGCAACTCTTCTTGCATACTTATGCTTCTCAGACAGTTGTCTTTTCTATGTCCTATAGGAATAAAACTGCAGCTTATTTATGAATAAATTAAATTTCATTTATAATACAGGTATTTCAAGTTTTCCTTTGAAATTTGTCTTTTGTTCTTACTGATGGCATATAAATCAAAAGTATATATGTGAATGTGAAGAATCTTTCTTACTAATTTTAGATAAATGCATAATTTCAAATCACAGCAAACCCCAAGAAGGAACCCCCAGCCTTCAGGACCTCTTTCCCACCACCCTGTAGACTGCTTTTGAGATATAAACCTTTACCAAGTGCTTTTAAGATGTTTTGTTTTGACTTAGCAGCCCTTTATAGTGCAATAGGAGAAGTGGCAACAGTAGACCTGCACAGGGATCAGACAGAAGGTCATCAGAGAGGCAGGTATCTGAACACTTTTGTCCAGTCAAGAAGCCACAAACAGGCCAGAGAAATTACTCTTGGTAGAGAGTTTCCAAACCAGTTTTATTCTGTCCTAAATTGACCAAAATTGAGAATTTAGATAGAAGGTATTTCTGGCTCACACAAAGGCTACTTTGCTGAACATTCCAAGGGAGAATAATAAAGAGATCTTACTTCAGCAGTTTTATGGTGTGTATGTGTCCCTCTTAGCTGGAACAAGCACTTTACTAGAAGCAGAAAAATTATACAGGTTTTGTCTTCACTGCACACTTTACCTACCTGACCCAATTCAAAGATCAGAGACCATCAGACCACAAACAGTGCTGTAAAAACAAAGACTAGTATTTCAGTTGTAAAATCATTTTTTTATTGTTACAAATATACATATGAATAAAATCCCTTCAACCTGTAATGTAAGTGGGTAGCTGTGAAATTTGCATCCCCTCCCTCAAAAGCTGAAATGTTTTTACAGATGTCGAACGATGTTTCTCATAGAATTACACATTGAAAGGAAGCTAATATGCAGACAGAACCGAGGAAGGCCTCCAGAAAACACCAATATTAATAAAATTTCAATTGCCCTCATTCCAATCAACTATATACATTAATATACGAATGTGGAAGCATACCATGGTTATACATAATCCAAATCCTTCTCTGTTGTGCTTTCTGACAGTACACAAATGTAAGCATTGGAGCTTTATGTACAGTAAGAGAACAGGAAGAAAGAAGCTCCCTATGGGAGAATGTAAAAACCATACCCAAGCATTTAATATATATAATCTATACAAATTATTTTATTAGTGTGCTCTTTTAATATAATTACAATGTGCAATTGCATACCGCAAGAATATATTTATAGGTAAGTCACGTGCAGATCTGACACATTTACATTCAGCAGTACAACACATTACCTGCTGTACAGTGTATTAGTGTAAGACAGTGTCCAGTTAATTTGCTTTGCTTTCTAAATGCCCTAATGCAGGGCACTCTTTGTAGCTGCTTCAGAGAATTCAAGTAGAATGCATGAAAGAATAGCTGGCTTTAGGCAAAGGCATGGAAATGAATGCCTGCACTGTATAGACCAGAAATTAAGGACCAAATCAATGCCAGGTGTACTGTAAATCACGATTGGAAGATCAGGTTTTCTGCATGGAAATGTACCTGTGGTGAAAGAGCAGCTGACTAAAAGGGCTGTTGATTGCTGAACCCCGATTGTTATAAAAAGCTCTTGCGCTACAAAGCACTTGTACTGGTTGCTAAACAAAAATAAAATCTTTATCTGCTTCTTCGCCAGAGTCACTGGACTTGCTTCCCTGATGGCCATCTTTACTTAAGGACCTCTGCTTCAGTTCCTGGAACTCATGAGACTGCTGCCCAGGGCTTCTTTTTGCAGCTGCATAAAACAGAAATAGGACTTACTCATGATGGCAGAAGAGAAAGGAAGAAGGAAAAATAACAATAAAAAATATTATTAATGCACATTGGAGTTCCTCCTGATTCCACTGAATTAATTTGCACTAGTAGGAGTAGCACAGGTCCATTAATTCTTCAAGCCAGAAAAAGGTGAGAAGAGAGAGTTTGAACAAGCTTCATTCCACTGCTGGGTGGCAAGCAGGCAAACTTGAAACATGACACTTAATGTTTCACTGTGACATGGATTAACATTACACTTAGAAATGGCCTGGAGATTTTCTTCTCACACCACTTCCAGACCAGAACAGCATCCTTTTTTCCAGCTGGGATGGATCTCAGACAGAGCACTCCCGACTGCTCAGGCAGATGTGCCTCCTGGGCACCCCTCAGACCAGTCATGCACATCTCAGGCAGGCCTGTCTCCCTAGGCAGGACACATCTGTGTTCTCCTTTTTGACTCAGCAGCTTTGGTCAGGACATTCACCTCAGCATCCAAGTTACCCAAACTGCTTCTCCCTGCTCCACTACACTGCCAGGTCCCAATGTCCTCCCTGTCCCTGATACAAAGGACACCCATGGCTCTGAGCCCAACCATGGTCTCTTCCAGATGAGACCATAGGCTCTGCCCCTTGCTGTGCTTGGCAGTGGGGAAAGCAGGAGGCCATATCCACTCCCCGTGATCTAAAAGCAAACAGTACCCATTTGGTTCACCTAGCACTCAGAAATCCCCATAAATCCAGGGCTTTATCCAAACCTATATAAGCTTCAAAATAAATTGGAAAAGAAGATTGTAAAACCTTGTTGAGATTCCTGATCTAATCAGTGCTATGGTAACAAGATGGTTACACACATCAACCAGGGTGACCTTACCAAGGACTGATAGCATTACAAATCTCATACTTGCACCCAAAACACATCCTGCAGCAGCCATTTTAGTTTAAGGCCTGATAAATACATGCAAGTAGTTTGCCTCATAAATGACTGAAAGATGTATCAGGCATTTAAGTCCACATAGTGCAAGCAGGCTTCTGCCAGAAGAGCTTACCCTTGCCTCGATGAAACCATACTCAGGTGACCTGCAGTGGTCTGTGGCAGGATCCCAGCTTGCAAAACTTACTTTGTCAGAGAGGTATCTCAGAATGAGCTAAAATATAATAATTTGACTATGATAGGGAGGGGAGATTCCCAGTTTGGGTTGACTAAGTTTGATTCTACAATACAAAAAGAATAAATTTTGGGCTGAGGAAGGGTTATGTGATGTCTTATAAACAGAAAAACTGTGGGTAAATGGAATTGCATAAGATGTTCAAACACACACTTAAAATACTTTAGAAAAAAAGTAATTTTGAACAACTGTTTAAACCAACCAGTTAAAAGGTAAAGAGAAACATGGAAACATGTACCATTTGAGAACTGGAGCTTTTATTATTTTAAAAGCACATCAAGGAAATGAACATTTTTGTAGCCTACTGAATGAGCTCACTGTGAGTCAAAGCTGCTCCTTCAACTAACAGTGCTGGGCCTGGGCTCTTTAGGTGGTGTTTTTGTCTGCTTTTGCAACTGAAAATCAAAGTAACAATAAATAATCTGATTTACCCAGTTCTCAAATGGCTTTGTGAGTGAAGCACTGAAACTGGCACTAACAATATTCAAGCTGAAATGTTTTTTGAAACACTAAAGTGCATGATCTCAGAAATGACAGCTGTGCAAGCAGAGCAAGCAGCAGCCAGCCTACCTGCAGCCAGCCTTTGTGTCACTGGAGTTGACACAAAGGAAAAATGCACACACGTTTTATCTGAGATTTTTTTCATGCCATGTAAATCCCATGGGGACATAAATATGATTAGAACCCCATGAGATAATAACATCATAACAAATGACAAACCCACACCCTTCTGTGGCTTCTTTGCTATTACCATTTCTTAACAATTGTTAGTGCCAGTTATCAAGCACCACTGTGATGAAAAATGAAAACTTCTAACCAGAAGTTGGCTGTGCCATCCTCTGCCCAAGCACATTAGCTTCCTCTTCTGCACTGGTAGAATACTGCCCCGGAGTGGTTTGCATGCTGCCAGATGGCTTGGCACAGTCAAGGGCTGCATCTCTGTTTTGACAATCTCCTGTTTGCTCTAGCAAGGAAAAGGATTAATTTATACTCCTAAGCTGTTCTGTAGGCCCATGTACATATGAAAAATTTCACTTATCCAACCCACTTAATTGATTATTCAGAGAGCAGTAATCAGTATGCCAGTTGCTTGTTTAAATGTAGTCCCCAGATATCTGGGGTGTTGGTAACTGCAGCCTGATCTCACAGCCACACTGTGCAACAAGGTGTATTTTCAGATTGTCCCATAAAGTACAGTTAAAATCATCAAAATAAAGCAATTTTACAATCAAATATAATCTAATTTGTAGCTTTATTTCACAGGAGATTTTTGTTACTAACTCAGACAGATTTGCAGTGATTTACCAGTTGCAGAAATAAATAGAACTTGCTAGCCTGAAGAGAGGCAGAAAGCAAGGACAGAGGAATGGCTGAGTGAGGAAGAAGGACAGTAATGAATAAAAAAGAAAACATGAAAAAGAATAAAAATAAAATAAACAGAATTTACTCTTTCCCAAACAACTTTATGCAAAGCCCAGCAGCTCCTTAAGGACCTGGCAAGTCTAAACTATTATCAATAAAATATATACAGTGCCATGTAGAGCCGAATAGAAAATCCTGTTTTTGGCTAATTTCACTGGAGAGGTTTAGGGGAGCAAGGAGTAAGAAAGTACAGTGCCTGAATCCTGTTGCTTTTGGCAATATGGATCATCTGAATGATGACAGTGGGCTCGGTAGGCAGCACAACTTCAGTTTCACAACCCAGCATTACATAGCTGCCTATGTTGTGAAAATCTGCTGTCAGAGTGTGAAAGGACACCCCTTTGTTTCTCAGCTTAAGTGATGGGAATCACCTTAGATGTCTCTCTTGAGGAGAAACTCAGGAAGGAAGACATCTCACCCCCAGATTTTAAACATCATCACTTGTGAGAGCTAACACCATGGTGAGCAACATTCCTGCAACTATTTTTCCACATATCCTGTCAGATATGTCAGATGAAGCTTTAGCTCTTCTAAGAGTCAACTCAGGGCATGAAAATGCATCAGCAAAAGTAGAAATCCAGTGCACACATGAAAATCAGCAAAGAGAAGAGAGCAGCCTACTGTTGTGCATAAAAGATAGAAGGTACCAAGCCTTGTCCTGACACACAGAGCCTCACTGCCCGAGGACAGGGAGGCAAACTCAGTCACAGGCAGAGACACCACAGAAAGGAAAACAGAGAGCAGTGGGCTGGCTGCAAGGAACAAAGTTATGACTGCTCCCCTGGAAATGTGCTGAACCAAGAGCTGCATTTCACATTACTGTGTGACCAATATCAACCAGCATCTAGTTCAGACCAAACCAATCATGAACGTACACAACACATGAATCCCTTAATTGTTCAGTTATATTATTAATACCCAGGGATTCATTGTTCATTTGATTTGATCAAAGGAAGATGGGTGAACAAGATGCTGAATAGGTGACCAGATACATTTTCCTTGCTTTTTTCACCCTCAAATGCATAATCCTCCTCCCTTCCAAGAGAAAACAAATCAGGAGACAATGACACATCAAATTTCACAAGAAGACACCAGGTTACACAAATTCTCCTACCTTCTTGAGAAAATGATCTGACTGAGGGGCTGCTCTGACCATCCTTTTCTTTATCAGAAGGAACTTTTTTCAGCACCGGTGGAAGCAGGAAAACTTTTGGGGAACTGGGGCCAGAGGGAGACTCTGGAGTATCCTCTGTGGAGCATCACAAACAAAAGAGTGAGAAGGAGAAATTATAGCTACACTGAAGCTCACAGAAACAGTGCTGGGCCAAATGATGATGGGCCAAACCTCAACACAATACACAAACAAGAAACAGCCAGAACTGTGCCAGAAAAAGAAGGATTTAGTAATTTACATTACAAAAAGAGAACAGATTGTATGGACCTCAGTTCAAGTGAAAGACTTTTAGCAGTCAAAGAGATCTCAATTTCAGCATATTTCATGTGTGCTGCTATTGTAGTGCAAATAGAAATCTGATGTGACCAAGTGATTTACCTGCAAGACATAAGTAGCAATTTATAAAAAACAGCTGAAAAAAAAATGTGGATGGATTTTTGGAAATATTTGTTCTGGTTATATTTTTGTTGTCCTGAAACAATGAACTGATCAATTTAGGTGTTCTGTTTCACAATTATAAGGTCTAAAAGTGAACTGGGAAACAAATTACATAAAAAGCATTACAGAACTCTGTGCTTCCATGAATAACTTCCCAGAGCATAACACAAGGGCATCCATAAAGACTTGCTAAAAATAAAAAACACTTCCATCTTCTGGACTGTGAGAAAATCTGAGACTTAAACTCAAATCCATAGTTTAAAACCATCTGGATATCTTGTTTTTCTAAAATGCTGGATATGAATTATGTAAGGCAAGTTGACTACCATCTTTACAGTCCTTACAGGAAGATCTTTTCAGTCTTACACTAGACTAGACTCATTTGGATAGTAGGGAAGTACAGCCACGGTGGATTGCTTAAACTGCTTTTAAGTTTGCTTTTCAAGAAGTAAACAGTGGCATGTGTACATAACAGAGGAACTAGGAAGATACATTAGCACTGACAGAAGAACAAAAGGAATTCAGAGTATCATCTGTATTGGGTATTTGTAAAAAGAGTTAATTCAGTTGCATATTAGAAATTAATCAAAATTTATCTCTGCTAAGGAGATGCCACAAAGAGTCAAACTTTCAGCACAGGAAAGTGATGAGCTTCCCAAATGCAATTTGGTACGAACAGATACAACAATTTTTGGACCTCCTCCGTTCATTTGATATGCCTGTGAGGCCACTTGCTTAGGGAAGCTCAATATCAACAAAAGGAGGAGCACAGTGATTGGCAAATACTGCTAGATATACACTTTCAGTCTTTGACAATTTGTAGACATCCAAGCTGTGTTCCTTTGCACCCAGATTATTTAGCAAAATTTGCTACTATTTGTGTGGCCACACTGCTGGAAACAACAGCAAGGGCAGGACCACAGAAAGGTTGATTGCTTGGTTTTTTCATCATTTTGCCTGGGCATCCTTAGGCAGTGGGCTACTACAAGTATTAGGAGAGAAGTTAGACTGCAACAAAGGTGTGTTGCTTTTACTATTGACCAAAGAGCTGGCTTATTATGGGTAAGTATTATTTACTCCCTTGTGTTAAATCCACACTATGCTCTCTCTGCAGGAAATAGAAGCTGGCAGAAACAGACAGCTCACGTCTTTCTGACTGCCTATTTTACAGATTAAGCACCACTAAATAATCCATGCTTTCCTGTTGCATTCATCTTCATGAGAATCTTACCTGATATCCCTCACTTTGATGACCATTTCTAAAAGGTCAACAAAATAAATATAGATCCACCTAAAACCTGAAGGTTATTTTGTATGTGAACAACATTCTGCCCACTGGAGTACAGAGACTAAGGAATGCTCAGGTTTCACATCAAGGGCAGGGAGGAGGCCGTAACATCCCTTTGACTCCTCGTCCTTACATCATTCTAAGGTCAACAGTGATTATGGGAAAAGCCAAGAGGGCTGCAAGCTCTTACAGATGGCCACGTTCACATTTTTCACTCCCTAGCAGTTAATGAGCTGTATTTGCTGTAGGTACTTGGGAAGTCTGGGAGGAGGAGGTTGTGACACTGGCCTATTGAACAGCAGACATACAAATGCATGGGAGATGTGCTGAAACATTTCCCACTACCAGAAACCTTAAGATAATATCTGGGCAGGAGGCAGGCTTGTAGGGTTATAAAAGCACAATTAGTGTAACAAAAGTTACAATTCTTTTTCAGTCAAAAGCAATAAGGAAATAAAGGCTAAACAAGGAAAAAGTAAGACAGGCACTTGCTTGAGGAGCTAAGAGCAGCCTGCCACAAAACCCCAAGGACTTTAGTATACAGAGCCAGGTGTTTAGAGAAAACACATTTATTTTTCTCAATGCTACTACAATAGGGCTTTGATGCTGAAGTAGCTTTCCATGCTCACCTCTTCTGTGAAAGCAGGCTAACTCAAAGCAGCTCTGCCACTGCCACTACTGTGTTGAGGATCACAGATTAAACCACTGTAAAAAGTTTATTTGAATTAGGGCAAAAGGAGATGGAAAAGAAAGCTGTGAATCAAGAGCAAGGCAATGAAGAACCTGCCCCTCTCCATTTAACTTCTGTTCAGGATGTGGCAATGGGTGTTTCCTCCACACAAACAGCACCTGGAGCTGGGGATAACAACTGCCCAGGAGAGCTTCTCACCAGTACGAGAGGCAGAGCGTGGTTTCTGTGGCACTGTGGGTCGTCCTGCCAGGCTGGGCTTTGCTGACTGCAGTGGGGGCTTTGGACTAGTTGGTGTATTGGAAGAACTTCTTGCCTTTGCACCAGCTTCTGCCTTTGGTTCAGCTTTGGAGTTTTTTTCTGATGATGCTGAGATGGAGTCACCTTTATTTGAAGCAAACCGACTGTCTGGAAGGGTCTGCTGTTGTTTAGGCACTGAAATAAACAGACACATAAAAGAAAGTCTGCTGCAGCACAGAAGGCTCCATGTACAGGTATAGTAGTGTGAAAAAAACCACCACAAGCTAATACATGCACTGCTATGTGTAAGAGGATCCCTAATGTCTTATTCAAAATCACTGCACGCAAAGCATCTAAACCTGCTAATTTGGCATGTGCTATGAATTGTGATTCAATTGCCAAAGACAGCAATTGCATGTCCCCCTTTATAATATACTGGGATGATGGCTAGCTGGACCTTATTCCTCCCTCATATTTCTAGGAGCAGATGGCACAGTCTACCTGCTGAGAAAACAGTGATGGATCAGTGGAAAAAGGAGCTCTTGACTGTTTTGTGTCTCTACAGACAAAAGGTTGGATTTCCAAGATCAAGAGAGAAATCCTGGCCCAGAAAATAAATCCCAAGTGTGTGACCAGCAGGCTACATCTTTTTATTTGTTGCTTTTAGCAAGCTCTAAAAGAGATTTTGAAACTCAGCCCAGCTCAAAGTATTCTTTATATAGTATTTTGATTTGTCTAATAACACTGTACATGGCTTACAGCTTCCACACATTAGTAAGTTTACCAACATGTTGTTTATCCCAAACAAAGACCAAGGTATTTAGAGATCAATTTACAGTGACTTACAAGCAGTAAGTCAGTCCCATCTAGCTGTGCAAGCTGGTAGAAAGCCTGCTGGACTCCAGGCTGCAAACAAGCAAAAAGCCTGCTCTACTTTCCCACTCTGCAGCTTTCAGGAGGTTGAAGGCTTATATCTAGCAGTTTCAGTGATAATCTTGGAACTTGTGTGTTAGCCTGGGACTTTCAACAGTCTTCACATCTTTGTTCTCAGAAGAGAATCACAAGCAAACTGAAATGCAGACTGGTAGCCTTGGTACTTTTGGCAAAACCAAGTGTGTGCTCAGAGATGCTGACTTGACCTAGGTACCTGCTATTCCCATTCAGAAAGGGAATACTGACCCTGCAAATGCTGAGCACAGACATTGCAATGGCAGTGGGAGGGAGGGGGAGTGTTTACACAGTTTGTTGCAAGTGAATCTCCAATATGTTTTTCCAGCCTTTGTAGCTGTTTTCCAGCCCAGATGGAGTTAAACTCTGGCAAAGCAGACACCTGTGTGGTGCACAGAGATGAGTGTGAGTGCGTGACAGGAAGAGTTTGTGCCTGCACACGTGAAATCCTTCCTTGCTGCAAGTGAAACAGTGGGACACTGCCTGCACCTCTGCTTGTGTGCATACAAAAAAAGAAGGCATCATCCAGACACAAAGGAAGGAATAAACCCCCCAAAACTTATTCTCCTTCTGCGCCACTAGCTATAGTTCTCCTGTAACAATATTGAGCAATTTTCCATTTACTTTCTTTCTTGTCTACCTGACCTCAGGCCTTCCAACATTATTAGAACACAGTAATTTAAAATAAATTAGCCCTAGCCAAAGACTAAGTGTAGCTGCAACAATGAAAGGAGTCTTGGGGAGCTCTCAAGCAGGAGTGGTAAGGAAACAACTGACAGCTGGAGGCCATAAGGAAGGGGCAAGGACAGCACAGTGCAGGGGGGGTGAAACTTGTTGTATACAGAGACAAAGACCAGAGAAAAGTTGAGGTCAGACACCCTCAGCTACTCCAGTGCCCAAAGTGCAGACTATCCTTTCTCCTCTGACTTCAGTATGCTGTCATCAGGAGACACAAGCAGTCCACAAGGTCTTCCTCAAAAGACAAGCAGGCTTTAAAAGCACTGATTTATAGATCATGGCATGTGTTGAACAAGTTTTTTCAAAAAAGCTTTAGAAAGACATAAAACTTCAAAATTGATATTTGAAGTTCTCAATCAACATGGCTGCATTTAGATTTTGATTTCAGCCTGTTTTTCCAGCCTTGCTTCTGTATGTTTTAGCAATCCTGTGTGCCAGGCTGGCAGGATACCACCACTGCTGAGAAATCAGACCTGGATTTCCTAGTTCAGACCAGTCCTTTCATGTAGTAAGCACAAACCACCAGAGCTGAATCCCTTTGGAAGCCTTCACTGATCAGTCCCCAAAGTATACATGGAAACCAGTCTGTCAGCTTGCCCTCAGGTGGCTGCAGTGTGGCACTGCCATGTCAGGGCCCAGAACTGCAGCTTGACAAGGGCATGGAAAGATAAAATGCAGAGGGAATTGGTGCTGTAAGCATTGCAAGGCTGAACACCACTTTGTACAATGTACAATGTGGGCGTTTTGTACAATGGAGACTTGCTTTGTGCACATGAGTAGTGTCCAGTGCCTCCACAGCTTTGCAGGCACCCCTGGCTTCAATCAAACTGGGTAAATCCTGGGAAGGGCCACAGCCACAGACTGTGAGTCAGGACTGCTGACAGACCAACAGCATTACAGTCAGCTAAAGTCAGCACTACCCAAGTTAGTATGAGCAGACTTAAACCCTGAAAACTGGTCATATTTCCATCCTCAGATATACTGAGCTCTTCCACTTCTTTGTGCACAGACATTTCCACTGGCTCTTGGGTAGGGCTTCAGCTTTGCTGATCCCATCAAAAGCCAGTCTTCTTTCAAAGGCATGCCCAGGCACCTGCACCAAGTACTTTGTCTCCTGTGCAATAAGAGTAAAAAAGTGAGCTGTCAACTCAGCCCTAGAGCTGAGTTCATGAAAAGTGCCATCCATAGAACAAAAAGTGAGCTTTTTTTCTAACAATCTTCACACAGCATAAGCTCCTACTTTGATTAACCAATTGCAGACATTCAATCAGAAGAGGGAATTGAGATTTTGGACATCAGGCATTTTGCATTTTCTATATTTATATACCGTTTATATCACGTTTTTTATTTACACCAGGAAATTTATACTGTACCTGTACCACTTCCATCCAGTCTTTCTGAGCTCATTGTTGTGTCAAAAGACTCTCTGGGAGTTGTGTCATTCCCAAGTTTCTGAAAGAGTGAGAAAAGCTCTCAGATTAGTAATATATCTGCAATTAATACAACTCAGTGGTCCTGTTATGAAAAACCCTCCAATTTGGAAGCCATGAGGCAGAGAAATCAGTGATAGCAAGACAGGGTGTATTCTCTCTCTCTGTTTCAGATATTGGAGAGCTAAGTGGGAAGGAAACTACCCTGATTTGTACCTAACACTGCCACATGCCTACCAGAGCTGCAATGACACACTGCCTCCTATGTGACAGGTCTCCTAATACACAGGAGCTGAAACTGTAGATGCTAGCTGGAAACAGCCTTTTCTCCAAAGACAGCTCTGTGTCTAAAAACTTCTTGTTTGAAATAAAAGCCTTGTTCTGAAAATCTAGAGTTTGAATATGGCCATTGAATTATCTTATGCTGTTCCACACAGAAGAATAACTTCTTATTTTAGATAAAACTGCAATTACAGATGTAGCAGTACTCATATATTTACAGGATTCCTCTGAAAACCAACAGACCTTACTGAAAAATATTTAAAGCTACTTACCACAAGCACCTTTGGGTGCTCAGGACCTCAAAAGAAAGAGGACTGGTTTATGTGCTGATATTTTGCCTCTCTTCTATTGTCAAAAATATGTTTTCTAAGATCTTGGTCTCAAACCCCCCTCCCCCAGAACTACAGAGACTTTTGTCATGTCATAATTAAATGAGGTTGAAACCTGTGTATTCACCAGGAGAAGCTTAGATAAGCAGCACTTGTAAAAGAACCAGCCTCCTTTTACTGCCTTACCTGCTACCAAAGCTTAGGTAGAAGGACAAATGAGAGGATTCAAAAAAAGCACATAGAAGTAGGTGCAGGATACACTTAGAGAGAAAGCCTTATAAAGACAACACTAGGGATAAAAGTGAGGGGTTTTTTAAATTATAAAAGTAGGAATAGACTTCTGTAGTCAGGCAGCTTCAATCTTGATTCAAGACAGTTAGTGTGGCAAATGACTTAAAGCAAGTGATTTGTTCTGATGATCACTGCATTTGGTTATATACCCACACATGTCATGCTGATGTGTTCAGGTCACTGCTACTACTCCAACACCAACTCTGACTGTCTCTCGCAGAGCATTCAGAAATCTCCACCATGTGCCACACTGTGTACAAACATGACCACTGCCCTTTGGGGGTTATGATCTGAAAGTCTGCTAAGCATAGCATGTAGTTAAAAATGGGACATCAGGAAATGTAGGAAGGAAGAAAAGGGTTACAAGTAGCAGGAGTATAAACCTACTTCAGAAAAACTGATGTTTTTAAAGTGAAAATAGTATTTCAAATACAAGCAGAAAGAAATTCTCTCTAAATATTCATGCTGGCTGTGTGCCTTTCCCAGGCATTTCAAGAGAAGATGATTTTGGGGAATGATGCAGAAGACAGTGTAGTTGACCTTACAGATTCACTGATACCTCCACTTTGCTCATGTAATTTCACAGCTGCTAAAACAAAGCCTCTCTTCAATACAACAAAGAGAATGGAGATGCTGAGTTTTTGCCATTCCTGAATAAGACCTGGCAGGGTGATGCTGTCTCTCAACCTCTCCTCTAAGAACAGGTGAACAGTGAAAATGGCACACTGCATTAAGGAGGGTGCTATTAGAACAATCACTAAGCTTCCTTTACTGTAAAACTACCCTGATAAAATGAAGTCTTCTGGGCAGATGAACTCTGGAAATGCTGTGACTTGCAGGGCCAGAACATTTCGTTATGATGTCCATATGCACAAAACGAAGTCACCTCCAAAGATAGCAGAAACATTAGAGCTTTGTGCCACTGGGCAGAAACTCAGTTTTTATTCCCATTTCTTGACTGATATTGGTATTTTGGCTAAATTCTCACCTGTTCCCCTCCTAAAGTTGCACATTTTTCTATAAAACTGTCTTGGCTATATATTTTTTAAGGGATTACCACTCTCCTTTTGCTGGATTTTTATTCTGTACCTTAGAAAAAACACCTTTTTTGCACCAAGCTTTTCATAGAATGTAAATTCTCATGAACTTTCACTGAGGAATTAATTTTCTTATGTAAATACTGAAGAAAGATGCATAACACTTAGCTACAGTAAATGACTTAGGAGAGCTGCATGACTGTGTAAAACTAATTTCACTGTAGTTCCTTCCTCCCTCTCTAATTATGGGACTACTGGGGAAATATGACCATGTACCAAGACAAGTAGAAAAGCCAGTGCTGGCACCTATTAGTGTAGTACTTAAAAATGCAATTAGGATTTGAGCATGTTTGGCTACCTACTGTACACTCATTACAAACAGCTTATGGTCCCCAGACATCATAAACACTGGCTGCAAAATCCTGAGAAGGCAGATCAATGCAGGTGAATTCATCATGTAGATAAATAATGCCCAGGCTATATTTTTAATAGGAATTTGTGCAAGGCTGGGAAACACTGCAGACTTGGGTGCCACTGAGAGGGAATAAACAGGCTATGAATTATGGTTTTCTTGCTCCAGGTATTTAAAAATCCTGTGTGTAACACTAGATGGAGCTAAAAGATCTATTTATGTGTACCCTGAGGCAACACTGATCTGCAAATACTTGATTCTACCATTAGTGCCAATTCCCACGTTGTATTCTAAGCAAAAGAAAACAAAACTGCATTTACCATCTTTCCATCTACTCTGCACCTGCTCATGACTTTATCTATAACAAGACTGTGGTAGGGTATGAATGAAATAGTAAATTCCTTCTGGCTTTGTTTTCATGTAAAATAGCTCAGAATATAAGCAGCCATCTGTACCTTACAGGAAAATACAATTTTCTATCATACTGAAATTCTGAAAAAATTGATGTTTCAGAACTTGATATCATAACCATCCTAAACAATGTAGCAGTGGGATGCTGTCTTCTGCAGCTCAAGTGTCAGGATACTGTATGATTTCATGACTATCATGAATAAAAGTGCAAGCCTAAATTATTTGATATTGTGATGGATGAAGTATGTGAAAAATGCTTTTGAACATTACTTCAATTTTGTTTCCTCTAAGCAACATTAAGGATAGATAACTCAATACTCTGCTGAGTACAGATTCCTATTTCAGTTCAGTTTTATTGTCACTCTTTTGTATATGTATATGTATATGTATATGTATATGTATATGTATATGTATATGTGTATGTGTATGTGTATGTGTATGTATATGTATATGTATATGTATATGTATATGTATATGTATATGTATATGTATATGTATATGTATATGTATATGTATATGTATATGTATAAAGACAGAGTTTTGCATTCCATAAATATAAAATGGTACAAAAAATAAGATCAATAATATCATTTTCTTGTAATTTAAACCTGAAATAGGAGGACTAACCTTTCCACCCAGTAAATAAGTTAAATGTGGTAAAAAATCCACCCCAAAACCTTGGAAAAGGCAACAATAACTTTTCCTTCTGAAGGATGAAAATAAAGTTTCCAATTCATGCTATGAAAGCTCACCAATTGAAGAGGACTTTTCCTACTTACAAAAAAATGACACATGCTAATATTACACCTCAGTCATGTCCTTCCAGGTTTGACTCACTGCAGATAACAAGTGTTAAGGACCCAAAGAGCATGAAGCATACATAATTATGCACTTGTAAAAATTCATATAATCTGGAATAGCTTGGTATTTTATAAATTACATAATATTCTTACTCAAAATCATATGGCATTTTATTTGAAAACTTGGTGCTTTAGAAGTCAATGAGACTATTCATGGGCATTACTTCATACCAATGAGAAAGGAGGGAATTGGTCATTCTTTAGAAAAATGGTTTTTGCACTGAGGATCCCTTTAATGATTCATTCAAATCTGCTTAGGACAAGACTCTGGTCTGGTGTCTGCAGGAATGGCTCACACATCATGGCAAGCACTGTGAGACTATGAAGAAAGGTAAAAATGGACTTTGGGTGTCTTGCTTGGCCACAGCAAGACAACTCTGTATGTGTTAAAGGAAGGAAAACACAACAAAGCACGAGAAGAGCAGTAACACCTTTTAAATTACAGGGGACAGTGATGGCAAATGGAGAACATCTGAGTGCCCTGCACATGGAAGAGAAGGAAAGAAGTGAAAAAGCTGATTCTTTGGTACTTGTGAAATATGCCAATTGCAGCTGGCAGGAAGCAGAGGATAATAACGGGGAAGATCAATGGCAAATGGGCATCAGGCAAAATAGGCCAGCACAGAATGCTGTGGAGAAACACAAGGATATTCCATTCTGTACATCTGGAGAGTGAAGCAGAGTTCCTGCCCAGGATCAGCACTTTACAGAAGAGAAAATTACAGAGAGCAAATTGAATCGGAAATAATTTTTTTAACAGGTTATTTTCTTTCATTGTTAGTATCTGAAATATATAAATCAAAGGCATAAAAATAATTAGGTGTGTACAAAAGGACATAAAAATCAAAATGTACAACAAGAGAAGTATATGCCAAATGTTGTAAACAGTGACTGGTAGCCAGATTTACCTCTCTGCATGGAATACATAATTTAATATACAGCAGACCTCTCCATCTGTCTGCATCATTTTCTGAAAGAGTGCAGCCAGCCACCACTGTAGTTAACTCTGCCACATACCTGAAGTACTGGTGTGCAAGGGGCACACAGTGAGAAGCCTGTCCTAGTTTTACCTTTTCTGAAGCAATTCCAGTATGCACTGTAAACAAACCACACATCATACAGAGCAGAGACACTGAGCTAGGCTTACCAGCTGCCCCCAAGTTATTCTGTGATATGTGGAAACAATTACATGTCCTCTTCTGTGTTTGTGATGGTCTGACACCAAGTGAAAGGGCAGGTGCCACCCTCTTCCCACGAGAGAGGGCTTAAGGGTGCAACTCCTGCTCTGCATGTGCAGATGGTGCCTTGGCCAGGCTGTTTGTGCTCAACCACCACAGCAGAGAATCCTCTTGCAAGAACACCACAATCCCTGCTGGAAAGCAGGACTGATGCATCAAGTCCAAACCTACCTCTCTGAAGACACACAGTTTTGCTCTTTTCTCGAACATCTCAGAAGAAATCAAATTGCCCTCACCTTTTGAGCAGAGGCTGCTCTCTTCTCCTGCTTGGCTTTCATCTCTGCAAGCAGCCCGCTGCCCATCACTTGCACCCCGTACCTCCGGCCTCCCTGGGGGCTCCCCTTGCTGTCCCCCCTCTCGGCCTTTGCCACATCATCTGTCTGCCCCTCCTCCAGGGACTCTGGCGTCTTCAACTCCTCCGATCGCTCTGCGCCGCCGTTCTGCTCCGCAGGCCTTGCCTCCTTCTTGCTTGTGTCTAAAGCTGGGCTTTTTGCGGCAACCTTGGGCGAGGAGGGCTCCTCTGCCACCGACACAGTCTGGGGCCGCTCGGATTTGGAGCCTCTTGATTTGATTAAGTTAAGGAAGCCACTCTTCCTCGAGTCCCTTTTCTTCTTCTCATCACCTGCTTCACTGTGCTCGCTGCTGTCTGAGCTTTTAGTTGATGGTCTCCTAAAAAAGACACAGACATTTCAAACTTTTCCCCACTCCCCTCTTCCCTTTTTTAAATAGTATCAAATTACTTCTTCCAGGCACGGCTAATCTTTTATATGACCCATATATTGCCCTAGGACCAATCATTACCTGGTTGGTGTCTCTATATTAAAAACAGGACAACTAGCATTGATCACATCATCTTGAGGATTCCTGTGCTGCTTTGTGCAGTTGTTTCATCTGCACTGGGCATCCAGCTGTTTCTAACACCAGACAGCTCTAACCAAGCTGTCTATGCATGTATATACTGGGTTTGCAGCAGAGAATGAACTGATTGCAGCCACCATTCCCTGTCCCCTGTGCCACTGGGGAGGAGAGGGTAGAGAAAATCAGGAGTGAAGTTGAGCCCTGGAAAGAGGGAGTGGTGGGGAGAGGTATTTTTAAGGTTTGGTTTATTTCTCATTATCATAGGCTGATTTGATTGATAATACAGCAAATTTATTTTCCCCCAAGTTGAGTCTGTTTTGCCCATGATGGTAACTGGCAAGACATTTCTCCCTGCCCTTATCTCAACCCAAAAGCCTCTCATTACATTTTCTGTCCTCTGTCCAGCAGGAGCTCAGTGATACAGCAGCTATGGAGGGCACAACCATACCACAACATACAATTTTACTATGCTGTTTCCAGAGTACACTGCCTGTGGTTTGTACCTGCTCATTAGTAAAAGGAGAAGAATTGATCTAGGCACATGTTTAACACAACTTTTGGGAGATCTTGTTCTCTTTTTCCTTAAGGGCCCTTCCTTGAAATAGGAACTAGCTGGCAAAGCCATTTTCTCTCAGTAAGGAATACAGAGGTCACTTTTATAGTACAGATGCTCATCTTAAAAAAAAAAAAATAAAGCCACAAAACCCAAAAGAGCAGATAAGTAAAACCCATCCCTAAAGAACCCACCTGCCACTAAGATTTTCTGGAGGCATCTTCAGAGCAGAGTATTCACACTTAAAGGCAAAGCTGAGCACATACACATTCACATAAAAGCACCCAGACAAGAAAGAGAGCCACTGGTGTCCCAAATAAAGATCCTCAGCAAAGAGCACGGCCAGGGATGGGTAAACAGGGATGGTGCAAGTTCACGGGGACATCTGAAATGAGCAGCTGGCAGGCACCCAAGGGAAGCACAGGAGAATGCATGCCTGTGAGCAGCATATATATATATATATATATTAATATATAGCCAGCTCCAAGGCAACTGCATAAGCTCTATAATCCTTACATAAAGAAGGAGACATCTTTCAGATTAATGTTTTGCTTAAATCTGGAATATTACAAACTGGTGAAACACATCTTTAACCTATTTCAAAACCAGCATAAATCTACTGTCATCTGTGAAAACACTGTACCCAACAGCACTCCTCACTAGAGAGAAACACCCATGTGCACAACCAGCACTGGGGAGACTCTCAGCCAACACAAAGCTCTGCTTCAGCTCTAATGAACTTCACTGGAGGGTAAAATGAAGTCAACTGAATTATAAGAATACACGTTAGTCATTAATTCCCCCAACATGGCAATTTAAAAGCAATTTATTTCAAAGTATAAATTTATTTCAAAGTATATACCCATTTTTAAGGACAGGTAATTGAATTCACAGTGTCTTGACTACTAAGGTATTTTCTGACTTTGGCAACTGGAACCCTGGATATTGGGAACAGGATTCAAACACAGCTTGAAAGTGCTGCTTGCCCGGCTATCAAGACAAACTTTTTTCTTTTTTAAATAACCTAAAAAATTTTTTAACTTACTTTGAATCCATTTTTGTTACTTTCTTAGTGAAAAATTCATCCACACCTTCATCCACTCTCCCCATGAGGCCATTCTGGTCCCCTTCTGGTGGAACTCCAGCAGATACCTTACAGAAGAAAAAACTCTCTCTGTTATACAATAATCTAAGCATGTTTGCTCCACTGATAATAATTAAGAGTTAAGACATTATAAAAATTATGTGTGCTAACCAAAACTCAGTGCAGACAACAGAACCATTACTGGAATTCCCCCTCTAGCAAGGCCAGCTGATGCATTACATCAAATGCAAAGTGACCCAAAAGACCAGTGACAAACTGGATGCTGCAATGCATGAGGCCAGGAATCAAATGCCTTGGGCTTGAGAGAATAGAGCACGAGGTCAGTCAGACAAGCAATAAAACACAGAAAAAATAAATCCTGATCAGGTGGTGACCTGAAGAGAAAGTATTTTCAACAGCCAGTTGTTTCCCTGTTTGGAGAAAAAACTTATGTTCTGGAATTTGGACTTAGAGATTTAGCAACAGAACTCCAGCAGACTAGCAGAGCCT